>NC_090443.1:547224488-548424488 GCF_031143425.1 Pleurodeles waltl | reverse complement strand
AGCTGTGACCGAACACACAGGGGCATATTTATACTTTTTGACGCAAAACTGCGCTTATGCAGTTTTGCGCCCAAAAAATTAGCGCCGGCTAACGCCATTCTGAAGCGCCATGCGGGCGCCGTATTTATTGAATGGCGTTAGCCGAACGGCGCTGCCTGGTGTGCGTGAAAAAAAACGACGTACACCAGGCAGCGCCGGCGTAGGGAAAAATGGCGTTTGGGCGTCCAAAAATGGGGCAAGTCAGGGTGAGGCAAAAAAATCGTCTTAACCCGATTTGCGCAATTTTTTTTGGGCGCCCAGACGCCATTAACATGACTCCTGTCTTAGCAAAGACAGGAGTCATGCCCCCTTGCCCAATGGCCATGCCCAGGGGACTTATGTCCCCTGGGCATGGTCATTGGGCATAGTGGCATGTAGGGGGGCACAAATCAGGCCCCCCTATGCCACAATTTTTTTTTAAAAAAAATACTTAGCACAACTTACCTTTTCTTCCCTGGGATGGGTCCCTCCATCCTTGGGTGTCCTCCTGGGGTGGGCAAGGGTGGCAGGGGGTGTCCCTGGGGGCAGGGGAGGGCACCTCTGGGCTCATTCTGAGCCCACAGGTCCCTTAACGCCTGCCCTGACCCAGGCGTTAAAAAGAGGCGCAAATGCGTTTATTTTTGCCCCGCCCACTCCCGGGCGTCATTTTTGCCCAGGAGTATAAATACCACGCACATGCCTGGGAGTCATTTTTTAAGACGGGAACGCCTACCTTGCATCTCATTAATGCAAGTAAGGTGTTCACGCCAAAAAATGACGCAAACTCCATGAACTTTGGCGCTAGACGCGTCTAACGCCAAAGTATAAATATGGAGTTAGTTTTGCGTCGAATTTGCGTCGAAAAAAACGACGCAAATTCGGCGCAAACTGAGTATAAATATGGCCCACAGAATGTAGACAACCACAGGTGCGGCGGCATATAGTAGGATCATAAAATATTTGTTCGACAACATGAGCATGTGTGCGCCCCGAACACGAGCACAATCCTTGACAACTGTGCAGCAGCATTTTCTTGAGGTTGTTAGAATGCAGTACGTCAGTGGGTCACTAATCAGGTACATGGCGGGTTCAGTTGAATTTAAACCAAAATAATGTAGCCCTAAATTTTAAAACACTGAGAATAAGTACTGCCACATAGACAGCCACATAGACAGTAGTAAATCATGGATCCAATGCAATCCTAGGGGATGTTATTGTAGTCACTCCAGCTGCCGGCGTGGATTAGAGTCAGTAAATGTGCTGTTCATAGAATGAAAATGAGTTTCTCCTCATCTCCAACTCATGTGGTGTGCCAACACACAAGAAAGACACAGAATGCTAAGGCCCAAGGAAGGTTTATTCCATGTTTAAAGAATAGCATACAATGTACCTTGGCAAACATTCTAGAAACCAGTGTTAAATGCACTGGAATTTGGATCCCATCAAGCGATGCCAGAACAAAGATTCCACAAGGAGCACACATATTGAAGAGACCATACATATTCGTTATAACAGTCCTATTCATATTAACAGTCCATAACACAATCATCTCTCAAAACGGAGCAATGGTTTTTATAAAGCCTGTACACTGGCAAATACATCTCAAATACAATTGGTCAAGAAGGGATCAAGCCCAGAGAACATAGGTACAAGACATTATTATAAATCTTTCAAAGAAGTCAAAAAATCTGAATGGGCAAAAGCTAATTGGAACAAACTGCTTGCTGCTGAAAGATATAAGGATCAACAAACCGTCTGGAAAACAATAGCTTCAGGCAAAATAACAAAACCTACTTCCTAAAGCCATGTACAACTGAGAATTAGTGGTACTCACATTTCTCAGAGTTGTATTCTCTGACAGTGCTGCCAACTGGAACACCTGTTTCCCGATGTAATCCTACTGGATCCCACAACCTAAGCCATTTCTCACTAAAAGAGGTGCTGGTAGCCATAAAGAAGCAAAATTCTGGAAAGACCTCAGGCCTCGATTGGATCCCAGCAAACCGCTACAAATCAGGCACCATCTTATGGGGCCTTTACATTATCCTCATCAGCAGTGCAATTCTACAGGGAGCCTCCATCTCCACCTCATGGATGGGAGCCAACATTGTGCCTATTTTTAAGAAAGGCATACACAAGACCCTACCAACTACCACACCAGTATCTTGCTTTAAAACATTCAGAAATTATTTTCAGGTGTACTGCTCGCAAAGGACTGAAAGCTAGGCTGAGGAGAACAAAACCCTTTCCACCTGCCAGGCTGGCTTTCAAATGGGCCCAACAGATCCATCATTCAGGCACTATCTCTTAGTGACCAAGTTCGTGGTTCTGAAAAAGCAACCACTATATGTGCTTTTTGTTGATCTCCGCTGTGCCCTTGACAATACACCCTAGATTTTTTGTGGGCTTATCTATGTGATATTGGTATTCCATCTAGAAACGTAACACTACTGTCTAACCTGCATGAAGGGAATGTCACAAAAATGTGTTGGGCACTTCTGGTGAAACCACTAGACTGTTTCCAGTGCTAAGGAGTGGGGTCTGACAGGGTTGATTTCTATCTCAGATATTATTTTCACTTTCTATTAACAGAGTGGCTAAACATGTTAAATCCTGAATTTGCAAAGGTCCAGCGTTGGGTGGGATGAAGGTGGCAGCACTTCTGTTTGTGATTGCTGACAACACCCTCTTGGTCTCAAAACCCCCTGCTGGTTTCCAGAACATATTAAGTTGTTTTAGAGAATTTTGTTCTTCCAAGGGTCTTTTAATCAAAACTGAAAAAACTATGTTAATGTTGCTCTGCCACACAAAGGCATCAAGAACAACTTCATTTTAAACTCTTCCCCTCTTAACCAGGTCTCCTATTTTACCTGGGCATAAACTTTTCACAAGATGTGAGGTGGCGGCACCATCTGATTTACTTAAGAAACCTAATGGCCCAGCGCACTGGGAGCACTCTCTGTGTTGCCACGTAACACAGGTGCCGTTGGATCCATCCAGCCTTGGAGGTGTGCAAAGCAGAAGGTCAAAGTGCAGCCCTGCATGGTGAGGAATTGTAGGGTTTCTCCAGTCAGGCTCTGATCTATGATTCCTTTAACAGCTTTTGAAATGGCGTCCAGCACACCAAGTTTGACTTTTTACTCTTTATATAAGCTTACATCCAGTATGTGATATTATATTGTATTTATATGTTTTTGATGGGCTTTGTCCCAAAATAAATTATTTTTTTATGAGAACTGGAAGAAGAAAATAACATACCCAGAGGACCCTTCAAAACAGTATACAATATTACTTGAGCTCCCCATCTGCCCACCTCACAAATTTGCCAATTTTTTCCTGGACCCAAAAGAAAAGAAACACAATCCTACTGATATAGGACTATACCCAAAACTGTGAATTAAAACAGAAACATCTGACCTAATGGGACTCCTTAAAATTCATATCAACTTTATCTCATGATCAAAGCCCTAGTCAAGCCTCTTTAAAAAAAATATATGGCAATGCAATTCTCTGTAATGGATCAAACTCATAAACCGCTGACTAGATCAAGGAATATTCCCTAACTGCTTACAAAAGACCCATGAATGAGGCCCTTAATAGACACCAAAGATCTCAGTAACTTCAGACCAGGAGCTGAGCTACCATTTTAAGGCAAAACATTGTAGGATGTGGTCATGAAACAACTAAGAAACCACAATAAAAACAAGTATTTGCAATGCAACGGGTCTCGCATTTCTCAGAGTTAGAGCTATTAGCAGTTGTAACGTCCTTTCTGAACTTTTCTTGCCTCATTAAATGTAAACAAATTGAGCGTGATTGCGCTGCTAAAAAATGGAAATAGACACACAAACGGAAATAACAGTTCACCCGTAGTGAAACCTATCGGCAAAAGTGCAATTATCTACGTAACCGGCAAAAGTGCGATTAACTATGTAACAGGGTCGATGTCATGCAAAGCGCTCGACTTCTGCCAAGTGAGATCGCGCTGCGAAAAAAGAGAAAAAGTAGTCCATAAACCGGACAGAAAACAGCGAGCCTCGTATGTTTTCAGTACTTGGTCGCTGCGCTCGAGGAGGGCTAACCACTGGAAAAGGCATGCAGGCATGATGCATGCATGCCTTCTACTAATGAAAGCAAGCATATTTTAAAAGGCAAGCCCACGAACCAATGAAAAACACTGACGTGACATGGGCGGGGCTCCAAGCCCACGAACCAATGAAAAACTCTGACATGACATGGGCAAGGCTCCGAGCCCTTTTCTAACTACTGCAGCGTCTTGCAAGCGATACGCAAGCTACGCAGGCTCGACCCTAATAACTACTAACTAGGCTCAAACTAGTAGACTTCAGAGAAGGGTGATGCATCTATACTGGCACCCTATCTGTGATTATGCTCAAACAATCATAGAGAAAGAAGACTCCTGCCTTGGAGTTGTTCTTTACCTCATAGCAGCCTCATCCAAGGAGGACTAAGATACCCTCCAAAATAGACTAGAAAACATGGAGATGGAGGGCCGTTTTCTTAAATGATATTACTTGGAAAACAGATCCTAAATAGTCACAATCAGAAATCTTTCCTCTGAACCACCATTATCTCCTCATGATGTACCAAGTGGCTCTATGTTAGCCTCTACAATATTTAACCTATATGTTGAACAACTCAAAGAAAAAAATAGAGACATTTGCCTAAACATACATGGATATGATGATGATCTTCTACTCTATCCTAGTATTAGCCATGAACGAGATGCTGCTAACTTAAAGGCCTTGAAATAACCAGACCTGGCTAGCCATATACTTTCTAATGCTCAATCCTGACAAAACTGAATTTCTTCTCCAAACTATTGGCACGTGCCCACAAACTCAAACCTTTTAGGTAAAATGCCAACAATATTAAGTAAAGCCAAGTCCTTTGGTCTTGTACTTGACAACTGCCTCTCTGTAATAGATAACATTAACAACATCACACAGTATGCTCAGTGACTTGACTACAGCACAACATTGATAACCTGAAATACTTGATCTCCGGACAACTTCTGAAAATGATAATGCAATATTTAGTTAACTCCAGACTGGGCTATGGTACAGCCTTAATAACTGCTCTCCCTAAATCAAAATGACTGCTCCTGAAGATTGCATTCAACTGACAGTCTTGAGATTTCTAAATTGGTTCATTTTGGAGAAATGCTGCATACTCAGTATGTCCGGCATAACTTGTAACCTTGTACTTATGAACATTCCAAGTTATTTATCGCAACAACTGCATTTTGTAGAGGAAAACAGAAACTCCACAAGGAATGGCTGGTATTTAAAATCCCAACATTTAGAAGGCAAAAACTCTAATCCAATCATTCTCTGTTAGCAGCGCCCATGATCTGTAGTAACATTCCTACACACCAGACTAGTGAGGAATAAATGCTCTCCTGTTCGAACGCTACAAATAGCCTTGTGTCCATCCATTCCCCGGTCATGCGATTCCCAGCTGGAGTCTGCATAGCTCAATACTTCCCTTCGTTCTAATATGCTTTCATTTTTCTACATGAGAACCTACTATCCAGTATTTAACAGGTATATATGTTTATGAAAGGTTTTTGCTGCACTTCCTTTCAGTCCATTTTCTGGAACAAATAGTATCTGTACTATTATTGTCTAAATCAGCGCTACAGTTTGCCTCTGTTTTTACATATGTTTATTCCAACGTTGCTTTTTCTCTGTAGACTCAACTCTACTTCACTGTTAAGCGCCTTGACATCAACCTGATGTGTGGTCTGCACTGTAGAGAATTTCAGATAAATAAGTACATGGCCATTCGCCTTAATCCACCCCTTCCTGTGATTTAACCAATGAGTTCCACCTTTGAGAACTCCCTTACACTTCACTGCTCCAGACACCATCACTAGTTACACTGTCACCTTACCTTTGCTTCCTTGAACCTACTTCCTTGAACTCTTTGATTCACAACTCTCCTTGTCACTCTAGTCATTCCATCCACTCCTGGCTCACAGTGAGGGCACAGCTGAATGAAGAATCACACACTCAGGATGTGAGCTGGTCCATGGTGTGTGTGATGTCAGCGCTCGGAATGTTCCATCTCCTGTGATTCCAGCAGTGACAGTTGGCCCAGACAGTGAAAACCTGGAGGATAAGAAAGCTACACACCGGATTCCTGTGTAGCCTGAAAGTACACCTAACCCCATTCAACGAAGAAAGCAAGGCAACTTTGAAGGTTGCTGCTTAATGGACTTTTCATCTTAAATTGACTCAGTGCCCCCCCCCCCCCCCCATAGCTACTTACTATCGTGGTCACCTCTCAGAAAAAAAGACCTCGAAATCTGCGTTGGTGTCAGCCCAATCTGTTGGGATTTCCCAGTGAGAAGGGTAGGCAGGTGGCTGAGATCAGAAACCTCAGAGGGAGATCCAAGAGTAACTGCAGCAAGGAGACCAGGGAAGAAGATGGATTTAGGCTGTGACGTGGTAGCTTTCCCTTCACCACAATCACCTGGGGGTGTTATTCTAGGGAAAGTGATAAGCTGGTTGTGGTTCTGCAAAGAACAAGACTTATCCAAGGTTCCTGCGTTTACTCCTGTGAAGGAGGTTTCCGTTGTCTGAGTCTGTTTGGTGCAGTCTCAGATAGTGGAGCTCTTCATGGCATTCAGCTCAGCTGTGGGTGGAGAATAGAAGCTCCTGTCCGGCAGGAGCTGGACTTAGGAAGTTACTAAAGGTGTTCCCTGATGTGGAACAGGAAACGTCTGGCAACAGGTGCTTTGGCAGAATTAAATCGGCATTTTAAGACTTGGTAATTGTGCTTTGGAAATAAAAGAAGATTCACTAACTTGCATCCAATAATAAGAATAAGCACGGATGCTGGTCGTAAACTGTCCAAGAGTTACAGCTTAGTTACAGCTGTGGGTAAAGTGGGCGCGGTTAACAGATTACTCGGTGCCATCGGGCACACCAAGTTTTAGTTCTGAATTTTCCTTTCTATCAAATCGTTTTTTGTTAGCCTAATTGGTTTTAATGAGGTGAACCTGGAACACAACATTCATAGCGCAATAAATTGTTAGAGGAGAACTCAACATTTGAAAAAAGGTGTTCCTGATAATACTTCGTTATTTGATTCTCTTAGCTGTAGGTGCACTTTCTCACTGAGTAACTGGTCCTATGTACTTAGGGATGCAGTAGATCCTGTAGATGAAGAAACTGTTGTGGTACTTCTGCGGTCCAGATTCAGGGGCATATTTATACTCCGTTTGCGCCGAATTAGCGTCGTTTTTTTCTACGCAAATTCGACGCTAAACTAACGCCAACTAACGCCATATTTATACTATGGCGTTAGACGCTTCGGGCGCCAAAGTGCCCGGAGAGTGCGTCATTTTTTAGCGTGAACCCCTTCCTTGCGTTAATGATATGCAAGGGAGGCGTTCCCGTCTTAAAAAATGACTCCCAGGCCTTTACGTGGTATTTATACTCCCGGGCAAAAATGACGCCCGGGAGTGGGCGTGGCCAAAAACGGCGCTTTTGCGCCGCTTTTTAACGCCTGGGTCAGGCATGGCGTTAAGGGACAAGTGGGCTCAAAATGAGCCCAGAGTGCCCTCCCCTGCCCCCAGGGACCCCCCCTGCCACCCTTGCCCACCCCAGGAGGACACCCAAGGACGGAGGGACCCATCCCATGGACATTAAGGTAAGTTCAGGTAAGTATTTTTTTTTTATTTTTTTGTGGCATAGGGGGGCCTGATTTGTGCCCCCCTACATGCCACTATGCCCAATGACCATGCCCAGGGGACAGAAGTCCCCTGGGCATGGCCATAGGGCAAGGGGGCATGACTCCTATCTTTACAATGATAGGAGTCATGTTGATGGGGGATGGGCGTCGAAAAAAAATGGCGCAAGTCGGGTTACGACGATTTTTTCGACGTAACCTGACTTGCCCCATTTTAAGACGCCCATACGCCATTTTCCCCCTACGCCGGCGCTGCCTGGTCTACGTGGTTTTTTTCCACGCACACCAGGCAGCGCCGGTCCGCTTGCGCCGGCTAACGCCATTCCATAAATACGGCGCCCGCATGGCGCTTCAGAATGGCGTTAGACGGCGCAAAATCTTTTGACGCTAAACTGCGTTAGCGCAGTTTAGCGTCAAAAAGTATAAATATGGGCCTCAACCTTTTTTCTTCAAAATGACCTGATGTTGATTTCCAAATGACACATTATGGAGCGAAAAAAAAAGAAGGACTACGTTTTCTGTTACTGAGGTTTAATAAACCCGCCTCGTTTTAGAGACTGAAGCCACTCTTTCATGCCAAGGAGTTATGTGACTAGCCATTACAGACGCACGGTTGAGGAGACAGCGAGGTCTTTGAAGTCGAGATCCAGCATATTGTCACCGTACCTGGCGAAACGTCTGAAGGGAAGAGAGATCGCCAGCTCTCCCCTCCTTCTTGTGAACTGTCAGCTGTTGGGTTTCCAGAACTACCGCAGTGAAAAGGAAAAGTGGAATCGGTAAACAGCTGGAGAAAATTACGTTTGTAGTGTTCCAGCTATGGCTATGTTAGCAGTAACAAACATTTTTGTTTATTAAGATTTTTTTCCTTTTGCTAGAAATTCTGCAGCTTATAATTTTAGTTTTGTCATATATAAAAACATGTATGTCCTGATCTGTTAAGCAGAACAGAAATGTTAGTGTTCATATTTAAGAGTTGGTGTGGCTGTGTTGGGTCATGCTGAGATGGGCAAGTAAATTTTGTCCTTGTGCCTGGGATCCTTTGCTGATGAAAAAGTACCAGATTCTGTGGGAGCGCCAAAGCATAAGAGTCTCTTGTGTGTTAGAGTAGTAGGTGTAATGGTGTGCACGATGCAATGTGTTTACGTGGTTACTAATTTGATTGGGTATGCAAGATACCCAGCGGGCTTCTTTACTTTTGTATGTATATGCAAGATACCCTAGAGTGTGGCGTCTAAAAACATAGTTCAACTCAGTGGGTGGTAAAGGACATGCTGAGTTAAACAATTCACGCAAATACACTAAAGCATTTACAAGACTTTATCGTCTCAAGAGCGAAGGCCACAACTGCGCTGCTCGCATCACTGGTATTCTCTAGACCAAAGCCGTTCCACAGAGCACCAACGATGAAAGCACCAAACATGATGCCAACATTAAAAGAATACCTTCTGTGACTCGGGCAAAGGCACGAGACACAACATTGCAAAATACAAATGGTAAATAACAACATAACATAATCTTTACCCTTACAAAAACAAACAAGTTAAAAATAAAATTAGGTAAAATTACAACTACTAAGCATATAGGTCAAATGCAAACAAAACTAAGAACTACCAAGTTAAGCATATGAATAAAATGCATTCAAGCGTAGTACATTCCTTGCCATAAAAAGCAATACCAACAATGAATCACTTCAAATAGAAGACTAAGAACCTGTCAATTAAAGATACACTGCAGCATAATAAGTAATAACACAAATTCATCAGTTCATATAGTATTCTTAGAACTTGACAGGTAACATTACATTACGACTAGACCTGCCTGACACTCTCTGTCCAGTACCATCCTCCGGGTGAATAACACAGCTGGAAGGATTAGTAGTTTTATCCAAAGATATTGAGGAAGATTTACAATCTGAAATATACCTGAAAATTAATCAGTCATTGCTAATAAAACTGGACTTGCATTTGTATTAGGTATTGCATTACCTCTGCAGAATAACTCAGAAGATGCGAATGACCCCTTACATCAGGAGTCTCCCACCAACAGTTCACACATTGATCACCAGAAGAATTAATAGCAATCCCTCTTAGATTCACAATTTTCTTAGCCTGTTCTGGAGATACTTTAACAATACTTCTCCTGCTTCACCACCCCCTCCCTTCCAACAGGACGACACCTTAGGAAATTTCAGAAATTCTGACTGGCAGGGTAAGTTTTGATTCCCCCTTTTTGACTCTGTTGTGTTTCTAATGATAACCCAATCACCAATGCTCAAATTGATCTCTTTAGTTCTGTGTTTCTTGTCAAAATATTCTACAACAGCGTTCTATTTATTTTTTACAAACCTTTTCACATTCAGATTTTCAACTTCAACACCAGAACTCATTTTGAGATCTCTTACCCATTTTGTATAAAACACACTTCTGGGTAATCTTTTGCGTAGCTGTTTAAATGGTGATTACCATGTATTACTATGTGGAGTTGTCAAATAACTCCACATTTATCTTCTGAAAATGTTTTCAACTGGAACACCTGAAGACAATGCAGTTTGAACTCCCTCTTTCAACATCCTATTCGCCTGTTCTACCAAGACATTGGAAGTGGGAGAATAGAGGGCTCCTTGTAAATGTTTGATGTCTGCATTTTCTAAGAATGTTATCATTTGCATAGAATTCAAATAGATACCATTGTCAGTGACAATCTCTCTTAGTGGTCCTTCCACCTTGAATATGTTCTGTAAGAATGTGATGACAGAAGCGGCATCAGCTGTGGTAACACAATCAAAATAGACCCACCTGGAAAAATAGTCCACTAGAACTTTCATGTATATTTTGTTGCTTAGTAAAAGCTCAAATGGCCCTGCAAAATCAAGTGATATCTTAATCTAAGTTAGAGGGAAAAAAAGTAGACTAGACTTAAAAATTCTCCAGTGTTTGTCAGAAACAAGATGTGCTGCATGTTGAAGCCCCCCTGTTAACTTGAGCATCCATGCCAGGTCACCAGTAAAATTGTTTACGTTTATGAATTGTAGCTTTAATACCTACATGCCCCTCTTGAGAATTCCCAAACAGATATTCTCTTAAGGATGTTGGTGGAACCAGAAGATCATGTCTCAACAAAAAAGCCCTCCACCAGAGAATGATCATCTGCATCTTGTGCAAAGTTCCTCAAACATGACTCTAACGTTCTTTTTTGGGCCACCCATTTTTAACAAACTTGACTACTTGCTGCAGAAGTTGATCTGCATACAAAGCATCTCACCAATCTGTGCTAGTGATAGTGCACTGCTCCTCACTCCAGTCACCAAATAGAGCAACAGCACATTCCACCTCATCCACTAGTTCTTCTGGGATATCAGTATTTAAGTGCATCATCGACAGACAGTTTACCCTTGCATTCCTACTTCCAGGCAAGTATTTGATTAAAAAATTGAATTCTTGTAACCTTGAAATAATTCATGCTTACCTGGCTGAGGCCTTGCTTGTACCATTTCCATTGAGCATATAAATCAGAGGCTTATGATCTGTAAATATTTCAAAATGCATGCCCCACAGATACATTCTGAATGTTTCAACAGCCCACAAGCACACCAAAGCCTCCCTCTCTATGGTGCTGTAGTTTAATTCAGTAGGTGTGACTGAGCGTGATGCAAAGGCAATTGTGTGTTTCTTTTTGCCCACACAAAAGGACAATGGATGGAGTGCTGAAACTTTTTAAACACTCACCCCCAGTCACAGATTTGGGTTTAATCCATCGTTCATTTGCTTACCATTCCACCCTAGTTTGGACCCAGCCATGTGTAAATCAATCTTGACCCTGTTCCCCATGGGAACGGTCCAGACCGAACTGCCAGGCCAGGTCCTCCATGGACCCGAAACAAGAATATTGGGATCGGTTTCAGGGTATCACCCTTCATCAGCCAGGCTACCTTGAATCCAGTGGCACAGTGAGCACAGGACCCATGTCTGGGCATACCCTTCCCACTGGACGTGGACTACTGGACTACTAGCCCAGACCCAGAAAAGAATGCAATGTATTCTTGTTCTGAGATGGATTAGTATCCTGTTTGGCCTGAACCAAAGACAATTTAGGTTTGATGGCCAGCTCTGATACACTGTGTCCCAAATAGTCTAATTGATGGACCATAAATGTACACTTTTCTTAAAGTGATACCTCAATTTTTGAAAACCTGAAGCACTCTTTCTAGGATCAAATTATGTTCTCTCATGTTCTTAGCAAAAATGAGTACATCATCCGGAAAGATCTGCACACCCGGAATACCCAAAAGTATAGTATTCATGAACCTCTGAAACACACGCTGCAGAGGTTAATCCAAATAGCATGCGTAAAAACGGATACACCCCAAAAGGAGTAATGAAAGTAGTAACTATGACTCTCTGCAGCATGTGGTAGCTGGTGGTATGCAGGCCTAAGATCAAGTAATAAGAACACTTTGGATCCTCTTAGATAAGCTAATAACTCTTGCAGCTTGTGCAACGGATGACAATTAAAGATAATGTTGTTATTTAAGGTGCTAAGAAATTGACAACAAAGGTCACATCTGCCCCACCGGGATCAAGATGCAGTTCAGCACACCAGGTGCCCAGCTAGCCCACGCTGATTGGTAAGGTTTGTGTGTGGAGTCTGACCACGATTTATGCAGAAAGTAGGTATCCTGGTATGAAAGTCCTAGCTCTTGCCAGGGACGCCTGAAAGATTCCATACCATTAAGAGTTGATTCGATAAGACCATGTGCTATAGTAGCCCCAGAGGGTCCAGGAGCAGATTCAAGAGAAGTTGCAGAGAAAGAGGAGTCACGCATGATAATTCAAGGAGACCCAGAAACCAGGACAGAGTCTTCCACAAATGAGTTATTCAGATGACTTCTGATTCTTGTCTCCTGATCTGACATGCCACTCTGGGAATCATTGCAAAAGAGGAAAAAGCATAGTTGCGTTCCTACCATGTCTGCAGAAAAGCATCTGTTGCCAAAGCTAGAGGATCCTGTCACTAGCTGAAGAATGAGGGAATCTGATAAGTCAATCTGGAAGCAAAGAGATCGAGCTTGCAAGGACCCGATTTGTTAATGGGAGAAGACGCAGGAGGATGGAATTTTCCAATCATTGGAATCTCAGAGGAATCAAGAGTTCCAGTCCAATTTGAAACCCAGTTATTCTTGCCTGAAAGGTGAACTGCTAGTACTGAAATGCTGAACTGGCAGAAGTGCAAACAAAAATCTTTTGCAATGATTGTCAAGACTCACGATCCTGTTCCCCACAAGTGGTTGATGTATCGAGCTGCTGGGACATTGTTCAAGCGCAGTAGTATGCAGCGGTGTGAGTTCCTGGAGGTGAGAGAACAGATTGCAAGGGATCCTGGCAGAAGCTCTAGACAGTTGATGAGTAACTGATTCTCTTCCAGAGACCACCTACCTCCATGGAGATTGTCTCACATCGTGCCCCCAAGCTGAGACTGCTGGCGTCACATTCTATTACTAGATCTGGGGAGAGGTGAAAAATAGCTGGACTCTTCCAGACGTCTGAGTGGGCTATCCAATGCTGGAGCTTGTGTATCACCGCTGAAGAAAGTGTGACTGATTGTGAGTAGGAAATACCCTTTTGAAGATTCTGAATCTTCAACCATTGCAAGGCACAGTGGTGAAGCGGTCAAGGGAAGATCACATGGATGGAGGATGAAAGAAGGTCTACCAGATGAGGGATCCACCATAGGGTGATCAAATCTTTTGCAAGAGCTCTGCAAACTTATTTTTTGGTGGCCTTGATTGACTAGTTGGAATAAGGAATTATTTGTTTTGATGTATGTCAAACCCTAGATGAAGATGTTAAGTTAAGAGGTTTGAATTCTAAGCCATTATCAGAATGTTGTTGAGATAAATAATTAGCTGAACTCCACGTTTCCTCAGGAACTAGTAAGTGGAGTTCCACCCACAAATTGTAGAAAATGTCTGTGTGGAGGAAAGAGGGGGACTGGGAGATAGGTGTCCATCAAGTCCAAAGGAACCATGAAGTTGCTGTCTCTCAACAGATCTCGTGGAAAGTGTCTGTAGAGTATCCATGTATGGAATACTTTGAGGTTGATGACTAACCTGAAACCTCCTTTTTTGTCTACGATGAAGATATTGCTGACAAAGCTTTTGGGGTGTCATGAACTGTGACAAATCGATATCTTATGGAGTAAAGACAATTCCTAATCTACAAAGGTTTGCTTATCCAGGTAAAATGAAGCGATCAAGAGTAAGCAGTCTGATATGGAGTGTTGGAAAACTCCAGTTGAAACCTTTGGTTGGTCGTAAGTGCCCCAGCATTTTGTATGATGAGAATCCAATTGTGAAGGAACAGACCATCCCTGCCTCTAGTTCTGTTGGGGAAGAAATGGTGAAACTCATCTATAAAAGGTGGAGGACGATACATGTCCTCTGATGTAACAGTGGTATCGCTGCCCTCTGCTTGGCCTCACTTTGGAATTTGGAAGACATCTCTCAGCAGATAGTCTTCCCAGGTGCCTCACTTCCTTGGGTAACCTCGGAAAGAGGGCTTGAGGAAGTTTGGCCTACAGAGTGCCACCTTCCTCTGCTGACTTTATTAGAAAGATTTTCAATAAAGACCGAAGGTAAAGGTACTGACAAACTTTGTTACTCTTTGATGGAGGGCTCTCCGAAAAAGAGGCAGTCAGCAGCTTGGCCTGCCTCATTGATCACTAGGTCACACAGTTGTGGATCTATATGTAAGAGAATTGATCTGCAGCTCTCTACTTAATGGGCACAGTTTGCATTGCCCAATAAAGAGATGGCTACGAGGGCCCAACCTGCCCAGAGTTCAGGGTCGCTAGGAGTGCCCTGTTCTTTGCCTGAGCGGGCCAGGCTCAAAATATCCCTTCATAAACAAAAACCCACAATATGGCCCTCATTTTGAACCTGGCAGTCAGACGACCACCAGGGCCGCGGTGGCGGTCACACCTCCAACGGGCCGATGGTGAAGTGGCAGGTTGGCCTCTGCCAACCCGCCACATCCCACTTGTACTGCCAGGGCAGTTGGACAGCCAGGCTGGAGATTAGCATCTCCGACCCGGCGGTCTACTGAAGACCGCCAGCAGTATAACAAGTCTGCTTTCTACCAGGTTTCTGTGGTGGTAGCACCGTCATGAAAACCCTGTTGGAAAGGCTACCAGTGACAGGAAATTTCTTTCCTGTCACCGGCAGATGACCTCACCAATCCCCCTTGCAAACCCAATATCCCCACCCTCCTTTCCAGAACAGCACCCTCCTCCCCACCCCAGTCCATACCAGCGCCCCCTCCCTCACCTCATTACAGAACAGCACCCCCTCCCCGCATACTTGCACACACACCCACATGCACCCCGCATACACTCATTCACCTACACTTACATACACGCATTCACTCAAATGCATCCAAACTCGCATTCACTCATACGCATCCATACTCGCATTCACTCACATGCATCCATACTCACATTCACTCACATGCATCCATACTCGCATTCACTCACATGCATGCATTCACACAAACATTCCAACACACACTCACTTTAACAATGATACACGCATTCAAACACCCATACACACACCCATACACACTCGCATACACACGTGCATATGCACTTACATTCACATATGCAGACAACACCCACTCACACACACAACACCCCCCACCCTCCCACTGCCCTCCCTTGTCAGACGATCGACTTACCTTGTCCGGCGAGAAGGTCGTCCTGCAGGGAAGGGGAACAGGAGCTTCCACCACCGGCAGCGTCCCACCATCAGGACACCACCAGGCCGTATTACAGGTCATAATACGGCTGGCGGTGTCCTTTTGGCAGGGCGGTGCTGGTGGTGGAATCGCCCCTGCGCCTCTGACCGTCAGCACGGCTACTGGAGGATTTTCGTCCAAATTGTGGCGGAAATCCTTCAGTATTTGTAATATGCTGGTCGGAAGACCGCCAGCACTGGCGGTCCTCTGGCGCTCGTGGCTTCGGCGGTCTTCTGAAAAGACCGCCAAAGTCATAATGAGGGCCTATATATTGGGTTGTCACTACTGCTCATCTTAAAGGAATGATATGAGAGTGGAGAGCCCTCAGTGAGTGTGACACAGGCTCAAGCAGTGAGAATACGTTGTCAAGGATTATTTATCCCCAAGGTTCTAAAAACTCAGTTATTCCTGCAGCCCTACGTCCTTAGCTAACCAAGGCAAATATTGTGATTTGAAGGATTGCTACCTATTTCCCTCCCTATGGGATGGCTTAAAGGTAAAACTAAAGGGTTGTAAAAGCACCCCATAGCGGTGAGTGCGGGATAAGGGTTTGTCAAAGTGATTTACTCAAGCTGTGGGAGGAGCTCAAGGGAGGAGCTGAGAAGAAGCTTGACTTACAGAAGAAGTGCTGCTCCCACACCTCAGCTGATTTGAAGGACCTAGTTGTGGGTGATGAGCAGACACAAGGGGAGCAGCTTTGTCTACCTGAAATCAAAAAAGTCCAAAAAATGGCAGACACGTTCTGAGGTGATTATTTTGTAAGGTATTCAGATCGAATATTGGAAACATAAATATCTTGGCAAAAATAGCGTATCAAGAAAATTGAAGAAAAAATATTGTGAAGATAAATTGTTATAGGTATGTAACATTTTACTATATATAACTCCACATATATGTACCTTGACAACATATATATTTTCAAGCTACATAGATGTGGAGTTTAGAATAGTAAATCTATACTTACCTATTCGCACTTACCTTCTCGATCTTTTGTTCCTCTATATTTTTCACACAGTCTTATATCCACTTGATATTTCTATTTCTGATATTCTGTCACTGATCCGTTATGGAAGGGAGAGGGGAGAGAACTGTAAGAGAACACAAGGCTCTTCAGCCAGCCCGAGTCTGGGGACAACTGAACAATTGTGGCAATATTGCAGACTAAAATTTGAGCAACGCCATATCTCAGAGTTTAATGAGCAATATTTAATTTTACAAGATCAATTAACATTATAAGTAAAAAGGAAAGACGCACTTATCATGGCTGCCCCAGGCAACAAGAAAGAGGAAGGACTTTGACTGTTAGGACAGCTTATATATTCCGGAGGTCTATGATTGGTGGCTGAACTTGTATAGTGAAAGTTGTAGTTTTCTGACAGGAACTATGGTTGTTGTAGGTCTTTGAGTTTCTTTGTTTACCTTCATATGTGGCTGCTGTTTAATTAAAGCACGGTGGAGAATGCATATTCTGAAGCCTCTGGTCATGTAGAATCCCACTGAGGCAAGAAAGGAATAGAGCAGTATTGAATGAGCCTAGTGAGGCAATAAAGAGTACCCAAAGTTGTGTCGTAGACACCCATGGAGTAACGAGACTGCTAGTTTTTGGGTGGCAGCACCACAGAGTGTGGGGGAGTGAGTCTGATCCCACACCGGGTGACAGCTGTCGGCCTAACCCTTCCGGCTAGCTAGAAGCACTGACCAATACCAAAGGTAGGAGTGATTTGTAGCAGCCTATTGCATGACACTCAGGCTCCTCAGGGAAGCTGTGGTGGAACAGATCATACCCCTTTCTCTCAGTGTGCAAGTCTCATGCATGCAAAGACAAAACAAACGCTGGATCTTGGTTCAGTAGGTTTTTATTGAAGCAACTGCATTCTATGTAAAAAGGCATAGATTGTGATTATTAGGATAACGAAGCACAGCGTTATTACAGCAGTGACCAAGAAAGTGAAACACAAAAAGAGTCCTACTAAATTGTCACAATAGAGTGTCTAACATCCCTACCTACACTACTAAGTTTCCACATGAGAGCAAGTAGCAGTGGTAGCCCTAATCTGCCATTCTGGTCCCGAAAAGGAAGCCCAACCCCCACACGTGGGTTCAGAGGGGAAGAAGAGGACTGTTAGTCTACTGGGAGTCCTCCCACATAGACAAAGAGGAACCAAAGGGTTTCAGCAGGAACTGCGCAGACAGGCAGCAGGAGGTGGCAAGATGGCTGGAATGTCCCTTCTAAGATGGTGTGGGCAGGGTGATGTTTTATAATAACATATCTGTTATTCTAAGAAATGCCCTGATGTGACAACACATATTTTTCTGTGTAGGGTAGACAATGAACTCTTTGGACTGGCAATACCCGGTAAATATTATGTACTGCCTTGGGCTGAGCACAGGATGAAAATGTTGTGCAAAGACATTAATAACACATTCTGCGTAGAAGGGCAACTGATAAAAGAATGATAAGCATTGCCACTAAAATAAAGCTTTTCTAAATAATAAAGAGAATAATAGCGAATTGTAATTAGCTGAAAGGGCTCAGGCCCGGGCTAAATAATGTGCCAGTGTAAATGCTAAAATAACCTCACAACAGTTGTTGCTCAGCCCAGTGGGTAGAAAATAATCACATTAATAGGCACTACAGTATAACCATATTCTCAACCCTAGAGAAAGCACTGCATACATTTTCAGGCCTTCAAGCATATTAACATGTCAACATACACTAGGTCTCTAAAAGCCAAACTACCCTCAGCTGCAAAGCAAAAGCTCCAGCCATGTGAGAGCTTAGAAATGCCTTGGAAGTGGGACAGGTGATGACTTTGGGGCCCCGCAACGTAGGGTGGGGACCCAGAAGAGAAAAAGCACAACATGTTTGGGACCACCTCAGGCTGCGTTATGGACAAAAATGTGAACTAAATGAAAGGCCCAGCAATGTATTATGCGGCAAGTTTCCCCGAGTGCAGTGAATAACATAGTAGCGGCTCTCCCGCTGTGCCGGGGAGAGCCGCGCCGCACCGAGGTTATCCTTTGTTTTTTTCAATGTAGAATGCAGGCTCGCACCACGTTTACTTTTTTCTAGTGGTGGTGTCTAGTCCCACACGGGCATCCAAGAGATAACCACTGTTGCAGGGAAGCTCATGGAACCCGCCCACAGCTGCGCTTGCCGGGTCCCCGCGCTGGCAATACGTTCGTGTGTTGCCCTGGGAGTCGGCAGTCCTCCTGCATGTTTGCCTGCTCCAGCAGGCAGACGGGTAATGATGGGGCTGCTTCCTGGGGCCCAGGGATGGAGTCCTGGGCCCCTTCTGCTTCTTCCCGGGGAAACACAATGGCACTTCCCCATTATAACGTGTTCCCGGGGTTCAGGGAACGGGTCCCTGGACGACTTAGGAATACAGTAGTTGCACAATGTTATCTATGGTAGGTTCCATCTGCCAATGTATACTTGTAATTTACTGCAAAGAATTTGGTAGTGTGTGTGTGTGTAATGAATGTACTTCTCCTTTTCTAAAGAAGAAGTACTGACTGCACAATCATTTATTGAATGTTATTATTGCATGCCAGTGATTGATCATTCCTAGCTCACACCACCTCCTTTGAGTAGTGGGGTTCCAATATGACGCTCTCTGGCCCGCCACCCTGAAGCTTGAGGAGGAGGATAATGTTTACTAAACTGACCCTATCAATCCTTAGTCATTGTCATTGCTCACAGGGCATTTCTTATCAGAGTTTCTACACCCATCATTGCAATCACACCACAATGCATACAGTGAATTTAAGTCAGTTCGTCAACTGTGCCCAGGATGGCCTGTGGAAGAAAAACATCGGAACTATGGAAGGAGTGTGAGGCACACTCCGAGTCAGAGTTCTCTAGGTCATCGTCACCCAGCTCTGAGGCTGGTGCATAACCCGCCTCTCCGATAGCCACCAAACCTCCACCACCCTCTAGCATTCCTGTAGTGCCTGTGAACAAGACGGGGTGGCATCATGCTGGTTTTAGGCCTCCTTCTCGGGAGTCATTTGGTGCTTTGCCCAGTTTCAACCCGCTGGGACACCCTCATGCTGGGGTAGGCGTTTGATCCAGTTCCAAAGCTGGGGCAGAGAGGTTAAGAACTGCACAGTGTCTTCGTGGGTCACCCAGAATTGGACCAGGAACAGCATAGCATATTTGACACCCAGTCCCCTTAATTTTCATTTAGCCTCACTGAAAGACACCCTCTGCACCTCTTTTGTAAAGTCTGGGAGTATCATCACTCTCCAGTTTTTGACCATGATGTCAACTTTGGCTCATGCTTGAGACAGAATATGATTCTGATCCTTGAAGTGTAGGACCTTGGACACTCCAGAACAGGGTCCAGCCCCGTACGGTAGGCATGGTCAAGTGCATAAAAGCAGGGGAGGCCGTTGGGTGCGACCTAAGAGCGAATCCATGTTTCTTCTTGCTCTGTTCTTCAAATCCTCCGCCCACTGCTTGAGCGCTTTTACTCTGTTCTCCATACTAGTCATTCAACACCGCATAGTTGCCATCTCGGGGTTCAGATCATCCAGGGAACTCTGTTGCGGTGACTCTCTCTGCAAGCCTTCTGTGGTAGTCCCTCAGTAATCCCAGGTCAGTGAACATGGCGTCTATCATGGACTCAAATGCTTCACGTGATGCGACAATGGCCTGAAGTATGGTGTCTAATGTTGCTTTGTTCTGCCCCTCACATGAGCAACCCTCCATCGCATTCCTAGCTGCCGACGTTGCAATAGGACCGTTATTGAGTGTCTGGCCTGGGTCACCGGTCTCCTTCTTTTTGAAGTACTTACCGATCTTGGCGTGGTCAACCGTCTAAAGGCCAGTGCAGGCCCAGGTGTCTCCTGGGAATGGGCGTCCATTAATTAATACCCTACTCCATCCTTCTTTGCAAGAGAAAAGTCACATCGATGTTCCCCAGCGGCCCAGTGGGTAGCCTGTCAATAAATGTCTCGGAGAGCATTGCTGGCAATGCGGGCGGTCATGCACCCACTGAAATAGTGATGTGAGGCAGGAATGGGGGCCCCCACCTCCCTTGGTATTGTAGCAGGTGGCCCAAGTGAGCAGTTTAGTTATCACTCAAAGACTCGTCTTGTTGTAATGAGTCAGCTGCATCAGAGTCCGCAGTTGGGCAGGAGGAGGCCAGTATTCAAGGAAGTGGTAGTCTAAGCTCATTGCTCGCTCCACTTTCAATTTTCAGTGCCAGTACCAGCTCTTGAGGGGGGGAGGGAGGCCCAGCGATATCTTTCCCCTATTTAAAAGTAGGAGCTCAGTAGTCTGGTACTCAGAACTACTGCAGTCTCACCTTCCATGGAATTATCCCGTGGGGGCCCGCCCGCCCAGTTCTGGACCGTGCTACCGAGCATAGCGCCAGCAGGCCCGCTTTGTCCCAGCCGCCTAGAGTGACTCATAGTGTCCCTGCACAGACCTGCTCCTCCTAGCCAGGTGCCTCTCCCGCTGTGAGCCCACTTCAGGGGCACTTCGGCCCTGCCAGTGCGTCAGGTCTGTGCCATCCCAGGCTACTCTGCAGTTCTGGGATACGTTGGACCAGCGGATGTCCTCCTGGGTGCAGGTCAGCTCGGGGGTCACTCCCTCAGTCCCCCAGCTCTGCAGCATGTCATGCTCCTCTGCATGCCACGATCTTGCAAGGTTGTATGCCCTGTTTCCGCATCGGCCACCTAGGGGACACTTCAATCCGCACCTTCTGCTGTTAATGTGCAGGGTGAGAGCGGTATCAAATTATCAGGATGGGCCTCGATGACTAGCACGGCTGGGGAGCTCCACTTCCATGCTTCCTACTTCCTACTTCATTGACGGTTGGCCATGCCCCCCCTCTCTTGCCTGTTCAGTTAGTCATGGTTGGTTTACTGCTGTGGACTGGTACCGGACTGGGTGATAGGCTTTACCTGCATCAGTTCTGTCTTTTGTGACTGGAAGAGGTCCAAGAGATGAACAGGAATGATTATGCATCTGATTTCAGCTACGGTCAGCTGCATAACTGCGGAGTCATACAGAATTAGGATTAATGAGGTCTGACAGGCTTATGTACGAGTTTACATCAGTAAATGACACTCAAGCCACAAGCTTCAGCTATTCCCAAGTTACTCAGCTATAGAAAGCAGTTAGAGTGTTTGCAAACAAGAGGATTGTGCCCGATCATGTTATTCCATATCTATGGCCAGTGAAAGGGTGATAATTGTTCCAGGTTTTATCCCAGGGTTATGGCTGGTGATGGAAACAGCTATGTTTTTACCTCTCGTCTATACTGTAAATGCTCCTAGAGGCTTCAGATCTTGGCTGGCAGTAAGATCCAGAGCTTTGCCACTTGTACTGAGAAAGTGGATCTCCTATGGATTTCTTATTATAAGGCAGTATGACAATCTCTTACTTTGTTATCTTGAATTTAATTTGTGGTTATGATGGCCCTTTTGCTTGGGAGGCTCTCTGAATAATGCTTTATGGCTTGAATATTCCTTGTCTAGTTTCAGATAACCAGTGTCGCGATTGTAGCAAGGTGGCATGCGTTCTCTGAGGTGAAATCAGCAAAGACGTTCTGTAGGAACATTTTGCATTAGTTGTACTTTGCATATGATGAAATTTTGGGTATATTATTGTGTAGAACGTGTTCCCAGTGACTTTGTTGGTTTGTGGTATCAAGGATGGATCTGATTCTATGGTTGTCTCTAGGTTTCTTACCTCTGGAATATCTTGAATTTTTAATCAGTAGTATAATGTACATATGTCTATATACATGGAGATGGCTTCAAGGAAGCCTTATTTTGAAAACACGCTAGATGTTCCTTGAGGGTTTGTTAGATGTTTGAGTACTTTCTTGATGAAATATATTGAAAGTATCTTGAGATGTGGTTGCAAGCTATTTGGCTTTGTTAATGTTTTTCAAAGGGATGTGGTGCTACTGCCTGCAGTAGTGGACAGCCAGGTTTGAGTCTCTGCACCGAATCAAAATCCAGAGATTTGGAGCAAATCACTTAAACTCCTTGTTCCTAAAAATAAAAAAGAATGTGTTCTTGTGTAAAGTAAATATTGCTCGAGCAAAGCGCTTCAATACCTTTGGGTCCAGTGTGCGCTATATAAGCCTTTTGCAAATGAAATAACAAAAAAAGAATGAGAGGGAGAAGGGCTGGAAATAATGGTGGCGAGGTGAGTGGGTGAAAAAGAACGATGCAGCGCTCCAATACCTTCGGGTCTAGTTTGCACTATAGTAAAACAAAAAAATACAAAGCGGGAGAGGGCGGGAGAGACAGGAAAAACAATGAGGAAGAGAGCGGGGGCTAGAGAGGGTCTACAGGCACAAGCACTACTGAAAAGAGCTAGGTTTAAAATTGAAAAAAGTACCTCTACCAGCAGTGGCCAGTGAAAGGATACTGGCCGCAGAGACAGGAAACAGTACTTTGTCCAAGCTCCATGGACAACCACCGAGGAAGAACAGAAAGTGGAAGCAGGAGGAGGCCATAACCCATGAGAATCAAGGAAATGAGAGCGACGTGGGAGCCAACCAATGGTGAGTAACGGTAAGTATGGGGGTGGGCTCTAAGCCCATTTTTAAGCTTTTTTTAAATTCACAATGGCTATTGTTGACAGCACATACACGCTGTAGGCAAAACCTGAAAAGAATGAACAGTGCATGGTTACCCTTCAACATGTCTCAATTAAACTCAGAAGAGCTACGTATACGAAAAAAAAAATTCAGACTGTAACACAGACTGTACTCCACTTCTTTACAGAGAGGCAAAATTAGTCTTCCACAACACAGCATACAAGGATTGCACAAAAGAAGGCAAATAGACAAGTCAACTATTCCCTTCCGGTCACAAGAGAGGCTTGCCTTTTGGGCCGAAATGCATAAACCTAAGTTCTCACAAAAATGAAGAATTTATGTTTTCACGCATTGAATGCAAACAAAGGCTTGCAGAACTACTGTTTGTATTCATTGTATGCAAAAAGATGTTTACCACACTTTTGTTACATCTCTTGGTTTTACCAGTGCTGGGGGGAAATGATTGCTTTCTGTATGCAGATTCTTATAGAAGATAAAGAATTGCATATGGCAAACAGTGTGGTGACTGAATATAATTTTAAAAAGTAAAGTAGTGCCTCATGCATTGAAATGGAAGAACTAACTAGAAGGAAGAATGATATACCAAACAACCACTAGCATGAGGTGAGAGAGGAAAACTGCTCTAGGCGGGGAAAAGCCCACTGTATGTATATTATATAGAATTGGTAACAATAGATCTTCAGGTCAAGCCGGATTTTTAAAAATCTTATCTATCAGGGAAAGAGAGAAAGGAGAAAAGGTGACAGCTACAGCATCTGGTGCAATTTATTTGTTATATTTTGCTATCTTCCCGTTACTGGTAGACTTGATTTATTTAAAAATGATAAATAGATTTTTCTGCGGATGCAATCATAATAAATGTGTGGGACCTGGGGTAAAATGGATCCTCTCCTGGCCACGTTAGACGGTCCTGGACACTGGAAAGCACAGTTGCAATGCTGTCCTTTGTGTGGGCAGTGGTCCCCTCGACAGAAATGAGGCAGCTGGTTATTTTCAGTGGACCATAGAGTGGCTACATGCTTTGTGTGACACCCTCAGCCATAACCGTCTCTTTCCATTTTATTAACAACTAAAGCCTCAGAATTGGCCTTGTTCATTTGGTCACACAATCACAAAGCATACATTAATAAGGCTATTCTAGCTAAATGGGCACCGGGCAGTACATCACCATCCTACCATATTACATTGTTTAACGTGGTACAAGTACATAGTTAGAACACTATGGTGCAATTAATGGTTCTTCTTCTAATTGTTCAGGTCCACCAGCAGGATGAACCTCCTTTGCAAGTAAGCATTTTCTCAAGGGATCCCTAGTATTGTCTCAAGGGGTCCCAAATGTCCCTTGACCCATACAGTACAGTATTTACTTCTCTGTTTTGTCTGTTAGGAGTTTTCATGAGAAATGTATTTACTGGTGCTGCCAAAACTCTTTCCAACTCATAACGAGGTACGTGTCAAATAGTATGGATCCGGTGGGGTGCAGATTGCGCTTGAGCTACCAAATACTAAGTTTAAAAAATTGGGGCCACAAACCTCCCCGTCCCTACAGCAATTGAATAGTTTTTCAGTTTATTCTAGCTTTTTCACTGGCCCAAGCCAGCTTGACCATTAACAAATTGAGCTGCGTGAAAAAGCTACGATTTAGTGGGAGCATGAGTTTCTGAAAAAGATAAATTAATTGAGGAAGTACATTTTCATGGTACCAAGGCGGTCAGCCGTCAATGTTGGCAGCTCATTTCATTTGTCTTCATTAGAAGCTATGTTATCCATGCATACCCCATAATTGGCATGATATGATATGTCTATATCCCAGTGATATTGTATACACAAGAATCTAACAGTGTCTACACGCCACTGTATAGGGTATTCCTAAGGAACAGTAGTAGTGCTCTTAGTCAAATGGATCATCAACGTTTTCTCCTAGTTTATAATAAGTCCATAGCACTGGCCATATGCTATTTTTGTCTAATGACATGTTTAAGTGTGATTCCAGAATTTGTGACTAACAGCATGATGTCCTTTGCTTTGATCAATAAGTCTTCTGAGACTATCAAACTTAATTCCCCATTCACCATGGAATCCCCCTAGCAAACTTATTAGGGGTTCCATCTCCAAAGCAAACAATATCAGTAATGGGGTAACCCTGACCTGTGTCCGTATAATGTCTATTCACTCAGAAAGCTTATCATTCACCTTTACCTGGGCAGTAAGTTGATTATATAGAATCTGGATCCATCTTATGAAGTCACGGACCAATCCCATTTTCTCCATTGTCGTAAAAAGGAATGGCCATGCAATAAAATCAAAAGCCTTGCCGGTATCTAAAAATACACTGCAGCCTTTACGTCTGGGTCATTTTGATGTATTGCAGCAAATAGTGTTCGTAAATTATCAGCTGTGGATCTACCAGGGATAAACCTGAATGGGTCCAGCAGTACCAAGCTGTGCTGCAGGGGGATAAATCCAGCAGCAATTATTATGACAAGGATCTCATTTTCTATATTGATGAGTGAAAAGTGTTGGGATGATCCACATCTATTAGGGGGCTTACCAGGTTTCAGGAGCGCAAGTACAATTGCCTTTTGCATCGCCAGTGGCAAGTGCCGCCTAGCTATTGCCTCTTCAAATACCATTGGCAATACGTGGGCAAGCTCCTCAATATATTCCTCATATAATTCACTTCTGAAGCCATCACTGATGGGTGCCTTATTATTTTTAAGCCCTTAATTGCTCTTTGAATCTCTGCTAGTTTGAATAGGGAGCATAATATTTCCCATTCAGTTCTTTCCACCCACGCTAGTGTTGCCTTTTGCAAATAATGATTTACAGCTGCAGATCTATGAGCATCTATCGTCCTATATAAGTCGGTATAATATTGCATGGACACTTGCATAATTTCTTTCAGTTTAAAATACATGGTACCACCGTCTGACTCCATTGAAACTACAACTGATGCGGCCCACTATAGCATAGTGCCGCTCTCTAATGTGTGTCCTGATACGTCACCCTCACTATATGTATGTGCAACAGAATACTTGCCCAGAAACATATTTTCCCTTTCTGCTTTGTTTCTGTACTCTTGTAGTTTTGCAGGCATGTCTCGTAAAATATCTGCTGTACCCCAGATTCCAAATGTTTAAGTTCTTCTAATCTACCACAGATAGATTTCAGTATGCCATTTCCTTTGGCTACATATACTCCCCTCATTACCGCTTTGACGGTCCCCCAGAGCACTACATACGAGTCCACTGAGCCATAATTAGTGTCAAAGTCTCATACAGTGTCCTATCTGATCTCCTCCCTAACGGCACGACCCAGCAGCATAGTGGAATGAAAACACGATAGTCTGTGCATGTGTGTCTGGTCTGGTAGTGTTATTTTTAAGATCACTGGGGAATGATCTGAATATGTGCGTGGAAGCTGTTATTTGTCACAAATCCAGCTGGTCACAACCCACGTGCCAATCCAATTATCTATTCTGGGGCCTGAATTGTGGGCTAATGTATGACACTTGTATTCTCTATGACCCTCATGCCGGAAGCACCAGATGTGCAGCAGGTCGTGCTGTTGTAGAATTGTGTGGAGTGTCTCCAGCGCTCAAGAGTCAGATGCAGTGTTTATGATCTCTGCCACAGAGCAGCTAGCGCCAACTGCAGACTTTTTGTAATTAATGACACAAAAAAGTCAGGATCATCAAGTTTGGACCATATGATTTTATTAAGATAATGCTTGTCATCAGAATTTTTCCTTCCCATATCAAGTAACATTCCTGTGGGTCAGCAATTTATTGTATATGACTATAAGGAACCCCTCTACGAATGAGCACCACCACCCCCCAAGCATATGTGGAGTATAATGCAAAGGACCTACGGGAACTCCAATTTGTAGCTACGTTCAGCTTCCGGTGCTGAATAAGATATGAGTCCTGTAAGTAGGTATAGCATGTCTACTGCATGTCGAGTGGCATATGTTAGTATATGGAGGTATCGCCATCGTCTTCAAAGACTCCATCAGCGTCACCACCTCCACCGAAGACACCCCTCTCGCCGCTAAACACCTGCATTTTCAGATTTGCACCGACCCGAGGACCACCCTCAGAGGATCCCTCGTCTACCGTCCTCCCGGACCACGCGCCCCTTTCAGCGACACCATCGCCGACTTCATCTCCCCGCACGCCCTCGCCTCACCGGACTACATCCTCCTAGGCGACCTCAACTTCCATCTGGAACAAAACAACGACCCCAACACCACCACCCTGCTCGACAACCTCGCCAACCTCGGCCTCAAACAACTGGTGAACACCGCCACCCACATCGCCGGACACACGCTCGACCCTATCTTCTCCGCCAGCAAACACGTCTTCTTCAGCCACACCTCCGCCCTACACTGGACCGACCACAGCTGCGTCCACTTCACATTCCGACGCGAGTCCCGCCACCTCCGCACTCAACCCATCCCTCGTCGACAGTGGAACAAGATCCCTGAAGAACAACTCTTCTCCGCACTCGCCGCCAACCAACCCACCCTCACCACCGACCCCAACGACGCAGCCCACCAACCTCACAAACTGGATCTCCAACTGCGCAGACAACCTTGCTCCCCTCAAACGCACGCATCGACAGACCAACACCAAAAAACCTCTCTGGTTCTCTGACACCCTCAAAGAATCAAAGAAAACTTGTTGCGCCCTTGAGAAAGCCTGGCGCAAGGACCACACTGCTGACAACATGACCGCCCTCAAGAACGCTACCCGCGAACACCACCACCTGATCCGTGCTGCCAAAAGGAACTTTTTCACCGACAGACTGGACAAAAACAGCCACAACAGCAGAGAACTCTTCAGCATCGTCAAGGAGTTCTCCAACCCCAGCGCCAGCGCCGTCACGCCCTCACAGGATTTGTGCGAATCCCTCGCCACTTTCTTCCATCGCAAGATCAGCGACCTCCACGACAGCTTCGGACACCAGACCCAACCAAACACCACCGAACCCGCATCCCCGGCCATCACCCTCAACAACTGGACCCACATCAACACGGAAGAAACCAAATCCATCATGAACTCTATCCACTCCGGCGCCCCTTCGGACCCCTGCCCGCACTTCATCTTTAACAAAGACGACGACATCATCGCCCCGCACCTCCAGACCGTCATCAACTCTTCTTTTTCTTCTGCTACCTTCCCCGAATGCTGGAAACACGCCGAAGTCAACGCCCTACTAAAGAAACCTACGGCTGACCCGAGCGACCTGAAAAACTTCCGCCCCATCTCTCTTCTGCCTTTCCCAGCCAAAGTAATAGAGAAGACCGTCAACAAACAGCTGACCACCTTCCTGGAAGACAACAACCTGCTCGACCCCTCACAAACCGGATTCCAAACCAACCACAGCACTGAAACCGCCCTCATCTCACTCACAGACGACATCAGAACCCTGATGGACAACGGTGAAACAGTCGCCCTCATTCTTCTCGACCTCTCGGCTGCCTTTGACACCGTCTGTCACCGCACCCTAATCACCCGCCTCCGCTCCACCGGGATCCAAGGCCATGCCCTGGACTGGATCGCCTCCTTCCTCGCAAACCGTTCCCAAAGAGTTTACCTCCCTCCGTTTCACTCAGAACCCACCGAGATCATCTGTGGCGTACCTCAAGGCTCATCACTCAGCCCGACACTCTTCAATGTCTACATGAGCCCCCTCGCCAACATCGTACACAAGCACGACATCATCATCACCTCCTACGCCGACGACACCCAA
This sequence comes from Pleurodeles waltl, assembly GCF_031143425.1. Lineage (NCBI taxonomy): Eukaryota > Metazoa > Chordata > Amphibia > Caudata > Salamandridae > Pleurodeles > Pleurodeles waltl. Next base: position 548,395,625 of record NC_090443.1, on the reverse strand, counting down.
CTTATACTCTCCCTCACCAAGGACCCCGCCAGCGCCAAGACCAACCTACAAGTGGGTATGAAGGACGTCGCAGATTGGATGAGGCTCAGCCGCCTAAAGCTGAACTCTGAAAAAACGGAAGTCCTCATCCTCGGCAACACCCCGTCCGCCTGGGACGACTCCTGGTGGCCCACGGCCCTCGGCACCGCACCGACCCCCACAGACCACGCCCGCAACCTCGGCTTCATCTTGGACCCTCTTCTCACCATGACCAAGCAAGTCAACGCTGTGTCCTCCGCCTGCTTCCTCACCCTCCGCATGCTCCGCAAGATCTTCCGCTGGATCCCCTCCGACACCAGAAAAACCGGGACCCACGCCCTCGTCACGAGCCGCCTGGACTACGGCAACACCCTCTACGCCGCGACCACAGCCAAACTCCAAAATCGCCTGCAACGCATTCAAAACGCCTCGGCCCGCCTCATCCTCGACGTACCCCGCAGCAGCCACATCTCCGCACACCTGAGACACCTGCATTGGCTCCCAGTCAGCAAAAGGATCACCTTCCGACTTCTCAACCACGCACACAAAGCCCTCCACGTCAAGGGACCGGAATACCTCAACAGACGCCTCAGCTTCTACGTCCCCACCCGCCTCCTGCGCTCCTCTGGCCTCGCACTCGCTGCTGTCCCTCGCATCCGCCGCTCCACGGCGGGTGGGAGATCTTTCTCCTTCCTGGCGGCCAAGACCTGGAACTCCCTCCCCACCAGCCTCAGGACCACCCAGGACCACTCCGCTTTCCAGAGACTCCTAAAGACCTGGCTGTTCGAGCAGCGATAACCCCCCCTTTTCCCCTAGCGCCTTGAGACCCGCACGGGTGAGTAGCGCGCTTTATAAATGTTAATGATTTGATTTGATTTGATATGGTGCTTTTTTCGGAACATTTAGCCCTCGTATATTACAAGTCATGAGCTTGAGTTTCAGCACAGTATTAGTAACATATTTTTTAGCATACATGTCACCCCCCGATCTGTTGTGTGGAAGGGTGTGACTCCCCCTTCTATTTCAAAGTATTCTTTCGGTGACCACAGATTGACTTTCCACCACAAACCGTTGCCCCCTCCATCCTCCTACACTGAACCATAACATTTCAGTGGACTGTTCCCTACCTCAACAAACAGATCACAGGTTGTAACAACGTGCCACCCGAAATTCCCCATGTCTATTCAGAACAAACAGCGTAGGCAAGAGGCAAGTGGAAGGCAGCCAGGAAAAAAAAGATATCTGCCATTAATATCCACTTACAAAGTTCAACAAACTAGAAGTTCACCTCTCACCCACATTTCATATGTAAGTGTGTACACCCAACAATAGAAATATGCGCAGCCTGTACCCCCAGCATTGCCCAATCAACACCTTCACTCCACAAGTGCTGATGTCTCGATTTACAGGTGTTTCACCAAAGATTATTGTTGCAATGACACCAATCTCCCAATGTTACCACCTCCAATCCATTTATGTCAATAACACCAATGCATAGTCTGTGTCTTTTAATCATTAAAGCACCATGGTTGCTATCATCGCTCTTCATCCATGTCCACTCTGAAATCGTTTTCCTCGAGGTCCCAGTGCATCAGTCCACATTACAGAGGTTTTGTTGCGTATGGGGTTTGGAGACCCTGTGGTTGTTCTCTTTATTCTTTACTGGTTTATTGAGGAATTCCGCCACTGCTTGAAGGTCCGTGAACATGTAGACTTTTCGTGCCCAAGTGAATCTCAGCCGTGCCGGGTAAATCGTAGAAAATTGAATATTCAGTTCTTGAAGTTTCTTCTAAACCTATAGGAACTAGCTACGTGCATCCTGCACCTCTAGTGAGAAGTCAGGGTAAATCGAGATTTTAAAGCCAGCATGATTAAGATCTCTTTGCCCTCTATCTAAGCAAAGTATCTTACCTGATCACGATAGCACAGCAGCTGGCAGAGTGAGGTTGGGCACTGGGGATTGGCCTTGGAAGGTAAGCGCCCCCCAACCATCACAGGATACATTTTCACCCCAAAGAGGTCGGCTAGCATGCCTCTATTTTCCCCATATTGTTGTCTGAGGAATGCCAATGATGTGGAGATTACATCTACAATAATGCTCGAATGTGAATTTACCTTGGAAAAAAACAAGACAAGAGGCCTTTGGCAAATGGTTTGTTTAATTAAACATTACGGCTGGGAGAACAGTTACAGAACCGGGGTCTGAGGACTGTCTGAAAGTACATGTGTTCTGCACGGTGTTCTTTGGGTACAATAAAACAATTACAGCATTCCTTTTGGGGTGAAGAATGTGAACAGTTGTAATGGAGTCATAAATAAGTCCTGATAACAAATGCCGGCGGGCCTTGACCTTGCGTGGACACACTGTGGGGCAGCTGGTAACGTGTCCAGATGAGACTGAGGGGTGCATGATCGCTGTGTGCTACTTTGCAGCTGTGTTCTGATTGGCTGTGTGTTCTTATCTTCATGTGGCATCTGACTTTATGGTGTTTGGGAATGCGCACACCCCTCCGGCCTTGTGTGTTTTATGGGGCCAATCTCCTAGCACCATTGTGATGTCGCTGCACCTGTGATCCGAGTTTCCTGTTTGCGTGTTTTTGTGTGCTGGCTATGTGCAGTCCCACCTGTGACCTGTCAGTCAGTAGTCTCAGGCGTAGGTCTCGGAGCCTGCCTGACCACATGTCTTGGAGTTGGGGTTTTTAGGATTGAGCCTGCGAGTGCATGTGCTTGCACATGCGTCTCGTATGAGAGACACTGTTGTATTCAGTAAAGGGCTTGGAGCCCGCCTGTCGCTCACCATTTGTTGGTTTGAATGGCACTCTTCTTTACAGCCTTGTAATTCATCAAGGCACACATGGGATCACTTCCATTTCTCTGTGTGGAGCAGGGATCAAGCATTAATTGATGCAACTTAATTAGTGCCCGTCTGCTGCTCCCGATGTGATTGAGGTACTATTAGTTGTTTTTAACTTTGAGTGCCCTGCAAACAGAAGGCTTGTGACTGGCAAAAATGTGCAGGGCAGGCAAAAAGTTGCAAAGTTTTATTTTTTAAAGCTAACTGTATTTTATTTTGCCAAGTCGTCTTTTCTCAGTATCTTCTCATGTTTTCTTTTGTTTTTGCTCTTGGGCGCTGTTGTCAAAAGATGACAATTAACTTGTTTGAAATATGGGAGACCTATTGTATTGGAAATGCTTGTTCTGATCTTGTTTTTGCTGATTTTAAGACTCTGCTCACTTTACCGCTGCAAACTAGTACTAAAGTGCTTGTGCCCTCGCCCCTAAACATGGTAACATTGGCTCATACCCATTCGGCATATTTAATATACCTATAAGTCCCTAATAAAGTGCACTGCACTAGATGTGCCCAGGGCCTGTAAATTAAATGCTACTAGTGGGCCGGCAGCACTGATTGTGCCACCCACATAAGTAGCCCCTTAACCATGTCTCAGGGCTGCCATTGCCAGGCCTATGTGTGCAGTTTCACTGCCATTTCGACTTGGCATTTAAAACTACTTGCCAGATCTCAAATTCCCCTTTGATTACATATAAGTCACCATAAGGTAGGCCCTAGGTAACCCATAGGGCAGGGTGCTATGTAAGTAACAGACAGGTAATTTATTTATACGTTTTACATGTGCTGGTAGTAAAAGCTCAGAAAGTCGTTTTTCACTACTGTGAGTCCTTCTTCTCTCATATGCCAGCATTGGAAATTCCCTTATATACTTTTAAGTGGCAATTTGTGAGTGAGGAGTGGCATTCCCATGCTTGGTATGGTTGGAATGGTAATGAAAAGTCCTGCTTACTTGTGAAGTTGGATTTAACATCACTATTTCAAAAATGCCACTTTTAGAAAATCAGCATTTCTCTGCACTTACTGCTCTCCGTGCCTTACAGCCTGTCTCCAATCCACATTTGGTCTGTGCTGGTTGACAGCTCCTCTTGTGCATTCCACCCATACAGCCATAAACACAGGACACTCAGCTGCATCTGCATTCATCTCCCTACTGACGGATATTCCTGGGCAGGAAGGGTGGAGGAGCTCTCACTTACACTTCAGAGGCCAGTGGCCTGCCCTCCCACAAAGGACTGATAACCCCCCACATGGTCCTCATAGACCTGGCTGGGTTGAAAGCGTAACTTGTGCACTTTAAAAACACTCTTTGAAGTTTTCCTCCACTTCAATAGCACATTTGGGTATATATAATGGGTCCTTGACCCCACGAAGTCAGACACTTCTAGACCGACACCTGGACTCTGTCTGAGGGACTGCCTGGCTGCCCAAAGGACTCATCTGGACTGCTTTGTTGGAAGAACTGCTGGCCTGCTTGTTGCCCTGCTGCCTGCTGACCCCTGACTCTGTTGGAAGGACTCTGCCTTTCTCCACAAGTGCTCTCCAAAGGTTTGGATTGAACTTAACTCCTGCCGTGAAGTCCCAGGGCTATCAAAGACTTCACAAAAGAGAAGAAAATCCAGCACATCAGAAAATCGACGCAACACCTGCAAAAATCGACACTGTGGAAAATCACTGCATCGCCTATCGGATCGACTCAGTGCCTGCTCCTTCCGACCAGCACCTTCTGGATTCTCCACACATCATCCCTGGGTGTTAAAATATCCCGCTCTGCAGTGAGGAACTAAGGCTGTGCTCCTGGAAATCGACAAATCACCTTGCTGTGTGGAAATAATTGATGCATCACCTGTGCCACAAAAAAAAAAACTATCCATCCCTTTATTTTCTGATGCATCTACACCTCTGTGGCCCTGCTGCATCGTTATTTTTGACATGTCCCAGGTACTGTGTGTTAAAAGGATACAACCACTAATTCTTAAGGATTGAGACTCTTCTAAACCTTCAAAAAGTGATATCTTGATTTGAGCGTAACGGATTTTTGTTGTTCTGGTCTTATTTTATTCAGATAAATATTATCTATTTTCCTAAACGGGTGTGGAGTAGTTTTTGTGGTGTTTTCACTGCCTCCCCGAATGAGTTATTGCACAAATACTTTACACATTGCCTTCTAATAAAGCCTGTCTGCTCTGTGCCAAGACACTGGAGAATGAGCCCAGGATAATTTAGGTTGTATTGTGACTTACCGTTACGAGGATTGTGGTCCCAACTTGGACAGGGTGCATACCTCTGCCAACTAGAGACCCAGTTTCTAACAGTGCACATTGACTTTCCTGATATTACCATTCCTCCCTGTAGTTGAGTTTCAACTACACCACCTAACCCATATTTCATGACAGTCACATTGTTGGGGGTTCAGTTTTGCTTACTGCTACTTCCCTAGTTACTTGCATTCTACCCAATTTGAGGACTGCGTTTTTTTACAGCAGGAAATCCCCACTTGCAATAAACCACACAAAAACAGTAACAATGTGAAAAAGGGCAACAATGACGTGCACAGACCGGTCAGCCACCACGGGAGCCAGGTGAACTAGTTCATGAAACATGCCTGCTCAGGGGCACTGCCCTCTTCAGGCATGCCTTCTTGTAATCTTCAAAAAAGCTTGGATCACAAGAGTCCCATTGTCTATGTCATTTACTGCTACAAATGTGCAGCAGGATGCTCTGATCTTCGCACACACCCACCCTCCCTCCATTGCTGCCTTCGAATCCAACACATACTGATGTTGCATCACCATGAGGAGGAGGACTCTTAGTTCTTCCTTGCTTGCATTAAGGCTGAAGTCAGTGCTGTTCATCATTTTTAGCATTTCTCACCAGGGTATTTTCAGCCAATAGGCATTTGCTTTGTTTGTACGATGAAAAAGGGTATTGACCCTCCCACTGATACTTGTGCATTGGGGAACAGTCTGAATTCCTCTGGAATGTCCAGGTACTAAGCCCAGCCACAATAATCAGCAGTTCTTGTCTCTCAAGCCTAATGCAACAGAGTCCTCATCTTCCTTAGCGGGTGTTGGTGTAGTTCTAACACATCTTCTCCAGGAATGACCAGGGTCGGGTTGCGCATGGTGATGAGGGAGCAGAGGTTACGCCATCCGGGGATGAACTGAGTGTAGTGAAACTCACCACATTCTAAGTGTCCATCAGCGTGGAGGTGCCCCATTACATGTCTGGAATGTGCAGCATTGGGCCACAGTTTTCATTTGTACCCAGTGGAATTATTCCATTGCCTTTAAAACATAAGGAATATAGCGTGTTTCCGTACATATGGGGTTTTCCCCTTCCCTTCTATCCACGTACACCTATCTATCTCAGTATCCCAGATTCCTGACACAGGGTATCTATGCAGTTATCCAACCCTCTTCTATGAGACTCATTTCCCTTTATATTGTCAAGGTGGATGGTTCCATGTCTGGGGTCTACTTGTTAACGAAGATAGCCCCAGATACACTAAGGATCATCCTTGGACCACAGATGGAAGCGAGAGCGAATGCGTTTGTGCATTGGTTCAGTGGTTTTGCTACCTCCAAGAATCTCTTTTCTGGAAATTCTCGGGGCCATACAGTATCCTCCTCTATAGTGCGCTTTTGGCACATCCTATCTAGCTCAGTTTGGATATTGTTCTGGGACAAGGTAAAATGCTGAGGGACTGGGCTCATAGTGGGTCAGATTTACTACTACTCTGTGGGGTTGTATCTTGGCCCCAATCCCACATAGGTTCAGGTGGAGAAAACATTTTGCCTTTTCAGGGGCTGCCTCTTGGGACAAATAAAGCCTGTCGGCATCTACTGCATGTGGTATCAGTGAACAGATGTAACATGACATGGCTGATGTCTTGGAACCCACAGCAGTCATGTGCTGATACCATGTGTTGTGTAAGAGGACACTGTGTATGCATATGGAATGCTGCTGTTGTGTTCGGTGTAATTGTGAGTAACATGGGACAGGTCCCTATGTAAGCATGGTGACATTTTCTGAATGGACTCCATTAGACTAATCAGTTCCTTAGCAATGAATGGATGCAGCAGTACTCATAATAAAAAGAGGATGTACACATGTGCAAAAATACATACCTTTTAGAATATCTTGGGATGAATCTAGTGGAGAAATCTGTAGCTTGTTGGTCGTTGGAGTTTCTTAGCTTTGACAGTTCAAAAAGTTTGTTGTGCAGTTTGTGATTTTTTATGCTGTTGGGATTGTTGATGTGGCATAGATCAGGAAAAGTTCATGATGTGGTTCGCAGTAAGGTGGTCCTGTTGGGCTTATTGATGTGGTCACTGAAAAGGTGATGGCCCGCTGTAAAGGTGGTGCTCTTGGTGACTCAATTGCAGACCTGTTGGATAAGAGCTAGGTTTGATTTGCTATTTATTTAAGAAAACATTGCATCCTTACATGTGTCGTCGCCAGTTATTTCCTAGGATTTCCTGCTTTTTCATTAAAAAAAAAGAAGGGTTATTTTTCATGAAAGTATTAGCCCCTTTGCTTCCAGGCCTTTTCCCCCTCAGGTGCCAGGCCTTTTTTGGGTATTTGGGACAGTTTGGCTTAGGCCCTCATAATGTTTTGTCCACATAAGCTACCCACACCACATTTGTGTCCCTTTTTCCCAAAATCCTAGGAATTCTAGAGGTACCCAGACTTTGTGGGTTCCCCTGAAGGAGACTAAGAAATTAGCCAAAATACAGCAAACATTTTGTTTTTTAAAACAAAATGGGAAAAAGGGCTGCAGAAGAAGGCTTGTGGTTTTTTCCCTGAAATGGCATCAACAAATGGTTTGTGGTACTAAAATCACCATCTTCCCAGCTTTCAGGATCAGGCAGACTTGAATCACAAAACCACATTTTTCAACACAATTTTGGCATTTTACTGGAACATACCCCATTTTTACTATTTGTTGTCCTTTCAGCCTCCTTCCACTTAGTAACGAAAATGGGTGTGAAACCAATACTGGATCCTGGAAAGGTAAACATTTCTGAAAAGTAGACAAAATTCTGAATTCAGCAAGGGGTCATTTGTGTAGATCCTACAAGGTTTTCCTACAGAAAATAACAGCTGAAATAAGAAAATATTGAAATTGAGGTAAAAAAACAGCAATTTTTCTCCACGTTGTACTCTGTAACTTTTTCCTGCAATGTCAGATTTGTGAAAGCAATATGCCGTTACGTCTGCTGGACTCTTCTGGTGATATATAGGGCTTTTAGGTTTATCAAGAACCTGAAGTACCCAGAGCCAATAAATGAGCTGCACCTTGCAATGGGTTTTCATTGTATACTGGGTGTACAGCAATTTATTTGGTAAAACATAAAGAGTCAAAAATAGGTATCAAGGAAACCTTTCCATTTCTAAAATGGGCACAAGATAAGGTGCTGAGAAGCAGTGGTTATTTGCACATCTCTGAATTCCGGGGTCCCCATACTAGCATTGAATTACAGTGCATTTCTCAAATAGACATCCTTTTTACACACTGACTTACATTTGGAAGGCAAAAATGTAGAGAAAGAAAGGGGCAATAACACTCCAACTCAGCCGGCACCTAGGGAAACCTACCAAAACTGTGCATTTTTGAAAACTAGACACCTAGGGGAATCCATGATGGGGTGACTTGTGGGGCTCTCACCATGTTATGTTACCCAGAATCCTTTGCAAACCTCAAAATGTGGTAAAAAAAACACTTTTCCTCACATTTCGGTGACAGAAGTTCTGGAATCTGAGAGGAGCAACACATTTCCTTCCACCCAGCGTTCCCTCAAGTCTCCCGATAAAAACTGTACCTAGCTTGTGTGGGTAGGTCTAGTGCCTGCAACAGGAAATGCCCCAAAACACAACGTGGACACATCACATTTTCCCAAAGAAAACAGAGCTGTTTTTTGCAAAGTGCCTAGCTGGGGATTGTGGCCTCCAGCTCCGCCGGCACCTAGGTAAACCTACCAAACTTGTGCATTTTTTAAAACTAGACACCTAGGGGAATCCAGGGTGGGGTGACCTATGGAGCTGTCGCCAGGTTCTGTTACCCAAAATCCTTTGCAAACCTCAGAATTTGGCTAAAAAATAACTTTTTCCTCACATTTCGGTGACAGAAAGTTCTGAAATCTGAGAGGAGCCACACATTTCCTTCCACCCAGCATTCCCCCAAGTCTCCCGATAAAAATGGTATGTCACTTGTGTGGGTAGACCTAGTGCCTGCAGCAGGAAATACCCCAAAACACAACGTGGACACATCACATTTTCCCAAAGAAAACAGAGCTGGTTTGTGCAAAGTGCCTTGCTGTGGATTTTGTCCTCTAGCTCAGCTGGCACCTAGGGAAACCCACCAAACCTGTGCATTTTTTAAAACTAGACACCTAGGGGAATCCAGGATGGGGTGACTTGTGGGGCTCTCACCAGGTTCTATTACCCTGAATCCTTTGCAAACCTCAAAATTTGGCCCAAAAACACTTTTTCCTCACATTTCGGTGACAGAAAGTTCTGGAAATTGAGAGGAGCCACAAATGTCCTTCCACCCAGCATTCCCTCAAGTCTCTCGATAAAAATGGTACCTCACTTGTGTGGGTAGGCCTAGTGCCCCTGTTCCTGTTAGAAATAGGCCAATCTGCCCCTAGAGGGGGCAGAAATGACCTAAAATAAATTTGCCCCCCCAATGAAGCAACACTTGCCTAAGGGGTCGCATCCCATCTGTAAAAAAAAAAAAAAAAAAAAAATCCCTGGTGCCTAGTGGTGTCTACCCCCCTTGGGGGCAGATCGGCCTAATAAAAATAGGCCGATCAATAGCCTAAAATAAATTTGCCCCACAGGGGAGCAACCCTTGCCTAAGGGGTCGCTCCCCTTGCCTAAAATTGTTGCAAAAAAATAAATCCCTTGTGTCTAGTGGTTTCTTCCCCTTTGGGGGCAGATTGGCCTAAGAAAAATAGGCCGATCTGCCCCCTAGGCAGAAATGGCCTAAAATAAAATTGCCCCCCAGGGGAGCGACCCTTGCCTAAGGGGTCGCTCCCAATCTGTAAATCAATTTTTAAAAAATCCCTGGTGCCTAGTGGTTTCTGCCCCCCTTGGAAGCAGATCGGCCTAATTAAAATAGTCCGATCTGCCCACAAGGGGGCAGAAATGGCATAAAATACATCCCCGCCCCCGGGGAGCGACCCTTGCCTAAGGGGTCACTCCCCTTGCATGAAATTTACCTTAAAACAAAACTCCCTGGTGTCTAGTGGTTTCTGCCACCGTTCAGGGCAGATTGGCCTAATAAAAATAGGCCGATCTGCCCCCAAAGGGGGGCAGGCCTAAATATAATTTGCTCCCTAGGGGAGTGACTCTTGCCTAGGGGTCGCTCCCCACCTTTAAAATACAAAAAAAAAGAATTGATCCCTGGCGCCTAGAGGTTTCTGCCCTCAGGGTGGCAGAAAAGCCATTGAAAATAATTTGCCCCCTGGGGGGCGACCCTTGCCCAAAGGATCGCTCCCCTTATGGCAATTTCCCTTCTAAAAATGATCCCTGGTGTCTAGTGGGCATTTCAGCAGCTGGATAGTGAAGCAAAATTCCTTTCCTTCCCTTTGATGCCTCTCATGCCCCATCACATTTCTCTTCCGATCCACGCTGGAAGCTCAGCGGCCTCTGCTGACGTCATCAGACATCACTGGGAGGGGTCAGGGGGCTGGGGGTGGAAGGGGAAGCGATTCCCCTTCCAGACCTACCATGGAGGGGTGGGGGAGTGGCCCTCGTGGGAGCGCTAGCGCTGCCCCCAAGGGCCAGTACTAGGACATAATGGCTACATCCATGGCGCCCAAGGGGTTAATTTTATGGGTTGTTGTGCCTTCCCCCTCTCTGTGCCTGACTAGGTGTATGACTGTAAATATTTTTTACGGGGTGCTCTAGTGAGCTTGTGGGTATCATCTTTTTCTAGAGGCTCCTTTTGGGTTATCTTCGGTCTTCTTTTTGTTGGTCTTTTGGCATTCCGTAGATATACTCATGATCTGCTATCCTAATTGACGTGAAATGGAGGGGGTCGGAGATTTGTTCTGTGGCCCCAATGTGCCTCTGATATTGCGGTGCCCGAGACTGAGACTATTGCTTTCCCTCAGACAGTGTGTGTAGGCTATTGCGATGAATCCAGGGAAGATGTCTGCTATTGTGTGTTGGCTGATTTCTAGGCGTGATATGGGGATGAGCATACTCCTGCACTCTATTCTGCTCGGAGATATGATGGATCTTTTCGGGGCTCCCTTTTCCTCAGCACCCTCCCTGCCTCCGGCCACATCTTATTTGGACCTGCGGGTCCCGACTGTTACTTGGAAAACATTTGAGGGAACGGAGGAGGAAAATTATTGCTGCATGGAGAGTCCGGTGCAAGGTCAAGAACTCATTGAAGGTTGCCAAAAGGGGGGTAATAGACTGGGATGGCTTGTTGCTTGGTGAAACCTCCCCTCTCTAGTGACTCAGCGCCATGTGGTGTTTCAAAATTTTTGCATTTCGCATGGGGTCTTCACAATCTCAAGCGTACAGAAAGCCTAGCTCCCGACACTGGAGGACAGCTTAGTTTTGGAACCAAAAAGAGGGCCGCCATCACTTGGCTGGACGCTGTTAACTTTTTGGGGGTGCTGCTGGGACCATGCGCCATGATGGTATTTTGGTCCTGGGCTGGGTGCCTTAGAATGGGGACCTTTCACATTTAGTCATTTGAACCCCCCCAGTTGGTTTGTGGGTGCAGGGATGTGGGTGCCTGCTTTTAAGCATTACTCGGGGAGCCGCCCTGCCCCCCTCATCAGACTGCTCTCCCCGTGGGGTGTGTCCACCCAACCCTGCTCTAGGGGATCAGCAGGAGAGTGGGGCCTAGGCTTTTGTGGGCACCCTGAATGGCAAACTCTAGTGAGGATACCCAATCAACAGAACACGTATACCATCCCTGAGTTTTCTGAACGTAAGTAAAGGCTGGAATCTCTAATGTTGTCTCATTTGTTCTTCTTTTGAGTTTTCGCACAGTGAATTTTAAGGTGTGCGTGAAATGGAAGCTTTGCATAGGGGGCTTTAACTTACTGTGTATTTGGGTTCTGCATTTTTTCTCCACTGGGGGTGGGGCTCGGCATTAAAAAGTTTGCAAACCACTGCTTTGGGGTTTTGTAGTGGTGCTCCCTTCAGAACTGGTGCCATTTGCTCACTTGCCCGTATCGGTCCATGGCTGCCCTGTATCTGGTCCCCAATGTTCTCTAATCCTATCTAGAACATTGGCTATGGTCTCCCCAGGTTTCATGGTTTCTGCCATTAACCCTACTACATCTGGGCAGTCAGGAAACATTTCCCTCAGGGTGGTCCATATTTCATGCCTGTACGAATTGAATGTGGCTCCGTCATGCTCTTTGTCAGCGTGATTGCTGGCTGGGATGCTGCTCAGGCAAACAGCATGGTAGTCTGCTCTCCCATAAGTCTACTTTGCAGACTTTTGACATCGCCTATCGCTAGGTTTATTTCCACGGTGTCCTTCTCAAAGCATGAGTTCCATTTCCCCATCCCATCCCATCCAACAATGGTGGTAATTTGGTTCTAAGCCCTTCTTTATCTGTCTGTACCCATGGCATTTAGGGAGTCCCTAACATGCCCGTCTGCAGTAGCGGGTATTTGCTGGCTTAGGGTAGCTCCACTGGTTTCTCCCTAACATAGCGTTCCCATCTTCTTAGACAATCCTGCATGTAGGGGAAGTGCCACTTGAGATCTCCCCCTCCATGCTGGATGCAGTCCTCTTCCGGCCAGGATCTATTGTACTGGTCACTTCCCTCAGCCCAGCAGGCTAGTAGGCGACAAAATGTTCTTGGAAAGATCTTGCCTTCCTCTCAGGTCACTATCTCCCTTAGGGTTAGTTTGTCTGCCCTGCATGCTCAGGAGGAGCACCAGTCATTTTCATCACTTCTCCCCTCATGCACTCGCAAAGGTGCCATCTTGGTTCTCCTACATCTAAGTTGAGTTTGCACCAGGATACCCTTGTCTCTTGTTTCCTGGTCAGCCCCTGTCCTACGTTGATGATCTGGTGAGGCTTGGACCCCAGCCATAAGCCTGTCATCTAATTCTACCTCAGACTCTTCCTCAACCACAGTTCTGTACCTATCCCTGCTCTCCTTGGACGGAGGGCGTGCTGCTCTACTCTCTCACTGTGCTTCCAAGGTGCAAGCTCTCTCTTCTCACGCTTTCTCCTTAGTTTGCATCTTTCCTCTAAAACCCACCTAAATTGCCTCCTTCACTCTGAGCTACGTGCTGTTCTTTTTAGTCGGGACCTGCCCTCAAACTCTCTTTCTGTTGTTTCCCATGCTACCTGATTATATTCTGTGATTCCCCCCTCGTCATCGGATCCCAAAGGATTGGGACCCCTTTCGTCATCCCCACTAGTTGACTCATGTCCAGAACTGCTATAAATCTCTGTCACTCGAGTATGTTCACCCGGGCCAATGGGAGTGCGTGTTCTCCATGCTGCGGGGGATTGATGGGCTTGTTGTGTAGCCATTTTAGCCATAGCTCCATGCACGTTATTTTAACACACTAGGCCAAGCCGCTGTGCACCTTAACCTAGATATATTTTATTCGGCTTCATTTTATTATTGTTACAATAGCCACTTTTTTTACGGTCTTGTTTTATTTTCTGTTTATCTAACTGTTTTTGCCTAGGCCAGCATTCTGTTCTCAAACAAGACATTCTTGATCACTCTGTGCTTCTTCCAAGGCTACAGCACAGTACATTGCCGGTGAACGTGGTAGAAGTTTAGTCTCCAACATTCGTAGAAAACACACATCCTTACGTAGGGACATTTTCCCAGAACATCAGCTGTGTTGTTATAAAAACACTTCCTTGTCCCTTACACGTTAGAGGGAGATTCCAGCCAGAGAACCACGACTGTATGCTGATTGCTGAATGCCTTGCTACAGATGCTAACGCAGACCGCAGGCCTTTGCTCAGGTATGGGGGATGATATTTTCCCAGGGGAACCTGAAGGGCAGAATTAGAGCTTAAAATGCTGTGCTCTATCGTAGCTTAGGTAGGAGTTAGTCTATTGGCAATAGTGACAATATGATAGCGTTATTTTTATGTTTCACTCTTCTCATCCCAATTTTAATACTGTCATGTTGTGTCATCCTGGGTATTGCAGCTCACGCTTTGCTATTTAAGATGCAGTTGTTTTATTAAATTCATTATTAAAACATATACTGCCTCTGTTCGTCATTTATATATGAGACTAAATGTAACTGAGAGAAACGGATGAGACCTGAGTGACCACGACTTCCCTGAGAAACCAATTATGTCATGCGCTCGGATGCCCAGTCATCTCTATCCTTAGGTAGAGATGAGGCACTGCTAATTAGCTGGAGCAAAACCCGATTGGAGCGGCAGGCGTCACCCGCAGTGGATTAGATTTAGTCTCCCACACCGCGGGTGATTCTGCCGCTCAAAATCCAGTAGTCTCATTAGAATACTGAGAGCCTACGTGACAGGCTGAACTTGACAGGTGGAGGGGGGTCAAACTTTGATGAGCTCTAGTGGTGGACTAGTGTGGTGCTAGGAATGCCTGGGACTGCTGGCCTGTTAGTCTGTTATACCTAGATCTAACTGTTTGTTGTTCAGAAGGGACCCCTTTGGCTCCCTCGACTGGCAGTTGGTGTAACCCAATGTGGGGATAGTAGGCATCCAGCAGAGCACCTCCATTCCTGCATGTGGCAGAGGAGATGTGGATGCTTTTCTTGCTGACTGTTTAGTAGTGTTATCGGTTTAGGTCTTATCAAAGATGACCCATAATTCTAATAATGCTTCTCTCCTGTCCTTCCTTTGCCCTGTATATTTAGTGGGTATTTGTGTTCTTGGGTGTTCAATTATGTTAGTGTCAAACATTCCCTCTTTTGGCCAGGGAAATATGTGTGCTTTAGTGTGTGTGTGTGTGTGTCATTCGTGGCACAACTTTTTTTAGGCTGTGTAGGGAACTTGTTTTGCATGTGCTTTGGTGGTGATTCCATGATAAGTTGGGCAGTTTTTTTTAAGGGACAGTTACACTTCTAACTTTTATGATCTTTAGTGAATCTCAAGTTATACACGCCAAACCTTTCTGTTTTTTAGGGAATCTTAAGTTTTACTCTGGTAGTGGGGAAATATGTACACAGGGTTTTAGTAGTTAATCTCTGGTAGTAGGGAAGTATATACACAGGGATTGCAGGATCTAATGAGCTCAGCGTTATTTACTGATGCATCAGCATAAACTTTTAACAAACACACATAACAAAACATATGAAAGGTCACAACCTAGAAGAAAGTGCAGTTGTTAATTCAAGCTTCATGAAATTTGGCGTCAAAATAGCAAGCCTTACTTTGGTATCAAACAGCAATATGTGAGAACTAGCAATACCTTCATATAGCACATTGAGTCATTGACAAAACACAATACTCAAGACAAAACACAGTTGCATTAAATTAACAGCACCACAATATCAAAACATCATGTTTCAACTGGAACAAAGAAAACTGACAAAGCAGAGAAAGTGATGACTTGCCAAAAATATCTTAGCCCGCTTCTAGGGCATGCCATCCTTTGACCAGGGGAAGCTCTGCGCAGTACACAGGACTAAGTGAGCCTGATTGGTTTTGGGGCAAAGATAACAACAATTTCTGTGGAAAACAAAAGGAATAACTCGACAACCATAGGTCCTTTCTGGCCAAACACTCCTAATCTCCTAGATTCCAATCTTTTTCTTCCCTAACATCTAAAATCACACCCTATATCACACCCAGGGGTCATGCGTACCATCTTTGTCACGCCCAACGGTCCAAGCAAACAACATCTCGCACTTCTTTCAGATACCAACAGTGTTAAGATCCATTAGCACTGAGAAACTCTTTAAGACTAAAAATAAGATTGAAGTGTGGGTCCTATATCACACTCAGAGCCTATGCGTACCATCTGTGTCATGCCCAGCAGTCCAAGCAATAGACACCTCTCAAAATTGAGATACCAGCCCTATATCACACCCAGGGCCTTTGCATACCATCTGTGCCACACCCAGTGGTCCAAGTGGTGAAGTCTCAGCCCTGTATCACACCCTGGGAACAAGCATACCATCTGTGTCATGCCCAGCGGTCCAAGCGCTCAACCCTGTGCCACACCCAGGGGACAAGCGTACCAGCTGTGTCACGCACAGCGGTCCAAGTGATCAACCCTGTATCACACCCAGGGGACAAGCGTACCTTATGTTTCATGCCCAGCAATCCAAGTGGAAAAAATACAGTATTCACCTTTTCTAGCACGCTGGCTGGTTACGCTGTTTCCTAGTTTTCCAGATGCTAGGACTAAGGCTCTTATGTAGTCTCTTACCCTTCTGGTGGTGACTTCAGGACAAACCTTCGCTCTGCAGATTCAGCAGAACTTCCAATGTATTGCGACGCCTGCTCACCTTTCCATGTGGCGCAAATGTAAATCCGTCTGGGCGGGGTCCCCTTCCTTCGGTAGCAGTCGGGTCCAAGGAACAATCAGCTCCTGGCTGGCTCACCAAAATGTTGCTCAAATGTGAACTTACCATGAAAAAAAAAACAAAAGACAAGAGGCGTTTGGCAAAACAGGAACAGTTTGTTTAATTAAACATTACGGCTGGGAGAGCAGTGATAGAACCGGGGTCTGAGGACTGTCTCAAAGCGCATGTGTTCTGCACGGTGTTTTATAAATTTCTTAGGGTCTCATAAAACAGAGCATTCCTTTTGGGGTGAAGTATGTGAGCAGTTGTGATGGAGTCATAAATAAGGTACTGATAACAAATGCAGGTGGGTCTCAACCTTGCGTGGTCACAATGTGGACCATCCGGGAACGTGTCTAGATGTCCGGCCTGAGGGGCGTGATCGCTGTGTGTTACTGTACTTGCTGAGTTCTCATTGGCTGAGTGTTTCTTACTTCATGTGGCATCTGACTTTATGGTGTTTGGGAATGTGCTCACCCCACCTGCCATGTGTGTCTTATGGGGGCCAATCTCCTGGGACCATTGTGGTGTTGCTGCACCTACCTGCGATATCAGTTTTCTGTTCCTGTGCTTGTGTGCCGACTGTGTGCTGCCGCACCTGTAACCTGTCAGTCAGTAATCTCAGGCCTAGGTTTCAGAACTTGCCTGACCATGTATCTTGGAGTTGGGTTGGAGGCGAGTTCATGTTGGGTAGATTAGCTAATAGTGGCGTGATTTCTGAGGTATATGTGATCGTGTCATGGTGCACATCAATATCAACTTTCCCAATACTAACAACGTGATTAGGTTCCAAATCTTCTAAACGTTCTTTGTTGTTCGGCATTTCCTTTTGTGCCTTAAGCAGTTTGATTGCACCATTTAACATGTCTGATATGCGATGTTCTATCACATCAATACAAGCAGTTTGTCATGCTAATCTTTCATTCCATCTAGCTGGTGTTTGAGGGCATCCACGTTGTCATCAATAGCTGCCAGGCTACTGCGCATTTCAAGCAAGAGGAATCACTCATCCAGCTTGGCAGCATCCACAGTTCCTTCATGCACACTCCCCAGTTGTCCATTTCTCTCCGAGGTTAGAGTGTGTTAAAGTTGTATCTGGGGATACTGCTGTGGTGGGTGTTATAGAGTGGCTGGCAGAATGGGTAACTCAGCAGTTGTTTCCAGATTGTGAGGTTTATTTTTTCACTATCTTAGTTGCTCACCTATGTGTCACTGACATATCAGATTTCTTTATCACTGCTGGAATTGGCTTCTTTTGTCCCAGTTCATTCCTGCTTTCCAAGCTCTATGTTTATTGTCACCCCTTCATGGTCCCGTAATGTTGTTAATTGTGACTAGTTTGATAGGGGGGAATCTTTGTGCTCCTAAGATTGTGGTTCTGTGACAGTCTCTCCCTTTACGATGTCTCATTAAAACCTCACTGACAGGTTTGGTTTCCATTGCCAGTCGTAAGTCTTGATCCTGCTGAGCTAAGGCTGTAAAGGTTAGATTTCCACAGCCACAATTTCTCATTGTTTGCTTCATAAACTTTCTGGTAACTTTTCCTTAGGATGCTCTTTTTATCTTGTTCAGTGTGGTTGTTACGGTAAAACCTTTCTCTGAATTAGCTTTGGCCGATATTGCAGTTTGTTTCATAACTCAGTTTATAAAGGCTTTCACAACTGCCCTCTTCACAGCCTGATTTGCACCCAAGTGACAGAGATGCACTGTGCTGGTGCAGGCCAATGAAACTGTCCCACTTCCTTCCCCTTTCTTGGATCTTGGACTTTCTTGGATTCGACGGGAGGGAGCCATGATTGTCTATTGTTTGTCAGATGGTGTAAAAACACATGGCATGCTATAATTAACATGGCCCAGCTCACACCCTATCTCCGCAGCACAGGTTCTGAGATTACCAGTGCTCCACATCCTACATGCCACATTGCAGAGCTGGTGATGAGAGGGTGAGCGCGCACCTATCCCCGGTGCCTGGAGTGGTGCTAAGGTCCTTGGGCGCAGGTTTCATGGAATTAGTAAAGCATACGTACGGGTTCCAGGTTTCTTAATAGTAATATCCAACACAATGTCTCATAGCAGTGAACTACAAGTCAGGCACTGGATAGAACTGTTCCCTGGGGACAGTTTCTCGCCGCCACTGCTTCGTGTTACACATTTATTCCATTCTGCTCACGTTCGTAATTATTCATTTTTATGGCTTACTGATCGGGTGCGGAGAACACAACGCGGCCCTGTTCATGCTGCATGCCGCATCTTCAGTGGTTACTACTTGTACCGGCTGTCCAGCAGAGGCTCCACATCACTGCCTGTCTGGTGAGGCAGCCGCACCCACATCCCTGGGCTCGGCTCAGCTTCCAGTCTGAGAGGCCTCTAGGCCACGGCCGCAGAAACAGCTTCTCTTGCCCGTGGTGCTGCTTCTTAGCTCGGCGCGAGGCCAGAGTTGACCAGTTTCAGTGCTTTTAACACCCTCTTTCAGTCCATATGGCCCCCCAAGTAATTTTTACACTTACATTTTGGGCTCACTTCGAGCATCTTGATTCAGGCTCTCTGGTGCCCCTCAGTCATACTCGGCTTTTATCAAAATGTAAATGGCATTCTGTCACTTGCAGTGTTAATGTTATCATTGTAAGTGCGCCTCAAAAATCTGATAATGTTGAGTGCTGTTGCTGTTGTTAAAAAGCCAGGACTGACGGAGAGTGTCACACAAGAGGAGTCCACCAGGCAGCTTTGACCCCTTTGCTCTGAGGTGGCTGCACAACACATTTATAATTTGCTACTTCTATTTGTGAAAAAATTGAGTGTTCTGGAATTTGTAAACTTGTTTGCTTCAGTTGATCCATTAGGACCAACACACCTTACAACTATGATTTGTAAAAACGGTAGTCTGTGGCTGGAGAAATGAGGTCCAGCTGGCATGGAGTCTGGCATCAAGTGAACTTGATCTATCCATGGAGCAATGTATTTCTGCCGATGCCCGTGGGCTCGAATAGGTTGTTGGCAATACTCCTCAGGTGGGAAGGTACATTGACAGAACTTTCTGTATTCTATGGACCTATCGGGCAAGACAGACATTTATAGAGTAAAGGAGCTAGTTAATTCCGTGTCAACCATTCACGTGGGATCAGGAAAGCAGAAACAACTGTTGATACATTTGCAATAGAACATGATGATTTGCTAGCACAGTGCACTAAGTTAGAGTTGGTTTCAAACGCTTTGTAGTGTTAGGAGATAGTAAGGCCTAGGTAAAAGGAGGCCATCTGGGCATCGTAGAGGTTCTGCAGGGTGTAGGCGAATGAACAAACCTTGAGATATACTCAGCAACGTAAAGGAGTGGGAGCTGAATGGCCTTTGGGGGAGAGGGCCTCAAGGATAACTGGTCTTTGAAGTCGTGATAGACCAAGTGGAAGAGATGTGTCTGTGAATTTTTCCCAAGTTGCCCTCAAGTCGAGGGTAGAGCTTTCAATGCATAAAGACTGGTTGCCAAATTCCAAATCTGTATGTTGGTGTGTGTGTGTGGCCATTAAGTTCTGTAAGGTCAATCTCTGGGTAATTTGGATAGGTTTGATAGATGACAGCTATGAAGCACCTTGTAAACAATGTTCAATGTCTTTAAGTGAAAGACAGTAGATCAGTGGTTCCTAAACTTTGGGGGTCCCCTGGAGGTCCACAAAGCCTCCTCAGGAGGTCCGCGACTGCTTAGAAAATTGAATAATATAAACAGATTAGGTCCCCAGCTTTAAGTAATGACTCAGTGGGGGTCCCCGGATTCCAATAATGATTCAGTGGCAGTCCCTGGGTTCCAGTAATAATAAAGGGGGGGTCCAAAGAAGTCAAAAGGTTGGGAACTACTGCTGTAGATATTTTAATACAAGTGTGGTCTAATAGTGGCATTTGGGACTGAACGTGAGCCAACAGGATGATTTTTTGTGGATACATCTTTTTATTTTTTTGGTGCAAAATAGGCTACGCACAACAAAACAGTTTAAAAACAAATGCCACATATAGAAGAAGAAAAAAATATATAATCGAGAAATAACATCTCTGAAACCTTAGGCAACTGTTTTCCCAGTCCTTGACCACGACTCTGAAAGACACAACTTACAGATGTAAAGTGAGATCACCTGTCTTTAACTCTTTTCTCGTTCACCCTCAGCAGGTGACTGTGTGTAAAATAGAATACACACACCTAAACTAAAATTAAATGTAAGTTAAACTAATCTGATGGAAAAGCTTTGATCAGGTAGGGAACAGACATGCTGACTCACGGTGCTGCCATGTGACTCACGGTTTCATCACTCGTCACACAGCCGCCACGTAGTGAAGATGCACAGTTAGTGTCATAAAAACCTTTCACAGAACACGTTTCCAGCTTAGGTGTAAATGCGCTGCACAGTTGGACTCCAATTAAAAACTCCCCTGTACATGGTTGGTGACGACACAAGTTCCTTATTACTCTGGAGGTTGTCTAGGCAGAGGAAGGAGTCCAAACCCCCACTCGCCATGGTCACGCACCCTGGTCAAGATCATATTCTCTTCTAATTACTCACACGCATGGTGAAAAATATTCTTAGCTTGGCACATCTGAGGAACGCTCAGTTGGTTAATAAGATCACTTCAAGTGTCTGCGTGGGTACAAAGAGTGTCACTGATTTGAATCCTGGTTGATGACCTAAGAATTGTACCATATGTATTTGTAATTCTGTGTATTCCCAGCCTGTTACAGAAAGCACTGTGGATATCTAAATCATTTGTTTTGGAAATGTATTACACACAGTATAAGATAGGCTGCCACAGTTAAAACAAGCATCAGCATAATCCAATAGCTCTTGCTTATGCAATAGCTATTGACTTTGCCAATGTGTTTTAGCCATCTTGTACACAAACGTGGTTGCTGTTCAGCATGACTAAAACTTAGTAGCGTAGAGGAGAGTGTCACGACTCACGTGCTGCTTGCGCCTGGAGTTTGCAGATCTTGAGGCGTGGATCTTGAGGGTTCGGCTTTGGCCCAAAAAGGGGCGACTCTTTCTGGTAGCCACGGTGCTGTAGGCAATGGAACGCCAAGAACAGACCGTGACCTAAAGAAAGTAGCGCCAGAGGGAAAAAAACCCTTCAGAAGAAGGGGAAAAAACCTCCAAGCGAAGATTCACAGAGGATTCCTGAAAACAAGAACAGAGGAACAGGAATCAAAAAGAACTGATGTAAATAACACAGAAATGGCGAATTCCAGAACCAAAGGCTAGGAAATCAGGAGCGAGGACACCATCTGAACAGAGAGTGTTGCAGCGCAATGAAGAGAAGAAAAAACCACCCTTAAATACCACAAAACAGGAAGTGACCCACAGGAAGAAAAAGGACACCATCTTGGATAGGGAAAAGTAGATAGAATAGAATAGAATAGAAACCATAGAGAATAGGGAAGGAGGAATGCTGGGAAGACAAGGGTAACCTGGGAAGGGGAAAAGACATAAAGGAAAGTGCAAAAAACAGACCCAAAAAGAAAGAAGACAGAAGAAAGAAGAAAGAAGCCACAACAGGTAAGAGGGATCAGGAGACACTAACAGAAACGGAGGGAGAGAACAGAGCGAGGCCCCAAGTAAGCTCTGGGGCCTCGTAGGGTGCAGGAAAGGCTCGGGGCGCGCCGCGTCTTAAGGACGCGAAGCGCGGCCCGAGCTGAACGCGCGGCTTGTGCCGAACGCTCGGCTCGCGCCGCGCGGTGCGGCGCGACAGTAGGCCCCCCTCCCAAAGGCCCTGGTTTGAAAGGAAATAAACGGTGAAAGCGCTGAATCAGAAGAGGAGCATGAACAGAAGATGCATCTTCCCAAGAACATTCACTGAGAGGATAACCCTTCCAATGAATCAGATACTGCAGACGTTTGTGAAAAAGTCGGGAGTCACAAATTTCCTGAACCTCATGTTCAGGAACATCATCCACTAAGACAGGAGGAGGACAGGAAAACTGACGAGAATAAGGATCAGGCACATAAGGTTTGAGTTGGGAGACATGGAAGACTGGATGAATCTTCCACGTGTGAGGCAAGTGAAGACGGACAGTGACAGGATTACGCAACTGGAGAATACGGAAAGGGCCGTAGTAGCGAGGTGTGAACTTGTTCTGAGAGAGACGTGAGGGTAAGAATTTAGAAGAAAGCCAAACTTTATCTTGTGGATGGTAGTCCGGAGTGGTCCTACGTTTCTTGTCTGCTACTTTCTTCATATATCGTTTGGTGTGTAAAAGATTGGATCGAATCAGTCTATGGATTTGTAGAAGGCGTTTGGAAAAATAAGTAATAGCGGGCAAGGGAGTGGGAGACCGAGAAAAAGTAGGAAAAGAGGTAGGATGAAAACCATAAGAACAGAAAAAAGGAGTGGTCTTGGAGGCACTATGGACTGAATTATTGTAAGAGAATTCAGCAATAGGAAGATAAGTGTTCCAGTTGCTTTGAGTAGAGTTGCAAAAACAACGAAGGTATTGTTCAAGGCCTTGATTCAGACGCTCTGTCTGTCCATTGGTCTGAGGATGGAAGCCCGATGACAGAGCTCTATTGATATTAAGTGTCTTACAAAAATACCTCCAAAACCGGGAAATGTACTGAGGTCCTCTATCAGATATAATGGTATGAGGAAGTCCATGAAGACGGAAGATGTGGTCGATGAATATCTGGCTTAGTTCTTGGGATGTAGGAAGCTTTTTCAGAGCAGTGAAATGAGCCATCTTAGTAAAAGAGTCCACAGTGACCATGATTACCCGGTTTCCTGCTGAAGGTGGTAACGAACACATAAAATCAGTAGAGATGGTGTGCCATGGAGTTGGCGGAACCGGCAAGGGCTGGAGTAATCCTGCAGGTCTGGTTCGGGGAATCTTGACTTGAGCGCATGTGGGACACGCCTGAACATATGTTTCAATATCCAGTTTCCAAGTAGGCCACCAGAAAAATTGTGATAGCAGTTCTTGTGTGGCCTTGATGCCTCTATGACCAGCAACCGGTGAATCATGACACATTTGTAATGCTTTTTCTCTAACTCTGTTAGTAGGGATGAATAACAGATCTTGATAATAATAGTATCCTTGTCTCTTATGTAATAGAGGCCTTAAGTTCTCTACTTCGTCATCAGATAGATTGGAGTATTCTAGTTGTACCTCCTCCAGAAAAGACTGAGCTACCCCAATGATCTTATTAGGTTCCAGTAGATGTTGAGCTGGGGCAGGAGTACAATCTGGATAACAACGCGACAGAGCATCAGCCAGAATGTTTTGGGAGCCAGGAATATGTGTAATGTAGAAATCATACTGGCTGAAGAAGAAGGCCCAACGAGCTTAACGACTATTTTGGCATACGAAATTTCGTAAGCATTGTAAGTTTCGATGGTCTGTTCTCACTTCAAAGGGCTCCTTGGAACCCATCAGAAATTGTCTCCATTCTATACAAGCTGTTTTCAGAGCCAACAATTCTCTTTCTAGTACTGAGTAATGTTGTTCAGCAATAGAGAGTATATGAGACAGATAGAAAACAGGATGTTCAAGACCATCATCCTCCTGTTGTTGGAGTAGGACGGCTCAAATGGCCTTTTCAGAAGCATCGGTGACGACAATAAATTGTTTGTTGGTATCTGGATGTCTTAAAATGGGAGCTTGCGTGAATGCTTTCTTTAAATCCTGAAAGGCTGTTTCGGCAGCTTTAGTCCAGACAAACCCTTTAGTTAGACTTTCCTTCTTTAAAGTGTGAGTTATATGGCTAGTTTGTTTTGCAAAGTCTGCGATGAATTGCCGATAGAAATTCGCTAATCCTAGAAAACATTGTGTTTCTTTAATAGAAGATGGAGAAGGCCAATCTAGAATAGCTTGTACTTTTTCTTGATCCATAGCTACACCTGTGGGACTTAAATGATAACCCAGATATTTGACTTCCGTCTTGTCAAACTCACACTTCTCGGGTTTGCAAAATAGTTGATGTGCCCGGAGTCGTTGAAGGACTTGTTTCACATGGAAAGAATGGAGTTCGGGATTTCTAGAATAAATAAGAATATCATCTAGGTAGATGACAACTGTCTGATTCAGGAGATCAGAAAACACTGAGTCCATAAATCTCTGAAAGATTGCGAGGGCATTAGTAAGACCAAAGGGCATTACTCTGTATTCAAACTGACCAAATGGAGTCCTAAAGGCCGTTTTCCACTCATCTCCTTCTTTAATGCGTAAAAGGTGGTAGGCTCCCCGTAGATCTAGTTTGGTAAACCGTTGGGCCCCTCTGACTGCCTCTAAAATGTCCCTAATGAGAGGCAAAGGATATCGATCCTTAATAGTTATCTTATTCAGGCCTCTAAAATCCAGGCAAGGGCGAAGATCCTTTGTCTTCTTGGGTACGAAAAAGAGAGGAGCCCCGGCCGGAGAAGACGATGGAACAATAAGACCACTTTGAATATGTTCTTCCAAGTACTCCTTTAGTACTTCCTTTTCAGTTTCCGTGAGGGAATACATCCTTCCAAAAGGAACGATAGTGCCAGGTTCCAAGGGAATAGCACAATCATAATCTCGGTGTGGAGGTAACACTAGTCTGGAGGGTTTTTGGAATACGTCTTGAAACTCCAAATAGTGTTCAGGAACTCCTTGGACTGTATTAATGGTCGAACCGGTAGTACCTTCCGTGATTATTGATCTCTTGGGTGACCAATACTTGTCAGAAGCAAAACAGTGCTCGTGACAGAACTGTGAGGACAAGGAAACCGTCCGGGTAGCCCAGTTCACATATGGATTATGTCTGATGAACCACGGGATTCCAAGAATGATGGTATGATTGGGGGAAGTTATAAGGTCAAAGGAGATGTGTTCCTGATGGTTACCGATCTGTAAACTCAGCATCAGGGTAGTAGTATCAACTGGACCCGATGATATCAAGGATCCGTCCACCGTGTGTACTTGTTCGGGAATCTCCTTAGGTTGTATAGGAATTTGTTGAGTAGTGGCCCACTTCTTATCCATATAAATTCCACTAGCTCCACAATCTAGTAGTGCCATAGTTTTCTCTTGACGGCCATCAGGTAATTGTAACATGACTGGTACAATGAACAAGGATGTAGTATTGTCATTAAAGGAACTGATGGAAGGTATAGCTGCTAATCCCGTCCCCTCCCTTCTTACAGAGGACGGGAAGTGGCATTTCCCGATGGCCTTGAAGGACGTACTGGACAGGTACGAAGCATGTGGCCGGCAGAACCGCAGTACAAACACAACCCCTTCTTTCGTCTATCTTCTCGTTCGCTAGCGGAGAGAGGGCCTCGAGTTGTATCCACCTGCATGGGTTCTCCTTCGATGTCTCTGACAGGAGGGCGAGGTTCCTCAGAACGATGCGGAAAAACTCGTGAAGTGCTTGGTTGGAAAGACCCTCTACTCTTTCTCTTCTCTGCTCTCCGTTCCTGAAGGCGATACTCGATGGAAAGGGCTTGATCCATCAGGCCACGAAGATCTTCCACTCTGGTGGAATGTACTAGTTCATCCTTTATTTCTTCTTTGAGTCCTCTACGAAACAAAGTCACCAAAGTACGTTCCACCCAGGTGGTCTCTGCCGCTAGCTGACGAAAGCGTGTTATGTATTGAAGGACATCTTGTGAGCCTTGATGAATATCGCATAAGGCTTCTTCCGCTGAAGCCTCCAATCCAGGACGACTAAACATCTGTTTGAAGCGATTCACGAAGGCCGAATAGTCCGACAATACCGGATCGTTAGATGATACCATCGGGGTTGCCCAGGCCAAGGCAGGACCGGATAAGGCACTGATGAGATAACCCACTTTTGTTCTGTCTTGGGAGAACTGGGTGGGTCGGAAGGCGAAGTAAACTGTTAAGGAATCAAGGAACTCACGCAGTTGGGTTGGCTCCCCAGAAAAACGATGGGTAGAGGCGGAGAGCGTCGGAACATCACCACTACGGAAAGCCAAAGCCTGTCACAATGCAGCATTCTCACTACGTAGTTGTTGTAATTCTTGAGCTTGTTGTTGAATTGTCGTCAGGAGAGATTGATCCGGATCTGCAGCTGCTACCACAGTGTCTTCCATGGTGTTAGAAGACGTCGGAATGGTTGGTCGCTGCAATCTGTCACGACTCACGTGCTGCTTGCGCCTGGAGTTTGCAGATCTTGAGGCGTGGATCTTGAGGGTTCGGCTTTGGCCCAAAAAGGGGCGACTCTTTCTGGTAGCCACGGTGCTGTAGGCAATGGAACGCCAAGAACAGACCGTGACCTAAAGAAAGTAGCGCCAGAGGGAAAAAAAACCTTCAGAAGAAGGGGAAAAAACCTCCAAGCGAAGATTCACAGAGGATTCCTGAAAACAAGAACAGAGGAACAGGAATCAAAAAGAACTGACGTAAATAACACAGAAATGGCGAATTCCAGAACCAAAGGCTAGGAAATCAGGAGCGAGGACACCATCTGAACAGAGAGTGTTGCAGCGCAATGAAGAGAAGAAAAAACCACCCTTAAATACCACAAAACAGGAAGTGACCCACAGGAAGAAAAAGGACACCATCTTGGATAGGGAAAAGTAGATAGAATAGAATAGAATAGAAACCATAGAGAATAGGGAAGGAGGAATGCTGGGAAGACAAGGGTAACCTGGGAAGGGGAAAAGACATAAAGGAAAGTGCAAAAAACAGACCCAAAAAGAAAGAAGACAGAAGAAAGAAGAAAGAAGCCACAACAGGTAAGAGGGATCAGGAGACACTAACAGAAACGGAGGGAGAGAACAGAGCGAGGCCCCAAGTAAGCTCTGGGGCCTCGTAGGGTGCAGGAAAGGCTCGGGGCGCGCCGCGTCTTAAGGACGCGAAGCGCGGCCCGAGCTGAACGCGCGGCTTGTGCCGAACGCTCGGCTTGCGCCGCGCGGTGCGGCGCGACAGAGAGTGGTGTGGAGTGGAGTGTTGTAGAGTGGGGTGGCATACAGTGGAGTGTAGTAGAGTGGAATCACGTAGAGTAGGGTAGAGGGACATAGAGCTGAGTATGGTGTTATAGAGTGGAGTTTTGTAGAGTGTGATAGAGTGGAGTGGCATAGAGTTGAGTAGAGTGTGGTATATTGAAATGGATCAGAGTGTTGTGGAGTGGAGTGCTGTATAGTGTTGTGACGTGGTGTAGAGTGGATTAGAGTGCTGTTAAATGGAGAACATTGGAGTGGTGCAGAGTGGCGTAGCATGGAATAGAGTCACAGAGTGGAGTACAGTGTTGTAGAGTGGATAGTTATGGAGTAGAGTGTCATGGAGTGGCGTAGAGCGGTGTAAAAGGGAGTGGTGTGTCATAGAGTGGAGAGTCATAGAGTGGAGTAGTGTCAAACAGTGGAGAGGCATAGACTTTCATAGAGTGGAGTATCGTATAGTGTTGTGCCGTAGAGTTGATTGTCATAAAGTGTTATAGAGTGTTGTGGCATAGAGTCAAGTGCAGTATTGTGGCGTAGATTATCATAGAGTGAAGTGGTATTGAGAGGACCAGAGTGGCATAGAGTGGAGTAAAGTTGCACAGAGTGCTGTGAAGTGGCGTAGAAGGGAAGTAGAAGCATCAGAAGAGATGTCTTAGTGGATATTAGTGTTGTAAGGCCATTGTCTGCAGAGGCACATTTTTGTGACTTTCCACGGAATAGAATGTCCTGGATGTTTAATCTGGTACTGGCATACATAAGGTTTCATTGAGACTGTGCAGAAAGTAGTGTCCAAGATAGCGATTTTCAGTGCTCTTATATATGCTCACCATGAAGCAATCAAGGTCCAAAGCTTTTTGTATTCAACTATCTGATTGCTCTCCTTGCCTGTTTCACCACCATAACGTTATATAGGTCCTAAGCGAATAAATAGGGTTCAGAATGTGGGCATTTTATTCCAACAGACAGGCCGCCTCGCCATCTTCAGGTGTCTATACCCTGCCCATAGTACACATGCTGACAAAATGTCTAAAACAGTTGCTGCTTACCCCGCTCAACTTTAATCACTTTATTAGCCAGGAGTTTCAGCTGCGGTCTAATTGTAGTAGCTAGACAAAACGTATAGACATAGGGTCAGCAGCTTGTCTACTTTATTGTCACTGTCACAACATTTTTGTATTTTTGCTTCATTAAATAGATATTTTTGTATTGCGCTGCCAGTAATGTGCCTCTTTATGTGCACATTCTAGCTCTCTCACAAGTTGACTCCCAGCTAATTGCATGTCCATTGATCAACTGTTATGCATTTACCTACATTTTGCTGCCTTAAGGGCTTCCAAAGTGATTGGCTCTAAGATATCTTGCGCTTTGTTAAAGTTTTAATATTTTATATTGGCCTTGTAAATTTCTTGCTTGTTTGCAGGGGCCCTCAGTATACCTGATAGTAACCTCTATTAAGAAGGCATGCATTGTTGCCCCACTCCACTTCACCATCTGCATTGTCCCGTACAGAAATATGAGAAATATTGGCCCTGTGAAGACAACCTTGCTTTCTACTGGCTCAGCAATGCATAGTCAGAGAATGAATAAACTCTGTGTGAATGTGAGAAGAAGGAGAAATCTTCCTGGAGCAATGCCAGCTGGCTGAGAGCAATCTGCCGTTATTCCAGAATAGCAAATTCACAATTTTCACAGTCTTGTTTACCTTGTGCCAACCATCTCCAATATACACCTTTCCCTGATCAGACCTGCTTTCCAGTTTGGAACTTCAAAGGAGCTCAGCCTATTAAATGAACATCTTGACTTGCTGACAGACACGTAGGCCCATATTTATAATTTTTTTTGCCCCACATTTGCGTCCTTTTTTTTTTTTTTTTTTTTTTTTTTTTTTTTTTTTTTAAATATATTTATTGGTTTTATATTTCGAAATATGATACAAATTGTTCAGTTTGCAACCACAGGATAAACCAAAACGATGATTAATTATCTAAGTCTTGAAACAAATACACACAACCCCTCTATGCGCTTCACGGAACGCTTCTGGTCTTGTAATATCATTCCTGGCTGCACCCTCCCTAGATTTATCCTTCACTGTTTATTTTATATAGGCATTCGTTGGAGACCAGTGTGGACCTTGCTTTACGTGCATGGGTTCCCTGAGTGTCTGAGGGAAGGGGCATCAACTAGGTTAGTGTATGCGAGTGGCTCCCCTGGTTTTCTGCTCCCCGCGCCGCGCCACCACTGTGGTGACATAGTCTTAGTGGGCATTTATTGCTAGAGAGATGGGCGGGTGTGATGCATGCGCACTGTGTTGTCTGGGTGTCTTATGAATTCTGTTCCCGTGATGAGGGGTGCAGGTGAATTTATGCTGTGGTTGTTGCGAATACGCGCGCCCCAATTTAAGGAGGCTTTTCATCGTTTTTGGCCTCCAGCTTTGTTACCATATCCTCCCATGTAGAGCAACCTGTGTGTTGCCGCCCTTCACGCACCATTCTTTTTAGTACCTGATATTCAGTACGCGCCCAGCGTGTTATTAGAGAGTGCCAGGATTTCAGATCGGGAGCCATAGAGGCTTTCCAATGCATTGCTATTAACCTTTTATACATTAAAAAGGCCAGGTCTATAAATTTATGTAAATGTCTTTGTTTTTTGGGTCTCTTCCTAAGTCCCAACAGGCAGGACCCGGGGTCTGCTACCAGTGCCAGTCCCGTAAGCCCAGATACCTCCTCTACCACCTCCGCCCAGGCCGTTTGTATATTCGGGCAATCCCATACCATGTGGAAAAAGGATGCTGACGGCAATCTGCATCTGGGGCACATTGATGCTGCATCAGGGAACATGCGCTTTATTCTGGCTGGGGAAAGATATGTTTGATGCGTGTAATTGAATTGGGTATATCTAAATCTGGGATTCCTTGACACACCTCTGATGTGGGATAGGGCCTTAGGCCAGTCTTCCAGTGGGATCGGGGTGGGGAGTACTGCGTTCCATCTATCCCATGTTTTCCCTGTCTGTGTAACAGGGGTCTTGTTGAGGATTCTGTATAGATTGGATATTGTTTTAGTTTGATCGCTGTGTTGTAGAAGCTGGTGAAGCACAGGGGAGATCTCTGGTTCCGAGGTGCCCATTCCCCAAATTTTCCTGATTTCGTGACATATGGCATGATATGTCAGGAACTGTCCCGGATTTATCTCCGTGAGGGCCTGAAGGGCCTCGAACGTCATTAGTTTACCGTCTTCGTAGCAATCCCCTACGGTCAGTATTCCTGCTTCGTTCCACTGCTTTGCAGCTTGCATTCTGGCTGCGTTCCCCACTAACAGGTAATTCAGCGGTACGTGTGGAGAGTATGGGAGCTTATCCGCTCTTTTTTGCACGTATCTGGCCCAGCACGCGTACGCAGCTGCAAGCAGTGGGTTGACCAGTGCCACTTTGGGGGGCTTCGTCGACAGCCAATTTAAAAGGGGGGTCCCGTTCCGCCGAGGCTCTAGGCTCATAGGTTCCGCTTGCTCTGGTCTGTGGATCCAATATTGGACCCATTGAAGTTGTGCGGCTGCATAGTATTTTTCAAAATTCGGGGTTCCTAGGCCACCATTGTCCAGCGGACATTGTAGTGTGGGTAGCGCCACTCGCGCTCTGCTACCTCCCCAAATGAGCTGCAGCAATGCTGTGTTTAGATTGCTGAAGAATCTTTTGGGAATAATTATCGGTAGGGCCGCAAAGTAATATAAAAGCCTAGGTAGAATCAACATATTAGCAATCGCCACCTTGCCGGGTGGCGAGAGAGGGAGCTTGTTCCAGAATTGTAGGGAGCCTTTTATAGATGTTAGCGCCTTCCCCAGGTTCCCATCTCTTAAGTCTTCCGTGGCATGATATATGTTTATCCCTAAGTATTTGAATGTTGTAGGGCACCACTTAAGATGTCCTGTCTCTGGGGGATCATGATTATTAGGAGCCCTTTTTACCAGGGGAAAGACACACGACTTCTCCCAGTTTACCACAAGGCCAGATAGGCCTCCGAATTCAGCCAGTAATGATATTACAGATGGGATAACTGCACAGCCGTTCCTGATATATATCAACGCATCATCTGCATATAGTGAAATCGTGTGATGTACCCCGTTCCTAATAATTCCCCATTCATGCTCCATGAGGCGAACTTTTGCCGCTAATGGTTCCATTGCTATGGCAAACAGTAGCGGGGATAAGGGGCATCCCTGCCGTGTCCCCCTAGAGATCGGGAAACTATCAGAAATCACCCCGCCTGATTTCACCCTCGCGTTCGGGCTAGAGTACAATGTCCGAACCCAGCGGATATAGTTAGGGCCTATTCCCATACGGGCCATCGTGGCCAACAGAAAGTCCCACTCGAGCGTATCAAAGGCCTTTTCTATGTCTAATGAGAGCACCATTTCCTCCTGTGCATTCTTGGGGGTGTCTCCTATTATGCCCAGCAATCTTCGAATATTCAGGAAGGTGTTACGTTTGGGAATGAAGCCACTCTGATCTGCATGTATCAGTAAGTGCATGAGGGGGGCCAACCTGTTGGCCAATATTTTGCCTAATATTTTGCAGTCTGTGTTCAGCAGCGATAGTGGTCTATAAGATTTCACATCTGTGTGGTCTCGACCCTGTTTAGGGAGTACTACTATCAGAGCCTCCCTTTGAGATGTGGGCAAGCTTTCTGTAGTCCACGCCTCTTGGAACACTCCTAGCAGATGAGATTTCAAACTGGGTAAATAGGCTTTATAATACTCCGAAGGGAGACCGTCAGTGCCAGGCGCTTTGTTCCTGGGTAGCTGTGCAAGGGCTAGTTCTATTTCTGCTATTGTTATAGGGGTTTCAATTCCATCTCTATCTGGTTGTGGTAGCTGGGGTAGGAAGGAGTCCGCCAGAAAGGCCTCTAGTTGTGTAGCCGTGCACGCAGTACGTTTAGTGTATAGGTTAGAGTAATAATTCCTAAACACCTCGTTTATTTCTGCTTGTGTAGTAGCCATTTCTTGCGCGCCCGCCCGGATGGCCCCTATCGGGGCCTGCTGTCTATCCTCACGTAGTAGCCACGCTAGCATTCTGCTTGATCTATCTCCTTCCGTTTGCAACCTGGTTAAGTAATATTTATAGTCGTGGCAGCGGAGCCTGCTATCTGCCTCATTATATTTTAAGCGCTTTTCTTTCAGGGCAATACTGGTAATTTCCCCCCGTGCTACCGCTTTTTCCACATCCCGCAGCTCCTTCTCAAGTTTGCTAATTTCCGCCTGTAAGGAGCGTCTCACTCCCCACGTAGTGGACATACATACTCCGCGGGCCACTACTTTGTGGGCATCCCATTCTATCGCCCGGGTTGTTGCAGACATAGCGTTTATTTCCCAATATTGGCCTATAGTTTCCCCCAGTGATGTAGCGAATGCTTGGTCCTGTAGAGCTTCCGCCTGGAATCTCCAAGTGGGTATTACCTGACGTGCCCTGCCCCAATTCAGGGTTACCCGCAGTGGCGCATGGTCCGAGACTGTCTTTGCCAAATATTCGGATTCAGTTATCAGCGCCCCTATTTCGCGAGTGCCCCATATTATGTCAATTCTAGTGTGGGTATTGTGTGGGACCGAGTAAAATGAATATTCTTTTTGCTCTGGATGGCCTAACCGCCATACATCATATAGGCCCATAACATTTGCCCATTCTTGCAGGGGACTTACGAGCTTCCTATTAGGTGATGCGCTCTGGTGGGCGCTAGTTCTATCTAATGCTGCCACTGGGGTACTGTTAAAATCCCCACCCCAGATGGCAAGGGGTATGGGGTTGGTCAGCAATGTTGGGGTGAGAGTGGTGAGAAAGCCTATGGTGCCGCTGTTTGGGGCGTATACCCCGACCACAGCCATTTGTCTACCATCTAATCTGCCCTCCATTACTACGTACCTCCCTCCCTGGTCTATCTTGTGTGTTGACAAGAGGAATGGAACTCCCGCTGCTATCCAGATCAGCACCCCTCTCGCGAAGGTCGAATATGTTGTGCCAATCAGCTGGCCCCCCCACTTCACTCGCATGTCTCGTAGATCCCCCTCCAGCATATGTGTCTCTTGCAGAATAGCAATATGCACTCCTAGTCTCTTAAGTCGAGCATGCACTCTAGCCCGTTTGTTCGGGGTCCCTAGGCCCCTGACATTCCATGTTAGTATAATATACTGGTTCCCCATGTTGCTTCTAGAAGACATCTTATAGGGTGCAGGGGATATGTTGCTGTGACATGAGCCTGGGTTTTAGTGTTGGCCCATCTGGTCTCTGCCTTTCTGCTGCTAACATTTAGATATAACGGGTGCAGGTCCATCTTTAGTGCATTAAGTGATTCCGATCGCTGCATTTCTACTAAACTACTAACCCCCACCCCCCTGGTTAAACCCCCTATGCTACTTACAACTACAATGAAACTACAAAACTTAAAAATGCGTAACATAACTTTTATCCAGTTGGATTTACTTAGTGGGATTCTCATATCTTACAGATGTGGCTCTTGTAAGGGGCTCACATCATGCCGCAGACTAAGGGCCCGACCACAACCCCGGAGGACGGCGCCAAACCGCCCCAAAAGTGACGGACACACCACCCACCGCACCACGAGTTCCACAGGATATAATGGACCCGCAACACGGCAGGCGGCACACCCACCACCCCCGGGACGGTCCAACACCGCCCCCCAACGCCGCAACCAGGCCCCAGATCTGCCAATATACTCAGGCGCCCCCCCTTGGCATGTTTCCGTTCCTTCTGGCCCCACCCGCCCGCCTCTTGCCACCTGTTAGTGCCCCAAGTCACTTAGCTTAGTGTTTATATCAAAGATGTATATTGTTGGAAGCGTTCTGTCCCCGCAACTCGGCAGTGTCGTGGAGTCTCTGCAGGTTTTCCTGGTACGAGCGCCATCCCTAGTGTTCACTCTGGATCTGAGCGACTAGTTTATAGATCATCCGCAGATCTCGGAGTGACCTTCGGCCCACCTAGTTCTCCAGTTACTGTGGATACGGAGCTGGCTGTGTCTGAATCCAGTTCCAGCTCCACAAGCCCACCGGGAGTTATATTGCTGCTTTGCATGTGTAGTGGCGTCTCTTTAAGCACTTTTGCTCTTTCCTCTGCTGCTTGCCGGACATTGGGCTGGCCTCTGGTACGCCGTTTGGATCTCGTCCCTGCAGTGGATCTCCCCCATTTCTCGTCCTCATCTGCGTCTTCTCGGGGGTGTGCAAGGCCCTTGGCATGGAGCCATGTCCAGGCGTCCTCGGTACTGGTGAATATATGGGTACGGTCCTCCATCACTACTCTCAACTTGGCTGGGAAGAGCAGGGCATATTTTATGTTCTGTTCTCGTAAGCGTTGCTTGATTTTAACAAAAGAATTACGCCGATTCTGCACCTCTTGCGTGAAGTCAGGGTAAGCATTGATGTTCGAGTCTTCATACTTGAACGGGCCCTTATTGCGGAATTGTTGCAATATTGCATCTCGATCTCTGTAGTTTAAGAACCTGGCAATCAATGGTCTGGGGGGCTGGCCAGGGGCCGGAGACCTGCCCGGAACTCTGTAAGCCCTTTCAACTGAGAAAAACTTGGATGGAGCCCCACTTAACACCTCTTTAATTAGCCACTGCTCTAGGGAAATTTCTGATTCCGGTTGACGCATACTTTCCGGGAATCCCAGAAATCTCACGTTATTTCGGCGCGCCCTGCTCTCCATTTCCTCGGATCTTCTCCAGAGTATCTTCAGCTCTTCATCCATGCGCTGACTTTGTTTTTGATTCCCTTGCACTATTGGGGTTAGTTCAGCTATCTCAGCTTCAGTTGTTTTTGCTTTTTCGGCTAGGCTGCGATGATCCACTCGCAGGAGGTTCAGGTCTTGCACGACTGCGTCAATTCTGCCCTCCAGTGATGACTTAGTGTCCAGTATTGCCTGCAATACTTTCTCGAACTGGGCTGAATGCGCTAGAAGTGTGTTTTCCAGAGATTGTAAGGATGGGCCAAGTTGTTGATCTGTTGGCGTTATCGCTTGGGTTGTTCGATCTGGGTTCTTGATTGACTTGGCTCTCCCGGCCATTTTGGCTGTCAGGGGGGTGCCTCCCAATCCGCAGGGGTTTCGCACTGATGTGCTTGCGATTAGACAGTAGAGCAAAGAAGCATCCAGTCCTGATTCGGCTAATTTTGGCCTGTGTGTTCAGTGACAAATACTGCAGTCATTGATAAGTTCAAAGGTCTAACTCAGCGTTCCCATGGGGCTGTCCGCCAGGCGTGTCGAAATGTGTAGGGGATACTGTCCTTGGGGAAGAGCGCTTGTTTCTTCTTGTGTGGCGGCGGGGCTTGGTGTCAGAGGTTTCCCTCAGATAGAGGGGAGAATTGCTGGACGGCTGGGTGAGGTGCCGAGGCTCGGGAAAGGTCCCGGGTTGGGGCGCTCGCGGGGTGCTGCGAATATGCCTTGTGCAGCTAGGAACCCTTGTGGCAGGGACCCACTGCTAGAAAGTCCAGAACAGTCCACGCATCTACAGTCCAGCCCAGCCGTCCATTCTGCCTGTGGTGGATAAGCTGTGCTCCCAGGAGCACGCAGTGCGCTTCTGTCTTGCCCAGTTGCGTGGGTGGAGCGGTGGAGTGAGGGGGGGGGGCCGCTCCCTAGGTTTACCCCCTCCGCGAAGTTTGGTGTTCCCCTACTCGTGGGCGCCCTCCTCGCCTTATTAATATTTTAATTCTTTTTTTTTTTTTTTTTTTTTTTTTATTCAGATACACCAAGTTTCTGGTCCTGGACTCCCCGCTGCCTGCTGAGCCGCCGCCGCTCCGCGTCTGCCCCGCCGGGCCTCCTCACTGCTCCTCTGCCGCCCTTCTCCGCGCCGGACGCCGAGATCAAAGATGGCGCCCAAGCTCCTGAAGACGGAGTCCCAGGGCGCCCGGCAGTGCAAGACTGCACAATCCTCCGCCGGACGCGCCTCCCCTGCTCTCCCAGTCTCAAGCAGGCGGGGAGGCAGGCAGCGGCCGCGCCCGGTGAAATCGCGACCGGGCCCGCAGCCGCAGCTCCCCCCGCCTCTCACCTCTCTCGGCGCGGGCCGACGAGTCCCAGACTCGCCCCGCGGGGTCCGGAGCGCGCTCGCAGCGCGAGCTGAATGCCCCGGTCTCCCTCAGCCGCGCCGCCGTCCCGGCCGTCCCTGTCAGGCCGCTGGGGGGGCGCCTGCCAGGATATCCCGAAGTGGCCGGGAACGGAGCGCTCGGATCAAGCGACCGTCCCGGCCGCCATCTTGGCTCCTCCCTATTTGCGTCCTTTTTTGACGCAAAAGTGGCGCAAACTTACAAAATATAGTTGTATTGTAAGTTTGTGCCACTTTTGCGTCAAAAAGTGACACAAATGCAGCGCAAAAAAAGTATAAATATGGGCCGTAGTATCCCCAAGTGGCCGACCAGCCTCATTCCCATCAGCATTACAGAATGGCTGTATACCGCACAGTCTCCCCATCTTGCAATGCACTCAGTCGCCTGTGGTGTCAGGTGGGCACCCCTTACTCTTGTCTGTGGACAGTGCATGTTTGTTTTCCAGCACATTAAGCTCTTTTTCTTCTACCATGATGTTCAGCAACTTTCGGAAGGTTATCGGTTTGCTTCCCCCCGTGGCCAAAAGACTTATGGTACAGGCCCTCATTTTATCTAGGCTGGACTATGGTAATAGTCTTCTCTTGGGTTCACCAGAGTATGTGATCAAGAAACTACAAACAGTACAAAATGCGGCTGCTCGGTTACTGTATAATATGCCTAAGATTACATCGGCTAAGCAAGCTCTGGCCGCTTTGCATTGGCTTCCAGTGGGGAAGAGAATTAAGTTTAAGTCTTTATGCATTTTTCATAGAGCTTTATCTAATAGAGGTCCTCATCAACTAAAAACCTTAGCTTCATTCTATGCTCCAACGAGAGCTTTAAGATCCTCTTCTAAAGCCTTAGTTGTGCTCCCCAAAGTAAAAAAGGCAAGTTGGGGTGGTAGATCTTTAAAATATCAGGGAGCCAAACTGTGGAATTCACTGCCGCTCAATATTCGTGTGATGAGACAGGAGTTGGAATTTCGGAAGGCCATTAAAACATGGCTATTTTAATCCTAATTTAGTATTTATTCTAATTTATTTGTTGATGTTGCATTATTTCTCCAGCTTGTTTTAATATCAGGTCCTTCTTAGCGCTACGAAGCCTCCGGGCAGTATGGCGCTATACAAAACATTCTAACATAACATAACAGCTTCATTCCGACCTCTGGTGCCATTACAATAACCTCTTTTAATTACCTGTGAAATTTAAATTCATCTAGGAAGAGCCAGGGGCACTTAATTTGCTTCTTGTTATGATCAGTTACATCAGATCTTGGAACAGTGGCACATTGCTGTCACAGTAATGCAATGGACCCTCTCCTGTGCCTTCCATATGATTCTTTCCTTTAAAGGCGGGGGACATTTTGATCATGAAGTCCCACAGAACAGTTCCTTCAAAGAACCCCCCAGGTTATCCCCCTCTGTTTCCTATTTCAGATAATGGACCCTAGTATTGTTGCAGCAAGATTTATTTTCTAAATGTTCACATTCGTTGAAGATGAGTTTGGTCTGTGACTTGTGAGTTGCAATAGATGTAGCAACGATCTTTTTTGTGCCTGCAGTGGAATGGATATGAGCTTTACCTTATTTGGTTCATAGATTCATGCTTAGAGTGTCAATTTTAAAATTTGGAGTATACTTGCTTAAATCTGCCCTAATCTTTGTCAGGTTATGCATTATAGATTTAGCAAACTCTAGTTTCAGCTCAACCAAACACGCTTTCAGTTCTTCTATGATAATTGAATTAGGAAGCTTTATTGCCATCTTGCCAAAGCGATCGGTCTTCCAGACTATCTGGACCCCTCCTCTGAACGAACTTTAATGTGTTTTCCTCTGGGCCTGAGATATATGGGTCTCAGCAGCTAGAGTACGCGGGCATGATCTGTGTATGAGGTGGAGTATGAAATGCCGTTCTATGCTCAGGCTTTATCCGAGGCGCCCCATGCTGGCTCATCTCATTAACTAACAACCACACCCTTAGCCAGCGGTAGAGCTCTGTAACAGTGGCCACTGGTTGAAAGATCTATCTCCCCACTCTTGTGTCTCTAGTATTGCCTTACTTTGGGTGTGGACACCCCATCCCTGTTGGGGTTGCTGCTTTCTTTAGTGAAGGGCCTCTCCCTTTCCAACAATGCTTTTGCCTGTCTCAGTGGTCCAGCCAATCCAATGATCCTCTGAAATTCTCACATTTCTAAAACGTTGGAGGCTCTTGGAAGGAGCCCCCTTGTGTAGATTGCCTTCGCCTTAGGTTCTCTCTGAGGCAGTATCAGCCCCGGTATCCCAGTGTGCACAGAAACAAGGCAACAACCAACCTTAGATTTGTTGTTCAATGGCGTGTGTGCAGTGATTCCTTGAAGGCAGGGTATAAGGGCTGACCACCTTTTCTGCCATGAGGCAGCTTGCTGTCTGCAGGCTGCATAGGCTGGAGGGATCTTCTGGACCATACAGAACTGCTGGTGTCTTTGGGGGGGGGGGGCAGTGTTTCATCATTATCATTGTGGTGCAGGGGCATGAGGGCGACACACAGGGTTTACTCTGTGCACTTTGTCCTACCTGCCAGTGCCATCTTCCTTTCTTTCTCCTTACCAATTGATTATCTGTGCGCTAAGAGCTACCATCTCTGGGTGTTGGCTCGCAAAACCCTTCCCTCACCTGAGCTTTATATGCTTGACATTTCGAAGAGTGGACAGTGGGAAGATCTTTTCAAGTAAAGGCAGCCCAACTGTGGAATAAAATTCTAGCACCTGTCAGGGCCAGCAGTATTCTAGTAGGATTTAGGAAACAGCTCAGAACGTAGGCCTTTTCCTAAATAGGCAAAGAGGAGGCGGAGATATGATG
This sequence comes from Pleurodeles waltl, assembly GCF_031143425.1. Classification (NCBI taxonomy): domain Eukaryota; kingdom Metazoa; phylum Chordata; class Amphibia; order Caudata; family Salamandridae; genus Pleurodeles; species Pleurodeles waltl. The sequence goes on along the minus strand of NC_090443.1, from coordinate 548,356,431 downwards.
GGCTGATTGTGGGCAAAGGAGAAATGTGTAAGATTTAGGTGGGGTAACTGGCAGGAAATAATAGTGCTAAGTTACTTGTTAGGGAAAAGGTGCTCTTTAGGAAATGTCTGTTACTTATTTACTTACTGCTTGAACCAGTGAGAGTGATGCCCTATTTTCTCTTTCACCATTTCTCCCAGTGACCACACACAACAAGAATAGGAGTGACAGTAGTAGAAGCGTGGAAAGGGGAATGGGATAAGAGATTAAAGAGAGGCAGTGGATAGCACATCTCTGACTTTTCACTTCTCCTAGGAACTGAAGTCTGCAATTCAAAGTGGGTCTCTAAAGGCAATAAAAGAAATCTTAGTTACATGCCATAAAAGTCCTATATCAATCCGTAACCGTGAAAAGGAGATATTTTATCTAAGTCTCTGTGTAAACAACTCTTTGTATTCTGAAGAAGAGATTGGTATTTCTATATATGTCTATCAACCCATTGCTCTTTGGTAAGATAACTCCTGAAAACTTCGTAACTTTGCACTCACTGATTACGATCAGTTTAGTTTTTAGTTGTGTCTGGAAAAGTAATCACCAGACATTAACCATAGTTGCTATCAAGAACAGTACATATATCACTTGCTAAGAACTCTCAGCACCCTACGTGTAGTCAAACATATATCAAGTGAAACCATTATCTTGCCAGGAGGATTCTTACTGTTCAGGCACAGGCTAAAACCTTGTGTTTAAATGCAACAATTCCTAAAGTATTTAGCAGTACTCAAAGCCAAATATTCAAAACAGTTCAAAGTTTGTTAAAACACAACTAGATTTCCAGATTGCTTCCCTTTATTCGGAAACTGTCCTCCAACAAACTTTCATGGAAAACAGAAGCCCTTTGCAACACTATGGGCCTGATTTAGATGTTGGCTGTAACAGTCCCGCCGTCGACTTTTCGACTTGAAAGCCGCCTGCTGCTGCAACAGTCCGCCCGCCCGCCGTCTTTAGATGTTGGTGGCCCCATAGGCGAAAGACTGCATTCATACCCCCATCTCTGCCAAGAAACATTGACCACGTCAATAGCGGGAAAAGGGATGTTGGCGGGACCGCTGCCACCCTTCCCACTGTGCAGATTTAGATGTGCCTTACCATAAAGGAAAAAGTGGTGGTCCGACCACCACTTCTTACTTGGTGAACTGAAGGGGAAAAGGGGTGAAAACAACCCTTTTTTCCACTTTCCCACTTACCTCTCTTCCATCGCCCCTGCCATTGTATAAAGTCCATAGAGTCCTGCATCTGTCTCCCGCCGTCAGCACCATTCAGACCTCCAAGAGAACTGAAACATCGAAATTCAGCGGGCGTAAAACCGTCGCTGAGACGGTATTTTCTGGTCTGCGCCCGACACGGCCGGGCTGTGCGACCCCAAACATCTAAATAAGGCCCAAAATCCTGAATCCAAGTAGCAAGGTTCTGGCTGCAGCAACATTGTACCACATTTGCCTTGCAAGGATTCAGTGAAACATGTTATACCCAAAGAAACCACATGGCTGCCTTTTTCTTTAAACAACATCAAATTTCAAGGATTGGCAGGAAATGTAGTTTTTCACTGGGGCACCATCACGTAATGCATTGTCCTCGCATGTAAAGCCTCATGACATACTGTATAAAAAAACTGTGAACTTAGCCAGCCTTTCTTTTCAATCGACTTGACATGCTGGTTTTGAGTTTTGCACTATTGCACCAGCTGTGCCATAAGCTGTAAACCAGGCCTTGTGGTATGCCTTCTGACACCCTCTGGTTGGGCCCACATCCCACCAGCAAGATCCAAGGCAGCTGCCTTCCTGGATCATCGCATTAACAGGCTTCATGGATTGAGAATATCACTTCTATCCTCTCTGCTCTACATTCTTGCTGGGTGCTTGTGCTACTTCTTTGGTCTGAGAACTGATGCAGCACCTAATAACACCTCGGCTTACGCGAATCAGGACAGTGGCAGTGTAAAGTGTTGCTACTGTTCAGCCATCTTGATTGTAAACCAGCATGAACTTTTTTATTTTTTGATGTTTCAAAAATGTCCTTTATAGACAGTCTATTGCAGAAGGCATTGCAATACTCAAATCAAGAGATGACTACATGGAATACTATAGCGATTTTGTATCCAAGTGGCAATAGACGAAGGACCACCTAACTTGTGCAGTTGGTTGCATTCATGTGTGGCTTGGAGAAGTATTTATCTTGACAGACAGGTTGCATTCTTTTTGTACTGGTTTTGGGGAGTGTTCCAATATGTTTGAGTCAGAGAAAAGGAGTGTTGATTGTACTTTGGGTCTCATGATCTATAGCTCTGATTTCTGACTGTTCAGGCTGAATTCAACATCCTTTCGTCAATTTACCACTCATTTCTGACACCATGGCCCTCATTACAACCCTGGCGGTCCAAGACCGCCAGGGCTGTTTTGACGGAAGCACCGCCAACAGGCTGGCGGTGCTTCCTGGTGTATTACGACCGCAGCACTGCCCAGGGGATTACGAGTCCCCCTCCCGCCAGCCTTTTCCTGGCGGTTTGAACCGCCAGGAAAAGGCTGGCGGAAAGGGGAGTAGCGGGGCCCCTGGCATAGCAGACAGAGAAAAGCGCGACGGGTGCAACTGCACCCATCACACAGCCGCAACACTGCCGGCTCCATTTGGAGCCCGCTCCTGTGTTGCGGCCGAGATCCCCGCTGGGCCGGCGGGCGGAAACTCAGCGGGGATGTCTAAATGGCCACCGCGGGAGTGCGGCCGCATTGGCGGCCGCACGGCGGTTACAACTTGGCGGGCGGCTGTAGCTGCCCGCCAATGTTGTAATGAGGGCCCATATCTCTTGTCTAGTTTCAGTTCAATCTTGAGTGTCTTCAGCATACAGGTAATGGCCAGTGTGGAATGTAACCAGGATGTCAGTCAGAAGGGTTATGTATGTATAGACAAGGTAAAGGAAGAGCTGAAACTTTCAGTACATAACAATCAATGCTAGAAGTATCGGGAGGAAGAAGCCTCCTTATAATGCAAGGTACAAGGTGCAACTGGTGAGGAATGAGGTAAACTCCTATACCCCAACATCGGCAGCTATTGCCTGGCATTTAAGCAACATTAATAAACAATTATGTCAAATGCTGCAAGAACATAGCCAACATGCTGACTTATTCTTTCCTAATGCTTAGTATCATGGTTTCTCTCTCACATCATGTTTGGCGTCAAAACTGAAAGTTGCTCAGTAAATCATTGGTCTCTGTATGTAAAGAGAGTCAAACATTACCATCATGTAAGGTCTATAGTTTGACAAGATGTCTGGACCAGCATTTAATATTTTTAAGGCGTGACCTCTCAGTAATGTGTTTGAGTTTATTGATCACCTCTCTGGTGGATTGCGAGGTCTTGATGAAACTGGTATTGGTGGAAGCCACTACAGGAAAGGTGAAAGTCACCAGTACAGATGCCAACAGGAAAGTTTGAGATTTGGAAGGTGGAAAGGATCTTGGTTACATCCAATTGATGAGTTAGGTTAAACTCCAGTAATGTTACCTAGAACATCACGTTCATTGAAATGGTGCGTATGAGAGCTGAGCTCATGGGCGTAACACAGGCCCTTCAGCCCCTGCAGCCCCTGCCACGCAGGGGAGCCCAAACCCTCAAGGAGGCCTAAAACGTTGAGGGCCTGGCCCATTCAGCCCAATGTCAATGCATATATGTGAGATATGGGGGGTCCTCATTTTGTGTTATGCCACTGTCCCTGTGCTCCATCTTGGTGTCTCTTGACCTTTGTTTCTTTCTTCCACTCAATCTCTTCATGTTGCTTCTGGCCTTCCCCCACACACAAGCATATGAACGTACGTGCCTTAGGCTCTTCATTTTCTTTAGCCAAACTGTATAGCATTTGATACACAACATGGCTAGAAACCAGTGGCAAGGTCAGTGGGTGCCAATGGTGAGACCTATTGGCTTTGCCAGTGCTTGTTTGCCTCGATGCAGACAAACTTATAGCCCCAGAGCAGTACGGGAATGGACACAGCTGGTTTAGACTTTCCCTCATTTGCAAAGCAACATGCCTTCATGCTAATGAGTAAATCCTCTTATCACTTGTGCTCTTAATACCTAAGCATGCTCTGAATAAATAACACCATTTTGTCATTTGTTTCAAGTACCCAGAATTCAACTTTTGTGTGCGCAAAAGTGAGTCGGCTATGGATGTCATGTCGTTGGACTAGAAACTGTGGAGTTCACAGCCTAAGCAAAATATGGGTTTCAGTTGTTTACATCACTGAACATTAGTTGTTTAAAAATTAGATGGGAAGCCCCAATTTTAACCAGCCATGGCATCATCAATAAAGTAGTGAGTGATTTAAACTGCCCTTGGAGTGGGAGTGACTGGAAAGGCTGCACAATGTATTGGCTCACAGCAGCCCCGGACAGAGCCTATTTTAGTCTATCCTCTGCAGTTGCTGTTCTTTTGCTTGCCCTTCCTGTAGAGTCAGAATGAAGGACCCTGTCAGAGTTTTTTCAGTGTTTACTACGTTGTTGGGGTAAGCAGCTTCTTGGATGGAGTGATATGTGCACTCCTCACCCAGTTTTGTTGAGTGATGTTGGAGCTCTACACAAGATTAAGATAACATGTAGCTCCAGTGGTAACACTTGCTATGGGAATACTGTGGTGACAGTGGAGAGTAGACGGACAGCGTTACCTTTGGGCCTAATTGTGGTAATACCAAAAATCAACAGAGGCCACCATTCAAGGTGATACAGTAATAAGTTTAATCCATCAATTCAGACTGTATTACTGCAGGAGATACAGCTCCAGCTCCATCCAAGTCTCCACTCCAACTGCCCACAAAACATTCCATCCCAGTCCCTTAGCTACAGTGGAACCGTCCAACTGTATATTCTATTCCTTAAGATACCACACATCTCCTTCCTATACAAATTGAATAACAAATTTTTCCTTTAAACTATGCTTAAAACCCCAAAATACTTACAGCAAAACATAACTTTATACACATACTATACTTTCTTTCAATAGATTACAATTCTATATTACAAATTCATCAAGTTTCTTAGGAGACCTGTCAGTCCTTTCAGCAACTCTCCAACGTGCTCTTACTCTTGACTCTCCACTTTCTACCACATGTTTAACTTTCTGTTCTCCATTTATATTTGTTTATGCAATCTACTCACTCCTTGCTTCTCTTCTTCACTTTCCATTTTCTCCTCTCCCTGTGAGATTCTAACTACTCTGTTAGGGTTTTAAATACACCCATTCTTCGCCTTTATGGCATTGGAGAAAACCTTTATCACTTTCATGGGCAAGCTGAATTGGGAGTTAATATTATGAGTGACAGGGGCTCTTATTTTAACAATGTCTCCCACATTTACCTCCACTAATTTCGCAGCTTTTCTTTTATCCACATATTGTTTCCTTTCCATCAAATTTTCGAACCACTCTTTGCTTCCAGCTCTCATCAGAACTCTCCTCTTGTGTTGTACTGAATTGCTTTATCCATGCCGGTGACAAAGTCGAAATTGCACTTCTTCCTCTGAACAACTCAAATGGTGTTTTGTCTGTGGGGGCATGCACTGTCACTCTGTACACTTCCAGTCATGTATTCAATTCCGTAAACCAATCCTTACCAGAATTTTTTGCCAATGGAATTGTTCCTTTATAGTCGGTATCATCCTTTCTACAGTACCATTTGTTTCTGGATGATAGAAGGCCACCTTTTATGTAATATACCTCTGTTCTTCAAACACTCTTCTATTTCTTTGGATACAAATTGTACTCCTGCACAACAATGGCATGTTCTCTTGTTTTACATATTTTATCACTCCTGATACACTCAATGCACCCTCTTACTACTCTCTCCATTTCTTTGTCAATCCCTGGCCACCAATAATCCGCCCGCAGTCGCTCTTTGCCCCTCGAAATCCCTTGATGTCCTTCATGCGCCACTCTCAGAAATCTTTTTCTCACCGCTTCAGCGGGAACCAATCTTGTACCCCTGCACACCATCTCCTCCACACATGATAATTCCTCTTTAGCATTCCTATACCATTTAACTTCCTTGCTCAGCAATTTTTTTCCCACAACCATTCTTCAATTTGGATGCAATTTCTTTCATCACCCTATCTTCTTGCATACTTCACACTTATTATCTCTTCAGTTATGGCACACGCCTTCTCTTCTTCCATAAAAAACTCATCATTTTCATCTTCTGGCACACCAACCATTCTTGACAAGCAGTCAATAACCACGTTGCTTTTCCCAGGAATGTACTCAGTTGTGAACTCAAGTTCCTGTAATGCTACTACCCATCATGCTATCCTACCAGACACATAATCAACTGATTTTTTCATGAAAACCTCCTTCAACGGTTTATGATCTGTTCTAATGGTGAACGCTTTTCCCCATAGGAAACATTTAGATTTTTTCACAGCCAAATAAATAGCCATAGCTTGCCGGTCTATTACAGAGTTTCTACTTTCCGCACTTCTTAAAGATCATAAAATACAAGTAATCATCCTTTCTACATCATTGTGCTTTTGAATATATGCTCCCCTCAAACCTTTAATACTGCCATCTGTGGAAGCATTATTCTCTTGACCAGGGCAGTAACCGTTCAGGTTATGTACGTTTCCTAACTCCTTTTTCAAATTAAGAAATTCCACCTCACATTCTTTATTACATTCAAACATCACTTTCTTTTTCAATAACACCTGTAGATTGAAAGGTGTTTAGGCAAAATTCTCTACAAACTTCCCATAAAACTCTACAAGCTCTACAAAAGAGGATAATTCATCCTTATTCTCAGCCACAGGCATATCGAGAATGCTTTGTATCAAATCTCTTTTAGGCTTCAGACCCTCTGATGTCAATGTATATTCTAGAAACTCTAATTCTTGTTTGTGAAACCTATACTTCTCCCCTTTTAATTTTAATTCCTTCTCACTCAATCTCTTCAGTACAGACCGCACTCTGTCATCATGCTCCACAAGATTGTCACCATAAATTAAAATATCGTCCTGAAACACCCTGATTCCAGTAGGATCCTTCAATACCCTTCCCATGGTCCTCTGAAACACTGATCATGCCGACACCAGTCCAAAAGGCATTCTCCTGAACGAATAGGTGCCACTGAATATTACAAATACAGTGAGGTCCATGGATTCCTCATGTAACATCACCTGATGATACGCTGAAACTAAATCTAAAGTGGAAAACCCCTTTGCATCACCCAACATGACCACCAAATCCTGTACACTCAGAATGGGGCACCTGTCTACATTTGCATCTTTGTTCAAATTTCTAAAGTCCACACACAAACAGATGTCTCCATTCTGTTTCCTTGCAATCACAACAGGAGAAACCCATTCCGTTCCCTTCCACCTTCTGAATAACTCCATCCTTCTCTCATTTCTCCAACTCGCTTGCCACTGGCTCCCTGATTTCAAATGGTGGCTTTCTCACTTTCCTCACAATTGGCACAACCCCTTTCTTTGTTTTTATTTTGTGTACATATCCCTTCAAACTCCTAAACTGTCTTCAAACACTTCTGGGAATTCCTCTCAAAATGTATTCTTTTCTGTTCCTTTGACTTCATGCAGAATTTGGCCATCACAAACTACCTTCGCAACCGTCAGAGTTTCGACATTCAAATCTTCTCTCAATTGTATCGGTGGATCCGAATTGGAATTCAAAATCACTCCCAGTTCACGTTGATTGAACCACCTTACCATCTCATCACTTTTCACTGCAACATAAATCTTTCCTACTATCATTCTTCCTGAATATTCTAACATCCCTTGAAAATACCCTGCCAATTGTATTGGCTCACCTCCACACCCTGTTGGTTTTATATCAGGTTTACACAAACAAACCTTATGACTTTTTCCTTTCAGGAAACCTTTCCAAATAATCATCAATTTTGCCCCTGAATCAAATTAACATTCTTACATCATGTCCCTCTACTTTCACAATATCATGAGGATCTTCTCTACCTTTGTTACTTATTTGTAATACCACTTCTTCATCTTCCTCCAATCATTTTCCTCAGAATATTCCTCCAATATCTCATTGATTTTTCCTTGAGTATTCTTACTTCTGCAGCACTTACTCACGTGTCCCTTCTTTAAACACTTCTTGTATGTCACTTTATGAGCAGGACACCTTTTATCGTTAGCAATCTGTCCCTCTGCTCCACACCTAAAACATTTTCCTTTGAATTGTTTATTTTTGTTCTGAGTTTGGATCTTTATCCCTTTATCCGGTAATTCTTGCAGAAGTCACTTCATTCCCACTATGCGGAACATGTTTCTTAGGGCCAGATGTAGCAAACAGTTTGCACGTCGCAAACAGCGAATTTCGCTGTTTGAAATGTGCAATCTGCACTTGGCAATGCACAAAACCCCTTTTGCGATTCGGTAATCTAGTTACCGAATCGCAAAATGGGTTTGCGAGTCGCAATTAGGAAGGGGAGTCCCCTTCCTAATTGCGAGTCGCAGTGCAATGACAGATTGCTTTGTGACTGCGAACGCGGTCGCAAAGCAATCGCAGTTAGCACCCATTTCAAATGGGTGCTAACCCATTCGCAAAAGAGAAGGGGTCCCCATGGGACCGCTTCCCCTTTGTGAATGGCATTAAAGCTCTGAAAAAATGAAACAAAAACGTTTCATTTTTTAGTTTTGTAATGCATCTCGTTTTCCTTTAAGGAAAACGGGCTGCATTACAAAAAAAAAAAACTGCTTTATTTAAAAGCAGTCACAGACATGGTGGTCTGCTGTCTCCAGCAGGCCACCATCCCTGTGAGTGCCGCGAGTCTCAAGGGGGTCGCAAATTGCGACCCACCTCATTAATATTAATGAGGTGGGCCTTTGCGTCCCCCTTGTGAGTCACAGATGGTGTCAGGGACACCATCCTAAATTCCAATTTGCGATTCGCAAATTGCGAGTCGCTCAGACTCTCAATTTGCAAGTTGCAAATTGGAATATACCTACATCTGGCCCTTAATCACTTCTACACATACTAGGCTCTGCTCTGACCTTTTAGCTAAGTTTATCATTTCATTTAGTGAGGGATCATCCTAAGTCCACAATTCCTCTCTGACCTTATCATTGAAACCAAACATGAAATGATCTCGTAATCGTTCATCCAGAGAAATTCCAAACTTACATGTGGATGCACGTTTTCTTAACACAGTTATGTATTCCTCCACTGTTTTACCTTTCCCTTACATATGCTTTCCAATATGAAAACGTACCAGTATGGAAGATACTCTGGGTAAATTAAAAGAATCAAATTTCTTAATACAAATCTCAAATTCATTAAGCCCATCACTTTCTCCATCCTACAATTCAGGTAAGTGATCAAAAACATCCTGCTTGTCTAACCCCCAAGTAACGTAATAAAAGAGATGTTTTTCTCATGTATTTAAACTGGTACCACATGCTCTTAAATATCTCATAACACACACTTTTCCATTTCTCCCATCTCATTACTAGTTCACCTGGAAAAGATAGAAAATCAGGGGGTTGAGCCTTATTTTGCATGGCACAAAAAATACTCATAACTGCATAATAAAATCTGTCAAACAGCTAAGAACTCAAATCATCATGTAAATTGATTATCTGTAACTCAAACACGAAGTTTCCCTTGTCGCCAAAATATCCAAAAATCCACATAAGCCATGATTCAAGATGATGTAGTAATATGTTTAATCCATCAATTAAGGCTGTATCCACTGCAGGAGATACAGTTCCAGCTATATCCATGTCTCCACTCCAACTGCCCCCAAAACATTCCACCCCAGTCCCCTAGCTACAGTGGAACCTTCCCACTGTATATTACATTCCTTAGAATACCACACTAATGTTAACCATCCTAGCAACAAGCATCAGTCGGCTTCCAGTTGCTGCTGGCTTCGCTCTGCTCCAGTCCGGTTCACAGCAGCAGCCTTGACAGCCAGGTATCCTGCGCCACAGCAGTGCTGCACAGTGGTCAGCTGCACTGCCTGGGAGGAGATATCATAGAGGAAGTGGCTACATTGTGAGGCACGTTTTACTGATTCAGCGGCGCAGTCAGCGCAACTCACTACCACTGCAGCAGCACTGCAGTATGGTTGCGGGGACGAACCCACCTGGACAAGTGTGCTGTTCTAGGGTGCTGTGGTTAGAGAGAGAGTCAAGCATGAGCAGTAGTTGTTGCACTCTGCGGTTTCGAAGCCCGGGCGAAATTGCTTAGTTGGTAAAATGAAGTGTGTGTTTAGGAAAGCAGAAGGAGTTTGTACTTGCCAGGTGGCATAGCTTGCCCCGCTGAGGCACTGAGCTTCATGTAATCAACCAATAGGAAGAGTGTGTGGCGAGTTGAACCCACGCGGAACACCATTCTCCCATGTCGTATTGGCCTTCCACATGGGGTGGGTGAGCGAGGTGAAGCTGCCCATTAACGTGGTGCGTTACTGAAGTGTTGTAAAATATAATGATAGTTCTACTATTATGAACTGCTTCACGGGTGACAGTGGTGTACTCCACCTACTCACTGTAGAATAGCACTGTGAGGAAATCAAAGTGTCTCTGACCTCAGAAGTGACTACTGGCACTGAGCACCAGCGCATATTGCCCAAATTAAGCTCTACATCATGGAGATGGTGCACATTTAGCAGAACCAGTGCAGGGGGCCTTTCTTGGGTGGGGGGGGTGAAGCCCCTGGGACTTCATCACAGATGGGGTGGGGGTGTACTGCATGCATATCTACAGGGAGTGCAGAATTATTAGGCAAATGAGTATTTTCACCACATCATCCTCTTTATGCATGTTGTCTTACTCCAAGCTGTATAGGCTCGAAAGCCTACTACCAATTAAGCATATTAGGTGATGTGCATCTCTGTAATGAGAAGGGGTGTGGTCTAATGACATCAACACCCTATATCAGGTGTGCATAATTATTAGGCAACTTCCTTTCCTTTGGCAAAATGGGTCAAAAGAAGGACTTGACAGGCTCAGAAAAGTCAAAAATAGTGAGATATCTTGCAGAGGGATGCAGCACTCTTAAAATTGCAAAGCTTCTGAAGCGTGATCATCGAACAATCAAGCGTTTCATTCAAAATAGTCAACAGGGTCGCAAGAAGCGTGTGGAAAAATCAAGGCACAAAATAACTGCCCATGAACTGAGAAAAGTCAAGCGTGCAGCTGCCACGATGCCACTTGCCACCAGTTTGGCCATATTTCAGAGCTGCAACATCACTGGAGTGCCCAAAAGCACAAGGTGTGCAATACTCAGAGACATGGCCAAGGTAAGAAAGGCTGAAAGACGACCACCACTGAACAAGACACACAAGCTGAAACGTCAAGACTGGGCCAAGAAATATCTCAAGACTGATTTTTCTAGGTTTTATGGACTGATGAAATGAGAGTGAGTCTTGATGGGCCAGATGGATGGGCCCGTGGCTGGATTGGTAAAGGGCAGAGAGCTCCAGTCCGACTCAGACGCCAGCAAGGTGGAGGTGGAGTACTGGTTTGGGCTGGTATCATCAAAGATGAGCTTGTGGGGCCTTTTCGGGTTGAGGATGGAGTCAAGCTCAACTCTCAGTCCTACTGCCAGTTCCTGGAAGACACCTTCTTCAAGCAGTGGTACAGGAAGAAGTCTGCATCCTTCAAGAAAAACATGATTTTCATGCAGGACAATGCTCCATCACACGCGTCCAAGTACTCCACAGCGTGGCTGGCAAGAAAGGGTATAAAAGAAGGAAATCTAATGACATGGCCTCCTTGTTCACCTGATCTGAACCCCATTGAGAACCTGTGGTCCATCATCAAATGTGAGATTTACAAGGAGGGAAAACAGTACACCTCTCTGAACAGTGTCTGGGAGGCTGTGGTTGCTGCTGCACGCAATGTTGATGGTGAACAGATCAAAACACTGACAGAATCCATGGATGGCAGGCTTTTGAGTGTCCTTGCAAAGAAAGGTGGCTATATTGGTCACTGATTTGTTTTTGTTTTGTTTTTGAATGTCAGAAATGTATATTTGTGAATGTTGAGATGTTATATTGGTTTCACTGGTAATAATAAATAATTGAAATGGGTATATATTTTTTTTTGTTAAGTTGCCTAATAATTATGCACAGTAATAGTCACCTGCACACACAGATATCCCCCTAACATAGCTAAAACTAAAAACAAACTAAAAACTACTTCCAAAAATATTCAGCTTTGATATTAATGAGTTTTTTGGGTTCATTGAGAACATGGTTGTTGTTCAATAATAAAATTAATCCTCAAAAATACAACTTGCCTAATAATTCTGCACTCCCTGTATGGCTGGGGACCAAACAATGGGGTTATAGCCATGAATACTCCTTCAGTGTTGGTCTTTAGTGGAGGCCAATCAATCAGTCAGTCAGCCAATGGTTTTGTAAAGCTCGGCTTATCACTCCGGGAGGGTATCCAGGCACTCTGGGAAGTTGTTGTGCGCTGGTAGCTACTCCTCAAATAGCCATGCCTTGAGCTTTTTCCTGAAAATCGAGGAAGGGTTGCGATGTGTGCAGGTGGGTGGGGAGGTCGTTCCAGGACTTTGTGGCAAGGTAGGAAAAGGAGTGTTCTCCACTGCGGCTCCGTCGGATCCTCGGGATCTGGCCGGGGGCTGTAAAGCAAAGCACCCTGGTTGGCAGGTGGAAAGAGAGTCTGCGATTGATAAGTTTGGGTCCGATGCTGTGGAGAGCTTTGTATGCAATGGTGAGAACTTTGAATTTGCACCTCTTTTGCATCAGCAGCCAGTGAAGCTGTTTGAGGTAGCGGGTGATGTGGGCCATTCTGGGGAGGTCTAGGATGGGTCTTGCAGCCAGGCCAGCTTTAGGGTGGTGCGAGAGGTGAGGCCTCGCTGGGCGCTGACCTGGATTGGGGAGCCCGGACCTCAGGTGGGTGCTTTGTTTAGCAATAACTTATGAAACTTGCTATTTAAAAGCAGCTACTGAAAAGTCCCTTGTGCATCCAGCCTTCAAGAAGCAATTAAAATGTCATTAATGTTCCTGCTAGGGAGAGAGATGGGAGTTTTGTCCAGTGACAGTTTTGACTCACCATAAAGTAGCATAGAGGGTTAATAAGCCTGCTGCAAAGAACAGAACTATATTTTATGTGGATAGCTGAGCAGATTATTAAAGCCAGCCTTTACAAGCTCCTTAAAACAAATTAATGTACGTGAAAGGGGGGCTATGGAGAGATGAGGTGCTCATTTGCCGAGTGGTGGTGAGGGAATCCGAGGAGGTGGTCACGGGGTGGGTGGTGCTAAAAAAGATTGTTGTATAGGGTGCCACCAGTGCTAAAGCCGGCCCTGCTTGTAGCTGTGTTTTGAATGGTCTGGAGGTTATGGAGGAGCTGCGCGGGTTATCTGATGTAGAGGGATTTTTCTGTAGTCTAGTCTGATAGTGATGATGGCTTGGATGATCTTCTTTCTGGTTTCAATGGGGATCCACTTAAAAATCCTACGTAGCTTGCAAATGTAATGGAAGCTGGTGGAGGCCATTGTGTTTATCTGCTGTTTGAAGGCCGGTTTGCTGTCAATGATGATGCCAAGGTTGCATGCTTAATCTATAGGGGTCGGAAGTTGTCCGAGCTTGGATGGCCACTAGAAGTCATCCAAGGGGCAGTGGTTGCCTCCGAAGATGATCACCTCCGTTTTGTCTATGTTCAGTTTCAGGCAGTTGGACTTCACCCATTCGGCAACCTGCGTCATGGCGTTGCTGAAGTTGTCTCTGTGGGTGGCATGAGCTTCGGAGAGGGAGAGTATTAGTTGGGTGTCGTCGGCCTAGGAGATGATGTTGAGTCCGTGGGAATGGACAAGCTCAGCTAACGGCATCACGTAGGCATTGAAGAGGGCGGGGCTGAGGGCTTATTCCTGAGGGATGCCGCAAATGTTGTTCTTTGGTTCTGACGGTAAAGGTGGGAGGCAGACATTCTGGTCCTGCAGGCTCCTGCAAGTGTGGGTAGTCTTTACCTATACCCACCCTCATAGAGTCCTTTAGGCGCTACCTAAAGTCCAGGGAGGCTGTCTGTACACAACCATAGAGCATGTGGTTAATCCAAGATTCTATGACTGTGCTGCACATTCTTCTGGCCCAACATTAGTCTATGGCCCTCATTACAACCCTGGCGGTCGGTGTTAAAGCGGTGGTAAGACCGCCAACAGTCCGGCGGTAAAAAAAATGGAATCACAACCATGGCGGAAACCGCCAACATAGACAGCCACTTTAACACTCCGACCGCCACGGCGGTAGAAACAAACAGCATGGCGGTCACCGCCAACAGACAGGCGGAAGACAATGTACCACCCACACTATTATGAGAGGCCAATCCTCCACCTTTTCTGGGGCGGAACCAAAGCAAACAAAAACACGGCGGAAACAGGACTTGGAAGGGAAAACACTCACCTCTACACATTCCACGAGGAACCAGAACGCCATGGAGCCAGAACTCCAAATACTCCCTGTGATAGTATTCCTGCTCCTCTACCAGGAGCACAAACGACGCCGGCGGCGACCACGGTGAGTACTGCACCTACAACACAGGGGAGGCGGGAGGGAAAAGAGAGTGACACACACACGCAACACGCAAAACCCCCATCCCCACCCTCACCCACAACAACATACACACAAATACGTGTTGCAACATTACATTTACATCCCCCCACCCCCTTGGAAGAACGCAAGGACAAAATGAAATGAGTTGAACGATTGTAATCAATAAAAATCCATTAGTCAAAACTTTAAATACAGTATAAACAATTATGTACACCAACTATACAAGTCCGGATAGTGCACCATTCATAGTCCGTGGACCACTGGGCCCAAAATGCATGGGCGAGGCCCACACTCGATACCAGACTCCAAATGGAGAGAACACTGCTGGGGCATCAGATCGAAATGAAACAGGCACCTCAGGGGAAAGGGAAGGGGGGGCACCTCAGTCGGATGAGTGCACGACGCCAGCTCCACGAGGGGGCTCAATGTGCATTGATGTATTCTGGGGAGTGCAAAGCCACAGTCTCTCAAGTCTCTCCAGTGGGTGGTTTGCCCACTGCTTTATCCTGAGGAGTGCAAAGCCACAGTCTCTCAAGTGGATAACAGTCTCCACTGGTTCTGGATGGGGCTTTGTGCCCAGAGTGCTTCATCCTGCCAAGGACTGAGGTAGTGGATGTCTTTCTCCACTGGTTCTGGAGGGGGCTTTGTGCCCAGAGTGCTTCATCCTGCCAAGGACTGAGGTAGTGGATGTCTTTCTCCACTGGTTCTGGAGGGGCTATATGCCCAGAGTGCTTCATCCTGCCAAGGACTGAGGTAGTGGATGTGACACTCCACTGACAGTGGTGCAACATGCAAGCTGCCCAGGCTCCTGGAACTGACCACCAGCCTCGGACGACTGACCACTGGGGATGGCAGCCATGCCTGCGGTGGTGCCACTGGCTCAGGATGTCCCGGGCCGCTGGCGGTGTTGGCGACGGTGTCAGTAGCGGCGGTGCTTGCGGCTGCCTCAGTGGCATCGGTGCTGGCGGCGGTGTCAGGAGCGGCGGTGCAAGCGGCTGCCTCTGTGGGATCGGTGCTGGCGGCGGGCTCTGTGACATCGGTGCTGGCGGCGGCCTCTGTGGAATCGGTGCTGGCGGCGGTCTTTGTGGCGGTGGTCTTTGTGGCGGCGGTGCTTGTGGTAGGCTCAGTGACTGCGGTGCTGGTGGCGGGCTCAGTGACTGCGGAGCTGGTGGCGGGCTCAGTGACTGCGGTGCTGGTGGCGGTGCGTGTGCGGTGCAGGTGGCGGTGCTGGTGGCAGTCTTGTCTGCCGTGCAGGTTGGCGTCGACGTGGACTTGCCCTTGATCTTCTGGCCCTTCACCACCTTGGATGGTGGCGCAGCTGTCTTGCCACTATCCACTTTTGTTTTGCCTGAGCCCTTGGTGGCAGGTGTTTTTGCCTTCTCCCTTCGGGATGTCTCCAACTTTTTGACTTTTGGAGGTGGCGGAATGTCCTTGCCCTCGCTCCGTGGAACACTGGCAGCCCTGTTGCTTGGCGCACTCCAAAAGCCCGCAATTGCTGGCACCACTGTGCCTGGTGATGTGGTGGCTGAGGTGCTGGATTCGGACCTGGAAAGGGGACAGACAGGGGTGGGGGGTGTAGGGAAGAGGTCAACATTACATAGGAAAAGCTTTTTAGACACACTGGGACGAGTAGATGGAGGGGGTTTGGGAGTGGAGGAAGAGGTAGTGGATGTAGGAGGTGTACGTTTGCTGACTTTGGGTGAAGGTGCATGGACTGGAGGCTGTTGTGAGGTGGATAGCTGTTGGGTGGGTGTGTGGCTGCGTTTGTGTACTTTGGGAGGAGGGCTCACAGACACACTGGTAGAGGACACTGGGGATGTGTGAATGGTAGTGTGGGCGGTGTGTGGTGATGGGCGTGCTGGTGATGGAGGTAGTGGCTGAAGGTGTAGTGCATACAGGTGTGAGTGGAGATGAGACAGGGAGGGAGGAGGGAGACGTGGAGGAGGGGGACACAGTGGAGGCAGTGGATGTTGGTATGTGTGCATGGGTATGATGCTTGTGTGATGCTTGTGTGCCTGTGGGATGTGTGGTGCTTATGTTTGCCAGAGCCACCCTTGTGTGTTGAGGTGTGTGCATGCTGGTCTGATGGTGTGCTTGGGATAGGCTGAGGTACAGGGGATTGGGTCTGGGTGGAGGAAGTTGGAGGGGGGAGGCTGGACACAGGGACAATGGCTGCCATCAGTGCAGAGGCCAGAGCCTGAAATGCTCTCTGTTGGGCTGCCTGGCCAGAATGAATGCCCTCCAGGTATGCATTTGTTTGTTGCAAATGCCTCTCGACACCCTGGATGGCATTCACAATGGTAGACTGCCCAACAGTGAGGGATCTCAGGAGGTCAATAGCCTCCTCACTGAGGGCAGCCGGGCTGACTGGGGCAGGGCCTGAGGTGCCTGGGGTGAAGGAGGTGCCCACCCTCCTGGGTGAGCGGCCACGGGACACACGCTGAGGGGCTGCTGGGAGGGCAGTGCTGGTAGGGCGGGTGGCGGCTGTACCTGTTGATGCGGGGGGCACAGAGCGGCCCGCTACCGCAAGGGAGCTCCCATCAGAGGAGGAGTCGCTGTCGCTGATGTCACCTCCTGTCCCCACCGTGGAGCTCCCCTCGCCCTCCGTCCCACTGGTGGCTTCAGACTCCGTTGTCTCGCCCTCCAGGGCCATGTGGGATGCAGCTCCCTCCTGCCTCCGCCTGATGATGCTAATGCACACAAGAACAGGGAGACCACAAAAAGGGGGGGGGAAAGACAGAAGAAAGACATGTTCAGTGCATGCAATACCGCTACCGTTGGTGGACACTACAGACACAGCAGCCCTCTGCACTACGCCATGCACTTAGAGTTCCCTAATTAATCCCAGGGACATGGGGTACAAGGCCTATGCCCGATTGCTGCACACATGGAAGTCACAGGAGCCTGACTAGGTGTAGTTGGCTCTTACCACTGCTGGGGTTGGGGTCCCATATAGCCTGCCTCACCAAGGGACCTTGCCTACAAAACTCGCCCTGGCCTAGGGGAACCCACAGCCCACCTCCCCCACCCAGACACCTTGTAATGCGCGCAGAGTCAGATGGATGTGACTGTACTCACCCCCTTGTGGCTACTGTGATGCCCTCAAGCGCCCATCCAACTCCGGATACGCCACCGCCAGGATCCGGAACATCAGGGGGGTCATGGTGCAACGGCACCCCTCCCACGTTGGGAGGCTATCCCCAGCTGGGCCTCTGCCATCTTCTTGCTCCTGCAGAGAATGTCCTCCCATCTTTTCCGGCAGTGGGTGCTCCGTCTGTGGTTGACCCTGAGGGTCCAGACATCCTTGGCGATGGCACGCCAAATATCCTTCTTCTGGTGGGTGCTGACCTAGAGGAATAGTACATGGGAAAAGGATAATCTTTAACCGTCCGGACAGTCACAGTCATTGACCCACGTTCCCACCCTTGCCCTGACGCACATACACTCACCGTCCGCTCATGCAGGCCTCAGTCCCCCCGTATCTTCCATCCACACCACTCCAAACAGGCATTGCCCATACAGCATGCTCACAGTGTACTCACCTGTTTGTCTGGGGGACCGTAGAGTAGCGTGTACTGGGGAGGACCCCATCCACTAACTTCTACAACTCCTCCGAAGTGAAGGCAGGGGCCCTTTCCCCAGACACATAAGCCATCGTCGCTTCCAGACTGAGGTCACAGCACTTGCAGTGTAGGTCCTCTCCTGTCGAAGGTCGGGTATCAAGTGAGTGAACAGACAGAAAATGGTGGTCACGTCCGCGGCGGTGCGTACCGTCACCACTGGCGTACATCGTCATTGGCTCCTGGGACCCATAGGGTCCAATGTTAACCAATGCAGGATTGCGCCGCGGTCTTTGACCGCCTACCTTGACGGTATACAACGCCAGCACAGTGACCTCATATCCTCTTGTCCCACATTACAGGCCAGGCAGCCGCCATTTCAGGGGGCCACATGGCATTAATTTTAAATGCGTCACGCCTATGTAGGCCTTGCATACACACAGTGACAGGCACATTGCGGACTGACAAATGTGTGCAATAAATCATTTTTTTCATACGTCAGTGTTGGCTGACTCTGTGCTCGCTGTTGTCGTCCATAGGGCACGTCCGCTGGGGCAGGTGAGGAGATGGCGGCATCCTCCGGTGTACAGACCGCTGGTGGACCTATCAACAATGGAAGACAGACACATCATTATCACTTACAGACTTGATCGTGCCACAATCCAGGAACTGTGTTCCCAGTTGGAGCCAGACCTGATGTCAGCTATCCGCCATCCCACAGGAATCCTCCCTCTAGTGCAGGTCCTGTCAGTACTCCATTTCCTGGCAAGTGGGTCTTTTCAAATAACAGTGGCCATTGCATCAGGGATGTCCCAGCCTATGTTCTCAAACGTGTTGTCCAGAGTGTTGTCTGCCCTGCTGAAACACATGCACAGCTACATCGTTTTCCCTCAAGTGGAGGATTTGCCCACAGTGAAAGGTGACTTCTATGCCCTGGGACATATCCCCAACATCATAGGTGCCATTGATGGGACACATGTGGCCTTGGTACCCCCCCGCAGGAGTGAACAGGTGTACAGAAATCGGAAGAGCTACCATTCAATGAATGTGCACATGGTGTGTTTGGCCGACCAGTACATCTCCCATGTGAATGCCAAGTTTCCAGGCTCAGTGCATGACGCTTACATTTTGAGGAATAGCAGCATCCCTTATGTGATGGGGCAACTCCAGAGGCACTGGGTGTGGCTAATAGGTGAGGTCAAGGACCCTATACCGAGTGAATGATTGTCTGGGTCTGGGGTTGTCCCTAAGGGTTAGTGTGTGTCTAACAGTTGTCCCTCAACATTTGCAGGTGACTCTGGGTACCCCAACCTGTCATGGCTACTGACCCCAGTGAGAAATCCCAGGACAAGGGCAGAGGAACGCTACATTGAGGCACATGGGCGAACTAGGAGAGTGATCGAAAGGACCTTCGGCCTCTTGAAGGCCAGGTTCCGGTGCCTCCATATGACAGGTAGTTCTCTCTATAACTCACCAAAGAAGGTGTGCCAGATCATCGTGGCCTGCTGTATGCTGCACAACCTGGCTTTGCGACAACAGGTGCCTTTTCTGCAGGAGGATGGTCCAGAAGGAGGTCTTGTGGCAGCTGTGGAGCCTGTGGACAGTGAAGAAGAGGAGGCAGAAGAAGAGGATATCGACAACAGAAACAACGTTATCCAGCAATACTTCCAGTGAGACACAGGTAAGAAGACATCACTGCCTCCCACATCTCATACAGTTGTTAGACCTATCATATGTCTGTCACTTTCACTCAGTGTATGGACCTTGACTTGTCACTTTGCATTTCCATTTCACAGATGTGGGTCCCACTGTGTGACCTCTGCTAATTACCCCATGGACTAGAGCTGTGTGACATAGGTATGTTGAAAATACAATCGACATTGCTATTTTCCTTAGTTATAGCAAATACACATTTTTAAAGCACAGACTGACTCCAGATTGTTTTGTGATTCAAGGGTGTTTATTTAAGTGCCAATTAGTGGAGGGGGTTGTAAAATGGGCAGGGGTGATGGTGGAGGAATGTCCATGGCAGAGTCTAGTCTATTTGTTTCACAGGTGCATTGTCCAAAGGGGCATAGGAAGTGGAGCTAGGGCAGTTGATGGATGGACAGGGTGACGAAGTGGGACAGAAGGATGACGTTCAGGGTGGTCTCATTTCTTGGCGGGGGTCTTGGCATTGTTCTCTGTCTTTGTCCTGGATCTCAGGGACCGTTTGCGGGGTGGTTCTCCATCTGCAGGGGGTGGGGTGCTAGTGTCGTGGTCCTGTGGCGATGCCTCCTGTCCACTAGCGCCACCGGAGGTGGTGGGCTGTTCATCATCCAGGCTAGTGTCAGGGGCCCCTTGTTGTGCCACAGTGTCCCTCCTGGTGTTCACAAGGTCCTTCAGCACCCCTACAATGGTGACCAGGGTGGTGTTGATGGACTTGAGTTCCTCCCTGATCTCCAAATACTGTTCCTCCTGCAGCCGCTGGGTCTCCTGAAACTTGGCCAGTACTGTTGCCATCGTCTCCTGGGAATGATGGTACGCTCCCATGATGTTGGAGAGGACCTCGTGGAGAGTGGGTTCCCTGGGCCTGTCCTCCCCCTGTCGCACAGCAGCCCTCCCAGTTCCCCGGTTTTCCTGTTCCTCTGTCCCCTGAACTGTGTGCCCACTGCCACTGCCCCCAGGTCCCTGTGGTGGGTTTGCCTGGGTTCCCTGTGGTGGTGGACACACTGCTGCTTGACGTGTCCTGGGGACAGAGGTATGGGTCCGCTGGGTGGGTGCTGTGCTGGTGTTTCCTGAGGGGGGAGGCTCTGTGGTGGCATGTGCCAGTGTGTGGGGAACCGACTGTCCCGAGGTCCCAGATGGGCCGGGCTGGTCATCTAGATCCAGTTGGACAGAGCTGCTGTCATCACTGTGGGCCTCTTCTGTGGGGGGAGTGGACATGTCTGGAACCTCCTGTCCGGTGACGTTGGGTAGGGGTCCTGCAGGGGTGTAAAGGCATGATTATTGCATCTTTGTGTGCCATCGTGTGCAATGGGTGGGTGACCCTGTACCCCAGTGCTTACATTCTTGTCTAGGACCTTGTGTGATATTTGGTTTGGGGATCTGTGTGGGTATCTGTAGTGGACATGCTTTGGTGATGGGTGTCCTTGCTTTGGTGTTGCATGCAGGGCTTGGTGTTGGGATGTGTGGGTTGTGATAGTGGGGCATATGTGAGGTGTTGGAGTGATGGGGGTGAGGGTGAGGGTGGGGTATGTGATAGCATACAGGTAGGGTGGGGGATGTAATAGTTAAGATTTGACTTACCAGAGTCCATTCCTCCTGCTACTCCTGCAAGGCCCTCAGGATGCAGTATAGCCAAGACCTGCTCCTCCCATGTTGTAAGTTGTTAGGGAGGAGGTGGGGGTCCGCCGCCAGTCCTCTGAACTGCAATCTGGTGTCTTGAGACCAAGGAACGCACCTTCTCCCGTAGGTCGTTCCACCTCTTCCTGATGTCATCCCTAGTTCTTGGATGCTGTCCCACTGCGTTGATCCTGTCTACGATTCTGCGCCATAGCTCCATCTTCCTAGCTATGGAGGTGTGCTGCACCTGTGATCCGAATAGCTGTGGCTCTACCCGGACGATTTCCTCCACCATGACCCTGAGCTCCTCCTCAGAGAACCTTGGGTGTCTTTGCGGTGCCATGGTGTGGTGTGGGTGATGTGAGAGGTGGTGTGTGTTGTGATGTGTGAAGGGATGTGTTTGTGTGTGTTGTCTGAGGTGCGTGGATTTTGTGTGAGTGATGGTGTTGTGTGCCTGTGGATGCTAGTGTTGTTTCTGGTGGTGTCTCTCTCTGGGCTTCTTTCTCAATTTTTGTCATAGGGTTTGTGGGGGATGTGGGTGTGTGTTTTATATTGGTTTGGGTGTGTGGGTGTGGTGTGTGTATGTGTATCAGGTGTGTGTATTTCGAATTGTCCAATGTGGTTGTGTTTTGTAAGAGTGTATGTATTTTGAGCGCAGCGGTGTGTACTGCCAATGGAATACTGCGGTCGAAAGACCGCCGTGTGGATTCGTGGGTCGTGATAGTGTGGGCGTATTCCTGTTGGTGTGACCGTGTCGGTTTTGTTATCGCCAGTTTATCACTGACCTTTGGTGTGGCGGACTTGTGTGGGTGTCTGGATTTTGGCGGATTCCGGCCTGTGGGTCATAAGAGCTGTAGCGGAATTCTGCCGCCGCAGCGGTGTGTTGGCAGTCTTCTGCACGGCGGTAAGAGGAATTTACCGCCAATGTTGTAATGAGGGCCTATGTCTAGAAAAATAGTCTTCTGCAACATGAAACTAGGTGACAATTTTGTTGCACTCCCTGTTCAAGAGTGTAGGAAACAGGCAGAACATAGCAGCCATCTTGACCACCGCTCCACATTAAGGGTACTCAGTGTTTTGTTGAGTGGTGGAGTCAGGATCCTCTGAGTCAGTTTCCACTTGTCTTGGGAAAGGTTAACCAGATATCACAAGGTAAAGAGAAAAAGTGCATTCCCTGTGCTGAGGATTCCTTTCAAGAGAGATGAGCACACACTAATTTCAGAGCTGCTCACCAATCCGGAAAGGCGTGAGTGATTATTAGGGAGACTGAGGCCATTCTTTCACAAGGCTGTATGTGGTTGTCTTTAGGAAGACTGGTTACACTTTTTTGCCCAGTGAATAATAATGGTAAGGTGTCAGTGGCTTAAGAAGTTGGAACGTTATCATTAGGAGGTTAGCAAGGTACAAGACAACTGGCCAGAACTGTATTACTTAATCAACTGTCCAAACTGTCATCTATTAAACGCTAGCACTATGGGGTTCTGGCAGCAAGTTAGGTACAAGCTATCCATATATGGTACAGAGTGAAAAAAGAAGGAAAGTGCAAGCTAAGAGGAGCAAACCAAACACAACGTAGAACCACAGGATGGCAAATAGACTTAGAAAAAATGGATTGATTATATGACCCACAAAACCTCTTATCTTAGGTGTCTACAGGAAAGGTGTGCAAAACGTAGATGTCTTTGGTATGCCCAAGAAACATTTTCCAGGAACCTACATGCGACTACCTACTATATATTTGAATATAGCCTATCAGCATTAACGTAGCCTCGTCAGTTGGAGGGCTTAGAAAAAGGCAGAGGAGAGTGCAAGGAAAATGGGTGCATGGAGGAAAGATATTGCATGGGCTTTGGTGAAAGTAGGTGCCATGATAGGCTAAAGCATGGCATGGGACAAACTGGAAAAACAAGAAGCCAATTAAGACAAAGTTTTAACTCACAACAATAGGAAGCGTGGAAGAGGCATAGACTAAAAAAGGACACCCTTGAGGAAGGTGGAACATTTTACATCATGATGTTGCACAGAGTTTGATACACAATAGCACAAGGACTGTTGAAACAAGTTAGATTGGAAAGCATTAAATTTGGTAAATTGGGACTAATTCCAGACAGGCATATAGGCCCTCATTATGATTTCAGCTGTCTTTTCAGAAGACCGCCAAAGCCACGGGCGCCATATTACGAGTACTGAAGGATTTCTGCCTCAATTTGGGTGGAAATCTTCCAGTAGTCATGCTGGCGGACGGAGGTGCAGGGGCTTTTCCACCACCGGCCCGCCGAAAAGACTCTACCAGCCATATAACGACTTGTAATACGGCCCGGCAGTGTCCTGATGGCGGGACACTGCAGGTGGTGGGAGCGCCTGTTCTCTGTCAGACGATCTCCTCGCTGTACAAGGTAAGTCAATCGTCTGACAGGGGAGGAGAGGTTGGAGGGTGGGGGGTGTTGTGTGTGAGTGGGTGTTGTCTGCGTGTGTGAATGTAAGTGTGTATGCATGTGTGTATGCATGTGTGCATGAATGTTTGAATGTGTGTTTGAATGCGTGTGTGTATGAGTGTTTGAATGCATGTTTGAATGCGTGTGTGTATGGGTGTTTGAATGCGTGTATGATTGTTGAAGTGAGTGTGTTTTGGAATGTTTTTGTGAATGCGAGCATGGATGCATGTGAGTGAATGCAAGTATGGATGTGTGTGAGTAAATGTGAGTATGGATGCGTATGAGTGAATGCGTGTATGTAAGTGTTGGGTAACGAGTGTATGTGGGGTGAGTGTGGGTGTGTGTGTGTGTATGCGGGGAGTTGGGGGTGCTGTACTGGAAGGGGGTGGGGTGGGAGGAGGGGATGCTGTACTGGAGGAAGAGGGTAGTGTAGGGGGAGGGGGTTGCTGTTCTGGAAGGGAGGTGGGGGGTTCTGGTATGGAAAGGGGTGTGGGGGGTATTGGGATTGCAGCAGGGGGGGGGGTTGGGGAGTCGTCTGCCAGTGACAGGAAAATATATATCCTGTCACCGGTAGCCTTTCTGCCAGGGTTTTTGTGGCAGTGCTACTGCCGCGGAAACCCTGGTGGGAAGCCAACTCGTGATACCGTCGGTGGTCTTCAGTGGACAGCCAGGTCGGAGATGCTAATCTCCGGCCCGGCTGTCCAACAGCCCTGGCGGTACAGGCGGGGATGTGGCGGATTGGTAGAGGCCAACCCGCCACATTCACCACTGTACCGTCTACGGAGAGACCACCACCGTGGCCCAGGCGGTCTAAAGTTCGCCAGGGTCATAATGAAGGCCATAATGTGGGAAGGGGTTAGCGCAGAATATGATGGGAAAGGAGGAGCATGGGTCATGCTGGGAGTAGTGAGAGCATGGGAAATGGTAAAGAACAGTTAAGTGAATGAAATTTTCCACTGGGGAGCAAGGCAGACTGGAAGGGAACATGGTTGAAAAGGAACATGCATAGGGCCTGTTGTAGTAAAAAGGTTTTGTGGAAGAGTATGAAGTTGTAGAGGAGCAATTGGTCAAATTGACAGAATGGGACACTGTAGTTTAACACACATTGGCATAGTAATAGATATCGCTGTTGGGACCTTATAAGTATTTAGCCATGCAGCACGTTATTCTGGGTGCTACAGCATCTACAGTTACTTCATGTACCACTGGTGAACGGCCACCCACACCCAAGGTGGGGTTTTCCTTCTATTTACTGAACACTGGATATGCAAATCATACCCAGAGAAGGCAAGTCTGCAACCTAAATGAAACTAAAGGAGACATGGCGAGATAGTGCTGCTGTCTGGTGCACTGCGAGACAAGGTGAGGGAATGCTGTAGCCTGATGCACCTAAAGACACAGCGAGGCTGTGCTAGTGTCTGGTGAGTTGGCAGACACAAAAAAGTGCTATTCGTTTTTGACATATATTGCTCTGTGAGACATGTGCTGTGTCTAGGGTACTTGTTAACATGGGGAGGCAGTGCTTCTGTCCGATGCACTGGAGACATGCAGAGACAATGCTATGCTGGCAGATGTGGTGGGACAGTGCTTGTATCTGGTGTACTGAGAGACATGGAGCGGTACCGTCTTTTGGGGGATGAGAGATGGAGTCTGTGATCTGTGCTATGGTTGATATGTGAAATGTCCTCCTGCACTGTGGCTGACTGTGAGTAAATGTTGGTGTTCTGTTCTGGTCTCTACTGTTGAGCAGCACGTGCTGTTAAAATGTTGAGTGGAACCAATGCCCTGGCTCTGCAGGATGCTCTGTGATGTATAGTAAGGTCATGCTGCTGCTGACCTCCTGAAGAGGTTGGTGCTACATGTGGACTTATGGAGGTGGAGCTGTGTGGTGCCCGCTGAGTGGTGCTTCAGGCTCCCTCCGGCCAATACCATTAGTTGGTGTTTTGGATGCCTCTATGGTATTTGTGGCCTTATATTTTTCTGGTTGACATAAGACGGTCTTTATTACCTTGCATATCCTGGTGTGCTACAAAACTGGACTTATTCCTCACATTGTACCTGTTGCTTAGATTTAGAATGTCTTCCCCTTAGATTGTGTAGTGAGATATGTACGGTAAAGAACAGAAAGAAGCACAGCCATGGACCTGTTCTTCACAAGTTGACAGAGCCAGAGGAGGCAGCAGCGGTGGTGAGGCTTGCCCACAGCGTGGCCAAGGAGCGCAGTTGCACGAATGTGGCAAAACCACTGCTTGCGACCAGCACGGTGAGGAGGAGCAGCGAGCAAACACACCAGCACTCACTGAAGAACCATCCCCACTCAGCGCAGCTCCAATCTGATCACTTGGCTGTAAATTAAAGGGGCTGCATGGAAAGTGAGTGGAGCTCTGAAGCCAGGATTTAAAAGTGCAGGTACTGGCCAATCGGAGAAGCAGAGGTATAAGGACGTCCCTCTCTTCTATGGTAATATGTACATAAACAAATACAAAAAATAATACTATCAAAACAACAATCAAATTTATTTATACTAAGCAATATGATATAGCACTTTTGATAAAAAAAGAAACTTGACAATAAATGCAAAATAGGAAAAAAAACCTTAAACAATAAATAACACAATCACGATAGACTAGAAGGAGAACACACCATACTGAAAAACAACACAGCTAACACACATAGGGGGTTATTACAACTTTGGAGGAGGTGTTAATCTGTCCCAAATGTGACGGATATACCACCAGCCGTATTACGAGTTCCATAGGATATAATGGACTTGTAATACGGCTGGTGGTATATCCGTCACTTTACCGCCACTTTTGGGACGGATTAACACCTCCTCCAAAGTTGTAATAACCCCCATAGACTTAGACACATCAAAAAGGTCATAAGACAGGACAGAGAAAACCAAAAGACAGATAAACAACTACACAATAGAACATTATTTACAATGACCTGAATATTTGCAAATGATATCAAACCAAATGCATTAAGCAGATAGCATGCAGTTTATAGCTATATATACAAAATTGTTTTAATAACTCATAAGTGAAAAAACAGACTGCTTATTAACTTGAATGTCCATATATTCCACGATATTATTCTTCCTTTGTGGCACATCCATTAATCGTATTCAAGAAAACGAAAGCAAAATAAATCATTCTATATTTTTCCTAGTCCAGAATGCTTTCGTCCAGTTTGTTATGCAAGAACAAATTTGCCAAATAATTTCATCCAATCTAGTGTGTAGGGAAAAGTTCGCCGACGCACGTTTCGGTGGATATACACCGACAATATATTTGATTAAATTGAATCCACCTTCCTCACGGCGTTTGAAATTCCAAATCTCATGGGGTCTCCTTCATCCCAAGTAAATCCATAAGGCCAATGTCTGCCATAACTTCACTGATGGGCTCAATCATGCCCCAATGGCTAGGATCACTTCTTATTCGTTTGTGATACACTTAGCTGCCCAAACTCAGAGGGTAAAGATATGAAATTTCTCGTAAAGTGCTGCCGGGCCAGCCACATTGCCGTATCAAAAGTGCTATATCATATTGCTTAGTATAAATACATTTGATTGTTGTTTTGATAGTATTATTTTTTGTATTTGTTTATGTACATATTACCATAGAAGAGAGGGACATCCTTATACCTCTGGTAAATTACCCTTGATCTCTCTCTACATTGATTTGGGGGCCCTGCTTTCTACTTGTTCAATCGGAGAAACAGGCCATGAGGACACCAGGCAGAGTTAAAGGGATGGTGAGCAGCAGGCGTGTCCCTATTGCGAGGGGGCGAAGCAGCACTTAGATTTGATGCAACTGTTGACAGAGCTATTAAAGAACTTTTGCTTTTTTTAAAAATGGCAGCGCTTGAATCAAGTGCTAGGATAAAGTGAAGAGGGCATCAGTTTGTAAGGATTCTGCCAGTCTTTTGGTTAGAGGAGTGTTTATCACTGTGACAATCGGAAACATGCTCTTAGTAGGAAAATGGGAAAAGCAACAATTGAAAAGCAATGGGCTGGCTTTAAGCCCACAAAGTATATACAACATATCTTGAAAAGGCAGCGCAATTGCAGCCTAGGCTTGACCTAAAAAAGGAGAAAAGGCGCATATGGCACATTAACTGAGGGAAGAGCAGGAGACGTAATAAGGGCGTTAGGTGTTGTGCCCCAGGAACAAAGTTCTGCTTTATCATATTCTAATTCAGCTTCTATTGATTGCATTGCTGGTGCAGTGGCCAAAACCAAGTGTAGTTCTCACAGAGAGTACTTTGATGCAGGCCTTTGCTTTCGTGAATGCATGATCTATATCCATGCATGTTTGAAACATCCTCTTTTCAAAGCAAGGCTCTATTGCATTCCTCACCCAACTAAAATGGTTTATTGCATCAAAGTATTTGTAAAAAAAAATAATAATAAAATAGAAAAATATTCTAGTAGCTGAGCTGTTACCTTGGTGGCAAAAGAAGTATTGAGAGCTTACCAGAGACTGCATGTATTCAGAGGAAGAAAGAGTGCTTCACAAGCTGCCCGCCAGCGTTTTGTTATATGCTGCACTCAGTGCATTGCTGCGTTATGGGTTGTTCTGGTATCTCATACTGATCTGGATTGTTCTGGTGTCTCTGCGCTCACGGCCAGCCAGAGCGGTACTATTCGAGCTGTCCAGAGTTCTGGGAATATAATTCAGTGGTGGGACTGCAGCAATCAGCACCAGACGAAGGGTGTCAAACTTTGGCTTTTTCTTCATTTGCAAAAGAACGCCATGAATTCCAAGAAACCGGTGTGAATATAGCCTTAGAACCCGCCGTAGCGGGCTCAACCGGCCATTAAAGACCCGCTCCTGCGTTAAAGGCCCGAGCCGAAGGCGAGGGCCTTTAACAAGGGAGAGGGCCTTTAATGGCCGGTAGAGCCCGCTACGGCGGGTTCTAAGGCTATTAGAACATTCTGCCACTCGGGGGCAGAAGGTTCTATTAAATAAAACAAATTCCTCACAGAACCCTCAGGCTCCGTGAGGCTTTGTTCCCAGCTGTTGCTGTGAACAAAGAGAACATTGGAATGTTGGCGCTCTGGGCTTTTACCGGCCAGTAAAAGCCCGGAGCACTCCATTGTTTTCAATGGAGCTGCCAACATTCCAATGTTCTAAGAAACCAGTGTGAATAATCCTTATAATATCCTTCCCAAGATGGTGGTCTGTCCAAGGATGTTATGCGGTTTCCAACCAAAGCTAAAATAGAGTCTTTTCCAGTGATGCTAGTTTTTGTTTGAATCATATGTAAGAAAACATTTCCAAATGATGATTGGTTTTCAACCAATTAATTCCCCTATATTTCATTGCATTAACTGCACCCTTAGTAATAATTTTGTTTAGGATTTTTGTTTCTAGCATTTCAATTGTCTGCTGGATTCTGCTTCTGGGTGTTATGCTTGACTCGCTTCTATTTCCTGATGTCCCCTTTGATTTCTTTTCCTTCCTAACTCAGACCCTCTTTAGGAGACTCTTCACACCTTTCACATTTACTGTTCTGTGCAGGTGACACCCTGGCTACTGGAAGAAGTTCCCCTTTCCCTCAGCAATCAAAAAGGGGGCTCAACAGACCTTCTTAGTGTCCAGTCCTTGACCGGAACACAGTAAATCTGGAAACTGTAACAGAAATACAAATACAAAAATAAAACATTGCAACACCAAATAAATACTTATTGCAGTAAAATTATTCAAAATAATATGTGTGCAGTTTGTTTTTTTTCCATATAGTTACCAAATGCTATGACACATTTAGTTAGTTTGGTGGCAGGAATGAAAAATAAGCTAATATTGTTTGCATGCTCAGTGCACACTTGGTGACATGATTTTGGTACTTGCCTCTTATTTAACATACAACAGCATTCTAAAAGTTATGACATTTGTTTGCTTGATTTGAACCAATGCATCTGATAGCAGTAATTGGTGAAGGTACAGTTTAGGCCTGTATTCATGGTATATTAAAGAATGTTAATGCACTGAATTACCGTGCCTCTTATGTGTGATGCTGCCTATAAGGTCAAAGATGGAATGGGCAAATGGGCATGCAGAGACCCCTGCGGTGTAACCTGCTGGTGATCATTCCAGATAATGTGTATCTCTCTGATTCTTGTCTGTGTCTGGTATCCTCTTTGTGCTGGTCTGCCTCCCCTGCTTCCTCCTTGCTGACCAGTTGCTAAAGTTGACTACTGCAGTATGAAATGTGTAGTATCTTAATTGATTGTTAATCGAGCACGAGCGCCGCACGTGTGCAGCGCTGTATGTAGTTATTATTTGATGTATGTTCCACAGTCGAGAGTGGAATGGTGCGGGTGTGAACTGAAGGCAACATGCAGTTGCCTGAGGATCTCACCATCGCTGGTCGCACTTCGTTGTGGGTTTTCGCTCAACCAAAATAAATGCCTCAAATTACCATTGTTGCATCCGCTTCGATGTATTAAATCTTGACGACGAGCGGAAAACCAGCATTTGTCAGACACCACTGTTTTTCCAAACGCCCAGCAACCTGGCTGGTGCGTGTCCGCATCGTTCTGGCTTTTGGTGACCTTTGATGCCACGGCGGAAGACTTGACCTTTGGAGTCCTCAAAGCTTCTCTGGGACCGCCGCCTCACCTTTCTTCCCGTATATTGAGTGAGGTGTGTGACACTTCTCATCGGAGGCATCGCTACACGTCATACATCGGACGTCATCGCAGAGCATGTGTTCACATCATTGCGGAGCGTGTGTGCACATCACTGCAGAACGTGCATTCTGTGGCGCTACATGAGCATGCACGTAAGATGTCACGCTTCAACGGAGCGCGTAGTACCAATTCGTTACGCACTCGGCAGCATCATTACGCGACTGATTTACTAGGTACTCATCAGTGTTGTTTCCTGGCAATGTCTGGTATGAGTGAATTTTACACACTTTGCACAGCCTGACGGTGACAGACACACCATTCTTCGATCACAGACATTATTTCAATCAGCCATCATGGCTTCGACTCATCATCTTGCACAACCACCTCCATTTCTCCCGCGCCCGGGGATACCTATTGTCAGTTGGCGTCATTAGGCAAAGATGTTTGAAAATTATCTAGTTGCCACTGACACAGTTGACATTTCCCCAGAACTCAAAGTTGCAATTTTATATGGCTGTTTGGGTCTAGATGCTCAACAAGTTTTTGTAAACCTACCAAGTGTTTCTTCACCACAAGGGGCTACTGGAGATGATGATTAGAATTGTTATAAGGAAGCAATGGCATGCACGTCCAAGCAATACACAGAGGAACCAAGTGTAATGCTTGAGAGGCATAATTTTTTCAAAAGGAAACAGGCCGCAGATGAAACTGTGGAAGAGCATATTTCAGCATTAAGGATTTTCGCGGCTACATGCAAGTTTGAAGTACATGCTAATATGTATATTAGGGATCAATTTGTCTTTGCTTGTTTTAAAAATAAAATAAAGGGGAGATTACTTAGTTGTAGCAACCCCACTCTATCGCACCCAAAATGCAAAAGCATTTCTCCTCCTTGGGGGCAGAAACCACTAGACACCAGGGATAATTTTTTTGTCAATTTCTCGCAAGGGGAGTGACCCCTTGGGCAAGGGTCGCTCTCCTGGGGGGCACATTTGTTTTAGGCCATTTCTGCTCCCCTTGGGGGCACATCAGCCTTTTGTAATTAGGCTGAAACCTCTGGGCACCAGGGATCATTTTATTTATTTTTTTCTTTTCTTTTTTTTAGACATGGGGAGCGACTCCTTAGGCAAGGGTTGCTCCCCTGGGGGGAAAAATCTTTTTGGGCCATTTCTGCCCCAGATCAGCCTATTTTTATTAGGCCAATATGTCCCCAAGGGGGGCAAGAACCACTAGACACCAGGGATTTTTATTTTATTGCATACATTTCACACAAGGGGAGCAACCTCTTAGGCAAGGGTCATTCCCATGGGGGGAAAAATCCTTTTAGGCCATTTCTGCCACCCCCCTTAGGGGCAGATCGGCCTATTGTTATCAGACATAAACCACTAGGCACCAGGGATATTATTTTTTTGTCAATTTCACTCAAGGGGAGCGACCCCTTAGGCAACAGTCGCTCCCCTGGTGGGATGAGGGGAATTAATTTTAGGCCATTTCTGACCCTCTTGGGCCTATTTCTATTAGGCTGGTCTGCCCCTGGGGGGGCAGAAACCACTTAGGCACCAGGGATTGGTGTGTCTGTGTATGTTTGGGGGGGGCAGCCCCTTGGGCAAGGGTCGCTACCCATGGGGGCACATTACTGTTGGCCATAGGCCTATTTTTGGAAGGACCATCTGCTCCCAAGGGGGGCAGAAAGCCCACCAGAGACCAGGGAAGATTTTGTTTTTTAAAAAAGAGGGTGGGGGTATGGCCATACCCCCACCCCAAATAAATTGGGCCACAGTTGTTCTGCCCACCGGTGGGCACATGGGGCAATGACCCCAGATCCACTCCCTGGGTGGGCAGAAAGCCTACTAGATGCCAGGGATTTTGTTTTTAAAAATAGTGGGCTGGTGGCTACCAACCAGTATAGGCATGGTTATGCCCCCACCCCAACTGAAGGGGGTGTTTCAGCTGTCCCCCGCACACTAAAACATCTTATCCCATGGCAAGCGAGGGAACATTTGATTATTTTGGGTTTTGGTTTCACATTTGGGCCATGAGAGCTTGTCTAACTCTCAGAATCGTCCCACTTGGAATGGTGAAGGCTCCACTTTTTGGACTTTGGCACGTTGCCATGTGGAAAACTCCACAAGATCTAGACACATCTGAAAACTAAACATCTGGGTGAGTCCAGGGTGGTGTGCTTCACATGCACCCCGCACCATTTTCTTACCCACGATGTCCTGCAGACCTCCAACTTTGCTGGAAATCACACATTTTCCCCACATTTTTGTGATGGAACCTTTCGGAATCTGCAGTAATCCACAAAATTCCTACCACCCAGCATTGTCGCATCTATACCGATAAAAATTCTGTACCACTTGTCAGCCTAAAAATGTTTTGTTTCAAACTGCCCTTTTGGACCCGCTTTGGTTCCCACTCAATTTCTACATGTTCTTGGCACTTGACCCACCTACACAAGTGAGGTATCATTTTTATCGGGAGAAGGAGGGGAACGTTGGGCGGCAGGAAATTTGTCCCGGTGTGGTGATCCCATGCAGAAATGTGGGAAAAATTTCATTTTTTTTTGCTAACTTTGGGGTTAGCTGGGGATTCTGGGTAAGAAAACACCGGGGTCTCCACGCAAGTAACACCTCCCTGGATTCCCTCGGATGTCTAGTTTTTAGAAATGTTTGGGTTTGGTAGGTCTCTCTATATGGTTGCTGTGCACAGGACCAAAACGACCCCCCGGCAGAAACAGGTAGTTTTGTATTTGATAATTTTGATGTGTCCACATAGTGTTTTGGGGCATTTCCTTTTGCGGGCACTTGGCCTACCCACACAAGTGAGGTACCCTTTTTTTTATTGGGAGACTTGGGGAAACGCTGGGTGGAAGGAAATTTAAGGCTCCTCTCAGATTCCAGAACTTTCTGTCACAGAAATGTGAGGAAGAAGTGTGTTTTTTTGCCAAATTTTGAGGTTTGCAAAGGATTCTGGGTAACAGAACCTGGTGAGAGCCCCACAAGTCACCCCATCTTGGATTCCCATAGGTGTCTAGTTTTTAAAAATGCAGAGGTTCGGTAGGTTTCCTTAGGTGCTGGCTGTGCTAGAGGCCAAAATCCACAGCTAGGCACTTTGCAAAAAACAGCTCTGTTTTCTTTGGGAAAATGTGATGTGTCCTTTTTGTGTTTTGGGGCATTTCCTGTCGCAGGCACTAGGCCTACCCACACAAGTGAGGTGCCATTTTGATTGGGAGACTTGGAGGAACGCTGGGTGACAGGAAATGTGTGTCTCTTCTCAGATTCCAGAACTTTCTGTCACCGAAATGTGAGGAAAAAGTGTTGTTTTGGCCAAATTTTGAGGTTTGCAAAGGATTCTTGGTAACAGAACCTGGTGAGAGCCCCACAAGTCACCCTATCCTGGATTCCCCTAGGTGTCTAGTTTTCAAAAATGCACAGATGTGGTAGATTTCCCTATGTGTCGGCTGAGCTAGAGGCCAAAATCCACAGCTAGGCACTTTGCAAAAAACAGGTCAGATTTCAATGCAAAAAAGTGATGTGTCCATGTTGCGTTTCCTGTCGCGGGCATTAGGCCTACTGACGATAGTGAGGTATAATTTTTTTCGGGATCCTTGGGGGAACACAGAATAGCAGAACAAGTGTTATTGCCCCTTGTCTTTCTCAAAAAATTTTCCTTTTAAATGTAAGACCGTGTGTAAAAAAGACGTCTTTTTGAGAAATGCCCTGTAATTCCCATTCTAGTATGGCGACCCTGGAATTCACAGATGTGCAAAAAATCACTGCTTCTCAACACCTTATCTTTTGATCATTTTGGAAATACAAAGGTTTCCTTGATACCTATTTTTCAGTCTTTATATTTCCCCAAATGAATTGCTTTATACCCAGTATACACTGAAAACCCATTGCAAGGTGCAGCTCATTAACTGGCTCTGGGTACCTAGGGTTCTTGATGAACCTACAAGCCCTATATATCCCAGCAACAGTAGATGTAACGGTATATTGCTTTAAAAAAATCTGACATCGCAGGAAAACGTTACAGAGTAAAATGTGGAGAAAAACAGCTGTTTTTTTCAGCTCAATTTCAATATTTTTTAATTTCAGCTGTTATTTTCTGCAGGAAAACCTTGTAGGATCTATACAAATGACCCCTTGCTGGATTCAGAATTATGTCTACTTTTCAGAAATGCATTCGTTTCAAACCCATTTCTGTCACTAACTGGAAGGAGGCTAAAAGCACAAAAAACAGTAAAAATGGGGTGTGTCCCAGTAAAATGCCAAAATTGTGTTGAAAAATGTGGTTTTCTGGTTCACGTCTGCCTGTTCCTGAAATCTAGGAAGATGGTGATTTTAGCTCCACAATCCATTTGTTGATGCCATTTTCAGGGAAAAAATTGCAAGCCTTCTTCTATAGCCCTTTTTCCCATTTTTCTTTTTTTTAAACAAAATTGTTGCTGTATTTTGGCTAATTTCTTGGTCTCCTTCAGGGGAACCCACGAACTGTAGGTACCTCTGGAGTCCCTAGGATGTTGGAAAAAAAGGATGCAAATTTGGCCTGGGTAGCTTATGTGGACAAAAAGTTGTGAGGGCCTAAGTGTGAACTGCCCCAAATAGCCAAAAAAAAGGCCTGCACCTGAGGGGGAAAAGGCCTGGCAGCAAAGGGGTTAACGAAAATAGTTTTATCAGTTTTTTTCATTCTTTATCCTAATTGTTCTCATTCCATGTTCAACTTATTTTTCAATTAAACTTGTTATGTGAAATTAAGTTATTTATTTTCACACTGTATTGTTGTGATGGTTGGCTTTTTATGGACAACACTTTCATGTGCTTTCTATGAGGACTGCCTTGCTCAGGCTATCGTAATAAAAGAAGTCCAAAGTTGTACTCATTTAGACATACTTACCACTGATCACTGGGAATACCATTTTCTCACATATATCGCACATTGACTGGTGTTATCGTTTCGGAAATAATTCCACTGCCCTCTACTGTCCTCATAAGTTGTGAGGCTTACTGAGAGCTAAGTTTATAATGCTCATTCATGTGGAACAGATGTCCCTGGCAGAACACTATAATATACCAAGTTAGCTATGACAGGTCAGCAGCACAGATTGCAAGCCTGGGCAGCTGAGCGATTTGGAGACCTGGATGATGAAAATTTAGTCAAATAAGTCCTAAGCTCTACGTAACCCAAATACTATTATCCAAAACTAACATGGTTCTAACCCAAAACACTAGCAGTGTTTTAGCGTGACAAAAGACGAGTTCATTGTTTGTGTCCAGTTAATGGGGTGAACAGTGTTCAGGATGGGACAAAGTTAAGCAGAGACTATTTATAGCCCGAATTATATCTTGGCAGTATAGATACTCTTATCGCCGTTGAGACGGAGTATCTATAGAGGCAAGATAATGGTCAGCCCACCAAAGTTAGATATGGGCAGACCTTACTTTTTTTTATACTGTTTTTATTGTTGCTTATAACGTACATACAGTTGACAAGTGCAGTAGAACTGTGATCAGAACAATAGAATGAAGTTTATCAATTCTCTCATTCCTCACCATCCCACGCTTTCTTTCCTATGGTTGATTCCCACTCTGGCCTCCTCCCACTCCCACCCGGTCTCTATTCCCCTACCCTGTGACCCTTCTGCAAGCCACTCAGTACTGTACCAATTGTCCAGTTTGTTGGCACATCACGGTTAGACAATATACGATCCTTAACCAAGTCCATAATGAGTTCTCCATCCACCTCAAATCTTGTCAAACGTTTGGGGGCACCCTCTGGCAGTGCAAACCACCTTCTCTGCCTCCATACACAATTCCATGCCTGCGATCTATCATCTTTTCTCAGGCATTTTTTGTGTACCTCTGTACAGGGCAATCTCTCATTTCGCTAACATGAACTCCAAATTACAGAACAGTAGCTGTGCAATTGTTTGATCCATATCGCATGAGATCCCAAGATGGAGGAATTGCAGGCTGCTGAGATGGTCACTTCCAGGACTACTTCTAGATCCTTTTTAATGGCCATTGTTAGACTTGACAGCCTCAGGGTGGTCACCCCTAACTTTTTGCCTGCCTCCCTCCACTTTTGAGATACTGTCTTTGCTGGTTTTTAGACTCTGCGCACTTTACCACTGCTAACCAGTGCTAAAGTGCATATGCTCTCTCCCTTCAAACATGGTAATCTTGGATCATACCCAATTGGGCAATTTAATTCACTTATAAGTCCCTAGTAGAGTGCACTATATGTGCCCAGGGCCTGTAAATTAAAAGCTACTAGTGGGCCTGCAGCACTGATTGTGCCACCCACTTAAGTAGCCCCTTAACCTTGTATCAGGCCTACCATTACAAGGCCTGGTTGTGCAGTTTCACTGCCAATTTGACTTTGACTTGGCATTTAAAACTACTTGCCAAGCCTCAAACTCCCCTTTTTCTACATGCAAGTCACCCCTAAGGTGTGCCCCAGGTAACCCCTAGGGCACGGTGCTGTGTAGGTAAAAGGCAGGGCATGTACCTTTACATGTCCTGGTAGTGTAAAACTCCTAAATTCGTTTTTACACTTCTGTGAGGCCTGCTTCCTTCATAGGCTAACATTGGGGCTGCCCTCATACATTGTTTGAGTGGTAGCTGCTGACCTGAAAGGAGTAGGAAGGTCATATTTAGGATGGCCAGAATGGTGATACAAAATCCTGCTAACTGGTGAAGTTGGATTTAATATTACTATTTTAGAAATGCCACTTTTAGAAAATGGCATTTCTCTGCACTTAAATCTTTTTGTGCCTTACACTCCACGTCTGGCTGGGTTTAGTTGACAGCTCCTTGTGCTTTCACTCAGACACTTCCTGGAGAAGAAACCTGAACCAGAACCTGCATTCTGCCAAGAAGAACTGCCTGGCTGCCCAAAGGACTCACCTGACTGCTTTCTGAATAGGACTGCTGCCTTGCTGTTGCCCTGCTGCCTTGCTGCTCCCTTGCTGTGCTGCAGAAGTGCTCTCCAAGGGCTTGGATAGAGCTTGCCTCCTGTTCCCTGAAGTTTCAGGACCAAAAAGACTTCTCTCCTGCAACTAGAATCTCCGTGTGGCGAAAATTTGCACAGCCATCCAATATTTGGCCACTCCACTGCAATCTCAGAGGGTTTGCAGGAAAATGGCCCTTTCCCACCCAGCATGGTAAACATTGCGGGTCTGCTGTCCAACCCATCTTATGCAGCCCGCTTCTATTAGAGTAGAATCTATGAAAGATTTTTCATTTGAACTAATCACAGTTTAGATTGAATAGCCAGTTCTCGGGGTGGATCAAGGTTGCATCCTAGTCCGCATCCTCCATAGACACTAGGTTTCTTTTCCAGGCAGCAGACCTTAGGTTTAATCACAGCAAATATTACTCCTACTCTGTCGTGATTAAACCTCTCTGGTGGCCCTACAAAGTATGGGCTGTGAGAGGCAGACCTCTAATTCCTCCTACCTAATTTAGATTGGTGGAATTAGAGGTCAGTTTTCAGTGCCAATCATCAGTAGGTAGATGGGAAGGGGCAGAAAAAAACTTCTAAATGCTCCCCTCACAATGCATGAGGACCCCCATGGCGAAGAGAGCATTTTCTTTTATATTGTCATAAAGAAAATCTGGATTTTCTTTTTGAAAATAAAAAAGAAAACAGTTTGTTGCAGGGTTCCGTCATATCGATGGAGCCCTACACCAAACTGTAAACAGCATTGACAGGAACTGCTGTGATGGTGATTCCTGCCAGTGCTTAAAAAGTGAACTCCAAGCTGGTGGCAGCTCCGTCAAGGCAACACAGTAATTTAGTTAGTCGCCCTGATGGAGAAATGGGCCACCTGCCTAGATATAAATGGGCTCCTTAAGAATAAAGGCCCCATTTAGAGTTAGTAGGCAGGGTCTCCCATGATTTTGGTGATGTCAGACTGCAGATTATCTGATTCACCAGAGCCGCACTTTGCTTGGGTGTTTTGGAAGCAGATGCGCTGCTCTTGCTTGTCTTAGGTTTCGAGAGCGGACGTGTCAGCTTGTTTAAACTTCCCTGGGGACAGCATGTCTTGCGATTGTTTTGCTTTTGATGGCAGTGCGTGTCTGCTCCTCCCTTTTCTTTGTAAGGTCCTGGGCTCTGAATTCTGAAGTGTTTACCTTGCATGAGTCCATTCCTGTTTTTTCTTTGTGGTAAGGGTTATTTCTTTGCCGAATTTTGCATGTACGTTTGTTAGCCATCATCGTGGAAGTCTAATGAAGACAGATTCAAGGCTTATTTTGAGTACACATCAATAAATCTTAGGAATGCAACAGAATTTCTAAATTGAAGTTTTAATGGTTAGTTTCTTGTTAAACTGAAGCCAACACGTTTCACAACATTTGAGGTTAAAATTTGGCTTCATCAGGGCTTATAAAAAGGCCGAACAAGAAATGTTAACTCTGTAGTCCATGGTAAATGCTTCTCACTAAACTTCTCAGAAAATCGATGTAAAACTGCATTGGAAGAACAATTAGATTTATTCTCAAAATAAGCCACTGAATCTGCCTTCAGTACTCGACTTGGGCAAAGGCTGGTAGGGGCTCTATGACACAGAGGTATAACAGCGGGTCCACATCTGCGTTTCCCTCCAGTTTTGACTCTGCTACTGATATATGGTGAAAGACTACTTCTTGAATCAGTCTAGTTCTTCCAGTAGTTTCACTGGTTTAGCAGAACAGGAAATGTGCTTTTTACCTTGCAATATGGATACTTTATTGTTCGCTCACAGTTGTTCCCTAAGATCTGCTCTTTCTACATTCTGCATTCCTGCTTGGTTCTGCCTCCAGCCTGACGAAAGTTTTAAAAGAAATATAATTGTTAGATGCTTTCTTCTGGAAGCTGTTTTCAGCTGGCTCTCGATTCTTCTGAGTTTAAGCCTTTTTTTTAAACAACCTGGAGCTTCAGCAGGGCCTTAGTCATTGCAGGCCTTATCTTTGAATCAAACAAGGAGAACTAGGTGCTCTATGAAGAAGATTGTCACCTGACAGTCTTGACAGATTGTAATGCCCTAAAACAGTGGTTCCCAACCTATGGTCCGATGACCTTTGGAGGTCCGCAAAGCCTCCTCAGGGGGTCCATGACTGCTTAGAAAATTAAATATTATGAACAGATTAGGTCCCCGGCTTTCAGTAATGAGTCAGTGGGGGGGGGTCCCCTGATTCCAATAGTGAATCAATGGGGGTCCCTGGGTTCCAGTAATTATAAAGTGGGGGTCCAGAGTAGTCGAAAGGTTGGGAACCACTGCCCTAAAAGTTCACTTCCCGAAATTGAAAAGAATCAAGTGTAAAAGTTACAAGCAGCAGTAAACTGTTGCCTAGGCCCGCCTCACCCTCCACTTCCTTGGGACTGGTTCTCCGACCAGTCTAGACGCTTCCAGACCTGACCACGTGCCTTGAGGCCTGTGCCTTACACCTCGAAGCCCATGCCTTGCTCCTCCTGCAGCCTCCTTTCGCTCTCGCTCCCACTCGCGGTCCATGCACCCTCTATCAGGGCCTGTGCCAGAGCAGGCAATTAAAACGATCTTTTGTTTTATTTGTCTGCTTCTGGCACAGCCAGTGGGGTGACGCTCCTTTGCCATAGCGAAGGAGCCGCCCCTGCATGTGCCTCTCTTTTGTTCCCTTCCCTCCACCTTTGTGCTTCTCTTTGCACCTTTTCTGCTTTCAGCCTTTGTTTCCTCTTGTGCCGCTCTCATCCTCTCTCGTCACGCTTGCTCCTTCAGGTCCACACAGCCCCCTGACATCTTCCAGTGCTTTTTCTCCTCCCGCTCCATACGTGCTTTCCCACATATTCTTGCTTCTTCCTGCGTGTTAGACCTGTCAGCCTCAGGGTGGTCTTTCCCAAACTTTTTGCTTTCTTCTTCCATTTATGCTGATCTTGTTTTTGGTAGGACTGTGTGCACCTACTAAAGTGTTTGTGCTCTCCACTTTACACATGGTAAAATTGGCTTACACCCAATTGGCACATTTAATTACTTGTAAGTCCCTAGTAATGTGGCGCTACATGTACTCAGGATCTGCAAATTAAATGCTACTAGTGGCCCTGCAACACTTAATTTGCCACCCATTTAAGTCGCCCTTTTAAACTGTCTCAGCCCAGCCATTGAAGCCTGTGCGGGCAGTTTTAAACTACCATTTCGACCTGGCAAAATAAATCTTTTGTCAGACCTAAACCTTCCATTTTAATGCATATGTCACCCCTAGGGTAGGCCCTGCACAGCCCAGCGGACGGGGTGCGGTGTATTTAAAAAGTTGGACATGTACCTTTAAGTTTTGCATATTCTGGGATTGAAAAACTCATAATTTCATTTTTCACCACTATGAGGCCTACCTCTCTCATAGGAAAACTTTAGGTTGCCTTATTACATTTAGTAAATGCTAGCCTTTGAGTGGGAACATGTAGACATTTCATGTTTGATGTCAGAGAAAGTGTAATTAAAATCCTCTTTAATGGTAAAGTTGGATTTTAAGTTACAGTTTTAAATGCTGTTTTTGGAAAGTTGGCATTTTCCTGTCCTAACTATTTGGTGCCTACAGCCTGTTCCTGGGTCACAGGACTGGATGTAGTTGACAGTTGAACTTTGTTTATTTCTCCCAGGCAGCCACATAATAGAGGGTTTAGGTATTCCTTGATGGGCCCTCAGCTGGCAGTATGGGGTGGAGGCACAGCTGGGCACAGGCCCATTTGCAACTGATTAGGCTTGGCCCTGCTTTCACACAAAGGACTTGTCACCACTGCATTGTTCATGCAGCCAGCTTTGAGCCAGGGCAGCAGCGGCAGGGATCTTCAAGGACCTCAAAGAGAATTCTCTAGAAACTTCTCCTACTTCAAAGTGGGCACCATGTATAAATATTGAACCCTCAGGGCCAACTCTTCAGTACACTCCTGGACCTGTGGATACTACAGAAGAAGGACTGCTGTGCTGCTTGCTGAGAAGGAAGACTGGACCTTCACCCTCCAAGCCAGCCTGAAGCAATTCCGAGAGTCAGTCAACAGACCTCCCGTTTTGAGCTACAGAGACATAACAAGGTCTACAGGCCACCTGCAATTGCCCAGCTGACCTTCTGCCTGGACCTGCAACTGGACCTGCCTGAGCCCTGCTGGCCTCCGCTGTAGGGAATTCCTGATCCCCAAGTAGTGCCCCTCAAGTCCTGGACCCTTGGTGTGGCCTCAGTTGAGTTCTCCTGAAGTTTTAGGCTCTTTGCAAATGTGCCTGTCATGCCAGGATAATGACGCCTGCGCTGCCCCCCAACATGAAGTTCCAGCGAACCTGACTCTTCACACAACAGTGACCTCCAGTGACACACGGCAGCATGAGACCTACACTTTGTGATACAGAATCGACAGCTCAGGGTGACTGCCAACGCAAAGCTCCAGCTCTACCATCTGTGACGCCCAACAGAATCTTAATGCTATAGTGATGATCGTCCGTGATGCCCGGCCTGCTCTTTGCGCCACATCGATGAACATCCACCACCCTTGCCGTTCTCCTCGCGGCCCCTCCCACTGCGAATGGAACTCATCAGGCTGGACTTAAGAGGTAACTCTTTCAGCTGGACTAATCTGGTCTCTATATCTGCCCCGTGCGCCATCACAGTTGGCTTCAACTTGTGACTTTCACACAGTCTTGCACGACCAGGTGACCATAAGTAAAGCTTTGCGCTTTTAGGTGCTTTACACCTGAATTTTTTTTAATTGCATATCTCCGGTTCTACTGATTGGATTTTGGGAATTTCGGTGTCAAATGATTTATTAAATTGTACTCTATTTTTCTAAATTGGTGTGGGAATTTTCTTATGTTGTGTTTTCACTGTATTATTGCTTGAGGTACTGCATAAATACTTTACACATTGCCTCTAAGTTAAGCCTGACTGCTTTAGTGACAAGCTACCAGAGGGCCAAGGGCAGGTTAACTTGGGGTTTGTTTGTGTTTGACGCTGACAGAGATTGTGGTTCCTGCCTGAGTAGGTTTTTACCCTCCCCAATCAGTAACCCAATTTCCAACGCAGTGTCTTCTTCCTGCCCATTCTAGCCCTGCCTACAACCTCCGCGCTCCTTTCCCCTCCCTTAATGGCAGCTGCTGCTCATATGGACTGCTTGCGGACCAAAAGCAAGCCCGTCTGCACCCAGACCGCACCGAGTGCCACAACCCATGGTCTGTTCAGCCGCCGCTGCTACACAGCTGCTACCCTCCATTTGCTCGACCCAAGATGCATAACAACCCTTTGCTGCTGCTCCACTCTGCACTGTAGAACCTTTCTCCTGCTTCCACTGCTGATTCACTTACAGCGTCTCACCTGCACACATCACCTGTACTCACACACCCACACCGCTCACCCAGACTATCACCTAACAATATGCCACTCAAGAATCTCTTCAAATGCCTGTGTGCATGCTCCTCAACACCTGCTCGCTCAGCAAACATGCCTCCTCAGCAACAGCGCAGCAAACCTTCTCTTCCTGACAAAAACTTACCTGAACCCAACGTCGCCTCCTGACATTGCCATGGACATCCTGGCAGGCTACACAATCATATGCCAAGACTGTCTTTCCAAACCTGGAGGGGACTGACAATTATCTACAAAGACACCGCCAAATACGCTACAACCACAGGCTCAGACACCCCATTCATGGAACACATGCACTTCAGCCTCCATACAAATGACAGCTTCACCCTGAAAGGTATCCTAGTATG
This sequence comes from Pleurodeles waltl, assembly GCF_031143425.1. Taxonomy (NCBI): domain Eukaryota; kingdom Metazoa; phylum Chordata; class Amphibia; order Caudata; family Salamandridae; genus Pleurodeles; species Pleurodeles waltl. The sequence goes on along the minus strand of NC_090443.1, from coordinate 548,313,184 downwards.
CAGACCACTCGGGCCATGAACCAGCTTCAGCAACCTCACCTCTGACTTCATCGTTCCCCTCACCATCAACTCCAAGGACTTCATAACACTCAGTGACCTCAATTTCCAACTAGAGGGCCCCACAGACCCCTGCTCAACAGACATCCTTGATACCCTGAACAACATCGAACTCTCCCAGCTCATCACTGATCCTACACACATAGCATAACACACTCTGAATCTAGTACTTACCACCAGCAACAACAGTAAATACAACTCCTCATCTCGGCTCACATGGACTGACCACTCCATTGTACACTTTCAAATCTTTACACCGCAAGCCAAAGAGCCCACAAGAATCAATCTGCTCAGCCAAAACTGGAAAAAAATAACAGAAGCTGACTGGTGCAATGCTTTGAAGTACACCCACCCAACACCACCAACAACTAGACAAGGATATCACTTACTTCAAGAATTGGATCAATACCTGTGCAGTGTCACTCGCATCCATCAAACTTCATAGACAGCACAGAACCAACAAACAAGCCAAATTGTACACAGATGATCTCCAGGAAACCAAATGACACCGCAAACAGCTGGAAAAAAAATAGGGAACCAACCATGAAGCCAATGCCAGAACTACGCTAGCTTGCAATCAGGCACTACCACCATCTCCTGAGAGATACCAAGAGAAGAGCCCTTACTGAACTTATCAAGGCCAGCTCCAGCAGCTGCAAAGAGATCTTCTCTATCGTCCAGGAGTTCACCACCTCAAAGACCACAGGCAACTTTTATCACCCCATCTCAGGAACTCTATGACAACCTATCCAACTTTGAGAGCAAAATCAAAAAGATCTACTGTAACTTTGCACAACAACCCAACCCTAAGGAACTCATCGCCAACTTGACCACTGCCAACCTAGACACTCCCCTAACCAACTGGAATACTCTCACGGAGGAAGACACCACATCAATCATAAAAACACTCCACTCCAGGGCCCCAACTGACCCTTGCCCCATCACATATATAACATGGGAGGACCAGACATCAGCAAAATCCTCACCAACATCATCAACTTCTCTGTCAAATCAGCCACCTTCCTGAAGACTGGAAACAAACAGCAGTCACCGCCCTGCTAAAAAAAACATCGGCTGACCCCAGCGAGATGAGCAACTATGTCCCATCTCCCTGCTTCCTTACCCAGCAAAAACAATAGAGAAGACAATCAACAAACAACTTACTAACCACCTCGAACTTCACAACCTACTCGACCACACCCAGTCGGGTTTTCAAAGCAACCACAATACAGAGACAGCACTCATTACAGCCACAGATGAGATCTGTGCCATACTGGAAAAGGGAGAAACTGCCACTCTCATCCTGCTTGATCTCTCAGCTGCTTTTGACACAGTATCACACTAAACTCATATCAGAAGACTGCATTTGCTCCTTCCTCCCAGGGAGAACACAGAGAGTCAGACTATCACCCTAAATATGGGAACCCAAGAACTTGGCCTGCGGAGTCTCCCAGGGATTATCACTCAGCCCCAACATGGCATCTCCATCATGTCCTATGCCAATGACACCCAACTCGTTCTACCAATGTCCGACTAGTTCAACCTTGAGAACAAACTTCGCTGAATGCATGATCAACGTAGCAGACTGGGAGAAAGACAATCGCCTGAAACACAACTCCTATACAATGGAAGTTTTACAAGCATTCTAGATTACGGCAATGCACTCTTTGCCAGATTCACCAACCACCTCCTCTACCATCTCCAGACCATCAAGAACACTGTGGCAAGACTCATCCTACACCTTCCATGGCACACCCACATCACACCACATCTCAGAGAGCACCACTGTCTCCCCATATAGATATGATGCCAATTCAAACTTCTCACACATGCATTCAAGGCATTGCACATCATAGGACCTGCATACCTTAACAACCGCCTTCACTTCCACCAACCCACCAGAAACCTACGCTCAGCCACACTGTCTCTCACATGCACACCATGTATTTACAAAAGCAGAACAGGAGATCTGGTATTCTCCCACATTGCACTCAAAACCTGGAATGACCTACACATCAGGGCCTCCTCCTCACTTCTTGAATTCTGCAAGAATCTAAAGGCCTGCCTCTTCGACTAATTCCTCAAGATTAGCTCACTCTTGACATCCTATGTGTATACACCCGCTCCAGCACCTGGATTTCCTACCAGGTGATAAACCGCACTCTACAAATTTATACAACATAACAGCATAACATAAACACTTTAACCACTTAGATGTAAGCCCGTACCACAGAAAATGCCTAGCACCAGTCTTCTTTGGCTGTATTATAGCAAGGACCCTTGGATCCTCCTCTGGCTGGCTTGCCTAAGTTAAAGTTTGATGACAGCCCTGGTACCTGTAAAGAATGTCTGGTTATATCTACAGTACACTTCACTTTTGTATTTCATATTTATGCCACTGACTGATCTAAAGTGAGGGTCACTTAGTAACGTGACTGGAAATGCATTGGCTTGGACCACACCCATGGTTTACACAGGAAAGTCCATTATTGGATGATTATGCTTCCTTCCGAAGAGCCTGGAAGAATAATTTTGACCAACAGAGTCAACAGTTGTCGACCCAAGCCAATCTGTTAGAAATATATCAGAGATCTAGTAACTTAAAAACATACACAGCTAGGTCCAATGTTTGGGCTAGGAAAACGTAGCCATCAGTTTCAACTCTATTTTCAATCTTTAGGAAAGGCTTAAAGGACAAACTGAAAGACAAATTGGCTTGTATCTACTGACCTGCCACTTCGGTAGAATACATTTCTTTAACCTTGCAGATTGAGAGCCAAATCCGGAAGAGAAGGCAACAAAAGTGAAAGTCCAAAGACAGAATCAGTACAGTCTTCTTATAGGAGTTCTATTCCTCTTCACAGGAGGCTTCAGTTCTCCTGAAGTAGAGCCCATGGACTTAGGTTTGGTCTCCCCTGTTTAAAGAAGAGAAAAAGAGACAATGTAGATTGGAACCTCAACTCCAGTGGGCAGGAATATCATCCAATTTCAGATTGCTGTGTCAGACCCAAGTGAATAAAGGGAAGCAAGAAGGTACATCCTTAGTGCAGAGGAAGGTAGAGAGTAGCAAATTCAATACGTTGCCTTAAATAAATTAACTTTAGACAAGTACTGGATTCTATTGTTCTGTTCTCCACCATAAAATAAGATAAGCAACAAAAAACAGTTCCTTGATAATTGGATGTGGGGCCTCTGGAAACTATATAGATCTTTTCTGATAAAACAAATTACATTCCTGGTTGAAGCAGTAGATAGAACACCAATATCTTTGAGAGCTTTGGTGTGTCAAACCTTACCCCTAAGGTTGCAAATATTGAAACATGAGGAGGAAGTTTATTTTGACCTGATAGCTACTGCTCAATATCCCATCATTTTAGGACTGACTCTACATAAATCCTATGTAAATTGGACAGCCAAAACCTTGTTTTTGGAGTATGAATTTTATTTTGTGTTCTGCATTGCAGGACTAGTCAAGAATCTGCTCCATCTGTATGAACTTCATCTGCAGCAAGATTATCAGACACCTTAGCCCAAATTCAATCAGTTCTTTTAAAATGTCTCAAATGTTATTAACTTTTTTTCTGAATCTAAGAGCAAGTCTTTGCTGCCACCTGGGTCTTGTGATTGTGCAATCCATTAGGTTCCAATCTCCACAGTTTCTTTTGGAAGGATTTACTCTCTCTTTCAAATGGAACGCCAGGCCTTACACGATTATTTGGTTATGAACATGCACAATTATCTGATAGTACCATCCAAGTCATCCACTGGAGATTCCCTGTTCTTTGTCCCTTAGAAATGTTCCAAAAAACTACATCCTGGTATTGATTACAGGGGATTAAATGAAATTACAGTAAAGTATTGATATCCTCTTTCACTAATCGCAGACATTTTGGATGCAGTTCTGGGGACTAACATTTGTACCAAACTGGACCTAATGGAGGCTTATCTCCTGTAAAGAATCAGGAAAGGCGATGAATGGAATACTGCCTCAGAACTCCCATGGGGCAGTTTGAATATTGTCTGATGCCTTTTGGTTTAAGTAATGCCATTTTCAAAGATTGATGTACTCAATTTTTGCTGATGTGGTGTTCCACTCTGTGGTAATTTATCTGGATGATTTTTTTATATTTTCCAAAGATTCAGAACAACATGAGTGTCCTGTGAAAGAGGTCTTATCTTGGCTCAGACAAAACATTTTGATAGCCAAGATTGTTAAATAATGTTCATTCCTCAAGCCAGGAATATGTTTGCTAATTGCCTATGGAGAATTTTCCCCCAAGATTAAAATGTGACTTCTAAACAGAAGATTTACATCCAGGGAAACTTTGTTAATAATACTTCTCTGTCTGTTTTTGTTGAAGTGGTAAAAAGTGAGACTAAAGGTCAGATCTGTCTAAATATTCTTTATCAGAAGATTTTAGTGAAAGACTGTTTAATCTTTGTCGATCATTTATTATTCATTCAATCCAAAAGGCTTCAAAAGACTGCTACCAACCTGTCAGAACCCACTGTTGTCTGGTCATTAAAGTCAGACAACCACTCAAGAACTTGTAAACAGGACATTGTGGCGGCCATCTGCACACAAGGATATTGTCAAATACGTTCAGACCACTAGGGTTGTTAAGGAGGAAACTTTAGCTAAGCACACATTCTTACAGTCATTACAAATACATAGACAACATTGGGAGATAATTTCCTAGGACTTTATTATAGCCCTGTTCAAGTCTCACACATGTACTACCGTCTTGATGGTGGTAGATATTTTCCTCTAGATGGCTCATTTTATAGCTTTTTGGAAGATTCCCATAGGTTCTCTACCAGCAAGTACCTTTGAGTCCAAAGTAGCAAGATTACATGGACTACCTGTGAAAGTTGTCTCAAACAGACAATTTTATGTTTTAAAATTTTTGTGCTAAATTGTCATCCCCAGACAATCACCTAGACTTAGAGGTTGAATAAGAAAAGAATATCTGCACTGCTGTGGTAATATCACTCAGTCTGATTGTAAGTCTTGTTATATTTTCACACATTTTATGAGTCCCTGTGTCGGTCCTTGTAAGGAAGTATTGTTAATTCTCCAGGTACATGTTCTGGTCTGCTTTTCTAGTGGTGATCCCTAGGAGATACAATTGCGGTTTCATCAAATTTATGTTTTGTTCAGTATCCCATAGAATTATTTTAATAATGATTTGATTCAGGCTTTCTGTTATGTACTGTAGCACTGATTTTTGCACGGTGGTTTCTTCTCCCATCTTCAAAAACTAGCAGTTTTTCTCAGCACTCAGTCTTGAGTACCTATCAATTAGTGCTAACATGTATTGTCTAAATCAGGCTTCTCAAACAAGTAGCGCGTGAGCTACTCATAGCTCTCCAGCTACCCATAAGTAGCTCTCCTATGGGCAGCCAAGCCTATGATATGACTGTTGAGTCCCACAGGATATTCCTTGACAATGGTGCATCCTTATAAAGCCATGACCAACTTACAACTCATACTTGAAACAGAATCTTTGTGTCTTTGAGAAACTTCTCTTAGTTGTATTTGATCCACTATGATGCTAAAGTTCCTACCCTCCTTGAAATACTTCCATTTTCTAAATGCCCAATACACCGCAAGGTCTTCCCTACCTGTTATTGAATAATTAGCATGTCTCCTCTCAAGCTTCTTGGAATGCAGGTTATGTTTTTTCAACGCTCCTTCCATCTCACAGTAATACTTGTCTTAATCCTTTTGAGTGGCATCTATCAAACTCAACTTTATTTTTGAGTAATCCTCTTAAATGTTTTGATATACTGGCAAAGTTTGGTACAAATATTTTGCAATGCCTATATATTTAACTCACTCATCTTTATTTTCTTTTGCCAACATGTCACGATTTGATTTCACTAAACGTTCTTTTGGTTTATTTCTTAATCCTGCCAATTTAAGTACTGAATAATGTGTCATACTCTTGCTGAATGTCTATTTTTTCTTCAACGTTAACCCATTATTTGTGGTCTAAATAGTCCTTGCCTTATCTTTCCAGTGTGCTCCTTTTCACCCCTTCCTTAAATTAATAGATTGTCTTAATACACCTTAATTCCTGTGATGCCATTCCAAAAACTTTTTATCGCCCTCTGAAAGACGGATGCTGCTGCGAAAGAGCATCCTCAAAACTCTTAAAGTTCCAGTGGGTTTTACAAATCCATCAGATCTCTAGAGTCCTCTTGTAACCTCACCCTGATACATTTTTCCAAGTTTCTTTGTAAATACAGTCTGACAGACTTTCACAGCTCCCTTGGCAAGTACACGTATGAATCAACTTACCAGCACAAGCAAGAAAGACCTCTGCATTTACCACGACTTGCCTGGAAATAACGTGTATTGGATAAAGATCATTTCTGTCATGGACTGCCAAGATTATATTTATTAATACGTTCTAGAGCCCCATTCCCCGAAAGGTGGACACACGCAGGAATTCAATGCCATAAAATGTAAAAGGCTTTATTAAATGCTAAAGCCCTGTTCCATTGCAGATCATATGCATGAGCCTTATTATGATCTGTGATCCGTAACCATTGGAAAGGGCTACTTTTTAACACACAACTACAAAGAACGGTGATTAACTTCTTCAGAGTTAGGCCCTCATTACAACATTGGCGGTAAAAGGCACTTACCGCTGTGCAGAAGACCGCCAATACACCGCCGTGGCCACGGAATTCCGCCACAGCTATTATGACACACAGCTCGGAATCCGCCGAAATTCAGACACCCACACAACACCGCCACACCAAAGGTCAGTGATAAACTGGCGGAAACCAATCCTCCACCTCCACGCCAACAGAAACACGCCCATGCTATTACGACCCACGAATCCACGCGGCGGTCTTTTAACCGCGGTATTCCATTGGCGGTACACACCGCCGCGCTCAAAATACACACACATCTCCAAAACACCGCCACATTGGACAATTACAAATACACACACCTGATACACATACACACACCACTCCCACACACCCAACACAATATAAAACACACACCCACATCACCCACAAACCCCTACGACCAAAAAATCACGAACGAAGGCCAGAGAGAGAGCACAGAATAGACAACCCCATCACACAGAGGCATACAACACCATCACCCAAACAACATCCACGCACAAATCACCACACACCACTACACTCACCACACTCATCACCACATACACCACCCCACACATCACACACACCACCCCATGTCACGCCAAAGACACCCCCGCTTCTCCGAGGAGGAGCTCAGGGTCATGGTGGAGGAAATCGTCCGGGTAGAGCCACAGCTATTTGGCTCACAGGCACAGCACACATCAATAGCCAGGAAGATGGAGTTATGGCGCAGAATAGTGGACAGGGTGAACGCCGTGGGACAGCACCCAAGAAATAGGGAGGACATCAGGAAGAGGTGGAACGACCTACGGGGGAAGGTGCGTTCAACGTTCTCCAGGCACAACATAGCGGTGCAGCGGACTGGCGGCGGACCCCCACCTCCTCCCCCACAACTAACAACATGGGAGGAGCAAGTCTTGACCATCATGCATCCAGAGGGCCTCGGAGGAGTCGGTGGAGGATGGGACACTGGTAAGTCAATTCGTAACTATCATATCCCCCACCCTACCTGCATGATATCACACTCCCCCACCCTCACCCCCTCCCCTGTCACTCCAAATCCTCACTAATCTACCCATAACACAAACCACCCATCCCAACACCAAGCCCTGCATGACACAACTAAGCATGGACACCTCTCACTAAAGCATGCCCACTGCACATACCCAGAACACACCTTTAACCATCATCACACAAACCCACACACAGGAATGCTTGCACTGGGGTACACAAACACCCACCCATTGCACACCATTACACACACACATGCAATAATCATGCTCTTATGCCCCTGGAGGAACACGAAGGACCGTCACCACACCAGAGGGTCCAGACAACACCACTCCACCCCCAGAAGAGGCCCACAGTGACGAGAGCAGCTCTGCCCTACTGGATCCTGATGACCAGCCCGGACCATCGTGGGCCTCGGGACAGTCGGTTCCCCTTGCACAGGCACAGCCCAACACCGACCTTCCACCCTCTGGTAACACCAGCACAGCACCCACCCAGCGGGCCCAAACCTCCCTACCCAGGACAGGTCAATCAGCGGTGTGTCCACCACTACAGGGAACCCAGGATAACCCGCCACCCCAACAACAACAGGGACCTGGGGGCAGTGGCAGTGGGCACACGGTCTAGGGGACGGAGGCACAGGAACACAGGGGAACTGGGAGGGCTGCTGTGCGACAGGGGGTGGACAGTCCAAGGGAACCCACTCTCCACTAGGCCCTCACCTCCATCATGGGAGCATACCACCACTCCCAGGAGACGATGGCCATGGTCCTGGACAAGTTGCAGGAGACCCTGCGCCTGCAGGACGAACTTTATTTGGGGTTCAGGGAGGAACTCAGGACCATCAGCTCCGCCCTGGCCACCATCGTAGGGGTGCTGAAGGACATACAGCAGACCTTGAGGGACACCGTGGCACTCCAAGGGGGCCCTGACACTAGCCAGTACGATGAACTGCCCACCACCTCCGCCGTCGCTAGTGGACAGGACGCCCCGCCACAGGACCAACACACCAGCACCCCACACCCTGCAGACGGTCAACCACCACGCAAGCGGGCCCTGAGATCCAGGAACAGGACAGAGCAAGATGGCAAGACCCCCGCCAGGAAATGAGACCACCCTGATTGTCACCCCACTGTCCCACTTTGTTACCCTGTCCATACTTAAACTGCACTAGCTCCACTTCCTATGCCCAGATGGGCAGTGCACCTGTGAGACAAATAGACTGGACTCTGTCATGGACATTCCTCCACCATCACCCATCCTCATTTTACAAACCCCTCACATTTCAGAGCACTTCAATAAACACCCTTGAACCACAAAACAATCTGGAGTCAGTCTGTGATTTACTAAATATGTATTATCAATGACAGTGTCATAATGGGTTTACCATTGTAAGGCTAACATACCTATGTCACACATCACAAGCACTTGAAGGATGCAAGCAGTTGACACGTAGGTAACCACACCTGTGAAACCGTAATGGAAGGGTACAACTCAGTTTCCAATAGTGATTTAAATTGAGAAACAGGATAGAGGTAGACGTGTGAAAGTTTATATAATGGTAAAAATGAAATGAAATTTTTCTCACCTGTGTCTCACTGGAAATATTGCTGTATGACTGACTCCCTGTTGTCGTTGTCTTCTTCCTCAGCATCATCCTCATCACTGTCCACAGGCTCCACAGACTCCACAGCTGCTACAACACCGTCATCTGGATCATCCTCCTGCAGAAAAGGCACCTGGCGGAGCAATGCCAAATTATGGAGCATGGAGCAGGCGATGATGATGTCGCACACCTTCTTCAGTGAGTAGAATAGGGATCCACCTGTCATATGGAGGCACCTGAACCTGGCCTTCAGGAGGCCGAAGGTGCGTTCAATCACCCTCCTAGTCCGCCCATGGACCTCATTGTACCGTTCCTCTGCCCTGGTCCTGGGATTCCTCACTGGGGTCAATAGCCAGGACAGGTTGGGGTCACCGGAGTCCCCCAATATCCATACACGGTGCCTGTGGAGTTGACCCATCATATCAGGGATCCTGCTATTCCGCAGGATGTAGGCGTCATGCACTGAGCCAGGGAACATAGCATTTACCTGCGAGATGTACTGGTCTGCCAAACATACCATCTGGACATTCATTGAATGGTAACTCTTCCTGTTCCTGTACACCTGTTCACTCCTGTGGGGGGGGACCAGAGCTACATGGGTCCTATCAATGGCACCGATGACGTTGGGGATATGTCCAAGGGCATAGAAGTCACCTTTCACTGTAGGCAAATCCTCCACCTGAGGGAAAATTATGTATCTCCTTACGTGTTTCAGCAGGGCAAACACTCTGGACAACACGTTGGAAAACATAGGCTGGGACATCACTGATGCCATGGCCACTGTTGTCTGAAAAGACCCACTTGCAAGGAAATGGAGCACTGACAGCACCTGCACGTCAGGGGGGATTCCAGTCGGATGGTGGATTGGTGACATCAGGTCTGGCTCCAACTGGGTACATAGTTCCTGGATTGTGGCACGGTCAAACCGGTAGGTGACGATGACATGTCTCTCTTCCATTGTCAACAGGTCCACCAGCGGTCGGTACACCGGAGGATTCCGCCATCTTCTCATATGTCCCAGCTGACGGTGCCTACAAAGGACAACAGCGAAGAACCAGTCAGTTTTCCTCCAGGCATGTACCCACAGTTACACTCAAGACTACACCACTCTCAAAACCCTTCCTGTATGTGTGTAGAGTGTAGGCCTAGCTATGTGTGACGCAGTAGTAATTGAAGCCATGTGGGCCCCTGAAATGGCGGCTGCCTGACCTCTAAACTGGGACAATTGGATTGTGGGGTAACAGCGCTGGCGTTGCACACTGTTGCGGTAGGCGGTCGTAGACCGCGGTGCAATGCTGCATTGGTTAACATTGGACCCTATGGGTCCCAGGAGCCAATGAACAGGTGTGCCGGCGGTGATGATGCGCCCGCCGCGGACGTCACCGCCACGGACGTCACCGCCATTTTCTATCTGTTCAATCACTAGATACCTGACCTTCGACAGGAGAGGACCTACACTGCAAGTGCTTCTGTGACCTCGGTCTGGAAGCGACGATGGCTGCTGCATCTGGGGAAAGGGCCCCTGCCTTCACTGGACAGGAGTTGGAGAAACTGGTAGAGGGGGTCCTCCCCCAGTACACGCTACTCTACGGTCCTCCAGACCAACAGGTTAGTACACAGGGAGCACGTTGTATGGGCTAGGCCTGGGTGGAGAGGGCTGGTTGGAAGAGGGAAGGGGGCAGAGTTCAGGGAACATTAATGCATGTGCCAAATGGCAAGGGTAGGGAGGGGGACACTTACATTTACGGTACAGTTGGTAATGGCTTCTCTTCTTCCCTTGTGCATGTCATGTAGGTCAGCGCCCACCAGAAGAGGGACATTTGGCGTGCCATCGCCAAGGAGGTCCGGACCCTGGGGGCCCACCAGAGACGGGGCACCCACTGCCGTAAGAGATGGGAGGACATTTGCCGCTGCAGCAAGAAGACGGCGGAGGCTCAGCTGGGGATGGCCTCCCAACGTGGGAGGGTTGCCCGTCGCACCATGAGCCCCCTGATGTTCTGGATCCTGGCGGTGGCCTACCCGGAGTTGGATGGGCGCTTGAGGGCATTACAGCAGACACAAGGGGGTGAGTACAACCTCATTCTGCTGACTTTGCGTGTAGTGGAGGGGTCTGGGTGGGGGAGATGGGCTGTGGGTGTCCCTAGGCCAGGGCGAGTTAGGTAGGCAAGGCCCCTCCGTAATGTAGGCCATGTGGCACTCTACCCCACCTCATCAGAGTGCCAAGTCGAGGTACAGTTGTCCCTGTGGTATCCATGTGCGCAGATGTCCACCATTGCCATGTAGGCCATATCCCAGGAATTGCATGTGCAGAGGGCAGGAGCACGGCGTAATGCAGGGGGCTGCTGCGTCTGTCTTGTCCGCCAACGGTAGCGGTAATCCATGCGCTAAAACTCTCTTTCTTCTGTCTCCCCCCCTTTTTCTGCTCTCCCTGTCCTTTTGTACATCAGCATCAACAGGCGGCGGTACAGTGGCACTGGAGCAAGAGGGAGCTGCATCCCACATGGCCATGGAGGGCCACACCACAGACTCTGAATGCACCAGTGGGACGGAGGGCGAGGGGAGCTTCACGTCGGCCACCGGATCACCAAGCAGCGACACGGACTCGTCCGCCGATGGGGGCTCCCTTGTGGTGGCGGCACCATCTGTGCCCCCCACCTCTACAGGAAAAGCTGCCACCTCCCCTACCAGCCCCGCCCTCCCAGCAGCCCCTCAGCGTTCGCCCCGTGCCCGCTCACCCAGGAGAGTGGGCATCACCTTCGACCCAGGCACCTCAGGCCCTGCCCCAGTCACCCCTGCTGCCCTCAGTGAGGAGGCCATTGACCTCCTCAGGTCACTCACTGTTGGGCAGTCTACCATTTTGAATGCCATCCAGGGTGTAGAATGAGAGTTGCAACACGGTAATGCATTCCTGGAGGGCATTCATTCTGGTCAGGCTGTCCTTCAGCGAACCCTGCAATCTCTGGCCTCAGCACTGATGGCAGCCATTGTCCCTGTCTCTAGCCTCCCCCCTCCAACTTCCTCCACCCAGACCCAATCTCCTGTACCCCAGCCCATCCCAAGTACACCTACAGACCAGCATGCACACAAGTCAACACACCCAAGTAGCTCAAGCAAACATAGGCACCACACACACCACAGGCACTCACGCAAGCCTCACCCACGTACAGACACAGCAACATCCACTGCCTCCACTGTGTCCCCCTCCTCCTCTTCTCCCTCCTCCCTCCCAGTCTCGTCTACACACACACCTGCATGCACCACATCTACAGGCACCATGAATCGCACAAGGACACCCAGCACCACAAGCCGCTCACCTGCACTCACCACCTCCACTGCCATTTACACGTCCCCTGTGTCCTCTCCCAGTGTGTCTGTGACGCCCCCTCCCAAAGTACCCAAACGCCGGCAATCACTCACCCAACATCCATCCACCTCACGACACCCTCCAGTACCTGCACCTGCACCCAAAACACCTAAAGTGACACCTCCGACAACCACCTCCTCTTCCTCCACTCCCAGACCCCCTCCAACTACCCATCCCAGTGTTCGTCAGAAACTGTCCCTCTGTAAAGTTGACCTTTTTGCCCCCACCCCAGCCCCTCCAATTCATCAGTCCCGTCGTAGCGCCTCAGCCAAAAAGCCTCCAATACCAGTGGTGCCTGTTCAAGGTTTGTGGAGTGCACCGGCCACCAGGACAGGCAGTAGGACCCGGAGCCAAGGCACTGGCTGCCCACCCCCTGTAAAGGCTCTAAAATTGGAGAGTGGACGACGGGACCGTGTTAAGACTCCTGGTGGGAAAACAACTGACATGGGTTCCAAGGGGATTGGAGAGTCAGCTGTGACTCCACCAAAGTTGTGGAAGGGCCAGAGGAAGTCTGCCCAGCCTGTTGTGAGTGTCACGGCGGAGAAGTGCGCCATCATTTCCGGCTGTCGAGACACAACCGCCAGCACCGTCGTCACTGGTCAGGAGACCACCGCCAGAGTCATTGCCCAGGAGGGCCCAAGTATCGTCACTGGTCAGGAGACCACCGCCAGAGTCATTGCCCAGGAGGGCCCAAGTATCGTCACTGGTCCAGAGACCACCGCCAGAGTCATTGCCCAGGAGGGCCCAAGTATCGTCACTGGTCCAGAGACCACCGCCAGAGTCATTGCCCAGGAGGGCCCAAGTATCGTCACTGGTCAGGAGACCACTGCCAGAGTCATTACCCAGGAGGGCCCAAGTATCGTCACTGGTCCAGAGACCACCGCCAGAGTCACAGCCCAGGAGGGCCCAAGTATGGTCACTGGTCAGGAGACCACCGCCAGAGTCATTACCCAGGAGGGCCCAAGTATTGTCACTGGTCCAGAGACCACCGCCAGAGTCACAGCCCAGGAGGGCACAAGTATCGTCACTGGTCCAGAGACCACCGCCAGAGTCACAGCCCAGGAGGGCCCAAGTATTGTCACTGGTCCAGAGACCACCGCCAGAGTCACAGCCCAGGAGGGCACAAGTATCGTCACTGGTCAGGAGACCACCGCCAGAGTCATTGCTCAGGAGGGCACAAGTATCGTCACTGGTCAGGAGACCACCGCCACCCCCGGAGTCACAGCACAGGAGGGCCCCGGCTGCCACATGCATTTTTGGACTGTTGGTGCACGGACATTGTTGTGTACATATCTGCACTACTTCTCTTATTGTATATAATTCTGACTGATTTTCAAATATATATCTGTATATTTTTGTATGACATGTATATTGCCACATTACAATGTTTGACCGAATTTCGCATTGTCTTTTCATTCTTCCGGGGGGATTGTGGGTTGTTACTGTGATTTTTGTGAATGCATTGGTGTGTATGTTGTAATATGCGAGGGTGGGGGTGTTTGGTGGGTGTCCCCCTAACTTTTGCGTCCCCCCTCCCCTATGTCGTAGGTGCAGTACTCACTGTTGTCTTCGGCGCCTACATAGCTGTTGGTCGTAGAGTAGCAGAAACACAAGGGCCGGTAGTATTTGGAGTTCCGGCTCCATGGAGTCCTCGTTCCTCGTGGGATGTGTTCAGGTAAGCGTTTTCCCATAGCAAAAGCTGTTTCCGCCATGTTTTTATCCAGTGAGAATCCGTCCCGGAAAAGGTGGCGGATTGGCGGGTTGTAATACTGTGGGCGGTACATTGTCTCCCGCCTGTCTGTTGGCGGGGACCGCCGTGCTGCTTGTTTGCACCGCCGTGGCGGGCGGTGTGTTAAAGTGGCTGTCTTTGTTGGCGGTTTCCACCAGGGTCATAATTCCCTTTTTTGGTCCGCCGGCCTGTTTGTGGTGTTTCCGCAGCTTTAACACCGTCCGCCAGGGTTGTAATGACCACCTTAGTTTGCAGAATAATTGACATTTTCTTTTCTGTGCATTGTGCTTCCTTTTTAGCCAAAGCAGTGGCCCACTTCTTGCTATATAATAGCCATTTCGTGATTTCACCATGTCTATTTACTTCTTTCACGTGGAGAATCTTATATAGTCCTACTGTAAAAGTTTATGAAAACTGTTTCCAGAACTGTGTTTTGGATAGAGAGATACTGTTCTTTAACTCGTTCTTGTCTCTCTTGCTCTGCAGAATTTATCAGAAATATAGTTCAGAGTTTTTGAGTCTAAAAATGTTTCACTCAAATAGGTTGTGTTGATAAATGCTTGTTTCCATTGTAAAATAGTTTAAATTACTTCAATATCTCCAGGCCTGTGTTGACACGAATCGAAGATTATTATGCTTCAGACGCCACACCACCAGACCTTGCTTTTACTTTCTCATTCTCACTTTTCTTTGAAAGATGCACATCTGGGAATGGCTTGGGTCCATCCACAATGGCTGCTCTCTAAAGGAGGTCCTGCAGCCCGACAAGGAAAATATATGTTTGTGGCCAAGAAGACATACTCCAGATTCACCACTGCACAGGAGCACCAAGACGCCAGCTGGGGGTATGCTGACCGCCACCAGTTGGTGTTGGTTGGAAGTGTGGGTGATGGTTTGGAACACTGAGCAGCAACTGTGGCATAATAGGCAGGGCTGAGTTGCAGAAGTGGCAAGGATAAGCCAGTCAAGGATATGCAGCAACTGTGGCATAATAGGCAGGGCTGACTTGCAGAAGTGGCAAGGATATGCCAGTCAAGGATATGCAGCAACTGTGGCATAATAGGTAG
Source organism: Pleurodeles waltl (assembly GCF_031143425.1). Classification (NCBI taxonomy): domain Eukaryota; kingdom Metazoa; phylum Chordata; class Amphibia; order Caudata; family Salamandridae; genus Pleurodeles; species Pleurodeles waltl. The sequence continues at coordinate 548,297,726 of NC_090443.1, read as the reverse complement.
GGCTGAGTTGCAGAAGTGGCAAGGATATGCCAGTCAGTCGTTTAATTAGAAGGACACTGTGCAGTGGTATCCAGGAGGTGGTGAGGACTGTGCTGTGGACACATGGTTGTGCCGGGCCTAGGCGAGACGAGGAGGTGAAGTGGACCTGGTAAAGAATTTCTACATGGAAGGGATTAGTCAACCACCACATAGCAGCTGGGACAGTAACTGTCAGGCTGCGTTGCATTTGCCATTTCTGGCCTGAGCCGTTCTAATTATTCTTATCCGCGATCTGTTTCAGTCCCGTAATTACAGCATAGAGCTATAAGGAGGCATCATACTTGGGGGCACCAGGGTGTGCATACAAATTTTCTGCTACAGACACTCACCCTTGGCTAGGATACTGAGGAAAGTGTTGCCTAAAGCTCCAAATGACTATTTAAAGAAGGAATGAAACATGAAGCACCCTCATAGTGATGAAGCACAGTAATAAGGAATACGTCCACTCATATCTGCCTCTGGCTATGAGGTTCTTCTTAGGGGAAGAGGCCAAATTCAGTGGTAGTGGGCGACAATGTGAGTGACTACAGTGAGAATGTTCCTTCTTGTCCTTGGGAAATTGTGCATTGCTGTTTAGGGACCAGCTGGAAGTGGAGCTAGGAGCGAGATGTGGAGACTTGTGCAATAGAATGCTGCTCACTGTTCTTGACACCTTATAGAAATCCCTATAAAGCTGCAATGATTATATCTATGTCTAAAACCAAATCACATAGTTGCTGTTTTTAGAGGCTGTTGCTGGAGCTGAAAACATGGGACACAGTGCAGGTCCGGTGTCCATTTCTGCAATGGCAGAAGTGATTTTAGATTCATTAATGCATGAACTAACCTCCATTAAAACTACCATAAGATGAATGAAAGACAGCACCACTGAAACTGCAATGGAAGTGAAGTCCATTAAACCGGATATCTCAATGTTCCAGAACAGGTTGGACACTTTCGAACGGTTATCGAAGGTAATGGAGCATCAACTGGAACTCATGAACAAGGGGCCGGACTGCCACTGGAGCTAAGAACACTGGAACATGCATGCAAAGCTGGTGGATTTGGAGAACACAAGCAGATGGGGCAATGCACATTTTATGGGAATACCTGACGGCCTAGAATCAGCTGATGTGGGTCAGATCCTAACGATATTTACACTAAGTTGGTAGGTTAGGGTAATGTGTGTAGCATTTACCTACACACTTCTATGGGACAGTGTTCAAGGCCCCCACCCACATATTATTGCATGCTTTACCATCTGGCTTCCCACACCCAGATTACGAATGTGAGTCTGAATGGGCTCAACGACCTCATGTGGGAGCAAGGGTTTGTCCTGGTTGTGACAGAAAAGTGAATATTAAAACAGTCTAAAGCTATCCTCTCATCTAAATTTATTGTGGGATGCCCTGGCTGGGTTAAAAAGCATCTACTGTCTAAAAGATGTAAGAGGTGTGCTGATGTCCATCCGTTCTTATGTGTCAACATGTTTCAGTAGTTGTTTAAATGCCCTGTGGGTCAGCGGCCTTTTCAGGACAAACTAGTCTCTGGTTATGATTGTCTTAATGCTTAGTGATTACTCCAATTAATACATTATATGAACAATCTGCTGATATTCATCAATGTGTTAACTAGGACAAACATTACATAAAAGCAATTCATTTCTCTTTTCTGGTGTGGTTGGTTGTTGGCTTAGTTGCTGTAAACAGACAAAAAGTGTACAAAATTATAAAACTACCTTTGACATTTCAGAATATATTTTGTTATTGCATACATAGTGCTTGAGTTCTAGGGCCAGATATACGACTGTATGTTTTGCGACTCACAATTTGCGATTCATTTGTGAGTTGGAAAACCAGATGTACAACAGTGTCAACCACACTGTTTGCGATTCCCAATGGGGTCCCAAATGACTTACCTCTTCAATATTCATGAGGTAGGTCACAATAAGTGACCCCATTGGGAATGGTGTACCTTACAGGGATGGTGGCCTCCTGGGGAGGGTCTGTTACTGCTTTTTAAACAAAGCAATTCTTTTTAAAAAATGCAGCCCGTTTTCTTTAAAGGAAAACGGTATGCATTTCAAACAAAAGTAAAGTTTTCTTTTCATTTTTTCAGGGTAGGCAGTTATCAGTGGGGCCACTACCTAAATATTTTCACTCCCATTCACAAAGCGAAGTGGTCCCATGGGGACCCCTTCCGGTTTGCGAATGGGTTACCACCAATTTGAAATTGGTGGTAACTACAATTGTTTTACAACTGCAATTACACTGTGACTCGCAGTTAGGAAGGGATGCCTCTTCCTAATTGCAAGTCACAGTCCCTATTTTGTAGGATGGCACATTAGAAAAGGCCATTTTGTGGTCACAAAAGGTGAAATTCGCCTTTTGCGACTGCAAAATTGCCTTGTATATCGGTCCACTAGTGAGGTAACACACAGCACTCATGCCAAACACTCTAACACAAGTGAATATCACTTGCTGATGAACTTGTAAATGTGTGGTCTATGTTGCATACACATTTCAATATCTAAATATCATCCTCACCCTTAGGATGGGCTATTTGCTCCTAATCAGTGGAATGTGGGCCCTGTTGTCACGATCTGGAATATAATATTCCTACCTTGGTTAACAACTGAAATTTTGTTGAACTATCTGTTTAAATAGAGAAAGACGATGCATTAAGAGGAGATAAATGCTGCAAGTTCAACACAGGGGGGGGGTAAATGGAGAAAGAGAGAGAATGTGCCTACAGAGTCCAGCCTCCCTCTCCCCACACACATTAGTTTGCTGAGGACACATGAGATGACAATATTTGTTTTATTTTCTAAAAGTGCTGTGATTGACTGCATCAACCAACAAGCATTTGCAATGCAATGGGTCTTGCTTTTGCTCGAATTAGAGCTATTAGCGTTGTAAATTCTTAATTGCCACATAAATTGAAAATGAAAAGTAAAACAGTTGGCATAAGCAAGCCAATTCAAAGCTCCATGGCCTCCACGAGCATGTGTGCAAAGGAGAGACACAAAAGGAAAAAGAAGTTTGCTCGCAGTCAAATGTATCAGGAATCGTGCAGTTATCCATGTAACAGGGGCAGTCTGCAAGGCAGTAACAAAACCACCCCAAGGAGGGACAAATGTAGAGCATTTACCAATGACATCAATTGATTTTTAAAAGGCAAGCCCACGAACGAGTGAAAGTGCTGAATGTGAGGTGGGCATGGTTATAAGCCCCCAATACTTACAAAAGGTCAAATCGCTTGCGTGCTCGACCTAAGAAGAGAACTTAACTGCTAAAGTGGAGGCTTTGTTAGGCTCTGCAGACAGCTTATTGATGTTTAACACAGTGTTCCTACTGGTGCAATTGTTTCCCCAGAGGTTCATGGAAAGTGTAGATTGTTGCTGTTGTGTCATAAAGCATTAAAAGAGAAATCCTAATCGACCTGTGTCTTTAATAAAATCAAATTTTTCCTTTACCACATTTTCTGTGCCACATTTGATATATGTTAAGAGAAAGATATAGTTCAGTGAGGTACATGTGAAATAGTCAAAAGTGCTTGGCACTGGGTTTACACAAAGATATCTGGCGTGGGCATGCACATGAATACAAACGTGCAGCAGGGGCTGCTCCTCCATTAGCGCGGAGGAGCGTCTCCCGCCAGCAGCGGCAGCTGTAAAACATTTGAAAGAAAAGGATAATAAACTTTGTTTATTATCCTTTTCTTTTAAAGGGACGGGGCTACGGGGGTGAAGAGCAGCGAGGGGGAGTGCTTAGCACTCCCTCTCAGAGCGCATGTATGTTTGGCTGGCCTTATCTAGCCAGCCAAACATACATGTGCAGTGGGCTGCCTCCAGCCCGGCAGCATATCTTGCACAGGCTCCCAGTCTGCCTGGGCACTCCCAGCCAATCCTGACGCTGCTTTGAGCAGCATCAGGATTGACTGCAGGCTGGGAGCCTGTGCCTGCAGCAAGACTACAGAGAGGAGCGGCGCAGGAGTGGCGATGAGCAAGGTAAGTTTTAATTTTTTTTTTATTTAATGTCTTTTAATGTTTATTTCCCCCCGCGTGCCGCCCTGCCCCTTCCACAGCCTGCGAGCCGCTCCTAACGTTCAGGCAGGTGTATAATGTGGGCTGAGTGTGCTAAATGGCTGGCAGAACCCACCAGTTCACCAGAGGCCCAGACTGTTATCGGCACAGGAAAAAGATGCAGAGAGAGGATGTCAAGTGTCCCCATAAGCATCCAGCAGAAGACTAACAATTGTCACGGCCGGCCTCCCACCACACTGCACTTAACCTTCAGATGGGCACTAGTTCCTAGGGACCCCCTCTGTACTGTACACACTGAATTTATATCACACTCACGCTGAAGTATGTATTCTGTTTTTATATTGCGCCCATTGTACTGCACTACTGTGCTGACAACACATTCACACTGCAGCAATTTTGCTGCTCTGCATTTCTCACTATGTGGTCACTCAGGAAATCCCACCTAGGAGTGTACCTAAACTTGTGTAAGGAGTGAAATGTTTCAAAAATCTACTTGTCCAGTAAAAACATTTAGTTCCCCCATTTGATGCCATGTATTAAAGTGACAAATTCTGGCAGCATTTTCATTATATCAGAACTCTAATAGTAGTCTCCCTGATTATGCTAGGGCTTATGTGAGTGCAAAACCAAGGTGATGGACAGAATGCTTGAATTAATCTCAGCCACTGGCAACCGTTCGAGACACCCCCAATCCATTATTTTTCATCCACCATGCCACTTCCGTTTGGACCCAGCCATATGCAAATCAGTCTAGACCCTGTTCTTCAGGGGAACAGTCCAGCTCAAACTGCCAGGCCAGGTCCTCCCTGAACTGGAACTCAAGCAATTCAGGACAGGTTTTGCCCTTGTTATGGGCTCTTCAGCCAGGTACAGCTTGGTTCCAGTGGCACAGTGAACCTGGGATCCACGTCTGGCCTTGCACGGCGCACTTAGGTTGTTAAATGCAAAAACAACAAGATGATGGATTGAATGCTTGAATAAATCTCAGCCACTGGAAATCACTCAGGGCCTCTTCCAAACCCATCATTTTTTGCCCACCATGCCACCTCAGTGCCACCTCAGTTTGGACTGGATCGGATGGCCTCAGGCGATTGCCAGTGGCAGAGATTAATTTCAAGCATTCCATCCATCACCTTGTATTTGCATTTGATGCCCTAAGCGCGTTGGTTATGCCCAGATGTTAGGATGTCAGAAGCATTCTGTGTGGCTACCGTTCATATTTTATGCACTAGACTGATGAGTTTAAAATACATTTTTTACATTATATGTTCCCATTTGTTAGTGCTATCTTTGAGTGTGTTATTCATGAACAGAAGGCTGGATTACCACTCTGTCCCTGAACTCAACTAGAGGGATGGATTGCCACTGCATCCCTGAACTAAACTAGAGGCATTAATAGTAACCTGAAAACATGGGGTGTGAGTCACAAATGTTAAGTTAGACCAAAAGTCCAACTTAGGACAAAAGTCTAACTTTACTACATTTTTGTATCTACAAAGGTAAGTTACTGCTGGTAAAATTACTATTAATAAAGTTACTAGTAGTAACCTACCTTTGTGAATACTGAAAAGTAGTAAAGTTAGGCTTTGGGCTAGGTTAGAATTTTGGTCTAAGTTAATCTTTTAGTCAAACTTTACTTTAAGTTTAGACCTGAAGTCTAACTTTTACACCTGAAGTCTGACTTTACACCTGAAGTCTACCTCAAGACCTGAAGTCTAAACTTAATCTTCAGGTGTATATTTAGACTTCAGGTCTAAACTTAGACTTCAGACGTAAACTTAGACTTCAGACGTAAACTTAGACTTCAGGTGTAAATTTAGACTTTAGGTCTAAACTTACACTTCAGGTCTAAACTTACACTTCAGGGCAAAGTTTACCTTTGTGAATCAGGCACATAGCCTGCAAATGTTTGCTTAGTGATCTCGTGTTAAGGCTGCAGTCCAAGCAGATTTCAAATTCAGTGGTGGTGCAGTGGACTTAGTCCTTGCACCAGAGGGTTAGAAATCCAAACCTTGTGTCTTTGAGGTTACCTCAAGTTGTGTTTCTTTTGGCGCCCAACGTGGAACCTTGGATTTTGCTGGACCTTTGAGTAGTTTTTGATGACACAGTCAAAAAACCAATCATTACAAATACACAGAGACGTCCAGGGTAATATCGGTTACCTAAATTAGGTTAAATAGGAAACCCCTGTTTACTGTATGTCAGTCAAGCTTGGCTCTTAAAAAGGGTTTCCTCATTCTGTGGTTTTTACTATTTGAATCATGTTTATTTAGTCGGTTCATTTAAAATGGCTGCTTCCGTAGAAATAGGAGTATATTACAGGGCAGCAGTTATTTAAATTCTCAAAGACACAGGCATCCTTAATAACAGGGTTTGCAGTAACATCTGTGAACAGTGCACATGCTGCATACACCTTTAAGATTTTTCACTCTTGGGTGGATGCTACAGCAGGGCATGTCCATACATATACACCAGCAGCAGTGTCTGCATAATATAAAGCATTACTCAAAATTTCCTCTAACCTACTAGGAACACCGAAATTAGTTTGGTGGTCAGTTACCATACTCACATCAGAATGTCAGACTAGGTCCTCTCTGTAATGAATGCGTCACCGGGCCGTCCTAGCTGGTTACACACCTTTTCCTATTCCTAAGCAGTTACAGGCTGCGGAGGTTGTAAGATTATTAAATCAAATAGTATCTCTATACAGATGCCGGGGTTAGGATGTACTACACAATCTGAGCACTTCCAGTAGGACCTGCTCCTAAGAGGCAAGTTGCCTTACAGGCAATCAGTCCACAAACTATAAATGTTATCATGGGCAAAGTGTCAGTTGAAAAAGATGAAATCTCCTTCTGGATTGCTTGCAAGACTAACTAACTGGAAACAGTATATCCTCATACAACACCCCTATACAGGGCTAGAATTCTGACTATATGTCTTTCCCCTGGAATGGTGCCACCCGTAGAGGAAGGAATGCAACACCTGGGGAAGTATATTTGTTTGTATCTATGGAGTTATGCACAGTACCCCTTCATTGATGCTACTTTCAGATGTATTAAAAAAAGTATAACAGGAGCACGGATCTGCAAAAGCTCTATATTTAGGGGTGAAATTAATTGGGAAATTTGAAACAGTTTTTCAACCATTCTGAGCAACATTCGCAGAGAAGCAGCAGCTCTGTCAATTTGCCAGCAGCATGCAAAGATTCCTGTTCAAGAGGGTGAACAGACATTACAAAAAATAATGTCTGAAACATATACATGTAGACTGAGATAACGTAGGATGAAGGGCCGTCATACTACATCTCAGATGAAAAGGCAAGGCTTAGGATTCAGTTAAAGAAAAAACTACACCTCAAACTAAAAAGAAGCAAAGGGTGGAACAGAAAAAAATGGACTGGATCTCTGTCAACCAAGGAGTCCAACAGGGGTGGGTATAATTTGAAGGACAGTGGCAAAATTAAAAAGCTGGATTATTATCAGCTGTTCTTCCCATTCTTTTTTTACTCTAATAGTAAAAAGACAGAGGAGGTGGACAAACGGAGTCCGACAAAAAAGAAGAATATAGCAAGCAGAAAAGTGAATAAGAACGTGAAGCTGATGTTAGCGTTAAAAAGGTAGAGAAAGGCTCTGATTGCAAGAAACACTTCAAAGAGAAGAAAGCAGCTAAGCTAGCTAAAAACATGCCATGTAAACTATGGATATGTCAGCGGAATGGGACTTGGTCAACGGTGCACCTAGATAGCACAGAAGAGTGACAACAGCCTAAGGCAAGCCTGTCAGCCTCCATCCGTGCCTAGGCGACACCAGGGGCCAGGACCCCTGCCAGTACAGAGTCAACAATCCTGGTTTATACGACCAACAAGATTTTCCAACTTGCCCAGGCTATTTCTGGGAACTGTAAACATGCTATGGTTCTTTCCAAAAGTGAGTTTAGTTGCGGTAAGTGTGATTTTGCTTTGTCAAGCTTGATTACTTAAGGACCCGAGGCAAGTAAAGTGGGTTACCTTCCACATGTGGCACAGTTCTTCATTTTTAACTGCTGCTCTTTCCCGAAATAGAGGTCAGAGATTAATGGCTTTTTGTCAGACCACCAGCCGGAGGCACTCTTTCTTGTTGAAATTTGGCTTACTGCACAGTCGGCCCCTGATATCCTCCAGGCCATTCCACAGGACTATGCTATCCTGAGGCACAACAGACCATTCCAAAGGGCAGCGGGGATTGTGGTAATTTTTAAACAACACATCTCTTGTACTTTATTCAAAATGAAGATTGCAGGCTGCAAGGTGGCCTTTTTTTCACCATCGCAGTCCTGTAGCTCTACACTTTTGCAAGATTCTTGATTTATTATCCACCACGCTTATCTTCTCAGTTCTCCACTGCATTCACAAATATTTTACCAGCCTATGCACTACGCTACTCTAATTTTTACATTTTGGGTGATCTCAACCTGCATTTTGAAGGCGCCACATGCTGGTCGGCAGCGTCTCGTATTGAAGACTTAAATACTCTGCAATTCACTCTACTGCTTCAGGTTCCTATGCATCAACATGGCCATATTTTAGACCCTATATTTGCCAACTCCACTTGTGTAGGTGTTGCCTACCCCTTGCATGGTTAGTTTTCTTGGTTGCCGAAGTACCTACTGTGGTGTGTTTTAAGATCTAGAAATGATCCAAGGTAACTCCTGCTGCTTTTATGGCTGCTTTGAGTTCCAATCACCATACTTTTAAAGATTGTGTTAAACTAGCCAACTCGCAGGTAGAAACTTGGGTCAGTGAGGCCCTAGATTGCATTGCGCCCTTTAAAGGCTGTAGTGCTGTTCTTTCTAAGCCCTCAGCAGAGTGTTTCAGTGCTTAATTATTAGCCAACTCCTAAATTGAAAGTTAACAACTGTGGCATTTAGTTAGACAATACTCTTCTTTTGATGGCCACAGAGCCAGTATTGCTGGGGTCTGCTTTAGCATTATAAAAATAATACACAAGATCCCAGGTCTTCTTCTTGATGCTGCTAGGAAGCCTAGCCCAGGGTAGCATACAGAGGCTTCAAAGGGTCCAAAACGCTGCAGCACGGATACTGCTAAACATTCCTAGATACTCTTCAACGGGCTCAGCTCTCGTTAAGGTCAATTGGCTCCAAATTAAAAAAACAATATCCTTCACAGCTCTACGATTTTGTTACAAGATCTTGAACCTGAAAGGACCCCGTTATCTTCATTCCCTGATCAAGCCATATCATCCTAGCAGATGTATTAGATCCACAGGAGCAGCGCTCACTGTGACCCAGAGGATAGGAAGAGTGCGAATGGGAGGTTGCTCATTAAGTGTTTTGGCTGCAAAACACTTGATTACTCTTCCGGCTGACTTGGGGCAGGAACACTCAGAAGTGATATTTCAGAAGAAGCTAAAGACCTGATTTTTCAGACAACCTTGCTAGACCTCAGTTAGGAGTATGGGCTACTGTGGTTTTGGAATCCTAGCACAGGGACACCAAATGGAGTAACCAGACACTCTACAAATCTATTAGAAGATAGACATAGACATAGATATAGCATAACAGTTCACCAGGCTCTCCAACAGTTTTTATTTGCGAGTCTGATTGATGAATACATACAAGTTAAGACCCCAGTTAGACATTTAAATCCTCCAGGCAGGATTTATAACATAAAAATACAGATTGAAGTGACATACCACAAAAAATTAAAGCAGTGTTCTGGCTGCATTTATGTAGTGCTTTCCTCTTATTTAGTTTCTAAGCACTAACATAACACAACAGAAATGCACTTGTGAGGTCAAAGAAGACTTTTATTGTTATTTTATTCTTCCCCAACCACAATGTTTATGAATGAATGACGAATTAGTAGCTTTCAAGTCCGCGTTAATCAAACAAAATATATCAGTTTGCAATATACACAGCAGGTTATATTTATAAGATATTGAATGCAAATCAAAACAAATACTTCACCGTGTAGGAACTATTTACAGCTACATCTTTCTAAGGTCTGCAAGCTGAGGACCCCTGTCAGCCGCGAGAAAGAGTGTCATCTACCCACACGGGATGCTGGCAGCTGGCGCCAAGCTCCAGCACGAGGTCCGGCAGATTCGAATCTGACTCTCTGCAGCCTGTTACATTCGTTACAAAGGTGTGCCCCCTCCTCTCAGACCTGGGAAACTGAGCAAGCCTTTTGGAGACTGGCCAGGTCTCCAAGACTACTCCTGTTCCCAAGCTCAAGGGAAGAGAAACGACGCCCATGTACTCTCTCTTATCAGGTCTAGTCTACTGTGAGAGCAAAACATCTTGGTTCTCTGGTGCAAAAACACAGCTTGGAAAAATACAGAACTCCACGTTAAAGGCAATGGGCAGCTAACCTAAAGATCAAATGCAATGTCTAGTGTCATGTCAAAGCCAATAGGCATCTAAGCTGAATACAAAATGCAATATATAATATCATGTCAAAGTCAATAGGCAGCGGAGCTGAATACAAAATGTAATATATGATATCATGTCAAAGTCAATAGGCAGCGGAGCTGAATGTAATATATGATATCATGTCAAAGCCAATAGGCAGCTGAGCTGAATATAAAATGCAATGTATAATATCATGTCAAAGCCCATAGGCAGCTGAGCTGAATACAGAAAGTAATGGCTAATGCCATGTCAAAGCCAATAGGCACAATACAGAATGTAATGGCTAATGCAATGTCAAAGCCCATAGACGGCTAAACTGAATACAGAAAGTAATGGCTAATGCCATGTCAAAGCCAATAGGCACAATACAGAATGTAATGACTAATGCAATGTCAAAGCCCATAGGCGGCTAAACTGAATACAGAAAGTAATGGCTAATGCCATGTCAAAGCCAAAAGGCACAATACAGACTAATGCAATGTCAAAGCCCATAGGCGGCTAAACTGAATACAGAAAGTAATGGCTAATGCCATGTCAAAGCCAATAGGCGGCTAAACTGAACAAAACATACCATGTGCTACTGGTGAACATTGAGCAACTAATATGCGCAGTGGTGAAACACAAAGTCATTGGTCAAAACAAACTTTATCAAATGGCAGGACAATTTATTAGCTACTTACGACCTGAAGAAATCAGGGAAATAAGTGGAAAGGAGTGAGCTCTGAAACAAGCTCCACCCTTGTACAGAAACTAAGCAAGAAGGGAAAAATTCTATTCCATGTCTTTCCTTTTATGGAGCGACCCTTAAATATAGGCTCAATATCCTCCGAAGCCACTAGCAAAGCACAATATAAAAGCCATCTTAGATCATCTACAATATCTGGGCATTATAGCTCCTTGTAGTTCAAAAATCAATACCCCTCTTTTCCCTGTTTAAAACCAGATGGATCCTCTAGAATAGTTTTCAAAATATTAACTCACATACATGCACTTGCTCATAGCACAGGACATATGACAAACTTGGTGCGGGAAAAATATAATACGACCTTGAACTTTTCCAATGGGATTTTCAGTCAGAACACAGCGTCAGAAAGCAAGTATCTAACCGCTTTCTCTTTTAATTACTTTCTATTCTGTTTTGTATGATTGCCGATAGGCTACAAGCATGATCCTGGCTTACTTGCGGAATGCACTCTGGAGATCTTACAAGCAGATCCTGAGGCGCTTTCTTACACTTGACGACATTGACAACAAGCATACCTAATTCTCACACTGTACACCGGCATTGGGTGCAGTAGGCTGTGTTTTTAAGTGCAAGTGATGTACAATTTGAATAGGATCCAGCTCCCCCATACATAATTCCTCCAATATACACAAAACATACCACAGACTCCTAACATCTTACCCATTGAGAACTATTGGAGTGCCTTTTATACAGACAGCTCTTTAAAGAATGAAGTTGGGACAAACCAAAAATATTTTGCAGCTTGTGTTACTATACTGGGAATTTTAAAAGAGGGCAAATTCGAGTTCCTGCATACATACACTGAAACCTTAAGTGGCTGCACTGCACAACTCAAAGAAATGTATATCTTGTTACTTGTGCTCCAGAAGACTGATCCCACATTTGCCTCACTGATAGTGTTATATTTTTCCTTTTGTGTGCATGGCTTCAATGTTAATTCATCATATTGGTGACTGAACAAATTCAAAGATTCAAAGGGAAAATCAATAAAAAATAAAGAGCTCTGGGGAAAGGTGGCTGTCTTATAAGACAAGCTTCTGTTGGCCCATGCTCAAACCATAGCCCATAAAAGTGAGGGAATTCAAACTAAAGGGAGCAGTGCAGCCGACTTAGCCGCAAAGGTAGTGGTTCATATTAAAAGAAGATTGGCCCTGAGATTTTGGCAGTTATACAGGGTGACAAGCCTCCAGGTGGCTTTCCCTGTAAGTACTCCTACACCCTTAGTTCAGCTAACACGCCAATGGCTAACAACTTGAGTGTGAAATAGAATAGTACCTAATGAGCAGGTTAGACTGGATCCAATTATGGCAGCTCACTAAGATTTAGGGTCTGCCCAGGCTGGTATGAGTTCTACTGTAGCAATGCTCCAGCAGAGATACTGGTGGCTGTATTTACCTAAATGATCTAAGAACTAGGTGCAGCAATGTAGCTTTTGCCAACAAATTAAGCATTTCATTGTTTCCAGACCAGCACAGACTCCCCTTACTATCTCAAATGCCTATTTGATGTGATCCATCTTGATCATATTGGGCCAATCATACCAGCTAATCAACATAAGCATATATATTTGTTGTGCTTGATTGATACTCCCGATTTCCATGAGTTTGGCCACAAAGAAAAGCTGATGATAAAAGACTTGCAGTGTTTAGTAGCTGTGGGAGCAGTTCATAAGTTTCATTCAGACAGCGGTCTAGAGTTTGCTGCTAAGGCATTCAGAGACTCTATGTCTGCTCTGAGAGTATATTTCCATTACTTGCATCCAATGATATGATTAAACAAGCCTTGACTGCTAAGGTATTAAGTAGAGGACTGAGGGTCTAGACAGCATTGAATAATGTGTCTAAAAGAGCATTGGGTGGTCGCTTTTCTTACAAGATGTTCTTCAGAGTATGTACCTTACCTAAATAATCCTGCAGAGGTGGCAGAAGAGCAGATGTTTGACTTGGACCACCTTTTAGCTGTTTTGCAGGGCAATCAAGACGTTAGAGATAAGCTATCTAAATTGAAGCATTCTGATTCCACCACTGCTGACAAGCTGGTCCTTAAAGCTGCTGATGTTTGGATACCTACAGGAGACAATCTAATTCAATAAAAGATTCCCAATAAACAAAAATGTGCATCATCTCACAGACCACCCATTCCAGTCATTGGGGTTAAACACAGACAGATTTTGCCTCCATTGCCTGGTTCAAAGAAAAACAGAGATGTGTTCATTGACCACATGAAAAAGTATTATGTGGCTAATTGTTTTCAGTTGACCACCTATGATACTGAGAAGCATTCAGCGTAGAGCCTCATTACCCCTCCCAACTCTGAAGAAGCTACCCCTTGAAGAGTAAAGTGATACTGATAGCTTGATTCCCAATCCGGGGAATCTCAAGCCTGCTGAGTCCTCAGCTTTACAACAAGTACCAGATTACATCAATGAAAACAATGCTTTTGCAAGACATAACACTTTATGAAAACGACTGACTATGAAGTAGACGATTTGCCAACACATTCCAGTCACTCAACACCACCAATTGCTTTCTGTTTACTTTTGGTTTTGTAATGTAGAAAAAAGGGGGGTGTATAATGTGGGAACCAATTATCAAACAGAACAATAACACGGTGAGAACTTCAATTTATCACCAGTATGTTATAACATTTCTACACACAAGCTCAAATCTCTGTACTCACATTGCACGTACCTAAAGAGAATATGTAATTCAACAGAGAATTTATATGAAAAAATGCATAACTCTTTCCTTCATCACATGTGGGAGGTACCATTTAAATTCTCCTGCCTCATTGAAGACAACCCTGCATTCATAAGCACATCTGGATGCTTAAACCCTCTAGGTCATTCATTCCTGTGCGATTCCACCACTTTAGGTGGAGTTTGTATCTCTCTCTCTCTGAAGCCAGGTCTGAGCTGTACACTATCAGTTGCACCTATTCCATCCATTCCAGCCTAGCACACACTTCTGAACAATGGTTCCTAATTAATATTGACCTGCAAAAGTTGTAGTGAATTGGCCCAACGGGAGACATATTCATGACCAATATGAGAAATAGTAAAACATTGTGGAATACCTTGCATCCCTCTCTTCAGAGGGCAATTGAAAACATCCCCTGGCCTCAATTAAATTCTGATATTATCTGTTTCGATACACTGAATAAACTTGTTGCATGTCTAATACAAAAAGTAGTTCCTTTGACCTCCGTGGCAGAAATAGTTGTCCTTCAAACAACTCGCTTCAGAGATTCAAAATTTCCTGCAGACCCAGTATCCTGCCCATTTTGCAGACTTTGGGCATAGTATCTTCACCTCATCAAACACCGGTGGTATGGTGCACTTTTTCAAAACCATTTGATCTGACATATTGACTTTTTAGGAGTGTTTTCAGACTGGTTCCTTCATTCTTTCATTGACTGTTCTCAATTCTGTTTGGCAGTTTGTGTACAATCTTCTTGATCACTGGCTCTGGCATTTTGATTTTTATCCTAGTGAAAAGTCTGTCCAACCAACAACATGGAGTATGGTTATCCAACTGGACAGAAATGCATTGGGACTCTGGCATTCTATCTCAGCTTTAAATGGTTGTTGGTACTGAGTGAGTACTGGACTCCATAATTTTGTAAATGAGTGCTCGGTAAGTGAGAACGGTCTTCTAGTGCATAAATAATTTGAAAGGGGCAGTGCTTGAACTATTGCTGGAGGTGTCCCTTATGGCAACCATCAACGTAAAACAACTTCTGGCATTGAATTTGCCAGTCATGAAGTATGCACAGTATGATGGACAAGCGTCAGCACTCAAGTCATCAACATCTTCCATGCTGGAGACATCTGATCTGACTGGAATTGTTGCACAAGCAATGTTACAACCCTAGGAACCATGGCTATCCAGGATCTGCCTCAGTGCCCATGCCCATCTCCTTCACCAGCATTCACTCTCAAACCAAAAGAGAAAAAGCCTCTTTTGCTTTGAACATTCATATGCTAACACTCCAAGTACTGCAGCAAAGACTCCCGGATACTATGACGATTACATGAAACTATCACAGATTTTAAAAAAGACTGGTTTGTGTGCGTGAAGATTTTCCATTCTAAAAAGTGAAAGAACTATTCTTGCTTTTCTGAGACAAAAATTTAGAGAAATATAATAAAATGGGCAGTGTGAACCCTTATATGTTTTATTTTTTATATTTTTCTCCCAGCGGCATTATTTACAAACCAAATATATTACCTTGTTTGCTTTTTATAAACGTGTATATATTTTTGAATTGTTCTTATAGGCAGTGCTTTTATATGCTAATGCATGTCCTATTTTTATATGATTTTTTTTAAAATTAAAAATCATTTATGTGGAATGTTTCATCTGATCGTTAATATATTGCTTGATATTATAAATGTTTTTTAGTATGCTACTTGTCTTCAAATAGTCTTCCTTAATTCACAATCCAGGGATTTCATGAATACCGTGACAGTTCTCATTTAGGTATTCTGTTTTTATTCCTTGACTGCGGTTAGCTATTCCTTTATCTCTGTTAAAAAGTGTGAAGCTCCTAGAACATATACAAAAAATGTTGATAGGATTATGGCTGACAACCATGGAGGCTGACATGTTTTTTGTTTATTATCATGGGTGCAGCCATTACAAGATGGCCCCTTAAAGTGTAAGCTTATTGGTTACAAAGGAGGAGGAGGAAGGCCTGATTCTCAAACCGCTCCTTTTAGTGCTTATACTTATGTGTGTGGAGTTCTCCAACCCAACTGCAGATTCTCCTCACATGTAAGTATAGATTTTAGTAGTAAATGCGGGAGGGACCCAGGAAAATGTGTGGAAAAAGGGGCAGACTTTCTACTAAGGGGGATGGATTTAGAGAGTAGAAAGAGAAGTTTAGGGAGGCTCAGGGAGGTGTTTAGGGAGTAATGTCATTCACTCAGACAAGAGTTACCCAATTGCTTTATTCTAGGGGCAGAGATTTATTACTTAAATATTTGTAGTACGTTTACACTTGGACTTGTGAACACCAAAAGTAGTAGACTTACTACATAGTGTAAACTTACTTACTCAAAAGTGTAAATTATCTTTATATTTCAGGCCCTTAATATGGACATGTGTACAGAGCTGACATTTTGCACCATGTTAGTATAATCTCTTTGAATCTTTGTCTGTTTTGTTTTGAAAACCTGAGATGAAATCAGTTGTTAAACTGTATGTAATGCCAGGATTTCACCATTGATCAGGAGAGATCGTCACACTAGAATTATCACCAGAGGTCATGCCAGATTAATAAACCCCTTACTCTCAGTCATAGAGTTGATTCTAGAAGCCGTGCAAAATGGGTCCTTCACAAGAGCACATGCTTTGCTTCTTAAGCAGATTGCTGATACGAAATAGCTGAAGCCAGTTATTCAAATGTATGCTGTGTGACCCATCCTAAGAAACTGTAAAATTCAGAAGACATATTTGCCTTTAAATGCTTTAGATAAGGATTTAGCATAGAGTTTACAGATAGCTTTAAAGCACTAGGGTGTCAGAAACTTGTTAACACTGTTAGAAACATTTATCTTTTTTTCACTGAACATAACACGCTTAACTACTTTTATTTTTGTATTCTGTGTGATTACTGTTCATATTTTATGCACTAGACTGAAGATTTAAAAACAAATGTTCACATTATATGTCCTTGTTTCTTAGTGCTCTATTTGAGTGTGCTAATCATAAATGAAAGTCTTTTTGGATTGCCACTGTGTCCCTGAACTCATCTAAAGGGACTAATAGTAATGTGAAAATACAGCCTGTGTAAGATTGCATAGTGGTGTTATGCTAGGTCTGTGGTCCAAACCGCTTTCTAATTCAGTGTTGGTACATTGAACTTAGTTCTTGCATCAGAGAGTTAGAAATCTGATCCCTGTGGCTAGAGCTCCCCCCCTAGATTTCATATCAACAGGATCACATTAGATACATTTATGGAGTTAGAGCCCTCTATTGACCCCCTAATGATGGTCCAGCCCCCAGTTTTCGCAGTTTGTCAGCATAAGTTTTAAAGCTTAACTTAAACACTTTTTCACAAATGTTCTAAGAGGCTGAATATTCCCTAGACAATGTCAAGATTATAGCTAGTTAAATAGATTTACAGGCAATCCTAGGCAATTCACCCCTCCTCCTCTGCTTTCCTTCCCTATTCATACAGCTAAAGGTTCACCGAGGCTTTCTGGTATCCTATCAACATATAGAATTGCTCCTGCTTGCTCCATTCAAGCTGTGGGAATGCCCAGTTTCATTCAAACTAAACATATTGGAGATGAAGGGCTAATGTGTAATAGCTTGTGAAGCTCTTTACATTCTATCCAATCTAGACTCTCTCCTCTTTTTACTGGATATTGGTGAGCAGTATAACAACATTAAAATCACCTTTGCCTCAAAGGATTTCAGAAGTGGGAGTATCAAGCCTCCTGCATATTGACTGTTGAAACGTGATGATCCCCTACAGCATCTCCCCTAGTGGAAAGGTCCTTAAAAAACCCTTAAATATTTATATTTTGGTACTGTTTTCAATTTAGAGCCATTTCCATACTAGGCAGCACCAAAATAGCCTCCACCAAACCACATTGCTGTTGTTTTTGAAATATACAATAACAATGTGTTAGTCTTATTATTGATTAAAGAGTTTAGAAGTCTATGCTGACCAATTGGCCCTGATCCACCAGAATCAGATCATACACATACGCCAGCTTAGAGGTATGAGAACAGTCCAGTGTGAGGAAAGCCGTTCGACTTACTTAGTTGGTCTACTGAATCTGACATTAACAGATTAAATAGACAATATGCAAGAATGCAACCCTCCTTTTAGCCATTAGCAGTTTAGAGTAAGAGAGTCTCTTTCATTTGTCTAAAGTTTGACCCAGGCTTGAGAATTCCCAGTCTCAGTGCCCCCGTCTTGGATAGACCATTGCTTTGGTGATTGTTCTTCTCTTGAACAGCACACCCCTGGTCACTCTATTCCCTGTCTGCCATTTGTGTTTGGACCATTCTGCACACTAAGGGCCATATTTATACTTTTTGACGCAAATCTACGCCGATGCAGTTCTGCGTCAAAATTTTTAACTTAATGCCGGCTAACGCCATTTCTTTGTGCCGCTTGGTCGTCAAATTTATACTTTGACGTTCGGCGGCGCAAACCACTGGTCAGAGTCATTTTTTTTTACTCAAACCAATGCGCCACGTCGTAAAGAAAAATGATGTTAACGCTGCGAAAATGACTTTTATCTGGTTTACGATTTCGCAAACTGGATACGTGCCTTTTTTTGCCACAATAGCATCAAAAAGCGGCGCAAACACAGCATAATGTGCAAAGGACGGTCAAAATGGATCCCAGAAGCTATGAGAGACCCCAGGAAGATGACAACCGACCAGGAACCAGCCAGGAGGACACACACAAGACCCAGGGGAGGGAGAAGAAGAAAAGGAAGTGTCGGTTCAGTGCAGAGGAACAGGAAATACTGGTGAAAGAGGTGACGGTTTTGTCACCTCTAAATTGCCAATTAGTTGGAGAGAGGCAATTTGGCAACAAATTGTCAATAAGATCAACAGTGTGGCAGAAGTACGGAGAACAGTCATTGAGTGCAAGAAACGCTGGCATGACTGCAAGCGCAGGACCAAGGAAAAGATGGCAATGAACAGGAAGGCAGCACTGCAGACTGAAGGTGGGAGTCCAGCACCACAGGAGGTCCTGGACCACATGGAGGAGATGGTGGCAGCCGTCATCCCTGAGGAGATCGTCACAGGGATTCAAGGACAGGACAGCGCAGACTACCAGGAGACAACACAGATGCGTGGCATGGGTAACTAAAATGCCTAATTGTTAACTGCAAGCAGTGGGGGACACACCTACTACACAATGCATGTAAGTCATGATAATCAGGTAGTGGAAAGGGCAAAGGGGCACGGCACGGGGGCATGGGCTGTGTCGGGCAAACCTGGGGCATAGCACAAATTTACACCAACAACCTTTGCATTGGGGTATGCTGCCATGCCAAGGATGTTGGTAAAGCAAAGCCAGCCCAGGAGGGTAGGGTGCAATGTAAAACTGGCATGCTGTCACATGACAGCTGGTATTGTCGCTACATGAACTAAGGCTCAACTAACAGTCTCAGGACATATCCGCAAGTGGAATTTAACACTGACAACAGTTGCCACTACCACCTCTGCTGTGTGTGTGCAGGTCAAGTAGATAATGGCAGTTACGTGCCCATTGATCAAAGACACCCAAATTAGAGAGTTCAGGATGACAACATTATCAATCCCCTGTAGTTCATAACAAAGTGCAAATCCTGTAAACTGCTAATTTCCATAGTTGCTACAAACATCAGCCATTGTCATAAACATTATGAGGTACACAGCAGTAATGCCATACCCATGCTGCACATGTCAGGGTCTACCCTGTGCCTGGGTCACAATAGCTGCAATGCCACCATGCAACATCCCAACTGTCATACTGCTAAGACAACAGCATTGAGGGGGGGGACATGTGCTTCCAGCTAGTAAAACACACCCGCACAGTCAGAAGAGGAAATGGAACACTGCTAGGATCATCAGTGTAATCCAATGTAGCACACATTCCCCAACATCAACATTACACACAACCAATGCTGACACCTGTACTGTGCCATGCCAATGTTATACATAGTATATGCTAGGTCTAAGCAACATATAGCTGGATGTGAAATATCTGAGACTGGGTCAGTTCCAGATTGTTATGTGTGGTGCAAGTGCCATCAGAACACCCACAGCCAGTGCAAGGCCACAACATGAGAATGGAAGAAGACAGAGGGTTGAGTAAGACAATAAGGTGGCAACATACAATTTGGGCAGAACCTACACCTAGAGGATGTGACGCAGACAAGTCCCCAAACTACCCACACTACATGTGACATGCAGGTGGGTCATAGGCCTGGGAAAATGCTAATCTTAATGACAGGAACAATGAACAGGAACCAAGATCACAATGTGCAACTAATAGGAAGTCAGGCATGTCACATTAGAAATGCCACAACAAAGACACACTAATTGTAAAATATCTCATTGCAGAGGATGATGGCTCTCTGTGGATATACCTGTCCTGGACTTCCCTGATGACATGGATGACGTGCTGACAAACATCAGCCAGCAGACCCTCCAAGATGTCCTTGGAACCCTCTAGACCCCACCTTCAGTCGCAAGGAGGAGCACAGAAGTAGCAGCCATCACAGAGGACCCACCCACCACCCCAATAGTAAGACCTGCCAGCTCCAACCCAGCTGAGGACTCTGATGACACTGGCACCAGCTTTGAGAGGACTGTAGTTGGAGTACAGCGGGAGCTGGACAAGGAAGTGCGGGTGGGGATGCAAAATATGGCAGCCAGCCTAGAGGGGGTGCGTTTGTGCATGATGTTATCTGCAGAGCAGGCAGCAGCCATGCAAGGACGAACATCTATCTTGCAAGAACTTCAACAAAGTGTGAAGGAAATCAGCACAGCAGTAAGGGAGTTGACACAACACCTCGCACACCAAACCATTCAACGCGTGAACGAATGCAATATTGAACACCTCAGGGCTGACCTGGCTGCGTACCACAGTGATGTAGCTGCTATACTTAAGAACCAGCAGCTCCTCCTTGCTGCAGTACTGCCCTTAATAGTCCCACAGTTGGCAGCTACTGGGATTTCTGACTCCACATCTTCAAACACTGAAGTGTGTGTTGCCCCTTCAAACCCACAACCACCAAGGGCAGAGGAGACGACACACACATCAAAAGATAAAGACGTGGAACACATCACCTTCACCTGTAAGAGTACCCGGTAGCACAAGTCCATGCCAAATGGGCACTTATAACCAAGGTCCTGTGCTTCGTAACATGCCAGTCTTGCAACAGCTGCTCACAAGCAGTTTTCCAGCCCACTGTTTACCTTGACACTATGCTCTATGATTGTCTCTCACTACCTCATTGGAAATTCATGTTCCTCTGCACTGTATGACACTTCCCCCCAGCATGTTCAATGACATGTCCTTTTGCACTTGTGTATTATCACAATAGAAGGTGTCACACTAATGGACTCACAATCCAGGACTATGTAAATGTTGCACTACAGCACTTTAAAATAAATTGCACTTACACAACCAGTGATGTTAGTTAGTGATGTTTGCCTCATGTCAATGCCCATAGAATGTCAATACAACTGCCTTGAAAGATTGTGGGCTGATAAATATGAACTGGGGTCTGGATTGTACCATCATCTTCCCTTCCTGAGGGTTAATTTTGAAGTAAACAGAATAATTACAGTATAATGCAGTGTTGGACAGAAAAAGAGTGCTTCGAGGGATGTCTAAGCATAAAATCTATGTCTTAAAATTTTTATTCCAGACAATATTTAGGTATGTGAAATTTGACTCTAAAATTCCATCACACACAAACCATACAGCAGGAATGGATGTGTACGAGTGTACTGACAAATAAGTAACCTGGCAGTACAATGTAAGAAATGATAGGTGTGAGTTATGTATACTATACTACATAAGATTATACCATCACTCACCTTATCAGGGTTTACATGAACATCAGGCTGCAGGCAGACGTACCACAGTGTCCTCAATACAAAATCTGGTCTCAAAGTATGACAGCTTGAAAACATACATCCAAACTTAACAACACATTGGGAACCATAGTAACCTTGAGTGGTGGGTGCAATGGATGGCAGATGCATAGAGAAGTAGCTTTGGTGTAGCTGCCAATGTGATAGCTCAACTGGGATTTGGATGCAGGATGGAACACAAATGCAAATAGTAAATTGACACTGTTCACCCATGCCAAGGCCCTGATCCACAAGCATATGACACATACTGTAAAGGAGTACCTAAGTATTTATTTAACTAAAAAAGGATGCTAAAACTAGGGGAAACACCTTAACTAACCTAGCCTATCCTAACTACACATTACCCACAACTGGCCCTAACTATCCTAAGCTAAACTTACCTATCACAATTAACTAAACACTCTAAACATCACCTCCCCCAGCCCCCTTATATGACGGGACACATGGAGGACAACTTATACTAACCTAAACACATACTATCTTATCCTAAACAATTATATATTTTTTTGTATTTTGTTTGTATTTTTTAAATGCACAAAAACCCCAACATCATCCCCCACCCACCCACAAAAAAACACATGTAAAAATATCATACCCTCCACCCCCAACCCACTTATGCTAACTAAATTAACATCCTATTCTAACCTAACACTAACACCCCCCAAACCCACTAAATATAAGAACCAGGAAAGAGGGGGAGGGAATCATGGCTGAAGGTCACAATGTCACAAGTTTGCCCTCTGCAGGATCTTCTTTATCCCACGCACTCTCCTGTTGATTTGGGACACCTCCTGCTGCAGCCTGTCCAGTCTGCGCAACATCCGTTGCATGTCACGTTGCATGTTACGAAATTCTGCATTGCCAATGACTGCAGCAGGGATGGTCTGTGTGCCAGTTGTGGAGGGTTGTGCATTTGCCGGTGCCAGGCTTGGAGGGGGAGGTGCAGGGGCTGCTGTCAGTGGTCCAGGAGCGGATGATGTTGAGGGACCTGCAGTGGTGGCAGTCATCCTTGGTGCCACTTGGGTCGGAGTGGTGGTGCTGATGGTGGCGGCTGTTGTGGACACAGATGGGCCCCCTTGGGCAAATCCCCTCCACACCCCTGTGGCTCTCTCATTGCGATAACACCGTGCCATGTGGCGGAACCCAGACTCAACATCCAGAATGTGGCGGTAACGTATCGCCCTCCTCTGGAATTCGCGGATCTGATTGGCATCCATATTGGCTGCTGTTAAAAAAGATAAAGCCAAACATTAGTTACATCATTTTGTGATACAGCTACTGATGATATTTAAAAAAATCATCAAATGTAGCTTAAACAGGCTAAATCACAGTACAGATCACAGATGCTCCCTAAGGAAGTACATGCCAACGCAGCCTACACATGTCCTATCTAACAGCACAGCAATGCTCAAAAAGATGTGTACCTACTTAAATGATCTAAGTATCATTGTTCTGCCATTAGTCACATAACAAATGCTGCAAGTTCTCCACATGTGACAGGCCAACTAATGGCTATCTTCTGGATGACAATCAAGGGCCATAAGATCTGTGAATTGTAAATTGAATTGCCTGGGTGGTATGCAGTTGCTAATCATGACTGGGTATCTTAGGTTTGAACACATGAATTTCAGAATTACATGTCTGTGTACTACACTTGGATCCTCACACCTAGGTACACATATTTCCTAACCCTAAGACTGTGCCTCAGGGGGGAATGGACAAGCAACACATACTTCCAAACATCAAGGAAAGCCAGGAAGTTTTGGACAGCTGTCCATGGGTTTAGTCAGTCCACCACAGGTAAGGAGGGTGTCCAACTAGGATAGACACAGACAAGCACCCATCTGGGCATGAGCTGCATGCACACCTATGACATTGTACTCAAGTGCCACATAAACGTAACTCAACATGTGGAGCTAGATGCTGCTAGGAAGTCAAACATACAGTCTAACTTGTTCATTGGTGAATAGGGAGGCTCAAGTCTGTGGGTAATATTTTGGCATCCCTACTCTGTGTGATTCAGGATATGATTTTCTGACTAAATCATGAAAATGGCTTTCTATAACATTTTCATTACAAGAAATGTAACAACAAATGTCACCCTATTCACATGGCCATGACTACAGGGATGCACTACAATCCCAAAATATGACTCTACACCACTGATTGTCCAACTCAAATATGGAAAAACAAGTCAAACTCCAGTCAAGTCACATATCAGATCATGTGCCAGCATATCATACCTTGCTATGTGTCCAACACACAGGAGTCAATCACACAACAGCTGCAAACACAACACAGAACTGAAATATCAACACTTACTGGATATGTCTGGGCCCGCAAATCGAGCCACTTCTCCAATTGTGTAGGGGGCAGGTCCACCTGTAAAGCATGGAAGGGTGAAATGTGCTCAATGTCTGTGCACTGTACAACACTTTGAAGAAAAAATTACTGTGTGTGACATTATATCTGAAAGTCCAGCCCCTGATGACACTCCAACAGAAATACCACTGCAAACATGTATACACCCTGTCACTCCAGTGAGTGATACACACACATATGCACACATGCAGTGGCCCTAACTATCATGTGGTGACAAACATGATTCCTCAGTTGGTTGCATATTCATTTATATAGTTTTCCTCTTTTATTCCTTTGTTGGTATGAGAGACATGCAAAGCCACATTCCAGGTGCACTGCAACACCAGTCACTCAGGTATTGAGGTAGTGCATCAAGGGACAATCAGTAACTGTGTGATGCTCATGTGGGTTGAGTTTAGCTCAAGAAATATTATGCTTTCTATGGTCCATTACATGTGGGCCTGTGTTGTGTGTAGGTTACATATGCTACATTGACAGTGTACCCTGAGCCAGATATGCCCCCTATGACACCATAATGGCAGGGATCCTGTGTGTTACTTGATGACAATCTGACGCTAATCATGGATTGGCCATTTTTCAAAAATAATATAACAAAGAAATATATGCTGACAGTGCATAATTTGGTCATCCGTGACAGAATACATGGGCACAGGTGTAATCATTGCACCTGAAATGTGTCACTCATTGCCCTTTGTACCCATATTGGGTATTGGAATTCACAGTTAGCCACATTCATCATCTTACATCAGCCAAGTTGGGTGATCTGCGGGTATACAGCAAACGGACACTGTCCCATTATTGAAACATGGTTTAGCAAATGTCCTACTGTGGCAATCTTGATGATGTAGGTTTCAATTTGTATGTACCTAGGGAATGGCAGCAGTCACAGGAATGCTGGTCTTCTGATCTTAGCATACACCCATGTCTGTGATAGACTTCATACTGGGAAGATAGCTATTGTTCATATGCTGCACTAGATCAGTAGGGGTGTACTAAACGTAAAGTAACAAAGTATTTGGGGACTTTATGTGGGTCATTCTGACCTCGGCGGTAAAAGGCTCTTACCGCCGGTCAGAAGACAGCCATTCTACCGCCGCGGCCGCGGTAACCCGCCACGGTCATTCTGACCCACAACTGCCAAGCCGCCAAAAACCCGACATCCACGGAAGGCCGCCTCATCAGCGGGCAGCGATAAACTGGAGATGACCAAACCTCCACCGCCACGCCAACACAAACACGCCCATGCCATTACGACCCACGAATCCACGCGGCGGTCATTCAACCGCGGTATTCTATTGGCGGTACACACCGCCGCGGTCAAAATACACACCCAGCTCCAAAACCCAGCCACATTGGACAATTTGAAATACACACACCTGATACACATACAAACACCACCCCCACACATCCAAGCAACTATAAAACACACACCCACATCACCCACAAACCCCCACTAGTTGGAAATCGGAGAGAAGGCGATAGAGAGAGAGCGAGCGAGCACAGCAATCGAAAACCCCAACACACACAGGAACCCAACATCATCAACCACACCACATCTACGCACACATCACCACACACCACCACTCACATCACCACAAACACCACCCCACACCTCATCCACACCACCCCATGGCACCCCAAAGACACCCCAGGTTTTCAGACCAAGAACACCGGGTCATGGTGGAGGAAATCATAAGGGTAGAGCCCCAGCTCTTCGGCACACAGGTGCAACACACCACAATAGCCAGGAAGGCAGAGCTATGGCAGAGGATCGTCGACAGGGTCAACGCTGTGGGACAGCATCCCAGAAACCGGGAAGACATCAGAAAGCGCTGGAACGACCTACGGGGGAAGGTATGGTCGATGGTCTCCAGACACAACATCGCTGTGCAGAGGACTGGCGGCGGACCACCACCCACCCCTCCCGAATTCACAGCATGGGAGCAAGAGGTCCTTAACATCCTGCATCCTGCGGGCCTCGCTGGAGTAGGCAGAGGAATGGACTCTGGTAAGTCTAGTCTCAACTACTCCCCCCCCCCCAACCACCAGCATGCCAACCCACACCCCCACCCTCACCCCCAACCCCCCAGCACACATCCTCCCTGCCAATGTCTCACCAGCACAACCCACCCAACCCAAAACCAAACCCTGAATGCCAACACAAACCATGGACACCCATCACCTATGCATGACCACTGCACATACCCATCCCCCCCACAAACCACCCTCACAACTCCTGCCACAAGGGAATGCCAGCACTGGGGGACAAGGGCACCCACAAATCGCACACCATGGAACACACAGAAGCAATAACCATACTCTTTCACCCCTGCAGGGCCCGAACGCCAACACACCGGCCAGGAGGGTCCAGATATGTCCATCCCATCCCCCAGAACAGGCCCGCAGTGAGGACAGCAGCTCTGTCGACCTGGAACCTGATGACCAGCCCGGACCATCGGGGACCTCTGGACAGTCGGTTCCCCACACACAGACACAGGCCACAGCAGACCTAACCCCCTCTGGGAATATCAGCACAGCTCCCACCCAGCAGGCCCATGCCTCTGTCTCCAGGACAGGTCAATCAGCGGTGTGTCCGCCACTACAGGGCACCCAGGCTGACCCAACACCCCAACAACAACAGGGACCTGGGGGCAGTGGTAGTGGGCACACCGTCCAGGGGACAGAGGCCCGGGGAAACAGGGCAACTGGGAGGGCTGCAGTGCGACAGGGGGGGGGAGGACAGGCCCAGGGAACCGACTCTCCAAGAGGCCCTCACCACCATCATGGGAGCATACCACCGCTCCCAGGAGACGATGGTGACGGTAATGGCCAGGTTCCAGGAGATCCAGGCACAGCAGGAGGAACTGTACATGGGGTACAGAGAGGAGCTCAGGAACATCGTCCAGGCCCTGAACCTAATAGTCACCACATTGCGGGACCATGTGGCACCCCAAAGGGCCCCTGTCACCAGCCCGGACCAGGAACAGCCTACCACCTCCGCCGGCGCTAGTGGACAGGAGGCCCCCACACAACGACGGGCCACCAGAACCCCACCTCCTGCTGAAGATCAACCACCCCGCAAGAGGAGCCTGAGATCACAAAGGAAGACAGAGTAGGATGCCAAGACCCCCGCCAGCCTAAGATCCCCCCGGATGTCATTCCACTGTCCCACATCGTCACCCTGTCCAACCTTGAACTGCCCCTGCTCCATCCTTCCACAGGCATATGGACAATGCACCTGTGCGACCGAGAACTGGACTCTGCCATGGACATCACTCCACCCCCACCCATCACCGTTTTACTATCATGGACCTATATGTAGCACTTTAAATAAATCACTAATTGCACTTAAAACACTCAGGAGTCTGCTTGTATTCTTAACAAATGTATTACACATAACGGTTCAAAAATGTTCAGTTACATTGTGATGACAACATACCAATGTCAATGTGCTTTACTCCATGGCCGAACAAACCAGAAGTCACGCAGTGGGTCATACAGCTCTGAAAAGCCAAGGGAAAGTCACAATTCAGTTGAAAGGAACTGGGGGGAAACACAGAAAGTAGAGATGCAGGAGGCCAGAAGTAAATGTAAAATGCCATGGGGGATTCTTACCTGGGTGCTACTGAAAATACTGTTGTATGACTGTGTCCCTGTTGTCCGTGTCGTCCCCGTCGTCTTCCTCCTCTTCACTCTCCACAGGCTCCACAGCTGCTACAACACCACCATCTGGACCATCCTCCTGCAGAAAAGGCACCTGGCGTCGCAATGCAAGATTGTGAAGCATACAGCAGGCCACGATGATCTGGAACACCTTCTTCGGTGAGTACAATAGGGATCCCCCTGTCATATGCAGGCACCTAAACCTGGCCTTCAGGAGGCCGAAGGTCCTTTCTATGATCCTCCTAGATCGCCCATGGGCCTCATTGTACCGTTCCTCTGCCCTGGTCCGGGGATTCCTCACTGGGGTCAGTAGCCAAGGCAGGTTGGGGTAACCAGAGTCACCTATTAGCCACACACGGTGTCTCTGTAGCTGTTCCATAACATAAGGGATGCTGCTATTTCGCATAACATACGCGTCATGCACTGACCCAGGGAACATGGCATTTACATGGGAGATGTACTGGTCAGCCAAACAGACCACCTGGACATTCATCGAATTGTAACTTTTCCTGTTTCTGTACACCTGCTCATCGTCTTTTGGGGTTACTAAGGCCACATGGGTCCCATCAATGGCACCAATGATGTTGGGGATATGTCCAAGGGCATAGAAGTCAGCCTTCACAGTGGCCAAATCACCCTCCTCAGGGAAAATAATGTAGCTTCGCATGTATAAACACTCTGGACAAAATCTTAGAAAACATAGGCTGAGACATCCGTGATGACATGGCCACTGTTGTCTGAAAAGACCCACTTGCCAAAAAATGGAGGACTGACAGAACCTGCACCAGAGGGGGAATTCCTGTGGGTTGGCGGATGGGGGACATCAGTGCTGGCTCCAGCTGGGCACACAGTTCATGTATAGTGGCTCGGTCAAGTCGGTAGCGAAGTATTATATGACGTTCCTCCATTGTCGACAGGTCCACCAGCGGTCGGTACACGGGAGGATTCATCCTTCTCCTCGCAAGTCCCAGCGGACGGTGCCTAGGAAGGACAACATGGAGCACAGAGTCAAGCAACCCACAGGTACGTAACTACAGCTTGCACAGTACACGATTCTCAATGCATTGAATGGCTTGTATGAGTGGCAATGCAAGGCCTAGGCCTGTGTGACGCAGTAGTAATTAAGCCCTGTGGTCCCTTGTAATGGCGGCTGCCTGACCTGAGAAGTGTGACAGTGGGATGTGAGGTCAATGCGCTGGCGTGACACACCGTGGCGGTAGGCGGTCGAAGACCGCGGCGCAAAGCCGCATTGGTTAACATCGAACCCTATGGGTTTCACGAGCCAATGACTAGCTGCGCCGGCGGTCGCGGAACGCACCGCGGCGGTACGCGCCGCCGCGGGCGTGACTGCCATTTTCTATCTGGTTAATCACTCGAGACCTGATCATCCACAGGAGAGGACCTATACTGCAAGTGCTGCTGTGACCTCGGTCTGGGAGATACAATGGCTGCTGCGACTGGGGAAAGGGCCCCTGCCTTCACTACAGAAGAGTTGGAGAAACTTGTGGATGGGGTCCTGCCCCAGTATGCGCGACTCTACGGTCCTCCAGACCAACAGGTAAGTACACTGTGTGCACGTTGAATGGGCTATGCCTGGGTTGTGTATGGTGGATGTAAGATGGTGGGGTGGGGGGACAATGACGAGTGCAAGGCACGACAGATGAGAGCATGTGCCACATGGCAAGGTTGGGGAGGGGGGGCCAATCGCATCTATCATGCGGAAAATTGATGATATTTCAATTTCCACCCTGTACATGTCAAATAGGTCAGCGCCCATCAGAAAGTCGACATTTGGCGTGCCATCGTGAAGGAAGTCCGGGCCCTGGGGGTCCACAACAGACGGGCACCCACTGCCGCAAGAGGTGGGAGGACATCCGCCGCAGGACCAGGAAGACCGCCGAGTCACTGCTGGGGATGGCCTCCCAACCTAGGAGGGGTGCCAGTCGTACCCTGACCCCCCTGATGTCCCGGATCCTGGCGGTGGCCTACCCCGATTTGGATGGGCGCGTGAGGACATCACAGCAGACACAAGGGGGTGAGTACCAGCACATTCAGCTATCTTTACGCGCAGTGGAGGTGCCTGGGTGGGGGAAGAGGGCTGTGGGTGACATTAGGCCAGGGTGCTTTCTGTAGCGTAGTCCTCTGCTTTAGCCATGTCCCTGTGCCCCCTCCCCCCACCTCTGTAGGGTGACAAGTACAGCTATCCATGGTCCTGCATCACCCATGTGCGCGTTTGTTGTCCCTGGACCTGTTGGCCTAGTCACAAATACTGAGTAGTGTACCCCGATTGCGCGGCTTAGTGCATGAGGCTCCTGTGTCTGTCCTCTCCGCCAACGGTGTTGACAATGCATGCACTCAACCTGTTTTTATGTCTCCCCCCACCCTTTTTCTTTATCTTCTAGTGCATGTGTGCATTAGCATCATCAGGCGGAGGAGAATTGGCACCGGAGCACGAGGGAGCTGCAACTCACTAGGCCCCGGTGGGCCATGGCACAGACACAGAGGCCACCAGTGAGACGGAGGGCGAGGGGAGCTTCACAACGGGGAGCCGTGGTGACACCAATGACACCGACACGTCCTCAGATGGGAGCTCCCTAGCGGTGGCGGCAACATCCGGGCCCCCCGCCTCTACAGGTACAGCCGCCACCCCGCGCACCAGCTCCGCCCTCCCAGCAGCCCCTCCGCCTTCGCTCCGTGCCCGCTCGCCCAAGAAGGCGGGCGTCTCCTTCGCCCCAGGCACCTCAGGCCCTGCCCCTGTTACCCCTGCTGCCCTCAGTGAGGAGGTCATTGACCTCCTACAGACCATCATTGTTGGGCAGTCTACCCTTTTGAATGCCATCCAGGGAGTTGAGAGGGAGATGCATCGTAGCAATGCATACCTGGAGGGCATTCATTCGGGTCAGGCTGCCCATCAACGATCGTTCAATGCTCTGGCCTCAGCACTGACGGCAGACATTGTCCCTGTTTCCAGCCTCCCTCTTCTAACTGCCTCCAGCCTGTCTCTGTCTCCTGTTCCTCTGCCTATCCCACCCACACCATCAGACCAGCCTGCACACACCTCAACACCCAAGGGCAGCTCATCCAGACATAAGCACCACAGATCACACAAACATTCACCCAAGCAACACCCAGATGCAGACATGCCAACAGCCACTACCACCTCTGTGTCCCCCACCTCCTCGTCTCCCTCCTCCCTCCCTGTGACGTCTCTACTCACACCTGCATGCACACCACCAACAGCCAGTACTTCCATCACCACCACACCCTCCAGTACAGTCCGCACACGTGCAGTCACCACCCCCACTGCCATTTACACGTCCCCTGTGTCCTCTCCCACTGTGTCTGTCACCCCCTCTTCCAAGACACACAAACGCAGGCAGCCACCCACCCAACAGCCAAGCACCTCACGACAGCCTCCAGCCCATGCACCTTCACCCAAGGATAGCACACCTGACTCTCCTACAACCACCTCCTCTTCCTCCACTCCCATAACCACTACACCTACCCTTTACCCTGGTCCTAAAAAACTTTACCTCTCCACTCTTGACCTCTTTCCCTCCCCTGACCCCCCCCCTCCATCTGCTAAGAGTCCCAGGAGCGCCTCAGCCACCACCAGCCCAGCTTCAAGGGTCACCGTAGTGCATGGCTTCTGGAGTCCCCCCTTTGCCAGCAGTGATACATCGGTCAGCAGCAAAGGGACAGCCAGCCCCCCCCGTAAAGTAAGGGGACGCCGCGGGACGACTGACACGGCTGCCCCCAAGGACCAAAGTTCTGCCACTTCACCTGCCACAACATCCAGGGGAGGCAAGGGCCAGAGAGCCAGAATGAAGGAGGGCAAGGGCGGCAGGGCGGAGAAGTCAGCCAGCAGGGGCGCGGACCAGGAGGGCCCCACAAGCCCCATCCCGGGTGTGAGGGAGGACACCCAAGGGCCCAGCACACCTTCACCGAAGGGTCCAGCAACTGCACGGTCGGAGGGCGACTGAGCAGGGAGTCGTGGCCAGGTCAGACTGCCTTGACTTACAGAACAAGCACCGCTGAACAGGGCCCCGCCGTGCAGAAAGGCACCGCTGAACAGGGCCCCGCCGGGAGGTGCACCGCTGAACAGGGCCCCGCCGTCCAGAAAGGCACCGCTGAACAGGGCCCCGCCGTGCAGAAAGGCACCGCTGAACAGGGCCCCGCCGTCCAGAAAGGCACCGCTGAACAGGGTACCGCCGTCTCAAGCACCGCTCCGCTGGGCCCTTCCTGTCAAGCACCGCTCCGCTGGGCCCCGCCGTCTCAAGCACTGCTCCGCTGGGCCCTTCCTGTCAAGCACCGCTCCGCTGGGCCCTTCCTGTCAAGCACCGCTCCGCTGGGCCCCGCCGTCTGAAGCACCGCTCCGCTGGGTCCTTCCTGTCAAGCACCGCTCCGCTGGGCCCTTCCTGTCAAGCACCGCTCCGCTGGGCCCCGCCGTCTCAAGCACCGCTCCGCTGGGCCCTTCCTGTCAAGCACCGCTCCGCTGGGCCCTTCCTGTCAAGCACCGCTCCGCTGGGCCCCGCAGTCTCAAGCACCGCTCCGCTGGGCCCTTCCTGTCAAGCACCGCTCTGATGGGCCCCGCCGTCTCAATTACCGCTCCGCTGGGCCCTTCCTGTCAAGCACCGCTCCGCTGGGCCCCGCCGTCTCAAGCACCGCTCCGCTGGGCCCTTCCTGTCAAGCACCGCTCCGCTGGGCCCCGCCGTCTCAAGCACCGCTGGCCCAATCACAGTGCCGGTTCTGTGTCGTGCTAATGCTCACGCTGCACTCGGGCCACCCTGCCTCCTCCATTGCCTGTGGAGACTGTTATCCACTTGATGGACTGTGACTTTGCACTCCCCTGGATATGACAGTGGGCAAGCCACCCACTGTAGAGACTTGAGAGACTGTGGCTTTGCACTCCCCAGGATATGACAGTGGGCAAGCCACCCACTGTAGAGACTTGAGAGACTGTGGCTTTGCACTCCCCAGGATATGACAGTGGGCAAGCCACCCACTGTAGAGACTTGAGAGACTGTGGCTTTGCACTCCCCAGGATTGAACAGTGGGCATGCTGGCCCCTTCTTGGATCTGGCGTCATGGACTCATGTGGCTGTGGTGCCCCCCTTTCCCTTCCCCCTGAGGTGCCTGTAGTTTTGTCATCTGATGCCCCTGCAGTGTTCTCTCCAACGGACTCAGGTCTCCTGTGTGGGCTTTGCCCATGTGTTGATACACTTTGGCCCACGGACATTTGCAATTTCTGTGACTGTGCGGGACTTTCTGCCTCTATTTCTCGGTTACGCAATGTTTACATTTGGAATTTTTTGCATCATTTTCCTATTTTACCATGTCTTCAATGAACCTATTTTTTACATAAATGTTGTTTCTCACTTTAATCATATCTTTTCGTTATTCCGGGGGGTTTGGGTGGGGTCACTTTGACTTGGTGCTCTGCATTGGTGTGTAGATAGTTGGGGGATGGGTGTAATGCGTATGTGTGTGCCCGTAACCCTTCCTCCTCCCCCCCTCCCCTGTGTCGTAGGTCCGGTACTCACCGTTGTCGTCTGCGCCGGAGTTCGTACTCGTAGTAGATGAGCAGGTAGACGAGAGCAGGTAGGATGTTCAATTCGGGCTCCATGCTGTCCTCCGTCCTCGTGGAGTGTATAGAGGTGAGCGTTTTCCCGTTCGTAGTCTGTTTCCGCCGTGTTTTTATCGTCGGGGCTCCCGCCCCGGAAAAGGTGGCGGATTGGTGAGTTGTGATAGGGTGGGCGGTACATTGTCTGCCGCCTGCCTGTTGGCGGTGACCGGCGCGCTGTTTGTGTGTCCCGCCGTGGCGGTCGGAGTGTTAAAGTGGCGGGCTCTGTTGCCGGTTCCCGCCAGGGTCAGAATTCCATTTTTTGGACCGCCAGCCTGTTGGCGGGTTGGCCGCCGCTTTATCACCGACCGCCAGGGTCAGAATGACCCCCTATATGTCTGATGAAATCGGTCAGGGGTCCCTTGCACAACATCATGCAAGAAATAAATTGTGACCATGCAATCACCAACTCCAGGTATCCAATGATGACCCAATAACTTATGAGAATTGCATGGCTATAGAGTAACTCAGTTGTCAAATCCATCAGCTTTGTTCCAGCTATTCTGCCCAAGGCAATTTAAAACACACAGGAACAATGAACAGAGGGCCAGATATATTTTTAATTCCTCAATTTGTAGCATTGGCTTAATGTTTTACGCTACAGCTATGGAAAGTAGCACCAAACATTCAGATATGAATCCATGTGCATTACTTTGGCATCCATTTCTAATTTAATTGCGGTACAAACCAAGTCAAAGTATCAGGCCTAAGATATTACCTGAGGTTAGGAAGAACTTTGTACGTATGGCCAGGAATACAGTTCAGATATGTGTTTCAAAACATTGGGGACCACATTAATTCCTTGCTTTCGCTTGTGAAATACATCTCTTTCCTGGTACACTCACAGACCGCAAATGATACATATGTTTGTGCCGCAATACCATCATCTATTGACGTCAAAGCAGCACTAATTTACAAGATCAAGTTGTGTTTTATAAGTTTGTGCAGCTGTTGCGTCAACAAATGATGGTAATGTGTAGCAAATATTGTATAACTCAGGGCCACTGTATGTTTAACTTGCATTCCACATGTCCAAAACTTTGCATCCAGCATATCAACAAATCTACTAATGTCACTGCATAGCATTTAAATGTGCACATTACTCTGAATTGTACTCACCAACAGGGCCACCAATCACCACACCCAGGTGGTCCAGCAGGTCTTGCTTTCTGGCAACAAGGTCAGCCCAGCGATGCTTGAGTTCAATCCCCGGTGACCCACAGTGGCCTGCACATAGACAGAGTGTGTGTGCTTCCTGTTGCGGTATAGATGCTCGGTTGCAGCAGGTGGCACAATCCGTACATGTGTGCAGTCAATGGCACCAAGCACGTGTGGGAAGCCGTTGATTTAGCAGAATCCCTGTTTAGTCTCCTGCTGCTTCTGCTGTGTGCTGGGGAAGGTGTGAGGGAGATGATGGCATCCAGTACCTTGGGTAGGAAGGCAGAGAATGAGGGCTGTGAGATTCCGGCAACCAGGTCACCAATGGTTTGAAAAGAGCCACTTGCCAAATTGTGGAGGACAGCTAGCAGCTTGATCTCTGGTGGGATGATGTGGGCTGTCTGCAAGCTGGGTGTCAACTGTGGCTCAATGCTGCGCAGCAGCTGCTGTATGGCTTGCCAGTTTAGTCTGTACCTCTGGATGATGTCATGCTCCCTGAGGCCCAGAAGGGTTGTCCTGGTCTGGAATATCCTCTCCTGCCTTCTGCGTTGCCTTTGGGGTCCCTGTTGGTGTTGTGGAAGCTGCTGCTGTTGGTCCTGTGCTCTGCGTCTTCGTGCATGCTGGATGAATAGCAACTCCATATGTTCCTTTTTGAGCTCTGATGTTGCTTCTGTGTGTTTTCCTTAAGTACTGGTGTGTTTGCCCCATTTTAACGCCTGCCCTGACCCACTCGTTAATTTGTGACGCAAATCGGGCTGTGCCCATTTTCCGACTCCGCCTCCCAGCCGTCCGGGATTTTTGCACGGTTGGATAAATATGGCGCTCGGGTGTTTAAGTCATCTTTTGGACGGGAACGCCTACCTTGCATGTCATTAACGCAAGGCGGTTTCACGCATACCAAAAAATGATGCACACTGAGGAAATTTGACGTTCGTGGGGTCGGGCGACAAAGTATAAATATGGTGGTAGGTTTGCGCCGAATTTGCGTCAAAATATTTGACGCAAATTCAGCACAAACAGAGGATAAATATGCCCCTTAGCTGCTTTTATGCTTTGGGAATTGTGCAAATGGGGCAGTATGGGAGCCTATGTCTCAGTTCAGACATCAGGTTTTGATTAATGTATGGTGAAAGTCCCACCCTTCCTGCAATGCAAAATTCTCACAACTCACAATTCTATGGGTCCACAAGGATCCCAGGAGCAAAGAAAATCTTACATTCAAAGTTCTTTCATTGTACAAACATAAAACACTGCATCAAGCATTCTCAGGAGCAGGTTCTAAAATATGAAATGATATCCCCCAAAGCCTAAGTTATTCCTACACCTTCAACAAAACTGTAGGCAATGGCCCTCATTACAACATTGGCGGTGAATCCCGCTTACCGCTGTGCAGAAGACCGCCAAAACACCGCAGCGGCCGCGGAATTCCGCCACAGCTATTACGACCCACAGCTCGGAATTCGCCAAAATCTAGACACCCACACAAGTCCGCCACACCAAAGGTCAGTGATAAACTGGCGATAACAAAACCTCCACTGTCACGCCAACAGGAATACGCCTACACTATCACGACCCACGAATCCATGCGGCGGTCTTTCAACTGCGGTATTCCATTGGCGGTACACACCGTTGCGCTCAAAATACACACACATTTACAAAACACTACCACATTGGACAAATCGAAACACACACCTGATACACATACACACACCACTCCCACACACCCAATACAATATAAAACACAAACCCACATTACCCACAAACCCTTACAACCAAAAATTTGGAAGAAGCAGAGAGACAGAAAAGCAAAGACCACACCAGCATACAGAGGCACACAACACCATTACTCATACACATCCACGCACAAAACACCACACACCCCTAAACATCAACCCACACATCACAACACACACCACCTCACACATCACCCACACCACCCCATGGCACCGCAGAGACACCCCAGGTTTTCTGAGGAAGAGCTCAGGGTCATGGTGGAGGAAATCATCCGGGTAGAGCCACAGCTATTCGGATCACAGGTGCAGCACACCTCCATAGCTAGGAAGATGGAGCTATGGCGCAGAATCATGGACAGGGTCAACGCAGTGGGACAGCACCCAAGAACACGGGATGACATCAGGAAGAGGTGGAACGAACTACGGGGGAAGGTGCATTCCGTGGTCTCAAGACACCACATTGCGGTTCAGAGGACTGGCGGCGGACCCCCACCTCCTCCCCCACAACTAACAACATGGGAGGAACAGGTCTTGGCTATACTGCATCCTGAGGGCCTCGCAAGAGTAGCTGGAGGAATGGACTCTGGTAATTCAAACCTTTAACTACCATATCCCCCAGCCTACCTGCATGCTATCACATACCCCCACCCTCACCCTCACCCCCATCACTCCAACTCCTCACATATGTCCCACTATCACAAACCACCCATCCCAACACCAAGCCCTGCATGCAACAACAGAGCATGGACACCCATCACCAATGCATGTCCACTACACATACCCACACAGACCCCCAAACCAAATATCACACAATGTCCTACACAAGAATATAAGCACTGGGGTACAGGGTCACCCACCCATTGCACACCATGGCACACACAGATGCAATAATCATGCCTTTACACCCCTGCAGGACCCCTACCCAACGTCACCGGACAGGAGGTTCCAGACATGTCCACTCCCCCCACAGAAGAGGCCCACAGTGATGACAGCAGCTCTGTCCAACTGGATCTAGATGACCAGCCCGGCCCATCTGGGACCTAGGGACAGTCGGTTCCCCTGACACAGTCACAGGCCACCACAGAGCCTCCCCCCTCAGGAAACACCAGCACAGCACCCACCCAGCGGGCCCATAACTCTGTCCTCAGGACACGTCAAGCAGCAGTGTGTCCACCACTACAGGGACCCCAGGCAAACCCAACACCCCAAGAACAGCAGGGACCTGGGGGCAGTGGCAGTGGGCACACGGTTCAGGGGACAGAGGCCCTGGAAAACCGGGGAACTGGGAGGTCTGCTGTGGGACAGGGGTAGGACAGGCCCAGGGAACCCACTCTCCATGAGGCCCTCTCCAACATCATGGGAGCGTACCATCATTCCCAGGAGATGATGGCAACGGTACTGGCCAAATTTCAGGAGACCCAGCAGCTGCAGGAGGAACAGTATTTGGGGTTCAGGGAAGAACTCAAATCCATCAATACCACCCTGGGCACCATTGTAGGGGTGCTGAAGGACCGTGTGAACACCAGGAGGGACACTGTGGCACAACAAGGGCCCCTCAACACTAGCCTGGACGATGAACAGCCCACAACCTCCGCCGGCGCTAGTGGACAGGAGGCACCGCCACAGGACCACGACACCAGCACCCCACCCCCTGCAGATGGAGAAATACCCCACAAGCGGTCCCTGAGATCCATGTCAGAGTCACCAGATCCTCGGGTCTGTGCACGTTCCCAACACGTCCACCACTGAACAGCTCCAAGACTCTGATAGATAAATCACAGAGACTGAGAGAGTTCAAGAGGGGAAGAGGGGATTAGGAAGGGAACAGCTGGGAAGGAGACCTGTCGTAAGAAAAATGTTAGAACACACGATATGAAAATTATATCTCCTGAAATCAATACTAGACTATGATTCTAAGCCTAGTCACTCTGAAAACATGAACAATCTAAGAGTTAAGTTTAAAATGATTAAGTTTCAAGATGGCCGGATACCTGTAGGGGAATCAAGATGAATTAAATGAAAACTTTTTTATTCAAGTACTTTTCTTTACATGAGAATCAGGAAAACATTCTGAATAAGTTCTAAACCAGTCATATGAATCCTTTTTTAAGAATGCATACTAGGACCATGCAATATTGCATCTAGAAACTCTGGCCTTCTGTGTTCTCTTTAAATGTTCCAATACGAATTGCGCACATTGCAGATTTTCATATATATAGTAAACACCATAAAAGGATTGTGCACCATGAATAACACAATATGGATTCAGGAAACAAATCACACAACTTGTCAACTCGAACATTACCTAATAAATGTCTTAGAATAGTGGCATACAATGAACAACATTAATTAAGCTCGAGGAGAGAATCGTGCGTCTTGCCGATTCGAGTGCCACCGTGTAAAATGTCAAGAAATGGTAGCACGCAATGAATATCAAGGTTAAATCACCCTTAAACAAATCGCGCGTCTTGCCGATTTGTAAGCCACGATGTAAATGCCAAGAAATAACAGCGCGCAATGAATAACAAGATTAAAGCACCACGAAACGAATCGCGTGTTTGCCGATTCTTAAGCCACCATGTAAATGTTAAGAAAGGGTAGCGCGAATCGCGCGTCTTGCCGATTCGTAAGTCACCATGTAAATGTCAAGGAATGGTAGCGCGCAATGAACAACAAGGTTAAAGCACCATGAAACGAATCGCGCGTCTTGCCAATTCTTAAGCCACCAGGCAAATGTCAAGAAATGGTAGCGCGCAATGAATAACAAGATCAAATCAGCATGAAACGAATCGCGCGTCGTGCCGATTCGCAAGCCACCATGCAAATGTCAAGAAATGGTAGCACGCAAAGTAATCTGTTAATCATTAAAGAATTAGGCCAAGAATTGAAACTTCTCGATAATGGCGTCGGGAGGCCAGCCCAACCACTGTCTTACCGCCCAGAACAAGGATCACCAATGAAGAATGAAGGGCAGAGGCCTGGAAGATCAAATACGCCACTGGGACAGGAGCTCAGGAAGTAGCTGCTGCTCTGCACCGGGACCTCTGAATAGTGAGCACTTGGAGCTGGGCTGGCTCCCTTTTATAGAGTCTTGGCCCAGCCCACAACCACACACAGGCATGCTGCAGGGAAAGTCTCTGGAAGGCCCTGGAAAGGGACCACA
Source organism: Pleurodeles waltl (assembly GCF_031143425.1). Taxonomy (NCBI): domain Eukaryota; kingdom Metazoa; phylum Chordata; class Amphibia; order Caudata; family Salamandridae; genus Pleurodeles; species Pleurodeles waltl. The sequence continues at coordinate 548,258,163 of NC_090443.1, read as the reverse complement.
CCCTAACACACTCTGAAAGCCTGCAGCAATACATTGCAAATGAACAGCATTTGTAAACACATTAAAAATAAGTCTTCAGGATTAAACTCTGCAATGCAAAAGGTTAACAACAACATATCAGCACAATGCATAAATTACGTTGTTTTGAGAGTGCTGGGTTTTTGCATTCTAGTCGCCAATAGAGCACGCACTGCCCTGGTGTTGACAATTGCCCAACAAAGATGGGTCGCCAGAGGTCAATAGCCTCCTCACTCAGGGCAGCAGGGCTAACTGGGGCAGGGCCGGAGGTACCTGGGGCGAAGGAGATGCCCACCCTCCATGAGGACAGGGTGACAAAACAAAAAGGGGGGAGAGACAAAAGATACCCTTGGTCAATGGCGGCAACAACACCAGCGTTGGCGTACACGACACAGACACAGGAAACAGCCCCACGCACTAGGCAATGCACTAACAGTCACAATGCTAGTCACCAGCCCATGGACAGGGATACCTACCTCCAATTGCAGTATACCTGACACCCACAGACCCCTGCCCAGCAGTGGATGCCTACTACCTTGGTTGGAGGAGGTTTACATCAGACCCTGCCCAACATGGGACCTACTCTGCAATGTCCGGCCTGGCCTAGGGGCACCCACAGGCCCACATCCCCCACCCGGATGCCACACCACCACTCGCAAGTAGGATATTGGGGCACTGTATCCACCCCCTTGTGACTGCTGTGATGCCCCCAAGTGCCCATCCAGCTCCGGATAGGCCACCACCAGCATGCGGACCATCAAGGGGGTCAGGGATCGTTGGGCACCCCTTTCTCGTTGGGAGGCCATCCCCAGCTGGGCCTCCGCTGTCTTCCGTGCCCAGCGTCTCAGGTCCTCCCACCTTTTCCAACAGTGGGTGCTCCGCCTGCCGTAGACCCCCAAGGTCCGCACGTCCTTGGCGATGGCATGCCATATACCCTTTTTTAATGGGTGCTGACCTGCAGAGAAATACACATAGGAAAAGGTATTAGTCAGACCGTCCTGCCTGTTACACCCATGGCCCACCATAGCCCTCACATCCCCTTACACATAGACATTGCCCACCATACATGCAGCACGCTGCCTAGGGCCCTTCCACCAACCCCCCCTACATGAGGCCTCACACACAGCACTCCATGCATTCATGCCCCATGCATCGTGCTCACAGTGTACACACCTGTTGGTCTGGAGGCCCATACAGCATTCGGTACTGGGGTAGGACCCCATTCACCAGTCTCTTCAACTCCACTGCGGTGAAGGCAGGGGCCTTTTCCCCAGTGGCACGAGCCATGGTCGATTCCATACACAGGTCACAGCAGCACATGCAGTGTAGGTCCTCTCCTGTTGAAGGTCAGGTAGCAAGTGAGTGAACAGATATAAAATGGTGGTCACGTCCGCGGCGGTGCGTACCGTCACCACCGGCGTACATCACCATTGGCTACTATTACCCATAGGGCCCAATGATCACCAATGAGGAGTTGCACAGCAGTTCTCGACCGCCTCCCGCAACGGAGCACAACGTCAGCAGAATTACCTCTTTTCCACATGTCCCTCCATACATGACAGGCGGACGCCATTTCAGGGCAGGGGTAGGCCATGGAACCTAACTGTGTCACAGTACACATAAGCACCATTTGGACCTATACAACAATGTACTGTTACAATCACAACATGCAATGAAGTGTAGTGTTTGGAAATATGAGATACTGACCAGCTGCTCACCGTTTTGCCCCATAGATTGCAACCGCTGCGGATGAATAGAAGATGGAGACATCCCCCTCTGTACAGACCCATGGTGGACTTGACAACAAGGAGGACCGGCACATTATCCTCACCTATAGACTTGACAGGGCCACAATCACAGAGCTGTGTGCCTAATTGGAGCCTGACCTGATATCTGCTATCCGTCACCCCACCCGGATCCCTCCTTTTGTGCAAGTGCTATCAGTGCTACATTTCCTGGAAACTAGCTCCTTCGAAGTGACAGTGGGATTGGCAGCAGGAATGTCACAGCCAATGTTCTCAATAGTGCTGACCAGAGTGTTGTCTGCCCTGATTAAACACATACGCAGCTATATCTTTTCCCCCCAGGTAGAGGATTTGGCCACAGTGAAAGATGATTTCTATGCATTGGGACATATCCCCAACATTATTGTGGCAATTGATGGTATACATATTGCATTTGTCCCCCCCCCCCGGAGAAATGAACAGGTGTTCTGAAATCGATAGAGCTTTCACTCAATGAATGTGCAGACAGTGTGCCCGGCGGACCAGTACATCTCCCATGTCAATGCAAAGTATCCTGGGTCTGTGCATGATGCCTTTATCCTGGGGAATAGCAGCATCCCATATGTGATGGCTCAAGTCCAGAGGCACCGGGTGTAGCTAATAGGTGAGCTCTGGTTCCCAGCCAGTGGATGTTGGGGTATGGTGTGGGCCCTAAGGGTTAGAGTGTGGTTAACAGTTGTCCCTCGATATTTGCAGGTGACTCTGGTTACCCCAACCTCTCCTGGCTACTGACCCCTATGAGGAATCCAAGGACAAGGGCAGAGGAACATTACAATGAGGCACATGAGCAAACAAGAAGAATTATAGAGAGGACATTTGGCCTCCTCAAAGGTAGGTTTTGTTGCCTCCATCTCACAGGGGGTTCGAAGGTCTGCCAGATCATCGTGGCATGCTGTATGTTGCACAACCTTTCCTTACGTCGCCAAGTGCCTTTTCTGCAGGGGGATGAGGCTGGAGATGGGCGAGTGGCAGCAGGGGACCCTGTGGACAGTGAAGATGAGGCAGCAGAGGATGAGGATGAGGACAACACAAGTGCAATAATTCATCAATGCTTCCAATGACATACAGGTAAGACAGTGTAACTTCACATTTAATTGACAGTTTTGTGTTTGACATTGTCACTGGCAGGCTGATTTTCTCATTTCTATGCCCACTCACTGTACCCTTTGGCATCTCTATTTGCAGATATTTGTACCCCACTATCACTCCTGGTGTGTTGACTGCAGCCAACTACAGGTCATTCCTATGTATACATTACTGTACAGTTGTATTGCAGTGTTTATACCTTGTTAAACGAAAACATAGTTAAATCATTTGACATACTCCATACTTGTATTTTTTTCAAAGGATGTTTATTTAAGTGCTAATAAGTAGAGGGGGATATGCAATGGGCTGGGTTCATGGTGGAGAAAAGTCCAGGACAGAGTCCAGTCTATGTGGATCACAGGTGCATTGTCCAAGGGGGCATTGGAAGAGGAGCAGTGGCAGTTCAAGGTGGACAGGGTGACAGGGTGGGACACGAGGGTGACATTCAGGAGAGTCTTATTTCCTGGCGGGGTCTTGGCAATAGTCTCTGGCTTCTGCCTGGATCGCAAGGACCGTTTGCGGGGTGGTTCTCCTTCTGCAGGGGGAGAGGTGCTGGTGGCCTGTTGGTCCTGTGGCGGGTCTCCCGTCCACTAGCGGCAGCGGAGGTGGAGGGCTGTTCATCAGTTTGGCTAGTGGTAGGGGCCCGGTGGTGTGCCACTGCCTCCCTCATAGTGTTGGCCATGTTGCCAGCACCCTTGCAATGGTGACCAGTGTGGTGTTTATGTCCTTTAAGTTCTCCCTGATCCCCAGGTACTGTCCCTCCTGCAGCGGCTGGTTCTCCTGCATTTTGTTCAGTATCTGGCCTATCATCTCCTGGGAATGGTGGTATGCTCCCAGGATCTTGGTGAGTGCCTCCTGGAGAGTTGGTTCCCTGGGCCTGTCCTCCCCCTGATGCACAGCAGTCCTCCCAGCTTCCCTGTTGTCCTGTGCCTCTGTCCCCTGAACCGTGTGCCCACTGCCACTGATCAAAGGTCCCTGATCGTCCTGTGTTTGTGGGGTGGCCTGGGGTCCCTATAGTGGTGGACACAGTGCTAATTGACATGTCCTGGGGACAGAGGTGTGGGCCCGCTGGGGGGTACTGTGCTGGTATTTCCAGAGGGGGGAGGCTCTGTGGTGGTATGGGACAGTGCCTGGGTAACCGACTGTCCGGAGATCCCTTATGGGCCAGGTTAGTCATCCAGATCCAGGCGTCCAGAGTTGGTCATCACTGTGGGCCTCTTCTGGGGGGTGGGGCTGAATGTTGCTGGCACCTTCTCTCTGGTGACGTTGGGTGGGGGACCTGTGGGGATGTAAATGCAGTGTTATAGTTTCTGTGTGTGGCATCTTGGTAATGGGTGTGTTGCCCTCTAAGGTTGTTTTTGCCCTAGCAGCTTTGCTTTGTGTGAGTTGTTATTTAGTGGGCTATCTGTTTCCCTCTAGTGTGCATGCAGTGGTGATAGGTGTCCATGCAGGTCTGTGATGGGTGTCCATGCATGGGTGCTGCATGCAGGGCATGGTATTGGGATGTGTGGGTTGTGATGGTGGGGTGTGTGTGTGGTGGTAGAGTGATGGGAGTGAGGGTAAGGGTAGGGGTATGTGATGGCATGCAGGTAGGGCAAAGTGTTAGTAGTAGAGAGTTGACTTACCAGAGTCCAGTCCTCCTCCTACTCCTGCCAGGCCCTCAGGGTGCATGATTGCCAAGACTTGCTCCTCCCATGTTGTTAGTTGTGGGGGAGGAGGTGGGGGTCCACCACCAGTCCTCTGTACAGCTAGTTAGTGTCTGGCTGCTGTGGAACGCACCTTCCCCCGTAGGTCATTCCACCTCTTCCTGATGTCACCCTTTGTTCTGGGGTGCTGTCCCACGGCGTTGACCCTGTCCACGATTCTCCCCCATAGCTCCATCTTCCTTGCAATGGATGTCTGCTGCACCTGTGATCCGAATAGTTGTGGCTCTACCTGGATGATTTCCTCCACCATGACCCTTAGCTCCTCCTCTGAGAACCTGGGGTGTTGTTGTGGTGCCATGGGTGTAGTGTAAGTGGTCTGGGTGAGGGAGTGTAGGGTGATGTGTTGGGGTGTGTGATGTAAGGTGCGTGGATGGTGTATAGGTTATGGTGGTGTGTGGCTGTGGTCTTGTCTGTGGTCCTGCTATGTCTCTCGTGGCACTTGTTTGTATTCGTAAAGGGTTGTGGATAATGTGTGTTTGTGTTTTATAGTGGTGTGGGTGTGTGGGTCTGGTGTGTGAATGGGTGTCCAGTGTGTGTAGTTTGAATTGTCCAATGTGGTGTTGTTTTGTATGTGTGTGTGTATTTTGAGCGCGGCGGTATGTAAAGCCAATGGTTTACTGCCATTGAATGTCCACCATAGTGATTCGTGGGTCATAATGTTGTTGGCGTAGTCCTGTTAGCGTAACGGTGTGGGTTTTGCTACCGCCAGTTTATCACCGACCTGTGGGCTGGTGGACCTGTGTGTTGCTGTATAGTGACGGATTGCTATGTGTGTGTCATAATATGGGTAGCGGTGATCTGTGGTGGTGGCGGTATGTTGGCGGCAGTCAGCATGGCAGTAAGCGGTGCTTACCGTCAATGTCATAATGAGGGCCATAATATTTTGAGATTTAAAGGTGTATCATATAAACACAGACTTCCAAGATTTGCCATATTTTGAGTTAATTTATTTGTATACTTTCATAACATTATTTTATCTTACCTCAACATGAAATGTTTGCAGATACGTTAAGATAACATTTACCCACTGTGATACATAGCAATGTGAAAAAAGAGACTTGTAAGTATATAATCAAACAACTTATATAGAAACCATGCAATGACTTATGAACATGTTAAGGGTAGAATATATATATATATATATATATTTATATACACACACACACATTTTTGGAAGCAGTGGAAAACCTAACTGCAGGACGGCAGGTACAGCAATGAAAAGTGAAGTGTATCTAACGATTGCCATTGGGAGGCCCATTGGAGAGTTTGAAGAATTGTTTGTAAATTAAGTGTGAAAAGTGCACACCCATTAAAGAGAGAGAATTCACAGTACTGGACTTTAAATCCCAGCATGCATTTGGATGACTCACTGAAGGGGTTCACCGGAGGGCAATAATTGTAATGGGCATGTGATTTAAGGCTTGGTGAAAGGGCATGCGTAAAATCATACTCCAGCCTGTGAACAAGGGCTGTGGAGGCCCGAAACACATCAGACAAGGACAAAAGTATTCTCAATGTCAAAGTTGGTTTGGGAGCAGAAAATTAAGGAAAAAACCTGCATGGGAGTGCGTCTTCGTTTTGAGGGGAACTTTGAGGATGGGATATATATATATATATATATACACATACATACATACACATATACACATATACACAGACACGCACAGACACAGACACACACACACACTTAACTGTAAGTAAAATATACATTTGTTAAACAGGCCTAAGAGTATGTATATATTTTTATTATAAAATAGTTATAATACATATTTGTAGAAAGAAACACGTATCTAGATATATACATATAATCAAATTATAAATGTTTACATACACAAGCATTTGCAGTCCATTACTGTTTGGGTATGGTGGTTAGGTTGGAAAGAGCCGACTCTTGAGTAATCTTCTGACGGTAAGAAAGTTATCCATGGATCTCATATTTGGGAGTGAAGAATTCCATAGTTTGGCCACTTGAACAGAGAAGGCTGTACCACCTATTGTCTTTTTCTTGTATCGTGGTGTTTTGAGGTTGGGTGCCAATCTTGAACAGAGGTTTCTTTGTTGAATGTACTTGGTGATTTTATTCCTTATTAAAAGTAGTCCTGTTCCATGTATTGCTTTGTGGGTCATACAGAGTAGTTTGAAGGTGGATCTTCTGGCAACCGGTAACCAATGTAGTGTCCTCAGGGCAGGAGAGATGTGGGCTTGTGGCTTTACATGTAGGAGTAGTCTGGCAGCCGAGTTCTGAATGCGTTATAGTTTTTTCATAGTAGATGGAGATGATCCATGGTGGAGCATATTGGAGTAATCCAGTTTAGATAGTACAAGAGAGATAGTAGCCTGGACCTTGTGTGAAAATCCGAGGTGGGGGAAGATGCGTTGCTGAGATTTCAAGGTGATGAAGCTGGATCTTGCTATTTTGTCTACTTGGGCATTCATTGTTAACTTGGAGCCCATGGTAATTACAAGGTTTTTAACTTCCTTAGATACCTGAGGAGGTGGTCCCCGATTGTCAGGCCAGGCCCAGAGTGGGTCATAATTTTTCCAATCACCACATGTGAGTTTTTCCGTTTGGAGGCATTCAGTTTGAAATGGCTCCATGTCATCCACTGATCAATGGGTCTGAGGCAACTGAAGATGTATATTTTCCAAATGTCTCTGAGGCATTCTAATTTAAGGAGTATTTGTGTGTCATCTGCATAGCTGCAACACGTGAGTTGAAATGTATTGATCAGTTCTGGTAATTACATCATGTAGATGTTAAAAAGCATAGGTGAGATGATTAAGCCTTGAGGGGCCCCTGCTTTTGTGAAGCAGGGTTTGGACAAGAAAGGGGGAGAGTGGATGACATTTGTTCTGTTTTGAAGATAAGATGTGATCCAGTCAAGAGCAATCCCCTCTGTGCCGGCTTTGTAGAGCCTTTGTATTAGGGTGTCATGGTCAACAGTGTCATAGGCAGCTGAGAGGACCAAGAGATGTTGTGCAGCAACTCCATTACAGTCTACTGTGTTTTTAAAATAATCCCAGGTGACGATGAGAGAAGATTCAGTGCCTCTTCCTGGTCGGAATCCAGCTTGGTAGCCTGATAGTATGGAGTTATCGTCAATCAATTGTGACATCTGGACAAACACTGCTCTTTCTATCAGTTTGCCCAGGAAAGGTCTATTTGTAATTGGTGTAGTTGTTGGGGTCATGCGGGTCCAGGTTTGTTTTCTTTAATAATGAGTGTATGTATATCTTTTTAAGATCTTCAGGGAAAGTTTCCCATAGTTAAAGAATTATTGATGAGTCTTCTTACTGGTGTGGCAGCAGTGGTAGATAAAAGAATGATCTTGGAGATGTGTGGTGGACAAGGGTCAAAAGGACAGCCGTAAGGTCTGCTTGTTTTGACTAAATCCATACATTTACTTTGAAATATTTGTTTGAAGGAGTGCAGAGGCTGGGTTGCCTTTCTCTTGGTGGGGGGGATTATCTCACAAGCACTGCAATCTCTGTCACAAATAACAATTTTGGCCCTCATTATGACATTGGCGATAAATCCCACTACTGCCATGCTGACTGCCGCCATCATTCCGCCACGGCAGCGGATGTCCGATCCCCATATGACACACACCTCACAATCTGTCACTATTCAGCCACACACACAAGTCTGTCACACCAAAGGTCAGTGATAAACGGGCGGTATCAAAACCCACACCGTTACGCCAACAGAACTACGCCCACCACATTATGACCCATGAATCACCACAGCGGACATTCAACGGCGGTAAACCGTTGGAGGTACATACTGCTGGGCTCAAAATACACACACTCAAACAAAACAACACCACATTGGACAATTCAAACTACACACACCTGACACCCATACACACACCACACCCACACCACTATAAAACACACACCCACATTACCCACACCCCTTTATCATTACAAACCATTGGCACGAGACAGACACCACGACCACAGACAAGAACAGAGACACACACCACCATCACCTATACACCACCCACGCACCTCACAACACACACCCCAATACATCACCCTACACACCATCACCCACACTACTCACACAACACCCATGGCACCACAACGACACCCCAGATTCTCAGAGGAGTAGCTAATGGTCATGTTGAAGGAAATCATCCGGGTAGAGCCACAGCTATTTGGAGCACAGGTGCAGCAGATATCCATTGCTAGGAAGATGGAGCTATGGGGGAGGATTGTGGACAGGTCAATGCTGTGGGACAGCACCCCAGAACAAGGGATGACGTCAGGAAGAGGTGGAAGGACCTTCGGGGAAGGTACGTTCCATTGCTGCAAGACACCAGCTCGCAGTACAGAGGACTGGTGGTGGACCTCCATCTCCTCCCCCACAACTAACAACATGGGAGGAGCAAGTCTTGACAATCATGCATCCTGAGGGCCTGGCAGGAGTAGCAGGAGGACTGGACTCTGACAAGTCAACTCTTTACTACTATCACCCCCCTACCTGCATGCCATCACATACCCTCATCCTCACTCTCATCACTCCACCACTACCCACACACCCCACCATCACAACCCACTCATCCCAATGCCAAGCCCTGCATGGCATACCAATGTATGGACACCACTCACAGACTTGCATGAACACCTATAACTAAAGCATGCACACTAGAGACAATCAGCTAGACCACCACATAACAACTCACACAAGGTAAAGCAGCCAGGGCAATTACAACCATAGAGGGCAACCCACCTATGCACAATATGTCACACACAGAAACAATGACACTGCATTAACATCCCCACAGGTATCCCAGCCAATGTCACCGGAGAAGAGGTGGCAGCACTATCCAGTCCCCCCAGAGAAGAGGCCCACAGTGATGACAGTGATTCTGCTCGCCTGGATCTGGATGACCAACCTGGCCCATCAGGGACCTCCGGACAGTTGGTTACCCAGGCACAGTCACACATCACCACAGAGCCTCCCCCACCTGGAAATACCACCACAGCACTCACTCAGCGGACCCATACCTCTGTCCACAGGACACGTGAATCAGCAGTGTGTCCACCACTACAGGCACCCCAGGGCACACCTCACACCCAAGACAATCAGGGACCTAGGGTCAGTGGCAGTGGGCACACGGTTCAGGGGACAGAGGCACAGGACAACAGGAAACTGTGGGGACTGCTATGCGCCAGGGGGACGACAGGCCCAGGGAACTGACTGTCCATGAGGCACTCACTTATATCTTGGGAGCATACCAACATTCCCAGGACATGCTGGGCCAGATCCTGGCCAACGTGCAGGAGAACAGGCGGCTCAGGAGGGACAGTACCAGGGGATCAGGGAGGACTTGAAGGCCATTAACACCACCCTGGTCTCTATTGCAGGGGTGCTGGCAGACATGGTCAACATTATGAGCGAGGCAGTTGTACAACAGTGGGCCCCTGCCACTAGCCAGACTACTGAACTGCCCTCCACCTCTACTGCCGCTGGTGGATAGGCCACCAGCACCCCCCCCTGCAGAAGGAGAACCACCCCGCAAACGTTCCCTGCGATCCAGTCAGAAGCCAGAGACTATTGCCAAGACCTCCGTCAGGAAATAAGACTCTCCTGATTGTCACCCTTGTGTCCCACTCTGTCACCCTGTCCACCTTGAACTGCCATTGCTCCCCTTCCTATGCCCCCTTGGACAATGCACCTGTGCTACAAATAGACTGGAACGATGCCCTGGACTCCATCCTCACCCCAGCCCATTGCCCTTCTCCCATTTTACTTCTTAGCACTGCAATAAACAAACTTTGAAAAAATACAAGCATGTCAAATGATTTAAGTATGTAAACGTTTAACAAGGTTTAAACATTGCAATTCAACTGTACAGTAATGTTTACATAGGAAAGACCTGTAGTTGGGTGCAGTGAACACACCAGGAGCGATAGTGGGGCACCAACATCTGCAAAAAGAGTTTCCAAAGGGTACAGTGAGTGGCATAGAAGTGGGAAATAACAGCATGCCAGTGACAATGTGAAACAAAAAAATTACAATGGACTGTGAAGTTACACTGTCTTACCTGTGTGTCATTGGAAGTATTGTCTAATCACTGCAGTTCTGTTGTCCTCATCCTCATCCTCTGCCTCCTCATCTTCACTGTCCACAGGGTCCCTTGCTGTCACAAGGCCATCTCCAGCCTCCTCCTCCTGCAGAAACGGTACATGGCCTCTCAAGGCAAGGTTATGCAACATGCAGCATGCCACGATTATCTGGCAGACCTTCTTGGGTGAGTACCACAGGGATCCACCTGCTAGATGGAGGCACCGAACCTGGCCTTCAGGAGGCCAACAGTACGTTCAATGATCCTTCTTGTTCGCCCATGTGCCTCATTGTAACGTTCCTCAGTCCTTGTCCTGGGATTCCTCACAGGGGTCAGTAGCCATGATAGGTTGGGTGTAACCTGAGTCACCTGCAAATATCAAGGGACAACAGTTAGCCACACACTATCCCTTATGGCCCACACCATACCCATACACCAACATCCACTTGGTGGGAACCAGAGCTCACCTATTAGCTACACCCTGGGCCTCTGTAGTTGGCCCATCACATTTGGGATGCTGCTATTCCTCAGGATAAAGGCATCATGCACAGAGCCAGGATACTTCAGATTGACGTGGGAGATGTACTGGTCCGCCAGGCACACGATCTGGACATTCATTGAGTGAAAACTTTTTCGATTTCTGAAGACCTGTTCATTTTGCCGGGGGAGACAAATGCAATATGTGTTCCATCAATCGCCCCAATTATGTTGGGGATATGTTCCATTGCATAGAAGAAAGACTTCACTGTGGCCAAATCCTCCACCTGGGGGAAAACAATGTAGCTGCACATGTGTTTAACCAGGGCAGCCACACTCTGGTCAGCACGTTTGAGGACATTGGCTGTGACATTCCTGCTGCCAAGCCCACTGTCACTTGGAAAGAACCAGTTGCCAAGAAATGGAGCACAGTTAGCACTTGCACAAGAGGGGGGATCCCAGTGGGGTGACGGATAGTACATATCAGGTCCGGCTCCAGTTAGGCACACAGGTCTGTGATTATGGCCCTGTCAAGTCTGTAGGCGAGGATAATGTGCCTGTCCTCCATTGTTGCCAAGTCTACCAGGGCTCTGTACACGGGGGATGTCTCCATCGCCTATTCATCCTCAGCGGTTGCAATCTATGGGACAAAAGAGTGAGGAGCGGTCATAAACTGTACATTGTAGCCACTACAGTTCAATGCATGATGTGAATTTTAATTGTATTAGTGGCATTTGTTCTGTATCCACAGTTGTGATCTGTGACACAGTTATGATCCATGGCCTGCCCCCCGCCCCCTGAAATGGCGTCCGCCTGTCCTGTATGGAGGGACAGGTGGAAGTGAGGTAATTCCGCTGACGTTGTGCGCCGTTGTGGGAGGCAGTCAGGAACCGCCGTGTAACGCCTCATTGGACAATATTGGGCCCTATCGGGTACAGTGGCCAATGGTGATGTACACTGGCGGTGACGCTATGCACCGCCGCGGACGTCACCGCCATTTTCTATCTGTTCACTCACTTGCTACCTGACCCTCAACAGGAGAGGACCTACACTGCATGTGCTGCTGTGACCTGTGTCAGGAACCTACCATGGCCTGTGTGACTGGGGAAAGGACCCCTGCCTTCACCTCGGCGGAGTTGGAGAGACTAGTGGATGGGGTCCTACCCCAGTACGAACTGCTGTATGGGCCTCCAGACGAACTGGTGAGTACACTGTGAGCATGATGCATGGGGCATGAATGCATGGAGTGGTGTGTGTGAAGGCCTCGTGTGGGAGGGGTTGGCGGATGGGCCCTGGGCGGCGTGCAGCTTGTGTGCTGGGCCATATCTGTGCAAATGGGGATGGGAAGGGGTATGGTGGGCCATGAGTGTAACAGCCAGGACGGTCTGACTAATACCTTTCCATGTGTGTATTTCCTCTGTCGGTCTGTGCCCATCAAAAGAAGGGTATATGGCATGCCATCGCCAATGACGTGTGGACCCTGTTAGTCTACGGCAGGTGGAGCACCCACTGTCGGAAATGGTGGGAGGACCAGAGACGCTGGGCACGGAAGACGGAGGAGGCCCAGCTGGGGGATGGCCCCCAACGAGGAAGGGGTGCCCGTCGAACCCTGACTGCTTGATGGCCCTCATACTGGATGTGGCCTATCCGGAGCTGGATGGGCACTAGGGGGCATCACAGCAGCCACAAGGGGGTGAGTACAGTGCCCATCATTACTACTTACGCATGGTGGGGCGGTAGCCGGGTGGGGGATGTGTGTCAGTGGGTGCCCCTAGGCCAGGCCTGACATTGCAGAGGAGGTCCCATTTTGGCTAGGGTTCTGATGTGATATTCCTCCAACCTAGCTAGTAGGCATCCACTACTGGGCAGGGCTGAGTGGGTCCCAGGTCTGCTGCAGTTGGTGGTATGTGTCCCTCCCCATGCCCTGGTGACTAGTATTGTTACTGGTAGTGCATTGCATAGTGCATAGGGGTGTTCCCTGTGTGTGAGTGTGCTGTGTACACCAATGGTGGTGTAGGTGCAGCCACTGACCAAGTGTATCCTTTGTCTCTCCCCCATTTTTGTTTTGTCAACCTGTCCTTATGTGCATTAACATCATCTGGCGGAGGAGCAGAGGCACCGGCGACAGGGGGAGCTGCATCCCACCGCACCCAGGAGGCAGAGTCCACCAATGCTGAGGGCACCAGTGGGACGGAGGGTGAGGGGAGTACCACGGCGGAGACTGAAGGGGACAGTTCGGACAGCGATACCTCCTCCGATGGAAGCTCCCTGGTGGTGGTGGACACCTCTGTGCCCACCCCATCTACAGGTACAGCCACCACCCCCGTACCAGCACCGCCCTCCCAGCAGCCCCTCAGTGAGTTGCCCATGCCCGCTCACCCAGAAGGGTGGGCATCTCATTCGACCCAGGCACCTCAGGCTCTGCCCCAGACAGCCCTGCTGCCCTGAGTGAGGAGGCTATTGACCTCCTGTGATCCATCTCTGTTGGGCAGTCAACCATTGTGAATGTCATCCAAGGGCTGGCAGCCAAAATGCAACAGAACAATGCATTTCTGGAGGGCATTCTCACTGGCTTGGCGGCCCAACAGAGATCAATCCAGGCTCTGGCCTCCTCTCTGATGGCAGCCATTGTCTGTGTTTCTACTGTCCCCCCTCCAACTTCCTCCTCCCAATCCCATTCCCCTCAACCCCAACCTATCCCAAGTACACAGGCAGACAAGCATGCACACAGGACAACACACAAGAGTGGCACGGGCAAACACAAGCACCCCACTTCATCTCACAGGCACTTACACAAACACCAACCAGATGCAGACATTCGAAAAATCCACAATTTCCAATGTGTCCCCCTCTTCCTCCTCCTCCTTCACCTCCCTCCCAGTTCCGTCTACACTCACACCTTCTTGCACTACATCCTCATTCACCACCGCCATCACCAGCACACTTATCAGAACACACACCTCAGTGGCAAACACCACCCCAACAGCCATGCACATGTCCCCTGTGTCCTCTCCCAAAGTACACAAACGCAAGCACTCAGTCACCCAACAGCCATCCACCTCACCACAGCATCCAGCCCATGCACCTGCACCCAAACACAGCAGGCTGACACCTCCTACAACCACTCCTTCTTCCTCCACTCCCAAACCTTCTCCCTCTTCCAGTCCTAATGTCCCTAAGCAGCTTTTCCTCTCCACCATTGACCTCTTCCCTACCCCTCCCACCCCATCCTTCATGTCTGGCCAGGGTGGCTAAAACCCAGGCAAGCACCTCAGCCACCTAGTCCACGGGCCCAGTAGTGTCCACACCCACTTGTGGTGGGAAAGGATCCCGGGCACCAGGCAGCCACACACAAAGGGTGCCTGCCCCAAGTGCTTCCAAGAAGGGCAAGGAGCAATCCGCAGCTGCTGCCATGACGGTCAAGGTGCCACCCTCAGCTGCTGCCAGGAAGGGCAAGGAGCAATCCCCAGCTGGTGCCAGGAAGGGCAAGGAGCAATCCCCAGCTGCTGCCGGGAAGGGCAAGGGGCCATCCCCATCTGCTGCCAGGAAGGGCAAGGGACCTGCACCAGCAGGCAGAAAGGACAAGGGGCCTGGTGCTGGGACTCAGTCAGAGCCCCCACCACCAACCATGGTGGTGCAGCCGCCCGAGGCTGCAGGGGATGGGCTGGAGCTTCCGCCCCACTACCACCACCACCAACAGCGGCAGCATCATCAGCAGCAGCAGCACCACCACCAGCACCACCACCAGCAGTGGGCAGCCGTCCGAGGCTGCAGGGGATGGGATGGAGCTTCCCCCCCGCACCACCACCACCAGCGGCAGCATCAGCAGCAGCACCAGAACCACCACCAGCAGTGGGCAGCTGTCCGAGGCTGCAGGGGATGGGCTGGAGCTTCCCCCCACCACCACCCCGGCAGCAGCAACACCACCACCAGCACCACCACCAGCAGTGGGCAGCCGTCTGAGGCTGCAGGGGATGGGCTGGAGCTTCCCCCCACCACCACCACCAGTGGCAGCATCAGCAGCAGCACCACCACCAGCAGTGGGCAGCTGTCTGAGGCTGCAAGCAATGGGCTGGAGCTTCCCCCCACCACCACCAGAGGCAGCATCAGCATCACTACCTTTGAGCAGCCGTCACCGCCGCCGGACAGTCTGTAGTTCTGCGTCCATGGGCTGCTGTGTGGCCTGCTTCCTTCAAATCCTGTGGGCATGACACCCACCTGAGAGACTATGACCTTGCACTCTCCAAGATCTGTATCACGGGGCTCGATGTCCCCTCCAGAACCAGTGGGTATGGCACCCACTCACCCCATCCTCCCCAGGATGAAGATCACACGGCACAATGCCCCCTCCAGAACCAGTGGGGAAAACACCCACTCAACCCATCCTCCCCAGGATGAAGATCACAAGGCACGATGCCCCCCTCCAGAACCAGTGGGGAAAACACCCACTCACCCCATCCTCCCCAGGATGAAGATCACAGGGCACGATGCCCCCTCCAGGACCAGTGGGCAAGTCACCCACCCAAGAGACTGTGGCCTTGCACTTCCCAGGACCAAGCAGCAGGCAAATCACCCACTTGAGAGACTGTGGCCTTGCACTCCCCAGGACCAAGCAGTGGGCAAATCACCCACTTGAGAGACTGTGGCCTTGCACTCCCAAGGACAAAGGACACAGGGC
Organism: Pleurodeles waltl; assembly: GCF_031143425.1. Lineage (NCBI taxonomy): Eukaryota > Metazoa > Chordata > Amphibia > Caudata > Salamandridae > Pleurodeles > Pleurodeles waltl. The sequence continues at coordinate 548,242,340 of NC_090443.1, read as the reverse complement.
AAGTTGCCCCCTCCACGACCAGTGGTGTTGTACCATCTTCCGGCTGAGGTGCCCCCTGTTCCCCATCCCCCTGTGGTGCCTGCCTATTTTCGAAATGATGCCCCTGCAGTGTTCTCTCCGTGTTGTTGCAGGGGACAAGTGGGGCCTTGGACTTTGTAATGTGGCCCTGTGGCCCACGCACATTGATGACTGGGCAGTGTCCCTTGTAATGTACATAAGTATATACTTTTGGATTGAATGTTCCTATTTTTACTGTATTTATATTATTACACTCACTTCATCTATTTGTGTTGTCTTTGCATTATTCCTGAGGGGTACGGGGTAAATATGTTTTCTTACTGATTCTGATTGTGTGTATTATATTGGGGGTGGGGGTGTTGCATGTTGCGTGTATGTGTGTCACTCTCTTCTTCCTCCCCCCTTCCCCTGTGTGCTAGGCGGCAGTACTCACCGTGGTCGTCTTCACCGTCGTTGGTGTTTGTGGTGGAGCAGGACGTAGAAAAGCATTGGGAAGATCTGCAGTTCAGGCTCCATAGCGGCGTGGTTCTTTCCTGATTCTCCAATGGTGAGTCGTTTCCCGACAGTGCAGTGTTTCTGCCAGGCTTTTGATGTTGTTGGTACCGCCCCGGAAAAGATGGCATATTGGGCTATCATAATACAGTGGGCGGTACATTGTCTTCCGCCTGGCTGTAGGCGGCCACTGCTGTGGTGGCTGTTGATTCCGCCCTGGCGGTCGGTGTGGTAAAGTGGCTGTCTGTCTGAGCTCTTTCCGCCATGGTCATAATTTGGCCGTATTTACCGCCAGTCTGTTGGCGGCATTACCACCACTTTATCAATGAGGGACTATATATTCTTTATTTAATGAGGGACTAAATATTCTAGCAACTAAAGACAGCTCCAAAAAAAGTATGATTCTCAACATCCAGCTCCAGTCTTCTTTGCATTTATACTCTGGGCATACATAAAAAACAACAAGAATCCTTAATTTTAGTGAAACATGATTTCATGTAATAACAACAAACATTTCATAATATCTATGTGTAGCAAAAATTATTTAAGCACCCTGCATTCAGCATGCCTAACTCATTCAAGGGATGTGTTTCCACAATATTGAATACCATGTACCACAATATATCTCAGGATTAATCCTCCATCAAGGGACAGTGGTTTGAGAACATTAACAGTGTTAAACATTGGTTAAAACAGAAATCCACTAGCGAATTTCACTGTGTGAGGCTGCAACATGTTGTGCATCTGCTGTATGGAACTGTCAAAATCCACTGCAAAGTCAGTATGATGATGTGGAAGTTCATTCCTGAGATGAGTTAAGTATTCCAGGGCAACGTTAAATCATGACCAAAGTGGGCAATTGCCTGGGCCCCCATTTTCCAAGGCCTTTGTGTACAGTTGAAGGATAGCTGGAAGTCCTGCCATAACAATAGTGTGCATAAAATAAATGCTTAGTATGCATGTCTGGTCTGTCCAACCTTAACCCTTGTGCTCTGAGGTAGTGGGGGCTAATAAAAACAAACATTGTCAAAGCCAGTAGGTCTCGTCCATGCAAGAGCCAACTCAGACAAGAACCTGGGGATCCTGATCCACAATCAAATCTCGATGACCAACCCATTAAACTCAATCACATCCACCTGCTGCTACACCCTCAAGGTCCTCAAAAAGGTCTTCAGAAGGCTCCAACTGGGCACCCGAAGATCTGTCATGCAAACCCTTATCACCAGCTGAATGGACTATGGAAAACAGCCTCTATGTCGGCATCACTGCTCAACTCACCAGGAGGCCCCAGGTCATAAAGCATGCAGCAGCTTGACTAGCTCTAAAACCTCCACCCTGCGTGCACATATCCAACAGGCTGAAGGACCTCCACTGGCTCTCCATTCACAAACACACCCTCTTCAAGTTCCACACACACCTGCAACGCACTTCACAAGCAAGGCCTGGCATACCTCAACATCTGCATGCAGTTCCATGTCCTGACCAGACACCTGCTTTTGGAAAGCCTTTCCTGTGCCCTCACATCCACTGAGCCAGAGCTGTGGCTGTGCCTTTTCTCACCTAGCCAAAAGCCTGGAACATCCTCCCACTACATGTCAGAGCCACCAGCAGCATCTTAGAATTCCACACGAAACTGAAACCATGGAATTTCTGCTAGGATCCTGACGGGGAATCCCCATCCCTTCTACAGGTACCATACCAAAGTACTTTCCCGGGTGATAAATGTGTCTTACAAATCAGCATAACACGTACCTTCTTCCTCTGTTCTCTCACTGCATTACTCTGTTCTTTTCACCTCTCCTTTTCTCCATTCACTGTTTTCTTCATCTCTTCTCTCCCTCTCTTATCCCTCTTTGCACTTCTTTCTTCATTTCAACTAACTCTCGCTACCTCACTTTTATCTACTTTTCTATTTTTTCATTTATTTGCCTTCTCTCTCTCTACTTCTCTTTGCCACCCTCAGAACTCTGTCTACCTCTGTTTCAACCTTTTCTTTCTCTACTGCATTTCATTCTGTCACCTCTTTTATCTCTCCTCCCCATCTCTTTCTACTCATTATCACTTTCTCTCAACGTTTTTCACTAATTTCGCCCTTTACTTGACCTGTTGTTTTATACCTCTTCTAATGTCTCATTTTGCCCCTCTCTGTATGTCACTGCTCTGACTGTGCATTGCACTGTCCTACACTTCTCTCACTACATTATTTCTCTCCCTGTATTCCTCTGTGCCTCTCTGCTACCACCTCCTTATGATATACCTTTCTATCTAACTTAACACCTATCTACTTTACCCCTTAATGTACCCTCACCTTCTCCTTACATTTCTTTCTGACAATCTGTAGCTCTGTCCACCTCTCCACCTCACTCTGAATTCTCACCTGTCTCTCTAGCTCCCTTGTCCTATCTACTTCTTCCTTTTTATATCACTCTACATCTTCCTTTCTAGCTACTTTACCTTTCTGTCTTTACTTTACATCTCTCCCTTTCTCACCTCTCTCTTTATCTCGCCTTTATCTCTATCTCCAGTTTCCCAATACTTCTCTCACTAAAACTACATCCAAAACAAAAAAAGAAAAGGCCTTATGAATGCTTGTTAAAACATTCTTTTAGGACTATTTGCCAAGCAGACAAGCACAGCTTGAGCCTTTAGGTGTTTTTTTCATGATCCACTGTCTGAAAGGTGAGTGTGCATTTCAGTTTTTGTGGCATCACCCGGGCCTGACTCAGCTGAAAATGGCCAGTCAATTAAAAGTTGTTCTGAGCAAGGCCATCAAAATATGTCTTGCCTATGGCCCCAAGGATACTTAAACTTAAACTTGCGAAAACAAGGAATCTGTATTATTCCAGCCAGCACTATACCATGTGTTGGCGCATCCGAAGGCCATGAGCCACCCAAGCTTTGGCCTAAGTGCATGTTGGCATTCCCTTTCCAACATGCTACAACAGCGATGAAGCAGACAGAACCGTGCACACGGCAGCTGCCCTATTGCACTCACCTACCTTAAGTAGCGCATGGCCCATCACCACGACTCAGCTGCTGTTCCCTCAGCGAGCACTCGGACATAGTGTCAAGTAAACTGAGTTGTCTTGTCAGCCGCACCACTTCACCGCATTGATCGCAAACAGGTACTCCCTTTAGGGACTGGTCCAAACTATTGTAGGGGTAGGTACCAAGTTAGACAGCAACTAGCACACTACACAAGCTTTCCTTACTCACTTTGTCCTCGACATAAAAGAGCCTAATTACCAACCTGAATGAGCAACAACCACCAAGCAGAAAATGGTGATCCAAGAGGAGGGCCTTGTTAGATCTATCAGACTTAAAGTGGTCTGCCCGAAACGTTTTGCTTTACTCCTCCATTTTTGCAGATCTTGTTTTTGTTGGCCCTAGCACTCTGTGCACTGTACCACTGCTAACCAGTGCTTAAGTGTGTGTGCTCTCTCCTCTAAACATGGTGAAATCAGATAACACTCAACTGGCACATTTAATTTATTTGTAAGTCCCTAGTAAAGTAGTACTACATGTAACCAGGCCTGTAAATTTAATGTTACAAGTGTGCCTGCATCTCTGATTGCGCCAGTCTCTAATGTAGCCATGTTAAACAAGTCTCAGACCTGCAAATGCAGCCTGTGTGTGCGGTTTTGATCTGTCACTTACACCTGGCAAAGTAAACCATTTGCCAGGCCCAAAGCTTCCTTTTGAATACTGTTGCCCTGGGTTCTGCCCCAGCAGTGCAGTCAGATGCTTTGCTTTTTTTAATCACCTGGTTTTTGGACTTTTTACTGTGGGTAAGTCTCATTACTGGTGTCTCACCCACGATAACCGCATGGTAAACGGACTGCGCATGTTCACTTCCAGTGCCCACCTTTTAAGGTAGCCGCTGCACCGCAACAAGGGTAAGGGGCACTTGATTGGGTACACTTGAACACATATGCACACGTTTGTGGGCTGTGCATGGGAGACTACTGTTGTGCACAGCCCGGTAGCCGCGCACAGGTAGCTGGGTACAATGGGGACTCTGCAGGTATAGGTATTCACCTGGTAAAGGCATCATGAGGGAAGTGTACACTACTAGGGAAAAGTCATTGTGCTTTACTGTTTTAAGTATAGTGACACTCCATTATATACTTAGCGTGGACTGCCTTAAAGTGTAGTTTTCCTTCTCCTTGGCAAAGAAAGACCATTGACGTCTTAAACTAAAGTATAAACTGTGTAGGAAAATCAAATGTGTCACTTCTAAAGTGATAACTGTACATCTTGTGGGTCATTCAGAGTTTTCATATTCCCCTGGATCAGCTCAGGATCAGATTCCAGGCCTGTTGTCACCCTGCTGTGTCCAGTAATTACATTCTTTCCAGCAGCAGGAACAAAGGCCGCCCCCACACAAAAGGAGCAATTAGCACCACTTCTCCTTGCTCCCAGGAGGAAAGGGGTGGGGCAGAATGCTCTGTATCAATCACCCAGCTGTCATACTGCATCAGGGATGGGCCTGCTCAAGCCCCCTGAACAAAGGAGAGTGCCCAGACAACTGGAGCCAAACCACCAGTGGGCCGGCTTTGAAATTCTAGTGTGCAGGTCCCTGGCAGTGATGTCAGCGAGAGGTGGAGCTGAGACTCCAGGAGCTGATGTGACCAGTGGCTCCTTGATGACACCATTTTGGTTTGTCCCAACATGCTGTGCAGGAGGATTGGGGCAGGGATGGAGAGGTGATGTGGCACCCCAGGATTTGTTAGGGGCGCCTGTATTCTGGAACCTTCCTCTCCCCTTTATAAACTCTTGCACAAGGGGAAGACTTTCTTCTTGTCAGCAGATTTTCTACCTACTTCGCTGCTGGAACCTGGGACTGCCATGGAGAACTGGAAAGAAGAACCCCCTGACTCTCACTCAGTTGACCCCAGGATCAGTGGGTCTCCCTAAGTGCCAGTGAGGCTGCCCCCATTATCCCTCTGAAGACCAGCTGGGGGAAGCCCTGGACTCTTCTGCGTTCACCAACAGAGCCCAAAGGAAAACTGGCGCAGGAAGCCAGGAGGATCAGCATGCAGGACTTCACCACTTTGGAGGTGAGGAGGGTTGTTGCAACTGCCCCTAGAGCTTTCCACCAGGTGTAAAATGAGCCCAGGATCGTCCAAATTGGCCCACCAGAGCCCAAGTTATGGCATTTTAAATTTTGGTGACCTTTGACCTAGTCTGCCACTGAGTGTGTGGCTCTCCGCAGCAGGTCTGGTAAAATTCCCCAGGGTGGGCCAGAGCCTGGGGGATTGCGCAGGAAAGCTAAATCTATTTTGTTGGGTGAGAGGCGTGCATGGGACCCCCTCCCCGTGTTCCTAACTCGCCCGGGGACCCCATCAACCGGGAGGACTCTCCTTGTAGGGGCAGGGACCCTATCCCCAGCCCCTGTGTACACGTAATAATGGAGAAACGCCATCAGGCTTCCCCAGGAGGAGGCAGAAGGGGCCCAGGACCTGACCTCTGGGCCCCAGGAAGCAGCCCCATCATCACCTGTCTGCCTGCTGGAGCGAGCAGACACAGGAGAAGGACTGCGGGCTCCCGTGGCAACAGGCTGATGTGGTGCCAGTGTGGAGAGCCGGCAAGGGCAGCCGTGAGTGGGCTTCACGAGCTGCCGTCCAACTGTGGCCATCTCTGGGGTGCCCATGTGGGACTAGACACGCCCACCATGTAAAAACTTTGCAAATGCGGCACAAGGCTGCCTTTTAAATAGAAAAATATAAGGGAAATCCTCAGTGCGGCTCTCCGCAGTGCTCCACGGCACAGCAGAGTTGATACTACAATATTCACTGAACTCGGGAAGCTCGCCCCATAATACTTTGTGGGGCATTTCTTTTACCACACATGTTTGCCCATAACTCAGCCTGTGGTGGTCCTAGGACGAATGGCCCACCACCTATACATTCAGCATGAAAATCTCTTTCTGTCCAGGTCATCCTCTGGGTCCCCATTCTACGATAGGGTGCAAAATCATAACCTCTTAAAGCTGGGAGTAGTTTGTTTTTTAAAGGTTTTATGTGATCAGATTCTAGAAGGCCTGAAAATGCACTATGACCTCTAGGGGCTGTTAGTGTGGTTACACTGCAGTGTTTTTTTGCCATTCTGTTTTCATCTGGTTAGGCACTCTAGGGGCTTATTATATGGTTACATGGCCATGTTTCTTCAAAATGCTATTTTTATTGTGGTGCCCTCATTGGGCTGTTCAGTCCATTACAGTCTAATGCTAAGTGTACTAAAGAATGCACAAACACAAAGGTAATTTCTGATAAAGGTTTTTATTGTGTTTACATGATGATTGTATGTGTTTTATTGATCCCTCCCTATTGGAATTATGATAATGATTCATGCCAATGTACCATCCTTATTACACTATGACTGTTTGAACACTCTTGATGTGTTTGGATGACCCCTCTAAGGGGTCACCAGTGGTTGCACAATGTCAGCTATGGTATGTTCCATCTGCTAACATATATTTGTAAATTATTGCATATTATTTAGTAGTGTGTGTGTAATAAATATACTTATCCTTTTTTAAAGAAGAAGTACTGACTGGACAATCATTTAATGATTGTGATTCTTGCGTTCCCGTGATTGGTGATTCCTAGCCCACACCACCCCCTTTGAGTAGGCCTTAGGCTGCTCTGCCTCGCTATTCTGTGAGAGTCAAGCGCTACAATGGGGGTGTTTGGTTCCCACTGAGGACAACTGAGGAACTATTACTTGTGCTGGGCACACAACTAATAGCTCAATTTGCAACATATACTTATAAGTCACCACTAGGGTAGGCCCTAAAAAGCCCCAAGGGCAGGGTGTAGAGTATTAAAAAAATGGACATGTACTCCTAAGTTTTACATGTCCTGATAAAGAAAAATTCTTATATGCGTTTTGTCATTACTGCAAGGCCTACCTCTCCCATAGGATAACGGTTGGTTCCCTTATTACATTTAATAAGTGGCACCTTTCAATTGAGAGCAGGTAGAAGCATTTAGTTTGACACCTAAAGAGTTGTAATTTAAAGCCATCAGTAATGGCAAAGTCAGATTTTAAGTCACAGTTTTGAAAAACGCCACATTTAGAAAGTTGGCATTTTCTTGACCCAACCATTTGGTCTCTGCTGCCCGTATCCTGTCTCAGATGACTAGGTATAGCTGGCAGTTAGTGTTTGTGTATTGTTCTCAGACAGTGAGACGAAGGGCCTTCATGGATGATAGGATGGGCCATTTCTGACTTGATTGAGGGGAGCAGGTGTCACCTACCACACTTGTATATCACATAGGCTCTACCTAACACACTCACAAAGGGTTTTGACACTAGTCATTTGTGATCCTAGACAAGCTGAGGCCAGGGAAGGGAGGCAGACAATTCCAAACACCTCTGAGGTGGAAACCTCCAGTGCCGCCTGACTGTCAATCAATCAATCAGGATTTATAAAGCGAGGCTAATCGCCCGATAGGGTATTCAGGTGCCTGCATGTCCCAAAAGCTTATTCAAACAGCCAGGTCTTGAGGACCATTTGGAAATCTGGAAGTGGGGTGATGGTCTGGAGGTGCGTGGGGAGGCTGTTCCAGGTTTTTGCTGCAATGTGACAGAAGGAGCGTCCTCCACTTCTGCTTCAGTAGATGCAGGGAGTATGGGCAAGTGAAAGGGAGGCAGAGTGTAGTCATCTGTTAGGATGGAGGAGAGACAGCCTTAGAGTGATTGGCTCATGATAGGAGTCTTAGAGAGCTGGACCTTAAAGCCAAACAAGCAGAGTCCATCAACCACGGTGGCATCATACCCCCAGTGTCTGAAGGGGGCAAAAAGGTTTGCATATCTAAAGATCTGGTGCACAACTATCTCCTAGGGAATGACACAGACAAGCGTTTTTTAGCCTATGAGGTGGTCCTTACAATGCACTGGGTCCCATAATAGTTTTGGGGGCCTCACTCTGGAAACACATGCCTGCAGTGGGGAGGGATGCTTTGCTTATACTGGAGGTGGGGGACCAGATGAAATACATCCAAGTAAATACCATCCTAACCACCAAGTTTGGACTCATCCCAGAGAAGGAACGCATTAGGTTCAGGGATAGCCAAAAGATACAGAACCAGTCTTGGTGGATTTTCTACATCATGCAAGCAAGGCGCTGAATGGTTAGGTGTGGACAGCAAAGTTGATGATTTTAATGGGTTGTTTAATCTGATACTAAGAGAGCACATGCTCAATATTTTTTTACTAAGGTGCACCAGCACCTAGTAATAGTAAGCTCACTGACCCCAGAAGCTTGCTAAGGAGGCTGACCTGTGGCTCAGCACCAGGGTGTCCAAAAAGGTATCTGGGGAGAATCACCCACCAGAAGAAAGAGAGGGTAGAAAAGCTTAAAAGTAAGGAGTTCTCTAAAGCCCCTCAAAATAATTCCAAAGAGAACAATAGTAACCAGTCTCAGTCTGGGCCTAAAAGAAAAGAGTTCTTTGATAAACAGACAAGGAGGTTCGTCCTCCAGTGTACTGAGTGTTCCAAGTATGGGCACTTCAAAGGAGACACCAAGGCCCTCATTACAACCCTGGCGGTTGGTGTTAAAGCGGGGGTAACACCGCCAACAGGCCGGCAGTTAAAAAAATGGGATTACGACCACGGCGGAAACCGCCAACATAGACAGCCACCTTAACACCCCGTCCGCCAGGGCGGTAGCAACAAACACTGCGGCAGTCACCGCCAACAGACAGGCGGAAGACAATGTACCACCCACCCTATCATGAGAGGCCAATCCACCAGCTTTTCTGGGGCGGTACCAATGACATCAAAAGCATGGCGGAAACAGTACATCGAAGGGGAACCACTCACCTTCCGACACTCCAGGAAGACCCAGGACGCCATGGAGCCCGAATTGCAGATCCTCCCATGTTGGTGTATCTTCTCATACACAAGGAAGTAGAAAGAAGGCACCTAGCACACAGGGGGAGGGCAGGGAAAAGAGAGTGACACACACGCGGCACGCAACACCCCCCCACCGTCACCCACAACACCATACACACTAACACATCCAACAACATTACTGATACACCCCGTCACCCCCTGGAAGAACGCAAGGACAAAAGGAAATGAGTTTAACCAGTGTTATATTGGAACATTCAGATATAGCAATAGAATTTTAAATAATCAGTATATACAACATTTTACAATATGTACACAAGGCCATACACTGTCCCTTGTAAATGTCCGTGGACCAGTGGTCCCAAAAAGCATGGGCAAAGCCCACACATGACACCTGCCTCAAAACAGAGAAAACACTGCAGGGGCATTAGGTAAAAAAAAAACAGGCACCTCAGGGGGAAGGGGAGGGGGGCACCTCAGCCGGAAGATGGTACGACGCCACTGCTCCTCGAGGGAACTCCATGCCCACTCCCTGGTCCAGGGGAGTGCAAGGCCACAGTCTCTCAAGTCTCCCAAGTGGGTGGGTTGCTCACTGTTGGTCCTGGGGAGTGCAAAGCCACAGTCTCTCAAGTCTCTCAAGTGGGTGGGTTGCCTACGGCTTGGTCCTGTGGAGTGCAAAGCCACAGTCTCTCAAGTCTCCCAAGTGGGTGGGTTGCCCACTGCTTGGTCCTGGGGAGTGCAAAGCCACAGTCTCTCAAGTCTCTCAAGTGGGTGGTTGGCCCTCTGCTTGGTCCTGAGGAGTGCAAGGCCACAGTCTCTCAAGTGGATGGCGTCTTCCACTGGTTCTGGAGGGGGCATTGTGCCCAGAGTGCTTCATCCTGCCAAGGATAGGGGGAGTGGATGCCTTTCTCCTCTGGCTCTGGAGGGGGCAATGTGCCCAGAGTGCTTCATCCTGCCAAGGATAGAGGGAGTGGATGCCTTTCGCCACTGGTTCTGGAGGGGGCATTGTGCCCAGTCTGCTTCATCCTGCCAAGAATAGGGGGAGTGGATGCATTTCTCCACTGGTTCTGGAGGGGACATTGTGCCCAGTGATGCTGCACCTGGGGTGTGGCAGTTAACATTCTCTCACCTGGGTGTCTGAGCCACGAGATGTACATGGAACAGGATGGATGATACTCCATGGAGGCAGAGCCACACTCCATCCTGTGGCAACTTAGGCTGCAAACTGCTGGTAGTGCCAGTGCTGGTGCCTCATGTGGTGTGTTCAGGGACCAGGAAGTCACCTGCAGCCTCGGACGGCTGCCCACTGGGGATGCTGCTGACGTCCGATATAGTGGCACCGGCTGGGCACGCGGTGGTGCAGATGGTGGTGCAGGTTGCGGTGGCTGCGGTGGTGGCTGCGGCAGAGATGCTGCTGGTGCTGCCTGTGGTGCAGGTGTCTGTAATGGTGAAGGGAGACACCAGACCGTCTCCGGCAGCCTCGGATGGCTGATCCTTGGGGAGGATGCTGCAGACTGACATTGTGGCAGCGGTGGTGCAGGTGGCGGTGCAGGTGGCGGTCGTTGTGCGGTGGTGACCGTGGTACAGGTCGCTGGCATCTCTGGGGAAATGGTGACTCCAACCCCTCACCAGGAGGCATCGTGCCCTGAGGTGACTTGGCCTTGTCTTGTGTCCCTTCCCCACCTTGGTAGTCGCTGCTGGGACCTTGGCACTGTCCTCTTTGTGTTTGAATGAGGCCTTGCTGGGTGGGTGGTGCAACTTTCCCCTGCTGCATGCTGGCCTCTTCTTGACCTCAGCAGGTGGCGGAATCTGGTGGTCCTTCCCATCTGTAGGTGGCACAATGGCAGCTCGATCCACCTGGACTTGCAGGGACCACAGCGGACGCAGATTTGGTGGCTGAGGTGCTGGGCTGAGATTTAGACATCCTGGCCCTAGGGGAAGAACGGGGGGAGGTGTAGGGAAGAGGTTAATGTTAGCTAGGAAAAGTTTTTTTGACACACTGGGACGGGAAGATGGAGGGGGTGTGGGAGTGGAGGAAGAGGTAGTGGTTGTAGGAGGTGTACGTCTGCTGAGTTTGGGTGACAGTGCATGGGCTGGAGGCTGTTGTGAGGTGGATGGCTGTTGAGTGGGTGTGTGCCTGCATTTGTGTACTTTGTGAGAAGGGCTCACAGACACACTGGGAGAGGACACAGGGGAAGTGTGAATGGTTGTGGGGGTAGTGATTGCTCGTGAGTGGTGTGTTGTGATGGGTGTGCTGGTGATGGAGGCAGTGGCTGATGTAGTGCATGCAGGTGTGAGTGGAGATGATACTGGGAGGGAGGTGGAGGGCGTGGAGGAGGGGGGCACAGTGGAGGAAGTGGATGTTGGTATGTGTGCATGGGTATGGTGCTTGTGTGAGTGCCTGTGTGATGATGTGTGGTGCTTATGTTTGCCTGAGCCACTTTTGTGTGTTGATGTGTGTGCCTGCTGGTCTGAAGGTGTGCTTGGGATAGGCTGAGGTAGAGGGGATTGGGTCTGGGTAGTGGAAGTTGGAGGGGGGAGTTCTGGACACAGGGACAATGGCTGCCATCAGTGCGGAGGCCAGAGCCTGAAATGCTCTCCAGGTATGCATTTGTTTGTTGCAAATGCCTCTCGACACCCTGGATGGCATTCAGAATGGTTGACTGCCCAACAGTGAGGGATCTCAGGAGGTCAATAGCCTCCTCACTGAGGGCAGCAGGGCTGACTGGGGCAGGGCCTGAGGTGCTTGGGGTGAAGGAAATGCCCACCCTCCTGGGTGAGCAGGCACGGGAAACATGCTGAGGGGCTGCTGGGAGGGTGGTGCTGGTAGGGGGGCTGGCGGCTGTACCTGTTGTTGTGGTGGGCACAGAGGTGTCCGCCAGGGAGCTTCCATCAGAGGAGGAGTCGCTGTCACTGGTATCCCCTCCGGTCCCCGTCGTGGAGCTCCCTCGCCCTCCGTCCCACTAGTGCCTTCACCCTCAGTGGATTCACCCTCAGGGGCCCTGTGGGATGCAGCTCCCTCTGTCGCCGGTGCCTCAGCTCCTCCGCCAGATGATGCTAATGCACACAAGGACGGGGTGACAAAACAAGAAGGGGGGGAAGACGGAGGATACACATGGTCAATGCCAGCAACACCACTACCGTTGGCGAACACACCACACACTGAGCTGCCCTATGCACTAAGCTAAGCGTTGCCCAACCACTCACTATGGTAGTCACCACCCCTTGGGGTACAATGCCTAATGCCAGCACCTGCACACCTGACACCCACAGGACCCGGTACACTAGTAGTTGCCCAATTGTACCATTGGGGTAGGGGTGCTTCCGAGCCTGCAAACAAGGGACCTACCCTGGCATGATCGCCCTGGCCTAGGGGCACCCACAGCCCACATCCCCCACCCAGCTTGTTCCTAAACCACGCAAAGTCAGCTTTCTGAAACTGTACTCACCCCCTTCTGGCTGCTGTGATGCCCTCAAGCGCCCATCCAACTCTGGATAGGCTACCTCCAGGATGCGGAACATCAGGGGGGTCATGGTGCGACGAGCACCCATTCCACGTTGGGAGGCCAGCCCCAGCACAGGTCTCCCATCTCTTGTGGCAGTGGGTGCTCCGCCTGTGATAGACCCCCAGGGTCCGCACCTCCTTGGCGATGGCACGCCAAATACCCTTCTTCTGGAGGGCGCTGACCTAGAGGGTAAACAGAGTGAAAAAATGTAATTACTCACCCATCCGGACTGTCATACTCATTGCCCACCAGTTCCCACCCATGCCCTGACGCACATACACTGACCACCTCACATGCAGCACTCAGGCCACCCCCCAACATGTGGCTTACATCCACACCACTCCAAACAGGCATTGCCCACGCATCATGCTCACAGTGTACTCATCTGTTAGTCTGGAGGACCGTAGAGTAGCGTGTACTGGGGGAGGACCCCATCCACCAGTTTGTCCAACTCCTCCGCAGTGAAGACAGGGGCCCTTCCACAGACACTGTAACCATTGTCGCTTCTAGGCTCAGGTCACAGCAGCACTTGCTGTGTAGGTTCTCTCCTGTTGATGGTCAGGTATCAAGTGAGTAAATGGGTAGAAAATGACAGTGATGTCTGTGGCGGGGCGTACCGTCACTGCCGGCGTACATCACCATTGGCTCCTAGGACCCATAGGACCCAATGATAAACAATGTGGAGTTGCGCGGTGGTCTTCGACCGCCTACCGTGACGCTGCACAACGCCAGCGCAGTTACTTCATTTCCCCTTGTCCCTCCTCACAAGTCAGGCAGCCGCCATTTCAGGGGAACACATGGCATGGCACCTAACTGCGTCACAGCACATATTGGCACATATACTGACTCACGATTTAACACACGGCTTCTGTAACATTAGTTCAGACACAGTTGTGCTATCTATGTGGTAAATGACCTTCTGCTCACCGTTCTCCTCCATAGGCTACACCCGCTGAGGCAGCATATGAGATGGCGGCATCCTCCGGTGTACAGACCCCAGGTGGACCTGTTGAGAACGGAAGACAGACACATCATAATCACATACAGACTTGATCGTGCCACAATCCAAGAACTGTGTACCCAATTGGAGCCAGCCCTGATGTCAGCTATCCGCTAGCCCACAGGTATCCCCCCTCTTGTGCAGGTCCTGTCAGTGCTCCATTTCCTGGTAGGTGGCTCTTTCCAAACTACAGTGGCCATGGTATCAGGGATGTCTCAGCCAATGTTCTCAAACGTGTTGAGCAGGGTGTTGTCTGCCCTGCTGAAACATATGTGCAGCTACTTCGTGTTCCCCCAGGTGGAGGATTTGGCCACAGTGAAAGCTGACTTCTATGCCCTGGGACATATCCCCAACATCATTGGTGCCATTGATGGTACACATGTAGCATTTGTCCCCCCTGGAGAAAGCAAAATCACAAAATAAAATGAACAAGTGGACAGAAATAGAAAAAGCGACCATTCGATGAATGTGCAAATGGCGTGTTTGGCGGACCAGTACATCTCCCATGTGAATGCCAAATATCCTGGCTCTGTGCATGATGCCTATATCTTGCAGAATAGCAGTATCCCTTTTGTGATGGGCCAACTTCAGAGGCACCGGGTAAGGCTAATAGGTGAGCCCAAGGTCCCCACACAGTGTGAGTAGGAGTCTGGGTATGGGGTAGTCCCTAATGGTTAGTGTGTGTCTCACAATTGTCCCTGGATTTTTGCAGGTGACTCTGGTTACCCCAACCTCTCATGGCTACTGACCCCAGTGAGGAATGCCAGGACAAGGGCAGAGGAACGCTACAATGAGGCACATGGGCGAACTAGGCGTATTATTGAGAGGACATTCGGCCTCCTGAAAGCCAGATTCCGGTGCCTCCATCTGACAGGTGGATCCCTGTACTACTCACCGAAGAAGGTGTGCCAGATCATCGTGGCATGCTGTATGTTGCACAACCTGGCATTGAGACGCCAGGTGCCTTTTCTGCTGGAGGATGAGCCTGGTGATGGTCTTGTGGCAGCGGTGGAGCCTGTGGACAGTGAGGAAGAGGAGGCAGAGGAAGAAGATGTTGACAACAGGACAAACATCATCATGCAGTACTTCCAGTGACACACAGGTAAGAGACTGTAACTCCTCTTCACATATCAGTTTACTTTGGGACATTGTACATGGCAGCCTCTTAACCTCTGTCTATGGACACTGACTGTTCCCTTTGGATTTCCTTTTTTCAGATCTGTGTACCCCATTCTGCCTTCTGCTATGTGTACTGATGCCCAATAACTGTCATACATTGGTATGAGTAAATGAACATATACCTTGCAATGCTTTGCTAATGTTGTAGTAATACATTTGTGAATCATCAGACTAACTCCAGATTGGTATTTGATTAAAGGGTGTTTATTTAGGTGCTAATGGGTATAGGGGTATGTGCAAGGGGCTGGTATGATGGTGGAGGAAGGTCCATGGTAGAGTCCAGTCTCTTGGTATCACAGGTGCATTGTCCAAGGGGGCATAGGAAGGGGAGCAATGGCAGTTCAAGGTGGACAGGGAAACAGTGTGGGACAGAAGGGTGACAATCAGGAGGGTCCTATTTCCTGGCGGGGGTCTTGGCAATGTTCTCTGTCTTCTGCCTGGATCACAGGGACCATTTGTGGGTTGGTTCTCCTTCTGCAGGGGGTGGGGTGCCGGTGGCCTGTTGTTCCTGTGGCGGCACCTCCTGTCCACTAACGCCGGCGGAAGTGGAAGGTTGTTCCTCGGTTTGGCTAGTGTCAGGGGCCCTTTGTTGAGCCACTGCCTCCCTCATGGTCTTGCCCATATTAGCCAGCACCCCTGCTATGGTGACCAGGATGGTGTAGATTTTGGTGAGGTCATCCCTGGTTCTCCTTCTGCAGGGGGTGGGGTGCCGGTGGCCTGTTGTTCCTCTGGCGGTGCCTCCTGTCCACTAACGCCAGCGGAAGTGGAAGGTTGTTCCTCGGTTTGGCTAGTGTCAGGGGCCCTTTGTTGAGCCACTGCCTCCCTCATGGTCTTGCCCATATTAGCCAGCACCCCTGCTATGGTGACCAGGATGGTGTAGATTTTGGTGAGGTCATCCCTGATCCCCATGTACTGTCCCTCCTACAGCCGCTGGGTCTCCTGAAACTTGGCCAGTACTGTGCCCATGGTCTCCTGGGAATGGTGGTATGCTCCCATGATGTTGGAGAGTGCCTCCTGGAGAGTGGGTTCCCTGGGCCTGTCCTCCCCCCGTCGCACAGCAGTCCTCCCAGCTTCCCTGTTGTCCTGTGCCTCTGTCCCCTGAACCGTGTGCCCACTGCCACTGACCCCAGGTCCCTGATCGTCCTGTGGGTTTGCCTGGAGTCCCTGTAGTGGTGGACACAGTGCTGATTGACGTGTCCTGGGGACAGTGGCATGGGCCCGCTGGGTGGGTGTTGTGCTGGTGTTTGCTGAGGGGGAGGGTCTGTGGTGGTATGGGCCTGTGGCAGGGGAACCGACTGTCTAGAGGTCCCAGATGGGCCAGGCTGGTCATCCTGATCCAGGCATGCAGAGCTACTGTCATCACTGTGGGCCTTTTCTGTGGGGGGCTGGATGTAGCTGGCACCTCCTGTCCAGTGACGTTGGATAGGGGTCCTGTTGGGATGCATAAGCATTGTTATTGTATCTGTGTGTGCCATCTTGTGCAATGGGTGTGTTTCCCTTATTGAAATGTGCTTTCCCTGTCGCCTTGGCCTTGTGTGTTTGCTGATTGCGTGGGGTGGATGAGTCTCTCTAGTGTTCATGCTGTGATGATGGGTGTCCATGCAGGTCTGTGATGGGGGTTCATGCACTGGTGGAGCATCCAGGGCTTGGTACTGGGATGTGTGGATTGTGATAGTGGGGTATATGTGAGGTGGTGGAGTGATGGGGGTGAGGGTAGGGGTAGGAGTTAGTGACGGCATGCAGGTAGAGTGGGGCGGATACAGTAGTAAAAATTAGACTTACCAGAGTCCAGTCCTCCAACTACTCCTGCCAGGCCCTCAGGATGCATGATTGCCAAGACTTGCTCCTCCTATGTTGTTAGTTGTGGGGGAGGAGGTGGGGGTCCACCACCAGTCCTCTGTACAGCAATCTGGTGTCTTGATACCACGGAACACACCTTCCCCCGTAGGTCGTTCCACCTCTTCCTGATGTCATCCCTGGTTCTTGGATGCTGTCCCACGGCGTTGACCCTGTCGACGATTCTCCGCCATAGCTCCATCTTCCTTGCAATGGAGGTCTGCTGCACCTGTGATCCGAATAGCTGTGGCTCTTCCTGGATGACCCTTAGCTCCTCCTCAGAAAACCTGGGGTGTCTTTGAGGTGCCATGATGTGGTGTGAGTGACATGTGTGAGGTGATGTGTGGGGTGATGTGTTGTGATGTATTATGTGATGTGCGTGGATGGTGTATGAGTGATGGTGTTCTGTGCCTTTGAGTGAAGGTGTGCTCTTTGCTTTTCTCTCTCTGCTTGTTCTAATTTTTTCATTGAAAGTGTTGTGGGTAATGTGTGTGTGTGTTTTATAGTGGTATGAGTGTGAGGGTGTGGTGTGTGTATGTGTGTCAGGTGTATGTATTTTGAATTGTCCAATGTGGTGGTGTTTTGTAAGTGTGTGTGTATTTTGAGCGCGGCGGTGTGTACCGCCAATGGTTTACCACGGTTGAAAGACCGCTGCATTGATTCGTGGGTCGTGATACTGTGGGCGTGTTCCTGTTGGTGTGACGGTGTGGGTTTTGCTATCGCCAGTTTATCACTGACCTTTGGTGTGGCAGACTTGTGTGGGTGTCTGTATTGTGGTGGTATTCTCTGTGTGGGTCTTAATATCCGTGGTGGTTTACCGCCGCAGTCACGGTATATTGGCGCCCGTCAGAACAGCGGTAGGCGGCATTTACTGCCAAGGTTGTAATGAGGGCCCAAATGTCCCAAGAGGACACAGCCCACCCATCAGTGGTCAGACCCATGGTTTGGCGAGTGCAGCGCTTGGTGAGGAGGTGGCCTTAGTTAGCTTGGGGTAGAACAGAAGTTGACTTAGTGTCCCTACGGGATAGAGATATGGTGCCAAAAGCCCATATGCCCTCAATACTTCTAAGTATAGGCAGTGTGTCATCATCAATGGGCAAAGGGTAGAAGCTCTAAGAGACACAAAAGCTAATATGACTACTATGAGATGTCATCTGGTGCCTCAGAGCAGGTCATTCCTAATAAGTTCCACCAGGTCATAGTCACAGACAACCATGAGCGCCATTACCCAGTGACTCTGGTGCCTTTTAAGTTGGGGAAGAGGGGGGCTGAGGTTCTCTAAAAGTAGGTATGAGCCCTGCCATGTCTGTAGATTGTCTATTAGGCAAAGACCTAGAGCAGCCTGTCTAGAATAAAGTGGAGTTCAGGTCCCACCTGGAGATGTTAGGCATGCCTGAATGGGTCTGTATGACTTAAAAGTCCATTGCTTCCCAGGAGGGGAGTCAAGGAAGTCTGGTGCCTGGAGAATGGCCCATTCAGTTGCCATGAACAGCAAGGGCGCGGAAAACCAGCCCCGGAGGTCCTCACAGTCATTATGTGCTGAGGCACCCCAAGCCTATCGGGGAAGACACTGCTCCCACTGGAAATTTGCCTGCGCTTGGTGAATGGCACATTGAGGGTGGGCCTACCAGTGAGGAACTCTGCAAGGCGCAGAAAGAATGCCAACCTGTAGAGGGCTTGAGGCGGCAAACTGAGGTCCAGGAAGCAGGTGATAGCTCTGGAGATCACTGTATCTATTGGGAGAAGGACCTCCTTTTAGTGAGCCTAATGTTCTTGGATACGGGCTGGTAGTACTTCAGTGTTCAAAGGCTTTCCTACTGGGGTTGTGTTATGATATACCCCTGTATTGATATGTAGGGAAGGGCAAGACATTTGCCTGGCTTGTCTCCCACTTCTATTGACCCCAGATGAAGATAGTCTCAGATACATTCTGTAAGTCTTCCCCCACCTGCTAGGCCAGCGAGAAATCAGGGAAAGACTGGAAGGCTCCCCTGATTCTCTTGCCTGTCTTTGGCACCCCTTTGGAGAGGGTGGGCATCAACATTGTTGGTCCCTGTGACCCCACGACAGCCTTATGCAATAGGTTCATCCTGGTCTTGGTAGACCATGCCATGTTATACACAAAGGCCATCCCTTTGAAGTTGGTGACTGCACCTGCAGTGGCTAGTGCCCTGATGGAGATTTTTACCCATGTGAGGCTCTTCAAAGATGTAGTGTCTGACAAAGGCAATAACTTCATTTCAGCATACATGGCATCCATATGTGATGATTGTGGGGTAACCTTCTAGTTCTCCACACCTTACTATCCTCAAACCAGCAGGCTTGAGGGGAAATTCAGCAAATACCCTGAAATGCATGATACTGGACCTGTTTGAGCCCATGAGGAAGAAGTAGGACATTTTCTTGCCATGCCTGCTGTTCGCCTTGCAAGGAGGTGCCACAGCATGGAACTAGGTCTAGACCTTTTGAACTCCTCTTTGGCCACTTTGTTAGGGGACCTTTAAGTCAGAAAATTCCAAACACCTCTTAGGGGGAAACCTCCAGAACCTTTTCCTACTTCTAAGTGGGCACCAGGTATAAATAATACCCCTCAGACCCAACTCTTCAGTACAGCTCTAGAACTGTTAAAGGTTCTGAAGGACTGCTGTGCTGCTCTGCCAGAAGAACTTCTACTATGTTACCCTGCTGCCCTGCTGACAGAGTGAAGGATAGGCTAGCATCTTGATCCCAGGACCACTGGAATGACTCTAAGTGCCAGTTGGCTGGCTTCCTGAGCAGAGCCTTGAGGGCTGAAAAGACTCCAAACGTCTTGAAACAGGCACCTGGTCTCTACTTGCAGTGTGTCTTGCTCTCAAAGTAGTGTTCCTCTCTGTCCTAGCTGTGTGTCTGGTGAGCAGTGCTGCATACATAATTTAGACATTACCTCTAAGTTAGTTCTGACTGCTTTGTGCCAAGATATCAGACTGTCAAGCACAGGTTAATTTGGGGTTTGCTTGTGATTTCACCCTGACAGAAATTGTCACTGCTGCTTGAGTAGGGGTTCACACTCCCCAACCAGGATGGCAGGCAACCTGTGAGATCCACAGCAAGGGCATACCAATACAGCCACCCATTAAATCTAAAGGAATGAAGCCATCAACATAGGGTATAGTGCAAAAGGTGGCATGTGCACACAACAACATGGACAAAGAATGCTGCACCTGCAGCTAGTGCTAACCACTGACACTATTCTTCACTCAATTCGACCTCTGCTGGAGTGAGGAACATAAGATTAAGGAGAAGTTCATCATCAGAGGTAAGCTTTCCACTGGAGGAGGCGTGACACAATCCACCTTGTGTTTGGGCTACACCATAGATAAAGACGGTCCCCTTGTAAATCTTGCTGCATGATGCCAGCCTAATGTGGATATTGTTTTTCCATTGTTGAAATGATTTATATCAAGCATGCAGTCAGGCCTCCAACTGCAAGGGGTAAAAGAATTGTAAAATAGGGTCCATATTTTCAAGGAAATTGGTAACGTCTGCATGTTGAAGGCATGTGTAAGCAGCAGAGGCATCCAGTAGATCTTGCATGAATAGTACTTTCAGGCACACTCTTTCACATCACCTTGAAGGGAGGCTAGGGTTTCCACAGGAGTTGACAGAGAAATTCAGATGGGTTGTTGCAGCTGGGAGGATATAATGTACCAAAGTTATATATTTCTGCAGTTGTAAAATCAATTTTCCAATGTTTGGTTGGGGATGTTCATGAACATACTTGCAGAGTAGGAAATTAAAGCAAACCCATTAAATTGCCAGGGCTTCTTTGTCTAACTAGAAGTAATGGGTTTCAGTGTCTTGGAATGTACAGCTCACAAATGCCACGGATGCCAATGTGTCTGTCTGTTGCTCTTGGAGGGGCACTGCTTCTAGGCCTTCTGGAATCATGTTCACATATGTTCTCTCCTATGTTTCGAGTTAAAGTATATTTACACAGTATCAATGAGCAGGGCAGCCTTTACTTGTAAGAACTGTTCTTCCTTCCAGTTCACTGTCTTTTTAGCTTTGTCAGTTTCCTCAGCAGTTCCGTGAGGGCAGCTATTTTGGAAATTACCTTCCCATGGTAGGTGGCCATACTGAGGAAGCTCCTTAACTCTGAGGTACTTTGTGAGTTTTTTGCATCTCTGATGGTGGTTACCTTTTAAGGGCCCATGCTTTCTCCTTGACATGGGAAGACATAGCCATAAAAGATTATCTTTTCAGTGAGAAAGACACTTCTGTTGATATAGCATGAGGCCACTGATAGATATCTTCAGCAGGGTAATCCTCAGCCCCCGGTTGTGCTTAGGGATGGATTTCACATGGATTAAAATGTAATTGCCGACATTCGGATTGCCTTCTAGTCCTGATATTGTCTATAACAGTATTTTGGAAGACTTTCACCCATGAAGATATTCCAAAGATTAGGTACTTGTACCTGCACAGGCCTACCTTGGTGAAGAAAGTGTTTGATATTGGCTGTCTTTGTTCAGTTGAAGATTCCCTGAGTTCAGTACTATTATAGGGGAAGCAAAGCACTCTGTTTCAGTCACTGGGGACTTTACTGCAAACAGGCCAAACTGCAATGTTGTTGTGCAGTTCCTAATATGATAATAAGACTGCATGTTTAGAGCGGCAGCACCACTGAGTGTGGGAAACTGAGTCAACTCCACACTATTTGGAAGATTGTCGGCCTAACTCCTGGCTAGCCTGCAGGGCCTCACCCAACCATAAATAGGAAAAGGATATTTGTGGCAATCTGAACCTGATACTCTGACTCCTCAAAATTGGTGGAAATGAACCATACCCTTTTCGCTCAGTTACTCAGCGACTCACACATGCCAAGGCAGGGCATGAAACATAGTACAGTAATCATCATTACAACCAGTATAAAGAAGATAAACAACCCAACTATTTTGTATGATTCTAGATAGTCTAGGGATTCCTTCCAACACCCTATGTCTAAGTCTGAGAGCCTAGTGGTGGTAACTATTCTGGCTGTCTCGATCTAAGGGAGTATCACTGACCCCATACCTGAAAGACCAAGAGTCTGCCTGTTGTCTGGATGGCACACATGGGATGCGGAAGAGTCAGTGTCAGGATCAGCAAAGCTGTCTTTGGAATGGTGTGTGTCCCCAGACGGCCATTAATGGAATGCCCTCTGCCCCTTAGGCCTATATGTTGTTTATATCTTTACTCATAGAGGGTTCTGAGAACAGGTCTGATGTACTAATGGGTCTAGAAAATGGGGACTGACTCTTGTGCTCCTGGAGTGGCAACAAAAGTTAGTATATCATCTACAGTACATGACTGCCTTGAACGGGGCACAAAGGGCACTGTGTATAAGTGGCTGATAAAATGTGCAGTGGAAACAACTTTGGTGGTCATTATGACCTTGGCGGTCCTGCCCCGCCATGCCTGCTGTCACGGTCAGACCACCGACAGCATGGCGGTGCAGGACCGCCAAATTATGACAGCAGTAGTGAACTGGCTACATCGCAGTCAGTTCATCACCTGAACCGCCAGGGGGGGGCGGGACCGCCTGGCCGAAGGTTGGCCACCTTCAACCCGGCGGTCCACCTAACATCGCCCACAGTATTTTGAGTATCCTTACCTCCAGGGATTCCGTGGCGGCAGCCCTGCCACGATATCCCTGGTGGTAAGGATACTGGTGACTAGAATACTCATTCCTGTCCCTACAGCAGGACTCATGAACCCCCGCCACCATGTAGGAGCACCCCACCCGTCCCCATTAGATGCCCCCCCAAGCAGCGACACCCCCGTCTCCCTGGTCCCTGTTCTGACCACCCAAACTCTGTTCTGACCACCCCACCCTCCCTCATCCACGCACTCACACAACACACTTACATACGTACATGCACACATCTACGCTCACTCAATCACACACACATGCACACACGGCCACGACACAACCCCTGCATACAGGCATTCACACAAGCACACAGACAATTGCACACACACACAAAAACACACAACACCCCTCACCCCCTCCTTTCACACACATACACAATCCATTCACGCACACAACACTCAACACCCCCCTCCCCTGTCGGACGATCACCTTACCTGGTGGTCGCAGAGGTCGTCCGGGAAGGAACGGGGTCCATGGAGCTTGCTCCACTGCCAGGCCCTGCCAACACAACACCGCCATGCCATTTACAATGTTTTAATATGGCAGGCGGTGTTGTGGTGACATGGTGGTGGCGACAGAGGAAGCTCCACTAGACCGCTGACCGCCAGTATGGCTGCTGGCGGCATCCCAGCCGAATAGTGGCGGAGAGCAGCCAGCAACCATAATATGGCGGCCTGAAAACCGCCATCACTGGTGGTCATATGGCGGTGGTAACTTCTGCAGACTACGGAATAGATTGCCGAAGTCATAATGAAGGCCTATGTCTTCTAAGAAAGAAGCAGCTGATTAAATATAAAAACAGTGAGCTAAAAGCTGGCTGTGCTAAGATATACGAAATTAATAAAATTAGTGTGAATGTAAAATATACAGGCTACAGGCCTAATGCTAAAATAAGGGTGCCCAACCTAGGTGCTAAAGGCGACCCACAACAATGTGTCAAGAGAAACCTAAAAGGGCAAAGATCGTTGGCCAGACTAAAGTTGGCTTCTGAGGCTGGGGGTGAGCGTAGGGGTGTTGCACTATGGTAGTCCAAGTGTCCTCCAACATCTAACACTAAATTCCAGTTTGAGACAGGTACTGTAGCCACAACACACACAGGTGATACACAAGAATTATCTTGGCACCCTGTACTCTCCTTTTCGAAAATGCCCCAAGTGTTCGATGTGGCTCAAGATGTGAAAAGAGTAATTGACACTGCTGTCAAAAAGAGGCCCACAGCCCCTACCCTGCATATTCTGCTGAACCCAGAGGGGTTATCTCTGCCCATTCAGGCCAGCCTATTGTTTGCTCCAGGGGGGCATTTCACATCCTTTTCACACCTCTTCAAGTCTACTTTTTGGCTAGGAGCTGGCAGAGGTTGATGGTAATTAGACTGCTCACAGTTCAGGCAGGTAAAGGGTAACTTTCTAAAAGTTACTTTTCTTTAATATTTATTCAAATTCAACTTCACCGTGTAGGAGGCTGGCCTGGTTTGTAGTGGGTACCTAAGGTACTTATACCTTATACCAGATCCAGTTATCCCTTATTAGAGAAATGTAGTCAGTGTCTAGAAGCCATGCTGTCAAGGGGTAGCTGTAGGCAGAGAAGCCAAGGCTGAACTAGGAGACATGCAAAGCTCTTGCAGTACCACTTTAGTCACACAGCACTAACATACATGAAAGATAATACTCAGTGTTGCAAAAATAAAGGTAATTTAGGGCCATATGTACGAACACATTTTCCCATAGACACAGAATGGGCAAAACTGCTTGCTACATCTGGCCCTTAGTCACACAATGCCAAAAATACTTTGGAGACTATACTCCCTTAGGAAGAAGTAAATTACACAATATATACACTAGTTACCAAAAACAGGTAAGTACACAGTAGGAAAACACTGCAAATAGTGAAAATCACAATAGATTGCAATAGGCCTAGTGGGAACACAAACCATATACTAAAATAATGAAATTTGAAAGTCAGTTTGCCACCTAAGCAAGTGTAGTGTGTAGAGGGGCACTGGGAGTGTAAGAAACACCAAAGGTAAGTAAAATACCCCACCCCAGAGCCCAGGAAAGCAGGAGTAAAACACAGCAAGTTTCCTAAAACACACTGGAAGTTGTGATAGAAGATAATGCAAGAACCAGAAGAGACTGCAAGACACCAACGATGGATTCCTGGACCTGAAGACCTGTGGAAGAAGGGGACCAAGTCCAAGAAGCACTGAAGAGTCCAGGGAGAACAGGAGCCCCTGCTAACCCGGATGAAGGTGCAAAAGAAGAACCATCAGTGACAAGACAAAGTTAGTATTGCACCAAAGAAGACAGATGCAGGTCCCTGGTTGGTGCAGAAGATGCCCCATGCCAGATGGATGAATGCAGTCTGGTTTGCGTCGCTGGATTCAGCCAACAAGCCTTGGCTCACGCAAAACAGTGGTTGGTGGAAAATGGCACTGCCCGGGACCAGGAGGGACCTGGTGGCCTCTACCCAGGATTGAGAGACAGAGGGGGCTCTCAGAAACTCACAGAGCTCTCAGAAGACCAGGCAGTGCACACAGGATTCCCACAGCATGGGGACAAAGGAGGTGCAAATGGAGGCCCATGCAGCACGACACAGAGGATTCCCACGCCGTCGGAGAACCACTCAGGAAGCTGTGCGTCGCAGGATGGAGTGCTGGGGGCCTAAGCTGTGCTGTGCACGAAGAACTTCCTGGAAGGTCGCACACAAACCTTGGCAAGACACGCAGTGCATGGGGATACTGTCACGCGGTGCATGGGGATACTGTCTTGCGTGGGGAAGCAAACTCTTACCTCCACCAAAGTTGGACAGCTGGACGTTGGGAGTGCCGGAGTCACTTTAGTCCACCAGCCGTGTTGCTGGATCCACACCTGTCGTCTGGAGAGGGGACCCAAGCCACCGGTCATCACTGCAGAGAGGTGCCTGCTGAAGCGGGGAAGTGACTCCGTCACTCCATGAGAGATTCCTTCGGTTCTTCTGGTGCAGGCTGAAGACAGGCAGTCCTCGGAGGATGCACGACCTGGAAACTGTTGCGGTTGCTGGCAGGAGCTGAAGTTACAATGTTGCAGAAGTCGTCTTTCCTTCTTTGTTGCAGTTTTGTAGAGTTCCTGGAGCAGTCAGTGGTTGATCCGTCGGTAGAAGATGAAGTAAAGAATGCAGAGGATTCCTGCTGGAGTCTTATAATCTGAATCTGAAGAAACACCAAGAGGAGAGACCCTAAATAGCCCTGAGAGGTGTATGGGTCACCTAACCAGGTAAGCACCTATCAGGAGGGGTCTCTGACGTCACCTGCTGATACTGACCACTCAGATGCTCCCAGAGTGACCCACCACCTTGGAATCCCAGATGGCAAAACCCAGGGACACTCTGGAGGAGCTCTGGGCACCACCCTTGGGGTGGTGATGGACAGAGGAGTGGTCACTTCCCTTTCCTTTGTCCATTTTCGCACCAGGGCAGGGACAGGGGGTCCCTGGACTGGTGTAGACTGCATTATGCCAGAAGAGCACCATCTGTGCCCTTCAAAGCATTTCCAGAGGCTCTGGGGGGATACCCCTCCCATGTCTGTAACACCTATTTCCAAAGGGAGAGGGTGTAACACCCCTCTCCTAAAGGAAATGCATTTTTCTGCTTTCCTGGGATTGAGCTGCTCAAGCCCCAGGAGGGCAGAAGCCTGTCTGTGAGGTGGCAGCAGCTGCGGCTGCAGTGGAAACCTCAGAAGGCTGGTATGGCAATACTGGGGGTCCACTGTGGAGGCCCCAGAGTGCATGGAATTGTGCAACCAATACTTGAATCAGTATTGTGGTACAATTCCCAGTTGGTAGACACCTTACTTGGCCATATTCAGAGTTACCATTGTGAAGCTGTGCATAGGTATTGACTTATGTACAGTGCACATTTAAAATGGCATCCCCGCACTCACGAAGTCTGGGAAAACAGGCCTGGACAATGTGGGGGCACCTTTGCTGGAGCAGTGGTGCCCTCACACACAAGTACTTTGCACCCAGCCTTTGGGGTTGGAAGACCCAATATATACATATATATATATATATTCTACACCATATACTAAAGACATATAAGTAAATTAAAAGTTCCAACTAGCAATAACAAGCAAATGTAACCATATTTAAAAGGGGAGGCACTGGCACTTTACTACTAGTTAGCAGGTGTAAAGAATACTGAATTTCAAAGAGAGCAAAAATACGGAGCCCAGAAGAAGATGAAAATTCCAGGGGGCGTGCAGAACAGGCAGATTTCCTACAACACTTATATGTCCTTTCATTTCCTGAAATTCACAGATAGGTAACAGTTCTGACTAGTGTGGATAACAACTGCCCAAGACACTAATTAAGTCAATTTTCCAACTGCAACAGTTCTTTTACATCATCTTCCAGTGGCCCACCAACTTTTTTTGGGGAAGGACACTGGATTACAATGTGAAAGGGCTGTGTCACTGTAATTACTTAAGCCGTATCGTGGGCACTTGTTATGCATAATAGTGAAATTGGTCACTTGTCTTATTCAGGAGTTCATATAGAAGCTTATTGTAGTTAATCTAAAAAAGTACTTATTATAAGGGCCGTCTGGCAATTTCATTCTGATGTTTAGAACTGATGAATGTTTGCTTGTCTATATTAAGATTAAAACATGTGATTTGTGAGCTGTCAAACAATATTCACATGAAGCATAGCTACTAAATGGTATCAAGCCTCAAAAAAATGCTTTTCTATGAAACACATGTTGGTTGGGTACGATTAAGGAAAATATATATTTCTTTTCGGCCTTGTGTTCCCTCAAATTTCACTATTGTTATAATGTAATATTTATTGGGTTTATCAATTTTCAGATTATTATTTGGTTCATAAAGAATACTAAAAGACTGATTTAGAGTTTGATGTGCCAAGGTAAGTCCGTTGGGTCGTGGAGAACTTTACTACAGCCATAATGAGTGTCCTCTGGCCGACAAATTTAAGGTTGTCCGCCAGCCCTGAAGACTACTCTAAACTTTGGCAGGAATCACTGTTCCTGTTGCACCACTGGGACGAGCGGCGCCATCTGGTCGGGTCACAGCAGGGGTCGCGGTCCATTTTACGGGCCGCGCGGCCCGCCGCGCCCACTTTTTCCAGCCTCGTGTCGTCCTCGCCACTGCGGCGGGAGTGGGAGCCCAGACTCGGGCTTCGGTTCTCGCCACGCATCTTGCGTGACGTGCTGAAATTAAGTAAAAGCCCTCGGCACCTCACTTACCTGGGATTCCCTCTTGGGCTTTCTCTTTCTTCTCTTCTTGTGGGAAGCCATTTTTTCTGCTATCCCATCATACCTTTCCCTTCCCTGGTTCCCTGAATGAACCTGTTTCCCTTCTTCCTATGGCATTTTTTCCTATTTTGTTCTATTACACCTTCCCAATCCAAGATGGCCATTTTTCCTTTTCCTGTTCATCACTTCCTGTTTAGGGGTATATAAGGGCATTGATTTCTTTTTTCCTTGCGTTGCAACACTGCTCGGTGGTGGTTACACTCCAGCTGGTCTTCTCATTTTGATGTCCAGTTTTTACTCCAGTTTTTTCCTGTTCTCCCTGTGTTTTTTCCTGGTTTCTAGATTCTGATTTTTCCTTGTGTCCTCCTTTCTTCCAGGGAGTTCCCGTCTGGAGGTTTTTTCCCTACGGGGTTTTTCCTCAGGGACTCCTTCTGGAGGGCATGGACTGTAGTGCCGTATAACTGTCAACAGCACCGTGGCTACCGGAAGGAGTCGTCCCTACCTCGGCCAGAGCCGGACCTGCAAGAACAGAGGCCGTACCCCATCTCCCTCTGGTCTGGATGGTAAGCCAAAGACAAAGTTTGACAGATTGCAATGCCCAAAACTCCGGTCGTAGTCTAGCACCATGGAGGACCCCTCGACAAGTACTGAACAAACAAACCAGTCCATGCTCCTGACTATCCAACAACAAGCGCAGGAATTACAACAGTTACAAAACGAAAACACGGCCTTATGCCAAGCCTTGACTTCCAGGACCACTGATGTTCCCACGGTTTCCGCCTCTACACCCCGTTTTTCATGCAAGACAAGACCAAGGTTGGATAGTTAATCAGTGCCCTGTCCTGTCCAGCTTTAGCCTGGGCAACTCCTCTGGTAACCTCTAACGATTCCTGTCTGTCTAATTTCCCCGCCTTCATTGCTGCCTTCAAGCAAATGTTTGAGCGTCCTGGACTTGAAACTTCTGCAGAAGAAGCCTTATGCGACATCCAACAAGGCAGTCAGGATGTCTTAAAATACATCACACGATTTAGACAACTGGCAGCGGAAACCTCTTGGTTGGAAGTACTCTTGTTGAATCTTCAGATTTTGATGGACTTAACTCTTGCCATAGAATATCGTCTTCACGAACGTAGAATGGAAAAGAAGAAGAGTCGTATGCCATCCTCTGCAAGTACACGTGCACCACCTCATTGTTATGAAGAAACTCGTTCTGAAACCAAAGGAACTACTGAGGAAGAACCTATGCAAATTGACATGGCGCGCGGTCCTTTATCAGCTAGTGAACGTGAAACCAGATGAAGAAAGGGACTGTGGCAGTCATTACGAACTTGGCGGTGTGGCCTGCCATGCCGGCGGTGGCGGGTAAAACCGCCAGCCGGCATGGCGGGCCACACCGCCACATAAAGAACCCCATGAGGGCTGCCATCAGCAGTCCCCACTCACTGCCAGGCAGCCTGGCGGCGGTCGGAAACATTATCCGACAAGGCAGCGGTGCTGCCCCTCGGATAATGTTTCCTCAGCCACCAGCCTTTCCCTGGCTGGGAAGGCTGGCGGAAGGGGTGCATCAGGGCACCCCTGGGGGCCCCTGCACAGCCCATGCAATTGGCATGGGCAGTGCAGGGGCCCCAGTGCAGTGCCCCATCGCGCAGGTCACTGCCCGATTTTCAGGCAGTGATCTGCGCGACGGGTGCAGCTGCACCCGCCGGACAGAGGCATTGGCGGCGGCTTCATGTGCCGCCGTCAATGTCCCGGCGAGGCCTTCCTGTGGGCCGGCGGGCGGAAACATGTTTCCGCCCGCCGGTCCACAGGAATGTTCTTTATGCGGCCGGCGGGGATCCGGGGATGCTGGCGGTCAGTGTTTTGACCGCCAGCATGAACACGGCGGTTTTTACCACAGTGTTCATAATGAGGCCCTATGTCTTTATTGTGGTGCATCCGGTCATCTAATTCGTGCTTGTCCCATCCGCCCGGTGAGGTCCTTGGGAAACGCCAGTTCCTGTCCTCTGTGAGAAGGGAGAGGACGGGATATTTTGAGATACCTTCCATCTGTTCCTCCCGAGAAGAAATAACAACTCTGTTCCTCCTACTTATCTCCCTTCCATTAGCGTATGGCCGTGAAGAAAAAGCTTTAGCCTTGTTGGATTGTGGGGCCAGTGGAATCTACTTAGATGAAACCTGGGCTCTGGCAAGGAAGATCCCTCGGGTACCCAAGGATATACCAGGACAAGTCCATACAGTAGATGGTTCCCTTTTAGCTTCTATACACCTATCTTGTGTTTATATTTTTGAAAGCATCAGGAATATGTTTCTTTTAATTTGATCTCTTCACTGAATCACGTCATGATTCTGGGTATTCCATGGCTCACCCGGCACAATCCGTACATTAACTGGGGAACCAGGACCATATCTTTATCCTCCCAATTCTGCCAACAACATTGTTATTCAGCAGGAACATATTGGTCCCCGAAGAAAATGGTGTCAACTAAAGTAAACTGTTCCATCAACCTCCTTCAAGAAGTACCCAGTCATTATCTGGAGTATGCTGACATTTTTCAAAAACCTGATAAGCCAATACTTCCGCCTCATAGAGAATATGATTGTTCCATTCCTATATAATCTAATGCAGTAGTCCCCTTTGGGAGAATGTATTCTCTTACTGAGCCTGAGAAGAAGATCCTCAAAGAATACCCAGAAGAGAATATAGAGAGTGGTCTAAATGCTCCTTCTTCTTCTTCCGCAAGGGGGCCCCCTCTTTTTCGTACTGAAGAAGACGAACGACTTGCGACCCTGCATAGACTTTCAAGGATTATATAAGATTACTGCAAAAGATCGCTACCCATTGCCCCTCATCAAAGATATTCTAGAAGCAGTCCGAGGAGCCAAGAGATTTACCAAATTAGATCTTAGGGGAGCCTACCATCTTTTAAGGATAAAAGAGGTCGATGAATGGAAGACAGTCTTCAGAACCCCTTTTGCCCATTTTGAAAATCGGGTGATGCCCTTCGGACTTACCAATGCTCCCTCTATATTTCAGAGATTTATGGACGCCATCTTTTTTGACCTTTTACACCAAACAGTGGTTGTCTATTTAGATGATATTCTCATCTTCTCCACTCATCCTGAACAACATACTAAACATGTGCTCCAAGTTTTTAAAAGGCTTAGACAACACCATATTTTCTGCAAGCCAGAAAAGTGTGAATTTGATCAGACTGAAGTAAGGTACTTGGGGTACCATATCAACCAAGTAGGTAAGGAAATGGATTCAGACAAGGTTCAAGCCATTCTGGATTGGCCATGTCCATCTTCCATCAAAGAAACCCAGTGTTTTCTAGGACTGGCCAATTTCTACAGTCAATTCATAGCCGAATTCACCCAACAGACCCGTCATATAACTCAATCGCTTAAAAAAAGAAAATCTACGGAAAGGTTTTCATTGGACCAAAGAAACGGAAGCAGCCTTCCAAACGCTAAAACACGCCTTCACTCAAGCTCCTATCTTACAGCATCCAGATACCACCAAACAATTCATTGTTGTCACTGATGCCTCAGAAAGAGCCATAGGGGCCGCCTTGCTACAAAAACAAAGTGATGATGGGTTAGAACATCCCGTATTTTACCTCTCCCACATACTCTCCGACTCTGAACGTAATTACTCAGTGTTAGAACTAGAACTGCTCGCCCTGAAGATGGCTTGTACAGAATGGAAACAATTTCTTATGGGATCTAAAGAACCTTTTGAGGCAAGAACCGATCATCGGAATTTGCAGTGTTTAAGAAACTTTCAATGCCAAAATAGTTGTTAAGCTCGATGGGCTTTTTTCTTCAGTCAATACGACTTTTACATCACGTATATCCCTGGATCCCAAAACATCCTGGCTGATGCCCTATCATGACGCTATCCGGAGTGTAGTGATTCTACCACACAAAACCTAATTGAACCTGATAAGATCATTGGGGTTGTGCAATCCTTTCTTGACAAAGTTCACCCTGAGTATTCCAATCTAGGAGAGACTGAAATGAATAAATTACGTCCACAATTATGAACGGATAAGGAATACTATTTTCACAATAAAGCTTTGTTCCTGTCAACTAAAACAGTTCAAACTGAAGCTCTACAAATGTGCCACCTATTGCAGGTCATCGCGGAATCAAGACCACCCAAGATCTCCTTCTGCGCTCCTTTTGGTGGCCTACTCTTAAGGCTGATACTGAAAGCTATGTGACTTCTTGCCCTATCTGTGCACAAGCAAAGACATCTCATAATAAACCAGCTGGATTGCTCCATCCCTTACCGGTTCCACCGGCTCCATGGCACACAGTAGCCACTGACTTCATGTGTTCTCTGCCTCCCTCAATGGGAAATCGAGTAATAATGATGACAGTAGATTCATTCACTAAGATGGCACATTTTGCCACAATAAAAAGATACCCACGGCCAAAGAACTAAGTCAAATCTTCATTCAAGAAATCGTCCGGCTTCATGGACTCCCACAAGTCATCATCTCAGACCGTGGTTCTCAATTTATCTCACGATTTTGGAGACAATTCTGTAAAACACTCAAGATCGACGTGGCTCTTTCCCCTGGTTTTCATCCTCAAACTAATGGACAAACTGAACAGTTAAATCAAGGACTTGAACAGTATCTACGAAGTTTTTGCAATTCTACGCAAAGTAACTGGTCCATGTATTTACCTCTTGCCGAATTTTCATACACTAATGCCTTCGAAGGCTTCCCCATTTTATTGTTCGTATGGATTCCATCCTAAAGCCTTTCCTAGTATACTCAGAGAATCAGTTACACTTCCTGCCATCACAAGTTTGCTTGACGACTACGCACCAAACAACGTGTCATACAGTGTAATCTTCAAGCCACCAAGATAAAATTGAAAAGAATGGATGACAAGAGACGTTGTGAGGGTCCGTCTTATCAAATCAATGTTAAGGTCTGGCTTTCCTCCAAGTTCTTACCTCTCCGGTTAAACCAAAATAAATGTAGACCCTGTTACTATGGTCCTTTTCTGGTTCTTCAAATAATCAATCTTGTTTCTGTTTGTCTCCGTCTATCCCGGACTTGGAGAGTACACCCAGTATTCCATGTTTCTCAGCTTAAACCATATGTACCTGATCCTTTTCACAGACGATTCTCCTATTCTCCTCCTCAATTGGTAGACAATGTGCTGGAATACGAGGTCCAGGAGATTTGTGACTCCCGGTATTTCTGTGGACGCCTTCAATATCTCGTCCATTGGAAGGGTTATCCTATGAGTGAATGCTCCTGGGAGGATGACTCTTCAGTGTATGCCCCTCTCTTGGTCCGTTGTTTTTTCCACCTTATTCCTCACAAACCTGGGGCCTTGGGGGGGACCTACTGTTGTGCCGCCGGGACGAGCGGTGCTGTCTGGTTGGGTCGCGGCATGGGCTGCGGTCCGTTTTATGGGCCACGGGGCCCGCTGCGCCCCCTTTTTCCGGCCTCGCGTCGTCCTCGTCACTGAAGCGGGAGTGGGAGCCCAGACTTGGGCTTCGGTTCTCGCCACGCATTTTGTGCGGCGTGCTGAAATTAAGTAAAACCCCTCGGGCCCCCTCAGCCTCTCACTTACCTGGGATTCCGCCTTGGGCTTTCTCTTTCTTCTCTTCTTGTGGGAAGCCATTTTTTCTGCTATCCCATCATACCTTTCCCTTCTCTGGTTCCCTGCATGCACCTGTTTCCCTTCTTCCTATGGCATTTTTTCCTATTTTGTTCTATTACCCCTTCCCAATCCAAGATGGCTGTTTTTCCTTTTCCTGTTCATCACTTCCTGTTTAGGGGTATATAAGGGCATTGATTTCTTTTCTCCTTGCATTGCAACACTGCTCGGTGGTGGTTACGCTCCAGCTGGTCTTCTCATTTTGATGTCCAGTTTTTGCTCCTGTTTTTTCCTGTTCTCCCTGTGTTTTTTCCTGGTTTCAAGATTCTGATTTTTCCTTGTGTCCTCCTTTCTTCCATGGAGTTCCCGTCTGGAGGTTTTTTCCCTATGGGGTTTTTCCTCAGGGCCTCCTTCTGTAGGGCACGGACTGTAGTGGCGTATAACTGTCAACAGCACCGTAGCTACTGGAAGGGGTTGCCCCTACCTCGGCCAGAGCCGGACCTGCAAGAACCAAGGCTGTACCGCCTGTCCCTCTGGTCTGGACAGTAAGCCAAAGACAAAGTTTGACAATTCCTGTTAATGTTGTAAAAGTTTGAAGGACTGCTCCGTCAAACATGATTTTGGCCTGTCAAATTTTTACAATGTTTTACTTTTTTTTTAAACAAACTGTAAAAGTGTTTTTTTTTGTAAAAGATCAAATTAATGGCCCCAGTTTATTTTCTTTGTTTACTGTCCCTCACCACCAGGTTTTACCAGCAAAAAAAAACATTCAACACTATCTACTCTTCATCGGGCAGACAGTGTTATATGTGAATGTCTGTCAGAGTAGTATGTCAACAACAGAGCCAGAGTAGGCTAATTAGTCCCTACTATTTTCAAAGATTTTTAGCCTGTATCAGTGCATATTTGTATGACTCCCAGTTGCTTTGGTTTCATGGTTATTACTATGGACAACATCAAATGAGTCAACATGGATACAGTGTCTAATATGCAGAGGAACTCTAACTTTCACAGTTCTTGCTCTGCTAGTGGTCTGAGGTGAAATGTAACCCCCCAGAGTCTCAGAACCATGGGTATGGTGGTGCCACTGATATGCAGCTGACTGGTTTCAAACTGAGACACTCAATTCTTGGAAGTTCTTGGAAGTTGAGTGCAAAGTTAGTCAATTACTTTTAAGTGTTTTCTGTGTTAGTGTACCTGCAGTGCAAAAGTGACTACCTTCAGTTATTTTGCTGTTGCACCGCTAATCATTGTACCTGTGCCTGTTTCAGTGACAAAGAATCTTAAGGTGGTTGTCACTGTCCCACTGGACACCATGGCCATGAATGTTCCTGCTAGCAGGGTGTGCTCCATGCCTCTGAACGCATAAGTAGGTGTCTTGGTGGCTGCCAGGTCCCAGCGTGTCTTGCCTGATGCACAACATTTCCATGCCCAGTGAGTATGAAGGTGTGCATTTTGAGGCCTTGCATTTGCAGCCTGCACGTCAGTGTTGATGACCTCTTGCTCTGAGAGGGGTCCCCAAAGGAGATAAGGAATACCTCATCATCGTCTTCTTCTACTGTGTGTTGTTGTGGCTTACTGGGTTGGTCTACTATGTGTCTCTCATTGCTCTTGTGAAATGGTATTAAGTATCTTTCATCTTCTTGTCATGCCTCCTGGGCCATGCCCATCTCAGTACACTCTAGTGCAGTGGTTTGTTTTTCTACAATTCGAGAATGATTTGCTCAGGACAGGGCCCTGAACAGGAGGGTGTGGTTTAGCACGGCAGAATGCAGCACACATAAAAAGAGGAAAGCTAGGAGAAATAAGATAATTATCCCTGCTATGCCTCACCTGGGGAGGTGTAAAGTTTTGGCACATCCCCAGGTGCACAAGTCCTTGTAAATCTGGGGAGGAGTCAAAATCCGTAGGTGTTGTGTGGGAACACCCACCGCAATGCCCATTGAACACCTCCCTTGTGAAGTCTAAGGCAATGCAGCGATTTGCGCTGCCCTGCCTTACTCCATATCAATGAAGCTATTCAAAGCCATGCAAAGTGAATTTATGTGGCCTAATAGCTATGATTTCAAGATTTGCGCCACTGTTGCATCACAAATAGTGACGCAATGGCGGTGCAAGGGGCTCATATATACCAACCATGGGTGGTGGTGGATGAACATAAAGAGTCTTTGAATTGGGAAAGGGCAGAAAGTCCAATACTTGACTCTGACCTCTGGCCAGCAGCTCTCACCACCAGCTCAGCTGTTCTGAGGAGGAGTGGCAATAGCAGTAAGAATATTGGCAGTATGCCTCCACCAGGAACGCCATGATTCCCATTAGGCATTGGACAGTACAGTCTACAACACAACCCCAGCCCTAGTGGAGAGTCAGACTTTTGGTGCTGTGACTAACATAAGAAACTGGTTCAAGTTGGTCTGTTGAATTTCTGTTTGAGATGATGAGGGATGTGTTGTGCCACCCAACACTATGACATGTTGTCAGACAGCTGCATGCATCTGAAGACTTGCCATGACTAGTGGAGACAATAAAAGGGACTCTGAGGCTCCTGTACCTCAGATAGGAAAGTAGCGCAGCGTCCAGTGAGTTTTACTGTCCATGCCTGGACTGTGACCTAGGGGTGTGTTGACATCCTCTCCGTCCACATGCTAGAGAAGCGATCCTTGTGTAAAAATAATAGAAATAGCTCCAACTTCCAGTGCTGATCATTTAATCATCAGTAAATACAGAGGATATATTTTTTTGCAAAGTAAAACCATTCTATACTGCTTGTGGTGCTGAAACAATGGGAAACGAATGCAGGGGCATGATTTCACCTTGATGAGATTGAGAAACTGCCTGCCAATCGTAATCTGCATCATTACTTGCAGAGTCTCCTTTTCAATGATCTTATTTGCCTGTATACTCTCTCAAGTTGATATGATCATGGGGTTACTGTTACCTTTGATCACAGAATAAACCTCTCTATAAATCCTGTTATATGCGTCCAGCATTGCTTTACCTTTCCAGCCCTTGAGCCCATCAACTGTTCTTACTAAAACTGTGGTCTAGCGGTTGACTTTCAGAGGAACCACTGTTCGCCTAATTCTAGTATTTATGAAAAGTAACATTAACGCTACTTTTAGCAGTATGGCACTACTTCACACACCAATAATGTTTCTCTATACAGTTGTGCATCCACTGATTGTATGCAATCTCAAAAGAGCCTCCTCTCTAGCCCCATGAAAATTATCTTGACATAAAAACTTGCAATCGCTGCCTCTTCTTTTCTATCAAATGACTCTCTCCTTCCCTTCTTTTCTTTCAAAGGGCTCTCTCCTTCCCTACCATCCTCTGCATGACTCCTCTCTATGAGCAAAGCATACTATAAGTCACAGGCATGCTTGCCTGAAGCTCTGTGATAGTATTTCTTCAAATTGCCCACGCTTTATTTCAGATATCATAACTTCTCCTTTAAAGGTCAATAACTAACAATAGCCACTGAAAAAAGACCACTAAGCAGTGTGCTGCCGTCAGTAAAGCGATTCAACTCTTCTTCGGGGGCAGTAAGCGCTATGTACATTTACAGTACAATACATGTTTAAATATTTTTTTTGCTTTGTCGGGTTTCCAGTTTCACCTGTATGAAAAAAACACACACCCTTTTTCCTTTAGAGAACGGTTGCCTAGCAACGTGCAAGTAAGACTCTAAATAAGTAGACGGCATTAAGCAAGCCATAACCAGTTGGTCGGCTTGGCGAAAAGGAAAATAGTGCGAAAGGTGTTTCACTCCCTGTGAAGCGGTGGGCGCCAATTTGCATGTTTAGCTACTGATGGCTGATACTTCAGAGGGGAATGAGGATGCACTGTGCCACAGCACATACTCGCAAGGGGGCCTTACAAATCAGCAGTGGCCCTGATTTGCGGAAACCTAACCTCCCTACATGCATACATACGTGCACGTCGGAGCATGCTCCGAGAACCAGTTGACAGGTCATTTTTTTAGCTTTTTGTGGTAATTTGGGACCATCGCTAAAAAAAGTCTACTTTGCTGACACTAAAATCTATGTCCACTTCCTTTATACTTAAACGTGCATCATTTAATTTGTTGGGGGTATTTATATAGCAAATGGTGTGTTCTGGGCAGCGGGGAGCTGAACATAGCAAAATGTATGCGTGACCCCATGCCGTTACTCATAAATAAACCATTTCGCCAGGAGTGAGGTCACTAAGGAAATAAAAGGACAGCTGATGCACGGAAGGGCACGACGCCCAAACATGAAGCTACCACTTTATTGTTTGCAGTTTTATACAGTGCGAACTCGACCCGAAGGTATTGGGTCGCCGTACATGAGCACCAGAGCACCAGTTACGTTACACGCGATCTGATTCATTGTTGTAAACCTTGTGTACTTGTGCCCTTCTTTGCATTCGGAAACAGAAACTCAGCAAGTCTGTATTTTTTAAAATTATCATATTTGCTAGCTGTCAGCGAATGATACAACAAAGGTTTACCCTATTCCAAGAAATGACATGAACAGTGTCTGTAAAGCCGTTTGATGTGAGATTACGAAATCTCGTTTGAAACGAGGAAACCAGAAAGCCCCTTTGAAGGCGAGGAGGAGATTTGGAAGCTATTTGAAGAGAAGATTTTGTAGGTCTGCTTTCACCAGGAGAGTATACCAATCCAAGAAGCGGAGATCACAGCAGGTTGTTCTCGCTTCTTGAAACATCCTACATCATCAGCTAAATTCGTTCTCTACTGTAGTGTTTGGCCTGCATGGTGTGCTTGCAGGCCGCCGACTAAATTAAAGATGCGAACACAGGTGTGTGTTTTACCGCGTGGTCGGGTGCGGCCTAGGTGTATGTATGATTAGCACAGCCGTGTGTGCTCCGCTCTGTTGCCTAACGCCTCTGCCCCTCGACCATGCCTTTTATTATATTTATAGGCCTACCCCTGACCTCGGGGCAAACCAAACACTGTCCCAGCAGGTGGGGGTACATATTTTGTGCGGGCGCGTGCGAGGATATTCCTCTGGCTATGCCCTCATACGTTGGTGGTGTTTGGTGACCAGTTGCGTCACTGGCCCGCGACACCACATTCCTCCTAAAAATCAAAACAAAGAAAACATATATCATACAGTGTCAAATCATCTGTCTAGTAGGTGGTCGCGCAACCGTGTGGATGGAACAGGGTTGTTGCGCGGATTGTATCGGGTGGCTTCCGTTCTTCCTCGATCGGGGTCCTGATCAGAGTTACGGGAGGGGAGAGCCTCCTGGGCCGGACTTGGCGTGCCATTAGGTGATTCTTCGGGGCATGGGTCGCAATCAATGTCGTCATCGGGTAACAACGCTAAATCGTCATCAGCGGGAGGGTAGACCTCACCTTGAGGGTTGTCATCCGAGGGACAAAATCTCTTAAACAGTAAGATGTTGCGGGTGACAATTTCCTTCCCGCGCCGAGCTATCACAGCTGTTCCATTTCTACAGACAATGGTCCATGGAGCAGTGCCAAACGGCATGCGGAACTTGCTTCCTGAAGATATTTCGTTCAACAGTACTTTGTCTCCGATCCCAAGGTCTGACAACACTGTCCGTCTCTTCCAGCTGGCTCCATGAGTGGTGGTGCGTGATGGAGTCAACTCAGCGCGCCCAAACGCGATGTGTCCGGGCGCTCAGTTGGTTGTCGAATGAGGGGTCTGGCAGTATTTTCGCAAAAATGAGTAAACTGCATAGTCACTCGTTTGACTGCTGGCGTGGGCGATGCAAATGACCTTGTTCAAAGTTCTCATGAACCCACCGTCCTCGCCGTTGGCCTGAGGCCATCTTGGTGTGATCCGATGATGTCGAGTACCTGTACTGTTCAAGTACTCTGCCTGTTCCCGACTCTGGAGCAGCGGGCCGTTGTTAGTTTTGATTTCAGATATCAGGCCATGCGTGGCCATGCCCTTCTCCAGACATGATATGACCATGTCCGCCGTGAGAGCCGGAATGATTTTCACTACTGGGTATTTTGAGAAATCGTTGATTAGGACTATGGTGTGGCGGCCATCCGGGAGACTTCCAAAATCTAGGCTTGCGGACACCCAGGGTTTCTCGGGGCTAGGCTCGGTCTCCACTGGGACTGGCCGGCTGGGCTCTCTGGAGGCTTGGCACCATACACACGACTTCACCATGTTCTCTACTTGTTTGTCGATGAGGGGAAAGCATACTTTCGACCTCAGGCGGCTCTTGATTTTGACCATGCCTTGGTGACCGTTGTGAGCCAGTTGCACTACTCTGGCGGTGAGAGATGATGGTATGACCAGCCTACACCCCCTCAGTACACACCCATCCGTGTCTACAGTGAGCTCGTCTCGCACATTGTACAGGCTCCCCAGAATGCGCTGCGAGTCCGAGTTCAACGTGGGTAGTTGTTTTCTCAAGACATACCACTGGTTGGTCCGTATGGCGGTCAATACCTTCTGCAGACATTCATCACCCTCCGTAGCCTGAACAACCCCGCTCACTGATAGAGGCAATGGCCTT
Source organism: Pleurodeles waltl (assembly GCF_031143425.1). Classification (NCBI taxonomy): domain Eukaryota; kingdom Metazoa; phylum Chordata; class Amphibia; order Caudata; family Salamandridae; genus Pleurodeles; species Pleurodeles waltl. The sequence continues at coordinate 548,202,400 of NC_090443.1, read as the reverse complement.
GACCGATCTGAGACATATCAGACGTACTCTTCCGTCTCCCGTGCCTCGTGCACTTCTTTATCCGAGTCTGCCCGTGGGTGTCTTGATAGATAGTCTGCAGGATTTTCAGATCCAGGGCGGTATTCTAGTTGACATCTATAGTCTTGCAATTGAAGCATCCATTTCTCTATTCTGGGAAGAGGCTTTGAGGCAATGCCATTGAACAAAGGTAGCAAAGGCTTATGGTCCGTAGTCACTGTGAAAGGGCGCCCGTAGACATAGATGTGAAAATGTTTACAGCCCCAATGCACAGCAATCGCCTCTTTCTCTATCTGAGAATACCTTGTTCCGTATCAGTCAGGGACCTACTAGCATAGGCTACAGGGGACCATATTCCTTCATTCTGTTCTTGTAATAGCACAGCTCCTAGTCCCTTTGGCCCTGCATCTACTGCGACCTTCGTGTTTCTTCTCAGGTCAAAATACCTCAATGTAGTTTCACTGGATAGCGCATCCTTGAAGGCCTCAAATGCGGCTTGCTCAATGGAGCCCCAGACCCATGCTTCTGAGGTTTTGGTCAAGTTTCAGAGGGGCTGGGTGAGAGCGGACAGGTCCTTAATGAATCGGCCACAGTAATTAACCATGCCCAAGAAGCTTCGGACCACCATCACGCACATGGGAGGAGGTGCACTTTTGACATCACTCTCTTTGGCAGGATCTGGCGCAACACCATTGGCCGAGAACACATATCCAAAGAATTGTACTTTGTCTTTTAGGAATTCGCACTTCCTACGGTGTAAGGTTAGTCCAGATTCTTGGATCCTATGGAGCACGTTTTGGAGGCGGGAATGGTGCTCTGCAATGGTGGGCGCATGGATGAGAATGTCGTCACTGACATTTATTGTCCCAGGCAGATCGGCTAGTAGTTCCTGTATTACGTTTTGAAAAACATCTGTGGCACTGGAGATTCCAAAGTTTAAACGTCAATATCACCTCAGTCCTATATGGGTGGAGAATGTCATGATGTAACACAACTCTTTTGCTAACACCAGCTGATTGTAGCCTGACCGGAGGTCTAATTTTGAAAACCAACAGGACCCACTGAGTTCTCCTAGAATGTCATCGATCGTGGGTGTCAACTTTCTCTCACGCTTTATGGCTGCGTTTGGAAGGCGCATGTCCACGCAGATGCGGACCTCCCCGTGTTGCTTAGGTTTGTGTGCCACTACAATTGGTGAGACCCACGGTGTTGGTCCTGACACTCTCTCGATGATGCCCACCTTCTCAAGGTGATCCAACTCTTTCTCTACCTGGGGCCGGAGATGAAACACGATGCGCCGGTGGCAAAGGGCAACCGGTTGCACAATCTTGTCAATGTGTAACTTCACTTCTCTGCTTCATAAGCATCAGATTCCCTCAAATACTCCATGGTACTTGGCCACTAGTTCCGTCATTGACTCCTGGTGTATGCTGAAGGCGAATGTGTCTACCCCCAGGTCTTCCGCAGCCTTGCAGCCTAGCGGCATTCCGCGTCCTTCTTCGGTCATGTAATCTTTAGCCGGAATTGTTCGCGACCCACGGGTGATCGTAGTTTGGAACATGCCCTTCAGGGCGAGTGGCGTGTTTTGTCCATAGGCATAGACTTTCACTTTGGCCTTGGTCAGTGTCAGAACTGGCACCATCCTGAGATGTTCCTCCGCAGCTAGGATGTTGATTGACGCTCCTGTATCGACCACTGCTACGGTCTCGTGTGTGCCTATGTGTACCTGGCACTTTGGTAGTTTTGTTTGTGGAGAGGTGGTGTTCCCAACTGTGACCAGGGAGTGAATCACATGCACCTCGGCTTTGTCATCGTCCATGTCACTTCCATGCTCAGTCATGTTTGACGCCGTGTTGACGGAAGCTTTTCCAGTTCGGGTTCTCCGCGACCTGCACACTTTTGCAAAGTGATGTAATTTTCCACAGCTAGAACACGTTTTGCCTCTTGCTGGGCAATCAGATGGTCTGCGTGAGGGTCCGGCAGAATACCCACACTGTCTTGTCGGAGGTTTGTTTGGACGGTATTTTGTTTTGTTCGCGGATGATGTTACTGTGTTGGCGGCTTCCTCCTTTATGGGTCTCTGTAGGGCTGCTTCCATGTGAGACGCACGGGCCTTCGACAATTCTTTTGTGCGCCCCATTTGTAAGATGTCGGGTAGAGAGCTTCCAGAGTCTCAGTGACGCACATCCTTGGATGATTTGCCCTCTTATTTCCTCTGCTTCGTCTGTAAATCTGCAGGTCCTGGCCAGATCTCTCAGCCTCATGTGGAAGGAGTCTAGCGACTCTTCTGCCTGTTACCTGGCCTGCCTAAAGATGAAACGGTATTGGCCATTGGCTCAAAATGCCTGTTCAAAGAGAGAGTCGTGTGTGTCTTGGGAGCGTCTTCAACGAGGTTCTTAGATATGTTGTAGATGTCTTTCCTCCATAAATGGAGGAGCATGGAACGCTTCTGAGCGTCCTCTACCTTGGTTGCTTAAAAAAACAGTAGGACCCTCTCCACCCACTCTCTCCACTTTGGGGCTTGCGCAGAAGGGGCTCCCTCGACGAGGAACGGCTGTACTGGGGGTTTTGGTGACATGGTAGTGAGCCCAGGCAGGGACAGGACAGAGTTGCTTAGCATCGCACTCACCAGGGTATCTGAGCAGGCCTTGATGAGAGTTCAGTGTGCAACGCCGTGCAGGAGGCTGGGGGCACTTCCTTCGCTGGGGCCGGCAGAAGTGGAGCACGTGGGCTGCAGAGACACCAGAACAGGAGAATCCAGCCCAAGAGCCACGTGGCAGGAGCAACAGCAGCTGAAATCCGAGCTCCGGAGGATGTGGGGGCGGGGCCACCAAACACAGGCCACACTGGGTGCAAAGCGCCTCTGGAGAAGAGTGCGAAGTCCAAGCTCCGGAGGATGTGGGGGCGGAATCACCAGCACAGGCCACACCGGGAGCAGAGCGCCTCAGGGGAAGAGTGTGCATCGGCGTTCCCCGGTTCCCAAGGCAACTCAAAGACTCTCCGCCAGGAATCCTGCAGGAGTAGACCGCACCGGATTGCGGCACTCACGTGGCACAAGCACTGCGTGTGAAGTGGCCGCCGCGGAGTAAAGGAGCACGGTGAGTTGCTCCGCCCTCGTCGCCAAATGTAGTGTTTGGCTTGTGTGGTGTGCTTGCAGGCTGCCGACTAAAATAAAGATGCGGACACAGGTATGTGTTTTACAGCGTGGTCGGATGCAGCCTAGGTGTATGTATGATTAGCACAGCCGTGTGTGCTCCGCTCAGTTGCCTAACGCCTCTGGCCCTCGACCACGCCTTTTATCATATTTGTAGGTCTACCCCTGACCTCTGGGAAAACCAAACACTGTACCAGCAGGTGGGGGTACATATTTTGTGTGGGCGTGTGCAAGGATATTCCTCTGGCTACACCCCTCTTATGTTGGTGGTGTCCAGTGACCAGTTGCGTCACTGGCCCGTGACACCACATCTACGTCATTTCACTTCTTTGGCACTGAAGGCCAGATTTACAAGGTGCTTGCGCCTCTTAGCGTCACATTTGCGGCTACATTTTGGCTGCAAAGGTGATGCTAATGGGCCCCTACCGTAGCGCCATATATCGCCACCTTGTAAATATTTGCATGATGTATGCAAAGGGGGCGTACTCTCTTTAGATGATCGCTAAACATGGTGCAATGGGATCTACAAGGTTCCATTGCACCATTTCTAGCGTCATTTTTAACACCTGCTTAAAGCAGGTGTTGAAATGAGACTCCCAATGATTTCAGTAGGCCTCTTAACACTATACAGGATTAGCTTCATATTTTTGACACTAATCCAGTATAGCATTACAATAGCTTCACAATAATGATGCTATTTCCCCTAACATACGCCACTTTTTTGTAAATATGGCCCTAAAATTGAGAAAATTAAGGGGCATATTTACAAGGAGCTGGTGCAGTGCGGCGCTGCGCTGCGCCAAAATTGGCAGCGCCGCACTGCATCAGCTCTGAAACGCAGGGATGCACTGTATTTACAAAAATACGGCACACCTCTATGTTTTCTCTAGCACTGGTGCTACATTTAGCTGCTAGTGCAGGCATCCTTGCACCATAGTGCAAGGGTGTCTCTGCGTTGAAGGGAATGATTGTTTATGTGCAGAAAGGTATCCCTTCCTGTACATTAACAATCTACAATGGCAATTTGGTACTTCTATGTGTGTTGCATAATGCAGCACACATATGTAGCAAATCGTCATTATTGAATGATTGTTTATGTGCAGGAAGGGACACCTTACTGCACATAAACATTCATGGCCTTTTGCTCTTTCTATGTAGAAAAAGCAAAAGCGAGGAGAAATAAAAGTATTTCTCCTTGTTGTGCGATGCTAACACCACCCCTGGGGTGGCATTAGTTTTTGGTACTGCCTCAGATTTACAATTCCTTATAAATCTGGGGCTGCATCAAAAGCAATGGGTGTTGTGGTGTAACAGCCACAGCAACACCTGCTGCACGCCCCTCTGCATCAGAAAACTGCGTCAGAGGGGCCCATATTTACAAGGAGGCGTTAAGCCACAAAAGTGGCTTAGCGCAGCCTTGTAAATAAGCTGCAGTGCACAGCGCCACTGAAGCGTCACAAAAAGTGACGCTCCGGTGGTGCTAGGGACTTGTAAATATGCCCCTAATGACCTCATTTACAATAAAGTGGTGCAGCCTGTACCAAAATTGGCAGCGCCAAGCTACCTCACTTCAGAAACACAAGGGTGCCTCATATTTACTAAAATATGGCGCACCCCTGTGTATCCCATAGAGCTGGCGAAGGTGTCCCTTCTTGCACATAAACCATCACTAATGGTGATTTGTTACTTCTGTGTGTGTGGCACAATGCAGAAAACATAGGAGTAGCAAATCGTCATTATTTAATGATTGTTTATCTGCCCGAAGGGACACCTTCCTGCACATAAACAGTCATTGATGGCGTTTGGCTCTTTCAATGTGTGCTGCACCATGCAGCACACACAACAAAAGCAAGAACGAGGAGAAATAAAAGTCTTTCTCCTCGTTGCGACATGCTAACGCCACGCCTGCGGTGGCGTTAGTTTTTGACGCTGCCTCAGGTGTACGATATCTCGTAAATCTGCAGTAGCGTCAAAATACAATGGGTGTTGCGGTGGAACACCCAGGCAACACACATTGCATGCCCCTTTCACGCTAAGTGATGTGTGTAAAGGGGCCATATTTACCAGGCGGTGTTAAGCCACAAAAAGTTGCTTAACGCCATCTTGTAAATATGGCGCAGGGCTTTGCACCACCGGAGCGTCGCTAAAAGTGACGTTCTGGTGGCACAAGTGCCTCATAAATTTCAGGCCCCTCAGTTTCGAAATTCCCCACTTTCTTTCTGTAATTACGAGCACATTTCTAAGCTTTTATTTTATAGCTATTGCAGTCAACATCTTGCCTCCTGCATACATTTTCACAAATAGCTGTTCATGTCCTTTTTCTCAGCTGGTGAACATTTTTTAAGTCTTTTTCCAATACTGCTGTATAAGCCAAACAGTTTAACATTGTAAATTCTGATGCCTTAGACAAACCTGGTGACTGTAAACGTTACCAAAAAAGTTCCCAGAAAGGTTCCAGCCAAAATGATCATTCTGTTAAACCAGGAGTGAGCTGTTCTGTACATGACCTGTGGAAAGATTTTGAGGTTCGAAATTTTCTGAGCTTGGCCCTCCATTCTCAAATCCTAGATCATGTTTTGTGAACAGAGGAGAGAGTGTGCCGCAGGTTACGCCCCCCAACTCCTTCATTAAGAGGTCCTACAGTAAGACCACTAAAGATGAACTGTTACGAGGGACATCAAGGTCTGTTGACGTAACACCAGAGACACTATTATGTATGGACCCTTCACTTATCTCTTCTGCTGTAGTGAACATCTTACGCAGTCACTTACTTGCTCACTGATGTTATAACACTGAACCTGATAGTAAACAGAACCTGAAGAAAAGTTATACTCCGCATAGAACAGATAACGCAACAATTGCAGAAGTCCTGGGCAACAGCAACAAGTTGAGTCCTGCTGATCTGAAATGTGGAGAACTGAGGGGTGTGATATGAATGAAATCGTAATGATGTACGCCTGGAAAATATTAACTGGCAGGTGGTTTGCCTCTTCAGTGGCGATGAGGATGGAATATAAACCTACGTAATTATTAGAGAACAAGTGGACCATAGTTAATGCTTTAAGGATGGAAATTCAATAACCGTTACAGAAAAATAACGTTATTCAAATTGAAATCCATAATTTGTGTCACTGTCTCCCCTCAATTGGTGTTCTTGCAGCTTGTGCCATTGTTTTCAAGGTATCAGTTGATGAGTTAAGAGGCATGACATTTGCTTGCTATGGTTTGCAGGAAGTATTAGGAAGAGAAGACATCCGGAAAGCTCCGGCCATTAATTACGTAGGCAAAAATTATTATTACTGTCTTCTGTAATTGTAATCGAGCAATCAAAGGAATATTTTACCTTTCTTTGAATCAGAAGTAATATAGCTTCGGGGTGTGGCTTCCACCCGAAGAAGATTTCCTCTCAATAGTTTAGCTCCCTATTGCTCTGCCACTTACCAGCTGTTTTCTTAGCCATATGGTGCTTTCTCAACCCAGGGTGGATAAAGATCTTTGGCAGATCCCTGTCATGTCATGAAGTAGTCATTCTGTCTGTCAAACTTGACGACAGTTTGATGATGGAAGTGGATTCAGGCTGTCTGTCATGTTGAATCTCATGAGGCAAGATGAGTAATCTTGAGGATTATAAACTCACCTTGAAAATTATTGACCCAACTGTCGCTCATTTCCTTGCCCCTTCATAAGAATCCAGTCCACGGATCAGAGGTACTTGTTTTGCTGCCTCCCCGACTTAAGCACTGTTGTTTTTGACCTCCCACCCATCACTTACCAGCCTCCATCTCTATCACCCTAACGGGCATATTATAAGCCTGCCCCCAGCCCGTCCCCACATACGCACACACGAACACAGACACCCACATGCACCCTGCATACACTCATTCACCAACACTTACATACACGCATTCACTCACAAGCATCCATACATGCATTCACCCACAAGCATCCATACGCGCATTCACACAGACATTACAACACTCACTCACTTTATCAGTCATACACACATTCATACACCCATACACACACGCATACATGCATGCACACATGCATTCATACATGCTTACAAACATGCATACAGACACCCATGCACACACGCATACACACTTACATTCACACACGCAGAAAACACCCACTCACACACAACACCCCCCAACCTCCCGTCACCCTCCCCTGTCAGACGATTGACTTACCTTGTCCAGCGAGGAGGTTGTCCAACAGGGAACAGGCACTTCCACCGCCAGTAGCGTCCCACCATCAGGACACCACCAGGCCGTATTACTGCTCGTAATATGGCTAGTGGAGTCCTTTTAGCGGGGCAGGCCGGTGGTGGAACCGCCCCTGCGCCTCCGACCTCCAGCACGACTACTGGGGGATTTCCGCCCAAATTGTGGCGGAAATCCCTCAGTACTCATAATATGGTGGTTGGAAGACCACCAGCAGCTTCGGTGGGCTGTGTAAAAGACCGCCAAAGTCGTAATGAGCGCCAAAGTCCCTGGCACCATCCAGTTAAATAATCTTCAGTCTGGCTGCGTTCCACCTAACAAAATTATGCATGCTTGAAATAGCTACTCATCTCCACAAGAGAATCCTGCGGGGACTGGCCCATGTTGGTGGCTTGTGGCGATATAAGATCATACGCCAGGAGGACAATTAACACTGACTCTCGACAATCACCACAATATCCTTTAAGGGTCAACGTCTAATTGTCTCCTGTAAGACCCAGATAATCTCAGTTCATCAAAATGGCATCTGCCTGAAATGGTATCACAGCACGCTTCGTATTTAAAAATGCTGGCAGCCTAAATGTAATGTAGTGTGGCTCTATACCACATCCACATTGAGTCCCAATAGCATATAATTCACCTACATGCTTGCCTGAGTTTGGGAGTTCTAATAATTCTTCTCATTACAGAGATATACACAACAGTTCATTCAGTCATACATATGACGTTACTACTCTTCCGTACCATCTCTAGGGGCACTGTAAACGGACTATCTGTAGCCCGGGAATCACCATTAACACTCACCCTGGGTCCCTTTCTGACTCCTGTTTGCTTTCCTTTTCGATATGGCATTCTATGGCAGAACTACATTTGCTTCCATGGACTTCAAGTCCCATAATGCACTGCCTGGTAGTCAGTAAGACCTGTAATTTGCTTTCCATTGCTTCCAATGGGAAAATCCGATTGTTCCTTTGTACTGGATTCTCTCCTCCAGGACTTGTGAGAGACTGAAACTGCACACACCTGTGACCTCTCTTGTGCAGCCCAGCCATGTGTCTCCACCCTGGGTTTGCTGCTGCCCAAACTGCTTATAGGCTGCCATTTCCTGAAGCTCCTCGTCGTGCCTTGGAGTTCTATTCCTTTGTGTACCAGACCCCATTGTTGGATTGTGTTCCAGTCCTATTCCTGTTCTGCTTCAGCCTGAAACTGCTCTCTGTTTCTCAGCCCTGTTCCTGCTTGCTTTAGCCAGAGCCTGCTCCCTGTTTTACTGTCCCGTTCCTGCCTTGTTTCAGCCTGAACCTGTTCCCTGTTTTCCAGTCCTGTTCCTGCTTGCTCCAGCTCCCTGTGTTCCAGTTTTGTCCTAAAAGAGCAGTTCTGGCAGATTAAAAATCAGATATTGGACTTCTATGATGATATGTTGTTACATACTCTATGAATCTTGCACATGGGCTCTTTTCATTGATGCATTTTTCACTATTGCGAGAAGTAGACATTCTGTCTATAAGTTAGAAGAAGTAACAAAGTGACTGATGGAATATACTGCAAGGCAATTTGAAAACTTGACAAAAGAAAATGATCACCAGCTTTGGCTCAAAAAACATTATGCTACTTCATGAGCCTCTCCAAAGACTACTATTGAGCAGATTGTCCCTTCTACTAATGACAGTCAAAAGACAGCTCCACTTACAAATATACCAGCCTCTTTTTCAGACTCTCTCTTAGCTAGCAGTACTCCAGAAAATATCCCTGCACAGTTGAATGACTCTCTGACATCTCTGGGAGATGAGACTCCTCTTGGTTCAAAGGATGAATCAGAGTCATCAGAAGGAAGCGTCTCAGCCCGTCTATCAAAACAAATAAAGCCAAAGGAAGAAGAGGGTTCTGATGCAAACTTGAATAGCTGCACCATAAGAAACCAAGATATGACTTTACTGGAGATAAAGTTCAAGTTGTGGAACAGTGTTGAAGAAATAGAATCTAATGATAACAGTAGTTCATGCCCTGCGGTGAACAAACCTGCAGATAGTGCTGTTCAAATGACACACACACCAGAATTTTCAAACTATGGGGATACTCCTGGCCTTTCAAACAATATTGTAGAATTTTCAGATAATGAAGAGACAGTTCCTATTTCAAGTGAATTAATGGATTTTTCTGATAGCGAAGAAACACCTGTAGTTACTAAGAATGTGATGGACTTCTCAGAAAGTCTAAAGTTCTCTTCTGTGTCAAAACAAACCATGGAGGTTTCAGACGTGGATGAAAGCCAGCAATCTGAGACTGACCAGCATGTCATAAGGAATGCTAGCCTTCTCCTAGAACTGAACACAGTTGCAGCCTCAACCACTGATCCTGACTTACTATTCCCAGCCCCTGTGTTTCCAGTCCAAACGCCACGGTTAGTGAAGAACAGATCTTTGACCTACCGGTGTCCGATTTTGATGTAAAACCAGCCACACCAATGCCACCTGCTTTGCCCCTGAAATTAAAGACTCCTGAAAACCAGCACTCTGAAACAGAAGTACTGAAGAATGTAATGTCTCCTACCAAAATTAAAGACTTGAATTTGAATCTTGTATTTGAAGAGCTGATGATAAGTACTGTACTTAGTGTTTTATTGCAAGAAACCGTCATCAATTTAAAGGCTAGAACTGAAAATTTAGATAACATGCAAAGGCAACTTCTGAAGGGATTCCAGTTCTATTTTTTCCCAAAGAATAACCTTTCAGTGTTAACAGATCTGAAGATCAACTACCTGTAGTAGAAACGCTTTGCAAAGAAACCATTTCAGATACCATGAATACACCACAGAGTACTTGCAATGCAGAAATCTCAGTCTTGTCTGAAGATCACCCCGAAGAGTTGGCTTGTGGGACTTCTACATTTTCAGCTGTTAATCCAGTTTCTAAAGACTTGAAAACTCTTGTTGATCCTATAATTGATAGTCCGAAGTCATCCAAAACTGAAGAGAATTCTGACCTTTTCATGTTTACCGTGGGTATGCGAGTTACCCATTACTCCCAAGTCTATATGCTTTGCATGCCTCAGACCACAATCAATGCAAATACTGCTGCAGAAACAGACATATCCTGCTTGTCTGAAGGTGTTACAGACCTGGCTACTAATATGCCAATTATCTTCTCCAAAGAAGAAAGTACTGTACAAGAAACTAATGACCTAAAGAATACCACCCATAATGCCATTCCAGATCTCCTTGCTCCTGAATCCACTTCACCAGAAGCCAACTCCATGAACTCCTCCCATGTCAATCAAACAATCAAGAGGAAAGACATCAGAGACCATATGGGTATTAATACATGCTTTGCTCATTGGATGATTCACCTGTGGCAGGACTGTAAACTTATCAACCAAGGTTGGTGTTGGATTTTCTTGCTGTGGCTTTTTCTCTTCAACTTTCTTCAGCCAAAGGATTGGTTTCTCTTCTTGAGCAGAATGGTGGGTGGTGGTGGTGAGGAGGGATACCGTTACGGCTCTGCTATCCCATCTCTAGGGGGTGCTGTAAACGGACTATCTGTAGCCTGGGAATCACCATTAACACTCTTCCAAAGTCCCTTCCTGACTTCTGTTTGCTTCCCTTTTCGATATGGCATGCTATGGAAGAACTACATTTGCTTCCATGGACTTCAGGTCCCATAATGCACTGTCTGGTAGTCGGTAAGACCTGTAATCTGCTGTCCATTGCTTCCTATGGAAAAAGTCCTGTTGTTCCTTTGTAATGGATTCTCTCTTCCAGGACTTGTGAGAGACTGAAACTGCAAACACCTGTGACCTCTCTTGTGCAGCCCAGCCATGTGTCTCCACCCTGGGTTTGCTGCTGCCCAGAACTGCTTATAGGCTGCCATTTTCTGGAGCTCCTCGTCGTGCATTGGAGTTCGATTTCTTTGTGTATCAGACCCCTTGTTGGATTGTGTTCCAGTCCTGTTCCTGTTCTGCTTCAGCCTGAACCTGCTCTCTGTTTCTCAGCCCTGTTCCTGCTTGCTTTAGCCAGAGCCTGCTCCCTGTTTTACTGTCCTGTTCCTGCCTTGTTTCAGCCTGAACCTGTTCCCTGTTTTCCAGTACTGTTCCTGCTTGCTCCAGCTCCCTGTGTTCCAGTTTTGTCCTAAAAGAGCAGTTCTGGCAGATTAAAAATCAGATATTGGACTTTTATGATGATATGTTGTTACATACTCTATGAATCTTGCACATGGGCTTTTTTCATGAATGCATTTTTCACTATTGAGAGAAGTAGACATTCTGTCTATAAGTTAGAAGAAGTAACAAAGTGACTGAGGGAATCCACTGTAAGGCAATTTGAAAACTTGACAAAAGAAAATGATCACCAGCTTTAGCTCAAATAACATTATGCTACTTCATGAGCCTCTCTAAAGACTACTATAGAGCAGATTGTCCCTTCTACTAATGACAGTCAAAAGACAGCTCCAGTTACAAATATACCAGCCTCTTTTTCAGACTCTCTCTTAGCTAGCAGTACTCCAGAGAATATCCCTGCACAGCTGAATGACTCTCTGACATCTCTGGGAGATGAAACACCTCTTGGTTCAAAGGATGAATCAGAGTCATCAGAAGGAAGCGTCTCAGCCCCTCTATCAGAACAAATAAAGCCAAAGGAAGAAGAGGGTTCTGATGCAGACTTGAATAGCTGCACCATAAGAAACCAAGCTATGACTTTACTGGAGATAAAGTTCAAGTTGTGCAACAGTGTTGAAGAAATATAATCTAGTGATAACAGTAGTTCATGCCCTGCGGTGAACAAACCGGCAGATAGCGCTGTTCAAATGATACACACACCAGAATTTTCAGACTATGGGGATACTCCTGGCCTTTCAAACGATATTGTAGAATTTTCAGATAATGAAGAGACAGTTCCTATTTCAAGTGAATTAATGGATTTTTCTGATAGCGAGGAAACACCTGTAGTTACTAGGAATGTGATGGACTTCTCAGAAAGTCTAAAGATCTCTTCTGTGTCAAAACAAACCATGGAGGTTTCAGACGAGGATGAAAGCCAGCAATCTGAGACTGACCAGCAAGTCATAAGAAATGATAGCCTTCTCCTAGAACTGGGCACAGTTGCAGCCTCAACCACTGATCCTGACTTACTATTCCCAGCCCCTGTGTTTCCTGTCCAAATGCCACGGTTAGTGAATAACAGATCTTTGACTTACCGGTGTCCGATTTTGATGTAAAACCAGCCACACCAATGCCACCTGCTGTGCCCCTGAAATTAAAGACTCCTGAAAACCAGCACTCTGAAACAGAAGTACTGAAGAATGTAATGTCCCCTACCAAAATTAAAGATTTGAATTTGAATCTTGTATTTGAAGATCTGATGATAAGTACTGTACTTAGGGTTTTATTGCAAGAAACCATCATCAATTTTAAGGCTAGAACTGAAAATTGAGATAACAATGCAAAGGCAACTTCTGAAGGGATTCCAGTTCTATTTTGTCCCAAAGAATAACCTTTCAGTGTTAACAGATCTGAAAATCAACTACCTGTAGTAGAAACGCTTTGCAAAGAAACCATTTCTGATACCATGAATACACCACAGAGTACTTGCAATGCAGAAATCTCAGTCTTGTCTGAAGATCACCCTAAAGAGTTGGCTTGTGGGACTTCTACATTGTTAGCTGTTAATCCAGTTTCTAAAGACTTGAAAACTCTTGTTGATCCTATAATTGATAGTCCGAAGTCATCCAAAACTGAAGAGAATTCTGACCTTTTCATGTTTACCCTGGGTATGCCAGTTACCTATTACTCCCAAGTCTCTATGCTTTGCATGCCTCAGACCACAATCAATGCAAATACTGCTGCAGAAACAGACATATCCTGCTTGTCTGAAGGTGTTACAGACCTGGCTACTAATATGCCAATTATCTTTTCCAAAGAAGAAAGTACTGTACAGGAAACTAATGACCTAAAGAATACCACCCATAATGCCATTAGGGGGGGGATACCGTTACGACTCTGCCGTCCCATCTCTAGGGGGTGCTGTAAACGGACTATCTATAGCCTGGGAATCACCATAAACACTCTCCCAAAGTCCCTTCCTGACTGCTGTTTGCTTCCCTTTTCGATATGGCATGCTATGGAAGAACTACATTTGCTTCCATGGACTTCAGGTCCCATAATGCACTGTCTGGTAGTCGGTAAGACCTGTAATCTGCTGTCCATTGCTTCCTATGGGAAAAGACCTGTTGTTCCTTTGTAATGGATTCTCTCCTCCGGGACTTGTGAGAGACTGAAACTGCGCACACCTGTGACCTCTCTTGTGCAGCCCAGCCATGTGACTCCACCCTGGCACACCCGGGAGCGGCAGCGGCAGAGGGGCCGGCGCAGCCGCCACAGGCACGGACGCTAGAGGTGAGGAGGCTGCCTTACCTGGACCCGGGCGCGCTGGATTTCATCGACAGCCGTGACGGTTTCGTTGGCTTCTGCTCTTTTCGGTGCCGGCGTGAGGACTCAGCAACATGTAGTTTGGAACTCGTTTTTTCCAGTCGTGTTCCCTCCGGTGCTCTGGTCTCCTGTGAACGTGCAGGCGGGCGGTGTTTTCGATTTTCTCCACTCCACTCTACAGGAAACAGAATGCAAAAAATTTGTCACCTCGTGGCGGCCATATTGTAGTCACAACTATTTCACTTCATACAATTTACCGGAGATAGTTCTGAGGGGGACAAAAAATTAACATCAATATTTTTGGTATATAACCCTGATCGGTAAACCTTACCTTCAACCTTCAACTTTCAAACTTGGGGGTAATTGGGAGCCGCCCCTTTTATATAGTACTCTGTGAATGTGACTGCGAGAAAGCAATCGTCAGGACTATAATTTCTCTAATTAAAACCCTAGACCATGCGTATTTGTTGAAAATTGCCACATATGTAGTAAGACATTTACTGCCCCATAGGAGGAGCGATTACCACGTCTGCTAAAGGCGCAGTCAGGTTGAAACTACAGTCTATCAGCTTGTCGTTCTTTCTCATTTGGAACTGTCTCCATCCTCGTTTTTGGTTACCTAAAACTCCAAGTCTCCTTTCACGCCTCTCCTTTCTGTAAACAACGGAACTGGAAACGTCTTGGTTGGCCACTTACGTCACGAGGACAAGTCAGAGATTACAGTGAATTTACCTACGCCCGCATCGTGCTGCATACCTGTGTGCCCCTGTGGTCCTCGGGGCTGCTGTTCCTTCTGCTGGCCTCCACGTCTCCCCCCGCCGTCGCCTGACATCGCGACCGCTGTGTGGGGGGAGCGTTTGACGGGACAGGACGGGACTACATTACCTAGGTCCCCTTGCACCCCGGAAGCGGAGCCAACGCATTTTGCGTGCCCGAAGGCGCTATTAAAACTGATCCTGCCCCTGGCTGAGCGGGACCACGCCGGGCTAAGCCGTTGTGTGGCCGTTAGGGGGCCGGAAGGGGTCGGGTTGGGCCAACTCGCTAAGCTGTTAATTGCTTTTATTTAATCTGATAACGCTTTAGTAAGCTGTATACTTGGGCTCCATTTAATTGAGTTATTGTGTCTTCTGGGTGCCCTATACTTTGTTACGATATAAAAGGTCTGTGTAGGGCAGGGCTATAAAATTAGATAGTCCATCGAGTATTTTATCAATACTAGTAGTGGTTGTTATATATGTGAGGGTGGTGTAGAATGGCTAAAAATATTTCCACCCTGGATAATTACTTGGTTAAAATGGTGAGCAAGATTAACATTGATAGAAGGAAATCCTTAGGGAAGGAGTCCACCTCAGAAATTGTTTCTCCTGTAGATGATGGAAGCGGTTTTATTATGGTGGATCCCCTTAATACTGAAGCTTTCCCTTTGGAAAACCCAGCCATTTTACCCTTAGTTTTAGAACCACCAATTCAAGACCCATTGGAGCCCCCGAGTGAGTCTGCATTGTCTCACTCTCCTCCTAAGAGAGCTGTTAGAAAATGCAGAAAAACGCAAATTAAGCGGGGGAACGTACATCTTAAACCAACGATTGAATATGGTCATAGAAGTAATGTAGCTAATAACGAGATTACACTTGATAAGGATGTTGTGAATTGTGATCTCTTGGGACACATCGCTAAGCTATTTGAGGAAAAACTAGACCATATGACTAAACCTCTTATGGAAAAAATTGAATTGTTATCTACGGAGGTATCTAGGTTGGGTGGTCTTTTAGATAAGATGTGTAAGGAACAGACAATGAAACAGTCTGAGCTACCCGTCCAATTCGGTAACTCTGCACAATTGGTTGTAGCACAGAGGTCATGTTTACCAGAATCTAGGGAGCCACCATGTATGGTGGATAGTACCTCTCATATGAAAGCAGCTGCATCTAATATTGCGAGGTACACTACTCCCGTGAACAGACCAAATCATATTAATCTTCCACCTGATTGTGAACCATATGTCATAGTCCTTTCGAATGTTCCTCCCTTAGACCCAACAGCAATGAATTTCCGTGAGGAATCACATGATTCTCTCAAACGGAAATCAGTTGCTTGGTTACACAAAAATTGTGGTTTCCCCCCACATCTGTCCGATCACATACTGTCTACTAGACGGGTACCATGGATCGGAAATGCGAGGAAAAAATGTAAGGGGGATTGTGTAATTGTTAATTTTAGGCACCCTCAACATGTTGCGACTGTTCTTCTTAGAGCAGCTTCTTTGGATGTAGAGGAGTCTGACGTGGGTGTGCACCCTCTGGGTTATTTTTATAGACATTTAGCCAGTACATCAGAATTTTCTAAAAAACACAGACTCTTGACCAATAGAAGAAACACAAATTTTTATACTCCAATTGAAAATAGATTTTCGGTACTGAGCACTTTGGATGAAAACAATTGACTCCCACGAGCAGGGGAATTTATCACAGAAATGTTAGTATTTACCCAGACGTGGGAACAAAAACAGAGTATAGAATATTTAGAACCGAAACTTATAGTATCTTCGAGCCCCAGAAATTCATGGACAGTTAAACTGGTAAATAGCGTTAAACCCCCTTATTCTATTTTGAGTGAGGTAATCAGTTTGGGCGTACCTGATAAGTGCCTCACAGTGACTATGGAGGGTAATGACGTTAGTAAAGACTATAATCAAGACAAAGAGTTAAATCCTTTAGTTGAACTAGAGGATGTTACAGAAAAAGACAACTTACCTATATTATTAGATTCACCCTGTGTAAAAGGGAAAACAAATATTAGACTGATATCTTGGAATATAGCTGGCTTAGCCAGGAACCTTGAGGATGTGGTATGGTGTTCCTATATTGAGAATTACGATATCATATTCCTACAGGAAACTTGGATGGTAGAAACCCCCCATAGGTTGGGGTATAAAACATACTGTTCTTATGCTATTCCATCAACTAGAGGTAGAGCCTCTGGGGGACTGGTTATCTGGGTTAAAGTGACTCTAGAAATAGATGTCACCCAGTTATCCATCCCCTCTCCGGACCTACTAGGCCTTAAAATTGATACAAGAGGGAAAGAAACTATACATTTAATAAATATATATAATAGACCGTCCCCATCTAACAAGGAATCAGAGGTGGTAGAACTCTTGGATTCCTTTTTAGATTCATTAGGAGATAATGTAAAGGTGTTAGTTGGTGGGGATTTTAATTGTAAATATGAGCCTGTCTTGGGGTTGGAAAAATTACTTGATGAACAAGATGCTGCTAATGATATCTTGCCCTTAGAATCTGCAAGTTCAGCTAAAAGCACAAAAGCCGCCTTACAGATTTTACAGTTGACTGTGGTACATGATCTAAGGGCTTGTAATGGTCGATTTCGATCAGACAGACCAGCAGCTCCAACCTATTTTAAGGGAAATTCCAGGTCACATATAGATTTTGTAATGGCTACCCGAAATATATGGGACCAAATAACCGATTTCAAGATAGACAATAGGACGGAGAGTGATCATTTCCCCCTCCAACTATGGCTAGACTCTCAATCATTTATTATTAGATCCAAAGAAGAGACTCTATTAAATACCACGGTCGCGGAGCTAGAGGTAACCAATAACAGGCGTGCTCTAAGATGGCCATATATCTTGGGAACAGAAAAGACGCTGATAAATATTTACAATGTATTTACTGAAACGGTAGGAGACTTACAGTCAGCATTAGTGGGAACACAAGGTGTTCTTGATTTACATCTTAAGCTGGTAGATGCACTAACTCCACTATTGAGTAAAATCTATAAAAAAGATGGTAATAGGATAAGGAACCATCTTGAGACAGCGAACCCATGGTATAATAAAGATTGTCGAATAGCAAAATCAAGATTGATCCAGGCAGTAAAATCCGGGAATTGTTTGGATATAAAAAGCGGTAGACTTGCCTACAAAAACACTATGGCCCAAGCTAAAAAAGCATGGGATGAAAGTTTTTGGGAGGATCTCTTGAATGCAGCTAAGTTACGGGATCAGAGCATGTTCTGGAATTTAATCGCTAAGGGAAATAAGCAGGGCAGATCAACAAAGGATATTTTCCTAGATGAAAATACTTGGTGTGATCACTTCACTAAGCTCTATGCTAGCAAAAAGGAGAGTTTGCCCTTCGGGGACTATGAGACAAACTTAGAAATGAGTATTGCTCCATTAACTTTTAGTTTAGAAGAAACTAATAAGGCTTTATTAGCTGTGAAAACGGGCAAAGCCCCAGGCCCTGATAAAATTCCCGGCGATCTACTAAAATATGATGTGGATGTGTGGGGGCCTTATATAAATTATCTGAGTAATTCCATTGTGGCAGGCACACCGATCCCCGATTCATGGAAAGGGGCAGAAATTATAACAATTTTTAAAAAAGGTGATCGCTATGATCCAAGTAATTACCGCCCAATAAGTTTAATAGACATTTTTCAAAAGATATATGCCAGACATATTTTAAATAGGCTTTTAGATTGGATTGAAGAGACTAAAATATTAACCAAATATCAGGCTGGTTTTAGAATAAAAATCAGTACGGTTGACCAGGTGTTTAGGTTTATGTGCATCTGTTGGAAGTATATAAACATAAGGAAGGGTAGTCTCTATGTGGCATTTGTGGATCTAAGGGCCGCCTTTGATCTTGTTCCGCGCAATTTGTTGTGGATTACATTAAGGAACATGGCGGTCCCTGGGGAACTACTTAAAGAACTTATCAAGCTTCACACAGGGAACTATGCAAAAATTAGATGGGGAAAAGAAGGTGAAACCTCAAGGGCCATACCTGTAGACCGTGGTGTGCGCCAAGGTTGCGTGCTAGCACCTACACTCTTCTCATTATATGTTAATGATATTCCGAGCTATTTAAGGAATTGTGGACATGACTCCCCGAAGCTAGGTGGTGAGCCGGTTACGACATTATTATTTGCCGATGATACCATCCTTATTTCTAAAACTCCGAGAGGTTTGCAAAATTTGGTGGATTCTTTCCAGAAGTATTGTGTGGGGAAGGGGCTAGAAATAAATCCTACCAAAACTAAGTATATGTCCATAAACCCCAAGAAATCCCTCAGGAATAATCTCTTCTTGGAGAATCAAAAACTGGAACAGGTAGGGAGTTTTAATTATTTGGGGTTAATGCTGGATAGTAACCTGTCCTGGAAAGGACAGATGGATAAAAGCACTTATCCCTTAAACAAAACTCAATGCCTATTTTAAAAGTACACGGAGCTAGTTATTCTAAAGCAATCTCACCGGCACTTGAAGTATATAAAGCGAAGGCCCAATCGTCCGCCCTTTATGGTGCTGAACTCTGGGGCTACTATTGTAACAACAACTTTGAAAAAACGGAAAACCACTTTGTACGAATGCTACTTAAAATACCGACAAGAACTCCTCTAGTCCCTGTTTTCCTTGATATTAATCTTAAAAGAGCAGACTATCAAGCATTATTAAGACCACTGCTGTATTGGGTCAGGTTATGGGTAACCTCGGAGTTGAGTGATTATAAGAGTGGATTGACTGAACTAACTCAGATAGATGGTCATATGAGTACCCCTTGGTTAAAATATGTATCTAAGTGGTATGAGAGATTAGGTTTATCACACCTATGGGAAGTTCCTCAGAATATGACAACATGTACCAGGAAATATGTAAAGGACACCTTTTGGTCTTACGTCAACGGAGAGCTATTGCATAGTTCATCGATTGGTATTCTGTCTTTGAATTTTTTGAACATAAAAGATACACCTAAATTCGAACAATTTTTGGATGAGGTCGGTCCTCCACTGGCAAAAACACTATGGGGGTTATTCCAACTTTGGAGGAGGTGGTAATCCGTCCCAAATGTGACGGATTTACCACCAGCCGTATTACGAGTTCCATAGGATATAATGGACTTGTAATACGGCTGGTGGTATATCCGTCACTTTACCGTCACTTTTGGGACGGATTACCACTTCCTCCAAAGTTGGAATAACCCCCTATATCTACAGTTTAGGTATGGGGTCTTACAGATTAATGCTTACACATGCAATTGGGGAGGGGTAAAAGGTTGTGAATTGTGCACTCTCTGTACTTTAGGGGCTAAAGAAGATGTTGTTCATCTACTCTTCTTTTGCCCAGTATACAAGAAACCAAGGGATTGTTGGATCAAACCCGTTTGTAAATATGTGGGGGTTAGATCCTTCAAAGAAGCAGAGCGCATATTTAAGTCTAATACTTCACAATTAGTGGTGTTTGGCACGAGTAGATTTTTATTTAATGTGTACCTTATTAGAAAACGACTTGGTCACAAACTGTAATATTTTGTTAGGTGGCCCGCTCTTCCCCCTCCTTGTAAAGGTATATGATGCACTGTTTCTTCGATCCAAGTTAATTAATTTTTTAGTTCTGGCTTTTAATTAATTTATAAATTGTTATTTATATTTTTATACGCGGTACTGCTTAATCATGGAGACATCCATATACTTCTTGCCAACTGTATGTATTGTATCCTATATTTAATTGTGAAATGTATATATGTATGTTGTATTTATCTCTTGTCTTGACTTTTATGGCAATATTTGCCGAAATAAAGTTTAACGAACGAACGACTCCACCCTGGGTTTGCTGCTGCCTGGAACCTCTTATAGGCTGCCATTTTCTGGAGCTCCTCGTCATGCATTGGAGTTCGATTCCTTTGTGTATCAGACCCCTTGTTGGATTGTGTTCCAGTCCTGATACTGTTCTGCTTCAGCCTGAACCTGCTCTCTGTTTCTCAGCCCTGTTCCTACTTGTTTCAGACAGAGTCTGCTCCCTGTTTCTTAGCCTTATTCCTGCTGGCTTCAGCCAGAGCCTACTCCCTGTTTTCCAGTCCTGTTCCTTCCTTGTTTCAGCCTGAACCTGCTCTGTTGTCCAGTCCTGATCTTGTTTGTTCCAGCTCCCTGTGTTCCTGTCCTGTTCTTGCTTGTTCCAGTCAGAGACTGCTCTCTGTTTCCCAGTCCTGTTACTGTTTGCTTCAGTCAGAGCCTGCACTATGTTTCCTAGTCTTGTTCTGCTTGCTTCAGCCAATGCCTGCTCCCTGTTTCCCAGTCCTGTTCGTGCTTTGCTTCAGTCTGAGCCTGCTCCCTGTTCTCCAGGCATTTCCCTGCTTGCCTCCTAGTTTGTTCCTCTGTTTCCTCTTGGGTTATTGTGTCTGGTAAGAGTACTATCAGTCCTCACCTGTGTATAAGTGTTTTCCTTTGTACCAGGGTTGTCTCCTGGTTTCCAGGAGGCAATCCTGCCCCATCCTTTGTATAGTGTTGTATGTAGTCTTTAGTGCCTAACAGTGACAGTGTGATATTGCTGTTTTCCAGGAATTGCCACTGTGTTTCCAGCTGGACCCACAAGGGCTTGTCTCATGTATGTAAGTACAATCCTTGTTTGTGCCCTAAGTCTCCAGAGACAGAATCACTTCTGCAGCCTCCTTTCTATGGGTGACTATCTGTAAGAGTAATTTGCACAGAGGCATTGACGTTCCCTGTTGCTGTGGGAAGTTCTGAGCCTTACCCTGTGTGCAACCTTAGTGGTAACCCCAGTGTGTTTGTCCATCACTGATCCGTTCCCTGTTTGTTCACACTAATGTTGCTCTGCCTTCACTATCCTGTTTTATGTGCCTTACCATAGCTGTCCTTTCCCCGTGTATGCCTTTAGCTGCTCTTCTGCTTCAATACACTACCTTCTTGGGAGATATTCTGTGACCTCAAAGGGTGCCCCAATCAGAGTCTTGACAGACCCGCCTGGAACTGTGACATATGGGTGTTAAAGAGGGAGCCTACTCCTTTAGTGCTGACTCTTCTGGACAGACCACCACTGTAGCGCTACACCTATAACACTCTATGGCTGTATTGTCCTCCATCGTGTTTCATGCTGTTTACGCACAAAGGCTGCAGCAAGCCAGGAGCCATGAGAAATGCATAAATTATTTTAAGGGTTGAAGGTTTCACCTCGCAGAATAATGATGCTCTGGGAACTACCACTCATCTGGATGCAGGCTCAAGTACACTGACCACTTTCAGAGCAAGTCAATGGTGGTGTGCTGAGCAAGTGCTTTCATATTGTGATGGTGCTCTGATCCGATGAGGCATAAGGCTCCATCAAATGAGGTCTAAAGATCACACGAGGCATATGGATCCAGCAAATCAGCCCTAGCATCAGACATAATTTTACTGACAATCATCCATTTGAACTATACTTAAATATAGTTGTATACAGTTAAACCCCAAAAAGGCAGAGACTAAAGTAAAAGAGATGAGATGAAAGACATCACAGAAGTCAAGGCTGTACAAAAATAAACCAAAAAAACTCTAGTATCAGAATCTCCTGTTAAAGGCAAATAAGATAATGATGCTTCAATGGAATTGAATCTTCAAAGGCTGACATCTTTACCTGGTCTAACGCAATCTAGAAAAATAAACACGGACATGATGCAAAATGAAATTATCAACATTAAGAAGGACATTCAGGAACTAGAAAGTAGGGTAACTGAGACAAAATTAAGAATTAGTTACTTAGAGGATGACAATCTAATTAAGCAAAAAGACATGGACAAATTCAAAGCTAAAAGTAACTCACTCAAAAGAGATCTCAGAACTAGAATCTGTAATACAACAAGAAATCTAAAGTACTTTTTATTTCAAGGGCTCTGAAGACTTGACATTCGCTTGCGTGACCTTCCTGGTGACCTGGATCCGGTAAATGTTTGGTATAAAGTTTGACAATGTATTTGAGATTGTGAGAGCTCACAGAATCCCATATGTGAAATCTAAGAAACTTTTGCCCAATAGGGCCATAAGCTGTAAACCCCTAAATTATTCTCATGTCAAGATGATCATTTCACACATGAGGAAAACCCAACATGTCATCTGGAATGGATCAAAATTGGTATTACCAAGAGCTACTTCAAAGACACTGTAAAACAACACAAGGATTTTCTTGTGAAAAGGACAGCACAACGGGACCTTAGAATTCAAGCAGGTCCTACGCAGTTGAAGATTATTCACAAAGACAGAGGGGCATATTAATAGTCGGTTTGCGCTGAATTAGCGACATTTTTTTAATGCTAATTCACCGCAAACCTAACTCCATATTAATACTTTGGCGCTAGGCATGTCTAGCACCAAAGTTATGTAGTTAATGTACTTTTCTGGACGTGGAAACCTACTTTGCGTCAATGAGATGCAAGGTAGGCGTTCCCGTGCAGAAATCTATGTTATGGCCATTGCCCCATATTCATCCCCCGTGCTAAAATCATGCACGGGTGGATGGGGGCCTTAAATAATGGCACTAAGCTTGCTTAGCGCCATTATTTAACATCTGGGTATGGGCAGGCAGTAGGGGACCTGTGGGCCTATTTCCATGGTCAGAGACCCTAGAAAGACCCCACAGGTGCCCTTCCCTGGCCCCAGGGACACCCCCACCCACACTAGGAAGACACCTAGGGATGTGGGGATCCCATCCCAGGTAAGAAGAGGTAAGTGTTTTGTTTTATTTTTTGTAGTGCCGTAGGGGGGCCTAACTTGGACCCCCCCCCCACATGGCACTGGGCCCAATGGCCATGCCCAGGTGGACTTAAGTCCCCTGGTCATGGCCATTGGGCTGGGGGGCATGACTCCTGTCTTTACTTAGACAGGAGTCATGTCCATAGGGCTTGTGCGCCGAAATTTTCTTGACTCTAACCTGACTAGCGCCATTCTTTGACGCACAACCTCCAGTTTTCCCTACGCTTCCCCCACCCGGTTAGCGTCAAATATTTTTACGCTAACCAGGCCTTACCGCCGGCTAACGTCATCCCATAAATATGATGCCCAGCCGGTGTCTTGGGATGGCGCTAGCCAGCGGTATACTTTTTGATGCTAAACTGCATTAGTGACATTGTTCATTGTTTACTTCGGAGCCATTGCTCATTCAAGTTTATCCTCCTAGGCACAAAAGGCTAGTACATAAATATTTATTGTATTAACAATGGAGATGACCACTGTCACATTAACCCTGGATGCTAAGTTTCCTTTTCACATGTGGACTATGCGCCGCTTTTTTTGGATGAAAACTTCTGGATTCTCTTTTCTTCCTTCTGCTGTGGTCTTTCAACTCCCTCAAAGACAATACAATATACCTCTGTTTTAGTGATAATGCTATTTAAAAAAAAATATTTGTATTACTGCCCCCCACAGCAATTATGTGTTACCATTCTACAGTCTTAGGCTCTCAGCTAGCCCACAGAACTTCGACACAACCTTTTAGTGCAAACGCAGTTTTGTGTCAACAAGTATAGCGCTGGCTTGCATCATTCCAGAGCGCCAGCCAAGCGCCAAATTTATGGAATCTCGCAAGCCGACGCAAAAGGTGGGCTAGCGTCTGGGAAAATTATGTTAACCGAGTGGGGGTGGTGGTATGGGGGAAGAAGGTTTTGCACCAAAAAATTACGCTAGGCTGGTTAGAGGCAAAAAACGCCTTTAAGCAGCTAAGCGTAATTTTCTGACGCAAGACTGTCCATAACAATAGTCATGCCCACCACCCAAATGGCCATCACAGGGGACAAGGGTCCCCTGGGTATGGCCATTGCACCCAGTGCCATGTAGGGGGGCCAATTTCAGGGCCCCCAATGGCACTTACATTTTTTTTTAAATACTTACCTCTACTTACCCTACTTACCTGGGATTCGGTCTCCCATCCTCTGGTGTCCCTCTGGTGTGGGTGGGGGTGTTCCTGGGAGTTGGGGTGGGCACCTGTGGGCTCTTTCCTTGGTGTTTGACCATAGATATGGGTCCACAGGTCCCCTAACGCCTGCTCTGACCCAGGCATTAAATAAGCCTGCTTAGTGCCATTATTTAGGCCCGCCAATCCCTCTGCACCATTTTTGCATGGGAGGATAAATAAGGCGCTAGAGGCTTTGAGTCAGTTTTTGGATAGGATTGCCTACCTTTCATCTCATTGACGCAAGGAGGTTTCACTCATCCAAAAAATTACTTTAACTCCAATATTTTGATGATAGACGGGTCTAGTTTCAAAATATAAATATGGAGTTGAGTTTGCGTTAAAAAAAATTAACAAATATGTCCCTAAGTTCCCTGAAGTCTTCCCTTTTTAGTGCTAGCAGTAGTACCAGTTAAATATAAACAATTAGAGCATTTGCCTGTGATCACAGGGTGCTCCCAGGCCGTGGTGCGGGGATTGCCACACCTCACCCTTTTCGATGGCAGAGTTCCGAAGGCATGGCATTGCTGTCCAGGTTTGCTGCTTAGCCTGGTGTGGCATCTGGTGCTTCTTCTAAGTTCTTGCCTGAAGTCAGGGTTGCATGGTTTGCTCCCAGGGGCTCTGTCTCTGTTCCATCCTCCTAACTCTCCTTCGCTAGCTGCAGTTTCTTCCATTCTTCCAGCATCACTGTGGCTTTGTAATACCTCTCCCTTCTGCCACCACCATCAAGCTTTTCATCATGTGCTTCTATGTTGCACAACCCAGGAATGATGCTCTCCTGTTTACTAGGATGAGTCAACAAGAGCAACCATCCTCCATCAGTGTTAGAAGTCTCCCCGGCAGCCATCTTGATGGTGTTTAGAAGATAATTTGTTTGAACTAGGTTGAGCTGTTTATAATTTTCATTCAAAGGCTTTATCTTTGTAGATTATGTTGTTTTAAACAAATCAGATAGGGCACCTGCAGTCTTTGAATTCACATGCAACACTGAGTGCTTAATACTGGTCAGGACTTCCAAAAGATGTTGCTTATGATTTTCCCAATTTGAACTGAAAATCACTATCTCATCCAGGTATGTGACTGCGTACTCCTGTTGAAGTTTGCTGTTTGTGTCCATTAACCTTCTAAATGTTATGGGTGCGCTATGTAAGCCAAACCATAGGACCTTCAATTGATATAGACCTCAGGGCCTTGAATTGGTATAGACCTCATGGCACTGAAGCCACTGTTTTTTGTTTAGCAGAATGTGTTAGAGTAACTTTACAACCACCTTTTGTCAAACCCACTGTGGACAAAAATTGTGTTTGCCCCAATTTCTCCATTAGATCACCTATCCTTCGACCTTGATCTGTTGTTGAGCTGCTGCCTCAGCCAGCATGTGGAGGGAGGGGCGGGGCTGGTCCATGGGAGGAGGAGTGGAGTCAGTGCACTAAGTGCGCGTGTCAGTTTGGCCAGCTGTCTTAGGCTGGGAAAACTGACATGCACACTTAGATTTCTCTAACATGGCTGTGCAACACAGCCAGTTTGGAGAAACTGCACAGACCCAGGTGCACTGTCTGAGTGGCAGACCAAGTCGCTCAGACCAATCTTGCTGCTGTGCTCATGCTGAGTATAGCATGAGAGCTGTGTCAGGATTGTGTGGGCAGCCTGTGATGGTGCCCCAGGGACTGCTGGGACACCTACACCATTGAGTGAAGAGGATTAAGGCGGCTGAGGGTGGCAGCAGAAACAGGTATGTTTAAAAAAAATATATATTATTTTATTTCCGCCCATAGCTTCACCCACTGCCCCTCCCCTTGAGATCTGTGGCAGCCGCTGCTGATTGATAATCCCAGCAAGTGTCTGTAAACGAGGAAATATTTGTCACTCATGCTTTTGCATGGCTTAAGCAAATCTGTTTAGTTAATCCTTTCTCTAGATTCTTTTTCGCCGACCTCAAGATCAATCCTTCTAATTCTTCATTACTCAAAGGGTCTTCATGCAACCACACAAAAATGTTATCAGGATGTAGCTGTTGTTGTAAACTTGAAATAAAAGAAGAGTGACCCCTCCTGATATAATGTTCTCCACTAGATTAGGTACCAACCCCACTCTTATTTCTGTTCTTTTGTCCATCCAGCTTCAGCAGCAGTAGGGCTGTGGGATTCTTTTTTGTCCCTATGTACGCACATTATCCTGACCTTTTTCCTGGCTCATAAAAACACTTTTGGTGTATTACTGTAGCAGAACAGCCAGAGACTAATAAACTTTCTAGAGGCTATTGGTTTACATACACCTTCCTTTTGAAGCCTTCTTTGTTGCCCATACAATATATTTTTCCAAGAGTCAATCCCATTTCAGTGGATTCAGAGGAGTTTGATTTTCTTGCACAATTTCGGGCTATGTAGCCCCACTCCTAACAGCTTTGGGATCCTTGGTGTTTGTGTTCCTGGGAAAGAATGTCTAGGCAGTGTTGAGAACCAGTAACAGTGGTCTTACAGGACCTTCTACATAATGAATTCTAGCAATATTTGGCTTTCCCTTGGTAGACCAATGAATAGGCAAAGCCAATTCAATAGCAGTCTTCACTGTAAGGTCTGGATACTGTCTAAACCATTTGTGGGCACCATTAGGTAAACCATCTAAAAATCGCTCTAAGCAGATCTTTTCGATTGAGTCATCTGTAGCAAATGGGAAGGTTGCAGCCATTAGTCCCCTGAATCTTTAATTTTAAACTATAAGGCTCGTGGATATTATCTCATGGGCCATTTTCCCTCTGAAATTTGAAACAGTAAAAAGAAAACTCTGAATCATACCCTAATCTAGGATGTTTTTTTTAGATCAGCATAAGAGGTTTAGCCTGAGAGATTTAGTGATTGGTAAGCCTCTTAAAGTATTCCTAAGAGTAAAAGTGCTGTGTTTTGTCCCCACTATTCTGGGGGTTAGAGTGTATTGGTGGTGACTCCCTCAAAGTTAACAAAAATAAAATGGATCCTCACCAGTTTAAATTTCTGGAGCATGGGGCTAGAAACATGAGGGTGGGCTCGAGCATTAGCAATTACATCTTGTTAGAAATGGGGTCTTTGGTTGGCAGTCAGGTTACCCCCTGTCCAAGCAAGGACCCTCACTCTAGTCAGGGTAAGTCACACACATCCATATTATCCTTTGCCCACCCTCTGGTAGCTTGGCACTGAACAGTCAGGCTTAACTTAGAAGTCAATGTGTAAAGTATTTGTTTAATAAATCATGCAATAACACAGTATAACACCACAAAAATACACCACATAGGTGGTCATTCTGACCTCGGCGGTAAAAGGCGCCTACCGCCGGTCAGAAATCCTCCATAATCCCGCCGCGGTCGCGGAAACCCGCCACGGTCATTCTGACCCGCAGAAGGCAAACCTCCGAAAATCCGACCGCCACAACAGACCGCCAGACCAGCGGTCGGCGGAAAGGTGGAGGTGACCAAACCTCCACCGCCACGCCAACAGAAATACGCCCATGCCATTACGACCCACGAATCCACGCGGCGGTCATTCAAACGCGGTATTCCATTGGCGGGACACACCGGCGCGGTCAGAATACACACAAACGAACAAAACTCACCCACATTGGACGATTTGAATCCCACACACCTGATACACATACACACACCACTCCCACACACACAATACAATATAAAACACCCACCCACATCACCCACAAACCCCTACGCTTAAAAATTCGTAAAGAAGACAAGAGCGAGACACCAGCATCCAAAACATAACAGCCACAGCCACTCAACACCATCACCCACACACTATCCACACACAAAACAACACACACCACCACACTCAACTCACTTAAATACACATACTCCACCCCACACATCATACACACCACCCCATGGCACCCCAAAGACAACCCCGCTTCACAGACGAAGAACTCAGGGTTATGGTGGAGGAAATCGTTCGGGTAGAGCCCCAGCTGTTCGGCACACAGATACAATACACCAGCATTGCCCGGAGGACGGAGCTATGGCAGAGGATTGTCGACAGGGTGAACGCAGTGGGACAGCACCCCAGAAATCGGGAAGACATCAGGAAGCGATGGAACGACCTACGGGGGAAGGTGCGTTCCATGGTATCCAGGCACAACATCGCCGTGCAGAAGACTGGCGGAGGACCCCCACCTCAACCCCCACAATTCACATCATGGGAGGAGGAAGTCTTGAACATCGTGCATCCTGACGGCCTCGCAGGAGTCGGCGGAGGAATGGATACTGGTAAGTTGAAGCTTCAATACTGCTTCCCCCCCACCTGCATGCCAAATCAGACCCCAACCCCCACCACCATCCTCACCCCCACCACCATCCTCACCCCCACCCCCAGCACACCTATTCCCCGCCAATGTCTCACCATCACAACCCACACATCCCAAAACATAGGCCTGCATGCGTCCACTAAGCATGGACACCCATCACCAAAGCATGCCCAATGCATATACACATCCCCCCCACAAGCCACCCTCACCAAAGCCCCCACACACGAATGCCAGCACTTGGGGACACGGGAACCCACAGATACACCCATATGCCACACATTGAAACTATAACCATACCTCTATACCCCTGCAGGACCCGACCGTCAACACACCGCGGCGGAGGGGCCAGAATTATCCACACCCCCCACCCAAGAGGCCGTCAGCGATGACAGCAGCTCTGTCGATCTGGACACCGATGACCAGCCCGGACCATCGGGGACCTCTGGACAGTCGGTTCCCCTCACACAGGCACAGGCCACTATAGACCCTAACCCCTCTGGGAACACCAGCACAGCTCCCACCCAGCGGGCCCATGCCTCTGTCTCCAGGGCGCGTCAATCTGCGGTGTGTCTACCACTACAGGGCACCCAGGATAACCCACCACCCCAACAACAACAGGGACCTGGGGGCAGTGGTAGTGGGCACACCGGCCAGGGGGCAGAGGCCCAGGGAAACCGGGCAACTCGGCGGGCAGCTGTGCGACAGGGGGGGGAGGAGAGGCCCAGGGAACCCACTCTCCACGAGGTCCTCACCACCATCATGGGAGCATACAACCGCTCCCAGGAGACGATGGCGACGGTACTGGCCCGGTTCCAGGAGATCCAGGTGCTGCAGGAGGAACACTATCGGGGGTACAGGGAGGACATCAGAGCCATCAACACCACCCTGGTTACCATGGTAGGGCTGCTGCAGGACCTCGTAAACAGCAGGGCGGACACTGAACAACACCCAAGGGCCCCTGCCACTAGCCTGGACCAAGAACAGCCATCCACCTCCGCCGGCGCTAGTGGACAGGAGGCCCCCGCACAGCAGCAGCCCACCAGACCCCCACCTCCTGCAGGAGAAGAACCACCCCGCAAGAGGGCCCTGAGATCTCGCAAGAAGACAGAGTAGGATGTCAAGACCCCCGCCAGCAAAGGATACCACCTGATGTCATCCCACTGTCCCACATTGTCACCCTGTCCATCCTTGAACTGCCCATGCTCCATCTCTCCACAGGCCTCTGGACAATGCACCTGTGTGACTGTTACTCTGGACTCTGCCATGGACATTCCTTCACCATAGCCCCCACCCACTTGAAACCACCCATCCCATTTTGAGCACTTCAATAAACACCTATTTTGCACCAAAATATCAGGAGTCTGGCTGTGATTTCAATAGATTGTAATTGACATGACAGTGCAAATATGTCCTTGTACATGGTGAAGTCAACAAACAGCTGCCACAAAGCTGTAGTCCATGGGGAAACGAAGCACAGGACTCGTAGTGGGGGCCCCAGATCTGAAATAGGGAGGGAAAAGCCAAAACTCAGTCATCATAGACTGGGGCAAATAGACAGGCAGTAGAGATTCTGCAGAGTAGTTAACATTTACTAAATTATCTTTGAAATGTTACCTGTGTCCTATTGGAAGTACTGTTCAATGATTCTGTCCCTGTTGTCTGTTTCAGCCCCGTCGTCTTCCTCCTCGTCACTCTCCTCAGGTTCCACCGCTGCCACAACACCACCGTCTCGACCATCCTCCTGCAGGAAAGGCACCTGGCGGCGCAAAGCCAGGTTGTGAAGCATGCAGCAGGCCACGATGATGTGACACACCTTCTTAGGTGAGTACATTAGGGATCCACCGGTCATATGCAGGCACCTAAACCTGGCCTTTAGGAGGCCAAAGGTGCGTTCGATCACCCTCCTAGTACGCCCATGGGCCTCATTGTACCGTTCCTCTGCCCTGGTCCGGGGATTCCTTACTGGGGTCAGTAGCCACGACAGGTTGGGGTACCCAGAGTCCCCCACTAGCCATACACGGTGTCTCTGTAGCTGTTCCATCACGTAAGGGATGCTGCTATTCCTGAGGATGTAGGCGTCATGCACTGACCCTGGGAATTTGGCATTTACATGCGAGATGTACTGGTCAGCCAAACACACCACCTGGATGTTCATTGAATGGTAACTTTTTCTGTTCCTGTACACCTGCTCCCTGTCTCTTGGGGGAACCAAAGCCACATGGGTCCCATCAATGGCACCAATTACGTTGGGAATATGTCCAAGGGCGTAGAAATCACCCTTCACTGTAGCCAATTCGCCCACCTCAGGGAAAATGATGTAGTTCCTCACGGATTTCATCAGGGCAGACAACACTCTGGATAACACCTTCGAAAACATGGGCTGAGACATCCCGGAAGCAATTCCCACGGTTGTCTGAAATGACCCACTTGCCAAGAAATGTAGTACTGACATGACCTGCACCAGAGGGGGAATCCCTGTGGGTTGGCGGATGGGGGACATCAGGTCGGGCTCCAGCTGGGCACACAGTTCATGGATAGTGGCACGGTTAAGACGGTAGGTCAGGATAATGTGGCGTTCTTCCATTGTCGACAGGTCCACCAGCGGTCGGTACACGGGAGGATTCATCCGTCTCCTCGCCCAACCCAGCGGACGGTGCCTAGGAAGGACAACATGGAGCACACAGTCAGGCAACCCACAGGTACGTACTCACAGCTAGCACAGTATACGATTCTCTATGCAGTGAATGGCGTGTCTGAGTGGCTATGCAAGGCCTAGGCCTGTGTGACGCAGTTGAAATTGAGCCATGTGGGCCCTGGAAATGGCGGCTGCCTGACCTGTGAAGTGTGACAATGGGATGTGAGGTCAATGCGCTGGCGTGGCACACCGCGGCGGGCGGCGGGCGAAGACCGCGGCGCGAAGCCGCATTGGTTAACATTGAAGCCTATGGGTTTCAGGAGCCAATGGCGAAGGGCGCCGGCGGTGGCGGGACGCACCGCCGCGGTACGCACCGCCGCGGACGTGACCGCCATTTTCTATCTACTTATCCACTTGCGACTTGAACTTTCACAGGAGAGGACCTATACTGCAAGTGTTGCTGTGACCTCGGTCTGGAAGGGACAATGGCTGCTGCGACTGGGGAAAGGGCCCCTGCCTTCACTGGAGAGGAGTTGGAGAAACTTGTGGATGGGGTCCTCCCCCAGTATGCGCTACTCTACGGTCCTCCAGACCAACAAGTGAGTTTAATTCAATATGGATTTGGGGCCACTGGCTGGCTTGGGGGCCTGGCGGGGATGGGGGGCATGTTGGGGCTGGCGGGGGGCCTGGCGGGGGGCCTGGCGGGGATGGGGGGCATGTTGGGCCTGGCGGGGGGCCTGGCGGGGATGGGGGGCATGTTGGGCATGGCGGGGGGCCTGGCGGGGGGCCTGGCGGGGATGGGGGGCATGTTGGGGCTGGCGGGGGGCCTGGCGGGGATGGGGGGCATGTTGGGCCTGGCGGGGGGCCTGGCGGGGATGGGGGGCATGTTGGGCATGGCGGGGGGCCTGGCGGGGGGCCTGGCGGGGATGGGGGGCATGTTGGGCATGGCGGGGGGCCTGGCGGGGATGGGGGGCATGTTGGGCATGGCGGGGGCATGGCGGGGGGCCTGGCGGGGATGGGGGGCATGTTGGGCATGGCGGGGGGCCTGGCGGGGGGCCTGGCGGGGATGGGGGGCGTTGGGCCACTGGAAAGGAAAATGCTGAGTAACTTGAACGTGGTATTTCTCCCTCCCTGTACGTGTCACATAGGTCCGCGCCCATGAGAAGATCGGGATTTGGCGTGCCATCGCCAAGGAAGTCCGGGCCCTGGGGGTCCACCATCGACGGGGCACCCACTGCCGCAAGAGGTGGGAGGACATCCGCCGCGGGACCAAGAAGACCGCCGAGTCTCTGCTGGGGATGGCCTCCCAACGTAGGCGGGGTGCCTGCCGTCAACTGAGCCCCCTGATGTTCCGGATCCTGGCGGTGGCCTACCCTGATTTGGATGGGCGCGTGAGGGCAGCACAGCAGACACAAGGGGGTGAGTACAAGCATTATCTACTCTGTTGTCGCGCAGTGGAGGTGTCTGGGTGGGGGAGGAGGGCTGGGGGTCCCCCTAGGCCAGGGCGATATCTGTAGGCTGGGCACCCCCGTAAGCCCCTGTGTCCCCAGCCACCACCCTCAGTAGTTTGTCAGTACAGCCATCCCTGGGCCGTGTCATCCATGGGTGCAGTTGTCAACTCTAGGCGTGTAGGGCATGTTCCACGGAATGCGTAGCGTACCCCAAGTGCGCAACTTAGTGCAGGGGGCATCTGTGTCTGTCATGTCCGCTAACTGTACCGGAGATCCATGTACTCAATATCCCTTTATTTCTCTCTCCCCCCCCCTTTTTGTTTGTCTTTCTGTGCTTGTGTGCATCAGCATCATCAGGCGGAGGAGAAGTGGCATCGGGGCAGGAGGGAGCTGCATCTCACATGG
Source organism: Pleurodeles waltl (assembly GCF_031143425.1). Classification (NCBI taxonomy): domain Eukaryota; kingdom Metazoa; phylum Chordata; class Amphibia; order Caudata; family Salamandridae; genus Pleurodeles; species Pleurodeles waltl. The sequence continues at coordinate 548,169,072 of NC_090443.1, read as the reverse complement.
CCCAGGAGGGCCATGCCACAGAGTCAGACTGGACCAGTGAGACGGAGGGCGAGGGGAGCTCCACGACGGGGACGACTGGAGCCTGCAGCGACACGGACACGTCCTCGGAAGGGGGCTCCCTTGCGGGGGTGGCACCATCCGTGCCCCCCGCCATTACAGGTACAGCCGCCTCCCAGCAGCCCCTCCGCGTTCGCCCCGTGCCCGCTCTGCCAGGAAGCCGGGCATCTCCTTCGCCCCAGGCACCTCAGGCCCTGCCCCTGTTACCCCCGCTGCCCTCAGTGAGGAGGTCATTGACCTCCTCCGAACGCTCATTGTTGGGCAGACTACCCTTTTGAATGCCATCCAGGGGGTGGAGAGGGAGGTTCATCGCAGCAATGCGTACCTGGAGGGCATTCATTCGGGTCAGGCTGCCCATCAGCGATCGTTCCAGGCTCTGGCCTCAGCACTGACGGCAGCCATTGTCCCTGTCTCCTGCCTGCCTCTACTAACTCCCTCCTCCCAGTCTCCTGTTCCTCTGCCTGTCCCACCCACACCATCAGACCAGCCTGCACACACCTCAACACCCAAGAGAAGCTCATCCAAACATAAGCACCACAGATCACGCAGACATTCACACACGCAACATTCCGATGCAGACATGCCAACAGTCACTACCACCTCTGTGACCCCCACCTCCTCGTCTCCCTCCTCCCTCCCTGTGACGTCTACACTCACACCTCTGAAGAACCAGAACCTTATGGGCCTGGCGGCGCAGGGTACGCCTGAAATCTCCTTGGATTCACCTGCCTCAACTAACAGAGACATGGGACACTCTGTCAGGCGTAAAAGATCAGATTTTATTAGCTGCAGCTAGTACAGTTGTCCAAGAAGTACACAAGGTATGTTCTCAGGAGACTGCCACTTTACTTTGTGGCGCACAATCTTATATACCGTATAAAAACCATTTATTAACTACATACACTCCCAGAACACATAGAAAGGAGCCAGTAAGAATAATGTAAAGATAGAACAGAGCCAATAGAAATGTCGGAAAACAAGACAGCACCAATAGAAGGAATTGGAAAACAAAGTATCAAGTGACTTAAGGTTGCCTCCCCTCCAGCTGTGTTTGTCACCCCTCCCTTGAACTAATTCATTAACCGATCCACAACGAAGTTGCATGTGGTGCGATAAGTTTGTGTGCGTTTGGAGGACAGTTGTGAAATGGGAGAATACTAGCAAAGGACAGCGAAGGCCAGACGATAAGATAAGATCGGCGGAGAATAGTGTGAGCCTACAGATAGTTGAAACAAGGATTAGAAAACCAGACAGGGATTAGTGTACTCGGTCAGACCTTAATACCAGCCTTGTAAAGATAGAGGCAGAAGGCTGTTTTGAACACCATGTTGCAGAATAAGCAGAAAAGGCAGAATGGACTTCGTTCGCTGTGCTGCCTGAGTGAAGGCAACATAAAATGGCGGCGGGCCACAAAATGGCGGGTCGATACGATCGTATTAAAAATCGAATTTCCTCAGACCCTCCTTTTGCCAGAACTCAGGCAAGATACACAAACTCATGTTAATCTGAGTCGATGTCTATGGCCATGAGGTCATCAAGCTGTTGCTGTACCATCATTTTGATATTCTCTGCTCTTTGTGACTTGGGTTTGGGAATACATGCAGTAGCACATAGGTTGCAGATGGCAGGACCGCAGTGCATACAAAGACAACAAGAGAATATAAAAGCTAAAATTACTCCAAAGAATGTCAATACCTTCCAACCCCATTTGGACAGTAATCCCCAAAACCACTCTGAAAAGGACCAATCTCCTTCGTCCTGATGAATCGACTCGGAGATTATGTGTAACTTAGAGATAGCTTGGTATACTGTCGGAGCGTCATTAGGTATGAAAATACAGCAACTTGATCCGATCAATTTGCATACTCCACCACGGTCCGCAAGAACAAAGTCTAAGGCAACACGGTTCTGCAAGGTCATAAGACGATCAGCCTGTAGTTCAGCTGTAATGTTACTTAAAGCTCCTACAGTGATGTCTATGGTGGTTTCTACGACACGAACCAATTGCCTTATATTTCTGCTGTTGGCCATTGGACCCCAGAAGGGAAGAAATCCTTTGAGGAAATCTCCTCCCTCTTGTCCTGCTGTGTCTTTCGAATCCACAATCCCTCTGCCATATCTATTTTTATGATGGTTCGCAGGAGCGGTGTATGTAGGGGGAAGAAGAAAGGCTATATAACAAGTACCAGAGAAATCAGCTGGCAACCATGTATAAGCCCTATCGTGGCAAACGAAGTATGTACCTTGAGATGGTACTAACGGCAGTGAATTCAGGGCTGAATAAACATATGTATGGGAACATAAACTTTCTCTTTGTCCGGTGTTTGGAGTTCTACCATTTATTTGCAGACAGAAATTTCCTTGTTGGGGTATGACCCGTATCGGAGGAGATTTTCCTTGCTTAACCTTATCATTGAGGCTGGAAATGTAATTAGTTATGTTCCAATTGGTATATGCTTTTCTTTCATCTATGGAAGCTTCACTTTTTTCCATGATTTTAGCCATAGCTACCATTCCCTTTATCAATAAACTATGACTGAAATTTGAACCAACACTATGTGAACTGACAGGTTGTTTAATTTTACTTTGATATGCATTATTGAAAATGACAAAATAAGCCCAAGCGGAACCTTCATAGGAGAATGGAAGAACTAAATATGGCATTCCTTTTTCTACCGTATGTGGCATGAGTCCACACACCCAACAGTCAGTTGTATTGATCACTAACTGATGTTGATGTAACAACTGGACGAAGGAATTGTTAAAGTATTCAGTTCTTCTGATGAGTTCATGCTGGGGAAGAGTGTGAAATAGGTGCGGAGAGATAGTAGAAGAAGATGTAGAGGTAGGAGAAGAGACAACTTTTTGCTGCAGAGTAATAATGATCCAGTTTACAGATGCCAAAAGAATACACGACAATATAATGACGCATAGAGCAATACTACAACGACTACATATTTCTTTACAATTATTCTTTACATTTTTACTTTCTCTTTTATCTAATGTAGCCTCCATCTTTCTAAGTGGATGCTCACGGCAATCTTCCTCAATCACTGTAGTCACGATTATCTACCGTCCTATGACACTGTGAGGTCCTGCAGGCCTATTGCCACTTACTCAGGTCGTAACTAAGACTCCTACCGTGACCCTGCAACCGGGATAGAGTACTACATAGGAGAGAAATTTACAAGTTCTTTGGTCTTGGTCTCAAATTATAGCGTTCCTGTCCAGAGGCAGTCTGGTTTTGAAACAATGTTCCTGGATTGGTCGTGTTCAAGCGACGATGCGATGGTATTGCTTCTTGAAGGATGTCGTCGTCCTCTTTCTCAGAAAGTGTTCCAATTAGACGCGCATCACTGAATGGTACAAATTGCGGAACTTTCTCACTTTCAGAGTCACTGATGCCTCTACGGACCCACTGATCGAAAGGCAAGGGCAAAGGCACTTTCTTGCAGTGCACGGCATGCACCCAGTTTTTCTTTCCTTCGACTTTAACTGCTGTTCTTGTGGTCAAAAGAACCAGGCGTGGCTCTCTCCATCTGGGCTCCAAATTTCTCTGTCGTTGGAAATTTTTCGTGCAGACCCAGTCACCTGGTCGGATGGAATGACCTGGGTCTGTGGAAGCCTCTGGTAGAGCACTCTGAACCTGTTGATGAAGAACACGCAATTTAGTTGTAAGGTCATGCAAGTAGTCAATCAACATCGGGTATGGCAAGTCTGAGTATTTCTTAGGGCGAGGAACTCCCCATACATTAGCTGGGCGACCAAATATCACTTCGTAAGGGCTAAGCCCCAAACGAGAGTGTACTGCTGTTCTGGTGGACAGAAGAGCCAATGGTAAAGCATCAGGCCAATTAAGTCCTGTGCTAGCTTGCACCTTAGCAATTTTAAGCTTCAAGGTTCCATTGTAGCATTCTACTAAACCAGCCGACTGTGGGTGATTCGCCGCGTGGAACTTCTGTTTTATGCCAAGACCTGCACAAACTTTTTGCATGACTTGACCCACAAATTCGCTCCCATTGTCACTCCAGACAATGCGCGGCAAACCAAACCTAGGGAAGAATTCTTTCAAAAGTATTTTGGCAGTTGATAAAGCAGTATTGTCCTTCAGAGGGTAGGCTTCTACCCATCTAGAAAAAGCACATACTACCACCAGAACATATTTGAGGTTGTTGCATCGTTCCATGTGAATATAATCGATCTGCAACACCTCAAATGGATATGTTGGAGGAGCAAAATGACCTGCTGGAGTTGGGGTTCCCTTTCCCGGATTGTACATCAAGCAAACAATACAATGTTTTACTACATTATTTGCACACTTTGGGATCCCCTCATTTTGCCACACTGGAGCCAGAAGTTTACATATTCCTTTTGCACTTAGGTGAGCTGGACCATGTGCCATAGTAACTACAGGTAGTACATAAGCATCTGGTAACAGCCAACGTTGATGTTCTGATAATTCAACCCAACATCCCATCTCATCTAACATTCCTGTACTTTTCCTTCCACTTTCTCAACTCATTCTCCGTAGCCTCTCCTTGAATTGATTTCACACTCTCTACTGTATCTTCACACATTCCCTTTTCTCTTACGCAGTTTGCGGGACCTGCAACATACATTCGACTTGTGTTGTCTCTGGCTGTCTTTTTCGCTACCTCATCTGCAAATGCATTTCCTCGACCAACATCGTCCACAATCTTTTTGTGTGCACTACACTTCACGATCGCTATCTGAGTAGGCATTGTAAGTGACTCAAGAAGTTCAGTCACTAATTGACCATGTTGTATCTTAGTACCATGGGAAGTAAAGAATCCTCTTTCCTTCCATAAGCGCCCAAAGTTAAACGCTACACCAAAAGCGTATTGGCTATCAGTGTACACGTTTACTCTTTTTCCTTTGGATAACACACACGCTCTAGTTAAGGCTATTAATTCAGCTGCCTGAGCTGAATTATGTCTAATGCGTGCTGTCTCCACAATCGTATGCAAAGTAGTAATAGCGTAGGCTGAAACTGTATCTCCATTCAGGAGCTTGAAACAAGAACCATCTACCCATAGTGTCCCATCTGGATTCACTAATGGGGTGTCTTTTAGGTCAATTCTACCCTTAGTCTCTTCTTCAGTACGGAGAAAACAATCATGCTGTTCAGAGACATCTCTCTCTTCTGGAAGAGGCAACAAAGTAGCTGGATTCAGGGTATTACATCGTTTGATGTGTATGTGACTAGCCAAAAGCGTCAGCTCATATCCGGACAACCGAGCACTCGTAAGATGCTGCGTTTTTGTCCTATTTAGTAAAGTATCCACTGCATGTGGCACCATAACAATGAGAGTATTATCTAGCACTACTCCAGCAGACTGTCGAATAGAAATTGCTGCTGCCGCTGTTGCCTTAAGACAACTAGGCAATGCTTTAGCTACTGGATCTAACGTAGCTGAGAAATATGCGCATGGTCGCTGTTGATCTCCAAAACGCTGCGTTAAGACTGACAATGCACAACCCTCTCTTTCGTGGACATAGAGCGTAAAGGGCTTACTGTAATCAGGAGTACCCAATACAGGAGCAGAACACAAAGCAATACGCAAATCAGTAAAACTCTTCTGACACTCGTCAGTCCACGGAAGAGGCTGAGGCGTATCTTTTAAAGTTAGCGCCAACAGCGGTTTAGCCAATAAAGAGAAACTCGGAATCCACTGTCTACAATAAGAAGTAATGCCCAAAAAGGCACGTACCTCTCTTTGTGTGGATGGCACTGACATTTGTGCAATTGCCTGAATTCGTTCGGGGGTCAATCGTCGTCCCTCCTTTGACAAGAGATGACCCAAATAAGTCACCTCGCGACAGACATATTGTAATTTAGAAGGAGAAACCTTGTGATTCAGATCAAACAAATGACGCAACAGTGCAACGGTCACGTTTTTGCAAATCTCCTCTGAATCAGCTGCAACTAATAAGTCATCCATGTACTGAATGAGAGCGGCACCGGACGGTAAGGAAAAGGCATCAAGATGACATTTTAGAGCTTGACTGTAAATAGAGGGACTTTCACAATAACCTTGAGGTGCGCGTTTAAACCGGAAGCTTCGGCCTCCGAGGGAAAAACCAAAAATATCTCTACTCTCTTCGGCGATGGGAATACTAAAGAAAGCATTCTTTAGATCAATAACTGAAAACCAAGTCGCTGTAGAAGGTATCATCGTCAACAGAGCAGTGATATCTGGGACTACAGGAAACTGCGGTACGACAATCTTGTTTACCTCCCGAAGATCAATTACAAAACGATAAACAGGAGGCTGAGAAGGATCAGTGCGTTTAAGAACCGGAAGAACAGGACTGTTACATGTATTTCCTCTCGTTTCCTCAACCACACCCTTCTGAATCAAATCATGGACAATTTCCAGAAGTGCTTTCTCACCTTCAGTAGAGATTCTGTATTGCGGAATACGTGGCATTTCAGCATTGGGCTTAAGAGTAACAACATAAGGTGGGATCTCAAGACAACCAACGTCATTCGGACCCGTAGCCCAAAGCGTTTCGGGAAGAGAAAGCAATTCAGGTGGGAATTGATCTTTTGATAAGTACATTGGACTAGTCATTTTCTGTCCTAGAGTGAGGTATACACCAGAAGGTGAACAATATATCGTAGCATGCATTCTTTTTAATAGATCTAAACCCAACAGATTTTCACCACAACCATTCGTCAGAAGAAGCGGAGCTTCTAAATCATAAGGGCCTATTGAAACAGGCAAAGGGCAAGAAACTGGATTGCGAACAGGGGCGCCAGAAAATCCTACAGATACATTTGTTAAGCCAGACAAAGGTGCGCCAGGGAGTTTAGAATGAATGATAGAGCTTCTCATGGCACCAGTATCTAAAAGAAATGGCTCTGAAACACCCATTGTAGTGACATTAACATAAGGTTCATTCTGATCCACTGGAATTGACGTAACCCCCTTACTTTGTCCATAGCTGTCCTATTCAAAATGAAGACTTTCATTCCCTCCTTCAATATACTGATCCTCACTGTAATACTGTGTAGACCTAACATTTTGCTGGTCAAAGTAATTTCCGGAATTTGGAGGAACAAAAGAACGCTGCTCTTGGGTTAACACACCTCGACCTCTACCTCTATTTGCTGACTGAGGACCACCACGACCTCGTGAAGCAGATGTTGCTCCATTACGCTGCAACAATGCCGGACAACTGTTCTTAAAATGACCTTCCTCCCTACAATAAGCACATTGATTGGGACCTAGCAAAGGTCTTGGAATGAATGGTTCAGGCTTTTGATACAACCTCTGAAACTGCGGAGGCTGTTGAAACTGAGGCTGAACATAACGAGGAGGATAAGCCTGTTGCAAGAGAACTTTAGTTTTTAATTCTTTCGTCTTTTTCTCTTGTTTTTCCCTTTCTTCTTTGTCTCTATTTTCATAATATTGTGCAGTAGCCAATATCTGGGCGGAAGAAGAAACTGCCCATGAACTCTCGGAGTCTTTTAGCTTGTGTGATAGTTCAGGAAGCAAGTTATATACGAACTTATCCACAAATAATCGCTGTCCCCCTTCTGTAGCCATATCTTGACCACTGTGATCAATGAATGTCTCCTCGAATCGGGTAAAGAAATCGGAAACACTTTCATCTTTCTTTTGTTTACATGCTGCTAGCTTATCCCAATTAACTCTCAAAGCAGGCATCATTGTTTTCATTAATGTAATAATCCTACCAGGGAGTTCTGAGATCAAAGCGTCGGGCTTTGCAACACCTACTTGACCTCTATCTGCGGCAATAATAGCGTTCCAATCGCCGCCTAATTCTTGAGCGTGATCCTCTCTACGAATTTTAGCCCATATTGTCTGTGGAACTACATTTCCCATCAACATGTCAATATCTGCTAGATTCATAGTACATGCATCAACTGTTTGCGACAACTCTTTATAGTAACCAGCAGGATTTTTGCGTGAATCTGGTAGTGACTGTTTAAGTGCTAAAACTTCAGACCTTTTCCAGGGGACATGTATCCATATGCGCTGAAAATGCGCAGGAATAGCTGGATTAGCACCTGCTGCTGCAACTTCTTCCTTCCATATTGGAGAAACCTCTCTCATGGGATAGTTTTTCAGTGCTGTCCTAACTGAAGGATCAGAATCAGGAAAAGTCTGTGAGAACAATAGGGATCTGAAAGAAATAAGTGTTCTGACAGCGTTTTCAACCTTAGGACCCACAATAAGTCCTTTGTCAAAGTCAGCCTGAACATCTAACAGATCCTGTGGGACCGAACCCAAATTCATATCCTCCCATTCTTTAGCGAGAGTATCGCACATAACTTTAAAAACATATCTCTGCGTAGGTGCATTCCATTGCAGAAAGGTGGACATAATATCAGACGTACTATATTGGGGACCCTTCTTGATCCATCTACAAGCAAGTGAGTCCAATTTTTCTCGCTCTTCGGAGTCTGGGAATTGACTACGAGACTGTCTTCGAGAAAAAGCTGGAGACACATTTAAAGCTTCAAAGAAAGGTGATAAGAGACCAGAGACAGTATCTGCAAATCGCTTACGCATAGATGGAGAATTTGACATAAGGATAGGGGACAAGGTATTAGGTGAATTAACTAAAGGAGCATTAGGAATTGCCAAAGGAGCAGAAGGCAAAGGAGTTAAAGGCAAAGCTGGCATAGGCAATACTTGAGGAGGCAAATGTGGAAAAGCTGGAGCAGGCGGAAGCACAACTGGCGGCTGAACAGGCTGTAACATCGGGGGTGCATTAGCACCTTGTACATAGGGCGGAGGCAATTTCAATAAGTGGGACATTAAGGAATCTTCCTCAAAATCTTTTCTCTTATCAAGGGAAGAGATAGGCAACGTCGGATAGCATTTATCTATTGCCATTCGATGCTGTCTGTCTGAAATTTCCATTGCATTATCTATTTCATCATCTTTGAATTGCTGAGCAGCCTGTATAATCGTCATTCCCTGTGTTTTCCTATCTCGTTTCGCTTGTTTAATTTCTCTCTGTTTGGCTTCCTTACGCCAAAGGCGAAAAGAGTCAAACATTGCCGGCCGGGCTTTTCTTTTAAATAACGTTGCTTCTAAATTATCTAGCACATCAGTTTCGAAACTACCATTTTCTGGCCATTTTAAAACACCATCTTTCTTTGTATATCGGGTCCATGTCTTATTAAAGGCAATAGGACCAACACCATGTTTAGAATAGAGCTCATATGTGGGAGTTCCAACCGAAGGAATCGGACAGGAGTCCTCAAGCTGGGAGTCCCTATTACAACCAAAGCAACAAAGTTTTCCAAACTTAGTCAGACCAGACATCTCACGATTTTTACTGGCTGTTCACAAACATCAAGGGGGTAAAACTTTCAGTTTACACAGCACAAATGCACTTACCCCTCGGCTTTGGCCACTGCAATGGCCAAATCTAAGGACCTAAGGACAAAACAAAGACCAAAATTTGTGGGCGCGACCCACCAAATACTTAACTAAGGATGTCTTCTTACACCAACAGAGGCCCGTCTATCGTCTCGCTTTACCATACATCATCAAAGAAAGGGCCAAGGCAGGGCGGCAGTCAGGGCAGCAGTCGTCAGTAGCCGTCAGGAAGGAGTAACCGCGCTGAAAAAGACCTTCGGACCACTTCGACATACAGGGGTCGCTTGACGTGGCTCGCGATTCCTCCAGAATTTTCTTGCGGGGTTCCTCACGACCTTCAGGCAGAACCGGTACCGCTGAAGCCGCCCCACGTTGGGCGCCAGTTGAAGAACCAGAACCTTATGGGCCTGGCGGCGCAGGGTACGCCTGAAATCTCCTTGGATTCACCTGCCTCAACTAACAGAGACACGGGACACTCTGTCAGGCGTAAAAGATCAGATTTTATTAGCTGCAGCTAGTACAGTTGTCCAAGAAGTACACAAGGTATGTTCTCAGGAGACTGCCACTTTACTTTGTGGCGCACAATCTTATATACCGTATAAAAACCATTTATTAACTACATACACTCCCAGAACACATAGAAAGGAGCCAGTAAGAATAATGTAAAGATAGAACAGAGCCAATAGAAATGTCGGAAAACAAGACAGCACCAATAGAAGGAATTGGAAAACAAAGAATCAAGTGACTTAAGGTTGCCTCCCCTCCAGCTGTGTTTGTCACCCCTCCCTTGAACTAATTCATTAACCGATCCACAACGAAGTTGCATGTGGTGCGATAAGTTTGTGTGCGTTTGGAGGACAGTTGTGAAATGAGAGAATACTAGCAAAGGACAGCGAAGGCCAGACGATAAGATAAGATCGGCGGAGAATAGTGTGAGCCTACAGATAGTTGAAACAAGGATTAGAAAACCAGACAGGGATTAGTGTACTCGGTCAGACCTTAATACCAGCCTTGTAAAGATAGAGGCAGAAGGCTGTTTTGAACACCATGTTGCAGAATAAGCAGAAAAGGCAGAATGGACTTCGTTCGCTGTGCTGCCTGAGTGAAGGCAACATAAAATGGCGGCGGGCCACAAAATGGCGGGTCGATACGATCGTATTAAAAATCGAATTTCCTCACCTCCATTCACCTCACCATCAGCCAGTGTTTCCATCACCAGCACACCCTCCACTCCAGTCCGCACACGTGCAGTCACCACCCCCACTGCCATTTACACGTCCCCTGTGTCCTCTCCCACTGTGTCTGTCACCCCCTCTTCCACACCACACAAACGCAGCCACCCACCCACCCAACAGCCATCCACCTCACGACAGCCTATCCCTCCTGCACCTGCACCCAAAGACAGCAAACGTGACTCACCTACAACCACATCCTCTCCCTCCACTCCCATTCCCACTGTACCTACCACTCTCCATTGTCCCAAGAAGCTCTTCCTCGCCACTACTAACTTCTTTCCTGACCCTGGGCCCCCCCCTCCTTCTCGTCGGGGTAAGAAGAGCACCTCAGCCACCACCAGCCCTGCAGCCCCCTTGACAAGGGTGCAGGGGTATTGGAGCCCGCCAGCCCGCATGTCTGGATCTTCTCCCAGCAGCAAGGGGACAGCCAGCCCACCCCCTGGGAAGAGGAGCAGAAGGCGGAAGGGGCGCCGCAGGAGCCCGCCTTCTACATCCCCCCCGGACACCACCCAGAGACAGTCACCAGCCACAGCTCCAAAGGGAGGAAAGGGCCACAGGCCGACGACTAAGGAGGGCAAGGGCAGCAAGTTGGAGAGGTCAGGCAGCAGGCCTGCTGCCCAGGAGGAGCCCACAACCCCCATAGCCGCTGCCCCGGGAGGAACCGGCACAGCTGCCCCGGGAGAGCCCACCAGCCCCATAGCCGCTGCCCAGGGAGGACCCAGCCCAGCTGGCCAGGAGGGCCCCACCACCCACAGCCCAGGTGGGCAGTGAAGGAGCACCATCCCCGCTGCCCAGGAGGGCACCACCAGGCATTTAGCAGTTGGCCATAGACCGTCCGCCGTCTCAAGAACCGCTGAACTGGGCCCTTCAAGGCAAGAACCGCTGAACTGGGCCCCGCCGTCTCAAGAACCGCTGAACTGGGCCCCGCCGTCTCAAGAACCGCTGAACTGGGCCCCGCCGTCTCAAGAACCGCTGAACTGGGCCCCGCCGTCTCAAGAACCGCTGAACTGGGCCCTTCAAGGCAAGAACCGCTGAACTGGGCCCTTCAAGGCAAGAACCGCTGAACTGGGCCCCGCCGTCTCAAGAACCGCTGAACTGGGCCCCGCCGTCTCAAGAACCGCTGAACTGGGCCCTTCAAGGCAAGAACCGCTGAACTGGGCCCCGCCGTCTCAAGAACCGCTGAACTGGGCCCCGCCGTCTCAAGAACCGCTGAACTGGGCCCCGCCGTCTCAAGAACCGCTGAACTGGGCCCCGCCGTCTCAAGAACCGCTGAACTGGGCCCTTCAAGGCAAGAACCGCTGAACTGGGCCCTTCAAGGCAAGAACCGCTGAACTGGGCCCTTCAAGGCAAGAACCGCTGAACTGGGCCCCGCCGTCTCAAGAACCGCTGAACTGGGCCCTTCAAGGCAAGAACCGCTGAACTGGGCCCTTCAAGGCAAGAACCGCTGAACTGGGCCCCGCCGTCTCAAGAACCGCTGAACTGGGCCCTTCAAGGCAAGAACCGCTGAACTGGGCCCTTCAAGGCAAGAACCGCTGAACTGGGCCCCGCCGTCTCATGAACCGCTGAACTGGGCCCTTCAGGGCAAGAACCGCTGGCCCTTTGGCAGACGTGGCAGGGCAGGATCTATCTCGGGCAGGGCTGCAGGATGTCCTCTGGCCAACTTGCCTCCTCCAGTGGCAGTGGGGTCTGTTATGGACTGTATGGACTGTGGCTTTGCTCTCCCCAGGATGGCCCAGTGGGCAGGCCACCCACTGTATGGACTGTATGGACTGTGGCTTTGCTCTCCCCAGGATGGCCCAGTGGGCAGGCCACCCACTGTATGGACTGTTTGGACTGTGGCTTTGCTCTCCCCAGGATGGCCCAGTGGGCAGGCCACCCACTGTATGGACTGTATGGACTGTGGCTTTGCTCTCCCCAGGATGGCCCAGTGGGCAGGCCACCCACTGTATGGACTGTTTGGACTGTGGCTTTGCTCTCCCCAGGATGGCCCAGTGGGCAGGCCACCCACTGTATGGACTGTATGGACTGTGGCTTTGCTCTCCCCAGGATGGCCCAGTGGGCAGGCCACCCACTGTATGGACTGTATGGACTGTGGCTTTGCTCTCCCCAGGATGGCCCAGTGGGCAGGCCACCCACTGTATGGACTGTATGGACTGTGGCTTTGCTCTCCCCAGGATGGCCCAGTGGGCACGCCACCCACTGTATGGACTGTATGGACTGTGGCTTTGCTCTCCCCAGGATGGCCCAGTGGTCATGGAGTCCCCTCGTGGATCTGGCGTCGTGTACTCAAGTGGCTGAGGTGCCCCCCCTTCCCTTCCCCCTGAGGTGCCTGTCCTATTTTCTTTCTGATGCCCCTGCAGTGTTCTCTCCGTGGAGTTCTTGTCGTGGGACTGGGCCTTGCCCCTTTGCACAGGACCCCTGTGATCCACGGACAGTGGTTGGACTACATTTAGTAGCTGTATATATTTTGTACATAGTTTATTTATTTATTGGGATTAATGGCGTACATATTTCAATATATCTGCCCGTTTATGATCTCTTCTTTTGGTCTTTGCATTATTTCGGAGGGGGGTGGTTTGTGGGTTGTGACAGTGATCTGTGGGAATGCATTGATGTGTGTGTTGTAGTGGGTGTGGGTGGGTGGGTGTGTGCCGGTAATCTTTTCCCTCCCCTGTGTCGTAGGTGCAGTACTCACCGATGTCTTCCGCGCCGCCGGGCGTGCTCCTGGTATATGAGGAGGAATAGGAGTGCGGGGATGACCTGTAACTCTGGCTCCATACTGCCGGAATCTCGCGTGGAGTGCGTAGAGGTGAGCGTTTTCCCGTTCGTAGTCTGTTTCCGCCGTGTTCTTATCGGCGGTGCTCCCGCCCCGGAAAAGGTGGCAGATTGGTGGGTCGTAATAGGGTGGGCGGTACTTTGTCTGCCGCCGGCTGTTGGCGGGAACCGCCGCGCTGTTTGTTTGTACCGCTGTGGCGGTCGGAGTGTTAAGTTGGCGGGCTGTGTTGGCGGTTCCCGCCAGGGTCAGAATTGCATATTTTAGACCGCCGGCCTGTTGGCGGCTTGGCCGCCGCTTTATCACCGACCGCCAGGGTCAGAATGAGGGCCATAGTATTTAGAAAAACATAGAATATTTATCTGGTTAACTACAGGTCAAAACGATCAAGATTTGATAAGTACACATTAAAATAACACTTCAGAGGATGATACAAAGAGTCTTTTGTCTTTAAAAAGCAACAAGTGTCTCTTGCAAGCACAAAGTACCTGCTTTGCATTCAAATTCTCCGCAAGGGACCACAGAGGAGGGGATGTGTGAAAAACGGAGAGTTCTGCGTCGGTTTCTCTGGGCGCACACAGATGATGCATCGATAATTTTCCACGCAAGGAAGGCTTTGCGTCAATTTCCGGCACGCTGACTTGGATCCTCTTTGGGTTGCGGGGTATTCGGACACCCCGGGGACGATGCAAAGAAATCCTGGGCGTACAGGACGAAGTCACAGGAGCTGTGTTGATCCGATGGGCGATGCAGGAAATTTATGTTGCACGGCAGGCGCAGCATCGATTCTTCTTGCATGAAGTCGGGCTGCGTTGTTCCGGCTCGGCTATGCGTCGATCCAGTGGGCTGTGCGTTGAATTTCCACTTGTGGAGGCCTCTGAAAAAGATCTCAAGCTGGTGGCCTCTGTTCCAGTCCCCTCACCCTCCATGCCACTGTGTTCTTCAGTGTTCAATTTTTTTCCACCCACCAAACAGTGGCCAGATGCTTCCCGACCTTCGTGGCCAATATTTCCTTTGCTTGCTCCTGAAGATGCTGAAAAGACACATACAACACTTGTATTATATCTGTGCAAATCAAAATGATCACAAGTTTATTTAACAAAACATTTCCTAATTTTAATGTTTTACCTGATTCAAGGCTAAAAAACATAGGTATACTTTACCATTACCTCAGGCATGTAGGAAACATATTATGGACCTATTTGCTCATAGTTTTGAAAATTACCATTATTAGTTCCATTTCATTTTAGATCGTTTCTCCTAAATGCTTCAAATTTCTCATGGAATTGTTTAACACCTCTGGTTGTTTTGAACAGTAAACTCATGTCCCAAAAATACATATCTAGCAGTGAATCTTTAACCATGTACATTGTCCATCTGCAAAAGTTTCTTTCAATAACTCCTTTGCTTCAACATTGATTCATAATCTGGACATAAGAAAGGGCCCAAAAATGTTGTTTTGGTTATGCGTCACTCTGTCACTAATGTGTATACATTCCTGTCTGTTTCAATTGATAATGTTTGCCTACTAAATTCATGTTTGTTGAAACAGACTGGCTTGCATGCACATTTGTGAAGGAGTACGACTTCATGCCAATCTGCAACTGTTAACATGATCTGACTAGAATTTTGCTGTGAAAACATATTTATTAAATGTTATTCTAAGAAATGTTGCCATTGCTCTCATGTTTCTAGTCATTTTGGATCACATGTTCAATATTGTTTGGTCATTATACCAGTTCACCAATGTGAAGTCTGAAACATCTGCTGTATCATAATTGCATTGTATGCTATGTAACCTGTACTCTGGCTACCATAACCTCCTCTTAATTATGAAGGAGAATCACACCTGACAGAATCATCAACTGTGGCTTGCTTGGTACAACTGCCCCATATAACATAGAAAAAATCCAGGTACCTCTTTTTTCTTAGACAGTCATGTGTCAAGCTCAAAACAGTCCTTTGACAGTGATAAGGAATTTAGTAGCAACCTTTACAACAAATCAATACACAAAACACATCATCATACACCTTGTGCAAAACTTACACCTTCCAGAATTCTTCTTGTGTGATGTATGTGTGTCAACCTCTATGTGGATGCCATACATTATTGCTGTAATAAAAAAAGTCAACTAACAATAAGAACTCAAAAAATAACTTACCCCTTTGATGCTGCTGTTGGATTCTCAACTGCCCATCAAGGTTCAGATAGGCCACCACAAGTATGAGGGCCATTAGAGGGGTCATGGTGTGGTGCGTACGATTGTCTTTTTGGGAGGATTAGCTGAGCTGGACTTCAGATGACTTTCAGGTCCAGCGCTGTAGGTCCTCCCACCTCTTTCTGCAGTGAATGCTGAGCTGCTTGTAGACCCCCAGGGTCCTCACCGTCTTGGTGATGGCCTTTCATATCACCTTTTTCTGATGGGCGTTGACCCCTGTCGCTAAGAAAAAAGAAAGTAAAAATGTTTTGTTTGTATTGCTGTAACTCAATTGTGTAAATCCATCAGAGGCATTCTAAAATGTTAGTACGGATTATTTTCTAAAATGTATTATATCCTAGAAAATACTAAGTTGTAGAGACCTCATCACTTTTCATGTGCTCATTTTACAAATCCAGGCCACAAAAATCATCTAAGCCGGGGATCTGAGCCATTTTCTGTAGTGAGAGCTGCTTCTGCCCAGTATAAATCATTGTGAGCTACTAGAGGCTGAACAACGTACACATTGTTAGCACACAGCCTACAACTAGCTTCAATGGCTTAATGCCTAATGTTTTTAGAGTCAGATTCTATTATTATAACCATATACTATGAGTAAGGCCAGTTTGGACGGGCTGCCATGTGGGTCAGTGAGAGCATGTTTTCTGGTGATGTGTGAACATGTGTGTAGGAATGGGACATATTTGTATGGGTGACTGAGAGCCTGTGCCATATGTACTTGCAGCACAGGACATACCTTTCCCCTATGTGGCACCATTATGTCTAATATGTATACATACTCATTATTCAGAAAATGTGAAAGTGCAAAAGAAGATTCAGACAAGTTCATAACTTGATTTTTTTTTCCTGCACTGTACATCTGTACATTTCTCTCATTTTGACATATGTCTGTAATTTTCAATTATACACATGGAACATTTTCCATTGCCCACTGGAAGTAAGGGGCATGCACTTTGTAAATGAATTTTTTTGAATTGTGAGTAAATTGAAATTAAAAGTCACCTTATTCATCCAGATAACTTTTCATTTCAATGTACAATCATTTGAAAACTTTGTTAAACATCATTTTGTTCCCAGCTAAATTATTGAGGTGATTGCACCCCAAACACAATACTTCTCTCAGGACCTAAAATGAACATTTTAGCCTGTGTTTAAAAAGATAAGTGAGTTAGAAATACATTTTCGATTCAAACATGTACCTGTTCCTCTGGGTTCCCATAAAGCTGGCTGTTCAGTGACCTTACCTCCATGGTGATCAGTTCCAACTTCTCAACTGAGACTTTAGGAACCCTGTTACCCGCTTTGCCTGGCATCATGTCTCCCAGAGTTCGGTAACAGCAGCAAATGTGGAGGAGGTATTGGTGGCTACAGTGTTAGGAAGCAAGCAAGCTTTTTTTTGTAACACTGCAGACATGTACACAATGTATGCAACCGTCAACAGAGATGGATATAGCCATTGGCTTTTGTACGTTGCTGTCACAAATGTTAGCCTATGGCTGTGTCGGTCATGGAGTTTTACACCCACTATGCGGTCAACTTCCGCCTACAGCCGTCAGTTTGAAAATGTCCTGGTGGCAAGGTCAGACAGCCGCCGGTTTAGAATGTGAACCAGTGTATTTGTAAATAAAATGCATTGGCACAATGCAAAATGGTGGCTAGTTTGTTTACATATGCAAAATGCATACATTAATGTTTTTGGATAAATTAGAAAAAGTATAATGTAACGCGTCACTGTTTAAATGCAATAGTGATGCGGTTTATTTTATACTTCTGTTGACGGAATTTTAGGATTTTCTTTTTAAATAATGTGTAAATAATGCATTTTGAAATTTGTTATTTATACATAATTTTTTTTAAATATCACCCATGTAAAAACTGCTATTCTAAGTTACAGCATCACTAAACAATGAAGTGAATTTGACACTTTACAAAGACATGAGATGTGTGTTGATTCTCAAAGTATTTTTTGCCCATTTAAAGTGATATTTCACTTTTTTCTTAAATGCAGACATATGAACCGAGGGATAGGTAGAAAACTACAGCTTCAAATGTTTAAACCATTTCCAGACCTTACCACCGTGGAAGAAATGGATATTATCAAACAATTCAGATTGAATGGGAAAACTATTCTTAATTTATGTCATTAGCTGGAACCAGATCTTCTGCTTCACAATAGGAATCCCACATCAATAACACCAATAGTGGAAGTTATGACAGTACTCTTTTGTGGCCACAGGAGTATTCTAATACACTGTGGCAGTATCTGGTGGCATGTCACAATCAACTTTCAGTGGTGTGCTACAAGAAGTCCTTTCTTCAATGATGAGACATATCAACAGCTTCATCCAGTTTCCACAAAACGAGGATTTTGCAAATGTGAACAGAGATTGTTATGCTTTGGGTGGTATACCACATGTGGTTGGAGCAATTGATGGCACACATAGTGCCTTAGTGCCACCACACACCAGGGAACAGGTCTATCTCATTCGGAAGAGCATCCTTTTAGTCTATGTGCAAGTTTCTGCTCACCTGATTTGCACATCTCAAGCGTGTGTGCCTATTTCCCAGGGTAAACACATAATTCCTTTGTACTACAGAGCAGTAGCATACCCCTGCCAATGTCACAAATTGGACTGAAGACGCTTGGGCTTGTTGGTAAGTACAATCTGGCAATATGATTATTTGCTTAAGTTCTATTTTCAGAATTGTAGGACAGTATCATATGGTGTTGGGGTTAGTCCTCACCATGTAATACTCTCACAATACCCCAGAGATGGTCCATGGATTCACACTAGTAAATCCTTAGCTCAGTCCTGGTAGTGTGGCAAAAAACAGTCAGGTTTTACTTAGAGCAACATGTGTTAAGCATTTCACAGCACAAACATAGACGATAAGTAATTGACACAACTTGAAAAAAAACAGACACCTATTCATAAAAATAGAGCTTATTTTATATACATTTAGACACCAAAACAAACACTATAGATTTGGGAGAACCGGAGATATCGATTTTAGAAGCAATAGAAAATTACTGCAGAAATGGCATTTAAACAATGCATTGAAGTCAATACGAAAATGTCATATGTTGCAAAAGTGCATTTAAAAAACGAGTTGCATGAAACCCTTGGTGGGTTAAGCTAGTGCAGTCCCTGGGACCAGATCACAGCAGTCAGAGCAGTTTTACCTGGCCCGTGGAGCCTGGGTGCAGAGTTGTCCTGGCTGTCTGTGGTGCTGAATAGGACACTCTGGTGCTGATTTTACCATGCACACAGTGCTGTAGCAAAGGGGATGCAAAACCTCAGCTGTGGGGTCATTGTTGATGTCGTTCACAGATGCTGGGCCATGCTATCCTCTTGCAGCATTGAGTTAAGGGGTCAGTCACCTGGTCGGTGACCAACAAGCCTTGGTAGCAGTAAGCACAGCAAGATACCTTGGAAACGTCTGGAGGAGTGTGATAGCGGCCTGTAACTTTATGGAAGACTGGAATACAACTCCCACAATGACCTTCACCAACTGAATCCAGTCGATCCCTCAGCGGGCCCGTTGGCCTGTAATTCTTTGGTTCCAGAGTGTCTTTTTACCTGCAGTTTGCAGAGGACTGATGCCACCAGTGCAAAGGAGACTAAGGGTGCTTGTGGCTGCCACAGGTATCCTTCTGGTCAGGAGTGATGAGTTTCAGCCAAGTAAGAACAGGTTTTCCCTCTTTTGCTGGGGAGCAGTAGGCAGTATCTGGCTGTCAGTGATGCAGAGCGTCTGTGTAGCTTCTGTGTAGCCTTCTTTGAAGTTAGTCTATCAAGTCTGAGGTTCTGGTGTCAGGGATGTCCCTTAAATCCTGGATTTAGGGGAGTGAGGGGTGTTGAGACTAGTGGCAATGGGCAGCTAGCTCCTACAGCTAATCTGCCCCTGAAGTGATCACATCCAGTGGGAGAGATCACTTTTAGATACCCAGAACCCTCAATTCTGCCACTCCTAAGATGGCAGAAACTACTATTTGGTGCACAGACCGGGCTGCTCATCCTGGAGGTGTTGTCAGCCTGCTTGGGGGTGTGAACAGTCCTGCAAAGTTAATTTCCCTCCTATCCACTAGCAGATGTGCCTGAGGGCAGGGAGAGGGATGTTGATGGCTATCGGGTGGTGCAGACTTTGGAGCTGACCACCCTGATGGCCCTATTCACTAGTCCAGCTGGGGGCAGGAGGTGTGACATCCTGACCACCTCAGCCCTTTGTTCTGACCTTCGGGAGCACCCAGACTGCCTGGTTTGAGGTCAGAACTCTGTCTTGGTGGCAGCAAGTGCACGAAAAAAAAACAGGCTGCTGGGCCAGAGCACAAAGGAGGGTGGCAAACAGGTGGATAACCCCTAGTGCACCACTTGGTGCATGGCAGCTGTTCCTCGGTATAAAATTGGTGTTGGGGGAGAAAAGGTAGGTTGTTTGACACCAAACTCAACATATCTAGGCAGTACCATAATGGAGATAGCAGACCTAAGCAACCGGGTCTTAAGTCTAATGTTATCCTATGGACCGGCCTGCACTTATAGTGTACCTTAATGGAAAGGATGCTACAGAGACATATAAACTTGTGTTTACATGCCTGCACCTCAAATATAATGTACCCTGCCTCCTGGGTTGCAGAGGCCTTTCTCAGGGGTGTCTGGCATATATGAAAGCCAGTGCAGGGGCTGTGCCGCTCACGGTGAAGGCCCAGTTAAATTTGAGCAGGTTGCAAAGCTCTGGAAGTCTGCAATGGCAAGCCTGCCATCGGTAGTTTGCCTTGGTCCCCCAGGGTGGCACAACCTCGTGCTGCAGCCCTGGGGACCCCTTTGCCACTTATGCCCTGGGTACCATTTACTATGGGCTCACAAAAGGGGTAATGTTTTGCGGATCAGGACAGGAATTGACCAAGTCGACATAACAATTTAGAGGGAGAACTCATACACTGGGGCCTGGTCAGCAGGCCTCTGTGCAGAGTTGAAAACCCAGTATCTAGGGGTTCATATGGGGGCAAAAAGTGGGATGAGGGGCATCTACAAAGAGACCAGTTTTCTTACAAGAATGTATAATAGGATCAGATATTTTTGCTCAATATACGTTTATTTTATATAGGAAACTCAGCTTATCCTAACTGACCATGGTTGTTAGCACTATTGAGGACTCCAACAACGCCAGGGGAAGACTGCTTCAATGAAGCCCATGGAAAAAGAGGGAGGCCCGTAGAGTGGGCTTTTGGGCTTCTAAAGGCCAGATTTCACTGTCTGGGAAAAAAAGGTGGAACCCTCCTCTAATTACTTGATAAGGTGTGCCAAATCACCATGGGCTGCTGCATGTTGCACAACATAGCCCTGTGATGGAAAACCCTGTACATTGTAGAGAACGGAGACCAAGATGAACCACCAGGTGAGGATGTTGAATTGCCAAATGAAGATGATAGTGGTGAAGAAGAAGGAGTTGACGTATGTCAATATATCATGGACAACTTCTTCAAACGAGTATAAGTATATCTGTATCTAACATTACATTCAATGTCCAAAGAACTTGTAATATAAAGAGCATATCGGTCTGTGCAGGACATTGTTTAAGAATGAGTAGTTTAGGGAATTCCATGGCAAAAATGTTTGTTTATGAAGTTTCGGACACATCGACTACTGTGTTAATTTACATTGCTTATCTTTTATTGTTCTTGATAAATGTTTCCTCATTATTTGCCGTTTGTAATGCGTCTACTTTGTCATGTAAATTTATGTTTTCCTATTATTCTCTTTTAGGATCCTTCACCCTGTCATCTTTATTTGGATATTTCAAAGTTGTGACACCTGCTGTTATATGCAGATGTTGCAAAGTACAAATGCAGCATGGGTTGATCCTGTGAAATACACACACACTTTTGATGTACATCACCTAATGTTGGTTGTGACATGCCACCAGATACTGTCCCGTGTATTGGAATGATCCTATGGTCACAAAATTGTGTACTGTCATGATTTAACTAGTGATGTTATTGATGTGGGATTCCTATTGTTAGACAAGAGGTCTGGCTCCAGATACGGACACGAATCAATAATAGTTTGCCTATTGAATCTGTTTTATATGATTATATCCCATTCTTCCATGGTGTCAAGGTCTGGAAAAGTAAGAACAAAAATGACAAAGACTACTTTGTTAACACATGTGTTCTAATTTTTTTCATTTGACAAACTGTTCCTGCATACTAAATGTGTGAAATTAATACACTACGATTTGTGGTGTTTGTTATAATTTACTGTTTTGAACACCGGAGAAACATTACCTAAATATAGCATTTTTGGTTAAATGTTTTTTGATTATTTGCATTTTTAAACTAATGATGGAAGGAAGAAATAAAAAAGTAAATACCACAAAAAATACACCACCACTCCTTGACTTTGTGTTTTTAGAATTTAATTTACAAACACAAATAAACTGATACAGGATGAAAACCAAATGACTAAGTGGAAAACCAAAAAAGAGTCAATGGCATGGTGAATTAAATTATTATTTTAGAGGCAAAATTGTTTGAAGTTCAATGTGCAAAATACAACTGGCATTTAAACTGTAAATCTTCCCAGAATCTAGTCCTCAGAGTGAATAGTAGTCAGAAACTGGAGGAAATTAGGTTCTTCTTCTCTTGCTTTTGGTGGTCTTTCCATCATCTGCTGGTATTCTGGATGAATGCCCCTCCTGAGGTGGTGGCAGGTCCACTGTGGCAGGGACTGAGGATGTTACAGCTGTTTCTGTTTGTGGAAGGGCCTCTGTTTCTATTGCTGAGGCAGGTGTAGTAGGCCCAGATGTTGTAGGGTCACAGAAAGGAGTAGATGATACTGGGAAAGCTCTGCTGATATGCCGGGTAAATGTCAAACAGCACCCCAGTTAGGGAGCTCTAGTTTGAGGTTAAAGTCTGAATCTCCACATTTTGCTCCCTCTGCCATTGCTTAACGTCCTGGAGCTCTGTAAGGACCTGGCCCATCATGTCTTGGGACTGATGTAGGGATTCCCAAGACTTGCTCAATAGTAGTCTGGGTGACAGTGACCTTACTTTGCTGGCCCACAGATTCCCTCCCATGTACCCTACCCTAATTACCTTGTTCCCTTGAGCCAGTGTGCCCCATCCCAATGGGTCTTGGCTGAACTGGAGGTAGTGGTGTTGACTCAATAGCAACCAGGACTGGAAGGCAGAAGATTGGGGTGATGTTCCTCTGGACACATGAAATGGAGATGCCCATTGGCTAAGGTGTTGTAACAGATGGAGTGGAAGATGTAGGTGTGGGCTGATTGAGACTCAGTGAAGCTGTCTGCCCAGACAGACCAGATTGATTAGGCTGCTCCATGTCATCTGGACTTGCAAGAATGGACTCTTCACTAAAGGCTTGACCCTGGTCTGGAGTGGAGGTATCCTCAGTGGCAGATGGTTGTCCACATACTCTGGATGTAGGGCCTATATGAATTACAAAAAGAAATTTGTAGGAGTCTGAATTTTGCATCAAATGTGTTTTGAGCTTCAAAGGAAGCAAACTAAAATAAATTGGTATTTCTGATCGATACATCTACCTGTGGATTCCTCACCTTATGAATTCTCCCAATACGACATCATTCAACGGACATTTTCTTCCTAGGTCCCCACGTCGACGAGGACGTCATAATTGCACGGCTACGCACGCAATTCTGTCTGACGTCATCGTGGCAATAAGACGTCCTCGCCGCCGTGCTGACGTCAGTTCCCTTTTTTTCGCACCTTTGACTCTAACTGTTTATTCCTACCTCTTGGCTGTTACTGTTTCGAGGAATAGTTGTAGAGCGTTACAAAGTCTCCACCCAAAAAATCAGGATTTATGCCTTGTTATGAATGCGGGGGTCGCATGTCGGTGACAGATTCTCATGAAAATTGCTTGTGGTGCCTGAGCTCAGACCACGACATGGAGTAGTACGTGTCCTGCCAGCGGATGAACCTGAAGGCCTTGAAAGAAAGAGAGGCTAAGCTTTTCTTGGCAAAGCTAAGAAGGAGCAGGGAGGTCACCCAAGATCAAAGGCGAGGAAGACATCATCACATATATACTCGAAGCCGCATAAGAAGCGTCGCCGACACAAATCTCAACGACGTTCTTCCAGAGATCGGTCTCGGTCCCCTCCGAGACAGCACCGCATGGCGTGGGAGATCAGCCCTAAAGTGTCTCCTCACCTCAGAGTCCACGGTCTTCTCTGGCGCTGGCGTTGATTGAAATCTCTGAGACCCCGGAGAGCCCTATGGCTCAGTTTTCTCCTGGGTCTAATCGTGATCAGGATTAAGGTGTGCAAGTATCAGAGTCTGTTCAGACACCTCAGGAGGAGCAAAGGTTTCCTGCCTTCCCGGCTCGGGAAGCAGATCCTTCAGCGTTCCTCAGTGCTATGTTTAGCTATGGCCCCTTCTGGTGCACCGGCTGTTCCCACGGGTCCGTTGCCATTCATGCTGGGGTCGCTGGCGCCGTACAAGCAGGCTCCGTTTGTACCCTTTTTTCCTGGTGAAGGGGCTGGCTTGGCGCCAATGACTTCACCTCCTCTACCCCGGATGATGGTGTCGACGGTGCTGTCAGAGTCGCCACCGGCGCCGGATGGATTCCGATCGACCCACAGTGTCTCACCTCCCTCTCCTCCGCCGGAGCGTCCTTCTACTTTGAAACGGGTGTCATCGAAGTTGGCTAATTCTCTGATGACGCTGCGTTTGGAGTCTAGGCTGAGGTCGAGAAGGAGGGCCTTGAGACTCTTGGAGGAGCAAGAGTATCAACAACAGCTGCTGGAGGAAGGGGAAACTCCTGAGCCTTTAGGTGAATTTCAGGGCCTAGACTCTGCTAGTGGTCTGGATACATCTCCTGAGTGGGATTTCTCATCCCCTGGCGGAGAATTTACAGCGGAGGCAGCTTCATACCACAGTGTGATAAGAAAGGCTGCTGAGTTTTTGGAACTACCATTACCGGAGACAAAAACAAACATTTTAACTGAGGTGTTGCATCCATCGGCTATGTCCTCTGAGCCTTTCCTCCCTTTTAATGATCCCTTATTGAACCCATTTTAGAACTTTTGAAGAAGCCTGTCATGACTCCAGCGGTTTCCGGGACTGTGGTTAGGAGATACAGAGTTGCTCCAGGAGATCCGAAGTTTCTGTCACAACATCCAATGCCTGAGAGCTTCGTGGTGCAAGCCTCTTGTTCTGCACGATCTGCTCCTGGTTCGTTCCCTGCGATTCCAACTTATAGGGAGTCTAAGCGTATGGAGCAAATGGCTAAGAAGTGCTCCTCCTCGGGCAGTATGGCCTTGAAGTCTCTCAATGCTATGTGTGGGCTGGGGAGGTATATCTATGCCCTGATGGACTCGGCAAGAGCTGTTGTGCAAAGATTGCCTCAGGATGTGCAGGGGCATTTTGATGAACTCCTGCTGGACAGTCAAGCGGCAGCAAAGCAGATCATTCAGTCTGGCTTGGACACTGCAGATTCGGTTGCCAGAGCTATGGGCACTTCTGTAGCAACCAGGAGGCATGCGTGGCTCAGAGGTTCTGGTTTCTCCTCTGATGTTCAGGCTACGCTGATGGACTTTCCTTTTGATGACGAGAAGTTGTTTGGGACCAAAGCCGACTCAGCTTTGGAAGGATTTAAAGAAAGCAGGGCTACTGCAAAATCTTCTGCACCCTTTAGGTCATTTAGAAGATTCAGGGGTTTTAGCCGTGAGTCCTCTTTTTGTGGAAGGCCACAATCCTACGTTCAGCAGCCTGACAACCCTCTCTACAGAACTTATAGGGGACGTGAGAGGGTTAGAGTGCGAGGAGCCACTTACCAGCCTTCCGCTTCATCCCCTTCCTCTGGGGAAGCCCATCATGGAAAGCTGCACTAGTTTTCTCTCCATATTCCAGCATGTTTTACTCGTAGGGGGAAGTCGGTTTCATTTTCTCCACGAGTGGGAGTTAATCACATCAGACTCTTGGGTGCTGAATATAGTGGGAAAAGGTCTTCCCTTCCTTTTCGGGAGCTTCCCCCTCCCATCCATTCCCCGTCATTCGTTTTGCACCGAAGATCATCTCCTGTTGCTTCAGCAGGAGGTGCAAGTCCTTTTGTTAAAAGGTGCAGTGGAGTTGGTTCCGGAGCAGGAGAAGGGTCAGGGATGTTATTCAAGGTATTTCCTGATTCCCAAGAAGGATGGTCGATTGAGGCCTATCCTGGGTCTGCAGATTTTGAACTGGTTCCTCAAAGAGGAGAAGTTCAAAATGCTGACCCTAGCTCAGGTGCTTCTTGCGTTGAACAAGGAAGACTGAATGGTGTCTATCATCTTGCAGGATGCTTATTTTCATATCCCTATTTTGAAGTAGCACAGGAAGTATCTCCAGTTTGTGGGAGAGTCGCAACACAACCAGTTTGCGGTCCTTCCTATTGGTCTTTCTTCCGCACCTCGAGTCTTCACGAAGGTGATGGCAGTGGTTGCAGCAGACCTCAGACGGAAGGGAATATCTGTATTCCCTTACCTGGACGATTGGCTGATCAACGCCGGGTCCCCAGAGCTCGTGCTGCATCACTTGCAAGTGACAACCCAGTTGTTGTTCAACCTGTTTACAGTAAATGTCCCCAAATCTCACCTGGAGTCCTCTTAGCGTCTCCTGTTCATAGGGGCAGTACTGGACACAACATTGAATCGGGCCTACCCTCCTCCTCAGAGGATTCAGAATATTCAGGCTTTGATTCCAATGTTTCAGAATGTAGCGGCTGTTCCAGTCCTCCAGGTCCTACGTCTGCTCGGTCTGTTCGCTTCCTGCATTCTGTTGGTCACTCATGCACATTGGCGCATGAGGGCTCTCCAGTGGTGCCTTCGCAAGCAGTGGTTCAACACAAAGGGGATCTTGAGGAGCCGATAACGATCATCAGAGACACTGCAGTGGATCTACGATGGTGGGCTGTGGGTGGCAACCTTTCCCAAGGAAGGCCGTTTTGTCTACCACCTCCGGTGGCCACAGTCATAACGGATGCTTTCACTCTAGGGTAGGGAGCTCATCTGGTGGACCTGGAGATCAGAGGTCATTGGTCTCCAGTGGAACAGATGTTTCACATCAATCTGTTAGAATTACGGGCAATACGTCTGGCTCTCAAGGCCTTCCTCTCGTCCCTTTGCAGTCAGTTATTTCAAGTCTTGACGGACAACACTACCACAATGTGGTACATCAACAATTAGGGGGGCGTAGGGTCGTACCTTCTCTGCAGATCATTGGCTCTGCGGCTCTGGTTCTGGGCACAGGCCATCAGATTTGCATAGTGGCAAACCATCTGGCCGGAGTTCTCAATGTAGATGCGGACTGTCTCAGTTGCCATTTCTCAGCTGATCAAGAGTGGCGTCTCCATCCAGACCTGGTTCTTCACATCTTCCAGCTGTGGGGATTTCCACAGATAGACCTGTTTGCCACTCAGGAGAATGCACACTGCCCATCATTCTGCAGCCTCCAGTATCCGGTGCAGGGGGTGTTGGGGGACGTGTTTCAGATGTCTTGGTGCGACCGGTTGCTTTATACGTTTCCCCCCATACCTTTGATTCCTCAAGTTCTGAGGAAGATTCACCAAGATTGGGCTCAAGTCATTTTAATAGCTCCAGATTGGCCAAGAAGGGCGTGGAACACAGATCTTCTCCAACTCTCACTGTGCCTGCTGCTCTCTCTCCCTTACAGGGTAGACCTCCTCTTGTAGTCGCAGGAGCAGGTTCTACACCCTCCACCTCCAGAGCCTGCACGCACATGCCTGGAAATTGAACAGGATAATCTGAGTTCTTTTACTCTCCCTCCAGAAGTGGTGAATGTCATCTTATCGGCCAGGCGACACTCAACCAAGACAATCTACGGTGGCAGATGGGTGAAATTTGCTGCTTGGTATGGAGAGAGACAAATTGATCCCTGGAAGGCCCATTTGTCTGATATTTAGCTTTTTGCTCGTTCCTTGGCACAGCGAGATAGTGCAGTGGCGACAGTGAAGGGCTATTTGTCAGCACTGTCGGCCTTTCTTTGCCTTCCTGATAAGCCTTCCTTATTTAAGTCCCCTTTAGTTCTTAAGTTCCTTAAAGGGTTAACTAACAAGTTTCCTCCCACTCCGTTTGTAATGCCTCAGTGGGATTTAAATTAAGTTCTTACTTTTTTAATGGGTTCACCATTTGAACCTATGCATTCTTGTTCATTGAGACTGTTAGTCTGCTAGGCGTGTGAGTGAGCTCCAGGCTCTTAGTGTGAAACCTCCTTTTACAACCTTTCATGCTGACAAGGTGGAGTTGAGAACCAGGGCGGCTTTCCTTCCTTAAGTAGTCACTCCCTTTCATCTGGGACAATCTATAACACTCTCGTCCTTTTACCCTCCTCCCCATCCTTCAAAGGAGGAGGAAAGACTGCACCGCTTGGATCCAACAAGGGCTCTGAGTTTCTACATTGAGAGGACAAGAGACTTTAGAATTGATGATCAACTCTTTGTTGGCTATGTCGGCAAGATGAAGGGCAAAGCCGTCCACCAGAGAACCCTTTCAAGGTGGGTCATTCTTTGCATAAAGATTTGTTAGTCGCTAGCAAAGGAGGTTCCTCCTGAAGGCATTAGGGCCCATTCCACCAGGGCTAAGTCTGCCACTTTGGGTTTTAGCTAGAGGTGTACCAGTTGTTGATATTTGTAAGGCAGCAACTTGGGCTTCCCTCCACACTTTCGCAAAGCATTATTGCTTAGACTCGGAGGATAGGAGGGATGGCCATTTTGCACATTCTGTTTTGCAGAACTTCTTGGTTTGACCAGTCGGGCACCCACCTCCGAGTGTGGGACTGCTTTGGGATTCTATTCCTAAGGTGAGGAATCCACAGGTAGCTGTATCCATCAGAAGAACAAGTTACTTACCTTCGGTAACGCATTTTCTGGTGGATACAGTAGCTCCCTGTGGATTCCTCACAGTCCCACCGCCTCCCCGTTGCCTGTCTGGTCGTACCAAGACTTCTTTTATTATAAATGTATATATATGTTTTTGGTGTTTCTATATAAACAGATATTGTGGTTTATATTTGGATTGGCATATATTGTTCTTGTGAGGTCGGTATTCACCTGTTGGCCTCGAAGGCACGTACAAAATGGTGAAACTGACATCAGCACGCTGGCGAGGACTTATTATTGCCACGATGAGTTGTGTACAGAGCCATGCAATTGTGACGTCCTCGTCGACGTGGGGCGCTAGGAAGAAAATTTCTGTTGAATGCTGGCGCATTGAGAGAATTCATAAGGTGAGGAATCCACAGGTAGCTACTGTGTCCACCAGAAAAAGCGTTACCGAAGGTAAGTAACTTGTTTTTATAGTACGTTTAGAAATTTCAGTGTATCTTATTTTTAGTAATTACCCAAACATTATTAATTACACATTGCAAACTTAAAAAAAAAAGTGAAGAGATGTCCTGAAAAGAAAAGGATTACTTAGAATGTGTACATAAATGATACCACATACCCAAACCAATTCAGTATAGAGGAGGTCGTTCTACCTCTTACTAATTTCCTCCTGTATGCACACGTTGTTTGCTACAGCATTCACTCTGTCAACTATTCTGGCCCACAATCGCCTTTTCTGACATACGGTACAGTATTTTCTACTTGGTCTTCAAACAATTGTGGCACTGTTCTAATGATTTCATCTACCATGATTGACAATTCTCCCTCTGTAAAACTGAGATTTCTCCTCCCTGCTATTATGAGTAACAAAAAATAAAACTGAATTAGTGGCCCACAAGTTAATGAAAAAAATTAAAACTGAGACAAATGAAAAATGAACAGAGGGGGTAAAAACAATAAAATAACCTGACTTCTGAGTGGTAAATCCAGCAGCAAAATTGTGTTGTGCAGTGGAATGGTAAAGGATCATGGTCTGAAGTGCAGTGTGTTTTATAGTTTGGTATGCAGCTCTTCACAATTGGGCAATATACATCAGGTGTGTGTTGCTGGTATCCATCCAATGGCCACAGACATACAATGTTGATCAGGTACTGCGACCGTCTCTCGCTGTCAGGAATCCACCGCCAGAACAACTCCAGCATGACTGTGAAATCTAAATATGCTTGGCTTAATCCCACCGCCCTGATGGCAATGAAGAACTGTTAGCCAGCATTGGAGTCCGCTGCTTTTGCAGTGTAAACCACTTAAGCGGAATACTTCACTCTGTCGACGCAGACGGAGGTTCAGCCACCATGCATCTAAATATGGAGGTTGGAATTCTGTCAGCTTGACAGATTACTTGGAACCACTGTCATGGCAGGATGACAGAACTCACGTCAAGATCTAAATCAGGCCCTTAGTCCTTTTTATCCCAATAATTCACTGGAGTGCACTTCTAAAGCCTTCAGGGGAGGAACTTACAGACTCACAGGGTGGCAGACAGAGGCCATCAGCAGGGTGCGAGTCATGTCCATAGGTCAGCTGGGCAGTTGCAACAATGGACACTTGTAGCTTTTTGTATCCCGGTAGCTTGAACAGGAGGGCAGGTGTGTGACCCTTGAAATCCACTTCTTTGTCCTGGGTACAAGAAGGAACAGGTCGAGTATTTTAGAGCTCCCCCCTCCCAGGTCACAGATAGCAGGTCCAGTCCTCTTCTGTTCTTCCTCACTTCAAAGAGTGTACTCAAGTGGGTGACTGGAAATGCCACATTAATGCTTGCCATAAGCAAGTGGGTGGGAATGAACCCTGGGCATACCCTAACAAATAGAGTATATGTTCCCAGGGCCAACCCCTACCCACTTTGAGCATTTTCAAGGTGACAAAAGTCTTCAGCCACACCAAACTTGGGATCTGATGGCTGGGTGTGTGTGTGTGTGGGGAGTGTACTATGTTAATTCTAGTCTCCCCCAACATCTAACACCAAAATGAAATTTGCAGCAGTCACTGTAGCCCAATAAACCTGAGAGACAAAAGTCTACTAGGACAAAAACAGAATTGTTTTGGCATCCGGATTCCCTCCTTTTAATTGCCCCCAAGTGTTATATTTAAAACCCAAAAAAAGAAGTCTGGTAGGACTAAAACAGGGCTGTCCAATAACCTGACAGTGGATACCATTGACTCAGCAAACTACAGGTCCTTATCAAATGGACCTTTCATAGGAGAACTTTTTGAGAGGGTAGTGTTTATTCAGCGCTCTAATTTTACTGAACATTATTGCTTATTGTCAGACAAACAGTCCAGCTTTAGACCAGGAAGAGGCAGTCATCATATCCATCAGGGATGAACAATA
This sequence comes from Pleurodeles waltl, assembly GCF_031143425.1. Lineage (NCBI taxonomy): Eukaryota > Metazoa > Chordata > Amphibia > Caudata > Salamandridae > Pleurodeles > Pleurodeles waltl. The sequence goes on along the minus strand of NC_090443.1, from coordinate 548,138,162 downwards.
ATTCACAGTGGACAAAAACTGAGTAGCTGCCATGTTGCTTCTAGATGTCAGCTGCATTTTACCATCTCACTCTATTAAAAGGCTCTGTGATCTCAGAATCTGTGAAAATTCTCTAAAATGGATTGCTTCTTATCTCACAAAGTATAATCTACCTGCCACCTTTCACGTCACCTCCTCACACACAACACTGTAGCATTCCTCAGGGGTCCATCATATCCCCTCAACATCTACCTCATCCCCTTACCAAATCTGGTGAAATCATACAACTTCACCAGTTACCACTAAGCACATGACACACAAATCTTTTTTTAAATGGATAGCCCCGAAGACCTCCGCAGTTCACAATGCAATGACTGCCTTAAGGCCTTAAACACATGGATGATGAATAACCATCTGGAGCTCAATAACACAAGGACAGAGATCATGCCACGCGGACAATGTCAAAAGTACCAGTCAATTGCCATACGGCCAAAGGAACTGAAAGCCCCTTGAATAACACCAAGAGAAGTTAGAAACCTAGGAGTACCCATGGATTCAGACCTATACTTGATACCACATGCGAACAATGTCACAAAGAGTGCCTTCTACACAATTTAAACACTACATCACCTCTACCCATACCTTTCACACCAACATAAAGTCCAAGCCTTTCTCACACTCATAATCTCCAAGCTTGATTATGCCAACAGCCTATACCTTGAAGCACCCATCAGCTAGCTGCTAGGCTTCTCCTCCACCTTAACTCAAGAGAAAGCATGACTCCAGTCCTGCAGTCGCTCTACAGGCTCCCTATACTTAGTAGGGCAATGTTCAAAACACTGTGCACTGTCCACAGAACTTCCCAAGGAAAAGGACCTCTATACCTACAAGTTAAATTAAGGCAATACAAACTAAACACAACAAATCTGTCAGAGGTAATGCTTTTTCAGTACAAGCCGTCCAACTCTGGAACTCACTACCAGCCAACATTCAAAGCACCCATGAGCATATACATTTCAGAAGACAATTAAAAACATGGCTATTTCATAGATAACCGCACCACCTACTTCCTGGTAACAGAGCCCAGACAACAGTTGCACCCTCAAGTGCAATCCTCAGCTTACAACCCACAAATGAATGGAAAACAACTCACCCAGCAAACTGCTTTCGATATACAGGTAATCTAAGAAGGGGTGACCTATGGTTCACTGTAGCATTTTATTGTTATGTAAATATGTGTAAGAGTTATGGCCCAAAATAATACCAAAACCATAATACACAGTGATCAGCAGCAAATTATAACTTATATCTTAAAATTCACTGAAGACATATCTGTTGGGGTTGTCCGTCATCAGCGGTGTACAGCCAAAAAAAGAGACATCACAAAAAAAACGACATGAGATAATTGAAGAGATCTGTCACACTTTGCAGGACAGTTCAAAGGACTTTAACATAGTCCACTGCTGTGGGTCCGAAATATCCTTACAATCTGACCACTTCTTACATTCCACAAAGAGAATCAAATATGGGATGGTTAGAAAAATACCCATCAAAATACCCATCCAAATAGATCTTAGCACTTCTCTTGCGCTCCTACTATGCCAGCTCAGGACCACCACTATTCACAAAATCTCATGGACAACCCATTGCAGTAACTAGCTAAGCAGACTATATCATAAGAAATACCACAAAGGCTCCTGCAAAGCTGTTCAAAACTACCAGCATATTGAAGACCATAATGCTGCACATCTGTCCCTCACACTTCATCATCCACCTCACTGCTACACATGGCATTCCATAACACGATAACTGCATCCCGGTGGTCATTGCACACAACATGGAAACATTTCCCACAAAATAAGGACAATATCCTTCCTACCACATATCCTACGCAGTGTACCATGCTACACATGTAGGCAAACGCTTCTGCTCCCCACATCGGGGTGGGAAACACTGTAGAAATGCTGCAGTACAATACAATGCACAAGAATTGTCTTGGCATCCTGTTACTTTCCTGTCAAGGGTACCCCAAAGTATTATATATAAACCAAGCACACCTGTCAAGCAGGTTTTGACACTCAAGCAGGATTGAACACTGTGATGTAAAAAATAATACTCACAGCCCCTTCCCTTCTGTCTTCCCTTCTGCAGTAGTCATCTCTGCTCATTTAGGTTGACCTGCCAATCACAGTGATTTTTTTGACACCCGTTCAAATGCTAATTCCTGGCTAGGAGCAGTTGCATGGCAAATGCAAACTGGACTCCAGGAACTTTAGGGAGAGAAAAAGTAACTTTCTAAAGTTGCTTTTCCTTCATATTTATTAAAAAACTAAACTTCACCAGTGAATTGGATTTTGATAACTATTGGAAAAGTTGTTTAATTATTTTTCTAGCTAGTCCCATTCCTGAGATACAGTATTAGTACTTGAATCTGCCCTCTGGTTTTCTACATAGGAAAGTGAGGCCTGACAGTGAAACATATGTTTTGGAGTCTAGTCACCGTAAGGACATGTTAACATTAAATTGTTGCATGTTCTACTTTTAAATAAATACCATGCACCATTCATTGTGGGTTCCAAGGGCTACTAATACTTTTTAAATTATGTTTTGCCCTGTCAAAGTGTTCATTTTGGCAGATTGAAATGCAGTTTTTACACGGCTACAATCAGGCTACACAGGTTAGGCCTGAAGCCATGTTTGCACTACCTTTGTAGTAGCTGACACAGGGTGCTGCAGTCCACTATTGGCATTTAACTTCTAGGCTCTGGGTGCAACCTGTGCCATATACTAGGAACCATATACTAGGGACTTATAGGTAAGTTAAATATACCAGTTAGTAGTGTGACACTTCAAGCATCTTTAAAGTGAGTACTGGTTAGCAGAATAACTCCTTATTGAGGACAAAACTTTCCATAATCACTCTATGTCAAAACTTAATTGTAGTCTCTACTTTATTGAAATGGGATCAAATATCTTGTGAATTGGTTTGAGGCCAACCTCAATGATTCTATAAAATATAATGAAAACGTAACACTACAGTCAATCAAACAGCAGCTGGATTTATGGTCCTGTAAGTTTATAACTGGTGGGCCAGGACTGAAACAGTTAAAATGAAAATATTGGTGCTTGTTAAATTCCTCATCAGTGTGTCTTCAATACATATATCAGATAACTTCTTTAAAAAATAAACACACTAATTTCAGATTTAATGTGGCTCTCAAAAAACACAAGACTAGTCATCAACAAACTGATTCTACCAAAATATTATTGGGACTCAACTTAGCAGATTTCTGCAGATACTAAACAGCCTATCTATGTAGACATGGCTTTCATTGACTTACAAGCAGTCATTCTAGACATCTTCAATGACACCACATTGAGCAGGACTTGAATCATACATTCAGCCCCATATTAACCATCGCCATTGTTAGACTTTTCATCCTTGGTGTGGTCTCCCTTAACTTTTTGCTGCTGTTTCCCAGGTTGTTGATGTGTGCTGGGCTCTGTTTTTGCTGTTTTTGTTACTCTGGGCACTTTACCACTGCTATCCAGTGCTAAAGTGCAAGTGCTCCTGTACAAAATGTGTATGTAATTGGCTATCCATGACTGGCATATTTGATTTACTAGTAAGTCCCTAATGCAGTGCACTAGAGGTGCCCAGGGCCTCTAAATCAAATGCTACTAGTGGGCCGGAAGCACTGGCTGTGCCACCCTCATTAGTAGCCCTGTAAACATGGTTCAGACTTGCCACTGCACTGTCTGTGTGAGCAGTTTCAAACTGCAAATTCAACTTGGCAAGTGTACCCACTTGCCAGGCCTAAACCTTCCCTTTTCTTACATGTAATACACCCCTAAGGTAGGCCCTAGGTAGCCCCATGGGCAGGGTGCAGTGGATGTTTAGGGTAGGACATACAGCAATGTGTTTTATATGTCCTGACAGTGAAATACTGCCAAATTTGGTTTTCACTGTTGCAAGGTCTATCTCTCTCATAGGTTAACATGGGGGCTACCTTAAAAATGATTAAAGCGTAGATTCCCTTTGAGAGCAGATAGACATAAGGAGTTTGGGGTCTCTGAGCTAAAAAAAATTAAATACATCTTTTAGTAAAGTTGGTTTTAAGACTGTGTGTTTGAAAATTTCACTTTTAGAAAGTATGCATTTTCTTGCTTTGTACATTTCTGTGACTCTGCTGTTTGCACCTCTCTCTAGACAGTGACACAAAGGGAGCTGGGGTGTAGTTTGCATTTCCTGATGAGCCATATGTGCTAGGAGGGAGGAGAGGAGTGGTCACTTACACCTGAAAGGGCTGTGCCTGCCCTCACACAATGCAGTCTCCAACCCCCTAATGTGTGTCTGGGGCCTGGCCTGGGCAAGGCAGGATTTCACAAACAAGAGAGACTTTTCTTTGAAGTAATCCTACTTCAAAGGGCAAAATGGGTATAAGAAGGGTACCCAACACCACAGACTTTAGATCACATGTGGACATCAAGAGGAACTTCTGCCTGGAGAAGAGCTGAAGAGCTGAGGAGAATTGCTGCCCAGCCTGAGACTGTGCTTTGTGGAGCTATCCTGCAGTTGCTGCTTCTGCCTGGGCAAGAGGACAAAGACAGGACTTTGTGTGCCTTCCTGCCTGTGAAGAAATCTCCAAGGGCTTGTCCTGAGCTTGACTCCTGTTGTTGAAGTATCAGAGCCATCAAAGACTTCTTCTGCCAGCACCTGGACTCTCTGCTGAGACTCCTGCCCTGCCAAGTGGCGCCCTATCCAGTTCCTGGGGCCTTGGAAGGTAAAGTTGGCAGACCAAGACTGAAAATCCACGCACAGACCGCTGTGCGGTCAAACATTCGATGCACCTTCGATACGCGGCTGGAAGAACAACACACTTTGCGGCAGAAATCGACGCTCCACTGGCATCGCGGCTGGAAAATCGACGCACGGAGCTGGAAGAACGACACTCACACCCGCTGATGGAGGCTGTTAACATCGCAACCCACATTGGGCGGTTTTGTTGAGACCGTGCGTCAGGATTTTCGACGCAAACCTTGCTGGGCATGGAAAAATGACGCAACATCTGCCCGGACCCGAGTGCTACCCGAATCGACGCATCGCTACCCTGCGGGGAGGGAAAACGACGCACGTCAACCCGACCGGAGAAGGAGAAACAATGCAAGAGCTAAATTGCGGGTGAGAAATCGATGCACTGCTTACCTTTTTCGCCATATTCTCGCCGTGCGTGTTATTTTGACACTACCCAGGTATGTTTCAATGCTAACAGTGTTTTAACTGTTTTCTCAAGGATTTAAGACTCTTTTTGCTTTTTTAAACAATAACTTGACTTGTCTATGTTGGATTTTTGTCGTTTTGGTCTTGTTTTGTTTAGATAAATATTTTCTATTTTTCTAAACCTGTGTTGTGTCATTTTGTAGTGTTGTCATTAAGTTACTGTGTGTGTTGGTACAAATACTTTACTACTAGCACTCTGAAGTTAAGCCTGCCTTCTCATGCCAGTCTACCAGGGGGGTGAGCAGGGGTTAGCTGAGGGTGATTCTCCTTTACCCAGACTAGAGTGAGGGTCCTTGCTTGGACAGGGGGTAACCTGACTGCCAGCCAAAGACCTAATTTCTAACATTGGTGATCAGTGGTTGGGATTAGTTGTATTTGTACTTGACATACAGTGATTAAGTGTACGCTACTGTTTTAAGTGCAGACCACTACGTGACCACATACTACTTGTCTTGTGATTTTGCTTTTTCACTTTTTTGAGATTTTTCCCTACTTCCATTTTGTGGTAATCCTTGATTGACTTTTGAACTTCATTGGGAACTTGTTTTCTGCCTTTGGAATGTTGCACTTTTAACTCTCCATCATGTTTCAGTCTGGAGATGCATCAGCAGGAGCTGTTTTTGATTGAGGGAAACTGGAGAATTACTCAGTAGCCCAATTGAAACAGTTCTGTAAGGATCTTGCCTGCCCCATTAGGAGCTCCATCAGGAAGGAGGAGCTGCAAAAGGCACTGAGGGCATGGGTGTCAGCCAAGGAAGCTCAGGGGCACACAGGAGATGACGATGAGGGGGAGGAGGAGGTGCAGAGTATTCACAATGGTTTTTTGGGTGGGCCTGTTCTGTCTGGTGGGAGGATCTCAAGGGCAGGTAGCAGTGTCTCATCTAAGGGTCTGACTCCTGAAGAGCTGCAGGACAGACAGGCAGAGAGGGCTTACCAGTTGGAGTTGGAGAAAATGAGGATGGTCATAGAGGAGAAAAAGTTGTTGTTGGCTCATGAGCTCAGCTTGAGGGAGTTGGATCAGAGGAGTCAGTCTAGTAGGGATGGTGGCAGCAATATCACAGTGCTGCCTGAGAGGAAGGTGCACATTCCTCATGAAATTGGAGGCCCTGCAGAAGGGAGGCCTCACTATTAAGGCTATTAAGGCAAGCAAGTGCCAAATAGGGCAGGGTTCTGTGGTGTACTTGGGACACCAGGTGGGCAGTGGCCAGGTGGCACCCCTACAGTCAAAGATTGATACAATTCTGGCTTCGGAGCCTCCCAAGACCCAGACGGAAGTCAGAGCCTTTTTAGGTCTCACAGGATAAGGAGGTTTGTCCAGGGGTATGGCACAATTGTTGCTCCCTTGACTGAATTGACATCCAAAAATCAGCCCAGAAAGTTGATCTGGACTGAGTCTTGCTAGTCTTCTTTAGATGCCCTGAAGGCTGCCATGTGCACAGCACCTGTGCTGAAGGCACCTGACTACTCCAAGGAGTTTGTTGTGCAAACAGACACCTCAGAGCATGGTATTGGAGCAGTACTCTCACAACTTAATGAAGAGGGCCTAGATCAACCTGTAGCCTTCATTAGCAAGAGGTTACTTCCCAGGGAACGTAGGTGGAATGCCATAGAACAAGAGGTTACTTCCCAGGGAACGTAGGTGGAATGCCATAGAACGTGAAGCTTTTTCTAAGGTCTGGGCGCTGAAGAAGCTAAGGCCCTACTTGTTTGGGACTCACTTCCGGGTTCAGACCGACCACAGGACCCTTAGATGGTTAATGCAGATGAGGGGTGAGAATCCAAAACTGTTGATGTGGTCCATTTCCCTACAGGGGATGGACTTTACGGTGGAACACTGCCCTGGCACAGAACACGCCAATGCTGATGGTCTGTCCAGGTTCTTCTGCCTTAGAGATGAGAACTCCCATGAGGTTGGGTAGTTGCTCCCCACTTTCAGCTGGGGGGGACACGTGTTAAACTTTTCATCCTTGGAGTGGTCTCCCTTAACTTTTTGCCTCTGTTTCCCAGGTTGTTGATGTGTGCTGGACTCTGTTTTTGCTGTTTGTGTTACTCTGGGCACTTTACCACTGCTATCCAGTGCTAAAGTGCAAGTGTTCCTGTATAGAATGTGCATGTCATTGGCTATCCATGATTGGCGTATTTGATTTACTGGTAAGTCCCTAGTACAGTGCACTAGAGGTGCCCAGGGCCTGTAAATCAAATGCTACTAGTGGGCCTGCAGCACTGGTTGTGCCACCCACATTAGTAGCCCTGCAAACATGGCTCAGACCAGTCACTGCAGTGTCTGTGTGTGCAGTTTTAAACTGCCAATTCGACTTGGCAAGTGTACCCATTTGCCAGGACTAAACCTTCCCTTTTCTTACATGTAAGACAACCCTAAGGTAGGCCCTTGGTAGCCCCGTGGGCAGTGTGCAGTGTATGTTTAAGGTAGGACATACAGAAATGTGTTTTACATATTCTGACAGTGAAATACTGCCAAATTCGGTTTTCACTGTTGCAAGGCCTATCTCTCTCATAGGTTAACATGGGGGGGGCTACCTTTAAAAATGATTAAAGCGTAGATTCCCTTTGGGAGCAGATAGACATATGGAGTTTGGGGTCTCTGAGCTCACAATTTTAAAATACATCTTTTAGTAAAGTTGGTTTTAAGATTGTGTGTTTGAAAATGTCACTTTTAGAAAGTGGGCATTTTCTTGCTTACACCATTTCTGTGACTCTGCCTGTTTGTGGATTCCCTGTCTGGGTCAGTTTCACAGTTGGGCTGTTTGCACCTCTCTCTAAACAGTGACACAAAGGGAGCTGGGGTGTAGTCTGCATTTCCTGATGAGCCATCTGTGCTAGGAGTGGGGGAAGGAGTGGTCACTTACACCTGAAAGGGCTATGCCTGCCCTCACACAATGCAGTCTCCAACCCCCTGGTGTGTGACTGGGGCCTGGCCTGGGCAAGGCAGGATTTCACTAAGAGAGACTTTTCTTTGAAGTAAGCCTACTTCAAAGAGAAAAATTGGTATAAGAAGGGCACCCAAAACCACAGACTTTAGATCACTTCTTGACATCAAGAGGAACCTCTGCCTGGAGAAGAGCTGAAGAGCTAAGGAGAATTGCTGCTCTGCCTGAGACTGTGCTTTGTGGAGCTATCCTGCAGTTGCTGCCTCTGCCTGTGCAAGAGGACAAAGACTGGACTTGGTGTGCCTTCCTGCTTGTGAAGAAATCTCCAAGGGCTTGTCCTGAGCTTGCCTCCTGTTGTTGAAATCTCAGGGCCATCAAAGACTTCTCCTGCCAGCACCTGCACTCCCTGCTGAGACTCCTCCCTGCCAAGTGGTGCCCTATCCAGTTCTTGGGGCTTAGAAGGTGAAGCTGGCAGACCAAGACTGAAAATCCACGCACAGACCGTTGTGCGAGGAAATATTTGACGCACCTTTCGATATGTGGCTGAAAAACGACACGCCACTGGCTTCATGGCAGAAATTGCCACTCCACCGGCATCGCGGCTGGAAAATCGATGCACGGAGCTGGAAGAACGACGCTCACACCTGATGACGGAGGCTGTTAATGTCGCAATCCATATTGCACGGTTTTGCTGAGACCGTGTGGCAGTATTTTCGAAGCAAACCTTGCTGGGCACGGAAAAATGATGCAACGCCTGCCCGGACCCGAGTGCTGCCAGGATCGACGCATCGCTCCCCTGTGGGGAGGAAAAACAACGCACACCTACCCGACCGGAGAAGGAGAAACGACACACGAGTTTGCTTGCGGGTGAGAAATCGACACACCGCTTACCTTTTTCGACGCACACTCGCCTGTGCGTACCCAGGTACTTTTCAACGCTAACAGTGTTTTATCTGTTTTCTCAAGGATTTAAGGCTCTTTTTGCTTTTTGAATCAATAGCTTGACTTGTGTATGTTGGTTTTTTGTCGTTTTGGTCTTGTTTTGTTTAAAAAAAAAATATTTTTCTAAACCTGTGTTGTGTCATTTTGTAGTGTTTTCATTAAGTTACTGTGGGAGTCATTCTGACCCTGGCGGTCATTGACCGCCAGGGCCAACGACCGCGGGACCACCGCCAACAGGCTGGCGGTGCTCCCATGGCATTCTGACCGCGGCGGTACAGCCGCGGTCAGATACGGGAAACCGGCGGTGTACCGCCGGTTTCCCGCTGCCCAAGGGAATCCTCCATGGCGGATGGGGATTCCGACCCCCTTACCGCCAGCCTTGTTCTGGCGGTTTTGACCGCCAGAACCTGCCTGGCGGTAACGGGTGTCGTGGGGCCCCTGGGGGCCCCTGCAGTGCCCATGCCAATGGCATGGGCACTGCAGGGGCCCCCTAACAGGGCCCCACCAAGATTTTCAGTGTCTGCCACGCAGACACTGAAAATCGCGACGGGTGCAACTGCACCCGTCGCACCCCTTCCACTCCGCCGGCTCCATTCGGAGCCGGCATCCTCATGGAAGGGGGTTTCCCGCTGGGCTGGCGGGCGGCCTTCTGGCAGTCGCCCGCCAGCCCAGCAGGAAACTCAGAATTACCGCGGCAGTCTTTTGACCGCGCAGCGGTATTCTGCCGGCAGGACTTTGGCGGGCGGCCTCCGCCGCCCGCCAAAGTCAGAATGACCCCCTGTGTGTCCTGGTACAAATACTTTACACCCAGCACTCTGAAGTTAAGCCTCCCTACTCATGCCAAGCTAGCAGGGGGCTGAGCGGGGGTTAGCTGAGGGTGATTCTCCTTTACCCTGACTACAGCAAGTGTCTTTGCTTGGACAGGGGGTAACCTGACTGCCAGCCAAAGACCTCATTTCCAACAACCATGAAATACATCAAGGCAGAATTCTCCTTGAGAATATTGAACAGCACTATCTCAGCTCTACGCTCAGTAGACAAAAACCTCCAAACAAAACTAAATTCTCTACATTGGCTTCACTGTGGTAATTGACAAATTAAAGACTGGGCTACGAAAGAGATTAACAGATCAAGAACATTTATTCTAAAACTTCCCTTTATCTGTTTTCTTAAATCCAAGATAAAGACATGAAGCACATGAAGGAGAAAGCAATACGGAACACACGAGGTGGGTGAGTTTGTCGAGGGGATAACACAAGGTAAAGAGCAACACTCAGGGCCTCATTTTGAGTTTGGTGAGCAGCCTCCGCCTCTTGCCAAACTCTTTCGGACGGAAAACTGCCACTCCGGTTTTCTGCCGGGTGACCCAATTATGAGTTTTCCGCTGTCCCAGCAGAATTCTCACCACAACATTGATGCCAGCTCGTAATCGAGCCAGCAGCAATGTTGCGGTGCGTTTGGTGATGCAGTGAAAAGCGTTGGGCAGTGAAAAGCGCAACGGGGCTGTCCATTGGGACCCCTGCACTGCCCATGTGTTTTAGCCATGTTGTTCACTAGCGTGGCTGCTATTCAGCATGGGTAAAAGTTTGTGGTATAGAGAAGAGTGATGTGGAGTGTTGTGGAGTGGAATGATGAAGAGTAGAGTGTTGTAGTGTGGAGTGGCAGAGAGTTTCGTGTATTGGAGTGGTATAGTGTGGAGTCGCGTAGAGTGGCATACACTGGAGTTGCATAGAGAAGAGTGGACTGGTGTAGAGAGTACTGTCATAGAGTGTTGCAGAGTATAGTGGCATAGAGTGCAATGGCATTGAGTGCAGTGGCATTGAATTCAGCGGTGTACAATGCAGTATCATAGAATGCAGTGGTGTAGATTAGAGTAGTGCATAGTGGAGTGGTGCAAAGTGGAGTGGTGCAGAGTGGAGTGGCACTGGGTGGAGCGGCACAGAGTAGAGTGGCGCAGAGTAGAGCAGAGTGGCGTAGAGTGCAGAGTGTACAGTAGAGTGGCGTACAGTAGTGTGGAGTGGCATAGAGGTGAGTAATGCAGAGGGCAATGGTGCAGAGTAGAGTAGAGTGGAGTGCCATAGAGTGCAGTGGATTAGGGTGGTGCAGAGTAGACTATGGTGCCATAGAGTGCAGTGGTGAAGAGTGGAGTAGAGTAGAGTGGCATAGAGTTCAAGAGCGGAGAGTGCAGTGTTGCAGAGTAGAGTGCCAGCGTGCAGTTGTGTAAAGTGGAGTAGCATGGCGTAGAGAGCAGTGGTGTAGAGTACAGTGATGCAGAGTAGAGTGCAGTGACATTGAGTGCAGTTGTCTACAGCACATTGAGGTAAAGTGCAGTGGTTAAGAGTAGAGTGGCGTAGAGTGCAGTGGCATAGAGTGGAGTGGCACAGAGTGGAGTAGAGTGGCGTAGAGTGCAGTGGCATAGAGTAGATTGTTTCAGAGTAGTGTGAAATGGCGTAAAGTGGATTGGTGCATGTTAGAGTGCAGTTGCGTATTGTGGCATAGAGTGTAGTAGCTTAAAGTGGTGTAAAGAGCAGTGGCATAGAATGCAGTGGTGCAGAATAGATTAGAGTGGTGTACAGTAGATTTGCATAGCGTGCTGGAGCATAGAGTTGAGTGTTACGCATTGGCATAGAGTGTACTGGCATAGAGTGCAGTGGCGTACAGTGCAGTGTTGCAGAGTGGCGTATAGTACAGTAGCATAGAGTGGAATTGTGCAGGCTACAATGCTGTGGCCTAGACTGGAGTGGCACACAGTGCAACAGCAAAGAGTGCAGTGGTGTAGAGCAGAGTTGCGAAGAGTGCATTAGCATAGAGTAGAGTGGTATTGGGTAGATTAGAGAGGCATAGTGTGAAGTGGCCTAAAGTGGAGTGGTGCAGAGTACAGTGGGCTGGATTGGTGTAAAGTGAAGTGGTGCAGAGTAGAGTGCAGTGGTGTGGAGTGGTGCAGAGCAGAGAGGAGTGGAGTAGAGTGGAGTATTCATGGTGTGTTAGCACACTACAGTTATAGACAAGACATTTTACATTGAAATTACCATTACATTTGCACAGACATACAGTTTTGCTAATAAAACTATCCAGTGCACAGATGCAAATGTGTGGAAATTGCATCATCTAGTTTAATGATTTATTTTGATATTAAAATATTTGTTTGTGACACTTCAGAAATAACAAAAATGTGCTTCATTTGTGCGTTCATAATTCTGATATGTACTGAAATGCTTACACAGTTCATTTAAACATTGTTTTGTGCTAGACAAACCTCTTTACTACCCCCACTATCCAGCAAGATTGTCACGTAAATCCTGTCACTTTGAAATCAGAGAAAGAAAAGTAAATAAGCGCTCTTGGAAGAAAGGCACCTGACATTTGACATCGGTCTTTGAATGCACAGCAAATGTGACCTTACAAGAGCAAGATTTAAAGGCCTGTTAACAGAAAGCTAGTTTGTGGAAGGATACAGAAAGCACGGTTTATGCAATGGTAATGATGAACCTGGAGAGCCTACAGTAAATAAAGCCAGCAAACGGAAAGCCAGAAAGTGTGAGTTAAAAACCACCAAGCCTATGGTAATCAACGAGTGAGTGGGCTGTGAGACCATAAAAGGTCTTTTGAAGAAGACATCTCAAGCTGTCTGATAGGTGTGACTTAGAAGTAGTTTTGCCAATGTCCATCGAACAGCTGACCGTCTTGAAGAAGTAAGAATTGTCCAGTTCATTGGTAGCCAGAGTGAGAAACACTTAGCAGTTTAAGTGTATTCGTGCTTCTCCGTGCAGGAAGTACTCTTGGAAACGTGATCATTTGAAGAAGTACGAGCAATCTCTGGAATCTGTGTTTGTGAATCTACTCTAATAGGAAAGGCCGACACTTTACAAGTGATTCGCGATGTAGATGTTGGAAGTAGAAAAATAGTAGGAAGTAAAAACACAGCAAATGAATATGTGCCTCTCACTGATTTGTGATGTAAGTGTCGCTAACTATAATATTTAAAACACTTACCAGAGGGCGTTCTAATGCAACACGTTTGTTCATTATTCAAGGATAAAGATGTTGCCTTTTTGGTGTCGTCACGGTATAAACTGTGTAACGCATTACCTTACTCATAAGTGAGATTACATTTTGTTTGACAGTTGCCAGAAATAGAGGTGTTGGTTTTGAAGATGAACCCTTCACTACACAGTTTGTGCAATGGAGAACCAACCTTGGCTTCCCTTGCTGAAAGACAGAAAATAACATTTTGTTTAAAAAAAAAGATAAGCCTCAAAATTGGAATTCTTGGACAGTAATAGCAGACCAAGTAAGGCCCTTGGAGGCAGTGAGTAGCCTCTACCCTCACATTTATACGTCAATACATCTTTACAAACAGCTCCAGTCCTTTCCACTCTCTCGGTATCTCTTCTCATAAGAGCGCTGATCCTGTGACACTAGCGAGACCGCTTCATACAACGGCTGATCTGTCCCTTGACAAGGTCGTCAAGTGTAGAACAGGCCCCAGGGCTTGGCTTTGCTCCCTGGGCCCTGCCCCTCTGCACTCTTTCCTCTTCCCCCTCCAGTCTCTGTGGTTCAGCTCACTGGACTAGCCCGAGGCCAAGGGTCAGGTGGGGGTCACGCTGGAGGGCAACGGCTGTCTGCTGATTACTTAAAGAGTTCAAGCACCACCGCGAACCCCGCCTTCAATCATTCGTTTGTTTTAGTGTGTGTTAGAGAGAGTGAAAGACAGAGGGAGAGTGTTTGTGTTTGTCTCCTTCCACCCCACACACCCTGCTTTGGCAATCCATCTGACTGAAGGCTGTGTATTTTTAATGAATATCAAAATAGTGCCTCGGAGGAAAGAGAACTATGGATGCTGATCTCGGAGATGGGAACATGAAAACCAACCTGGGGCTCTGGGGCCCCTGCCATTAAATGCTTTGCTTCAGCCTCTGATTTGTCAAGTTATTTATCTATGTATTTATTTATTTATTTATTGCACCAATGAGAGGTTCTGCGTTCTACAAGTAAAATATGAGGTGTGTACTTCAGCGAGTTCATGTTCTTACTGCCGGGATCTGTATGCTTTGTTATATATCAGTGGATTAAATACATTTACTGCAGAGATTCGCTTGAGTGTTTTTGATTTGGGTGACCGCAATACGTGGTACCGACAGCACTACGAAATTGCAAAAGCGTGAATGAAGACTCTCTATGTGTAATCATTCTTATTAGCGTAGATGCCACGAAAAACTGATTTGCACATATCACACTATCGCCATTGATCAAATATAAATTAGCTTTATTTGTCGTCACGAGGTACCCTGTAATATCGATTTAGCTGGGAGTTCTAAAAGGTAAATGATAATACCGATTTAGCTAGGAGTTGTGGCGCTTGGGGATTACAAAATCAGCGGTAACTCCACCCGTGGTGTTTCTCTCGGATACTCCACCTGGAAAAAGAAGGTGGGATCTTCCGGTAAAAATGTGGGGAAAATTAAGATCCCTCTGTTAGTTCCCTATTTCCAAGGCGGCTCGGTGAGTCTCAGTTGTATTTCCCGGTAACTTTACCCCTGAGAGTACAGATTCACTTGGTATCAAAACCCCAGGGGGTGGAGGGAGGTGTACTACCACGAACCGCTTAGTGAGCCTCTTTCCTTTCGGTCTAAGTTGTGAATATAGGTCTAAGATATGATGTACAACAACCAGACATCCTCACAGCCATACATACAAGTTAACCTGTAATCGATTCGAAAATTTTGAGCGCTTTGATGCCTTTTGCAGTGTATGTGCGCTATACAAAGCCATGGTCCATACTATACAAGCCAAGAATGAGAGGGCTCAGCCGTGTTGCTCTCTTTGTACTCCATCCCGAGATGCAGGTGCGGTTCTGCGTCACGACAGGAGATGGATTTTGGTGCCTCGGTTTTTATCCACTCTGTTGCTACTTGCCACTGATTGGCCTGTCCAGAGATACCTTGAGTGTATGTTGCTGAGTCCTCCGGTTGCTCTGGAGACAGTCTCCATGGATACCAGATCAGAAACAGCAGATGGAAATGTGATCAGCGGGTCCATGGTGGCAAGGCTAGGATGGGAGGAGGTCACGACGGGGCGGTGTGATGGGAGGGGTCAGCCGGAGGGAGCTGGGGGTCAGCAGGAGGGGTGGAAAAAATAGAGATTTCTGCGTTCGTTTCCAGGGAAACGCCACATTCCCAGATGCGCTTTCACATTGTGGCCTGTGGAGAGGAGACCCTCAGATGAGAACAAAGCCCTCCGCCCCCAGATAGCGGGGGAGAGAGAAGACGGGGCAGCGAGCACCGAGGAACTGTGTATGTGCATTTCCTCTGGGAATCCAGCGCTCTGTAACTCTTCATACTGGATCTGTGATGGCACCAGATGGGCACTGTGGGCTGGTCACTACACACTGTCCAGGCAGTGTTACTGTTGGGCAGAAAAACAACCTAGCTGTGTTCGTGATTTATTCGTGACTCAATAATTTATCTCCCTGTCCCAGGATCTCTGTCTGTAAATGGGCCCTGACCACACAATCTCAGACTGAGGTTTCCTCTTCTCGTTCCATGGTCACTGCCCATGACTGAAAGCTGCACTCTGTCTCAGAGACTGACAGAGTTGATGGCTCAATTTCCGCGTCCCTGACGGCGAGTGAGGACTGAACCCACTCGCTCAACTTTACTTTCAGTGACCGAGAACCGACTTCCTGACAAGGTCACCCCATTGTCACTGGCTACGATTGGGTGTCACAGTCTGTGACTGAGAGAAGCTCCTGCGACAGACCTTTCCAACTGAGGAACGGTCTTCCGACACCGCGGCCCCAGTCTGACTATGTCTGAAAGGTCATCTGCTGACATATCAATGGTACTCTCTGTGACTGAAGGTTGATTAAACTGCTTGTGACAAATAACTGACTTACCTCTGCTGCCCCAGCCGTGTGACCAAGGCCTTTGACGAGCTATGTATCACAGTTTGTAGGGCGTGATGGTGTTTACATTGAACTTAAGTGCCCAAGCAGTACTTTTCTGTTGGTTGACATTCTCTGACCACATGAAGATACTATCGAACCTTTCAGACCCAGTGTAATATATTTTACACAAATTGGCTATGGTTGTAGACCCCAGAGAGGGCCAATGTGACATTCATGTTCATCATCTGTAAAGGTATGTGTTGGGCTTCGACTACGCAATTGTAGTCATAAATGATGTAATCTTACGCGATTGGGAAGTCTTACTCCAGGAGTCCAGAGATGTGTTCCATGGGTCTTACACCAAACAAACTGCAAGGAAGGAGTTGATTGACATCAAACAGGGCCCAATAGACCTGCTTTCTAATGCTACCCATATCAAAGTTCGGATGCAATAATCCTATAGGATGAAGGTGTCTAGAACACCGTCTTCTACTGGAATCCCCATAACAACACCTAGCTTGTCTCCATCTATGTGTCTGCTCTCACAGATACCACTGTTGGTGGGGACATCTGGCTGTAGACTCTCTTGGCTCCATTGCAGGCTCTGTTCCTATTAGTGACTGGTTGCACTTGCCCTTACCTCTCCTTCTTCTTGGTAGAAAGGCTATAGGGACGAGCATCTAACTCAGCTTGTCTGTCCCTCCATCTCCCGGAATGGCCTGCAGAGATAGAAAGAGTAAGGCACCAATACAATGCTTCACAGAGGGACTGTAATTGTATTAATACCTTAAGAGATGAAAAGTCAAATGGCTAAAACCCTCTCAAACAACATATAATATAAAAAACCAAGAGAGAGCAAAACATGAACAAGAGTCATGGACAGAAGTGCGAGGGGCAATGAACATGAAAGTGAAAAATTCTCGATTATTGTGCCGTAAACAGAAGATGCTGCAAATGCTAAGGTAGTCTCCAATGCATACTTTGCTCCTACTGACCCATAAAAGGTGATCCTCCATCATGACTTGGGAAACGTACCCATGTTTGGAATAGTAATCCTTGCTGAGCAAGAGAAATCTGTAATGTAGACCTTCAGCGACCAGATGTCCACATCCGCTGTGTTATCATAAACATGCCCAACCACTGGACTCAATTTTTCATGATACACAGTGCATTCTGTCTGGCAATTAAAATATCCCTGATACACATTGAGGACCAGTCACCAAAAACAAGGGGCCACAGAAATCATCCAGGTGAACACTCCACAACAAGCAAGTTCTGTTCAACTCCTGCCCCTTTCATGCTCCGAAGGAGGAGCGGTTAGACACACCCATCTGCACCATAATTGTAAGCAGAAGCACAATGAAGGGCAATACTGCAGGCTTAATAGAGAAGTTGGGCATCACACGTTTCTATGCAGATAATGTTGTGCTTAGCCCTCATGTACAGGGTAATGAGAAATTTCCTAGCTATCGTGAAGGAAAGTTTCAATTCTATTAAGGACACAGGGGCGAGGATTATGCCTTATCTTTCTTCACTCTTTATTAACAGCAAGTTCAAAGTGCAACATAAAAAACTACAACACCCATGGTACACGCCGCCATGGCAACCAATGTCCAATCATAACACTATCCAACAGTCCGTATATATATCAGTCTGTGTCGGTGTCCTTCCTCGTCTTCACTGCGACCAGAAGTTAAGGTGTTCTTAGGTTGGTGCAGATTCTGTACCTATGGAGAAAGAGAATAGTAAGATAGGGAGCCATGTTCCGGAATGCATAAACAGGTGCAGTGAGTCAACGAACCGAGAAGCCCACTCCCCACAAGAAAGGGAACAATATTAATTGCCAACAAAATTATCCGGTTAGAACATGTGCAGTCCAAAACAATTTCATTCCAAACCAATAAAGAATGAATACCACCTCCAAACGCGTTGACTCCGTTCCTGGGTGGGTGACATGTCTGAAATGTCGGGCGGGATAATCCTCGCCCCGTGTCCTTAATAGAATTTAAACTTTCCTTCACAATAGCTAGGAAATTTCTCATTCTATGTCAGGACCTGAGGCAAGGATTATGCCTGTTTAAAGCTAGCTCACCACCAGTGCCTCATGAATCAGCTTAAAATAGAATCTCTTGAACGTAGATTCTGACGACCAGTCGGCCGCGTTCATGATGTCTTCCAGCCTTCCCCCTACCTGAATGGCTTGGGTGGCCATGGCCCCCGAGTGGGATGTGCTCCGAAGACCTGTACATTGATGCCGGCTTCCATCAGAATCCATGTGACCCACCTAGCAATGGAGGGAGAAGAAACTGCCCTAAAGGGTTTCTTTAGGGAGATCAACAATTGTCGTTCTCCTGGTGGCCGGAGTTCAGCCGTCATTTCCTCGTATGCCTTCAGATATCTCACTACGCAGAGTTTGTGAGAATGTTCAAAAGCTGGATAAGTTACCGACCTGGTATTACATTTCGTTCTCCTGGACACAGTGAAGGTTACTCCCTCCGGAGAGAACACTCTAGCCGATATATCCAGAGCCCTCACATCCGAAACTCGCTTACACGAGATGAGGCATAGCAAAATAGCTGGCTTCGCTGACAACTCTTTCCGTGAAAGATACTGGTTGTCTTGCCAAGCGGACAGCAGACGCAGCAACAGATTGACATCCCACAGCTCAGAGTATCTGGGTTCAGGGGGACGGCTCAATCTGATGCCTTTCAGCAGCTTGCACACCCACGGGTGCTCCCCTACTGGGCGGTTGCCAACTGGAGGGTGCCCTGCCGAAATCGCAGACCGCGCTGAATTAATTGAGCAGTAAGGTTGGCCGGCTTCCGCCAGCTCCGCCAAGAAGTTTACGACATCTGTAATTTGGGCCCCCATGGGATTGACGTGTCTTCCCACACACCAACGGGCCCAGCGATTCCAGGCCGATCTGTATCTTTTACAAGTGCTCGGGGCCCAGGCTTGTCTGATAAACTTTTCAGCCTCCTGCGAAAGTCTGTGGTCCGACCAACGAGACCAACGAGACCGGAAATCCTCCAAGCCACCAGAGAGAGATGGCCCTGAAGGACCAGTGGGTGAAACTGTCCCTCTGGACTCAATAGTATGGACGGGAAATCCGGTAGCAGAATCGGAAGGTCGCAAAGAGTTCCAGAAGAGAGGGAAACCACACCTGAGACCTCCACAAGGGGTGATGAGGATCACTGTCACTCCCTGGCGACGTATCTGCGCTGCCACTCTCGGGATCAAGAGAAAGGGGGGAAACGCATAACTCTGATTCCGCCCCCAATCCTGAAGGAAAGCGTCCACCGCCGTCGCCCCGGGGTCTGGACGGCAACTGAAGTACTGTGGTAGGTGGGTATTCCACCTGGACGTAAAGAGGTCCACCGCCCAGGGACCCCAGTGCCTCTTGAGTGCGAGGAATACCGCTCTGTCCCACCGCCAGTCGCTGGAATCCTCCAGGAATCTGGAGTTACAGTCTGCCAGTGTGTTCTTGGAGCCTGGAAAGTACTCCGCTGTCACAGATATCTGTCATTGGAGGCAAAAGTGCCAGAAGTCCTTCGCCATCTCCGCTAGAGCCCTCGAGCGGGTGCCCCCCAAACGGTTCACATATTGCACAGCCGAGATATTGTCCATTCTCAATAGAATGCAGCAGGAAACTCTGTCCCGCGTCAGGGACTTGATGGCAAATGAGCCCGCTAGGAGCTCCAGGCAGTTGATATGAAGGCTGAGCTCCCGCTGGGTCCAATGTCTCCCAAAGGAGATGTTCCCACATCGAGCCCCCCAGCCGTAGCGGCTGGCGTCCGACTCTATCACAAGGTCCGGCGAGGCTCCGAAGATCGCCCTGCCGTTCCATGCCTCCGTGTGATCGAGTCACCACTGGATCTCTGTCCGCGCCTCCTGGGAGAGAGAGATCAGTTCGGAGTACGTGAGACCGCGTCATAGGTGATGAGCCTTCAGACGCTGAAGAGCCCTGTAATGAAGCGGGCACGGAAAGATAGCCTGTATCGAGGAGGAGAGGAGTCCCACTACTCTGGCCAATTGCCGGAGTGAGATTCTGTCGCGCCGCAAGACCTTCGACAATTCCTTCTTGATTTTGGCTATCTTCGAGCCCGGGAGACTGAGAGTGGCCGCCTGGGAATCAATGAGGAATCCCAAGAAGGTCATGGATTGGGATGGCCGAAGGTCCGACTTCTGGGCGTTTATGACAAACCCCAGGTCTTGGAGGAGCTGCATAGTTATGTTCGCATTGGACACTAGGCACGTGTGCGATTGGTCCATCAGCAGGAGGTCGTCGAGGTAGATGATCAACCGGATCCCCCGCAACCGAAGGTACACCACCACTGGTTTGAGCAGTTTCGTGAAGCACCAAAGTGCTGATGACAGGCCGAAAGGCAGGGACGTGAATTCGAACACCTGATTCCTCCAGACGAACTGCAGGAATCGGCAATTAGGGGGAAAAATCAGGACCATCCGGTAGGCATCCTTGAGGTCGAGCCGGATCAGCCAGTCCCCTTGCAAAAGTAGGTCCCTGAGCATGTGGATGCCTTCCATTTTGAAGTGGCGGTAGACCACCCACTCGTTGAAGGCTCTGAGATTGATGACGGGCCGAAACCCTTTGTGTTTCTTCTCAACCAAAAAGAGATCGCTCACAAACCCCCTGGGATGACGGACTGACGCGCAAAGAGCCTCCTTGCGCAGGAGATCCCGTACTTCTGAGTCTATCACTGCGGCGTCTGGTTCCGAAAAGACGAGCGGCCGAGGGAGTACCTCCTGAACCAGAGTCCCCCAGAACTCTATGTGGAACCCTGACACCGTCTGGAGAACCCAGGCGTCCGAAGTTAATTGGGCCCACTTGTGTGCGAATAGGCGCAGCCTCCCCCCGAGCATCTGAGGGGAAAAAAGGGTAATACTCAGTGTTGGCACCTCCGGGGGCATTCGCTCCACCTCGGGCACCTCTTCTGTCTTTTCCTCTACCCCGATTGGGGAAGAAGGTGCTTGTCTGCGATCCCTCCATCCATTGTTCCTCGCGGGGTAGGAGTTGGGGCCTTGCTGCAACAAACGGCCGGAGGAGCGACCCCTGCCTCTTCCGGCCCCTCCAAAACCCTTCCCTGGAAAAATCTTTTTGATGGAGGTTTGCGCCTTATCCAGCGCTGAGAAGGTTTACAAAGGGGTCGCCGAACAGGCTCCCTTGGGCAATAGCCCCTGCTTCCGAGTTGAAGAGTTCTCCTAGCTTGAGGTCGACCTTAATGAGGAGGGATCTTCTTCTCTCCGCGTCGAGGGCACAATTAGCGTTGCCCAATAGGCATACTGCCCTCTGGGCCCATCCTGCTACAATGTCCGTAGGCTGGGCAGAGTTGGCGCGTTTCGCATGCTCGGCTAGCTGGATGATTTGAGTGAGAGGTCCCAGGACATCCAACAGCTTGTCCTGGCACCCTCGCCAGGAATGATCGATACCTTTTTTGGGGTCCTTCATGTACTTTGCAAAAAACGTGCACATTTTAGGGTCGATCTCCGGCGTTGCCGCTACCCTGTCAGGCAGAGTCGGGTGCGGGCATTCCAACCTCAGCAGGGCCCTGACCTCCTTATCGAGAGGTTGCCTGATCTTACTGGCGACATAGTCCGCTACCCTCTTCTCAGGGCGTCACTCTGAGGACCTAGAATGGTAAATGTCCTCGGGTTGAAACATGTCAGCATTGGAGTTCTCAGCCTCCTGCGGGTCGGAAAAATTAGAATTCGGACACCACGGACGTCCTGAATCTTGCTCTTTTTCGGAGGAAGAGTCCCCTTCCGTGTTCCCCTCAACCCGCTTGGGTGACCCAATCTCAAGGTCTGATACGTGGTGAGCCACCTCACCAGTCTCTCCGGGGTCAGATCCCTCCCGGAAGGGTGGACGCCTGAGCGTGCGCGCACTCTTGTAAAAAACTTCAGTAAGGGTGCTGAAGCCCCCCAGGTGCCCCGCGTCATGCTTGCGTAAGCTCTTGGGGCCCGCAGTACCCTTAAGGTCGGTCCCCGTCCCCCCCCACCGTACCCGTACCCTTAAATACATGATCTGAAAGTTTGGCCACGCTCTCCCTCAAGGGGGCCAAGGCCCTAGAAATGGCCTGCGTAAGGAGGACATCCTCCTCAGGGGGAAGAGTCCGTTGAGAGGTGCCCTCCCCAGGGGACATGGTGGGGTAATTATCATGGTCCTGCAAGGACTGCATAGGGGCAGACACAGAAGGGTCCAGACAGGAGAATACTCCCTATAATCGTATATAAGGGAAGCCCCCCCGCGCTCCTGTCAAACAAAGTAGAGACTTGACGTCTCAGGGCGTGATGCGCGATCGCTGCGTTCTCCAAAAGGAGGATCGCGATGCAACCATTAAGTGGTTGTCTCTGCGGGGGTTGGAGGGTTCTAGTGAGCAAGAAAGCCCACTTAGAACCCTAGCGCGTAACTCTAAAGGAAA
Source organism: Pleurodeles waltl (assembly GCF_031143425.1). NCBI lineage: Eukaryota > Metazoa > Chordata > Amphibia > Caudata > Salamandridae > Pleurodeles > Pleurodeles waltl. The sequence goes on along the minus strand of NC_090443.1, from coordinate 548,115,746 downwards.
CAAGCGCTTAACGCAGCTCAAATCGCTGAGAGAAACGCATCGGGCACCGGAGCGGGCGAAAGAGAGCCCTCTGGTGGACCTGACGTAGATTAAAGAAAAATCTGCTCTCGGGCGATAAAATTGCCTGCCGCGCGATGTGGTTGCTAAGCAGCCACTAACAGCAGTGCAGCGAAACGCAAAAACAAACAGAAACACAACGTTATGCAAGGAAAAATCAGTAACGACACTCTCTCAACTCAGAGGCAGTAAGGGAAGCACTTAACTGACAAATGATCAGTGAAGAAAGAGGAAGGACACCGACACGGACTGATATATATACGGACTGTCGGATAGTGTTATGATTGGACATTGGTTGCCATGGCGACATGTACCATGGGTGTTGTAGTTTTTTATGTTGCACTTTGAACTTGCTGTTAATAAAGAGTGAAGAAAGATAAGGCATAATCCTCGCCTCTGGTCCTGACATAGAACTGTTTATCTCCACTAAGAGCAATGCAGGTCTTACCTTTCCTGCAGCCACTAAGAACACTTCCTACTACCTATTACAACTTTGTAAAATCCTTTCTCTGCTGCTCCTTGCTCACAAAATATGCATGAATCTAGCTATGGTCACTGCCAGGCTAGATTAATGCAATATCATCTACAATAAGCTACCATACAAGAGTCTTGATAAACCCTAAAGAGCCTGGAAGTAAGTAGCTTGGCTCATAGATAAGCTGAGTTGAAGTGAACATGTCACAGCTGCCAATAAAAAGCTACACTGGCTCCTGTCAAAGAAAATCCAATATCTGCGTTATAGGCCTTTCTTCTGTCATGCACTAGGATCTCTTGCAGAATAGTTGAGTAACACCAGCCTTCCATGGTCAGAGGTCTGCAAACCACAACCTCCTTGCCACTTAGCCATTCTGATAAAACAGATTGGTGCCGGATAACTTCACCTAAGGGACTTTTGTTATGGAATAGCTTTCTTGCACAACAATGACTAGGGAAATGTCCTCAATTGCTGGTGAGATCAGAATACCCACCTCTTCAGTTTATCTGAAGATTACAGTCATACCTTTTCCAGCTTTTGAAATTCTGGTTCATGTACCTTAGTACTGTCAGATATCTGAGGCCAGATCAGGCACTCCCACAATTTTTGATAGGTACATCATAGTCTTGGTCTTAGTCTAGACTTTTTCAGTGTATTCATCAAATGCACTTAGAGTATTGAAGACACCCTGATTAAGAAAAAGTTAATTACATGTAATACAGTTATTCATTATAGGCATTTTCATAAATTTAAGTGGTTGAATTATTACCAATGTAAGGCTGGAAACACTAGTAAGTCACTGTTAACAATATACAAATTCAACAAATAACACTGAAAACAGCCATAGATTTATAGTACACTCACCTCTTTGGCTGACCCAAACTTTGCCCGATCAGGTGTAAAGGGTCAAAGCTCTAACCTTCTTCGGAAGCAACAACTGCCGGATTTGCGTAGCTTGCCTTGAGGAACTACTGGTAGCCTATTGAATGGGGTGGATGATGGGAGCATGGGAATCTATAAAAGATCTGAACACTGAAGGACTATACTTGCAGGTATATAACATTTTCTTCTGCAGCATTGGATCTTTCATATATTCACATGCTTGAATTAAGGTCATCAAAGCAGTAAAGTACAACATACATAATGCATAAGTGAAAATGAAGCTGACCTTAGCGGTACAGGTTGCGCAGCACTGTCTGTCCTACTGCCCTCTCAGCTTTTGACTGGACATCCGTCAGTATTTAGGTTCAGTGAAAAAAGGGAATGAGATGTAGGCCTAGTGAGGGCTGGAGATTGTGGTGGAAGGGACAATGGAAACTAAAGCGATAATAATCACTCAATCGCTAACTTCCTGGTTACTAGTACACCTCCAAAGCACGAAGGATAGAGACCATACTGAAAGCCATTTTGACATAGAGTCTGTGATGGGCAATGTGTCTTTGGCTCGCCCATTGTTAGTTAACATCCGCTCACTCGTCCCTCGTGTTTTATATTTTTTTTCTTTTTTCTTTCCTTGTGTTAGGTTACCCTCTAGTGCCTTTATCCTAGTGTGTATTGTTGTGCTTGATACCCTTGTGTATCCTTCTCTCTTTTGCCTCCTTAGTTCCTGGCTGATTTGCAATGGCATTGTGGATACCTGGAGCCAGATTTACAAGGCCCTAGCGCCTCCGTCTGCCACATTAGCGTCATTTTGTTGACGTTAATGTGGCTCAACGAAGCAAAAATCACTGCGGCATATTTTGAAAGTAGTGAAATGCATGCATTGCGCCAGTTTGTGACCCCTTAGGCCACACTATGCCTACGTCAGGCATAATGTATGTAAGGGGGCTTTCCGGCATTAGGAGGCCTGCAAAAATGGCGCAATGAATTCTACAAGATTTCAGTGCGCAATTTTTGTCTTCATTTTTAATGCCTGCTCAAAGCAGGCATTAAAAGGACACACCCATTGAAATCAATGGGCCTCCCTGCACTTTGCGGCACTAGTGTTAACATTTGTGATGCTAGTGCAGCAAAGAGTCACAATAGCGTTAAAAACTTTGACGCTATTGGCCAAACGTGTACCATGATGCACTGCATTGCAAATGCGGCGCACCCATGGTGTCGTTAGGTGGAGGTGGGGGGGCAAGAAATCTGGTGCATTAGTACTGATGTGTGAGATTCTTGTAAATCTGGGCCCTAGTCTGGTAGCCTGGTCTGCCGGGACTCATACCAATATTTGCTTCCAAATCCAGTAAACCAATTTGTAGGTCTCATGCTGAATTAAACAGATTAAGGTTCATATTTATCAAAGTTGGCGCACAGCTGCTTTTAACGTGAGCTAACGCCATTCCCTAACACCATCCATGCGCCATATTCATAAAATGACACACAATGGCGCTAAAGAATGGCTAGCGTCTCAAAAAAAGACACTAGCAGGTGACGGATGGCGTTAGGGTAAATGGCGCTAGTGGGTCAGAAATTACGTTATGCTGATTAGCGGCTAGTCAGCCTAATGTCTTTTTTTGATGCACAAGCAGCCAAAAAATGACTCCTGTCTAAGTACAGGCAGAAGTCATTATCACTACCCCAATGCCCACCACAGGGGACCAGTGTCCCCAGGGCAAGCCTAACATACACAGTGCCAGCCATACAAGGGCCCCTAGTGGCACACCACACACATACACTTACCTGTAACTTACCTGGGATGGGCTCTCTCCTCCTGTAGTGTCCCTGTGGTGTAGGTGGTGGTGATGCCAGAGGTTGGGGTAGGCATCTTTGTGCCCATTCCATGGTGCTTCCCCATGGAAATGGGCCTACCTGCACATTAATGCCTGGTCTGACCAGGCATTAAATAATGGCGCTAAGCAGGCTTAGCGCCATTATTTAGGTCCGCCTCCTACTTGTGCGTCGATTCAGCATCAGGACTTAAATATGGCGCTGGGTGGCTAGTGTCTTTTTTAGGAAGGGAATGCTTACCTTGCATCTTCCTAGAAATTACGCTAACTTAAATATTTTGAGGCTAGACGGGTCTAGCGTCAAAATATAAACATGGAGTTAAGTTAGCGCTTTAGCGTCATAATTAATGACGATAAGGTGACGCTAACCTTCCAAAAATATGGGCCTTAGTGTTCATGGCTCTTTTTCAGCTTCTGAAGCACCTTCAGCACTAAAGGCATTGCGGAAAGTGTATGCAAATTTCCCTGATCAAGGAGTCAAAAAGTTTCCCTTGTGTCTCTGGAAACCACCATTTTCTTGCGTTGTTGGCATTTAGAGTTTTCTGGTGGTATGAAGAGATCCAGAAAATGTGCGCCCCCACCTCTGCAACATTTGCTGTGGTTGTCTTGTATACAGCTCCCATTCATGTCAATCTACATATTTTCTGCTGAAAGCATCTGCCATCCCATTCTATAGCCCCACCGTGCATTCCACTATCATTGTGATGGACCCAGTGCCAAAGAAGTTGAGCGTCTTGTGAAAGTAGCTATGATTTTTTCTGTCGTTATTTCCATATATAATAACGCGTGGTCATATTGCCTGCTCTTGCTAGCATATTTTGGTGCAGGATAAGTGGTAGGAATGCTTTCATAGCCATCTGAGTGCCCTGAGCTCCAGAATATTTATATTCAGCTTTTGCTCTTGGGGAGTTGTGGGAAGCTGGTTCTTTATATAGTGAACCAAAATGAGGTACACTGTGCAAAGAGTCCAGACAAACCCTAGAGGTATCACAAAGGCACAAATGCTCTCTTTTGTGGTAGTGTGGTCAAGCAGTTATGCATATCAGAGGGTAGTGTTAAGCATGTAAGGCTCACACTCATGCAGTAAGTGAGACACACTCAATAAACACATGCAACACCAATTTATAAGAATAACACATACTTTTATATAAATTTAGATACCAAGATCACCAGAGTCAGGTGAGTACTTTTCGAGCTGTGGCTTTTTAGAGTTTTCAAAAGTTGACAGTGCATTTTTCAGATGCGGTAATGTTGTTCTATGAAGGAAGAACATACTCTGCATACAGGTAGAGTACAGTAACCTATGGGACCAATCTCCTGGTCTTAGGATAAGTAAGAGGCAAGGTCCAAGGCCACAGCAGCAGGTCAAGAATGGCCAGCATTAGGACGGCTGAGTGCAGGGGTGCAGTTTAGCGTTGGGTATGTAAGTCTATGGGGATCGGTCCAATCACAAAGTGGCTGCCGAGATGGACTGGAAGATTGGTCCAGGGGAACCCACTGGGGGGCTCGATCCTTGACGTCCTTGGGCACATGGAGACACTGTTGGTCCTCTGCTTCTCAGGCTGTGGGGTGCGGGTGCAGTGGTGTCTTCTGGTGTCAGGCCTGTTGCTGGAGTTCCTCGCAGTTGCTGGGGGGCCCGCAGAAACAGTCTGCAGGAATGGACTGGGAGTCCAGTCCAGCAAAGCCAACAAGTGGGCTCAGGTCTCACGAGACTCGGAGACGTGGGGACACCCTTGGTCCTCTTTCCTTGGTCCTGGATGAGGAGTACAGAGGTGTCCTGAGGCATCGGGTCTTTGTCTCCTGGTCACTCGTGGTTGCAGGGAGCCTGCAGGCTACAGACTCAGTTGTGAAGTCCACAGTGGGTGCATTCAAGGTAGGCTGTGTCTCTGGAGGGTCTGGGGACATAGCCAATACTGTTGGCCCACTTCACCATGAGCTAGGTGGCTCAGGTGAGGTGGTGATGTCCGCTGTCGGGTTTTTGGCGGTCCTGGTCTTCACAATTCTTTCTTGGGTGCCTGCTGATGTAGTGGTTACAAAAACTGCAGTGCTCCAGCCTGGATTTGGTTACTGTTTACAGTGTTGACGAAGGACTAAAATGGGAATCTAATGTTTTTTTAATTTAAGATTGGTTCAATGCAGAAAAAGATTAACCAACAGGCTGCTTTTTAGAGTATGCTATATGGATTTTTGTGAGATTCATTATCTCCTGTTTCCTTTTCTGATCACGAGCACTAGATCTTTGCACTTTTTCTGTCCTTCTATTTTGGTGTGTTTTGATAGGGGCTTCCTTTGGAGTGATTTTTATGTAAATTAGATTTTATTGCTTGTATAAATAATAATAAAGTAATTTTCCTAATTAATTATGTACCCATGCTGCTTGTTAGTGTGAAGGAATGTTTTTGTTATTAACTTGGTTTCCTATGGGGCCACTGTAGTTTTTGTAACAAGTTCCTACCCATCCCCCTGGGGTTATTTGGGTTACTCTCTGTGGTTTGTATTATATGCTGGTGTAGTGGAGCAGCGGCTCTACTCCCAGGGATTTCTTCTTGGTGATTTGCGAAACACCTGCAGCTCTCCCAGATTCATGGAGGCTTCGGCGGAAGAGTAGATCAGTTGCTCCTCGAGGGTCAGGTACAGCAGGCAGGCCGGCAAGGTTGGCACCAAGTTGGTCATGCTCCTCAGTTCTTGGGTTCAGCAGGCTTTTTGTCCACTCCTTCCTTTGTGTCCAGCAAAGATCTGTTTTCCTGGGATCAGGAAACATGTAGTGTTTAGGGGACATGGTACACAGTGTGTGTACCATGTTGTGTTTTCACTTTTAGTAACATCTTGTCATGCAGCCTGCAATGAAAGTCTGCATTAGGTTGGTGCTGGGCCCTTTGAGTGGCACTAATTGAGCTGCAGCTCTTAGGCACCCTCTCAGTACCCATACCCTAGGTACCAGTGGTGCCATTTACTAGGGACTTACAGAGGTGCTAAAAAGCCTGGCAACTTGGGGATCAAAGGACTAGGTGTCTGTTTTCGACCTGGTTCACAGAAGCTCAGTTCACTTCAGTCAAAGTTGCACCAAAAACCAAGCAAAAAGGTAGAGGGGAACTGCCACTGGAACTCAGCTTCCTACAGGAGTCTAAAGGGATAGGCCTTTCAGGTGAGCATCCAATCCTTTTAACAAAGCATCTGTCATGAGAAGGATTTGCGGTGGAAGCACATAAAGGTCCTTCCCTGCATTGCTACAGTCTCTGATAATACAACAAGACAACAAGTTAGGGCCTGCTTCTTCTCTGAAATTATCACAATTTGTTTATCCCATTTTCCTGAAACCTTTTTGCATTGTTGATCTAACTTCTCTTCTAATGGTCTTATTCTCAAACGGCAATGTCAAGCCAAAGAAATACAAGATGACTTAATTCACAACACCACTTTGTAATTCACGATCAACGATTATGATGTAGTTCCTTGCCTAATTATCTTGAGCCAATGTCTTCCACTATTGCCCTCTTTTTTTGTGTTGGGTATGCTTTCAGCATGCTTGCACAGATCTTTGCTCTTTGAAACAGAGTCTGTTGTGAGAGAGTGCTATTGAGAGTGATAGCGCGTCCAGTCTTTATAAATTACCTGTACTTGGACACGCTGGAGGTCGGTGAACCTTTTAACCGAGTTGGGTTCTCCTCATCCAAGAATAGTCGGATCACTTGAATCAATAATCAATAACCGTTTATAATCAATAACCAATACCCTTTTAGTGATCAAACAACACATTAGGAATCAATAACAATTTGTATTTTGACACGCCATGACCTTTCAGTCATGAATAACCACACCGGTTTATTAAAAGTTAATGAGTTTATTTCCCTATATGAACAAAGCTAACACAATATAGATGAGTCTCAAAATCAAATGATATACGTATACGAACATTACTAGCTGTCCATAGCGGCGGAAGAAACGCAATCTATGCAAAATCTGGATTATAATGCATTTGGTTATAGCAATACAAATCACTAATATAAGTAACTGAATTTGACTAATTGCATACATCGGTCAGCATAACAAGATTTCAATTTAGCATGGTGCATCAAATGAATACCTCAACTAACCTCTAATTAGCATTGGCATGTGGGGCTTCATGCAAAACGAATTTAGTCAACATAAATTTAGAAAACTTCTAGCTTGGGCCCTATCAAAAATAAGCAGTTGGTACCTAAGAAGGAAAACACAATGCATAATACAATTATCCTTTCATATTTACCAAATACAATCAGCATTCAAGGAAAAGTCTTCGTCCTTCAGGTACCGGTTCGATCAGCATGGGGCAGATTTCAAAGGGGCAAAGTTAATGCAAGTTTTCCTTGCGGCAGCAAGGAAAATGGGGCAAAAGTTATCACATGGGCAAGACGGGGCAAAATTAAAGTTAAAGTCTCTAGGGTGAGAATTCTTTAAAGTCTCTTTCTCTGCGACAGAGAAAAGGCATCGGAGGGTCGTTCAAGATGGCTTCTTGAATCAGGCTTCAAAATGGCATCAAAGAAAATGGCTGACTTCTCTTTGCCCGATGGGTTTAAGTAAGAAACATTCCAAATTCTTCAGGGTCTTCCATTGGAGGGTTCATAGGGTGGCTTCAATTTGACCAATGAATTGTATCTTTCTCCTAGTACTAATTTTTACATAGACTGTCCGTGGAGCCTTGTAACACAAGTTGCAACAAAGTTTGCCAATTAATTTTATCTTAGTGCCTTTATGTCTGCACCTGCAGAAACTGACCTTGCATCAAAGAGGATGAAACCAGCCTAGCACGAAACCTTGAGATAAGTGTATTAGTGATCTCTACTGGAAAAATACAGCCTTAAAATAAAATAATGTCTTTGTTAATGCAAGAAAAACCCACGCAGTTAAAATTTGAGACCAGGCAACTAGGCCAAAGCCTCTGCTAAATTTAAGCTAAGCATATAACAGTTTCAACAAGAAAATCATGGAATACATTTGCAATTATGACGGATTACTACATTTGTCAATTCTTCATGATTAATTAAGCCTGTTTCTAATAATGGCGAACTACCGCGTGGGCACAATTTCCCACGTATATTATTTTTCTTTGCTAAAATCACACTACCTTATACGATTTTGGTTATTTGATATATGAATATTTGTTAGTCCTTCTTTTTCTGCGTCATCAAGAGTAAGGCCTAATTTTGTTAACAGCTGAAGTGTGTTATTGCCTACCTCTAAGGTTTGCTACCATGAAGGCACTTTGAACAGCCAAAAGTCCAGATTTGGGAGGACTCTCACATCTTTCAGCCATAGATGTCCTGCTACCAGAGTTAAGCACTTTGTGAATACATTGAGAGCAAACAACAGTGCTTTGATTCTGTAGTGATAGCCATATCTCATAAACTGCAGGTATTTTTGAAGCCAAAGGCGTATGGACAGAAGAAAGTATGCCTCTTCGATATATAATAATGTCAGAAATTCCCTGTGAATTATAGACTGAAGAATATCTAAAAGTGAGATCATCGTGAAACTTTCCTTTTTATGAATGTGTTTAGTGCTCCTAAGTCTTTGGATGGAACCTCGTTCTGCCGTCTTATTGGTTATTAGAGAAATGGCTTTGGGCTTTCAGCATTGGATCTGTGGCAGCCCTTTTCAGTAGTTTTATCATTTCTGATTGTAGATCCCCTAGATGTTGGTCATGCATTTTCCTTGGAGGCTTCAGTGGCGGCTTTGCAGTGAAATTCATGGTGCCGATGCTTCACTATATCCAATACCCAGTAATCACATATAATCTGTTTTCAAGGCTGGAAGAAATGCCCGAATCTCTCACATCAGTGGCCTGGAAGAAGAAGGGGACAGGCTGCCTGGGAAATCAAGTATCTTGTCCCCTTTTAGGCAATGTCTTTGCCTTTGCGTCTTGATCTTGATTGTTGCCTTATTGTGTGGCTAAGAATAATTCGCTGTCTGCAGCACTGAAACTTGCCCGATGAATCTGGTTCAAATGAACTTTGGTCATAGGGTTGTCTCTTGTAGTAGGAGTACCCTTGCTTTCAATTTTATTTGCTGTATTGGGATACTCTTGTGTTAAGATGAACTTTCAGAAGTGTACACCCTGAAAACTGAACCCTCAATATCGGTAGGACAGAATATCGAGGACAAAATACTGAAAGAAAATTGCCAGGTAAATGAGTGTAGATTTTCGATACCTAACTTCACATATATGCACTATGCATGTGCATATCTTCAAGGTATGCAGATGTAGAGTTAGGAATAGTAAATCTGTAATTTCCTATATGTATTTACCTTTCGATTTTTTTCCCTCTGTATTCTGTCCTCAGCATTCTCGTATCTCAATATTGTTGGTGTTGATATTCAGTAGTACAACCTCTTAAGTGGGTTTCCAGTCTGTTGGCAGAGAACACTTCAAGCATGTGAATCTGTGGAAGATCTCATGCTGGGGAATAACACCTGCCCTGCTTCTCCTGTGCCTACAATCACCTCTCACTTCCACCAAACGTTCTGTAAGCCACCTAAAGACTCCACCACACATTTTACAAATATAATAAATATGTTTTACTCTGATCATTACAGTGTTTGAGCACGCATCTAGATTCAGTTCCCGCTGAATGTTGTGCTACATCTGGTACACGATGCGGCCATAGAAAATGATATAAGGCGAACTGGGCCTATCAGATCCTGTGTTGGATTGAAGATTTTAGTCAGGTCAGAGCAGGGTGACTGCCCTATACTTCCACGGCCCTCAGAATGTTTCCTCTAAGATTTCTTTGGAAAACAAGTCTTTGTAATCGATGGGTAGTTTTCAAAGGATCAATGATGGCTCTTCGGAGTTGATCACAGATAGGCTCCCAAAATGCTGGACCTTTGCTGCAAATTAAAATACTTTTGCATGTACTCTGCATTTAACGAGAGCATGCATAACACAGTTATTTCTTTATTTTGGAGCAGACAGTATTTGAAATAAATAAATATCTCTTTTGAACAGAAAGATCTGCGTATATCTAGCATTTTAGATGAGTCAAGATGATGAAACATTACCTCAGTACTGATTAAGACTGTTCCATTTCCTGACCGCAAAACCAGGCTTTAGCTTTCTAGGCTCCCTGCAGAGGAAGAGAGTGCTGCCTCACGTGGCTAGTAAGAAAGAAACATATTTGTGAACAGAAAACGATTGCTTGAGCAAGCAATGGCGTATTTCCTATACAGAAGTTTTAATTACGAAATCTTCACTTTCCTTGATACCAGATTTTGAACTGCTACAATTCATATTTATGTAAGGAGCACAATTAGGGACACTGTAAAAGATGACTCATTTATTGAAGCGGTCTTTGAAGGTTTGTGTTTACCTTAGGGTGGGTCTGTGCTCTAATGCACAACAGAATCCCTTTTTATGCCTGGCGTGACAGCGTGGCTGTCACCATATCTTATCAAATCAACTATATAAGAGCTTTAAGAACCATTACTGAGAGAGGAACTTTGATTCCACCCACATGCTGATTCCCTAACTGTAGCATTCGACTGGATATAAGAAATGTGCTTTTGCTGCAAAAGAATACATGTTTCACACTGTATGCCTGACTTATTTACTGTGAAATGCATGTTAGCGCTAATTAGCCTTAAAGGATGGCTTGTCATAACTGTGTAGTAAGGCCTGCAGACCGGTATTTTGTTACATGAAATTTCACAAATTACCATAGTATACACGGGTTTTGGTGTTCATTACCCTCTCCGACAAACCCTGTAAGGTAGAAACTTTGCAATGGGAAAATCCTCATTAGGCCATCTTAGTAGGGCTTCCATATTATTTTGTCAGCTGTACTTTTGTGCATATTTGTAACTGTAAGCATTGGTTAGCTGTGTGTGAATTAAAGTACTTTTTAGATCAGGCCTGACAGCTTTAGTTATCTGCCACGCTCTAATAATCAAGAGTCATAAAAAATACATGCATACATAAAGATTCATAGGAGCTGTGGGTCAGCCCTCTTCAGCCATTGGCCTTTTCGAGTGCCATTTACCTTCTGTTTTCATGTGTGGCAGCCGAAAGCCAGGGACACCAGGTCAGCCCACTTCAGCCATTTGATTAATTGCCCATTGAGGGATAACATTTTTTCCCAATCACATGTGCACATCCACCTGAAATTGAGCACGAGTAAGTGTGAGGACTTGTGGCAGTCCTTCAGTTTCCACCTTGCTTTTTTTCGTCATCCCCTTTTATTTCTTTCCTTTTTTATTTATTGGTTTAGTTTTTTGGAGCATCCAGAAGCTCTTAGGCTACTCACTTGTCTTACATTTTATCTGCAATGTGCCACATCCAGCACAACCACTGCTTTTCAACTGAGTTGCTGGCTTTGATTTATATTGTATATCATTGTTTTACCATTTCGATGTGGCAGACATGTTGCTGCCAAACCTAGCAGCCCTGTTGAAACATTTAAAAATGATATGCTAGCACTAAAATGGCTACCCATAGTTATGTTCAATTTTTTAAATTGTTTTTTTGTATTTTGCACTGCAACTTTTTTCTACTTTTATTGTTTTAACATATCTTGAATATGCATATTCAGTTTTTGTGCACATTTTATTGTGGGTTAATTAGTGGGTGAAAGCAAGTGAGTCATTGAGTGAATGAGTGGATGCCTGAGTCCACAAATTAGCTACAGAGTGCATGTACCTTCAGTGTCTAAACCAGTTTCATACCAGCGATGCAAGAGGCATTTTATGTTATAAGCTAGACCTGTTGGCATTGCAGTGCTTGTTTAAAGTGTTTCATTGTTTAGCATGGCTGCTGTGAGGATTAAAAATATTTATATAACCATATTAACAAAAATATTGTGTTGCAATTGTAATTACATTAATATAGCACTTATTATCCCTGGCGAGGTTTGAAGCACTTTACGAAGGGTAGTGTACTGCTATAGAACCTAAAGTTAGTGGTTAATCCAGTGGTTATTGGTTATTGTTGGTCATTGGGATTATACTTGTGGTCTGATGGATATCATTCCATGCATTTACTCCAGTGTCTTCGTAATGAATTCAGTTTACAAGGAGTTACATTTGGTCATTGGTGTAGGAGGAGGGTATGTAAGTTAATGCAGATAGTTGGTGGGATTACTTGAGCTAGAGGAGATTAGGTTTTGCTAGGTTGTAGGGTTTTCTTTTGAAGGAGGACTGTTTGTGATTTTTGAGATGAGGTGTGGGCAATTTGTAGACATACAGTAAAAGAGAATGAATGCAGACATGCACATGACTTAGAGTAGGCTGCACTCATAGAGAGGATTCATGCAGAGAATGGAAAGTAAGGAAAGGATCAGTCAAAGAAAAAAGGAGGGGGACAGGCTGCAGTTTTAAGTCCAGGTCAAGTTTTCCATATCGGATTCTAGGAACATGGAGTAACCGTTTGAGGAAGTGTGCTGTTTGAGGATGCACAACTGTAAAACTAAACATCATTACTTGCATGTGGGATACTACTACATTAAGCTCTTTTTGATAGCCCTTTTATCAGGCAAAGAGTCAGTCTGCTGCCAGGCTGCTGCTAGACCACCACTTCAGCAAGGACAGTGATTAACTAGCGGAGTTGGAAGAGTAAAGTAATGGTTGGACACCTATATAGGGAAATAGCAAAGCTTTAGGCTAGACTTGCATGAAGCAGTAACTGCATGAGAAAAGCAATATGGCAGGATATACAGGGTAGGAAATGCAAACATTTAATGGAAAAATTGAAAAGGAGATTCTGCAAATGCTGGAGCAGATGTATTTTAATGTTTACCCTTGAAGTTTGTCTCACAGTATAAATTAACAAAGCAAAGTGGGATCCATTTTAATCACCCTGGCTTAGCATATTGATATTGTTGCACCATATATAATAATATTTTGCAACTTTTAAACTGGACTCTAAGCTCACTTGCCAATATGTTACGGGGCAATACTTTCCTTAATCTTTTTAAATGCATGTTGAAAGCACTTTTTCTGCTGGGCACCTCCACACCGGCATTCCTGGGGTGGGACTATATCCCCAGCTCCCTCAGCTCCTTCAGGCGCTCTTAAGCGCACCGGTTACATGCAGCGCGGGACGCGCTGTTTCTGCTGGGCACCTCCACACCGGCACAGGCATTCCTGGGGTGGAACTACATCCCCCAGCTCCCTCAGCTCCTTCAGGCACTCTTAAGCGCACCGGTTACACGCAGCGCTGGACGCGCTGTTTCTGCTGGGCACCTCCACACCGGCACCGGCATTACTGGGTGGGACTACATCCCCCAGTTCCCTCAGCTCCTTCAGGCGCTCTTAAGCGCACCGGTTACACGCAGCGTGGGATGCACTGTTTCTGCTGGGCACCTCACACCGGCATTACTGGGGTGGGACTACATCCCCCAGCTCCCTCAGCTCCTTCAGGTGCTCTTAAGTGCACCGGTTACACGCAGCGCTGGACGCGCTGTTTCTGCTGGGCACCTCCACACCGGCACCGGCATTACTGGGTGGGACTACATCCCCCAGCTCCCTCAGCTCCTTCAGGCGCTCTTAAGCGCACCGGTTACACGCAGCGTGGGATGCACTGTTTCTGCTGGGCACCTCACACCGGCATTACTGGGGTGGGACTACATCCCCCAGCTCCCTCAGCTCCTTCAGGTGCTCTTAAGTGCACCGGTTACATGCAGCGCGGTATGCGCTGATTCTGCTGGGCACCTCCACACCGCCACCGGCATTCCTGGGGTGGGACTACATACCCCAGCTCCATCAGCTCCTTCAGGCACTCTTAAGCACACCGGTTACACGCAGCGTGGGATGCGCTGTTTCCGCTGGGCACCTCCATACCGGCATTCCTGGGGTGGGACTACATTCCCCAGCTCCCTCAGCTCCTTCAGGCGCTCTTAAGTGCACCGGGTACACGCAGCACAGGACGTGCTGATTCTGCTGGGCACCTCCACATCGGCACAGCATTCCTGGGGTGGGACTACATCCCCCAGCTCCCTCAGCTCCTTCAGGCACAATTAAGCACACCTATTACACGCAGCGCGGACGCGCTGTTTCTTCTGGGCACCTCCACACCGGCACCGGCATTACTGGGGTGGGACTACATCCCCCAGCTCCCTCAGTTCCTTCAGGCGCTCTTAAGCGCACCGATTACACACAGCGCGGACGCGCCTGGGCCAAGACCGGCCAGTCTATGCCCGTCATCACCCGACAGAGGCTGGGCTGGGCGTACCCATCTAACCCCTGGGAAGTAAGTCTTTTTTTAAGGAAGTTGCCTTTGTTTTGCTTTTTGTTTCTCATATTCTGACTGAACAGGCATGTGAAAACACAAGGCTGTGAATGTACCCACGCATCCCAGTTGTATTAAAAAATCGAAAAAATGGTTTAATAGCAAAATGAGAGGCCAGTCAAACAAAGGAAGTAATCCTTTAGAAGACATTGATACTTTATTTGAAGAGGTGGAAGCTATTTTAAGAAGCAATTCCATCTTACCATCTATATGTCATGGTACTGCTGTTACTTCCACCAAAAGACTCCCTATATATTCAAGAAAAAGCCACAATTGTCTAATCCCCCGTAGAGGATGAACTAAATAAGGCACCTCAAGCACTGAGACCTATTTCTCCACCAGCGTTAAGCATCCTCGCGCAGTGATCTGGCTAATATAGGGTGTTCTCCAACTGGGGGAAAGGCCCCCCATCCCCCTTTAAGTCCTGAGGTCTTGGTGTCCTCCGATATTCTATGTTTTAACCATTATGGGCCTTTGTTAGAGATTGGGGGTCCCATGACTGTGACTCACATTTACATCCTGAAGCTCGTAAAGAAGAAAATGCTGCGACAAGCTTGCCCTTGGATCTGGACAGACTGTCTCGGCCTTGTGGGAAACTTGATCTGGCCTCCATCTCTCAGAAATTAGACGAACTAATGAACTTGGTGTTACTAGTGGTGGACAAATTTATGGGAGAACTGGCAGAGAGGGCTGAGTGCAAATGTTTGAGTGTAAATGGGGGCGGGTTCATGCCTGCTCCGGGGGGCTTGCCCACTGTTCCCCTTGTGACAGAATTTAGTACTCAAGTGGACAAGCCTCCCCTGGGCCCGATTATTACCCTCCTGGTAGCTTGCCCGTAGCCTGTGCAGAGGATCTCCCGGATGTGCCAGCAATTAATAGCCAGAAGTACAATTCTGGCCTCAAGGACAAGAACACATGTGGGCCAGAGATGCTGCATAAGGCCCAGTCTGTTGATCTTGTTAAGGGCTCTGTTGGGACTATTGGCACCCAGGTGCATGCTGGATCAACTATTTCCTCTACTGATTTTTTAAAGCCATTTGATGATGCTTTACATCGGGTCGGAACGAGCCGACCTGTTGTTAAGAATGAGGGTCGAGGCTCGTGGTGTAGAGGAGGTACTATTTATATGGTTGGGGTACCAAAGCTATCTATTGGCTCTTGGGAAACCCAGGACTCCCTCATAAATAAGGTCATTTATTGGGTACGAGTTCAGCGAAATTGCCTCTCTGTTATCCGTGCAGATATTCTTGAGGTGGGCAGACACAGTCAGTTAGGTTCAATCCCCGATTTTATCTCTATTCGTTTTGTAGAAGGCTGCTGGTGGATAACCTCATTGATTTTGAACTATGCACCTGTTATCTCATGAACCCCAGAGGGGTTGGTATTAGACTTAAACTCCATTCGCCCTCTGGTAGATTTCCAATTCTATGTGATGGCCCAGTAGGCGTGGAATGTGACCCTGGTCAAAGGTGTACTCTGGTCCCGTTAGTCAACCATCTTCATTCACCACCAGAAGTAGACTGACTACCCATCGTTCCTCCTCTAACGTCCCCTATTGTGTTTTCTGGGACTAGTTCTGGAGAGGGGATTATAAATTCTAGGAAAGCTTTGTGCTCTAGCCCTAGTGTTTTGACAACTAGTTCAGAACTCTCCATCATGTCTTGGAATTTGGCTGGGCTAGGCAAGAAGTTGGGAGACCCCAAGTGGGTTAATTATATTAATAAGCAGGACATATGCCTGTTCCAGGAAACTTGGGCTGAAGACCCGATTTACCTGGATGGGTTTCTGACATATTTTTCCACGGCCCAGCCAGCATTGGGAGGCTTTGGCCGTGCTAAGGGGGACTCATGATATTGCTAAATAAGAACGTACAGTGCGATCATTTTTCAAACATAGACTCTCCCGATTTATTGGGTGTCCAGCTTATATTTGACCCCGATTTTAAGATGACTATAATTAATGTATATGCCAGGACGGTCTCCCGGGGAGTAGAGTCTCAGACACTGGTTCAGTTGTCCGAATATATGGACACTTTGCATCCCTCAACCAAATTAGTGGTTGCAGGGGATATGAACTGCACTTTTGAACCTCTCTGTTGAAATAGTGATTTGACGGTTGAAGAGGATGAATTTTGGGGTATTCCTCAACTGATGAAAAAGACACAGTGTACTGGCTCACGTGCTGCCTTACAGTTGACCTCCGTTTGTTTTAAATATGGATTAAGAGCATGTAATGGTCGCACTTGTTCTGATTCGAATACTGCACCCACTTTTAAGCGAGGGCTGTTTTCCAGTGTTATTGACTATTTCTTAGTGGATGTTAGGCTTTGGTCATTGTCAATAGACATGAAGGTGGACCTTCGTCACGAGAGTGACCATAATCCCCTGCTCCTAACCTTACACAGTAACGTATTTAGGAGATCACAGAATATCCATATAACTGTGGTTCCAGGGCCTCTCCTGAACAATAGTCATACTTGTGTCAGTTGGCCAAAAGTAATCTCCAACCCCTATTTGACTAGGAAAATCTATCAATTATGTTTAGATGTTATGGCCGGCTATGAGGAGTATGAGGTTAGTGACATTCCAATCCTTAGCATTCATGAAGAAATGGTAAGGAATTTACAGGATATTTTTTTATAGGAAGACTACTACCAAGCAATCCTCTGATAATCTCAAACTAGGGAGTGGTTTAACAAGGATTGTTCTAATGCCAAATTAGCTCTAAAATTAGCCATTATGACTCGCTCACAGGGGGCGATTAGAAGAGCTAGATTCACCTATAATAAAATCTTAATTCAGACAAAGAAAAGTTGGGAAGATATAACTTGGCAGAAATTGCTTGATGCAACTAAACATAATGATAATGGGACATTTTGGAAGCTATTGTTTAATAGACATAGAGGGTGCAATGGTACAATCCGCACGTATATCCAACCTGAAAGTTGGGTGGAGTACTTTTCCCAACTTTTTGCACCACCTAGTACCTTTGTGATGCAGGAACCTCTCCCTTTGCAGCTGGCTAAAATGTGTTATAAGCCTGTTGATCAAAGAACTGGATATTTTTAGTCATAAATACTGTATTGTTTTTTTCGTTGGTGGAAACTACAGATGCTAATAACTCTTTAAATCTGCTAAAGCACCTGGCCCTGCCAAGATACCGGGGGACCTCTTTAAATCTGAACCAGTAATTTGGTCCTAGTATATAAACATGATATCAAACGCTATGGCTGCAGGAGGCCCAATTCCCAACACTTGGAAAGGGGCCGAAATAATCCCCATTTATAAAAAGGGTGATGTGAGTTCCCCTGCTAATTATAGACCAATTAGCCTTATTGATAATCTTCAGAAAATCTTTGCTAAGCAGCTTTTGGATAGGCTTTTGGACTGGGCACAAGACCATCAGGTGCTATCCCCACTTCAGACGGGCTTTCACCCGAAAATCAGCACGGTGGATCAGGTTTTCAGGCTGACCCTCCTATATTGGAAATATGTAGTCCTGGCGAGGCAAAATTTATATGCTGTCTTTGTGGACCTTCGGTCTGCCTTTGACATGGTCCGCAGAGAAAAGTTATGGGATGTTCTGCGCAGAATAGGTACCCTTATTAATATAATCTATCTACTACAACGGTTGCATGAGAACACAAATGCCTAGGTGAGATGGGGTAGCCTGGGAGAGTTAACTGATCATATAGCCATCCAGAGGGGGGTTCGCCAAGGATGTGTTCTTGCACCAACTCTTTCTACTTTATTTATTAATGAGGTGGTGCATGTTGTATCGTCTTGTCGAAATGACGCACCCTCCCTCAATGCGCAAAAAATTCACATATCACTTTTCGCAGATGATTCTCTTCTCATCTCTAAAACCCCAATGGGTCTTCAGATCCTTGTTGATAGGTTTAATGCTTTCTGTGCAGACCATGGCCTGGAACTTAATGCCAGTAAAACCAAACTGATGGTGCTCAGATCAGGACCAGTTAGGAGATGTACCAATACTTTAGATGGGGCTCCCTCAAGCAAGGGTGCTCAAAAGATTATCTGGGAGTAAGAATCACAAACAACATGCACTGGGAGGACCAGATCAGTAAAAGTGTATCACTTCTGCAGCACAGGTCAGGCGCCATTCTGCGCTTTTATAACAGCACTGCCACGAAAGCTGTTTCCCTGGCTATTAGGATCTATTTGGCAAAAGCGCAGAGTAGTGCGGCCTATGGCGCTGAGATGTGGGGCTCTTCTAATGCCAACGAATTGTCTGTGGGCGAAAATCATTTCGCCAGAGCTCTACTTGCATGTCCACGTAGTACACTCATGACTCCGGTCTTTCTGGATCTCGGGCTTAATCGCATCTCTGATGTGATAGCCCTGAGACCCTTACTTTTCTGGGTAAGGATCTGGACCACACCAGAGCTTACTGTCTATAGGGACTCCCTTCTTGACATTCTAAATAGACCCAATGCAGTCTCTATCCCCGGGCTCAGGTATGTGTCAAAATGGTTTCGTACCCTGGGACTTCAGAACTATTGGGAGAACCCTCAGAATTTGGGAAAGGCCCAGAAACAACTTCTGAAATCTGTCTATTGGTCTTATGTTAGAAATAATTATTCCCTATGTACATCATATGGACGACTGACCACTCAATTCCTTGATTTTAAATGGTATCCCCAGTTTGAATCTTATTTAGATTTTATCCCTGGCTTACTGGGCAAGAGCCTGTATGCTCGTTTCAGATTCAGGTGTTTACCGTTAATGTCCTTAACCGGTAGTTGGAGGCCACTACCCACATCCGATTTATGTCCTGGTTGCAATCATGTTTCTGAATCTGTTGCACATTTTATGTTCTTCTGCCCAGCATATGCCCTTCCCGGCCTAAATGGATACGTCCAGCTTGCCAGAATATGGGCATAAGACAATGCAGTGTCGCCCTTAGGATATTGAGGAGCGATACCACACTTGCCTTAATCTGTGCGTTTAGCAAGATCCTTGTGGCCGCATGGCACACACGCACCTGTCTTTTAAAATGTTATCTTATTAGTGACTGATGTTTTTTACATTTTTTTATCCATTCATTCATCAAGTATGTAATTTTTGGACTGCTGTGGTTTTATGCTTTGATGGTTACTTATGACTGAATAAAGCTTGTGTTGATTGATAATTGTCACTAAGTGCTGCATCCTGATGCTTTACCTCTGAACCACTGCAACACTGCAAATTTTATGATTCCCCACAGTCCGAAAGCCGTGTTCTGACCTTCCAGACCTACCAACAAACCTATCTCTGCAGATGCTTCTCCATTAGCTTTGCCTTATCTCCTGTCCCTTTAACTAGTCTCCCAAGCTCCTCATAAGGCTTCTAACATCCCGAAGCACGCTGCTCCAGTGAATCTGCCCCACTCGTAATACTGTAAATTATAGAGGCACAACATGGGGTTGCAAGTCAATATCGAGGAAAACATTATACATATTTAAAGAATATCAAGGAGACCGTAAATACAGTAATTCCACACTAGAGGAGAAATTACAATGTAGTTCAGTCGTAGCTGTATTCTTCTCACATTGAGCAGCAGGAAAACACAGTCTGCTGGTTGCATCCATAGTATTAGATGTCCAATGAGGAGACAATACGTAGTTATCAGCCCAGGTAAAACACACATCCTCCACAGATATGTACAATTGCTCTTGCAAGAGCCAAGCGGTCAGTTCAGAATAACTCACGTAATACGTGGATTGGAGTCAGGCTGCAAAACACCAGAGTCATAAGCACAGATAAATGCGCACTTTCTAGAAGTGGCATTTCTGTGATAGTAATATAAAATACACCCACACCAGTAAGCAGCATTTATTATCACCATCACAACCATACCAAACACGCCTACGCTACCCCTCATAAATCAGACAATACCCCTTACACATAAGGCAGGGCATTTCTAATGCAATCCTATGAGAAGGCAGC
The DNA here is from genome assembly GCF_031143425.1 of Pleurodeles waltl. Lineage (NCBI taxonomy): Eukaryota > Metazoa > Chordata > Amphibia > Caudata > Salamandridae > Pleurodeles > Pleurodeles waltl. The sequence continues at coordinate 548,095,295 of NC_090443.1, read as the reverse complement.
ACTCACAGCAGTGAGACACCAGTTAGGCTGTTTGTCACTACCAGGACAGGCCACGCAACTTGGCACATGTCCTGCCTTTCTACATACATGGCACCCTGCCCATAGGGCTAGCTAGGGCGTACCTTACGGGTGACTTACATGTAGTAAAAGGGGAGTTCTGGGCCTGGGAAGTAAGTTTAGATGCCAGGTCCCTGTGGCAGAAAACTGCGCACAGAGGCCCTGCGCTAGCAGGCCTGAGACAGGTTTGAAAGTCTACTTCAGTGGGTGGCGCAAGCAGCGCTGCAGGCCCACTAGTAGTATTTAATTTACAGGCCCTGGGTATAGAGATACCACTGTACAAGGGACTTATAGGTAAATTAAATATGCCAATTAGGTACAAGCCAATCATACCAACTTTAGATGGGAGAGCACCTGCACTTTAGCACTGGTCAGCAGTGATAAAGTGCTCAGAGTCCTAAAGCCAACAGCGAGAGGTCAGAAAAAACGGGAGGAAAGAGGCAAAAAGACTGGGGATGACCCTGTGTAAGGCAAAAAGTCCAACAGCGATGGAAGCTAAGAACTACGTCACTTCAATTTTGGGCATCAGTCAAACATTTCTGAAATATTATTGGTATCTAGATCAGATGTGATATTTGTTCAACAGCTGGAATTGGTTTTCAGGGAAAGCGAATTTTCAAAGAATGAGAAAAATGAAGAGATTCACATAACTGAGGTTTTGCCAGCTGAAATTGGTAACTCACTGGGATTAAACATGCTCACTGCATTTTATAAATAGGTTTTGAATGTTCTAGCTGTATTTGTGTGGGTACACGTTTTAATTTCTGTGTAGATAAAGTTGAGGCATTACAGTTCTCTTTTTTGCATTTGTTACAGTCTACTCTCATCTTTAAACATAACACTCATATTCACTCCACAGACAAACTCTAGCTCTACTCCACCTCTCTTCCCCTCGTGCCTAGGGTGCTGCACCCTACCTCCCTTAACATATTACTTCCATTCAAAGATCCCAAGATGACCCAAGTAAGCTCCACAACAGGCCTGGAGGTGTTAGTTCTGCTCTTATGTAGTGAAAATGCTGGTTAGTATACAGTACATTAGCCTTGAATAAAAGGTTGCATGTGATAGAGACTTCTAGCTGCAGAATCCTTACCTTTGAATTTCCCAGGCGTCAGACTGGATCTGAAAATGTTTGCATGAGCAGTACCTCTGCATGCCGTCGGGTGGCTTTGTTCGGTTCTGTGCATCGGAGTCGTTGGCGCCAGAAGTGATGTTGTGGTGAACTATGTAGGCACCCCTCAGGCACGCAGACCTCAGTTCTTTTCTTTCCACACCAGTTAGCTCTGATCCGGAGAAGAGCTACACCTCGGTCTCTTTTTGACAGTTTAAAAAAAACTTTTTGTCAACTATTTGTGAAAGTGTGTCGAAGGATGTCCTCTAGGTAGGCAGGTTTCAAGCCACTAAGTGCCTGTCACCACACTATGTTGGTAATGGACCCACACTTAGTGTGCTTATGGTGTCTTGAGCATGACCATGACTCGAAGTCTTGCTCGGGCTGCTGGGCAATGGTGCCAAAGGCTTTGAGGGAGCAGTCCCTAAAGCTGGTTGCAGGCCAGCGGTCGACGCCAGTTAGCGTGACTCCTAGGAGGTCTTGGTCCCGATCAAAAAGAAGGTTGCAGGACCACTCCAGGAGCCCCAAGTCCTCTTCCTCGCACTTGAGGTCCTTGGGACACTTGGAGAAGAGGCACAAGAAGAAGTCTAAACCTACTTCAACTTCACCTCACTTGTTGGCCGACGGGACGAGTGAGGATCATCAGCATTCCAGGCATGGTTTTGTGGAGTCATTAGCAGGTCCGACTTCGTTCCTCCACCCGTTTCCAGAAGTCAAAGCAACCCCGGCTGAAATAAAGAACTTCTACGAGGCCATACACTTTGTATTCAAGTGAGCCGAACCTTCTGGAGCACCTTCAGGCCCCGGGGGGTCACGGGAGGCCCCATTAGGTTCCACACTGATGGCTCCAGCCTTGGTTCCAAGAGGATCTCACGGATCCGATCTTGGATCCGGATCGGCACCAGTCATGCCAATGCGACCTTCTCCAGTACCAATTCCAACGCCGGTGCTCCCTGTGCCGCCGGCACCCACTGGCGGCGCCAGCCCCATTTTCATTCCTGATGACTCAGAGTCAGAATGGCATTGATCTGTGCCTGCCATGGGAGAAGAGTGGGAGCGGTCACTGGACCCATTAGAATAACAGTTAGAGACCCAAAGTTCATTGGACTAGTATGAGGAACTAGGAGATGCCAGTGGACTGGACACCTCTCCAGATACTGACTTGCTCTCTCCACTTACTGTGGCTACGGAGGAGGGAACATCTTATCCAATGGTGGTGATGAGGACAGCGGAGGTCCTAGATCGCAAATTTCCGTCATTGGTGGTTAAGATTAATTTCTTGACGGAAGTGCTTCAGCCTGGGGCTTCCTCAACCAAACCCTTATTGCCCTTAAATAAGGCACCAATGGATGTCCTGCTGGGAACTTGGTAGAAGCCCGGCATAGGGGCTTCTGTAAACAGGACAATTGCCTGCTGCTATCTCCCTACCCTGAGTGATTCAAGTTCCCTTACCCAACACCCCATCCCTGAGAGCTTGGTAGTCCAAGAATCAACCTCCCATGACACATTCCCTGCTGCTCCCCCGAACAGGGATTCCAAGAGGCTGGATAGCTGACACATGAAAATGTTTTCTTCCACCAGCCTAGCATGGCGGTCAGTGAATACCTCATGCTTGTTGGGCCATTATTCCCATAACTGGTGGGATTTGGTTGCGCAAGTGCTGCCACAGGTCCCAGGGGAGGGCCGGACCATCCTCTACCAAGCAGTAACAGACAGGAGAGATGCAGCAAAGATCACCATTAGGTGTGGTTTGGATATGACTGACTCACTGGGCAGAGCAATTTTCTCAATGGCGCCTGGCTCAGATTATCTGGCTTTTCAGGTGATGTCTAGGCCAGCCTTATGGACATGCCCTTCGATGGGACTCATCTCTACGGAGAGAAGGCAGACTAACTGCTGGAGTGCTTCAAAGACTCGTGGGCTACGGCCAAGTCATTGGGCCTGTCAGTGACACCTCACCCCCAGTCTGCCTTTTGTCCCTCTCATGGCTACGGAAGGGGCATGCCACCATGCCAGCCCTACGCAAGCTACTCTCCTGCGCAGGCTTCCCAAGCTGTTCAAGGACATAGATGTGGTGCATTCCAACCTTGTGGTTCTGGCAGCCAGAAGTCATCCACCACCAACCCCCCGGCAGCTGCAAGCTCTAACCCCTCCTAGTTTGGTTCTGCAAAACCATAGTTGCCCTGTTGGTGGAAGAATCTAACATCATCTCCTCAACTGGCAGTCCATTACATCAGACAAACGGGTCTTGCAGATCATTCAGAGGGGCTACTCCCTCCCTTTCCAATCTTTCTCTCCCCCAGTACTGCTAACACAAGAACGGCTGGTGGTGGATCATCTGGCTTTGCTCCAAGAGGAAGTTACAGCTCTCTTGGCCATGGAGCTATATAGATGGTTCCAATATCAGAAGTAGGCAGTAGTTGTTATTCCCGCTATTTCCTGATTGCCAAGCAGATCAAGGGTCTTCACCCTATTCTAAACCTCCGAACCATCAATCTCGTCCTCAAAAAGGCGAAGTTCAAGATGCTCACTTTGGCTCAAGTCTTGTCTACCCTAGACCAAGGAGACTGATTGGTAGCATTGGACTTGCAGGATGCGTATTTTCACATCCTAATCCCTGTCCACAGGCGTGACCTGCGGTTCAAATTAGACAACAAGCACTTTCAGTTCACTGTGCTCCCCTTTGGCCTTACCACCGCCCCTCGGGTGTTCACCAAGGTGATGGTTACAACTCATCTGCACAGGTCAGGGATTTCAGTCACCCCTATGACTGGCAGTTGAAGGCGTGCCCTCCCCAGGCTGTCGTCTCCCACCTTCAGACTATGGTGGACCTTCTGCATTCCCTGGGGTTCACTATAAACATGCCAAAGACATACCTGACATTCCCTTTCATCAGAGCATTTCTGGACACATTGCAGATTCAGGCTTATCCTCCCAAGCAGCAAGTCCAGGATATTCAGGATATAATACTGATGTTTCAGCCTTTTTCCTGGATTTCGGTGAGAGTGACTCTGAGGCTGCTGTGTCTCATAGCCTCCTGCATCCTGCTGGTGAATCATGCCAGAAGGCATATATGGGCTCTGCAGTGAGACCTGAAGTTCCATTGGGAGCAGCATCAAGGTAATCTCTCTATCATGGCCCAGATCTCAGAAGGAACGGCAAAAGTGTTGCAGTGGTGGCTGATGAACCATGATTGGGTCAAATGCAGACTTCTCTCCCTTCCCCAACCAGATCTGACAGTAATGACAGATACGTCACTCCTGGGATAGAGTGGCATCTGGGAGAGGTGGAGATCAGAGGACTCTGGTCTCCAGTGGAATCCGGATTCCACATCAACTTGCTGGATCTCTGTGCTTTCCGGCAAGGAGAAGGTAGTGCAGGTGTTCACGGACAGCACAACCACCATGTGGTACTGCACCAAGGAGGGTGGATGGGGTCGTGGATACTTTGTCAAGTGGCTCTGCATCTCTGGACATGGCTGGCACAGCAGGGCAGAGCCCTGGTGGTTCACCCTGGCAGGTTCTCTGAATGCCAGGGCTGACAAACTCATCTGTTGATGCTTAGCAGATCACAAGTGGTATTTCAGCAATGGGGAGAGCCTTAGTTAGATTTGTTCAACTCTGAAGATACCTTGCAATGTCAGCAGCTTTGCGCATTGGAGGTCCAAGGCGGCAATTGCTCGGAGACGCTGTTCTCAAGAAGATCAAGAATGACCGGGCTCAAGTCATCCTTGTGGCTCCAGACTGCGCATGCAGAGTCTGATATCCTGAGCTTCTGAAAATGAGCATCAATCCTCTGATCAGGCTGCCCCTTTGGGAGGATCTTCTGCCGCAGCACCACGGGAGGGTCCTCCACCCAAACTTGTCAACTCTCTGCCTCCTTGCGTGGAGATTGAACATCGACAGTTGATAGTTTTTGGCCTTCCTCCTGAAGTCTGTAATGACATCTTGGCAGCTATGCATTCATCCACTAAAACGGTATATGCCTGCCAATTACAAACATTTGTAAAATATTGTACAGAAAGGTCTATTGACCCTCTTACTGCCTCTCTTTCTCATATTCTTCTCCTCATTCCTACCCTTGCCCAGCAGGGCTCTGCAATGGGTAGTCTTAAAGGTTAGCTCTCTGCTCTGTCCGCCTTCCTGTGGCTGCTTGACCAACACTCTTTATTTAAGTCCCCTATTGTAATAAGGTTTCTCCAATGGCGTGTACATATGCCTATGCCCTTTATCATGCCTCCAATGAGATCTTAATTTAGTTCTCACACACCTCATGTATGCTCCCCTCGAGCTGCTGTACAACTGTCCCCTCTGACTGCTTACCATCACAACAGCCTTCCTAGTGGCAATGACAGGCTTTATCATCCAGACCTCCTTATCTATCTGTGTTCCCAGACAAAGTGGTGCTTCACACCAGGGGCTCTTTCCTGCCAAAGGTGGTGACCCCATTCCATCTTGGACAGTCTGTCCCCTTGCCCACCTTTTGTGCTTCTCCACATCCCTCTAACGAAGAGGAGCGACTCCCCTGTCTGGACTTAAAAAGAGTGTTGTCTTTCTATCTTGACTACACAAAAGAGTTCCGGGTGGACGCCCAGCACTTTGTGGGGTATGCTGGAGTGAAGCGAACCATTTCACGTTGGGTCATTCTCTGTATCAACATCTGCTACGCCCTGGCTAAAAAGCAGCCTCCTGAGAGCTAAAGGGCCCAGTCCACCATAGGAAAAGCTGCAACCATGGCTTTAGCTTGTGGAGTTTCAGTCCTGGACATCTGCCATGCCGCAACATTGGCGCCCCTGCATATGTTTGCCAAAGACTACTGCCTGGACACTCAGGTCCGTAGGGATGGACATTATGCCTGTTCAGTCCTGCAGGACTTTCTAGTTTAGAAAATGTATCCTCAGCCCACCTCCAGGAGGACATGGCTTGGGTATCCTCAAAGGTAAGCAATCTGCAGCTAGAAGTTTCTATCAGATGAACAAGTTACTTACCTTTGGAAATGCATTATCTGGTAGAGACTATATCTAGCTGCAGATTCCTTACACCTACCCATGCCTTTCCGCTCTGCGGACAGAATTCTAGGGTTAGGGTCAATCCCTTTGATGGCCCTAGTTTGGACACACATTAATCAATTCACTTCATGGCTCTGTGCTCCTGGCGTGGAAAGTTGTGAAAAGTACCTGAAATCCTCGCGCCAGGGTGGCACCTATATAGATGACCGTGACATCACTTCCAGCGCCAACGTTGCAGCGCAGAATCGAACGAAGCCAACCAATAGTGCGCAGGGGTACTGCTCATGCAAAAGTTACCAGTTCCAGTGTGACGTCTAAGAAGTTCAAAGGTAAGGAATCTGCAACTAGATATAATCTCTACCAGATAATGCTTTACAGAAGGTAAGTAAATTGTTCATCTGCACGCACCACAACATTACACTTGACATCTCTTCATGCTTTTGCCTGGTTTCAGTGATTTTGAATGGCTGCACTTTTCAGATTTTTGCTAAACCTTTAAAATCAGAAATGTGCAACTTGCTGTGAGAAAGTAGCCACTTTCTAGCATGGTTACCCCCATTTTTAGCCTGTTTGTCATTGTGTTTGAGTGTGTCACTGGGATCCTGCTAACCAGGACCCGGTTGCTTATGCTCTCTCCCCTTTAAATTTGGTTGTTGGATACTGCTAACACAGTATTCCACTCATAATTGGCATACTGGTGCCCCCTTATTAGTCCCTGGTACATTGTACTCACGTAGCCAGGGCTTTGTGGTTTCAGGGGATCCCTATGGGCTGCAGCATTACTTTTGCCAACAATAGGGAGCCCATGCAAAGGCTTCTACAGGACTGTCATTGCGGCTTGTGTGAAATGGTGAATGCACCATTTCACAGCCATTTACACTGCACCAGGTCACTTATAAGTCACCCATACACCAGGCTTTCCAACCCTGAAGGCTGGAGGCAGAGTACCTGTGTGTGAGGGCACCCCTGCACTAGCAGAGGTGTCCCCATGTCATCCAGGATCATTTTCCGGGACTTCGTGAGTGCGGGGACGCCATTTTACGCGTGCACTGGACATGGGTCAAGACGAATATGGCCATGTAAGGTGTCTAACATCTTGGAATTTACCCCAATGCTGATTCTAGCATTGGTTGTATAATTCCATGCAATCTAGGGGCTCCACAGTGGACCCCCAGTACTGCCATACCAGCCTTCTGAGGTTTTCCAGGCAGCCCCAGTTGTTGCCACCTCACAGACAGGTGTCTGCCCTCCTGTTGCTGAAGCAGCTCGAGTCCAGGACTGCAGAAGAAAGAATTTCGTATGGGAGAGGGGTGTTCCACCATCTCCCTTTCGAAATAGGTGTTACAGACATGGGAGGGGTAGCCTCCCAGAGCCTCTGGAAATGCTTTGAAGTGCACAGATGGTGCCCTCCCTGCATAATCCAGTCTACACCAGTTCAGGGACCACCAGTTCCTGATCTGGCGCGAAACTGGACAAAGGAAGGGGGCGTGACGACTTCCGTGTCCATCACCACCCCACGGTTGGTGCTCAGAGCTCCTCCAGAGGGTCTTTGGGTTTTGACATCTTGGATTCCAAGGTGGTGGGGCACTCTGGTAGCATCTGAGTGGCCAGTGCCAGCAGGTGATGTCAGAGCCCTTCCCTGATAGGTGCTTACCTGGTTAGGTGAACAATCCCCCTTTTATGGCTATTTAGAGTCTGTCCTTTGGGCAGTTCTTCAGATTCAGATTGCAAAACTCCAGCAGGAATCATCTGCATCCTCCACTGTGACTTCTCACTGAAGAAACTGCATCTGGACCCTCCAGGAACTCTACAAGCTGCAACAAAGAAGCAAGATACCTTCTGCAACATTGTATCTCTGGTTCCTTCCAGCAACTGCAGCTGTCTTCAGCCTGCACCAGAAGAGCGAACAAATCTCCCTTGGGGTGAAGGAGTCATTCCCCTGCTTCAGCAGGCACCGACTGCAATGACGACTGACTGCGTGGATCCCCTCTCTTGCTGAGCAGCATGGATCCTGCATCACGGGAGGTGGACTGAAATGGTCCCAACGGTCCTTATGTCCAACTGTCCAACTTTGGTGGAGGTAAGAGCCTGCTTCCCCATTCAAGACAGTACCCCCGTGCACTGCATGTTTTGCAGCTGCTAAGGCTTGTTGGTATCCTTCCTCCAAGAACTTCATGCATCTTGTAGGTCCGCAGCACTCCATCTTGCGACGGACAGCTTCCTGAGTGGTTCTCCGGCGACATGGGAGCTTTTGTCGTGGAACTGCGTTGGCCTCTTCTGCAACTTTTTTGTCCCTGTGCTGTGGGACTCCTGTGCACACTGCCTGGTCTTCTCTGGGCTCTCTGAGTTGCTGAGAGCCCTCTCTAATTCGGCCTACTGGGTGGAGTCCACGTGGTCCTTCCTGGTCTCAGGCAGTGACATTTTCTGCTTACTGCGAGCTTTGCGTGTGCCAAGGCTTGTTGGCGGACTCCAGCGACATAAACCAGACTGCAATCCTCCATCCCGGTGTGGGACATCACTTGCATCTTCAGGAACCCGACTCTGTCTTCTGGGGTGCGGTACTGACTGATCTTCTTCACCAGTGGTTCTTCCTTTGCACCTTCATCGGGGTTAGCAGGGGCTCCTGTTTTTCCTGGACTCTTCTGTGTTTCTTGGACTTGGTCCCCTTCTTCCACAGGTCCTCTGGTCCAGGAATCTACTGTTGGTGTCTTGCAGTCTCGTCTGCTTGTTGCATAATTCTTCTTATTGTTTCAGTGTGTGTTCTGGAAAATTTACTGTGATTTACTCATGCCTTCCTGGCCACTTGGGTGGGTTCTAGTACTTACATTTGGGGTTTTGTAGTACTCCAGCTTCCCTCTACACACTACACTTGCCTAGGTGGGAAACCAACTTTTACATTCCATATGGGTTGTGCTCCCCCTAGGCCCATTTCTAACTATTGTGATTTTCACTAATTTCACTGTTTTCTAACTGTATTTATGCCTATGTATGTATACTAGTGTATATAATTTGTGCATTACTTACCTCTTAAGGGAGTATAGCCTCTATAGCATTTTTTATATTTATGTCACCAAAATAAAGTACCTTTATTTATTTTTGCAACACTGAGTATTTTCTTTCACGTGTGTGAGTACTGTGTGGCTACAGTGGTATTGCATGAGCTTTGTATGTTTCCTAGATAAGCCTTGGCTGCTCATCCACAGCTGCCTCTAGAGAGCTTGGCTTCTAGACACTGCCTACACTACACTAATAAGGGAACCAGACCTGGTATAAGGTGTAAGTACCATAGTTACCCACTACACAGCAGGCCAGCCTCCTACAATTTATCACTCAAATGTCAGCTTTAAATATATTTTGGTAATGCAACCCATTTTCTCCAAACACCAGCTTAGGAATTCTGAAAATAGAAGTATTTTCGTTTTGAATGCACACTTTTTTCATTTTGGGATACAAAAATTTTGTTGGCTAGGCGCCACACAGGAGAGCTACTTACAGGTAGTTAGAGAGCTACCAGTAGCTCACAAGCTACTTGTTGAAGACGCCTGTTCTAAAATAATGAAAAAAGTACATAGCAGTAGATTTATGCATTAAACGGACTAACAATTAAAAAAAGTACATTGAAAGGCACCAGTGTGTTCACTAGCCGAATACTTCTAATAGCTTGGAGCTACTCCTTGAAAATGGTCCAGTACTGTGGTCGCTCCAAATAGTCTTTCCTTTTTTAGGTCTCACTTAAGACAGCACACATGCACTGTCGCTTGTGAGTAATATTGTTTACAACAAGGGGCTTACCATTCATTAGCTTCATTTACATTTTTATTTTGCTGCCTCGTAGTTGGACAGCATGTGCCGGCTTTATTTCCTCTTCTTTGGTCTGGAGCATGGACCAAGTACTGATTGATTTATCTTGATTACTGTACTTCCGCTGCTGTGCCATATTTGAGGTACTGTTTCCTTATACCCCGTTGTCCTTACCCATGTTGTTTCTTCTTCTCCCACCCCTTTGTCTGTGTTGCTTCTTCCTTCCCCACCCTTCCCACCCTTGTCCATGTGTTTCTTCTCCTCCCACTTCCACCCTTGTCCTTATTGCTCTTCCCCTGCCAACCCCTCCTTGGCCATGTTGCTTCTTCTCATGGAACTACTCAGCCTTCCATTGTCTGTGTTGCTTCTTATATCCCGCACCCACCCTCCAGTGGTCTGTGTTGCTTCTTCCTTCCCACCCCTAACTCCTGTTGTCTGTGTTGCTTCTTCCCTTCCTATGTGCTGTGACAGCTCCTGGATGTGGTCTGACATTCCAGATTCATAACTCAATCATCATTATATTTTATCTTGGACAAAACTACCTCAAGTCCACACCGCACATCCCAACAATTGTATTTTAGCTGCCATTCTCTGAAAATCACACAACAAGCGGTAGCTCTGATATTTCAACTTTGCCAGAAACACCTGCAAGTCTGTCCTTTTCTCAGATACATTCCACACTCACACTTCTGCTGGTGATTGAATGATCTATATGTTACACACCACAGACAGGTTTGTTTATTTATAAATAATAATAATAGCTGCTGCAACCAAACTTAACGATACACCTTCTTTTGACTTAGGCAGGATAAATGCAGCAGACCCTCTTGCAGATAGGCTACACACAGATCGCTGCTGTAGATGCATTCACGTACGAGGCTATCTCACGAGACTGCGCAGCAGGCATGCCACAGGCTCAGCTGCCTCACTGGGAGTGGTGCAATTATTTTGCCTGAGTTCTTTCCTCCTGCCCCGCCCTCTATTTGTCTGTGTTGCTTTTTCCCTCCCATCGCCATCCTGCCATTGTCTGTGTTGCATAACCCCTCCCACTCCCCACCCTCCTTGTATCCATCTTGCGTCTTCCCTTCAACCACCTATCTTCCTGTTGTTCATGTTGTCTCTTACCTATCACCCGTTCTCCATTGTCTCTGTTGCCTCTCCCCCCCACCCCACCCTTTCATTGCCTGTGTTGCTTCTTAACACCCTCCTGTTGCCTGTGTTGCCTTCCCTCCCACCACTGCCCTCCCGTTGTCTGTGTTGCCCACTGCTTAATTTGTAAATGAGATAGTGCTGTGCCCAAAGATCTGCTCTGAAACATGCAGCTGGTGTAATTAAAATTTCACAGTTGTGTAGTTCTAAATCCATCCTCAGTTCGCTAACAGACACACCATTCATCTTTATCTTGCTTCTGGAGGTTCCTGCTTTCCCCCTCTGTGGAGGTTTTTATGTCTTTTTCTTCTTCTCTCATTTTGTTTTTCGTCTCTTGCTCTCAGAGAAAGCCTAATGCAGATAAATAAGTGCCGGTTCTCAGAAATATGTGCCAGTGCCCCCACCTGCAACCACCGGCTCAAATTAAGCACTGGTGTTGCTCTTCCCTAAAACCCCACACCCTCCTGTAGTCCATGTTGCCTCTTCCTTCTCATCCCCCACCCTCCTATTGGAAGTTTTTCCCTTTTTTCCCACCAAAAGAAAAAAAGCGCTATGACACAGCCACCAGTGGTTGCATCATAGTGCTTTTTAGGTCGAGCATGCAAGCGATTTGACGTGTTGTAAGTATTGTGGGCTTTTAACTACACCCACTGCATGCCCATCACTTTCACTCATTCATGGGCTTGCCTTTCAAAAATCCTTTGTTATCATTGGTAAGTGTTTTATGTTTGTCCCTCCTTGGGGTGGTTTTGTTACAGCCTTGCAGACTGCCCCAGTTACATGGATAATTGCACAATTGCCGATATGTTTGACTGTGAGCGAACTTCTTTTTCTTTTTGTGTCTCTCATGCGTGCTCATGGCGGCCATGTCGCTTTGAATCGGCTCGCTTATGTTAAGTAATGTTTTAATTTTAATTTTCAATTTATGTGGCACGAAAAGTCCAGTTAGAAATTTGCAACGCCAATAGTTCTAACTGGAGCAAATGCGAAACCCATTGCATTGGAAATACTTGTTTTATGTAGCGTCCAGTTCCCTCACACTCACTCCCACCCCGTTGTCCATTTTGCCTACCCTCCTAAATAAAGCGCCTAGCGCTGGCCGCATTATAACTTTTTTTTTAAATAACTTTTAGCCATGCTGCATAGCATCCACCCTGCTGACAACATGGCTACAAGACATTGCCTCAGCCAATAGCTATCGCTAAGGCGAGACCTATTGGCTTTGCCAGTGCTTGTTCTTTAATGTAGAGTGAGCGCACACAGTCCCGGCAGTGCCACTGGCTCCCGGTATGCCACCCAGACCGGTAATGGCCAGTCTTCTCAGATACACTGACTGTCATTTATTTCTGCAATGTGCGTGTAGTAAAGGCTTTTTGAAGTGGACACAACCAGTCACTGTTCCAAGACTGTACAGAAGTGATTCAGCAATAGCATAATTATTTTTGAGCAGCGCAGCTAAGACTCAGTAAAATGGCCCCGCTGAAGCCTTGTCCCCTACTAATAGTTTCAGCATAGCTGGAAACAAGATTCCAGCATTGCCGAACATTTAAGTAGGTGACAAAGCCTCCTTCATTACAGATCCCAAAGACGCTCATGAATGGTGTAGGGATGTGCTGCGCTTCGCCCACATGATCACATAGTCATGAACACCACACACAGGATTCCGGATCTGGCTCGGTCCCATCCGACTCAGACAAAGAGAACACACAGCAGTAGACGCCTAGAGCTGCGGGTGTAATCATCTGATGAAGTTACATCTCATTTATAACAACAGTGCTACACTTTAACTCCTTCACTGCCAGGCCCTTTCCCCCTCCTGTGCCAAGCCTTTCTTTGGCTATTTGGGATAGTTGGCAGTTAGGCCCCCATAACTTTTTGTCCACATAAGCTATGCACGCCAATTTTTTTTCCACCGTCTTGGAGATTCTAAAGGGACCTGGAGTTTGTGGATTTCCCTGATGGGGACCGTGAAATTAGCCAAAATACAGCTAAAATTTTGCGTTTTGGGGGAAAAATGAGAAAAAGTGCTGCAAAAGAAGGCAACTGGTTATTTCCCTGCAAATGGCATAAACAAAGGGTTTGCCGTGCTAAAACCACCACCTTCCCAGCTTTCAGGAACAGGCAGACTAGAATCAGAAAAACACATTTTCAACACAGTTTTGGCATTTTACTGTGACATACCCAATTTTTCCTATTTTTTGTGCTTTCAACCTTCTTCCATTTAGCAATAGATATGGGTCTGAAAACAATGGTGGATCCCAGAAAACTATCTCCCTTGTGTGGGTGCCCAAAGCAGTGTCAGCCTAAAAACACTTGAACCATTGCGCTTATCAACTCGCTGTGATATCCCCTCAATCTCTACACATTTTTTGGCCTCTCCCTGTTGCAGGCACTTGGCCCACCCACACAAGTGAGGTATCATTTTACTCGGGAAACCGAGGGGAATGCTGGGTGTTAGGAACTTTGTGCTGTCGAGGTGATCCCAGCCAGAAATGTGAGAAAAGTGTGATATTTGTTAGCTAAATTTGAGGTTTGCCATTTTCTTGGGCTCTTGGGATCTTGGGCCCATGGCAGGCCCTGGGGTGGGCGCTACCTTCCTCCAACTTGCCGTTCCCTGAGCGGCTGAGGCCTGGGAGTCCGCCGGGCCACAGGAGGCTTCCCCTTCTGGTTGAGTTCAGGGGCCCCGGGCCATGTCTCTGGCAGGTCCCAGTTTGGGAACCCCTATCCTAGGCATCGTCCTCGAGCCTGCCATGTGGTAAGGCACCTGGGACGGTGTCCAGGGAGGCCTCCCGTGCGTGGCTGTGTTCAGAGAGCCTTGGCTGGGCCCTGGGACCCTGTGGGGCCCGGGATGGGTGCGCCCTTCCTCCAGCCTGCTATACCCTGAGGAGCCCAGGCCTGGGAGTCCACTAGGCCTGGAGAGGCGTCCCCTGCCAGTTTGGGTTCAGGGGCCCCCACCAGGCCCCCACCGGGCCATGGGGCAGGTGCTCCCTGTGAGAAAGTAGCCTCTTTCTAGCCTTGTTACCCCCACTTTTGGCCTGTTTGTGAGTGTATGTCAGGGTGTTTTCACTGTCTCACTGGGATCCTGCTAGCCAGGGCCCAGTGCTCATAGTGAAAACCCTATGTTTTCAGTATGTTTGTTATGTGTCACTGGGACCCTGCTAGTCAGGACCCCAGTGCTCATAAGTTTGTGACCTATAGGTATGTGTTCCCTGTGTGATGCCTAACTGTCTCACTGAGGCTCTGCTAACCAGAACCTCAGTGGTTATGCTCTCTCATTTCTTTCCAAATTGTCACTAACAGGCTAGTGACCAATTTTACCAATTTACATTGGCATACTGGAACACCCTTATAATTCCCTAGTATATGGTACTGAGGTACCCAGGGTATTGGGGTTCCAGGAGATCCCTATGGGCTGCAGCAATTCTCTTGCCACCCATAGGGAGCTCTGACAATTCTTACACAGGCCTGCCACTGCAGCCTGAGTGAAATAACATCCACGTTATTTCACAGCCATTTACCACTGCACTTAAGTAACTTAAAAGTCACCTATATGTCTAACCTTCACCTGGTGAAGGTTGGGTGCAAAGTTACTTAGTGTGTGGGCACCCTGGCACTAGCCAAGGTGCCCCCACATTGTTCAGGGCCAATTCCCCAGACTTTGTGAGTGCGGGGACACCATTACACGCGTGCACTATACATCACTACCTATGTATAGCTTCACAATGGTAACTCCGAATATGGCCATGTAACATGTCTAAGATCATGGAATTGCCCCCCCAATGCCATCCTGGTATTGGGGAGACAATCAAATGAATCCCCGGGTCTCTAGCACAGACCCGGGTACTGCCAAACTGCCTTTCCCGGGGTTTCACTGCAGCTGCTGCTGATGCCAACCCCTCAGACAGGTTTCTGCCCTCCTGGGGTCCAGCCAGGCTTGGACCAGGAAGGCAGAACAAAGGACTTCCTCAGAGAGAGGGTGTTACACCCTCTCCCTTTGGAATAAGGTATCAGGGCTGGGGAGGAGTAGCCTCCCCCAGCCTCTGGAAATGCTTTGATGGGCACAGATGGTGCCCATCTCTGCATAAGCCAGTCTACACCGGTTCAGGGATCCCTCAGCCCTGCTCTGGTGCGAAACTGGACAAAGGAAAGGGGAGTGACCACTCCCCTGACCTGTACCACCCCTGGGAGGTGCCCAGAGCTCCTCCAGTGTGCTCCAGACCTCTGCCATCTTGGAAACAGAGGTGCTGCTGGCACACTGGACTGCTCTGAGTGACAGGGCCAGCAGGTGACGTCAGGGACTCCTTCTGATAGGCTCCTTCAGGTGTTGCTAGCCTATCCTCTCTCCTAGGTAGCCAAACCTCCTTTTCTGGCTCTTTAGGGTCTCTGCTTTGGGGAATTCCTTAGATAACGAATGCAAGAGCTCATCAGAGTTCCTCTGCATCACTCTCTTCACCTTCTGCCAAGAAATCGACTGCTGACCGCGCTGGAAGCCTGCAACAAAGTAGCAAAGACAACTACTGCGACCTTGTAACGCTGATCCTGCCGCCTTCTCGACTGTTTTCCTGGTGGTGCATGCTGTGGGGGTAGTCTGCCTCCTCTCTGCACTAGAAGCTCCGAAGAAATCTCCCGTGGGTCGACGGAATCTTCCCCCTGCAACCGCAGGCACCAAAGAACTGCATCACCGGTCCTCTGGGTCTCCTCTCAGCACGACGAGCGAGGTCCCTTGAACTCAGCAACTCTGTCCAAGTGACTCCCACAGTCCAGTGACTCTTCAGTCCAAGTTTGGTGGAGATAAGTCCTTGCCTCCCCACGCCAGACTGCATTGCTGGGAACCGCGTGTTTTGCAGCTACTCCAGCTCCTGTGCACTCTTCCAGGATTTCCTTTGTGCACAGCCAAGCCTGGGTCCCCAGCACTCTAACCTGCAGTGCGCGACCTCCTGAGTTGTCCTCTGGCATCGTGGGACCCTCTTTCGTGACTTCGGGTGAGCTCCGGTTCACTCCACTTTGTAGTGCCTGTTCCGGCACTTCTGCGGGTGCTGCTTGCTTCTGAGTGGGCTCCTTGTCTTGCTGGACGCCCCCTCTGTCCCCACACGCAATTGGCGACATCCTGGTCCCTCCTGGGCCACAGCAGCATCCAAAAACCCTAAACGTGACCCTTGCAGCTAGCAAGGCTTGTTTGCGGTCTTTCTGCACAGAAACACTTCTGCACGACTCCTCATGACGTGGGACATCCATCCTCCTAAGGGGAAGTTTCTAGCCCTTGTCGTTCTTGCAGAATCCAGAGCTTCTACCATCCAGTGGCAGCTTCTTTGCACCCACAGCTGGCATTTCCTGGGCATCTGCCCACTCCCGACTTGATCGTGACTTTTGGACTTGGTCCCCTTGTTCCACAGGTACTCTCGTCAGGAAATCCATTGTTGTTGCATTGCTGGTGTTGTTGTTTCTTGCAGAATTCCCCTATCACGACTTCTGTGCTCTTTGGGGAACTTAGGTGCACTTTGCACCCACTTTTCAGGGTCTTGGGGTGGGCTATTTTTCTAACCCTCACTGTTTTCTTACAGTCCCAGCGACCCTCTACAAGGTCACATAGGTTTGGGGTCCATTCGTGGTTCGCATTCCACTTCTAGAGTATATGGTGTGTGTTGCCCCTATCCCTATGTGCCCCCATTGCATTCTATTGTGACTATACACTGTTTGCACTGTTTTCTATTGCTATTACTGCATATTTTGGTATTGAGTACATATATCTTGTGTATATTTGCTATCCTCATACTGAGGGTACTCACTGAGATACTTTGTCATATTGTCATAAAAATAAAGTACCTTTATTTTTAGTATATCTGTGTATTGTGTTTTCTTATGATATTGTGCATATGACACTAGTGGTACTGTAGGAGCTTCACTCGTCTCCTAGTTCAGCCTAAGCTGCTCTGCTAAGCTACCTTTTCTATCAGCCTAAGCTTCTAGACACCCCTCTAAACTAATAAGGGATACCTGGACCTGGTGCAAGGTGTAAGTACCCTTTGGTACCCACTACAAGCCAGGCCAGCCTCCTACATTGGTTGTGCAGCGGTGGGATAAGTAGTTGCAACTACTTACCACTTTGTCATATTGTACTTTTCATAAGAGAAAAATATACAAGACAAGTTCATTGTATGTACACCTAACCAAAAGGTTTTGCTTTTCTTCTCTCACTTCTTTGCTAAGTGCTGAAAAGTACCTCTAAAACTTTCAAAAAAGTTCTTAAAAAGTTTGAAAAGTTTTTTTCTGTTCTTTACAAAGTTCTGAAACTTTTTCTTTCTTTTTCTGTCCCTTTAACCTTTTCTATCATGTCTGGTACAGGCCAAACTCTTGATCTGGCTAGCATAGCTTATGACAACCTTAGCTGGAAAGAAGCAAGGAGTCTCTGCATAGATAGAGGTTTAGGGGTAGGGAAGAATCCCTCAAGACATCTGTTAGTTAATATGCTCATTGAACAAGATAAGACCTCAGTTGGCACTTCTGGTGAGCAATTAGCTGATGGTTCCCACTCTGATTCTGGGGCACCCCTAGGAAAAGGGTTAGAAGGATACCTTCCCAACCTGCCCCTTAGCAGGCCACCTAGCATAGCTGGTACTAATGTGACTTCACATCACAGTAAAAGTGTTACTTCTCATCACAGTAGGAGTGTGACTTCTGTAGGCCAGGCTGTTAGAGTGCCATCTGTTAGGGACAGGTCTCCCTCTGTTCATTCACACCATTCTTCTGTGTCAAGGCATGCCCAACCCACCCTCCCTGAAGACAGATTGTTAGAAAGGGAACTCAATAGATTGAGAGTGGAAGAGTCCAGGCTAAAGCTTAAAAAGCAACAGCTGGATCTAGACAGGGAAGCATTTGATTTAGAAAAAGAAAGACAGAGGTTGGGGTTTGGACCCCATGGTGGCAGCAGCAGTATTCCAAATAGTCATCCTGCAAAAGAGCATGATTCTAGGAATCTGCACAAGATAGTTCCCCCTTACAAGGAGGGGGATGACATTAACAAGTGGTTTGCTGCACTTGAGAGGGCCTGTGTTGTACAGGAGGCCCCTCAAAGGCAGTGGGCTGCTATCCTATGGCTATCTTTCAGTGGAAAGGGTAGGGATAGGCTCCTTACTGTAAAGGAAAGTGATGCCAATAATTTTATAGTTCTTAAGAATGCACTCCTAGATGGTTATGGCTTAACCACTGAACAGTACAGGATCAAGTTCAGAGAAACCAAAAAGGAGTCTTCACAAGACTGGGTAGACTTTGTTGACCATTCAGTGAAGGCCTTGGAGGGGTGGTTACATGGCAGTAAAGCTTCTGACTATGAAAGCCTGTATAACTTAATCCTGAGAGAGCATATTCTTTATAATTGTGTGTCTGATTTGTTGCACCAGTATCTAGTGGACTCAGATCTGATCCCTCCCCAAGAATTGGGAAAGAAGGCAGACAAATGGGTCAGAACAAGAGTGAACAGAAAAGTTCATACAGGTGGTGACAAGGATGGCAAGAAGAAAGATGGTGAGAAATCTCAGGATAAGCATGGGGACAAGGGTAAAACCAAAGATCCTTCTTCAAATCCTAAACACTCTTCAGGGGGTGGGGATAAAACAAATTCTTCCGCTTCTTCACAACCTGCACATATTAAAAAGCCTTGGTGCTTTGTGTGTAAAAACAGAGGCCATAGGCCAGGGGATAAGTCCTGTCCAGGTAAACCCCCTGAGACTACCACCACTAATACATCAAGCTCTAGTTCCCCTAGCAGTAGTGGTACTAGTGGTGGGACTGCTGGCAACAGTCAAGTTAAGGGTGTAGTTGGGTTCACTTATGGGTCCATCATAGAAACTGGGGTAGTCAGTCCCAAGACAGTTTCTGTCACACCTAGTGGCATTGGCCTTGCCATACTGGCTGCTTGTCCCCTTACAATGGATAAGTACAGGCAGACAGTTTCAATAAATGGTGTTGAGGTCTTGGCTTACAGGGATACAGGTGCCAGTATCACTTTGGTGACTGAAAACCTAGTGCCTCCTGAACAACACATCATTGGACAACAGTATAAGATTATTGATGTCCATAACTCCACTAAGTTTCTTCCCTTAGCTATAATTCAGTTTAGTTGGGGTGGAGTTACTGGCCCTAAGCAGGTGGTAGTGTCACCTAGCTTACCTGTAGATTGTCTCTTAGGTAATGACCTAGAGACCTCAGGTTGGGCTGAGGTAGAGTTTTATGCCCATGCAGCCATGCTGGGCATCCCAGAGGAATTGTTCCCTCTCATTTCTACTGAAATGAAAAAGCAAAGGAGAGAAGGACTGAAAACTCAGGATCCCTCTCCAACAACAGGTAAAAAGGGTATCACAGTACCCCCTAACCACCCTACCATTCAGGATACCATTCCTGTGGTGGGAGAAACCTCTCCTGGGGTGCCACCTGTTCCAAGGGAATCATCAGCTGGCATAGCTGTACTCCCTGAGGTAGAAGTACCTCTCTGTGGGATAACTCATATTGGTGAGAAAAAGAGCACCATTTCTGTTAACATGGAGCATCCCTCCAACCCTCCCAGAGAAACTTTAGTGCAGAAACCCTGCACTGCCTCACAACACTTAGGACAGCATCCCTGCCCTAGTGTGGAGCTCATAGGACAGCATCCCTGCCCTGCTCCAAATCAAGAGAAACAGCATCCCTGTTCCCTCTTCCAGCCACATGGACAAAGTTTTTGCCCAGCTATGGCTCTACTGAGACAGCATCCCTGTCTGGCATTTTCATCACTACAAATAGGTTCAGTGGATAATTCCCACTACTCTAAACTAAAACTTACTGATAGAAACTCTGAAAATATATCTTCACATTGTTGCTTAGCTAAAAAACTTCAAACAGGGTGGTTAACATCCCCACAGGAAAGTAACCATATATTGGATGATAAAGGGAGTAACCAGTCTATTGCAGAGCTACTCTCTACTTATCACCACTTAGACAATAAAGTCTCAACTGGCCAAGGTTAGTCTTATTGTCCTTCGTTTGGGGGGGGGTTGTGTGAGAAAGTAGCCTCTTTCTAGCCTTGTTACCCCCACTTTTGGCCTGTTTGTGAGTGTATGTCAGGGTGTTTTCACTGTCTCACTGGGATCCTGCTAGCCAGGGCCCAGTGCTCATAGTGAAAACCCTATGTTTTCAGTATGTTTGTTATGTGTCACTGGGACCCTGCTAGTCAGGACCCCAGTGCTCATAAGTTTGTGACCTATAGGTATGTGTTCCCTGTGTGATGCCTAACTGTCTCACTGAGGCTCTGCTAACCAGAACCTCAGTGGTTATGCTCTCTCATTTCTTTCCAAATTGTCACTAACAGGCTAGTGACCAATTTTACCAATTTACATTGGCATACTGGAACACCCTTATAATTCCCTAGTATATGGTACTGAGGTACCCAGGGTATTGGGGTTCCAGGAGATCCCTATGGGCTGCAGCAATTCTTTTGCCACCCATAGGGAGCTCTGACAATTCTTACACAGGCCTGCCACTGCAGCCTGAGTGAAATAACGTCCACGTTATTTCACAGCCATTTACCACTGCACGTAAGTGTAGGAGGCTGGACTGGCTTGTAGTGAGAACCAAGGGGTACTTGCACCTTGCACCAGGCCCAGTTATCCCTTATTAGTGTATAGGGTGTCTAGCAGCTTAGGCTGATAGATAATGGTAGCTTAGCAGAGCAGCTTAGGCTGAACTAGGAGACGTGTGAAGCTACTACAGAACCACTTAGTGTCATATGCACAATATCATAAGAAAACACAATACACAGTTATACTAAAAATAAAGGTACTTTATTTTTATGACAATATGCCAAAGTATCTTAGAGTGTACCCTCAGTGAGAGGATAGGAAATATACACAAGATATATATACACAATAGCAAAAATATGCAGTATAGTCTTAGAAAACAGTGCAAACAATGTATAGTTACAATAGGATGCAATGGGGACACATAGGGATAGGGGCAACACAAACCATATACTCCAAAAGTGGAATGCGAACCACGAATGGACCCCAAACCTATGTGACCTTGTAGAGGGTCGCTGGGACTATTAGAAAATAGTGAGAGTTAGAAAAATAACCCTCCCCAAGACCCTGAAAAGTGAGTGCAAAGTGCACTAAAGTTCCCCAAAGGACAAAAGTCGTGATAGGGGAATAAGGCAGGAAAGACACAAACCAACAATGCAACAACGCTGGATTTCCAATATGGGGTACCTGTGGAATAAGGGGACCAAGTCCAAAAGTCACAAGCAAGTCGGAGATGGGCAGATGCCCAGGAAATGCCAGCTGCGGGTGCAAAGAAGCTTCTACTGGACAGAAGAAGCTGCGGTTTCTGCAGGAACGCAAAGGGCTAGAGACTTCCCCTTTGGAGGACGGATCTCACTCGTCTTGTAGAGTCGTGCAGAAGTGTTTTCCCGCCGAAAAAACGCCAACAAGCCTTGCTAGCTGCAAATCATGCGGTTAGCGTTTTTGGACGCTGCTGTGGTCCAGGAGGGACCAGGAAGTCGCAAATTGGACCAGGAGGTAGAGAGGACGTCGAGCAAGACAAGGAACCCTCTTAGCAGCAGGTAGCACCCAGAGAAGTGCCAGAAACAGGCACTATGAGGATGCGTGAAACAGTGCTCACCTGAAGTCGCACAAAGAAGTCCCACGTCGCCGGAGAACAACTTAGGAGGTCGTGCAATGCAGGTTAGAGTGCCGTGGACCCAGGCTGGACTGTGCACAAAGGATTTCCGCCGGAAGTGCACGGAGGCCGGAGTAGCTGCAAAAGTCGCGGTTCCCAGCAATGCAGTCTAGCGAGGTGAGGCAAGGACTTACCTCCACCAAACTTGGACTGAAGAGTCACTGGACTGTGGGGGTCACTTGGACAGAGTTGCTGGATTCGAGGGACCTCGCTCGTTGTGCTGAGAGGAGACCCAAGGGACCGGTAATGCAGCTTTTTGGTGCCTGTGGTTGCAGGGGGAAGATTCCGTCGACCCACGGGAGATTTCTTCGGAGCTTCTAGTGTAGAGAGGAGGCAGACTACCCCCACAGCATGCACCACCAGGAAAACAGTCGAGAAGGCGGCAGGATCAGCGTTACAGAGTTGCAGTAGTCGTCTTTGCTACTATGTTGCAGTTTTGCAGGCTTCCAGTGCAGTCAGCAGTCGATTCCTTGGCAGAAGGTGAAGAGAGAGATGCAGAGGAACTCGGATGAGCTCTTGCATTTGTTATCTAAAGTTTCCCCAGAGACAGAGACCCTAAATAGCCAGAAAAGAGGGTTTGGCTACCTAGGAGAGAGGATAGGCTACTAACACCCGAAGGAGCCTATCAGAAGGAGTCTCTGACGTCACCTGGTGGCACTGGCCACTCAGAGCAGTCCAGTGTGCCAGCAGCACCTCTGTTTCCAAGATGGCAGAGGTCTGGAGCACACTGGAGGAGCTCTGGACACCTCCCAGGGGAGGTGCAGGTCAGGGGAGTGGTCACTCCCCTTTCCTTTGTCCAGTTTCGCGCCAGAGCAGGGCTAAGGGGTCCCCTGAACCGGTATAGACTGGCTTATGCAGAATTGGGCACATCTGTGCCCAAGAAAGCATTTCCAGAGGCTGGGGGAGGCTACTCCTCCCCTGCCTTCACATCATTTTCCAAAGGGAGAGGGTGTAACACCCTCTCTCAGAGGAAGTCCTTTGTTCTGCCATCCTGGGCCAGGCCTGGCTGGACCCCAGGAGGGCAGCTGCCTGTCTGAGGGGTTGGCAGCAGCAGCAGCTGCAGTGAAACCCCAGGAAGGGCAGTTTGGCAGTACCAGGGTCTGTGCTACAGACCACTGGGATCATGGGATTGTGCCAACTATGCCAGGATGGTATAGAGGGGGCAATTCCATGATCATAGACATGTTACATGGCCATATTCGGAGTTACCATTGTGAAGCTACATATAGGTAGTGACCTATATGTAGTGCACGCGTGTAATGGTGTCCCCGCACTCACAAAGTCCGGGGAATTGGCCCTGAACAATGTGGGGGCACCTTGGCTAGTGCCAGGGTGCCCTCACACTAAGTAACTTTGCACCTAACCTTTACCAGGTAAAGGTTAGACATATAGGTGACTTATAAGTTACTTAAGTGCAGTGTAAAATGGCTGTGAAATAACGTGGACGTTATTTCACTCAGGCTGCAGTGGCAGGCCTGTGTAAGAATTGTCAGAGCTCCCTATGGGTGGCAAAAGAAATGCTGCAGCCCATAGGGATCTCCTGGAACCCCAATACCCTGGGTACCTCAGTACCATATACTAGGGAATTATAAGGGTGTTCCAGTAAGCCAATGTAAATTGGTAAAATTGGTCGCTAGCCTGTTAGTGACAATTTGGAAAGAAATGAGAGAGCATAACCACTGAGGTTCTGATTAGCAGAGCCTCAGTGAGACAGTTAGTCACTACACAGGTAACACATTCAGGCACACTTATGAGCACTGGGGCCCTGGGTTACCAGGGTCCCAGTGACACATACAACTAAAACAACATATATACAGTGAAAAATGGGGGTAACATGCCAGGCAAGATGGTACTTTCCTACACAACCCCCCCCCCAAACGAAGGACAATAAGACTAGCCATGACCTGATGAGTCTTCATTGTCTAAGTGGAAATATCTGGAGAGTCCATCTGCATTGGAGTGGCTACTCCCAGGTCTATGTTCCACTGTATAGTCCATTCCCTGTAGGGATATGGACCACCTCAACAATTTTGGATTTTCACCTTTCATTTGTTTTAGTCAAAGTAGAGGTTTGTGGTCTGTCTGAACAATGAAGTGAGTGCCAAACAGGTATGACCTCAACTTCTTCAGAGCCCAGACCACAGCAAAGGCCTCCCTCTCTATGGCAGACCAACGCTTTTCTCTAGGGGTCAACCTCCTACTAATAAAAGCAACAGGTTGATCCTGGCCCTCAGAATTAAGTTGTGATAGGACTGCCCCTACTCCTAATTCAGATGCATCAGTTTGGACATAGAATTTTTTAGAGTAACAAGGGCTTTTCAGGACAGGTGCAGAGCGCATGGCATGCTTCAGCTCCTCAAAAGCTTTCTGACAGTTTGCTGTCCATAATACCTTTTTAGGCATTTTCTTGGATGTGAGGTCATTAAGAGGGGCTGCAATGGAGCCATAGTTCCTAATGAACCTCCTGTAATACCCAGTAAGGCCTAGGAAGGCTCTCACCTGAGTCTGAGTGGTAGGGGGAATCCAATCAATAATTGTTTGGATTTTCCCCTGAAGTGGTGCAATCTGTTCCCCACCAACAAGGTGTCCCAGATAAACCACCTTACCCTGCCCTATCTGGCACTTTGAAGCCTTGATAGTGAGGCCTGCCTTTTGCAGGGCCTCCAAAACTTTCCATAGGTGGACCAGGTGATCATCCCAGCTGGAGCTAAAGACAGCTATATCGTCCAAATATGCTGCACTGAAAGCTTCCAGCCCTTGCAGGACTGTGTTCACCAACCTCTGAAAAGTGGCAGGTGCATTTTTCAATCCAAAAGGCATTACAGTAAACTGGTAATGGCCTCCAATGGTTGAAAATGCAGTTTTAGGTTTAGCATCTTCTGACAATTTGATCTGCCAATACCCTGCAGTCAAATCAAAAGTGCTTAAATACTTGGCAGATGCCAGTATATCTATGAGCTCATCTGCCCTGGGTATAGGGTGAGCATCAGTTTTGGTTACCAGGTTGAGACCTCTATAGTCTACACAAAACCGCATTTCCTTCTTTCCATCTTTGGAATTGGGTTTTGGTACAAGTACCACAGGAGAAGCCCATGGACTTTCAGAGTGCTCAACCACTCCTAGTTCTAACATTTTCTGCACCTCTTGCTTTATGCAGTCCCTGACATGGTCAGGCTGCCTATAGATCTTACTTTTGACAGGTAAACTGTCTCCAGTATCTATAGTGTGCTCACACCAAGAAGTGGTACCTGGCACAGTAGAGAAGAGTTCAGAGAATTGATCTAGGAGATTTATGCAATGGTCTTTCTGCTCAGCAGTAAGACAATCAGCCAAAACTACACCTTCCACAAGAGCATCTTGTTCTGTGGAAGAGAAGAGATCAGGTAGAGGATCACTGTCTTCTTCCTGTCCCTCATCAGTTGCCATGAGCAGGGTGAGATCAGCCCTGTCATAGTAGGGTTTCAGGCGGTTGACATGGAGCACCCTAAGGGGACTCCTGGCAGTGCCTAAGTCAACTAAATAGGTGACTTCTCCCTTCTTTTCAACAATTGTGTGGGGTCCACTCCATTTATCTTGGAGTGCTCTTGGGGCCACAGGCTCCAAGACCCACACTTTCTGCCCTGGTTGGTACTGAACCAAAACAGCCTTCTGATCATGCCATTGCTTCTGGAGCTCTTGGCTGGCCTGAAGGTTTTTGCTGGCCTTTTTCATGTACTCAGCCATCCTTGATCTGAGGCCAAGTACATAATCCACAATATCCTGCTTAGGAGCTTTTAAAGGTTGTTCCCAACCCTCCTTTACAAGTGTGAGTGGACCCCTAACAGGGTGACCAAAAAGAAGTTCAAAGGGGCTGAAGCCCACTCCTTTTTGGGTTACCTCCCTGTAACTTATAAGTCACCTATATGTCTAACCTTCACCTGGTGAAGGTTGGGTGCAAAGTTACTTAGTGTGTGGGCACCCTGGCACTAGCCAAGGTGCCCCCACATTGTTCAGGGCCAATTCCCCGGACTTTGTGAGTGCGGGGACACCATTACACACGTGCACTATACATAGGTCACTACCTATGTATAGCTTCACAATGGTAACTCCGAATATGGCCATGTAACATGTCTAAGATCATGGAATTGCCCCCCCAATGCCATCCTGGTATTGGGGAGACAATCCCATGATTCCCCAGGTCTCTAGTACAGACCCGGGTACTGCCAAACTGCCTTTCCCGGGGTTTCACTGCAGCTGCTGCTGCTGCCAACCCCTCGGACAGGTTTCTGCCCTCCTGGGGTCCAGCCAGGCTTGGCCCAGGAAGGCAGAACAAAGGACTTCCTCGGAGAGAGGGTGTTACACCCTCTCCCTTTGGAATAAGGTTTGAGGGCTGGGGAGGAGTAGCCTCCCCCAGCCTCTGAAAATGCTTTGATGGGCACAGATGGTGCCCATCTCTGCATAAGGCAGTCTACACCGGTTCAGGGATCCCTCAGCCCTGCTCTGGCGCGAAACTGGACAAAGGAAAGGGGAGTGACCACTCCCCTGACCTGCACCTCCCCTGGGAGGTGCCCAGAGCTCCTACAGTGTGCTCCAGACCTCTGCCATCTTGGAAACTGAGGTGCTGCTGGCACACTGGACTGGTCTGAGTGGCCAGGGCCAGCAGGTGACGTCAGAGACTCCTTCTGATAGGCTCCTTCAGGTGTTGCTAGCCTATCCTCTCTCCTAGGTAGCCAAACCTCCTTTTTAGGGTCTCTGCTTTGGGGAATTCCTTAGATAACGAATGCAAGAGCTCATCAGAGTTCCTCTGCATCTCTCTCTTCACCTTCTGCCAAGGAATCGACTGCTGACCGCGCTGGAAGCCTGCAAAACTGCAACAAAGTAGCAAAGACGACTACTGTGACCTTGTAACGCTGATCCTGCTGCCTTCTCGACTGTTTTCCTGGTGGTGCATGCTGTGGGGGTAGTCTGCCTCCTCTCTGCACTAGAAGCTCCGAAGAAATCACCCGTGGGTCGACTGAATCTTCCCCCTGCAACCGCAGGCACCAAAGAACTGCATCACCGGTCCTCTGGGTCTCCTCTCAGCATGACGAGCAAGGTCCCTTGAACTCAGCAACTCTGTCCAAGTGACTCCCACAGTCCAGTGACTCTTCAGTCCAAGTTTGGTGGAGGTAAGTCCTTGCCTCCCCACTCCAGACTGCATTGCTGGGAACCGCGTGTTTTGCAGCTACTCCGGCTCCTGTGCACTCTCCCAGGATTTCCTTTGTGCACAGCCAAGCCTGGGTCCCCGGCACTCTAACCTGCAGTGCACGACCTCCTGAGATGTCCT
Organism: Pleurodeles waltl; assembly: GCF_031143425.1. NCBI lineage: Eukaryota > Metazoa > Chordata > Amphibia > Caudata > Salamandridae > Pleurodeles > Pleurodeles waltl. The sequence goes on along the minus strand of NC_090443.1, from coordinate 548,068,160 downwards.
CCGGCATCGTGGGACCCTCTTTTGTGACTTCGGGTGAGCTCCGGTTCACTCCACTTCGTATTGCCTCTTCCGGCACTTCTGTGGGTGCTGCTTGCTTCTGAGTGGGCTCCTTGTCTTGCTGGACGCCTCCTCTGTCCCCACACGCAATTGGCAACATTCTGGTCCCTCCTGGGCCACAGCAGCATCCAAAAACCCTAACCGCAACCCTTGCAGCTAGCAAGGCTTGTTTGCGGTCTTTCTGCACGGAAACACTTCTGCACGACTCTTCATGACGTGGGACATCCATCCTCCAAAGGGGAAGTTTCTAGCCCTTGTCGTTCTTGCAGAATTCAGAGCTTCTATCATCCAGTGGCAGCTTCTTTGCACCCACAGCTGGCATTTCCTGGGCATCTGCCCACTCCCGACTTGATCGTGACTTTTGGACTTGGTCCCCTTGTTCCACAGGTACTCTCGTCAGGAAATCCATCATTGTTGCATTGCTGGTGTTGTTGTTTCTTGCAGAATTCCCCTATCACGACTTCTGTGCTCTTTGGGGAACTTAGGTGCACTTTGCACCCACTTTTCAGGGTCTTGGGGTGGGCTATTTTTCTAACCCTCACTGTTTTCTTACAGTCCCAGCGACCCTCTACAAGGTCACATAGGTTTGGGGTCCATTCGTGGTTCACATTCCACTTCTAGAGTATATGGTTTGTGTTGCCCCTATCCTTATGTGCCCCCATTGCATTCTATTGTGACTATACATTGTTTGCACTGTTTTCTATTGCTATTACTGCATATTTTGGTATTGTGTACATATATCTTGTGTATATTTGCTATCCTCATACTGAGGGTACTCACTGAGATACTTTGGCATATTGTCATAAAAATAAAGTACCTTTATTTTTAGTATATCTGTGTATGGTGTTTTCTTATGATATTGTGCATATGACACTAGTGGTACTGTAGGAGCTTCACTTGTCTCCTAGTTCAGCCTAAGCTGCTCTGCTAAGCTACCTTTTCTATCAGCCTAAGCTGCTAGACACCCCTCTACACTAATAAGGGAAACCTGGACCTGGTGCAAGGTGTAAGTACCCTTTGGTACCCACTACAAGCCAGGCCAGCCTCCTACACTCCCTTCCTCCAGCCTGCTGTACCCTCAGGGGCCCAGACCTGGGCATCCAACGGGCCAAGCGAGGATTCCCCTGTCAGTTTGGGTTCAGGGGCCCCAGCGGGACCCGAGTTGGGAGCCCCTGTCCTGTGCTTCGCCCTGCAGCCCACCAGGTGGCAAGGCACCCGGGACAGGGTCTGAGGAGGACTCCCATGCATGACTGTATTCAGAGAGCTCCGACCGGGCCCCTGGCCCCTCCCAGGCCCTGGGACAGGCACTCCCTTCCTCCAACTTGCCATATCCTGAGGGCCCCAGACCTGGGTGTCCACCAGGCCAAGCAGGGCTTCCTCTGTCAGTTTGGGTTCAGGGGCCCTGGCAGGCCCCAGGGTGGAAGCCCTTGTCCTGGGCTACGCACTCCGGCCCACCAAGTGGCAAGGCACCAGGGACAGGGTCTGGGGAGGACTCCCATGCATGGCTGTGTTCAGAGAGCTCTGACCGGGACCCTGGCCCCTGCCGAGCCCTGGGACGGGCACTCCCTTCCTCCAACCTGCCGTACTGTGAGGGGCCCAGACCTTGGAGTCCACCGGGCCTGGGGAGGCTTCCCCTGCTGGTTTGGGTTCAGGGGCCTCAGCTGGGCCCCCACCGGGCCCTGGGGTGGGCGCTACCTTCCTCCAGCTTGCCGAACCCTGAGGGGCCCAGACCTGGGAGTCCGAAGGCCCCGGGAGGCTTCTCCAGCCAGTTTCGGTTCAGGTGCCCCGTCTGGGCCTCAACCGGGCCCTGTGTTGGGCGCTACCCCCTCCAGCCTGCCTTATGCTGAGGGGCCCAGATGTGGGAGTCCACCCGGCCTGGGGAGACCTCACCTGCCAGTTTAGGTTCAGGGGCCGCACCTGGGCCCCCACCAGGCCCTGGGGCAGGCGCTACCTTCCTCCAGCCTGCCGTACCCTGAGGGGTCCAGACCTGGGAGTCTGCCGGGCCCGAGGAGGCTTCCCCAGCCAGTTTTGGTTCAGGGGCCCCGGTCAGGCTGGGCCCCCACCGGGCCCTGGGGTGGGCACTCCCTTCCCCCAGCCTCCAGTACCCTGAGGGGCTCAGGCCTGGGAGTCCACTGGGCCAAGCAAGGCTTCCCCTGTCAGTTTTGGTTTAAGGGCCCCGGCGGGCCCTGGTGTGGGATCCTACGCCCTCCGGCCCACCAAGTGGCAAGGCACCCAGGACAGGGTCTGAGGAGGACTCCCATGCATGGCTGTGTTCAAAGAGCTCCGACTGAGCCCCTGGCCCCTGCTGGGCCCTGGGATGGGCACTCCCTTCCTCCAGCCTGCTGTACCCTGAGGGGCCCAGACCAGGAAGTCCACCAGGCCTGGGAGGCTTCCCCTGCCAGTTTGGGTTCAGGGGCCTCGCCTAGTCCCCCACTGGGCCCTGGGGCGGGCGCTCCCTTCCTCCAGGCTGCCGTACCCAGAGCGGCCCAGGCCTGGGAGTCCACCAGGCCCGGAGATACTTCCCCTGCCAGTGTGGGGTCAGGGGCCCCAGCTGGACCCCCACCGTGCCCTGGGGTGGGTGCTCCCTTCCTCCAGGCTGCCGTATCCTGAGGGGCCCAGGCCTGGGAGTCCACCGGCCAAGCAAGGCTTCCTCTGTCAGTTTGGGTTCAGGGGCCCTGGTGAGCCCTGGTGTGGGAGCCCCTGTCTTGGGCTACGTCCTGTGGCCCACCAAGTGGCAAGGCACCCGGGACAGGGTCTGGGGGGGGACTCCCATGCATGGCTGTGTTCAGAGAGCTCCGACCGGGCCCCTGGCCCCTGCCAGGCCCTGGGATGGGCACTCTCTTCCTCCAGCATGCCGTATCCTGAGGGGCCCAGACCTGGGAGTCCACTGGGCCCGGGGAGGCTTCTCCTGCCAGTTTGGGTTCAGGGGCCCAGGCCGAGCCCCCACCAGGGCATGGGGCGGGCGCACCCTTCCTCCAGCCTCCTGTACCCTGAAGGTCCCAGGCCTGGGAGTCCACTGGGCCAAGCAACGCTTCCCCTGACAGTTTGGGTTCAGGGGCCCCAGAGGGCCCAGGGGTGGGATCTCCTGTCCGGGGCTACGCCCTCCGGCCCACCAAGTTGCAAGGCACCCGGGACAGGGTCTGGGGAGGTCTCCCATGCATGGCTGTGTTCAGAGAGCTCCGACCTGGCCCCAGGCCCCTGCCGATCGATTTAGCACATTTAGGGGGTCATTCTGACTCCCGCCGGGCGCGGTCACCGCGCGCCCGGCGGGAGCCGCCAAAATACCGTACCGCGGTCGGAAGACCGCAGCGGGTATTTTGAGTTGTCCCCTGGGCTGGCGGGCGGCCTCCAAAAGGCCACCCGCCAGCCCAGGGGAAAATGACCTTCCCACCATGAAGCCGGCTCGTAATCGAGCCGGCGGAGTGGGAAGGTGCGACGGGTGCTACTGCACCCGTCGCGTATTTCACTGTCTGCTATGCAGACAGTGAAATACAAGCGGGGCCCTCTTACGGGGGCCCCTGCAGTGCCCATGCCATTGGCATGGGCACTGCAGGGGCCCCCAGGGGCCCCGCGACACCCCCTACCGCCATCCTGTTCCTGGCGGGCGAACCGCCAGGAACAGGATGGCGGTAGGGGGTGTCAGAATCCCCAAGGCGGCGCAGCATGCTGCGCCGCCTTGGAGGATTCTGACGGGCAGCGGAAAACCGGCGGGAGAACGCCGGTTTTCCTGCACTGACCGCGGCCAAAGCGCCGCGGTCAGAATGCCCTGCGGGGCACCGCCGGTCTGTCGGCGGTGCTCCCGCCGACCCTGGCCCCGGCGGTCTGAGACCGCCGGGGTCAGAATGACCCCCTTAATCTGTTTGGTGATGGACTGCTTGGCCAGCCTTGGCTGTTGTTTCAAGCAAAGAGCTTCCACCCCACCAGGAAACATTCGACTTAGGGGTCTGCTGTTTACAGAGGCCCTTCCCTTACCCAGCAGAGCGAAGTCCAAGCAGCCTGGCAGCTTATGCCCCTCCAACGGTCTGACCAGAGTGGTAAGGGTTGGGTGGTGCCAGGTCCTGCAAGCTGCCTGGCAGTCCAGACACCTGTGTGCTATCATCTTCGTCCACCCAGCAAATTTCCTTAGCAGCTCGGAATGACCATTCCATGGGGTGCCTCTGCTGGCCCAGGCCAGCATGCACCCCTGTCTCTTGCTCAGGCTGCGCCTTGGCCTGGCTGTCCCTCTCCTGTGGAGATGGCTGGTGCCCGCCGGTGCCTGTGTGACCACCCTGTCCTCCCTAGCAAGCCCCAGGCAGGGGCTTCTCCGCAGAAGGCTCCCCCCTGTGGGTATGAAGGTTGGTCCAAGACAGGCATGCGGCTCCCCACCATCCTTCAGGTGCGCTACCTGGTTGATCCTCCCAGTAGCATATGCTTCTCTCAAAGATTAAGCCATGCACGTGTAAGTACACACAGCCAGTACAGTGACACTGCGAATGGCTCATTGAATCAGTTATGGTTCCTTTGATCGCTCCAACTGTTACTTGGATAACTGTGGTAATCCTAGAGCTAATACATGTGATGAACGCTGACCTCCCATGATGCGTGCATATATCAAACCAAGACCAATCCGGGCTTGCCCGGCCACTTTGGTGACTCTAGATAACCTTGGGCCAATCGCATGTACCTGTGACAGCGATAATACATTTGGATGTCTGCCCTATCAACTTTTGATGGTACCTTTGTGCCTACCATGGTGACCATGGGTAACGGGGGATCAGGGTTCGATTCCAGAGAAGGAGTCTGAGAAATGTCTACCACATCCAAGGAAGGCAGCAGGCGCGCAAATTACCCACTCCAGAATCTTGAAGGTAGTGATGAAAAATAACCATACAGGACTCTTTTGAGGCCCTGTAATTGGAATGAGTACTTTCTAAATCCTTTAACAAGGATCCGTTGGAGGGCAAGTCTGGTGAAGCAGCCACGGTAATTCCAGCTCCAACACCGTATACTAAAGTTGATGCAGTTAAAAAGCTTGTAGTTGGATCTTGGGATAGAGCTGGCAGTCTGCTGTGAGGTGAGCTACCGCCTGTCCCAGCCCCTGCCTCTCGGTGCCCCCTTGTAGGAAAATGCCACTGTTGGCATGGTTACCCCCCTCACTTTTTGCCTAGTGTTAATGCCAGTTTTGATTGGAAGTGTGCTGGGACCCTGCTAACCAGGCCCCAGCACCAGTGTTCTTTCCCAAAACTGTACCTTTGTTTACCCAATTGGCACAGCCCTGGCACACAGTTAAGACCCTTGTCAAATATACCCCTGGTACCAAGGGCCCTGTGGTCAGGGAAGGTCTCTAAAGGGCTGCAGCATGTATTGTGCCCCCTAAGGGCCCCCCACTCAGTACATGCACACTGCCTTGCAGCTTGTGTGTGCTAGTGGGGTGAAAAGACAAAATCAACATGACACTCCCCTCAGAGTACCATGCCACCAACCACTGCCTGTGGCATAGGTAAGTCACCCCTCTGGCAGGCCTCATAGCCCTAAGGCAGGGTGCACTATGCCACAGGTGTAGGCATAGCTGCATGAGCACTATGCCCCTACAGTGTCTAAGTCTATTCTTAGACATTGTAAGTGCATGGTCTGGGAATTCATCACTACGAATTTCACAGCACCATAATGGCCACTCTGAATACTGGGAAGTTTGGTATCAAACCTCTTAGCACAATAAACCCCAACTGATGCCAGTGTGGGATTTATTGCAAAATGCACACAGAGGGCATCTTAGAGATGCCCCCTGTATGTCAGCCAGCCTGGTAGTGTAGGACTGACTGGTCTCTGCCAGCCTGCCACTTCAAGATGAGTTTCTGACCATATGGGGTGAGTGCCTTTGTGCACTCTGTGGTCAGAAACAAAGCCTGCCCTGGGTGGAGGTGCTTCACACCTCCCCCTGTAGGAACTTTAACACCTGGTGGTGAGCCTCAAATGCTCAAGCCTGGTGTTACAGCACACCAGGTCACTCCAGCTAGTGGAGATGCCCGCCCCTCCCAGACAAGCCCCCCTTTTGGCGCAAGTCCAGAGGGATAATTAGAAAAACAAGGAGGAGTCACCCCCTCAGCCAGGACGACCCCCTAAGGTGTCCAGAGCTGAAGTGACCCCTTCCTTGAGAAATCCTCTATCTTGCTTTGGGGGAGTAGGACCAATATGGATAGAGATGTGCCCTCCTCCACAGAGGGAGTGGGCACCAGGAGGGTGTAGCCACCCTCAGGGACAGTAGCCATTGGCTACTGACCCCTGACCCTAACACACCCCTAAATTTAGTATTTAAGGGTGAGCCTGAACCCAGCTCTTCAGATTCCTGATGACCTCAAGAAAGAAGAAGGACTGCTGAGCTGAAAACCCCACAGAGAAGAGAAGGAGACAAAAACTGACTTGGCCCCAGCCCTACCGGCCCAGCTCCTGCTTCAAAAAGCTGCAAAAGAAGAAGCAACCCGTTCTGCAGGACCAGCGACCCCTGCAAAGCCTACAGGGGACTGCCTGTATCACTGAGGACCAAGAAACTCCTGTGGACAGTGGACCTGTCCAACAAGAAAAAAAAGAAACCACCTTTAGAGGGACTCTGACCTCACTACAGAAGCGTGAGTCCAAACTACTCTGCACCCGACGCCCCTGGCCTGTGTCTAGAGGAAGCAACCAGCCAGAGAGGACTCCCAGACGATCCCGACCAAGTGTCCACCATGGGCTGACCTCTCCACCCCTCCATGACAATACCTGCAGAGGGAATCCCGAGGATCCCCCTGACTGTGACTGCCCGGGATGAAGGTATCCGATGCCTGGAGAAGCACTGCACCCGCAGCCCCCAGATTCGAGAGAAACCGACCACCAGTGCAGAAGTGACCAGCAGGCGGCCTTCCTCCCTGCCCAGTTGGTGGCTTGCCCGAGAAGCCCCCATGCCTTGCCTGCAGCACCTAAGTGACCCTGAGGTCCGCCCATTGAGTTCCATTGGGAACCCAACGCCCTGTTTGCACCCTGCATCTGGCCACCCCAATGCCGCTGAGGGTGCGTGTTTGGTGCCTACTTGGGGGCTCCTCTAAATCCCCCTGGTCTGCTCTCTGACAATGCGGGTACTTACCTGCAAGCAGACCGGAACTGGAGTACCCCCTGTCTCCATAGACGCCCATGTTATTTTGGCTTCTCTTTGACCTCTGCACCTAACCGGCTCTTTGTTGCTGGTGCTGGGTGTTTGGGATTATCTTGAACCCCTAATGATGGGCTACCTATGCCAAGGAGACTGAACCCGTAAGTTTGTTACTTACCACAAAAACTGTACTTTACGTACCTCCCCCAGGAACTGTTGAAAATTGCAGTGTCCACTTTTAAAATAGCTTTTTGCCATTTTAAGGAAAACTGTGTACATTGTTGATTCCATTCACAGTTCTAAGTATTACTATGCAAAGTACATTTCATTTAATGTACTTACCTTCAAAATGAATCTTGTGGTTCTAGAAATAAATTAAGAAAGAATATTTTTCTATATAGAGTTAAGTCATTGAGTATGTGTTTTCACTTATTGCTTGTGTGTGTACAATAAATGCTTAACACAACCATTTGATAAGCCTAACTGCTGGACCACACTACCACAAATAGAGAATTAGTATTATCTAGTATTGCCTCTGTCAAGCCTCTTGTGGAACCCGTGGACTCTGTGCACATTATGGCCCTAAATATGACATTGGTGGTAAATCCTGCTTACCTATCCCGCTGACGGCCACCAACATGCCATCATGGTGGCGAATATCCGTTTGCCATATTATGACACATCCACACACCAATCTGACAGAATACTGCTACATACACAAATCTGCCAGTCCAAAGGTCAATGCTAAAGTGGCGGTACCAACACCCATACCGTTAGGCCAACAAAACAACGCCCACCACATCATGACCCACAAATCACCACAGCGGACATTCAACGGCGGTAAACCATTGGCAGTACATACCGATGCACTTAGAACGGACACCCAAATACTAAACTGCACAACATTAGCCAATACCAGAAACACCCACCCACACACCTACAGCACTATAAAACACACTCCCACATTACCCACAACTGTTTACGAATACAAATCATTGCCACCAGACTTACACCAAGACCACTGCCTCATCTAGACACACCCACACCACATACACCCGTACATCCCTCACGCACACTACTACGTACACCCAACCACAGTACCCAACACACACACACTTACACACACCACACAACACCCATGTCCCCACAAAGGCACCCCGGATTCACAGATGAGGAGTTGAGGGTCATGGTGGAGGAAATGGTGAGGGTAGAGCCACATCTGTTTGGAGCACAGGTACAGCAGATCTCCATTGCCAGGAAGATGGAGCTATGGCAGAGAATCGTGGACTGGGTGAACTCCGTGGGTCAGCATCCAAGAACAAGGGACAACATCAGGAAGAGGTGGAACGACCTACAGGGGAAGGTATATTCCATAGCAGCAAGGCACCAGCTTTCCATACAGAGGACTGGCGGTAGACCCCACCTCCTCCCCCACAGCTCACAGCATGGGAGGAGCAAGTCTTGGCAATACTGCATCCGAAGGGACTCACTGGAGTTGCTTGAGGACTGGACACTGGTGAGTCAATATTTACAACTTACCACCCCCCCATACCTGCATGCCATCACACCCCCTCACCCTCACTCCCATCATTCCACTCCATCCCACACACTGCACCTACACATATGACTAACCACAATGCTCAGCCCTACATGCAATACCAGTGTGTGGACCGCCCTCCCAGCCCTGCATGGACACCCATCACTAAAGCATGCACAGCATAGGGGAACTAACAATCCCACAATACATCAATATACACAAACCAAGGTGGCAGTGAAACAGCAATGATAGAGGGGAAGCTAGAGATGTAAAATATGTCACAGACATGAAGCATAAAACATCACTTACATCCCCGCAGGTGCCCAGCCAATGTCAGCGGAGGGGAGATGCCACGACAAACCAGTCTCTCAACAGAAGATGCCCCCAGTGATGACAATAACTCTGGACTTCAGGATCTGGATCAACAACCTGGCCCATCAGGGACCACTGGACAGTCGGTCACCCCAGCCCACTCACAGTCCACCACAGAGCCTCCCCCATTAGTATCCAACACCACAGCACCTACCCACCGTCCCCACACCTCTGTCCCGAGGACATGTCAATCAGCAGTGTGCCCACCTGTACAGGGACTCCAGTCCACACCTCACACTCAAGACAATCATGGACCTGGGGACAGTGGCAGTGGGCACACCGTTCAGGGGACAGAGGCACAGGGCAACAGGAACACTGGGAGGACTGCTGTGAGCCAGGGGAAGGACAGGCCCAGGGAACCGACTCTCCAGAAGGCACTCACCAAGATCCTGGGTGTCGACCAACAATCCCAGGACACGATGGGCCAGATCCTTTACAACATGCAGGAGAACAAGGGGCTGCAGAGGAACACCATCAGGAGATCAGGGAGGACTTGCAGACTCTCAACACCACCATGATCTCCGTAGCAGGGGTACTGGCAGACATGGCCAGCATCATCAGGGAATCGACAGCACACCAGCGGGCCCCTACCACTAGCCAGTCTATTGACCAGCCCACCACCTCTGCTGCATCTAGTGTGCAGGAGGCCCCGCCACGGGACCCACAGGCCATCAGCAACCCTCCCCCTGCAGAATGTGAACCACCCCGCAAACATTCCCTGTGACTCAGACAGAAGCCAGAGACACTTGCCAAGACCAAGACCACCACCAGGAAATGAGACTCTCCTGATTGTCCCCTTGTGTCCCACCCTGTCACCTTGTCCACTTTGAAATGCCTTTGTTCCCCTTTCCAGGGTCCCTTGGATACTACACCTGTGCTACAAACAGACTGGAACAATACCCTGGACTTTCCTCTACCATCACCCCATTCCTTTGCACTTTATCCTCAATTTTATAGGACCACAATAAAACCCTTGAACACAACTTGACTGATAGTATTTTATGTGTCGAAAATGTGCATTTAGGGGAATAGTCACATCTGTTGCAAATTATATGGAACTGTGGTGGCATACAATTAATGACCTGTAACTGTCTGTAGTAATCACATCCGGACACTGTTGTCATATCCCCAACATCTGTAAAATGACAAGCCATAGGTGACAGTAAGTTTAGATGCAAAGGAAGCGAATGCCATAATGCCACAGTCACACAGATTAAATCAATATTCAGACCAATGATCAGTTCCACTGTCTCACCTGTGTGTCATTTGAAGTATTGATGTATAACTGATGTTCTATTGTCCATATCCTCATCCTCTGCCTCCTCATCCTCACTGTCCTCAGGGTCCACTGCTGCCACAGGGGCATCTCCAATCTCCACCTCCAGCAGAAAAGGCACATGCTGTCTGAATGCCAGGTTATGCAACATGCAGCATGCCACTACTATCTGGCAGACCTTCCCCGGTGAACAGCCCAGGGATCCACCTATCAGATGGAGGCACCTGAACCTGGTCTTCAGGAGGCCGAAGGTCCTTTCAATTATTCTTCTGGTTCGCCCATGTGCCTCATTATAATAGTTCTCAGCCCCTGTCCTGGCATTCCTCACATGGGTGAGGAGCCATGAAAGGTTTGGGTAGCCAGAGTCCCCTGCACATAGTGAGGGACAAACTTTATTCTTACACAATCCAATGGGGATAACACCTCAAGGCATACACTGACAGACAGTGGGTGGGGACTCTGGCTCACCTATAGCCACACCCTGTGCCTCTGTAGTTGGCCCATCATATTTGGGATGCTGATATTCCTCAGGACAAAGGTGTCATGCACCGGCCCAGGATACTTGGCAGTGATGTGGGAGATGTACTGGTCAGCCAGGCACACCATTTGCACATTCAATGAGTGGAAACTCTTCAGATTCCTGAACACCTTTTCTGGTGGGGGGGGACTAATGCAATATGTTTATAGTCAATCGCCCCAATAATATTGGGGATATGGCCCATTGCATAGAATCCTGCCTTAACAGTTGCCAATTTATCCATCTGGGGGAAAACAATGTAGCTGCACATGTGCTACACCAGGGCAGACAGAACCCTTGCCAGCACGATTGAGAACATTGGCTGTGACATTCCTGCTATCAAGCCCACTGTCACTTGGAAAGAACCAGTTGCAAGGAAATGGAGCACTGATAGCACTTGCACAATAGGGGGGATTCCAGTGGATGATGGATGGCTGATATCAGGTCAGGTTCCAATTGGGCACACAGCTCTGTAATTGTGGCCCTGTCCAGTCTATAGGTGAGTATAATATGCCTGTCATCCAGCGTAGCCAAGTCGACAAGTGCTCTGTACATGTGGGTTTGTCTCCTCCTCCTATTCATCTGCAGCGGTAGGTATCTAAGGGACACAAGAGTGAGTAGGCTGTCACAATATGAACAATGGAACCCCCACCTCAGTGTACATTGAGCATCAATGTGATGGGACAGTGGGATTGGCAATGTATGTGCTATTTTAGGCAATGACACAGTTATGGTTTATCTGATCGTTGTCCACCACCATGAAATGGCGACCGCCTGTCCTGTATCTTGGGACAAGTGGAAGTGAGATAATTCCGCTGACATTAGGCGTCATGGCGGAAGGCGGTTTTGCAGTGACGTGCAATTCCTCATTGGCTAACATGGGGCTCCATGGAGTACAGTGGCCAATGGGGATCAGCGGTGACGGTATACATCGCTGCGGACGTGACCGCCACTTACCTCTCTAAATCCTCACTTGTTTCCTGACTTTCCACAGGACGACACCTATACTGCATGTGCTGCTGTGACCTGTAACTAGAAACAACCATGGCCCGTGTGACCGGGAAAAGGGCCTGCCTCCACTTCGGAGGAGTTGGAGCGACTGGTGGATGGGGTCCTACCCAAGTTTGGACTGCTGTATGGGCCTCCAGAACAACAGGTGAGTACACCATGGACACGATGCATGTGGGAAGGATACATGGGGATATGTGTGCACGCATCGCGTCATCGGGGGATGTCTGGTGGTAGTGTACATGGTGGGCGCCGGACGATGTGTGTGCCAATGGTGATGGAAACGGGATTGGTGGGCCATATGTTTGACAGGCTCGATTGTATGTGTAATGGTGTCCTCCTATCTGCATTCCCTCTGCAGGTCAGCGCCCATCAAAAGAAAGGATTGTGGCATGCCATTGCGAAGGACGTGTGGACCCTGGGGGTCTACATCAGGCGGAGCACCCACTGCACGAAACGGTGGGAGGACCTGAGACGCTGGGCATGGAAGACCGTGGAGGCCCAGCTGGGAATGACTTCCCAACAAGGAAGGGGTGCCCATCGGAACCTGACCCCCCCCCCGATGACCCGCATACTGGCAGTGGCCTACCCCGAGCTGGATGGGTGCTTGAGAGCATCACAGCAGCCACAAGGGGGTGAGTACAGTGGGCATTACTACAATGTTTGGTAGGTGGCATGGGATCCGGGTGCTGCATGTGAGTTAGTGGGTGCCCCTTAATGCTAGGCCATACATTGCAGCGTGATCAAGGTCAAGGGTAATGGGTGTATGGCAAATGGAGGTAACCTAGCATTCCATGTCAGTCAGGACTTTGTGGGTCCCAGGAGGGGTGCAGTTGGTGGTGTTTGGCCCTCATCTTGCTGTGGCATCTACCCAAATCAATGTCAGTGCAATGCATAGTGCTCAATCCTGATCCCTGTGTGTGACGGTGCTGTGTATGCCAACTGTGGTGTTTGTGCTGTAATTGACCCCGTGTTCTCTTTCACTCTCTACCCCCATTTTTCCTTCTGTAATCCTGTCCATGTGTGCATTAGCATCATCTGGCGGAGGAGCAGGGGCACCAGCGACAGAGGGAGCTGCATCCCACAGGACCCAAGAGGCAGAGTCTACTGACGCTGAGGGAACCAGTGGACCGGAGGGTGAGGGGAGCACTACGACAGAGAAAGGAGTTGACAACACTGACTCAGGTACCTCCTCTGATGGAATTTCTCTGGTGGTGGCGGACACCTCTTTGGCCACCCCAGCTGCAGGTACAGCCACCAGCCCCATAGCAGCACCGCCTTCCCAGTAGCCCCTCAGTGAGTTGCCCTTGCCTGCTCACCCAGGAGGGTGGGCATCTCCTTCACCCCAGCCACCTCAGGCCCTGCCCGAGTGAGCCCTGCTGCCATGAGTGACGAGGCTATTGACCTCCTGAGATCCATCTCTGTAGGGCAGACAACCATTGTGAATGCCATCCAGGGGCTGGCATCCCAGATGCAGCAATCCAGTGCATTTCTGGAGGGCATCCTTGGTGGATTGGCAGCCAAACAGAGATCGATTCAGGCTCTGGCCTCCTCTCTGATGGCAGCCATTGTCCCTGTTCCTACTGTCCCCCACCAACTACCACTTCCCACTCCCAGTCTCCGCAACCCAAACCCATACCATGCACACATACTGATGAGCATGCACACAAGACAACACACAAGAGTGGCACAGTCAAATACAGGCACCAACTTCAGCCCACAAGCACTCACACAAACACCAGACAGTTGCAGACAAAACCAAATCCACTGCCTACACTGTCTCCCCCTCCTCCTCCCCCTCCACCTTCCTCACAGTCACGTCCACACTCACACCTGCATGCACTGCTTCAACATTCACCACCAGCATCCCCACACCAAGCAGCACATCCCCCTTACTTGCAGACACCTCCACAGCATCCATCCATGTGTCCCCTATGTCCTCTCCCACCCTGTCAGTCCCCCCTCCTAAAGGACACAAACGCAGGCACTCAGACACCCAACAGCCATCCACCTCACATCAGCACACTCCCCATGCACCTGCACCCAAGTCCAGCAGAAGTACTCCTCCAACAACCACTCCCTCAACCTCCTCTCCCATCCCTCCTCACACATTTCGCTCGACCGTCCCTAAAAAAACGTTCCCTTGCCCAACTTGACCTCTTCCCTCCCCCCACTCCGTCCTGCGCGTAACAGCAGGGTCCCAATGACCCAGCCCAGCACCTCAGCCAAACAGTCCACGGGAGAGTGGAGGCACCTCCTAGTTGTGGAGGCAAGACAGTGAAGGATCCCACTCCACCAGCCATCAGCAGCCCTCACCTCCAGCAGAGGCTGCCCAGGAGGCACCTTCCACAGCTGATACACAGCAGCCCTCACCTCCAGCAGAGGCTGGCAGGGTACCACTACCATCACCACCAGTGGTCACTGAGCCCTCACCTCCAGCTGAGACGGTGCAGCCCTCACCTCCAGCAGCGGACATGTAGGCCACCCTCCAGGGAGTGCTGTGCAAGGATCCCCCAGAAGCTGTGGGCAAGTTCCCCACCTGAGAGACTGTGACCTTGCACTCTCAAGCAAAGGGAAATGGGCATGGACCCCCCTCCAGAACCAGTGGGCAAGTTCCCCACCTAAGAGACTATGACCTTGCACTCCCCAGCAAAGGGAAATGGGCATGGGCCCCCCTCCAGAAGCAGTGGGCAAGTTCCCCACCTGAGAGACTGTGACCTTGCACTCCCCAGCAAAGGGAAATGGGCATGGAGCACCCTCCAGAAACAGTGGGCAAGTTCCCGACTTCGGCTCAGGTGCCCCCCACCACTCTCCCACCTGAGGTGCCTGCCCACTTAAATAATGATGCCCCTGCACAGTTCTGTGAGGATGTCGTCAGGAAACGAGTTGGGCCTTGCACTATGGCCATGTGAGCCCTTAGTACTTTGGACTGGGCATTGGCCCTTTGTGGACAATTGTTCAGATCTGGTTCATGTGGTGGCTTTTGCCTTGCTAATACATTTTCAGTACTTCCGAACTCTAGTCCTTGTATTATGCCGTGTGTCGTGTGCCATGGATTTATGTCTGTAGCTGGTTGTGTGTATGGTGTGCGTGTCTTGTGTGTGCTGTGCGTGTGTCAATGTCCTTTTCCTCCCTCCCTCCCTTGTGTGCTAGGTGGCTATACTCACCGTCATCGCCTTCATCGGCGATAGGGAAGACTTGCAGTTCCAGTTCCATGCCAGAGTTGTTCTTCTCTGTGTCTCTGATAGTGAGTCTTTGGTCTTCTGTGCAGTGTTTCCTCCAGGCTTTTGACAGTGTTGGTTATGCCACGATTTGGTTCCGCCCCGGAAATCGTGGCAGATTGCAAGGTCATGATAAGTTAGGCGGTACCTTGTCTTCCGCCTGGCTGTTGATGGCTACCACCATGGTGAGTGGTGTTAACGCCCTGGCGGACGGTGTGGTACATTGGCTGTCTATGGGAGTTATCACCGCCATGGTCAGCCTTTTGGCGGTATTTCTGCCACTTTATCACTCACCGCCAATGTCATAATGACCACCTGTATCTCATTTTGATATAGTATGTACAGAGCCAGCTTCCTACAAACACCAAAAGTGAATTTTGTAACTAAGATCTTGGGGACAATTACATGGGATTGCCACCTTTTCCAGGGAAACTATGTGGGGGTCTGATTCCTAAGTAGGAATTTATGTAAAATCCTCTATGTTTATTTCTAACATGGCTTTTCTGTCTCTGTTTACTTTAAGATAAGTAGCACTGCTGAAGAAACCAACTGCAGACCGTGACATCCTATCTAATTTCTCTTTATTGCCATTAACTGTGAAGATTTTAAAGAAGTACGACAGTCAGTCATTCAGTCAATAAACTTTATTCATTCAAAGTATGGCCATAAAAGTACAAATAAATATAAAAAATACATAGAAAATAAGACCATCAAGTTTACACGAATACACACCCTTGTCATCAGATCATCAGACTGACCCCCCAAAACGTCCATAGCAATATACTCAGGGCCTGATTTATAGAAAGTCAGTGCCACCTTTGTGTCATTTTTTGATGCAAAAGGGGCACAAACTTACAAGTTATAATTATACTATATACAAATATATAATTATATTTCGTAAGTTTGCGCTGCCTTTGTTTAATTTTTTAACGCAAAAGCAGCACAGAATTACAAGTTATAATTTTATTAATATATTTATACGTATATATATAATTATATTTTGTAAGTTTGCGCTGCTTTTGCTTTAAAAAATGACACAAAGGTGGCGCTAACTTTTCATAAATCAGGCCCTAGTACATAACAGAAATAGCAATTTCATCTAAAGACAAGCAACCCAAGCCTAAATGGCGGCTAAAATAAAACTAAAAACTGTTAAGATGCATATTTTCGCCTTATAATAATTGAGGCGGTCATGTAGCTAAGAACAGATGCACAAATATCCACTGACGTCAAACTTGGCAGAAATGGTAAACTTTCTTTATAGGTAGTAAAACGCTTATTTAATGACAGAGGTCGTAAAAAGCGTAGTCTAGGAGAAGAATACAATGTACAAAAAAGCTGAAAATGTTCAGTGGATTGCTTGGTGTGCCCATCACATGGGCAAGGGGGCAGGGAAGCATGCCAAGAATCACTTTTTAGAAAAGCAACCACTAGATTCAGCCTCAATCTAGTGAGGTAGGATCGATGTTGGGGATTAACTGTCCATAATAAACAAGGCTTCACACTTGTTGACGTAATGATTTGCATATACCTTATAACTGCGGATATACCTAGAATACCTTTAAGTCTTGTGTCCTCTCTGGCTGCTCCAAAAAGTGCCTTCAATTTAACTTTAAAGTTAGGGGTACTCCCCGGATTATCAAATACGTAGGCACAATCGAAAGTGTAAAAGGTAGTTTTTATATAGGCCAACCAGGGAATCTGCTTCATATTATTTTGACATAAACAGTCAGTACTTTCCTAGAAAAAACTCAATCAATCAGTTTTTGTAAAGCACTGCTACTCACCCATGAGGATCTCACGGCCCTGGAGGGAAGGGGCCTCATCCGAAGAGCCACGTCTTCAGGTTCTTCCTGAAGATGGTGAGCAACGGGCTTTGTAAGAGGTCCCCCCCTTCTCTACTCCCCCTCAGCGCCTTGAGACCCTCACGGGTGAGTAGTGCATTTTACAAATTCCTGATTGATTGATTGAGGTGCAGGGGGAGGTTGTTCCAGCTCTTTGCTGCAATGTAGGTGAAGGATCGTCCTCCGGCGATGGTTTCGCGGATGCGAGGGATGGTGGCCAGGGCCATCTGGGCGGAGCGGAGGGATCTGGCACGGGTGTGGAAGGGGAAGCAGTGGTTCAGGTAGGCTGGTCCTGCATTGTGTATGGTCTTGCACGTGTGGGTGAGTAGCTTTTCGCCCTGTAGTCAGTGGAGGGTCCTCAGGTGTTGGGAGATGTGTTCTTGGCGTGGGAGGTCCAGAATGAATCTGGCAGCAGAATTCTGGATGAGTTGTAGTTTTTTTATTTTTCTAGTTGAGGTGCCGGCGTAGAGGGCGTTGCCGTAGTCGGGCTTGCTTGTGACTAAGGCATGGTTGACTGTCCTGCAACAGTCTGCTGGGATCCATCTGAAGATCTTCTGAAGTTTGCAGAGTGTGTGCCAGCAGGACGAGGTGACTGAGTTTACCTGGTGGTTCATGGATAGGGAGGAGTTGAGGATAATTCCTAGGTTGCGGGCATGCTCAGTCGTGCAGGGGGACGCTGAGGGAGGTGGGCCACCAGGAATCATCCCAAGCTGAGGTGGCATTTCCGAAGATGATGAGCTCAGTCTTGTCGGAGTTGGGCCTGAGACAGCTTTCTTTCATTCAGGTGGCGATGTCTTCGGTGAGGGAAATTATGAGTTGTTTGTCATCGGCATATGACACGATGTTCATCCTGTGGCTTCTGACGATGGCAGCGAGAGGGGCCTTGTATATGTTGAACAGTGTGGGACTCAGTGAGGATCCTTGGGGGACTCCGCAGTTGAGTCCTGTGGGTCTTGCAGTGTAGGGTGGGAGTCTGACCGTCTGTGTCCTCTCGGAGAGGAAGTAGTGGATCCATTCCATGGTTCTTCCGCAGATTCTGATGTCATGGAGTCTGGTGCGCAGAGTGCTGTTGGAGGCCATGTCGAAAGCTGCTGAGAGGTCGAGGAGTATGATCGCTGTGGTGTGGCCGCGGTCTAGGAGTAATCGGATGTCGTCAGTGGCTGCCTGGAGGGCTCTCTCCATGCTTTGGTTGCTGCAAAAGCTGGACTGGGAGCTGTCCACAGAGTTGTTGGCCTCGATGAAATTCCGTAGTTGTACGTTGATTGCTTTCTCCAGTACTTTGGTGGGGTAGGGTAGCGGCAAGATGGGCTGGAAATTCTTTAGTTGTGATGGGCCGGCTGAAGGTTTCTTCAGGAGAGGACATATTTCAGCGTGTTTCTAGTCCTCAGGGAAGGTGCCAATGTTGATGGAGCAGTTGACTGTGTCCGGAGCTCGGGAGCAATGGGGGCGATGGATGCGCTGTCTCTGATGTATATATGGTGCGGGCAGGGGTCCGTGGGGGCTACGGAGTGGGTGCTGTTCATGATGCTGAGTTTCCTCTGTGGTGAGCATGGACCAACTGTGGATGGTCTGGGTGGGTTCTGGGGGGTGGGTTGGTCACAGGTTCTGGTACCAGGATTTTCCGGGAGGAAGCTGTCGTATATGTCCTGGATCTTGTGGTGGAAAAGAGGTGGTGAGATTGTCGCAGAGGTCCTTTGATGGGGGATGTGAGTGACTTTGGAGGGGGGATCTGTGAACTCGTTGATGACTGAGTAGAGTTCCTTAGAGTTGTGCGCAGAGGAGTTGATGCGCTCCCGGAGTGCGTCCTTCCTTGCATTCTTGATTTTTCGGTGATGAGCAGCGATTGCGGCTCTGAATGAGGTGAGGTCTTTGCTGGTTTGGCTATTCCTCCATTTTTTCTCGAAAGGTCTGCGGGTACGCTTTGATTCTTGGAGTTCGTTTGGCCGATGTCAGCTGGGGGGCTAGAGTGTTGGTGCATTCGGTGATCAATGCGTTGAGATTGTGCGCTGCTGTGTTGGCGTCATTGGAGGGAGCAGGGAGGGATTTGGCGAGCGATGTGGTGATTTCGTTCCATTTCCTGTGGGAGGTTCTGGGGTGCAGGTGCAGCTGCTGCGTGCGGTGATTGTGAAATGTATGCAGCAGTGGTCAGTCCAGTCTGGGGTGTAGATGGTCTCGATGGTGATCCGTTTGCTTGAGGTGAAGATGGGGTCCAGTGTGTGTCCTGCGATGTGTGTGAGTAAGGAGACCAGCTGTCTGAAGCAGAGGGTGGTGAGGTTGTCGAGTAGAGCGGTGGTGTGTAGATCGGCACGGTCCTCGAGGTGGAAATTCAGGTCGCTGAGGAGGAGGTAGTTGTCTGACGCCAGGGCCTGAGGGTAGCGATGTCTACAACATCATCTATGAAAGCTGGGCAGGAGCCGAGGTACACCAGTGTGCAGTGGATGGAGGAGTTGTTGTTGGAGTGGACCAGGAAGTGAAGGTGAAGGTGTTCGATTGTGGTGCATTGTTCTTCTGGGACGGCCTTGACATGTGGTGAGGACTTGTGGACAATGGCAAGTTCTCCATCCAGGTGGGAGGGTCAGTCCCTCCTTAGGATGCTGTATCCGTCGGGAATGGTGATGGCGATGTCTGGTCCCGAGGTGGGATTGGTCCATGTCTCGGTAAGGAAGGCGATGTCCGGTCAGGCGGTGTCGATCAAAAACTAGCTTGCAGGCTTTTCCATATTTTAAGCCATAGGAGTAGGGGTGCCTATTTAATGTGATCTTCAATATGACCAAACCTAACTCTGTACAGACAATAAAGTTGGTGGTAGCTCTGGGAACTGCTACAAGTCTACTTAAAAAGCTGTTTTCTCCAGTCTGCAATTTCCAGGATTGGGTGTATCCCCAGACCCCTGCACCATTGGTTCTGACTGCCACACATTTGCTGTTATAAATTTGGAGCAAGCCTTGCACCAGCTTTTGCCTTAACAGTTTGAAACTCTGAATATGACCTCTCCCCCCATCTTTTGTGCCCTTAGGGTTAAAAGTCTATCCCAATGTCCCCTTGCATCAAATAAAATGTTTAAATAGTTAAAATCTGAGATTTTCTCTATTATTCTCCCCCATATATAAAATGTTTTTGTTTTAAGATTTTTTTGTGCCCCATGACATTATAAGGGATTTTTGTTGGTTTACCAATAGCTTAAGATTTTGCATCTAATCATTAAAACCATCCAAAAGTTTTTGGAGCCCATTTGTAATACGTGCTAGTAGAACTGCACCGTCTACGTACAGCAGAACATGTACTAATTGATCTCCAATTTTGGGGACATCTTCAGTACACCTACTCAGGGCTATGTCTAAAGAGTTTATATTTAAATTTAGTAAAGAAAAGGCACTAAAATACAGCCCTGCCTAACACCCCTAGCCACTGTTATTGAGTCCGTGCAATCTCCTGTGGTTGAATAGTGCACTCTAGTAACAGAATCCTGGTGGAGTTGCATTATGAGATGTAATAAGGGAGTTTCGATTCCTGCAAGTTTCATCATGCCCCACAAGAGCCACTTATCAACCATGTCAAAGGCACAGGAAAGGTCCATAAAAGCCATGTACAAAGTGCGTTTTCTGGCCTTCACATATTTTCCGATAATGAGTTGGAGATTCAAAGCTTGTTCTATAGTTCCTAGCCCAGGGCGACCATACTTTACCAGACTAAAGGAATAGGTCTCCTTTGCCCAGGTTTCTAGTTTACCTAAAATGAAGTGGCCTAAGATTTTCACTGTCGAGTCGATTAAGGGGATTGTGCGGTAACAAGCTGGCAAGTTCCTGCTTTCTTGTTTGAATAAGGGTACAATAATAGACTCTCTCCAAGAGGTGACCGGTTCGGCCATCACTGCGACTTGCAGTATATTGTTAACCAGGCGGGACCAGAACTCCAAATTACATTTATACAGATCAACTGGAACTCCATCTAGCCCAGGGGCCTTGCCATTAGTAGCAGGCATAATCACGTTTGTAACCGAGGCCAGGTCTACAGAATTTGTGACGTATCCTCTATCTATAGAGTGCCCACTCTCAAAAACATCCTGTTGCTCATTATTTTTCTGAATTGAATGCTGCCAAATAATGGCCAACCCACTCTTGTTCGGTAATATGGCAGAATAATCCAATCGGCAAATTATCTGCAGAGAGCGGGTGATTTATAATACTCCAAAATAATCTGCAATCCTTCAGTCTTGCAGTTTGATAAAAGTCTGCCCAGGCTATTGACCTAACTTAATTTTTCCTCCCCCATGGCTTCATTATATTTAGACTTTGCAGTCCAACGTGATTAACTTTTGGTTTAGTGGAAAACCATCAGTGGCCCATACGCTCTCTCATGGGTCTGTTCAAAATTAGGTCATCGGCTAACACACTGCAGAGCCTCTCTTAATTTCACAAGATGCTTGATGGGTCATCCAGCTCCGACAAACAGCCCAAAATCTCACTTGGATTATTGATAATCAAGTTCTCAAAAACTGTCTTGGGTTTATGGAATCCCATCGGATGCAAACCTCCTTATTTACCAAATAGGTAAGTGGTGCAGAAGCTTTCATAGCTGAACAATCCCTTGCGTAGAAAAACATTTTTACTGAGACAGCATCATGACCACTAAAAGGTAACAGCAGAACCTCATAATCTAGGGCATACTGAATCAAATCTCTCCATATTAAAACAAAATCAATTGTGGAACCCTTTCATCGTCCAAAAAAGGTTGGAGGGTCCTGGGATTCAGTTACCCTCCCCTGAATACCTCAGGTAAATATTAAATCATGAGATAAGATCAGTTGATTTAAAGCTTCCCCATAGGGCGTATGTAAAAAATGACCCATGTCACCCTTCTGGAATTTGGTAAGACCACAAATGCGCTCCCTATCATAGGGACATTTAGGGGATATTGAAATCACTTACCCATATTATAGAGGTACGGTTAGCTCTCTTATCTTCATATTTGATAATCAACTCTCCTAGTTCTTCAATAATATAGGTGAGTTGAACTGAACAAAAATAAAATTAAAATTAAAATGAACTTACAATGGTTAGGCAAAACGACACCTAAAATCTGGTAATTGGCCAGTGAGTCTAATAATTTTAACGATTTATTAGCATTGAATCGGCCACAGGCTGATTCAATGCTAATAGGTGGGGTAAATTTGGACAACTGAACTTAATGGCATGACTGGCCTTTCCTGATTGAGACTGCTTTGATCTAGTTTAATTAATCAGCTTAGATTAATTAACTTATCATCTAGATCTGCAATACCCTCAAAGAGTGGGCAAAACTTAGGGACATATTTAAGAGCCCATTAGCGCCATTTCAATGCCACATTAGCTTCATTTTGGCGTTAGGAGGCCAAAAACACTGAGCCAGGTTTACAAAGTGGTACAATGAATGCATTGCGCCACTTTGTAACCCTTTACGCTACATCATGCCTGCGCCAAGCATAACATATGCAAAGGGGGCATTTCCAGGTTAGGGGGGCTGAAAAATGGCACATTTCCTTTTGCCATTTTTTTCCGCACTTTTAACACCTGCTCAGAGCAGGCATTAAAATGAGGCTTACATTGGTTACAATAGGCCTCTGGGTGCTTTGCAGGATTAGCGTTAGAATTTTTTATGCTAATCCTGCAAAGCACCAGACTAGCATTAAAATTTTTGACTATCGCCACAGTGCGCTGTATTTTAAATACAGCGCACACATGGTGACGTTAGGGGGGCGCTAAGGAGCGCAAGAAAAGTTCTTCTTAAATATGCCCTTTAGAGCTCAAAAGATCGCTTAAGTGTAATTTAATCAGTCCCATATGTCCCCTGTAGGTGGAAAGGCCTCTACTGTCACAAGTTGACCACCAGTTACAGGCCCCTGCTTCATGTTGTTCGCAGATGCTTTAGTTACTCTTTTAAGCCGTTTAGAGGGTCTCTCGGCCTCCACATGGTCTAGCCCAGGATCTATAGCCTCCCTGGTAGTATAAACATCTTTCCAGGCAGGAGAAGATATTCCCGTACCCACAGGACTACAACCTTGACTCTCTTCAACATCTGAAGACATTTGTGCAATGCCATGATAGTCCTAGAACATAGATCTTCCTCCAGTCCTGAAGAAGGGGAGAGTGGGAGGATCTCTGTATTCAGTGAGAGACGCCGTTCTGCAAGTTCGATCTCGTTAGCAACTAGATCAACCGCCCTGACCAAAAAATTATCAATTGTTGAACATGAATAGTTTTTTTGTGAGTCCAGGTTTCCTGTTTTTCTTTTTCCCATTATTCCGCCAACGTGAAACTTCTCAGAGCACAACAAACTGTTTACAATGAATATAAGTCGGAACAACTAATGCTGGAAACACACATGCCTAAACAACACGGTTGGAACAACAACTGCGTTGTTACCATAAATGCCTTTACCACAAATGCCTTAACAATGATTTTTCATTGTAAAGACATTCCTGGTAAAGGCAGGGGTGGAACGGCATGCATGGTTCCAGCATGTGGCCCCCCCCACCTGACCTGGCACCCCTAAAACAATCGTACCCCAACCCCCGCCCTCGCCCCTAAAAACAATTTTACCCCTACTCCACTACCCCAACTCCCACCCTTAAAACTTAAACTACCCCCTGACCCTGAAACTACTGCAACCCTCCACCACCCTAAAACTTAAACTACCCGACACCCCACCCCACCCCACCCCTAAAACTACCGTGACCCCACACCCCCTAAAACCTAAACTACCCCGGTCCCCACCACTGCCCCTAAAACTACCCCAACCACCCACCCCGCCGCTAAAAACCTAAAAGTACCCCCTGCCCCTAAAACTACCCCCCAATCCTGCCCCAGCCCCAATTACCTGACTACCGTGACTCCCACCCCCTCTAAAACTTAAACTAGCCCGACCCCCACCCCGCCCCTAAAAACTGAAAATACCCGACCCGCCCCTAAAACTTCTGTGCCCCCAACCTCTAAAACCTAAACTACCTGACCCTCCACACCGCCCCTAAAAATGAAATTACCCTTACCCCCCACCCTGTCCCTAAAACTACTGCAACCTCCCACCCCCTAAAACCTAAACTATCCGCCCCTAAAAACTAAAAATACCCGGACCCCCCACCCCGCCCCTAAAACTACTGTGATTGTCCACCCCCCTAAAACCTAGACTACCCCAAACCCCCACCCCACCCCTAAAAACTAAAAATACCCCGACCTCACACCCCGCCCCTAAAACTGTGACCCCCACCCCTAAAACCTAAACTACCCAGCCCCGCCCTTAAAAGCTAAAAATACCCCTACCCCCAACCCTCTCCCCTAAAACTACCACGACCCCACCCCCTACAACCTAAACTACACCAACCCCCACAACCGCCCCTAAAAACTAAAAATAAACCCACCCCTACACCCCGCTCCTAAAACTACTGTGACCCCCTACCCGACTAAAACCTAAACTACCCTGACCCTCCTCCCTGCCCCTAAAAACTAAAAATACCCTGAACCCCCACCCCGCCCCTAAAACTTCAGCAAGCTCCCTAAAACCTTAACTACCCCGACCCCCACCCATAAAATCTAAGAATACCCCGAACCCCCAACCCTGCCCCTAAAACGGCCCCAGCCCCACTTACCTGACTGCATCCTGCTCCGAAGCCGACTCCCTTCTTCTCTGCCTTAACCATGTATGTGCGTTGTTCAGTACATGCGTGGTTAAGGCACAGAAGAACGAAGTAGTGGTTAATGAAAGCGTTGTTCCATTGTCATTGTTCACAACTTCGTTTTTCCAGAGTCGTGGTTTGGTATGTTTCCCGTTTACAATACCTTATTGCCAGAGAAAAGGCGGTCCCGGGATTCTCCTAGACCAGGAAGTGAGGCCAGCTTCTGTCAGGCTATGATGAGCTAAGATGGGCCCGTCTTGGTCTCGTCTTGGCCCAGGCACATGCCTGGGCACGTCCCACACTGCATCTGACAACAATGAATTAGAGCTACTGTCAGTGCTGAAAGAGCTGCAGCTATCAGCAAACAGGGAGACACCCAGAGAACTTGTGATGCTGGATCTGTCTGCTGCATTTGATATGGTGCCTGATGCCATTCACCTATCCAGAATGCAGGAAATCGGGATTGAGGGGGTTGTCATCCATAGATGTCCGACCTGGAGTCCGCCCATATAGGTCGTACTTTGAATGTCTAAAACAAGGAGTATCCCAAGGGTAGGTGCCAAGTCCACCACTTTTTAGCATCTCTATATTCACATTGGCACAGCAAATTCCATCTTTTAGCATAAGTTGTATGAACTATTCTAATGGCACTCAGCCCGTTACTGCAATGGATAGGTTGAGTCCTACTCACTGTGAGACTTTCCATCAAGGCAGTAATTTCTTCCTGGCTTAGTGGCAACACCTTAAGATTTAACTCAAATAAGACAGAGGTACTCTGTATACAACATTATAATATATCCAGTACATTGCTGGCTTATTACCTCTCCATAATCAGCAAAAGCAGTAAAAAATATGGGTTTTTACCTAGATCCTCTATTGTCACTGGCTAGGCAGGTTAATCATTTTACTTCATAGTGTTTCCATCTACCGAGAGCAATAAAAAGGTTCTATCATTCTTAGCCAGAGTGACATATTGCGGTGTTATACAGGCCACCATTCTTAGTCAATTAGGCCCAGATTTATGGGCTTTTGACGCAGGGCAGTGCAGCAAGTCACCTTGCTGCACTGCCCTGTTTCAAAGGGAAAGAGCAGGAGTACGTAATATCTATGCATGTTTGTGCATTCCTGTCCTTACCCGCTGCACTGGTGCCATTTTGGCAGCCTAGCACCAATGCAGGGTGTCTGTGTTGTAGGCAGGATTGTTTTGGTGCAGGAAGAAACAACGTTTTGCAGAAAAACAATCTTAGGAGGCATTTTCCTCACTCGATGTGTGCAGCAGAATGCTGCAGAATGCAGCACACATAGAAAGAGTAGAAAACAAGGAGAAATAAAGATATTTAGTAGTGGAGTAGTGTACAGAGGTGCAGTGCAGAGCAGAGTACAGTGCTGTAGAGTGCAATGGCATAGAGTGGAGTGATGCAGAGTGCAGTGGCATAGAGTGCAGTGGCATAGAATGCAGTAGTACAGAGTAGAGAGGTGTAGAGTTCAGTGGCGGAGAGTGCAATGTTGCAGAGTAGAGTGTCAGTGCAGTGGAGTAGAGTGGTACAGAGGGCTGCGGCGTAGAGTACAGTGGTGCGGAGTAGAGGGCAGTGGCGTACATTGCAGTTGTTTAGAGTGCATTAGCATGGAGAGCAGTGGCATAGACTGGCATTGGGCAGAGTGGCACAGCGTACAGTGGAGTATAGTGGCATACAATAGAGTGGCAGAGAGTGCAATAGTGTAAAGTGGTGCATTGGCATAGAGTGCAGAGTAGACCTGAATGGCATAGAGTGCAGTGGCGTAGAGTGGTGCAGTGCAGAACAGAGTATAGTGCTGTAAAGTGCAGTGGCATAGAGTCGAGTTATGCAGAGTAGAGTGATATAGAGTGTAGTAAAATAGAGTGTATTGGTGCAGAATGCAGTGGTACAGAGTAGAGTGGTGTAGACTATAGTGGCAGCCTGTGCACTGTTGCAGAGTAGAGTGTCAGAGTGCAGTGGTGCATAGTGCAGTTGTGTAGAGTGCATTGGCGTAGAGTGCGGTGGTTTAGAGTGCAGTGGTGTAGAGTGGCATAGAGTGCAGTGGCATATAATAGATTGTTTCAGAGTAGAGTGCAGTGGCATAGAGTGGAGAGGTGCAGGGTAGGGTGTAGTGGCATAGAATGTAGTGGTGTAAAGTGGATTGCTTCACAGAAGAGTGAAGTGGTGTAGAGTGGAGAGATGCAGGGTAGAGTGGAGTTGCGTAAAGTGGCATAGAATGTGATGGCATAGAGTAAAGTGGTGTAGAGTGCTGTATCATAGAGGGCAGTGGTGCAGAGTAGATTAGATGACGTACAGTGTATTGATGTAGAGTGCAGGGGCATAGAGTTGAGTGTTACAGAGTAAAGTGCACTTTCATAGAGTGTAATAACATAGAGCGCAGTGGCATACAGTGCAGTGCTGCAAAGTGGAATAGAGTGGAGTTGTGCAGACTAGATTGGTGATGCCTAGACTGGAGTGGTATAGCATGCAGAGGTGCAGAGCGCAGTGGTATAGAGAGGCGTAAAGTGCATTGGCATAGAGCAGAGTGGTACAGAGTATAGTAGAGAGGCGTAGCGTGAAGTAACAGAGTGAAGTGGCATAGAGTGGAGTGGTTAAGAGTGAAGAATAGTGCATTGTCCTACAGTGCAGTGGCATGGAGTGGTGTAAAGTGGAGTGATGCAGAGTAGGGTGCAGTGGTGTGGAGTGGTGCAGCGCAGAGTGGAGTATGCATGGTGTGGTAACACACTGCCATTACAGACAACACGTTTTTGATTGAAATTACCATTACATTTGCACAGCCATACAGTTTTTCAAATAAAACTATACAGTGCACAGACGATGATGTGTGGAAATTGCTTTACCTAATTCAATGATTTGTTTTAATCATATAAAGGTATTTGTTTCCAGCACAGTTCAGAATTAACAAAAATGTGCTTCATTGGGTTCCTAACCCAAGTATCCAGCAAGATTGCTGCATAAATCCTCTCACTTTGAAGTCAGAGAACGAAAAGTAAACACTAAGTTTGCACCAAAGACAGAGCCTGACATTAGACCGTTTTCTTTGAATGCACAGCAGATGCGATGAAATAAGAACAAGATTTACAGAAAGGGAGCACTCGGAAGGATACTGTAAATAAGCTTTGGCCAAGTGAAGGGACAAACTCAAGCTGCATACTCTAACACAAATAAAGCCAGCAAATTGAAAGCAACAAAATGTGAGTTACAAAAAACAAAGTCAATGGCAAGCAATGGGCAGAATGCATTCCCAAGGAAGCTCTATGAATGTACTTAATGTGACAGCCGTGGGATACTTTGTGGGGAAAGTGCAGTATTTTAGTCCAGTCCGTATCTTTCAGAGGTTTGGCCACATCAATCACCCAGGTAGTATGATAAGACCTGGAGTGGTCTCCAAATTGCAGGAAAGGTCTGTACACTCATTCTTTCAGTTTGCCACCAGTACCCATGGTGTAAAGCTTCTGGCATATCTCATTTAGGGTTAATGCTAGGTGGCAGACATAAAATAGGGCATTTAATAAATGTTTAAGGTGGTTCTAAGTAAGGAGTTGACCCGGGTGAAGATGGAAGTCTGCCACAAGGGTTTGGAAATTTAGTAGCTCGCTATCCAGAAACAAATCCCCAATTTTAAAACACCTGCAGCATGCCACTGATGGAGTTGGTCTGAGCACAGCCGTCCTGTGCTAGTGGGAAGGCTTAGTAAAGGTAGTGCAGGAGCACAGGGTTTCTTTGTGTCCGTGAGTTACAGGTTCTAGCAAGGCAAGAGAAAGCTGTGCATGATAACGCAGGATGTTGATCCGTAGAATGGTCAGTAGGAAACAATGAGCAGTGCAGCAAGCCCTCCTTAAAAGTCTTTACGGATAAACCCCATCTCATCCAGGGGGGTGGGCAGAAAGCCAGCGAGGCACCCATTGGACTTGTACAGCTGAATAATAGCATTCTAAGTCCAGAAGGCCTAATCCACCAGCAGTTATGGGTAGCTTTAGGGTGGAAAGAGCTATTCAACACCACCCCAGCGACCAAGTCAGATGTGTGGCATGTCTGAAGAAGGAATGAAGGAGAGGCAGGGGAAGGTTTGCAAAATAATACTGTCATTGGGGTAGCCCCCCATCTTCACTAGTGCCATGTGGCCCACTACAGAAAGCAGAAGAGAAAACCAAAAAGCAAACTGGGCTCAGAGGGACTTTGATGCTCTGCCGAGATTTCCATCCTGCAACTCTTTGGGAGAATGGTTGATGTTAATCACTAGGTATCGAAAGATAATTAGTTCCCAGTTCATTCTGAGGTCTAGTTGTATATAAAGGGGAAAACAGTGTCATATGTTAAAGAAACACTAATTACATTTTAAAATTTTTACATTTTGTTTGTGAAATGTACATCCCAAATATTTAGATGTTTCTATGTGTACTTGTCACTTAGGGATAAACCAGATCACTAGTTTACCTTTTGCTCAATTTCAAAACCATTTTAGGAGTTTGCCAGGGTTGATGGGTGCTGCTTGTTCAACCACTTGACAGTGCCTCTTCTGTTTCTCTCCTCTCTGCAGAGACAACTTCCCTGGTACCCAACACCTTCCAATAGTCTTGGTGGACCCATCTTGTCTGATTTTAGGAATCGTCCCACCTTGTTGTTCTCTTCCTTATTTATCCAGTTCTTAGCAACAACCCTTTGAATCAGTTGCCATGGATCTCCCATTTGATCTCAATTTCATCCTCCTCTTTTATTATCTTTGATTGTTAGTCCTGGCTCCTAGTTCTGAGATAAATGTAGAGTCCCAGACATACACTCTAGTGCTGTTAGACTACAGACAAGTTGTGGGTACCATACATCCTGACATTAGGTGTGAGACTGTCGCCCACACCATCTGCCCTGCCTCATTAAATTGTTTTTTAGGTTGGAAAAAAAATGGGCGGTTGGAATGAGCCAGATGTTTTTGTTTAATTTGTTTAAACTAGCATAAGGTTAATTACCTTAATGTTTCCCAAACTGTTTGCCAGGGGTTTTAAAATATTCAGAAACATAATCAAAATTTTGCTGTTGCTTTCTCTTCAAGAAATATTGGGTAGATTTGGGTAGGAGTGATGACCTTGACACACTTCTGAAGGGCATTAATTTACTACTGAACAAGGACGTAATGTGACACCTGAATGTAGCATACCAGGAGGCAATCACAAAAAGACCACAGCGAATAAATAGTGATATGTTAAAAAAGAGTAAATAAATGCATTGAGAACATAGTGAGGCATGGCCTCTCTTGGGTGTGTCTGTAAAACTGACATTTGTTCTTGAATTTTTGTCCTGAATTTTGACCCTTCATCCTGAATTTTTGTCCTGAATTTTGACCCTTTCTCCTGTTTTTTTTACAGTCCTGTCCAGAGTTTGCCTCAATGCCAGGTGGTCATCCTACTCGGTCTTCCAAAATATGTCTTTTCCACCTCCGCTCTGGAGCAATTACATTGACCTCCATTGCAAAAAAAGTTATTTTTAAATCACTGTGTCACGTGTTCAAGGCAGTACATGGTCAAGGAACAGTCTATCTTAGAGCACAATTTAACATCCATACCCTTTATTGCTTCTTTTTCCAAAGACTCATGTCTGCTCTGCACTACTTATTTCAAACGTGTCTGTTGTGGAGGCAAGGACTTCTCGCTAGCGGCTGCAAAATTTTGGAACGGTTTTCTGGATTCTCTTTGTAAACCACAGGAGATGCTACACTTTAGGAAAGCCATAAGACATGATTATACAGAATTTAATCGCCTTGCTGTATCTCGTGGTTGGTTTTCTCTTAGCGGCAGGACACGTTTCTCAGGTATTTGATGCACTTTACAAAAAATCTAACATAATGCAACAGTTATCAACCAGAGATCAGTTAGGCAGCTCTAGGCCACTTTTGATAGTGTTTTCTTCGTGCATTTGCTATGATAACTGTACCTTGATAAGGAGAAAAAATATCGGATTTAGGTAATTTCCCTAATCTTTTACTGCCCTTTTTTTACTGACCTGAACAGTAAAATGCTGGTCATTATGGTACAAAGAGGTCAGGTGGCAACCCTTTTCATACTGAATGCACTGGGGAACGTCATATGGAACAAACCAGGAGTCCCTTTTCTCCATCATACAACATACAAATGCAGAAGGCAGCATTGTCATCGTTGAGGGACCACTGAATGTTCCAAGAGCAATACAATCTGAGTTCTTGGGAGGTCTTACACATTGCCAACTCACTGACTAGGAGAGATTTTAAAGCGCAGTTTTGCGTCAAAACGTTTAGAGCTGGCTAACGCCATTTCTTAACACCACCCGTGCGTCAAATTTATAATTTGACGCACGGTGGCGCTAAGAACAGGTTAGAGTCATTTTTTCTGACACTAACCATTGCACCTCGTCATAAGGCAAAATGACGTTAATGCAGCAAAAATTACTCTAATCTGGTTTGCGACATGGAAAAACATTGCAAAACAGATATGTGACATTTTTTACATCAATAGCGTCAAAAAGCGATGCAAACACAGCAAACAGTGCTAAGGAGCCCCAAAATGGATCCCAGAAGCCAGTAGAGACCCCGGGGAAACCTCAATCAACCAGGAACCAACCAGGAGGACACAGACAAGACCCAGGGTAGAGACAAGAAGAAGAGGAAGTGTTGCTTCAGTGCAGAGGAGCACGAAATACTGGTCAGAGAGGTGACGGAGCACCAGCATCAACTGTTCATCACCTCTTAATTGCCAATTGGCAGGAGAGAGGCAATTTGGCAACAGATTGTCAACAAGATTAACAGTGTGGCAGAGGTAAGGAGAACTGTCACTGACTTCAAGAAATGCTGGCATGACTGCAAGAGCAGGACAAAGGAAAAAAAGGCAAGGAACAGGAAGGCAGCACTGCAGACCGGAGTTGAGAGTCCAGCACCGCAAGAGGACTTGGACCAGATGGAGGAGATGGTTGCAGCTGTCAACCCGGAGGAAATCAGCACTGGGATCGCAAGACAGGACAGCACAGACTACCAGGAAACAACACATATGCAGGGTAAGTTGCATGGGGGACAGAAATGCCTAAATGTCAAGTGCAAGAAGAGGGAGGCACATACCTACTACACAATGCATGTCAGCCCTGAAAATAAGGCAGTGGGAAGGGTACAGGGGCATGGCATGGGTGCATGGACTATGCAGGGGGATCCAGGGGCACAACACCAGCCACCTTTGCATGGGGGTACACCGCCATGCCAAGGCTGCTGGAAATGCTGAAGCATACCAGGAGGGTAGGGTAGAACGGAAAACTTGGCTGCTGTCACAGGACAGCTGGTATTGTCGGAATGTAAACTAGAGGACACTGCTCAGTCTCAGGCCATTGGCTCAAGCGGCATTTACCATTGACAACACTTGCCACTACTACCTGTGCTGTGTGTGCTGGTCAGTTAGGAAATGGCAGTTAGGTGCCCATGGCACAAACACACTGAAAATGAAGGATCAGTATGACTATGTGATCAATCACCATCAATCCCTATCCAAGTGCAAATCCTGTCAACTGCTCATGTCCATAGACTCAATAAACATCAGGCACTGTTACATACATTATGAAGTAGACATCAGTAATCTCAAACCCATGCTGCCCATTCCAGGGTCTGTCCCTGTGCCTGTGTCACAATATCTGCAATGCCACCATGCAACATCTCAGATGTCATACTGCTTAGACAACTGCATTGAGAGGGAGGACATATGTGTGTAGCTAGGCAAACACACCCGGACAGTCATAAGAGGAAATGTAACTCTGCCAGGCCCATCAGTGCAATGCAACATAGCACACATACGCAAACATGAACATGAGAAACTAATGATGGTGACACCTGTATTGTTTCATGGAAGTGCAATACATGGTATGGTGCTAGGTCTCAGCACCGTATAGGTGTATGTGAAAAATGATAGACTGGAACAGGGCCAAATTGTTATGTGTGGTGCATGTGGCATCAGCCCAACAACAAGCATTGCAAGGCCTCTCGGTGCTAATGGTAGCAGAGGAAGGGTTGATTAGGACAAGAAGATGGCAAGCCACAATTTGGACAAAAAACCACACCTAGAAGATGTGACACAGACAAATCCCCCAACTGCCCACACTACATGTGACATGCAGGTGGGGCATAGGCCTGAGAGACTGCAAACATTAATGACAGGAACAATGCATGGGAACCCAGATTACAACGTACCACCAATAGGAAGTCAGTGACGTCGCATCACAACTGCCACAACACAGACACACTAATTGTACAATATCTCATTGCAGAGGACGATGGCTCTCCTGTGGATCTGTCTGTCCTTGACTACCCTGATGACATGGAGGACCAGCTGACAACCATCAGCCAGGAAACTCTCCAAGATGTCCTGGGAACCCTCCAGACACCACCTCCAGCCCACGAAGAGCACACATTTAGCAGCCATCCTAGAGGACCCACCCACCACCCCAACTGTACTACCTGCCAGCTCAAACACAGCTGAGGACTCTGATGACACTGAGACCACCATTGAGAGGACAGTTGTGGGAGTACAGCAGGAGCTGGCCAAGGAGGTGCGGGTGGGGATGCAAACTATGGCAGCCAACATTGGGGGAATGCGCATGTGCATGATGACATCCACAAAACAGTCAGCAGCCATACAAGTCACCCAATCACTACTGCAAGGAGTCCAACAGTGTGTGAGGGACCTCACCACTAATGTGAGGAAGACGCACCAAACCCTGCCCTCCCAATCTTGCTACTGCATGCATGACAACAAGCTGGACTCCCTCAGGGCAGACATGGCTGCCTACCACAGGGATGGTGCCGCCATACTCAATAATCAGCAGCTCCTCCTTCCTGCAGTTATACCATATCTAGTTCCACAGATGGCAGCTGCTGGGAATTTGGAGTCCACTTGCTACAGTGGGTGACATGCACTTTTCACCGACACACTGTTAGCCTTACCACTATGGACAGCAATTGTCTCTCACTACCCAATTGGCAATTCATGTTCCTCTGCACTGAATGACACTTCCTCTCAGCATGTCCAATGACATGTCCCTCAAACTTGCACTTGTGTTGCGTCACATAGAATGCTTTACACCAATGGGCTCACAAACCTGGACTATGTAAATATTGCACTACAGCACTTTAAAATAAACAGCACCTACACAACCACGTTGTCTCTGTGTAATGTTTCACATCTACTTTGCTGGAGATTTGTGAGGCATGTAACGTGTCAATGGTCACAGAGTGTCAATACCAGAGTGCAGAAATAATGTGGGTAGATATTTACGCACAAGGGCCAGGACTTCTAAATATTCTGTGCTGCCACTGCCTCATTTCTGAAGTAAAAGAGCACACACTTACAGAATATCATTGTAATTTGTAAGTTTGCTTTGCTGTTGCATTAAAAATGAGGCAAATGCAGTGTAATAATAGTATATTTCAGGCCCAAGGTATCTACAAGATGAAATTCAATGCTGGTCACATCCCCAACAAGACAGTCATTTGCCTCAAAACATACATGCCACACCCACAACATACAGCAGGAATGGCTGTGTAAGAGTGTTTGGCCAATAATGCCAGCTGGAAGTACAATTAAAACACCTAGGTGTGAATTTTGTAGACTTGACCTCATCAGAAATTGACACTACTCAGTTTAGCAGTGTTCACATGAACATCAGGCTGTAGGCAGACGTCCCACAGTGCCCAACATTCCAACACAGGACCCAAACGATCACAGCTTTAAAATCACACCTACCTGTCCAATACATGGAAACCATAGTCACCTTGAGTGGTGGGTACAATGGATGGCAGATGCATAGAGATTTAGCTTTGTTGTAGCTGCCAATGTGACAGCTCAGTTGGAAGTGGGAAGTAACATGTCAGGAGTGGGATGCGGATACAGGACGGAATACACAGGCCAACAGAAAATTGGCACTGTACACTCATGCAAAGACCCAGATCCCCAAGCATATGACACAGTCCATAAAGGAGTACCTAAAACGTTAATAACTATGTGTAAAAGAGAACTTAAAACGATGTCACACACCTATACTAACCTAACCTATCCTAACTATACATTACCCCAAACTGGCCCTAACTACCCTATGCTAAACTTACTTACCAGATTTAACTAAACACTCTAAACATTTACCCCCACCCCCTTACATGTAGGACAACATATACTAACCTAAGCAGATACTAGCTAATACTAAACAAATATATATATATTTTTGTATTTTTACACAAAAGCCCCAACATTAACATCCACCCACCCTCCCACCCACAAACTAACATGTAATAATCCTGAAACCCCGACCCCCTCCAACCTACTTATCCTATTGAAACTACTAGCCTACTCTAACTTATCACTAAACCCACTAAAAGACTGGATATTAAAAGAGGAGGGAGGGGACGTAATTAGGGCTGAGGTAAGGCAGGAGTCCAGAGGTTTGCCCTCTTTAGAGGTTTTTTGATTGACTTTAGGACTTCCCTCATGTCCCTCTGTAGCTGTGATACGGCGGCCATGTCCAAAGCAGCTGCTGTGGTGGTCTGTGTCCCTGATGTAGTTGCGCCTGCAGGTATCGTTATTGGGGGCGCTGGAACGGAAGGTGCAGCAGGTGTTGTGGGTGTTGGTCCCGAAGTTGAGGGTGCAGCAGGTGCTTTTGATGAACTGGTGGCCGCTGTGCTACTGCCTGCAGTCGTGGTGGTGGCTCCACCTGTTGTAGCCAATGCCGGTCCCCCTTGGCTGAAAGCCCACCATGCTCCTGTGGCTCTCTCCCTCCGATAGCGCCCTGCCATCATCCGGAACCCAAACTCCACATCCAAGATGTGCCTGTACCTCACTGCCCGTCTCTGGAAATCTCTTCTTTCTGCGGCATTCATGTTGGCAGCTGTAAAAATGAGACAGGCAACCATTAGTGTCATCATTTTGTGATGCATGTACAGATGATAATCTAACACTCTCCCTCAAATTGCACATGCAGTCTGAATCACAGTACAGATTATATATTGTCCCTGAGGAATGACATGGCAACGCTGCCTAACCATCAAGTATTTAACAGCACAGCAAAGCACAACAAGGGGTGTACCAAATAAAGTGATCTGTACATTTATTTATGTAGTGCAATGTGTCACAATGCAAATGCAGCAAGTACTTAACATGGGCCAGGCCAGCTAATCCCTATCATCTCGATCAACTTCAAGGCACCTAAGACCAGTGAGTTGTAGATGTAATTGGCAGGATGGTATGCCATTGCCAATCATAAGGGGTCAGTGTTGTTTGGGACACATGCATGCTTGAATTAGATGACTGTCATCTACACTGTGACCATCACACCTACCTACATATGTGTTCTCCCCCTACCCCTGTACCTCAGGGAGGATGGGCATGCAGTACATCACAACTGTCAAGGACAACCACGAAGCCATGCCCTCCTGTACATGGATTTAGTGAGTGGAACACCTGTGAGGAGGCCTGCCAACTAGGAGTGAGGTATCCATTGGTCAATCACATCTACATTCATGTTTCCATTTGTGGACAATCATCAACATCTGATCTGCCAACACATTTCCAAAATCACCAGCATTGATGCCAGCACACATCTGGCCTTGACCTGTATGCACGCATATTACATACCTCATAAGTGTCACATAAATGGAGTCCAATATATGGGGCCAGATGTTGGGGGACAGTTACCCATACAGTCCTACATGTACATTACAATACAGAGATGCACAATTTTGTGTGGAAAATCGATGCATCACTGTCTTGTGAAAATGAGGGTATGACTTGCTGACAATATTCTGACACTGGAGCACTTCCTAATCAACTGTGGGCCTACATATGGCTACTATTCACCTTGTTCACATGCTGCTGCCTATTGCGCAGTACAAGACTCCCAAGATATGTCTCTCTGCCTGTGAATGTCTAACTCTTGCATGGAACACCATGTCAACCTCCAGTCAAGTAATATATCAGATCACGTGCCAGCTCATCATATCTTGCAATGAGTGCAACACACAAGAGTCACTCACACAAAAGCTGCAATACCTACACAGGACAGACATTTTCACACTTACTGGATACGTCTGGGTCCTCAAATCGAGCCACTTCCCGATGGTATAGGGGTTCGGTCCACCTGGAAAGGAAATACATGCTCAATGTCTGATCACTGTATCAACGTGTGGACAACATATCACAGTTTGTGACATTTTATGAGTGAGCTGCTGATCCTGCATGTAGCTACTCCAACAGACATACCACTGCAAACTTGCATTGACACTCCAATGAGTGATAGACACACATATGCACACATGCATTGGGCCTAACAATCATGTGGTGCTAAACCTGACTACAAATAATTGTGGCTAATCCATTTCAGATGGTACTCCATGCCATGATTTGTAATTGGGTGACAATTTCTATGGAACTTCCCTGGTGCACTGCAAATCAAGTGACTCACGTGTTGTGGCTTGTGCATCAAGGGACAATGATTAACTGTGTGATGGACATGTGGGTCAATTTTCAATCAGCAATTATCGCGCATTCATTGGTCCATAACAGATGTGGCACAGTTATATGCAGGTAACAAATGCCCCATTGTCAGTGTCCCCTAAGCCATATATGCCCCCTATGCCAACATGGTGGCTGGGATCATGTATGTGTAATGATGACAATGTAGCGCTAAACATGGATAGCCCACTTTGCTGTTCCAAAACAGAGAAATATGGTATGCTGACAATGTCTTAGCTGATCATCATTGACAGAATGCATGGGCACAGGTGTTATCATTGCACCTGAAATGTGTTACCGAGGGCCACATGTACCAAGATCAGGTTTTGTGAGTCACACATTGCGACACTTTTCAACTAGCAATTAGCAAGTTGGATGATCTCAGGTAGAACACTCTCAATGACTGTTTGCAATTCAAAAATGGGGTAGCAAATGACCCACCTCATGAATAATGATGAGGTAGGTCTCATTTTACAAACCCCTTGGGAATGGCGGCACTCACAGGGATGCTGGCCCCATGTATGTGACTGCTGTCAAATAGGGATGTAAATATTTGTTTAATTGCAGCTTTATTTCCGCAGGTGCAAACAGAAAGTATTTCAAAATCCTATGTTATGTCAGAAAATTGGAACCAGTCAGTGGTCCGTGGCTCAACTTCCTGCTCAGAAACAATAATTGGGCATGCATTCACAAAGGGGAAGGGATCCCATGTGGACCCCTCCCCTTTTGCAAATGGGTTAGCACCAACTTTAAACGGAGGGTAACTGCAATTGTTTAGTGCCAGCGCTTGTTCTCAAGAAAAAATCAATCAGTGGCCTGTGACTCGATAATAGGATAGGAACGCCCATTCCTAAATGCCGCTAGCAAACCCTGTTTTGTGATTGGGCAATGTGATAGCGGAATGCCAAAATTGGGGTTGTGCATTTGAATGAATATTGTTCCTGACGTAAGCACAAAAATTCAGAAAACTAGGCCATTTGTGAAAATTATAAATAGCTTGGTACATGTGGCCCTAAGTAATAGTCGGACATGGCTCAACGAAGCTCTGGACTGCATTGTTAACATGTATAAACAAGTGGAATACATCTCAGTACTGGTACACTTCCACAGGGCCACAAACATTGCATGCAGCACGTCAAGACATCTGCTACTGTCACTCAGGAGCATTCTACTGTACACATTTGTCAATGTGATACTCACCAACAGGGCCACCAATCACCACACCCAGGTGGTCCAGCAGGTCCTGTTCTCAGGCTACCAGATCAGCCCAGCGATGCTTCAGCTGGTGCTCGTTCCTTTATGTGTTAAACACGTGTCAGGTGGAAGAGCACCGTGGCCCAACGCAGCCGCTTTACCTCCGTGTGATACCCCTGTATCACATGGCCCCCAAACTCCAACATCATTGGAAGAAAGTGGCACACCGCCACACAAAGGCCCCAAGCTCCTCCTCACCCATGCGGCTCAGCCTCGCCCTTCCCGACATGTTATAGCACAGAAGTTTATAATCACAAGGGAAAAAGGAAAATAAATTAAAAAAAAGAAACTTACAACCCAAATTACAAACCCCAACTAACCCAACTAATCTAACCCCCAAACAGACACCCAACAGTAAAAATACAATTCAGAGAACACTAACATACAGAAAAACACTCAAACAGATACGATATACAAATAGAATACACAAAAAGACACAAGATAGACACCACAAGATACAATATACGCAATCCAAACAACAGCAACACCAAGACACAGCCACACAGTCAAGAAAAATCACAGATTGTAAAGTGAAAGTGAAAGTACACCCACTGTACCATGTCTGTAAATATGATTTCCTATTACATCACTTCCAGTCCCCTTTGCAGCCGTTTTCCATCTTGTGTTTATTTTTTTGATGCATACGTAGTTTGCGTGAATATATTCAACGCATAACCTACATGTGCAGCAAAATACCACGCATTACCGGGAAACTACTATTTTTATGGATTTCTGCATGCATGGGGTGCGCTGGTGGAATTAACGTTAGGGGTCCATTGATGTTTAGTTTGCATTTGCGTGGTTTTTCGATGCATTTGCGTCAACATTTCTGACTCAAACTGTGTTTGCATGAACTTTAAATATTTAACATGCATGCAGCCTGCCTCTAGATGAAGATAGGATGGTGTGGCCTGCAGTGTGTGGTATAATGGTTGGCCACATGTGATAGACTATGCAACTGTGGCCCACATTTATACTATCTTCGTGCAGCATTTCCTATATTTTCTGACACAAAAGCGGCGCTAAGTTACAAAATACAATTGGAATTTGTAAGTTTGTGTTGATTTTGCATCAATAAATGACGGCAATGCTGCACTCAAAAAGTATAAGTCATGGTCTGTGTGTTTTGTGTGTGAATTAACTGTTACAACAATATGTGTGCTTCTAATGGAACGCATGCAATACATTTGGTGTAATGGTCATGTATGAATGTATTACAAATGGGTATCTACATCAGATGGCAATCAATGATGTACAACAGTCATTATATGTGTTTGTAATATGTATTGACTCATTTAATGTGTGTAGTTCTTTGACTTTGGGGCCATTACATTTCCATTGACACACAATGCACAGAGATGATTGAGGATGGCTGATGAGGGCTATGTCAGATATGTTACCCCTCACATGTCATTAATTGTTGGCTACGACTTCATGGTGACTTGTGTGTATACTACCCATATGTCGGCCATTTCTATCTGTTTAGTAGGTATAGTGGTTGCAACACTGTGCCTCAATTCTAATCATAAAACTGTTATGTACACGTCAGTTTGACTAATGAAAATTACCTATGTTACTTATCTTGCTGTGGTGGACCTGCAGCCCTGGCTGTATGTGTTCACACATTTTCAGAGGTGCATTGCAGAAAAGTATCCAGTTCAAGTGTGTGAGCATGTGTACCCTGTGTCAGTGTTGGGCTCTATGGTGTTACGGTTTCGTGCAGGTCTAGTCAGGAGTCTGTTGGGGAAAACCTTGAGTTCACAGAGTATCTTGCAAGGCAGATCTGTCCTAAAGCAGAAGAACAGCTAAAGGCATCCAGGGACAGCTATGGTAAGGCAGATAATACAGAAGAGTGAATACAGAGCAACCCTAGTGTGGACAAATATGTAACGGGTCAATAATGGACTAACATGGAGGGCTCATCACTAAGAATGTACACAGGGTAGGGCTCAGAACTTCCCACAGCAACAGGGAACGTCAGTGCCTCTGTGCAGATTAATCTCACAGCTAGTCACCGGGCAAGCTCCATAGAAAGGTGGCAGCGGAAGTGAATCTGTGTCTGGACTCTCAGGGCACAAACATGGATTGTCCTTACATACATGAGACTAGCCCTTGTTTGTCGGGCTGGAGACACAGTAACAAATCCTGAAATACAGCCATGGCACACTGTCACTGTTAGGCACTAATGACTACATGCAAAACTAGACAAAAGATGGGGGCTGGATTAGCCTCCTGGTAACCAGGTGCCAGAACAAATACAAAGTTAAAAATTTCTATACGGGTGAGTACTGATAGTACATTACCAGACACTACACTCCAAGAGGAAACACAGGGCAAGGAAACCAACTACGATGCAAAGGCAGGTACAGGGAACAGGCTCTGGTTGATGCAAAGACTGGAACAGGTCTAGGTAACAGAAAGCAGGCTCTGGCAGAAACAAACATGAACAAGGCTGAGAAACAGGAAGCAGAGTCTGACTGGAACAAGCAGGAACAGCACTGTGTAAACAGAGAGCAACTTCAGGCATATTCAGGACTGTAACACAATCCAACAAGAGCTCTGGTACACAAATGAAGTGTACTCCAATGCACGACAAGGAGCTTCAGGGAATGGCAGCCTCTAAGCGGTTCCCGGCAGTAGCAAGGCCAGGGCAGAGTCACATGGATGGGCTGCACGAGAGAGCTCACAGGTGTGTGCAGCTTCAGTCTCTCACAAGTCCTGGAGGAGAGAATCCAGTGTAAGGGGACACCCAGACTTTTCCCATAGGAAGCTATAGATAGAAGATTACAGGTCTTACTGACTACCAGGCAGTGCATTATGGGACCTGAAGTCCATGCAGGCTAATGTAGTTCTTCTATAGCATGCCATATGGAAAAGGGAAGCAAACAGGAGTCAGAATGGGAGTCTGGGTGAGTGTTAATAATGATTCCCAGGGTACAGATAGTCCATTTACAGCGCCCCCTAGAGAAGGGAGGGCAGAGACTTAACATTGGTAGTGGCAGGACTTATTAACAGGGATGGACTGCGAAGGGCATGTGTT
The DNA here is from genome assembly GCF_031143425.1 of Pleurodeles waltl. NCBI lineage: Eukaryota > Metazoa > Chordata > Amphibia > Caudata > Salamandridae > Pleurodeles > Pleurodeles waltl. The sequence goes on along the minus strand of NC_090443.1, from coordinate 548,026,764 downwards.
GTGACCATTGCTTGTCAGACCTGGGACACTCATGCTATCCATTTTCAGGATTGATGCACCACTTGTCACACAAGCTCCTTGCAGAGATAGTAAATGTCACACTTACTAATGTCAGGGGTCTGTTCATACATTCCTGTTACCACGTTATTTCACATCCACTGTCTCGTGTATGAGGCACTTATTTACTTAATAATTGGAGATGTCATAGTTGTGTGTGATGTGCTACAGTAGACCATGTTGGCAATGTGGATGTGATTTTGTCCTTCATGTGTGAAATAGAAAAGATGTTTTTTAAAATATGTGTGTGATGTTTGCTGTACAATCATACGCATTACATGTGATGTTGCATCCGAAGTAGTCAGATTTCTATTTTTAACATGCTCCCTGTGGTAATACTCACATTCCTAAAGAACATGTGTTGGAGTAATAAGTAACCAGAGCAGAATTGTGTGATAAAGTGAGATGTTTAATTACATATCCTAACAATGTGTTTAGAGTGACTATTGGTGAAAAACGTTTTGAACAATCTGCTCTCTGTGGCGCATTCCTGCAGGCAGTTCTTGCTCAGATTCATATAGGGGGATGTTCCTCCTAACACAAATGTTACAAGTCAATATGATCTTGCAGACCATTTCTGGAGCATATAAGAGGCTGCCTCATGTGATGTCCAGGCACCTGAATCTGGATTTCAGGATGCCAAAGGTCCTTTCTACAACAGTGCGTGTTCTCCGATGTGCCTCATTATAGGCACGCTCTGCTTGGGTTGGGGAATGGGGTCATGATCAATGGCTGGATCCCGTAACCCTGATCAGCTGAAAAGGAAAATAGGAGTGAGTATTTTGTTAGTGCTTGCAACAGGAATGTCATGTAGCATGGCAATAGATATCTTGTGTCATCTGTGACTCATAGGTGTTTGTGGTATTGTGTGAGATTCTGGGCTTCTGTGAGATTTTTTCTGCAGTGGGTTGTTTGACTTGACAACTTGGGTTTGGCTCATTGACCTGGTATCTATGATTTTGTTTCCAAACTGCTGGTCAGTATGTATGTACTATGCGTTGTGTAGTGAGCAACATGTTTTAGTGTGCTTTCACTGGAGGGGACATGATACTTCCACACGCACAATAGTTTCCGATGTGGTGGTAACATGGTTGCATTACATGGCCTGCACATCCCATCCAATTAGACATATGTCATCGCAGATGAAATGCAACAGTGAGGCCCTTTGATTTGGCTTGGTGACAATGCACAACATCTCCATAAGTTTGCAGCACTGAGGTGTTTGGTATTGACAATGCACAATTGTCCCATGTGTGACTTGGTTTTAGGCAAACCTTTGTAGTTCCCTTTGCCAGTGGCACATGTGCAACCATGCACCAACACTACCAACCTTGCTCCAGGTAACCTGGCTAACTGCCTTGTGGAGGTGGATGTACCTGTGTAGGAAGGGCCATCTCCCTGTACATCTGTTATTTTGATGGGCAATTGGCTCTTTCAGTGTGTGCAGCAGTGTGCAGTTTGCATTAGTGGCACATAAATATATGTTCATAGCACAGTCCACTTCCTTATTGCTACCTGGCAAAGTCACCCCAGGAGTGATGTGTGATGTTGGGCCTGCCCCAGTATTTCCAGGTCACCACCATGTGAGTCAGCATCATCATGCTGTGTCTTGTGGTGTTTGACCTGAAGCAACACACATTGCACACCCCTTCTAACGTACTTATTGCTTGGGAGGGCGTGGGATTAACTATGTGGCCTAATGTAATAGTAAATGGTTCATCTTCCAAGTTGTTCTTCCAGTGCAGGCCATGTCATTGTCACTGTGTGGATTGACATTGGCCCCTTTAAGCTCTAGCGTGGCAGCCGTCATTTGTCCAATGGTGTGTATCCCATTGTGCCAGGGTGCACAACATAACTGCCTGTGTCACACCTCAGTGTCTTCCCACCCACGTGTCAATGTAGTGGTGTATGTATTGTGTGTCCTACAGGGCTGCTGTGCTGTGTGTATATTGCTAGGTTTATCGACTTACCGACAAGAAGGCCATTGCCATATCGTCTGTCCTGGAAGTGCTGATTGATGGTGCTATGGTGAAAGATGAAGGAATCATGTACATTCCGAGGATACTTGGCCAAGATATTGGTAAACAATCCCTGGTGGTCAACTATGGCCTGCACATTTGTGGAGTGAGTATGCTTCTGTTCCGGCATAGATGCTCTGTTGCAGCAGGTGGTACAATCTAGACATGGGTGCAGTAAATTGCACCAAGCACATGCGGGAAGCCATGTATTTGGTAAAACCCCTGTTTGATCTCCTGCTGCTTCTGCTGTGTGTTGGGGAACCTGATGTGGCGGGTGTGAGGGAAATGATGGCATCCAGGACCTTGGGAAGGAAGGTAGAGAATGAGGGCTCTGATACCCCAGTAACCAGGGCACCTGTTGTTTGGAAGGAGCCACTTGCCAACATGTGCAGGACAGCTAGCAGCTTGGTCACCGGTGGTATATTGTGTGGTGTCTGCAGGCTGGCTGTTATTTGTGGCTCAATTTGGTGCAGCAGCTGCTATATGGCTTGCCAGTTGAGTCTGTACCGCTGGATGATATCCTGTTCCCTGAGGCCCTGGAGGGTTGTCCTGGGCCTGAAGACCCTCTCCTGCCTTCTGCGTTGCCTTTGGGGGCCACATTGGGGTGGTGGTGGCTGCTGCTGTTGGTCCTGTACTCTGCGTCGCCTGGTATACTGCATCAGTGGCACCTCTATGTTTTCCTTCTTGAGCAATGATGTTGCTTGGGTGTGTTTTCCTTAAGTAGTGGTGTTTTTGCCCCATTTTAACGCCTGACCTGACCTAGGCGTTAAAATTTTATGCAAATCGGGCTTTGCGTCATTTTTCAAGTCCGCATCCCACCCTTGCGTCATTTTTGCCCTGTTGGATAAATATGGCGCTAGGGTGTTTGAGTCATTTTTTGGATTGAAACACCTACTTTGCATCTCTTTGACGTAAGATGGTTTGACGCATCCTTGAATTGACGTAAACTCAAATATTTTGACGCTAGACTGGTCTAGTGTCAAAATATAAATATGGAGTTAAGTTTGCGCCTGATTTGCGTAAAAAAGTATGCAAATCAGGCTCAAACAGAGTATAAATATGGGCCTAACTGTGGGCCATTAACGAGCACGCCTTGCCGCCAAGTTTGGGTGAAGAGATGTGGCCTGATTGAAATATCAAGGGTTACACACCCATCAAACATTCAATACTCATATGACTTCCCTATACACCCTGAAATCAACAGACTGTTATGCTACCCACATATGTGTAGGCTTTTCTCAGGCACTGGGGTCCGGATTTACAAACACTTCACATAGTGCAGCAAGTGAAGTTGTTAAGCTGTCTTACATAAAAGGGAGGGAGCAAAACTGCACCATATTTTTAAACAAAAGGTTCACCCCCTATTTATGAGCACTTTGGGCTGGTTTGCACCAATGCAGGCACTGTGGCACCGTAGTGCAAGGTTGCTTGCATTATGGTCAGGATAGAGTACCTACATGCACCAAAAATATCCTTGGAGGCCTTTTCCTCTTTGCATGTGTGCTGCAGGGTGCAGCACACATGCAAAGTGGAAATTAGAAGGAGAAGAAACAACAAGGACAAATAAAGATATTTTTTGTCAGTATGCCAGCCTCAGGCAGGTGCACCACTCTGGCACAAACCCATGTCTACAACTCTTTCTAAAAATGGGTTGGTAACAAAATTCATGGGTGGATACAGGCGTGTGCCCATGTTCCCCCAATGGACCACCTCCCTGACAGAAAGTAACACAAGTCAACACAATGCGCTGCATCACTTTTTTTTGACAAAGCAACACAATTCACCATTTGTGTTGCTCTGTAAATACCAAAATGGATTTTGCTTCAAGACTGCGTCAAAAAAGGTGATGAAACCCTATGTGAAATTTTTGTAAATCTGCACCTCGGCATGCAGCAAAATAGTACTGTACCACAACACCTTGCTTGTCACATAGTGCCAGTTGGGGATGGGGCTTTGATGTGGATTCCTAGCAAGAAACTACACCCCAGGACTCTTGGGGACTTGGGATACAGGGGGACGAATAAATCAGAGACTGTAATTTATTTTTGGGAATGCGCAGCTCAGTCGGAAATTTTCTGACTGAATGGAAGATAATAATTTTGTATATCAGAAATATTTCTATAAAGATGGTATCTGGAGACAGAAGAGTGTTACTTAGGGAACTGACAAAACTGGAAGGAGAATTGAGACATATTGGAATAGAAGTAGTCAACAAACCATTTTTCAATGAGACTGTGCCTCAGGAAAAAGCTGAACACGCTGAGGCATCAGATGGGATTGGCCTAGGTGATTACCATGAGTGCCTCTCCAGCCAACACTCACATGCTTGGGGCCTGGGTGACTACTGTGAGCAACACTCCAGGCAACACTCAGATGCTTTAGTGCTTAGGAGGTTAGTGGCTTGACTGGCTAAACCTAGATATACGTAGGCCTCAATAACAGCTCTACGTGAGGATAAGGGGTATGGTGCGTTTGCAGACCCAAATTAACAACATTTTAGTGAAGTTTTATGAAATACTATACTCACTTTAGTTCACTTACAAATAGGCTTGCTTTGATGGATATGTATACTCCTCAGATCTGAGAATATTAACTTCTGAAAAAAAACACAGTAGATTGTCCAGTTACACTGTCAGAAACAAAGCTAACAACATTACAAATGGCACTGAACAAGACTCCTGGTAATGATGATCTTCCCTCTGAGTTCTACAGCACTTTCCAGAAACAATTAGGCTTATCAGAGGGTAGTGCTAAGCATTTGTTGTCCTCACAGAGGCAATAAATGAGACACACACTCAGGAAGGAACTTGAGACCAATTTGTAGAAAAAAAGTTTTATTTGTTTATATTATGTTTAAACACCAAAATACTGTTACTAGAATAAATACTGATGCACTTTTGAAGAACACAAGCAATGTACTTGAAATGTCTCTTACAAGGTAATGCAATCCAATGGAGAAAAACACATATAATGCATATGGGTACTCAACAGTGACTTACAGGACCAAACGTCTGCAGTTAAGGTAAGTACAGGGCAAGGTCCAAGGCAGCACCAACAAGTCACCTCAGGAGGCTTAGCGGCGTTGGAGTGTAGAAGTGCTTTTCATCATTGGATGCCGCATTGGTTTCAATGGGCAACAGTCCTGTGAAAAAGAGGCTGCATGTAGGGACTGGGGGACCAATCCGGCTGAACCAAATGGTAGGCTCAGGTCTTGTAATGGCTGGTGACATAGGTACACCTTTGGTCCTCTCCTCCTTTGTTCGGGACGGCTGGGTGCAGAGGTGTCCTGAGGTGTTGGCCTTTGTCACCGGAGGCAGTCGCGGTTGAGGGGGCCCGCACAAAGAGGCTGCAGGCGGCATCAGTGAGTCCACAATTGAGAAACACAAGGTAGGCTTAGGACCTGAAGGGTTTGGGAACCACGCTGACACTGTTGGCCCACTTCAACTCAGATTAGGGGGCAGGGGTGCAGTGGTACTCCCTGCTGTCAGGTTTTTGGTGGTCTGGGGTCCTCAAGGTTCTTCTTTGGTGCCTGCAGGGTGCACAAAAGCAGCTCCGCTACTCAACGGGCGATCCTGGTTACTTCTTGAAGTGCTTGCAGTCCTTTCAGGCTTTTGGAGGCAGAACAGTGGCAGGATGAGTTGTCGTTGGTGTAGTTATTGAGGACAGCAGACAGGCCAGTGCGGTTGGGGTCAAGTCAGGTGCTGCTCCTCAGTTCTTGCTCTTCGTGGCTCTTTGGGTCCTTTTTCTTCTTCAGTCCAGCAAATATGTTCTTCTCGTGTTAAGGGGGCACCTAAATACTCACATTAGGAGACTTTAGGATAGTGTAGGGTAGTAGCTAAAGGGCTTCTTACCTTTGGGGTGACTACATCCCCCATATGACCACTTCCTGGGGGAGAGGACATATCCCTATCCCAGAAGGCCTAGATCCAACCAGAAACAAAGATTTGGGTAGCCCACCATAGGGGTGGGGCTGGCTCAAAGGCGTTACATGCCTACTGAATAACTAATTTTCCTACCTGTTCTAGTGCCAAATGGGCCTCAGGGCAGGGGGTGGTTACACCCAGGTCTAGGCGAGCCAGACGTTTGCATACCAAAGGCCGCAGGGGCTTTGAAGCCTGGGCCTTGGTATGCAGATCAGCCTGCTTACTATAGACTTACACAGGTAGAGGAGTGTGCCAATTGTACACATTGTTACCTGTTTTTAGGGAAAGAACACTGACACTGGGGATCTATTTAGCAAGGATCCAGTTCACCTCTGTCGAAAAACTTCAGAACCAGTGAGCAAAAAGTGTGGGTGACAATTTCTAAACGGGCACTTTCCTACACTCTATGATTAACTTGGACAGTTACATTCTCAGGAAAATTCTGGACACACAGTTTTTACCAGTCTTACTCAACGTAGTCCTACCGGGGCAATGCTGTTTGTGGTCAGCAAGACCACTTCCCTAAATATATGATTATTTTTCCACATTATCGAAGAGATGACTGAACATTCCCTACTGGTAATGGTACATCAACATAGATGTGGAGGAGACATGATATGCTAGACTTGGGATAACATTTCAGTTTTGCAGTATGTGGGTTAGGGGAAGGACTAATTGGTTGGAAATGATATGATTGTTGTAGTCACCTCCACAGCAATCGTTAGCGTGGGTGGGATCTTTTTGGATTAAACAGAAGTATTGAGTGGCACCTGGCCGAGCTGCCATCTGATCCCCTTATGCTTTACCCTAGGAATGGAGCTACTGGCAAGCCAGAGTAGACAAATGGGGGGAGCTCAGGGAATTAATATTTGGGATGACTCACATGCCATCTTTCTGTGTGGTGATGATGTCCTTCTCTAGTTGCATGATTTCAATGTAGGCTTGGAACCAACCTTGGAGCAACTACAGGTCTTCAGTAATGTTTCAGGACACGTCATTAATAAAGATAAATGATTATTTTACCTCTTTACTTATTACAGTACTTCTACATCGGTCACATCGACTCATAAATGAAAATGGGAGCTACACACCTTCAGGTAAATAGGTGTTCAGCTATACTCAGCTTTGGAAGAGGCAATAACAAGTGCCCTTTGTACTGGTGATGTTTCCATCCAATGTTGAAACAAACAAATGTTCTGTTTTTTTCTGATTATAAGAATGTGAATGTCTGTGTTGTCTATACCTATTGCACAAACCTAAAACCCTGTTTTAGTTGAGGTAGATTTTACTAGTACACACACATCCTACATTTCTCTTGCTTGCTACATTGGTTTACAACCTTGAGGTTTAAAATGGGTGCATTTGTTTTGGACCTTTTCCCCCTCCTAATTAGCAGGACAATATTCGTTTTTAAGAGACACCTATGAGACAGCACAAGCTGATGTTTGCGAAACACCCTTTATGGGCATACCAAAAAACGTACCGTGGGCTTATGGCCCACACATTGCATACCATTGGTTAATTTGTCTGTCAGTTTCATTTGCTTGCTTTTTTATTTGATGGGTTGCATTTCTTAAGCTTGTGTTTGTCCCTCCCTTAGACCTTAACCTCTTTACTACCTTCGCATTGACAGTATGGTATCCTTCCACTGCTCACATTTTGGAAACTACTTTTTTCGTTCTATTAGACACGCCATGAAAGTCCACGTGTGTTCATGCTCTCTCATTGATAGAATCTTTGTGGTTTTCCACTTAGTTATGCATATTGTGCAAAACACTCCATAAAAGTCCACGTGTGTTCATGCTCTCTCATTGATGTAATCTTTGTGGTTTTCCACTTAGTTATACATATTGTGCAAAATATTAATTTATTTGAATGCACATTTTTCACTTCTAAATGTGAGCTGCATTTACAATTATTATGAAGTATACAAAAAAGTGATGGATTGACCCTGCTCCAAAAGCCCACACTGCCAGGCCAGATCCTCCTTGGATGGGAACACAAGTAACCCAAGACCAGTTTCAGGTTAGGGCTCACCAGTACAGTATAACTTGGTTCCACTGACAGTGTGCACGAGACCCACATCTGGGCATACTTGTCTCACTGATGGCGTTGAATAGACATATGTAAAAAAGTGAAGGATGGAATGTTTGAAATTATTTCAGCCAATGTTAATTACTTGGGGCGGCATCCCAATCTAACGTTCTTTTGCACATCGTTAGAATTAAATGCACATGTGTAACGTTTGCTTCATTATTGTTAGTGTATCATATTATTATAGTTTGTGCATCAAGTGCTCATATATATGTATTCATATGATTTATCACGTGTGATAGAATTAAGTGAAGGTGTAACAACATTAATATGCTTATTTTTTTTTATTTTGCTTTAATTATTGTGCAGCCTTTCTTTTTTAAAATAATCAGAAAATTATATTCAAACCTGATAACGACAAGTGTTAGAGAAGAAAGTAGTTTTCAATTTCCTGGGAGATTTGGTTTGTACAAGCTGAGCGGCAAATATCCTCAGTGAAGGCCATCAGCTTCTCAGAGCCCGCCTGGACTTAGCAGCTGGCTTGGGAACACCACAACTGAGACACAGAGACTGCGAGCGTGTTGTTCAGTTAAGGTATGCTGGCTACAGGCTCCTTCAAGAAATTCAGACAGGCAAGCTTGGAGGTAGAAGGAGGTGATGGTAAAGAAAGACTGGTTCCATCATTCTATGCAATGACCTTCTGAAACATAGCACATGTTGAAATGGATACTACATTTCCTTAGACTTATGGTTCTAATGATTAAACTATATTGCACATGATGTGCACATGATAATGTATGGAAATCGAGTTTCAGTGAATATTTATAATTTGTGCTTCACCAAGTAAAGTGCCTTGATTTGCTTTGATAACACTAAAATCTTTCTGCCTCATTGCAAGTTTGGCGGTCCCAGCACGGGACTGCCAAACTCATAGGGAGGATGCGACTGCCATAGCGGTGACGTTCCCCCTGAGCGTATTACAATGTTCCCAGTGGGCTGACCGGCGGTAATATTGTAATACACGTTCCCGTGGGGCTGACCGGCAGGAAGAGTGTTAGGATGTTGGTCTCTTCGCCCTTAAGGGAGCCGAGGCAAATATCCTAGACGCCAGCACCCTCAGAATGTGCACTGTCTGCAAAGCATTCCAACGGTACTGGGAAGGGGAGCCCCTGCACTGCCCATGGCATGATCATGGCAGTGTAGGGTCCACCATGTGGCCCCCAGCACTTCCTTTCCGGAAGCCTTTTCAACGCAGGCTCCCCGCCATGAAAAAGCCGGGTGAAAGAGGGGTTGTAATTAGCCAGGCGGCTGAGTTCAGTGCTGTCATAGCTGGTTGCAATCCCTACCGCCGTCATGTCGTCAGGAACCATGTGCCTGGAGGGGATGGCAGTCCTTTGGCAGTCTGACTGCCAAAGTCATAATTTGGGGGCTTGACCGCCAAAGCCGCAGCGTTCCGACTGCCAGTGTGGGTTTGGAGGTCCCATGACCGCCATACTCGCATTGTGGCCTTTTGTTCCATTACACTTCAGAATTACACAATCTGTTTTTCCTAACTGCTGAATGTGTACAGTTCATTCACAGGTATTTACAGTTTGTTTTGTGTTACAAAAATGACATTGTACACTTTCCTTTCCACTCCCTATACCCTAGTAAGATTGTCATATAATTCAGTTGAATTTTCTTTCTCTGAATGCAAAGTGAGCGAAGTTTGTAAACACTGATCCCATGTAAAGCAACCATGCATCAGTTTGTCAGATGACACATCCTGACATTCTCGCTCTGTCTTTAAAGCGCAACAAATTTAACAAGGAAAATGCAGAATTTAAAGACATTTTTATTTAATGCTTGAACTTTTGCGACTGACCAAAAATCGGCTTGCAACCCACCAGAGATTTGCAACTCACAGTTTGGGAAACACTGCTGTGAGTCCAAACTCGAGGCACTTTCATATCTATAAATCAGCAGCTAAACCTGATAAATATGAATATTATCAAAGTCTAAAAACACTGATAGGACATCAGGAACACCAAGCTTGGTCCTGATGGACAAGTACCGTATGTAGTGCAGAATGTCAGAACAGGCCTTTAGGGAATCCAGCGGCTACGTTGCCCATGTTGACTTGTTATTCTATGTATCGAGATAGAGCAAATCTAACGGCTCTTTAAGTAAGGCAATTATTTATTCATCATCAAAAATAGCTTTATTTCGGCTGAATGGCCATAAAAAACAAATACAAAAGTAAAACAATATACAACAATATAAATAATTAAAACTTGTACATTTCGCCTAAAATCATTAAACAAACATATCAAATAAAACACAGCTAAATGACATGATAAACGGAGAAATCTCTAACCACTTTAAAAAAAAAAAAAATAGCACATCAATCTTAGGAGCTTCCACATTGCACCTAAAACTTAGCTACTGGGACTGCTAGTACTGGACAAGAATCTGATCTCAGAATTTGCGAGAACACTGAGTGGCTACCCACACTCAAATGTCCAAAGGCAGGAGCTAACCATTGACTCCATGGGTAGGCGTACAATGTGCAGACAAAAAAGACGTGGGTAACAGTTTCCATAGAAAGGGAACAGGCCGGACATACATCTGTTGGCCCTGCAGTCCAGCCTGCAGTGAAGGATCTCACAGGTAAAGTGCCCACTAGTTATCAAGTCCCAGAACAGCTCATGTGCCCTCACAGGCTTAGAAATTCACATGACCGTCTAGAAGAGGCGGCCTTCCTAAAGTCATCCACCTCTACCATATCTCAGTACAATGTCTTCAGAGCATTCTTGGATGGGAAGGAAGAGGATGCAGGATAGTTTCATACATTTGTTAAGCCAAGTACATTTTGAATGTTTAAAAGCCATGGTATTTTATGCAATTGATCTGCCACTATGATGTTCATTGACACTAGTGCATAATGGGCTAGTTCTGGTGTCGTCCATATATGCCTCCAAAACAACAACGGTTGTAGCCTAGCTTCTCTCGCAGGACTTGTCATGCCCAGATCAAGCCGACGCAGGTACAAAGAAGTACTTGATGGAAGAAAAACAAGGTTGGAAATAAATTTGTCCTCCACACTTGTGAGAGAGTCTACATTAAAGCAGACCCACAATTCTGCCCCATACAGGGCAGAGGCCAAAGATTCGGCCTTGTAAATGCAAAGGGACAATGAGATTTGCTTAGTGTAAGAAGAACAATACCCCCTATGGAGCGCAACCATGGTTTGTTTTAGCTTCATGACAGCTTTATCAATGTGATGATTACAAGATATAGGGGGTCATTACAACCCTGGCAGTCTGTGTTAAAGCGGCGGTAAAACCGCCAACAGGCCGGCGGTAAAAAAATTAGAATTATAACCGTGGTGGAAACCGCCAACAAAGACAGCCACTTTAACACTCCGACCGCCACGGTGGTACAGACAAACAGCGCGGCAGTCACCGCCTACAGACAGGCGGAGGACAGTGTACCGCCCACAGTATCACAACCTACCAATCCGCCACCTTTTCCGGGGCGGATTCACCGCGGATAAAAACACGGTGGAAACAGCCATTTCAAAGGGAAAACGCTCACCTCTACACACTCCACGAGGAAGGAGGGCACCATGGAGCCAGAACTCCATATTCTCCCTGCGATAGTCTTCCTGCTCATCTACGAGGAGCATCAACGCCGGCGGAGAAGACAACGGTGAGTACTGCACCTACGACATAGGGGAGGGGGAGGGAAAAACACAGGGACACACACAACCAACATCCCAACCCCCACCCCGACCCTCACCCACTACAACACACACACCAATGCATATCCAAACATTACAGTAACAACCCCCAACCCCCCCCGGAAGAATGCAAAGACCAAAGGAAATGAGTGAACCATTGTAATATATCAAAATACAGTAACCAAATATATACACATATATATATATATACACATTAAACAAAATATACACAACGATTAGTAGTGCAGGTAATGCACCATTCATTGTCTGTGGACCACTGGGCCCAAAATGCATGGGCGAGGCCCACACCAGATACCTGATCAAAACGGAGAGAACACTACAGGGGCATCAGATAGAAATACAACAGGCACCTCAGGGGGGAGGGAAAGGGGGGCACCTCAGCCGGATGAGTGCACCACGCCAGATCCACGAGGGGGCTCCATGCCCATTGATGTATCCTGGGGAGTGCAAAGCCACAGTCTCTCAAGTCTCTACAGTGGGTGGTTTGACCACTGCTGCATCCTGGGGAGTGCAAAGCCACAGTCTCTCAAGTGTCTACAGTGGGTGGTTTGACCACTGCTTTATCCTGGGGAGTGCAAAGCCCCAGTCTCTCAAGTCTCTACAGTGGGTGGTTTGACCACTGCTGCATCCTGGGGAGTGCAAAGCCACAGTCTCTCAAGTGGATAACAGTCTCCACTGGTTCTGGAGGGGGACTGGTGCCCAGATTGCTTCATCCTGTGCAGGACAGACGGAGTGGATGCATGTCTCCACTGGTTCTGGAGGGGGACTGGTGCCGAGAGTGCTTCATCCTGTGAAGGACAGATGGAGTGGATGGATGTCTCCACTGGTTCTGGAGGGGGACTGGTGCCCAGAGTGCTTCATCCTGTGCAGGACAGACGGAGTGGATGCATGTCTCCACTGGTTCTGGAGGGGGACTGGTGCCCAGAGTGCTTGATCCTGTGCAGGACAGACGGAGTGGATGGATGTCTCTATTGGTTCTGGAGGGGGACTGGTGCCCAGAGTGCTTCATCCTGTGCAGGACAGACGGAGTGGATGCATGTCTCCATTGGTTCTGGAGGGGGACTGCTGCCCAGAGTGCAGCACTCACCCCGTGACGGTCCCAGTTGCGTCACTGCCCCTGCCACTAATGGGCTTGCGGTGCTCGCCTTGGCGGTCTTTGCCCTGTTCAGCGGTGCTTGAGTTTGCAGTTTCTGACCTGTTCAGCGGTGCTTGCCCTGTTCAGCGGTGCTTGCCATGGCAATCTTTGCCCTGTTCAGCGGTGCTTGAGTTGGCAGTTTCTGACCTGTTCAGTGGTGCTTGCCCTGTTCAGCGGTGCTTCACTTGGTGGTCTTTGCCCTGTTCAGCGGTGCTTGCCCTGTTCAGCGGTGCTTGCCGTTGCGGTCTTTGCCCTGTTCAGCGGTGCTTGAGTTGCCAGTTTCTGACCTGTTCAGCGGTGCTTGCCATGGCGGTCTTTGCCCTGTTCAGCGGTCCCTGGCCTGTCCAGCGGTGCTTGCCAAGGCGGTCCTTCATTGCCCAGCAGGCCTGTGGCTGGTGGTCCTTCATGGGCCAGCTGGGCTGTGGCTGGCGGTGGCCTCCTGGCCAGTGACGATTGGGCTGGCCTCCTGGGCAGTGACTCTGGCGGTGGCCTTCTGGCCAGTGACGATTGGGATGGCCTCCTGGGCAGTGACTCTGGCGGTGGCCTCCTGGCCAGTGACGATTGGGCTGGCCTCCTGGGCAGTGACTCTGGTGGTGGCCTCCTGGCCAGTGACGATTGGGCTGCCCTCCTGGGCAGTAACGATTGGGCTGGCCTCCTGGGCAGTGACTCTGGCGGTGGCCTCCTGGCCAGTGACGATTGGGCTGCCCTCCTGGGCAGTGACGATTGGGCTGGCCTCCTGGGCAGTGACTCTGGCGGTGGCCTCCTGGCCAGTGACGATTGGGCTGCCCTCCTGGGCCGTGACTCTGGCGGTGGCCTCCTGGCCAGCGGGGATGATGACGGTCTTCTCCGCCGTGCTGCTCCTCCCAGACTTTGGAGATTTCTTCTGCCCCTTCCCCACCTTGGGAGGAATCACAGCTGAGTCGACACTCCCCCCGGGACCCTTGTGAGCGGCTTTGCTGGCTGGAGTCTTCCCCCTCTCCCGCCGGGCACTGTCTAACTTCTGGTGCTTCACAGGGGGGGGGACTGGCTGTGCTGTGGCTCCGTGCCACACTGGCTGGCCTGGTGGCCGGTGTAATCCACATACCGGTGACTACAGGCACCACTGGTCCTGGAGATTTTTTGGCTGAGGTGCTAGTACGGGACCTATGAGTTGGAGGGGGGGGGGGAAAGAGGTCAAGCTTGGCCAGGAAAAGTTTCTTAGGAACACTGGGACAGGGAGTTGGAGGGGGTTTGGGAGAGGAGGAAGAGGTAGTGGTTGTAGGAGGTGTACGTTTGGTGACTTTGGGAGAAGGTGCATGCGCTGGAGGCTGTTGTGAGGTGGATGACTGTTGGGTGGGTGTGTGCCTGCGTTTGTGTATCTTCGGAGGGGGCGTCACAGACACACTGGGAGAGGACACAGGGGACGTGTAAATGGGAGTGGGGGTGGTGACTGCACGTGAGCGGGGTGTGGTGGTTGGTGTGCTGGTGCGGGATGTAGTGGTGGTAGTGCATGCAGGTGAGAGTGTAGACGAGACTGGGAGGGAGGAGGGAGACGACGAGGAGGGGGACACAGTGGAGGCAGTGGATGTTGGTGTGTCTGTATGTGTGTGATGCTTGCGTGAGTGCCTGTGGGATGTGTGGTGCTTATGTTTGCCTGAGCTTCCCTTGTCTGGTGAGGTGTGTGCAGGCTGGTCTGATGGTGTGCTTGGGATAGGCTGGGGTACAAGGGATTGGGTCTGGGTGGAGGAAGTTGGAGGGTGTAGGCTAGACACAGGGACAATGGCTGCCATCAGTGCTGAGGCCAGAGTTTGCAGGGTTCGATGAAGGGCAGCCTGACCAGAATGAATGCCCTCCAGGAATGCATTTGTGTGTTGCAATTCCCTTTCTACACCCTGATGGCATTCAAAATGGTAGACTGCCCAACAGTGAGTGACCTGAGGAGGTCCTTGGCCTCCTCACTGAGGGCAGCAGAGGTGACAGGGGCAGGGGCTGAGGTGCCTGGGGCGAAGGTGATGCCCACCCTCCTGGGTGAGCGGGCACGGGGCGAAGGTTGAGGGGCTGCTGGGAGGGCGGTGCTGGTAGGGGGGGTGGTGGCTGTACCTGTAGAAGTGGGGGGCACAGATGTTGCCGCCACCACAAGGGAGCTCCCATCGGAGGACGAGTCAGTGCCGCTGGTTGCAGATCCTGTGACTGCCCCTCGTCCTCCGTCCCACTGGTGTATTCCGAGTCCGTGGTGTGGCCCTCCATGGCCATGTGGGATGCAGCTCCCTCGTGCTCCGGTGCCATTGTACCTCCGCCTGATGATGCTGATGCACACAAGAACAGGGAGACCACAAAAAGGGGGGGGGACGACAGAAGAAAGACAGTTTGAGTGCATGGCTTACCGCTACCATTGGCGGACAATACAGACACAGCAGCCCCCTGCACTACGTTGCGCTGTTGGGCTCTACAGATGCAATTCCTGGGATATGGCCTACATGGCTATGGTCGACATCTGCACACATAGATGACACAGGGGCATGTATACCTGTACTTGACACTCTACAGAGGTGGCGTGGGGTGCCACATGGCCTGCATTACGGAGGGGCCTAGCCTACGGAACTCGCCCTGGCCTAGGGAAACCCACAGCCCTCCTCCCCCACCCAGACACCTTCACTGCGCGCAAAGTCCGTTGAATGAGAGTGTACTCACCCCCTTGTGTCTGCTGTGATGCCCTCAAGCGCCCATCCAACTCAGGGTAGGTCATGGTGCGACGGGCACCCCTCCCACGTTGGGAGGCCATCCCCAGCTGAGCCTCCGCCGTCTTCTTGCTCCAGCGGCGAATGTCCTCCCATCTTTTCCGGCAGTGGGTGCTCCGTCTGTGGTAGACCCCCAGGGTCCGGACGTCCTTGGCGATGGCACGCCAAATATCCTTCTTCTGGTGGGCGCTGACCTACATGACATGTATAGGGGAAGAAGAGAAGTCATTACCAACTGCACCGTCTAAGTGAGTGGCCCACATCCCTACCCTTGCCATGTGGCACATGCATTCACAGTCCTTCATGCACGCAGAACTCTGGCCCCTTCCTTCTTACAAATAGGCCTCTCCACACAGGCATAGCCCATACAACGTGCTCCCTGTGTACTTACCTGTTGGTCTGGAGGACCATAGAGTAGCGTGTACTAGGGGAGGACCCCGTCCACGAGCTTCTCCAACTCCTCTGCAGTAAAGGCAGGGGCCCTTTCCCCAGACGCACAAGCCATTGTCTCTTCCAGACCGAGGTCACAGCGTCACTTGCAGTGTAGGTCCTCTCCTGTCGAAGATCAGGTATCGAGTGATTGAACAGCTAGAAAATGGCGGCCATGTCCGCGGCAGTGCGTACCATCACCGCCGGCGTACATCGTCATTGGCTCTAATGTTAACCAATGCAGCATTGCGCCGTTGTCTTCGACCGCCTACCGCGACGGTGTACAACGCCAGCGCAGTTACCTCACATCCCATTGTCCCACTTTAGAGGTCAGGCAGCCGCCATTTCAGGGGCCCACATGGCCTAATTCACAACTGCGTCACACAGACCTAGGCCTTGAGGCACAACACAAATACAGGCCAGATTCTGTGTATGAATGGTGTTCTGTGTAGACTGTGGGTACATACCTCTGAGTTGTTTCACTCTGTGCTCGCTGTTGTCCTTCCTAGGCACCGTCCGCTGGGACATGTGAGGAGATGGCGGAATCCTCCGGTGTACCGACCGCTGGTGGACCTGTCGACAGTGGATGAGCGACATTTGATCATCACCTACAGGTTTGACCATGCCACAATCCAAGAACTGTGTGCCCAGTTGGAGCCAGACCTGATGTCAGCAATCCGCCATCCCACAGGAATCCCTCCTCAAGTGCAGGTGCTGTCAGTGCTCCATTTCCTTGCAAGTGGGTCATTTCAAACAACAGTGGCCATGGCATCAGGGATGTCTCAGCCTATGTTTTCCAACGTGTTGTCCAGAGTGTTGTCTGCCCTGCTGAAACACATGCGGAGCTACATCGTTTTCCCTCAGGTGGAGGATTTGCCTACAGTTAAAGGTGACTTCTATGCCCTTGGACATATCCTCAACATCATAGGTGCCATTGATGGGACCCATGTAGCTCCGCCCCCCCACCACAGGAGTGAACAGGTGTACAGGAACCGGAAGAGTTATCAATCGATGAATGTACAGATGGTATGTTTGGCAGACCAGTACATCTCCCAGGTAAATGCTATGTTCCCTGGCTCTGTGCATGACGCCTACATCCTGCGGAATAGCAGCATCCCTTATGTGATGGGTCGACTCCAGAGGCACCGGGTGTGGCTATTAGGTGACTCTGGTTACCCCAACTTGTCATGGCTACTGACCCCAGTGAGGAATCCCAGGACCAGGGCAGAGGAACGCTACAATGAGGCCCATGGGCGGACTAGGAGGGTGATCAAACGCACCTTCGGCCTCCTGAAGGCCAGGTTCAGGTGCCTCCATATGACAGGTGGTTCCCTATTCTACTCACCAAGGAAGGTGTGCCAGATCATCGTGGCCTGCTGTATGCCTCACAACTTGCCTTTGCGACAACAGGTGCCTTTTCTGCAGGAGGATGGTCCAGATGACGGTGTTGTGGCAGCTGTGGAGCCTGTGGACAGTGATGAGGAGGAAGCAGAGGAAGAAGACATTGACAACAGGGACTCAGTTATCCAGCAATATTTCCAGTGACACACAGGTGAGAACACATTCCTGCCTACTACAAGTACTTTCACACTTCTACCTCTATCCTGTCTGTCGATTTCAACCAGTATATGGTAACTGAGTTGTACATTTCCATTACGGTTTCACAGGTTGTGGTTTCCAACGTGTGTCCTCTGCTTTGATTCCTCATGGACTTGAGATGTGTGACATAGGTATGTTGACATTACATTTGAGAACGCATTTTTTCACTGTCATTGCTAATACACATTTTCGAAATCACAGACTGACTCCAGATTGTTTTGTGCTTCAAGGGTGTTTATTGCAGTGCTCAATATTGGAGGGGGGTTGTAAAATGGTGAGGGGTGATGGTGGAGGAATGTCCATGGCAGAGTCCAGTCTATTAGTCTCACAGGTGCATTGCCCATATGGGCATAGGAAGTGGAGCTGGGGCAGTTCCAGTATGGACAGGGTTATACAGTGGGACAGTAGGATGACAATCAGGGCAATGTTCCCTGTAAGGCGCGCGCACGGGCGCGCGCGCACCCTTCCTTCCCCCATCGCGCAGGCCCCTTTGGCAAGCGCGCACGTTGTGCTGTTATCAAATGTTCCAGCATTCCTATACTTTGTGGTAGTTTATATGCGTTATCACTTTCTAAGCCTAAATAAGCCTTTTAGAGCGATTTATTATGTGCTCCCCTAAGGCAGATAATGCTCATATTTGAATCTGGATTAAAGTCAATGAAAACAGCGTTTAAATGCCGCGGGGAGTGTTTTAAACATCATTTGGCGTACTTTAGCATACAAGCGAGCAAGTGATATTTGTCTTGGAAATTAATGGTTAATGAGCTAGAAAATGCTTCAGAACAGTAGAAAATGTGCTGTTATCAAATGTTCCACCATTCATATACTTTGTGGTAGTTTATATGCGTTATCACTTTCTAAGCTTAAATAAGCCTTTTTGAGCGATATACGTGCTCCCCTAAGGCAGATAATGCTTATATTTGAATCTGGATTAAAGTCAATGAAAGCAGCTTTTAAATACTGCGGGGAGTGTTTTAAACATCATTTGGCGTGCTTTAGCATACAAGCGGGCAAGTGATATTTGTCTTGAAAATCAATGGTGTAGGAAGTTGGCTCTGTATGTGCTATTTCAAAGTAAGGAATAGCATGCACAGAGTCCAAGGGTTCCCCTTAGAGGTAAAATAGTGGTAAAAATAGATAATACTAATGCTCTATTTTGTGGTAGTGTGGTCGAGCAGTAGGCTTATCCAAGGAGTAGTGTTAAGCATTTGTTGTACATACACATAGACAATAAATGAGGTACACACACTCAGAGACAAATCCAGCCAATAGGTTTTTGTATAGAAAAATATCTTTTCTTAGTTTATTTTACGAACCACAGGTTCAAATTCTACATGTAATATCTCATTCGAAAGGTATTGCAGGTAAGTACTTTAGGAACTTCAAATCATCAAAATTGCATGTATACTTTTCAAGTTATTCACAAATAGCTGTTTTAAAAGTGGACACTGCAATTTTCACAGTTCCTAGGGGAGGTAAGTATTTGTTAGGTTAACCAGGTAAGTAAGACACTTACAGGGCTTAGTTCTTGGTCCAAGGTAGCCCACCGTTGGGGGTTCAGAGCAACCCCAAAGTCACCACACCAGCAGCTCAGTGCCGGTCAGGTGCAGAGTTCAAAGTGGTGCCCAAAACGCATAGGCTAGAATGGAGAGAAGGGGGTGCCCCGGTTCCGGTCTGCTTGCAGGTAAGTACCCGCGTCTTCAGAGGGCAGACCAGGGGGGTTTTGTAGGGCACCGGGGGGGACACAAGCCCACACAGAAATTTCACCCTCAGCGGCGCGGGGGCGGCCGGGTGCAGTGTAGAAACAAGCGTCGGGTTCGCAATGTTAGTCTATGAGAGATCTCGGGATCTCTTCAGCGCTGTAGGCAGGCAAGGGGGGGATTCCTCGGGGAAACCTCCACTTGGCCAAGGGAGAGGGACTCCTGGGGGTCACTTCTCCAGTGAAAGTCCGGTCCTTCAGGTCCTGGGGGCTGCGGGTGCAGGGTCTCTCCCAGGCGTCGGGACTTTAGGTTCAAAGAGTCGCGGTCAGGGGAAGCCTCGGGATTCCCTCTGCAGGCGGCGCTGTGGGGGCTCAGGGGGGACAGGTTTTGGTACTCACAGTATCAGAGTAGTCCTGGGGTCCCTCCTGAGGTGTCGGATCTCCACCAGCCGAGTCGGGGTCGCCGGGTGCAGTGTTGCAAGTCTCACGCTTCTTGCGGGGAGCTTGCAGGGTTCTTTAAAGCTGCTGGAAACAAAGTTGCAGCTTTTCTTGGAGCAGGTCCGCTGTCCTCGGGAGTTTCTTGTCTTTTCGAAGCAGGGGCAGTCCTCAGAGGATGTCGAGGTCGCTGGTCCCTTTGGAAGGCGTCGCTGGAGCAGGATCTTTGGAAGGCAGGAGACAGGCCGGTGAGTTTCTGGAGCCAAGGCAGTTGTCGTCTTCTGGTCTTCCGCTGCAGGGGTTTTCAGCTGGGCAGTCCTTCTTCTTGTAGTTGCAGGAATCTAATCTTCTAGGGTTCAGGGTAGCCCTTAAATACTAAATTTAAGGGCGTGTTTAGGTCTGGGGGGTTAGTAGCCAATGGCTACTAGCCCTGAGGGTGGGTACACCCTCTTTGTGCCTCCTCCCAAGGGGAGGGGGTCACAATCCTAACCCTATTGGGGGAATCCTCCATCTGCAAGATGGAGGATTTCTAAAAGTTAGAGTCACCTCAGCTCAGGACACCTTAGGGGCTGTCCTGACTGGCCAGTGACTCCTCCTTGTTGCTTTCTTTGTTCCCTCCAGCCTTGCCGCCAAAAGTGGGGGCCGTGGCCGGAGGGGGCGGGCAACTCCACTAAGCTGGAGTGCCCTGCTGGGCTGTGACAAAGGGGTGAGCCTTTGAGGCTCACCGCCAGGTGTTACAGCTCCTGCCTGGGGGAGGTGTTAGCATCTCCACCCAGTGCAGGCTTTGTTACTGGCCTCAGAGTGACAAAGGCACTCTCCCCATGGGGCCAGCAACATGTCTCTAGTGTGGCAGGCTGCTGGAACTAGTCAGCCTACACAGATAGTCGGTTAAGTTTCAGGGGGCACCTCTAAGGTGCCCTCTGTGGTGTATTTTACAATAAAATGTACACTGGCATCAGTGTGCATTTATTGTGCTGAGAAGTTTGATACCAAACTTCCCAGTTTTCAGTGTAGCCATTATGGTGCTGTGGAGTTCGTGTTTGACAGACTCCCAGACCATATACTCTTATGGCTACCCTGCACTTACAATGTCTAAGGTTTTGTTTAGACACTGTAGGGGTACCATGCTCATGCACTGGTACCCTCACCTATGGTATAGTGCACCCTGCCTTAGGGCTGTAAGGCCTGCTAGAGGGGTGTCTTACCTATACTGCATAGGCAGTGAGAGGCTGGCATGGCACCCTGAGGGGAGTGCCATGTCGACTTACTCGTTTTGTCCTCACTAGCACACACAAGCTGGCAAGCAGTGTGTCTGTGCTGAGTGAGAGGTCTCCAGGGTGGCATAAGACATGCTGCAGCCCTTAGAGACCTTCCTTGGCATCAGGGCCCTTGGTACTAGAAGTACCAGTTACAAGGGACTTATCTGGATGCCAGGGTCTGCCAATTGTGGATACAAAAGTACAGGTTAGGGAAAGAACACTGGTGCCGGGGCCTGGTTAGCAGGCCTCAGCACACTTTCAATTGTAAACATAGCATCAGCAAAGGCAAAAAGTCAGGGGGCAACCATGCCAAGGAGGCATTTCCTTACACAACCCCCCCCCAAACGAAAGAGGATGAGACTAACCTTTCCCAAGAGAGTCTTCATTTTCTAAGTGGAAGAACCTGGAAAGGCCATCTGCATTGGCATGGGCAGTCCCAGGTCTGTGTTCCACTATAAGTCCATTCCCTGTAGGGAGATGGACCACCTCAACAGTTTAGGGTTTTCACCTTTCATTTGCATCAGCCATTTGAGAGGTCTGTGGTCAGTTTGAACTAGGAAGTGAGTCCCAAAGAGGTATGGTCTCAGCTTCTTCAGGGACCAAACCACAGCAAAGGCCTCCCTCTCAATGGCACTCCAACGCTGCTCCCTGGGGAGTAACCTCCTGCTAATGAAAGCAACAGGCTGGTCAAGGCCATCATCATTTGTTTGGGACAAAACTGCCCCTATCCCATGTTCAGAGGCATCAGTCTGCACAATGAACTGCTTAGAATAATCTGGAGCTTTTAGAACTGGTGCTGAGCACATTGCCTGTTTCAGGGTGTCAAAGGCCTGTTGGCATTCCACAGTCCAGTTTACTTTCTTGGGCATTTTCTTGGAGGTGAGTTCAGTGAGGGCTGTCACAATGGATCCATATCCCTTCACAAACCTCCTGTAATACCCAGTCAAGCCAAGGAATGCCCTGACTTGAGTCTGGGTTTTTGGAGCTACCCAGTCCAGAATAGTCTGGATCTTGGGTTGGAGTGGCTGAACTTGGCCTCCACCTACAAGGTGGCCCAAGTAAACCACAGTTCCCTGCCCTATCTGGCATTTGGATGCCTTGATAGAGAGGCCTGCAGATTGCAGAGCCTTCAAACCCTTCTTCAGGTGGACCAGGTGATCCTGCCAGGTGGAGCTAAAGACAGCAATATCATCAAGATAAGCTGTGCTAAAGGACTCCAAGCCAGCAAGGACTTGATTCACCAACCTTTGGAAGGTGGCAGGGGCATTCTTTAAACCAAAGGGCATAACAGTAAACTGATAATGCCCATCAGGTGTGGAGAATGCTGTTTTCTCTTTTGCTCCAGGTGCCATTTTTATTTGCCAGTACCCTGCTGTCAAGTCAAAGGTACTTAAGAATTTGGCAGCACCTAATTTGTCTATGAGCTCATCAGCTCTTGGAATTGGATGAGCATCTGTCTTGGTGACAGAATTGAGCCCTCTGTAGTCCACACAAAACCTCATCTCTTTCTTTCCATCTTGGGTGTGAGGTTTGGGGACTAAGACCACTGGGCTAGCCCAGGGGCTGCCAGAGCGCTCAATTACTCCCAATTCCAGCATCTTGTGGACTTCCACCTTGATGCTTTCCTTAACATGGTCAGACTGTCTAAAGATTTTGTTTTTGACAGGCATGCTGTCTCCTGTGTCCACATCATGGGTACACAGGTGTGTCTGACCAGGGGTTAAGGAGAAGAGTTCAGGAAACTGTTGTAGGACTCTCCTACAATCAGCTTGCTGTTGGCCAGAGAGGGTGTCTGAGTAGATCACTCCATCTACTGTGCCATCTTTTGGGTCTGATGACAGAAGATCAGGGAGAGGTTCACTCTCTGCCTCTTGATCCTCATCTGTTACCATCAATAGATTCACATCAGCCCTGTCATGGAAGAGCTTAAGGCGGTTCACATGGATCACCCTCTTGGGGCTCCTGCTTGTGCCCAGGTCCACCAGGTAGGTGACCTGACTCTTCCTCTCTAGCACTGGGTAAGGGCCACTCCATTTGTCCTGGAGTGCCCGGGGAGCCACAGGCTCCAGAACCCAGACTTTCTGCCCTGGTTGGAACTCAACCAGTGCAGCCTTTTGGTCATACCAAAACTTCTGGAGCTGTTGGCTGGCCTCAAGGTTTTTGTTTGCCTTTTCCATGTACTCTGCCATTCTAGAGCGAAGGCCAAGTACATAGTCCACTATGTCCTGTTTAGGCTCATGGAGAGGTCTCTCCCAGCCTTCTTTAACAAGGGCAAGTGGTCCCCTTACAGGATGACCAAACAGAAGTTCAAAGGGTGAGAATCCTACTCCCTTCTGTGGCACCTCTCTGTAAGCGAAAAGCAGACATGGCAAGAGGACATCCCATCTCCTTTTGAGTTTTTCTGGGAGCCCCATGATCATGCCTTTTAATGTCTTGTTGAATCTCTCAACCAAGCCATTAGTTTGTGGATGGTATGGTGTAGTGAATTTATAAGTCACTCCACACTCATTCCACATGTGCTTTAGGTATGCTGACATGAAGTTGGTACCTCTGTCAGACACCACCTCCTTAGGGAAACCCACTCTGGTAAAGATACCAATGAGGGCCTTGGCTACTGCAGGGGCAGTAGTCGACCTAAGGGGAATAGCTTCAGGATACCTGGTAGCATGATCCACTACTACCAGGATATACATATTTCCTGAGGCTGTGGGAGGTTCTAGTGGACCAACTATGTCCACACCCACTCTTTCAAAGGGAACCCCCACCACTGGAAGTGGAATGAGGGGGGCCTTTGGATGCCCACCTGTCTTACCACTGGCTTGACAGGTGGGGCAGGAGAGGCAAAACTCCTTAACCATGTTGGACATATTGGGCCAGTAGAAGTGGTTGACTAACCTCTCCCACGTCTTGGTTTGTCCCAAATGTCCAGCAAGGGGAATGTCATGGGCCAATGTTAGGATGAACTTCCTGAACAGCTGAGGCACTACCACTCTCCTAGTGGCACCAGGTTTGGGGTCTCTGGCCTCAGTGTACAGGAGTCCATCTTCCCAATAGACCCTATGTGTTCCATTTTTCTTGCCTTTGGACTCTTCAGCAGCTTGCTGCCTAAGGCCTTCAAGAGAGGGACAGGTTTCTTGTCCCTTACACAGCTCCTCCCTTGAGGGTCCCCCTGGGCCTAAGAGCTCAACCTGATAAGGTTCCAGCTCCAAAGGCTCAGTTCCCTCAGAGGGCAGAACTTCTTCCTGAGAAGAGAGGTTCCCTTTCTTTTGCTGTGTTGCAGTTGGTTTCCCAACTGACTTTCCTGTTCTCTTGGTAGGCTGGGCCATTTTTCCAGACTCCAGCTCTACTTTTTCACCCTGTGCCTTGCACTGTGCTCTTGTTTTCACACACACCAGTTCAGGGATACCCAGCATTGCTGCATGGGTTTTTAGTTCTACCTCAGCCCATGCTGAGGACTCCAGGTCATTTCCAAGCAGACAGTCCACTGGGATATTTGAGGAGACCACCACCTGTTTCAGGCCATTGACCCCTCCCCATTCTAAAGTAACCATTGCCATGGGATGTACTTTTCTCTGATTGTCAGCGTTGGTGACTGTGTAAGTTTTTCCAGTCAGGTATTGGCCAGGGGAAACCAGTTTCTCTGTCACCATGGTGACACTGGCACCTGTATCCCTCAGGCCCTCTATTCTAGTCCCATTAATTAAGAGTTGCTGTCTGTATTTTTGCATGTTAGGCGGCCAGACAGCTAGTGTGGCTAAATCCACCCCACCCTCAGAAACTAGAGTAGCTTCAGTGTGGACCCTGATTTGCTCTGGGCACACTGTTGATCCCACTTGGAGACTAGCCATACCAGTGTTACCTGGATGGGAGTTTGGAGTGGAACCTTTCTTGGGACAGGCCTTGTCTCCAGTTTGGTGTCCATGCTGTTTACAGCTATGACACCAGGCCTTTTTGGGATCAAAGTTTTTACCCTTGTACCCATTGTTTTGTGAAGAGGCTCTGGGCCCACCCTTCTGTGCAGGTTTTTGGGGGCCTGTAGAAGACTCTTTACTATTTTTAGTTTTGGTTGTCTCATCACCCTTCCCCTGGGGAGTCTTTGTGACCCCTTTCTTTTGGTCACCCCCTGTTGAAGTCTTGGACACCCTTGTCTTGACCCAATGGTCCGCCTTCTTTCCCAATTCTTGGGGAGAAATTGGTCCTAGGTCTACCAGATGCTGATGCAGTTTATCATTGAAACAATTACTTAACAGGTGTTCTTTCACAAATAAATTGTACAGCCCATCATAATTACTTACACCACTGCCTTGAATCCAACCATCTAGTGTTTTCACTGAGTAGTCAACAAAGTCAACCCAGGTCTGGCTCGAGGATTTTTGAGCCCCCCTGAACCTAATCCTGTACTCCTCAGTGGAGAATCCAAAGCCCTCAATCAGGGTACCCTTCATGAGGTCATAAGATTCTGCATCTTTTCCAGAGAGTGTGAGGAGTCTATCCCTACACTTTCCAGTGAACATTTCCCAAAGGAGAGCACCCCAGTGAGATCTGTTCACTTTTCTGGTTACACAAGCCCTCTCAAAAGCTGTGAACCATTTGGTGATGTCATCACCATCTTCATATTTTGTCACAATCCCTTTGGGGATTTTTAACATGTCAGGAGAATCTCTGACCCTATTTATATTGCTGCCACCATTGATGGGTCCTAGGCCCATCTCTTGTCTTTCCCTTTCTATGGCTAGGAGCTGTCTCTCTAAAGCCAATCTTTTGGCCATCCTGGCTAACAGGAGGTCATCTTCACTGAGAGCATCCTCAGTGATTTCAGAAATGTGGGACCCTCCTGTGAGGGACTCACTATTTCTGACTAACACAGTTGGAGACAGGACTTGAGGGGTCCTGTTCTCCCTATTTAGGACTGGAGGAGGGACATTGGCCTCCAAGTCACTAATTTCTTCCTCTGTGATGTCATCATCAGAGGGGTTGGCTTTTTCAAACTCTGCCAACAGCTCCTGGAGCTGAATTTTGGTAGGTCTGGAGCCAATGGTTATTTTTTTGATATTACAGAGAGACCTTAGCTCCCTCATCTTAAGATGGAGGTAAGGTGTGGTGTCGAGTTCCACCACCTGCATCTCTGTATCAGACATTATTCTGCTAAGAGTTGGAATACTTTTTTAAGAATCTAAAACTGTTTCTAGAATCTAATTCAAACTTTTAACAAACTTTTAAACTCTAAAAAGACAATGCTAAACAGGGACTTAACACACAAGGCCCTAGCAGGACTTTTAAGAATTTAGAAAACTTTCAAATTGCAAAAATGAATTTCTAATGACAATTTTGGAATTTGTCGTGTGATCAGGTATTGGCTGAGTAGTCCAGCAAATGCAAAGTCTTGTACCCCACCGCTGATCCACCAATGTAGGAAGTTGGCTCTGTATGTGCTATTTCAAAGTAAGGAATAGCATGCACAGAGTCCAAGGGTTCCCCTTAGAGGTAAAATAGTGGTAAAAATAGATAATACTAATGCTCTATTTTGTGGTAGTGTGGTCGAGCAGTAGGCTTATCCAAGGAGTAGTGTTAAGCATTTGTTGTACATACACATAGACAATAAATGAGGTACACACACTCAGAGACAAATCCAGCCAATAGGTTTTTGTATAGAAAAATATCTTTTCTTAGTTTATTTTACGAACCACAGGTTCAAATTCTACATGTAATATCTCATTCGAAAGGTATTGCAGGTAAGTACTTTAGGAACTTCAAATCATCAAAATTGCATGTATACTTTTCAAGTTATTCACAAATAGCTGTTTTAAAAGTGGACACAGTGCAATTTTCACAGTTCCTAGGGGAGGTAAGTATTTGTTAGGTTAACCAGGTAAGTAAGACACTTACAGGGCTTAGTTCTTGGTCCAAGGTAGCCCACCGTTGGGGGTTCAGAGCAACCCCAAAGTCACCACACCAGCAGCTCAGGGCCGGTCAGGTGCAGAGTTCAAAGTGGTGCCCAAAACGCATAGGCTAGAATGGAGAGAAGGGGGTGCCCCGGTTCCGGTCTGCTTGCAGGTAAGTACCCGCGTCTTCGGAGGGCAGACCAGGGGGGTTTTGTAGGGCACCGGGGGGGACACAAGCCCACACAGAAATTTCACCCTCAGCGGCGCGGGGGCGGCCGGGTGCAGTGTAGAAACAAGCGTCGGGTTCGCAATGTTAGTCTATGAGAGATCTCGGGATCTCTTCAGCGCTGTAGGCAGGCAAGGGGGGGATTCCTCGGGGAAACCTCCACTTGGCCAAGGGAGAGGGACTCCTGGGGGTCACTTCTCCAGTGAAAGTCCGGTCCTTCAGGTCCTGGGGGCTGCGGGTGCAGGGTCTCTCCCAGGCGTCGGGACTTTAGGTTCAAAGAGTCGCGGTCAGGGGAAGCCTCGGGATTCCCTCTGCAGGCGGCGCTGTGGGGGCTCAGGGGGGACAGGTTTTGGTACTCACAGTATCAGAGTAGTCCTGGGGTCCCTCCTGAGGTGTCGGATCTCCACCAGCCAAGTCGGGGTCGCCGGGTGCAGTGTTGCAAGTCTCACGCTTCTTGCGGGGAGCTTGCAGGGTTCTTTAAAGCTGCTGGAAACAAAGTTGCAGCTTTTCTGGGAGCAGGTCCGCTGTCCTCGGGAGTTTCTTGTCTTTTCGAAGCAGGGGCAGTCCTCAGAGGATGTCGAGGTCGCTGGTCCCTTTGGAAGGCGTCGCTGGAGCAGGATCTTTGGAAGGCAGGAGACAGGCCGGTGAGTTTCTGGAGCCAAGGCAGTTGTCGTCTTCTGGTCTTCCGCTGCAGGGGTTTTCAGCTGGGCAGTCCTTCTTCTTGTAGTTGCAGGAATCTAATCTTCTAGGGTTCAGGGTAGCCCTTAAATACTAAATTTAAGGGCGTGTTTAGGTCTGGGGGGTTAGTAGCCAATGGCTACTAGCCCTGAGGGTGGGTACCCCCTCTTTGTGCCTCCTCCCAAGGGGAGGGGGTCACAATCCTAACCCTATTGGGGGAATCCTCCATCTGCAAGATGGAGGATTTCTAAAAGTTAGAGTCACCTCAGCTCAGGACACCTTAGGGGCTGTCCTGACTGGCCAGTGACTCCTCCTTGTTGCTTTCTTTGTTCCCTCCAGCCTTGCCGCCAAAAGTGGGGGCCGTGGCCGGAGGGGGCGGGCAACTCCACTAAGCTGGAGTGCCCTGCTGGGCTGTGACAAAGGGGTGAGCCTTTGAGGCTCACCGCCAGGTGTTACAGCTCCTGCCTGGGGGAGGTGTTAGCATCTCCACCCAGTGCAGGCTTTGTTACTGGCCTCAGAGTGACAAAGGCACTCTCCCCATGGGGCCAGCAACATGTCTCTAGTGTGGCAGGCTGCTGGAACTAGTCAGCCTACACAGATAGTCGGTTAAGTTTCAGGGGGCACCTCTAAGGTGCCCTCTGTGGTGTATTTTACAATAAAATGTACACTGGCATCAGTGTGCATTTATTGTGCTGAGAAGTTTGATACCAAACTTCCCAGTTTTCAGTGTAGCCATTATGGTGCTGTGGAGTTCGTGTTTGACAGACTCCCAGACCATATACTCTTATGGCTACCCTGCACTTACAATGTCTAAGGTTTTGTTTAGACACTGTAGGGGTACCATGCTCATGCACTGGTACCCTCACCTATGGTATAGTGCACCCTGCCTTAGGGCTGTAAGGCCTGCTAGAGGGGTGTCTTACCTATACTGCATAGGCAGTGAGAGGCTGGCATGGCACCCTGAGGGGAGTGCCATGTCGACTTACTCGTTTTGTCCTCACTAGCACACACAAGCTGGCAAGCAGTGTGTCTGTGCTGAGTGAGAGGTCTCCAGGGTGGCATAAGACATGCTGCAGCCCTTAGAGACCTTCCTTGGCATCAGGGCCCTTGGTACTAGAAGTACCAGTTACAAGGGACTTATCTGGATGCCAGGGTCTGCCAATTGTGGATACAAAAGTACAGGTTAGGGAAAGAACACTGGTGCCGGGGCCTGGTTAGCAGGCCTCAGCACACTTTCAATTGTAAACATAGCATCAGCAAAGGCAAAAAGTCAGGGGGCAACCATGCCAAGGAGGCATTTCCTTACAAATGGTTAATGAGCTAGGAAATGCTTCAGAACAGTAGAAAATGTGCTGTTATCAAATGTTCCACTATTCCTATACTTTGTGGTAGTTTATATGCGTTATCACTTTCTAAGCTTAAATAAGCCTTTTTGAGCGATATACGTGCTCCCCTAAGGCAGATAATGCTTATATTTGAATCTGGATTAAAGTCAATGAAAACAGCTTTTAAATACTGTGGGGAGTGTTTTAAACATCATTTGGCGTGCTTTAGAATACAAGCGGGCAAGTGATATTTGTTTTGAAAATCAATGGTTCATGAGCTAGGAAATGCTTCAGAACAGTAGAAAATGTGCTGTTATCAAATGTTCCACCATTCCTATACTTTGTGGTAGTTTATATGCGTTATCACTTTCTAAGCCTAAATAAGCCTTTTAGAGCAATATACGTGCTCCCCTAACAGGTCATGTCCTTGGGGTGTGCAACCAGGTCACAAAACTGCCTTGATGCCCTATTGCATGGAGCAATGATATCCCTTTTTTGCTTTAGTGGTATGGAGAGGCTAATGCCAAAGATCTTGGCTAGTTATGCGCTGCGCGCGCGTGAATGGTCAATTTCTTGGCGCACGTATCCTTCGCTGCAGCGCACAGAGACCGCACACTGCCGCACACAGTGGAAAAAAAATTGAGGGAACATTGAATCAGGGTGGTCTCATTTCTTGGCGGGGGTCTTGGCATCGTGCTCTGTCTTGTTGTTGGATCTCAGGGACCGTTTGCGGGGTGGTTCTCCGTCTGCAGGGGGTGGGGTGCTGGTGTGGTGGTCCTGTGGCGGTGCCTCCTGTCCACTAGCGCAGGCGGAAGTGGTGGGCAGTTCATCGTCCATGCTAGTGTCAGGGGCCCCTTGGAGTGCCACAGTATCCCTCCTGGTGTTAAGTATCTCCTTCAGCACCCCTACGATGGTGCCCAGGGCGTTGCTGATGGTTCTGAGTTCCTCCCTGAACCCCACATACTGTTCCTCCTGCAGCCGCTGGGTCTCCTGAAACTTGGCCAGGACAATTGCCATCGTCTCCTGGGAGTGGTGGTATGCTCCCATGATGGAGGAGAGGGCCTTGTGGAGAGTGGGTTCCCTGGGCCTGTCCGCCCCCTGTCGCACAACAGCCCTCCCAGTTCCCCTGTGTTCCTGGGCCTCCGTCCCCTGGACCGTGTGCCCACTACCACTGCCCCAAGGTCCCTGTTGTTGTTGGGGTGGTGGGTTATCCTGGGTTCCCTGTAGTGGTGGACACACAGCTGATTGACGTGTCCTGGGTACGGAGGTATGGGCCCGCTGGGTGGGTGCTGTGCTGGTGTTACCAGAGGAGGGAAGGTCTGTGGTGGCCTGTGACTTAGTGTGGGGAACCGACTGTCCCGATGGCCACGATGGTCCGGGCTGGTCATCTGGATCCAGTTGGACAGAGCTGCTGTCATCACTGTGGGCCTCTTCTGTGGGCGGGGTGGAGATGTCTGGACCCTCCTGTCTGGTGACGTTGGGTAGTGGTCCTGCAGAGGTGTAAAAGCATGATTATTGCATCTGTGTGCGTCATGGTGTGCAATGGGTGGGTGAACGTGTACCCCAGTGCTAGCACTCCTGTGTGGGGGCTGGTGTGATGATGGTTGAGGGGGGTGTTATGGGTATGTGCAGTGGGCATGCTTTAGTGATGGGTTTCCATGCTTTGTTGTGTCATGCAGGGCTTGGGGTGGGGATGGGTGGTTTGTTTTATTAGTACATTTGTGAGGAGTTGGAGTGATAGGGAGGGGGCGAGGGTGGGGGTCTGTGATAGAATGCAGGTAGGGTGGGGGATATGATAGTTAAGATTTGACTTACCAAAGTCCATTCCTCCACCGACTCCTGCGAGGCCCTCAGGATGCAGAATAGTCAAGACCTGCTCCTCCCAGGTTGTTAGTTGTTGGGGAGGAGGTGGGGGTCCGCCGCCGGTCCACTGTACCGTGATGTTGTGTCTGGAGACCACAGAACGCACCTTCCCTCGTAGGTCGTTCCACCTCTTCCTGATGTCGTCCTGATTTCTTGGGTGCTGTCCTGCTGCGTTGACCCTGTCGACTATTCTTCGCCATAGCTCCATCTTCCTAGCTATGGAGGTGTGCTGCACCTGTGATCCAAATAGCTGTGGCTCTACCCGGACGATTTCCTCCACCATGACCCTGAGCTCCTCCTCTGAGAACCTGGGGTGTCTTTGCCGTGCCATGGAGTGGTGTAGGTGATGTGTGGGGTGGTGTATGTGGTGATAAGTGTGGTGATATGTCGTGGTGTGTGGTGTTTTGTGCGTGGAAGTTGTGTGGGTGATGGTGTTGAGTGCCTGTGAATGCTTTGTAGTTGTTTGTAGTGTCTCTCTCTGGCCTTCTCTCGGTAATTGTGGTCGTAGGGGTTTGTGGGTGATGTGGGTGTGTGTTTTATATTGTAATGGGTGTGTGGGAGTGGTGTGTGTATGTGTATCAGGTGTGTGTATTTCGAATTGTCCAATGTGGCTGTGTTTTGTAAAGGTGTGTGTATTTTGAGCTCGGTGGTGTGCACCGCCAATGGAATACAGTGGTTGAAAGACCGCCGCGTGGATTCGTGTGTCGTGATAGTGTGGGCGTATTTCTGTTGGCGTGACGGTGGAGGATTTGTTTTTGCCAGTTTATCACTGACCTTTGGTGTGGCGGACTTGTGTCGGTGTCTGAATTTTGTCGGATTTTGGGATGTGGGTCATAATAGCTGTGGCGGAATTCCGTGGCCGCGGCGGTGTGTTGGCGGTCTTCTGCACGGCGGTAAGCGGCTTTTACCGCCAATGTTGTAATGACCCCCATAGTTTTGGAAACCGTAATGCACAAATAAGTAAAGCAGTCCACCATCACAAGGGGGACCATCCCCATAATAATACGCCCCTTGAATGACCTGTGTGGGTTGAACAACATCACCTTTGTTTTGTTTGTGTTGATCTACAGGCCTCGGGTGAGAGAGGACTCCCCAAAACATTGGAGAAGTTTCTGTACCCTTCTTAGAGATCAAGGTGTTGTCCGCAAACAAAAAGACAGGAGTCTTGGAACCAGCCAACAAGGGAGCATCCGCTTCAACTGACAATAGGGAGGAAACAACATCATTGATATATAATGCGAAAAGTGTGGGAGCCTGTACACAACCCTGGTGTCTCTTCCTAATACCGAATCGCACTGGTATGTATGAATGTTTTATGACCGGAATGCGGTCACAAAATATTTATAATTTACCAACTCCATGAAGGAGGTGGGAACCATTCACAAAGGGGAAGAGGTCCTTAAGGGACCTCTTCCACTATGTGAATGGGGCACCAACATTTTTAAGACCACAGACCACTGCCTACTCTTAGAAAATGAAAAGGAAACGTTTAATTTTTCTTTTTGTAATGCATCCAGTTTTCCTTTAAAGAAAACGGCCTGCATTACAAAAAAAATTACTTTATTTAAAAAGCAATCACATACATGGTGGTCTGCTGACCCCAGCAGGCCACCATCCCTGTGATTGTAGCCAGTCCAAATGGATCACAAATTGTGACCTGCCTCATGAATATTAATGAGGCAGGTCCCTTGCGACCAATTTGGAAATCACAAACAGTGTCTGAGACACGATAGTTCATTGCAGTTGACAATTTCCTATTAGTGAATCGCAAAAATTTGCTATTAGGAAATTGCAAACCACTTTTTTTGTACATCTGCCCTTGATTCCTGCTTCTGCTCAACTGGTGCATCCGGCAGTGTAGGCAAATAGTTCACAGACTATTAATACAATCATGGGCATAGTGCCCACAAAATGATACAAGATTTCATTTTTGCTTGCTGCCAGAACGAATCAATTGGAAATGATCTATTCTCACCTACTCCCCAAGGCAAACATAGAATGCTAACCATGGGCCAGATGTAAATAGCACTGGTCGCAAAATACTGGTTGCAATTTACGACCAGTATTATTGCGACTGATGTGCTATTTTACAAACTGACCTATGCACTAATAGGTCAGCTTCCAAAGTTCCAATTCTTAGCAATTTGACCTACCTCAAAAATATTAATGAGGTAGGTCACAACTTATGACCCACTAGTAATCTCAGCCATCACAGGGATGGTGGCAGACCACTATGCCTTTGATTGCTTTTAAATGAAACATTTATTTAAATGCAGCTCGTTTTCCCTAAAGAAAAATGTACATAAATGTTACTAACATTTTCTAAGAGACATATTAGAGAAGGAATACTTATAGATGCTGGATAACAAGACATACAAAGTAATTAGAGGTGCATTCAGACTACACATATGTAATTTACAATGAGAGACAGATGTCCTCCATAGCATATAGATCACACATATTCTACTGCAGAGGAACAATTAACTGGGAAAATTCTCACAGCTGTACAGATTACCATTTTGAAAGAGTGTCCTCTGGCACAGGGCAAAGAGATAGCCATAGTTTTGCCTATATCTACGCTGAACCAGCTACTGAAGTTAGTATCCCCAAAGCTCCACACCTATGGACCATGATGCAAAATGCAACTGAGGTATAGTACAATCTGATACTTCGGAATCACACATTTCTGCAGTATCCACAAAATATTCCACAAACACCAAACATTTTATGCAATACATGAGTACAAGAGTCTATTCTAAATGGACGACTCTGCGCAGCCCCCAGTTGACACTAAACAAAAATATTCCATAGCTTGTGCTGCAGTGAAGGGAGTTTTTGAAGACAGTGACGTCAAGGCACTGTGTACACATACCAAAGTATAAGGTGATTCCACTGAGTAAATAGCAGCAATGTATGCCCTTTTACTTGCTTCGCAGGAGGCTGATCAATCAGTTCTCACACTAATTGTGTCAAATCCAGCATTCTGCATACAGGGTTACAGTGTGGACTTCACTTGCCTCATTGGCGACTAAATGAATTCAGAGATTCAAAAGGAAAACTGATAAAAGTAAGGCGGTTTTAGGCAAAGGTAGCTATAGATCCCTGTACAACACTCCATGGCCCATAAAAGTGAAGGAATTCATGCTAAAATGGCCTGTGAGGCTGATTTAGCTGAAAAGAAAGCAGTACAAACTTTGAAGGTGCCTACTGTTGCTTGATCTCTGACAATGATCAGTGCAGACATATTGGTGGCAATACAGCCAACACTGAAAGGCGAAAAGACTCCTAACTTTTTCCCTTCAGAATATTCTTCTAACCTCAAGAACCAAAATTTCCTATGGGTTTTATACCAAGGTTAGGCAAAAGGTGTATACCTAATAAGTGAGCTAAGTGAGCTAGATTAGATTTGATTAGGGAAGCTTTTGAAGGGTGAGCTTTGGCCTATGCTGGCAACAGTGATACTGTGTGAATAGTACAGAGGTGACACTGGTACTTTTATTTACCTGGACTACAAGAAAGCATGTACAGCAATTTAAGGCCTGACAGCAAATTAAGCATTCCAGCTCCTACTTCCCTCTTGATATCTGATAAACCGCTTAATGTTCTTTTCTTTAATCATGTCGGCCCAAAGCCAACAGTCATCAATCAACTTTATTTGGTTCACAAAGGGACCATAAAAGACAGAATAATAAATACAGTAGATGCATTTGTTAAAAAATATTCAATCCGAATATTTAGACTACGTACTAATACATGGGGAAACATCAAGTCAGTGAATACAGCCTTCTCACCAGTAAAACACAATGGCAATAATAGATAAAAAAACTTTAGGCACCAAAAGCCTAGTTCACAAAAGTAAACTTATACAAAAGTGTGTACGTTTACAATTGTATCTTTAAGACTGTGGAGTCTCCGCACATTAATTATAGGGCAGTCCTATCTTTCTAAGTGCAGAGGCTTCACAGTCGTAAAGATGCTACTCATAAATTACCTTTGTGAATAGCAAACAATGGTAAACTTACACAAAAGTGTTAGTTTACTATTGTGAATAAGGCTCATACTTCACAAGTAGAACTAGACAGCATTTAAGGACTTTCTAATCTTCCTTACCGGTCAGATAAAATTAGCCACTGATAAGCAAATAAACGGAGTATGTCGTTGTTATAGGAAAATGTAGGTAATGCAGGTCTTCATTGTAGGAAGTTGGCTCTGTATATACTATCTCAAAGTGAGAGGTAGTGTGCACAGAGTTCAAGGTTTCCCCTTAGAGGTTGATAGTGGCAAAATTAGATAATACTTATGCTCTATTTTGTGGTAGTGTGGTCGAGCAGTAGGCTTATCAGAGGGTAGTGCTAAGCATTTGTTGTACACACACAGGCAATAAATGAGAACACACACTTAACTTCAGGCCAACAGGTTTTTATATAGAAAATATTATTTTCTTAATTTATTTTAGAACCACAAGATTCAGAATTCAAGTAAGAACATAAATTGTAAGGTACTTGGTATAGGTAAATATAGAACTTTGTATTAAACAGTAATGAACACAGTTTTGGCAAAAATGGCACTAAGCTATTTTAAAAGTGGACACAGTGCAAAAATCAACAGATCCTAGGGGAGGTAAGTATTGGTTAGTTTTTCAGGTAAGTAAAGCACTTACAAATTCAGTCTCTGGGGCATAGGCAGCCCACCAGTGAGAGTTCAAGTTAACCCCAAACACCCAGCACCAGCAACACAGGGCTAGTCAGGTGCAGAGGTCAAAGTAAGGCCCAAATAGCATAGGCGCTGATCTGATGAAGAATAGGGGTGCTCCGGTTCCAGCATGCTAGCAGGTAAGTACCTGCATCCTCGGGGAGCAGACCAGGGGGTGGTTTGTAAAGCACTGGAGGGGTCACAAACAGGCACACAAAATACACCCACAGCGGCACAGGGGCGGCTGGGTGCAGTGTGTGAAGTAGGTGTCAGGTTTTAGGTAGAAATCAATGGAGACACCCGGGGGTCACTCTGGCGATGCAGGCAGGGCACAGGGGGGCTTCTCAGGCTAGCCACTGGCTGGGCAAGGATGAGGGCCACCTGCTGGTCACTCCTGCACCAGTAGTTGGTTTCTCTTGGGCCTGGGGGCTGCGGGTGCAGTGCTTCTTCCAGGCGTCGGGTTCCTTTGTTACCGGGAAGTCGGGGTCAGGGAGTGCCTCTGGATCCTGCTGTGGGGGTGCAGCGAGGTCGACTCAGGGTGTCCATGTCGTTGGAGTCGCCTGGGGGTCCTCTCTGCAGTGTTGGTTCTTCTGGACACGAACCAAGGGCATCGGGTGCAGAGTGTTGGGGACTCACACTTCCGGAGTGAGACTGGAGTCCCTTTAAAAATGGTTGTTTCCCTGTTTCTTGGACAGAGTCGCTGTCCACAGGAGTTTCTTGGTCCTTCGTAAGGCCTCTGAGTCCTCAGAGGTTGCTGGCCCCACTGGATGCATCGTGGGGCAGGTTTTTTGAGTCTGGAGACAGGCCGGTAGGGCTGGGGCCAAGTCAGTTGTTGTCTCTGTCGTCTCTGCGGGGATTTCAGGTCAGCATTCCTTCTTCTTGTTGTGAGTTGCAGGAATCTGTTTTCCTGGGTTCAGGATCGCCCCTAAATACTCAATTTAGGGGTGTGTTTAGGTCTGGGGGGCAGTAGCCAATGGCTACTGTCCTTGAGGGTGGCTACACCATCTTTGTGCCTCCTCCCTGTGGGGAGGGGGCATATCCCTAATCCTATTGGGGGGAATCCTCCAAAACAAAATGGAGGATTTCCTAAGGCAGGGGTCACCTCAGCTCAGGACACCTTATGAGCTGTCCTGACTGGAGGGTGACTCCTCCTTGTTTTTCTCATTATCTCCTCCAGACGTGCCGCCAAATGTGGGGGCTGTGTCCGGAGGGGCGGGCATCTCCACTAGCTGGAGTGCCCTGGGGTGCTGTAACACCAGGCTTGAGCCTTTGAGGCACCCCGCCAGGTGTTACAGTTCCTGCAGGGGGAGGTGTGAAGCACCTCCACCCAGTACAAGCTTTGTTCCTGGCCACAGAGTGACAAAGACACTCACCCCATGTGGCCAGAAACCTGTCTGGATGTGGCAGGCTGGCAGAAACTGGTCAGCTTAGCATTAGTAGTTGGACTGGTATACATGGGGCATCTCTAAGATGCCCTCTGTGTGCATTTTTCAATAAACCCCACACTGGCATCAGTGTGGATTTATTGTGCTGAGAATTTTGATACCAAACTTCCCAGTATTCAGTGTAGCCATTATGGAACTGTGGAGTTCATGTTTGACAAACTTCCAGACCATATACTCTTTATGGCTACCCTGCACTTACAATGTCTAAGATTTGGCTTAGACAATGTAGGGGCATAGTGCTCATGCCCTCACCTGTGGTATGGTGCACCCTGCCTTAGGGCTGTGAGGCCTGCTAGAGGGGTGACTTACCTATGCCACAGGCAGTGGGTTGTGGGCATGGCACTCTGAGGGAAGTGCCATGTCGACTTAGTCTTTTTCTCCCCACCAGCACACACAAGCTGTGAGGCAGTGTGCATGTGCTGAGTGAGGGGTCCCCAGGGTGGCATAATACATGCTGCAGCCCTTAGAGACCTTCCCTGGCCACAGGGCCCTTGGTACCAGGGGTACCATTTACAAGGGGGTTATCTGTGTGCCAGGGCTGTGCCAATTGTGGAGACAAAGGTACAGTTTAGGGAAAGAACACTGGTACAGGGGCCTGGTTAGCAGGGTCCCAGAACACTTTCAATCATAACTAGCATCGACAAAAGGCAAAAAGTTAGGGGGTAACCATGCCAAGAGAGGCATTTTCCTACATTCATTAATTACAATTTAAATTATTTAACAGGTGTATAACATAACTTTTCCTTTGAATGATATGAAAACCACAAAAAAATAACAAATGCAAAGTGCTTTTTGTCAAAAACCCATCATAGGCTCATGGGGAGATTTTCTTTATGTCATGTTTTTCATGGAAAGCAACCAATAAAAGTGCAGTATTTAAATGAAACCTTGTAAGAACAAATCTATGTTGTGCATCTGCAATCATTGTAATATATGTTTGAATACCATAATTTGTTAACAAAAGCAAGTGTGACATGACTGTAACTTTTGGTCCCACCTTTCTCGCGCTGTTTTCTATACTTACAAGATCCTCCTTGTTCACTATCCTCATATATTCTACATCTTCAAAATATGCAGCGATACCTAAAGTGTAGCACATGTTCTTAATATTTACTAAACAAGGTATTTGATCAACACCATACAGCTTACAACAATCACCTATGAGTTCTCTATTTAGTTCAACAGCTGGTTTAGACCAAATAGAGTGCCAGAGTAAAAGTAGGGATGGTTGAATGTGGTCCCAAATATAAGGGGTGCTAAATTCAGAATGATATATGGTGGTAGACAATCTAGAAGGTACTGCTAACAGTTTCCTAAACAGTTGTTTACCACCCTTTGAAGCCTATCCACATTTCTATGTCACCAAATGCCTGCCCAAAAACATGCAATTGACACATTACTTGTGTATAAAACTGTCATCTCTTTTAGTGGCTTTAGAAGAAGCCTAGTTGCAGATCTGAAAAACGCAGTAATGGCTTCCTCAAAAAGTAATTTCCTATTTTCCTTCAGATTAAACCAGTTACCAAGTAGTCAAAATACAGGTCTTGGTAGGAGAATTAGGTATTAGGTCTATTTGCATCTTTTATAAAGTGGATACAAAGCTCTTCATAGTTAATCCACAAGTCATTATAAAAGTCTTACTAAAGTTGACATTCAAGTGTAAGTTAACCATAATTTTTTTGAAAGTATTTCACAGTTGTTGCAAACTAATCTTTATACATGTATGCAGAATCATATCTTCTACGTACAGTAGAACAGGGCATGTACGGATTAGGGGCATGTCCTTGACCTTAGCCACTAAAAAGTGCTCAATGATATTGATGTATAATGTTAAAAGGAATGGGGCCAAGACACACCCCTGCTTTACTCCCATATGAATTTTAACCAGTTCTGAACACTGTTTCTACCATGACAGATACTGGCTACTGTATCAGTGTACAGCTGTCTTAGGAACTGGAAGATATAATTATTGCCCCTTGTCTCGACCATGAATGCTCACAACTTGAAGTGACTTACACAATCAAAGACACTCAACAGGTCCACAAATGACAAATAAATAGAGTCTATTTTTGCCATTGTGCATTTACTGATTAAAAGGTTTATATTCAGACATTGTTTTATGGTTCCAATCCCTTTTCAGAAGCCATATTGCACATTATATGAAGTATGATTCTCTCCCACCCACATTTCCAGTCTAGACAGCAAGATTCTCCCTACGACCTTAACAGTTGAATCTAGAAGAGAGATGGGTTGTAGCATCTTGGATCTGATCTATCCCTTTTTTAAAAAATTGGAACGATCAATGAATGAGTCCACGTGGAAAGCCACCCACTTCTAGAGATTACTCTCACTACATTTGTCACTTTTGGGGCCCAAAGGTCTTTCTTTCAATACACATGTCCCATTGAACCCCAAGGGGGCTGGTGCTTTCCTTTTCTTAGAGCTATTAATGACAGTAAGGAATTCTGAAAGGTCAAACTCAAGAGGAGTTTGAGATACTGTTGCCTCGCCTTTCCTCGTTTCACCAATAGTCAATCAAAATAAGTAAATCTGTGTATATTTTTTATTTCTGCTCTAGATTTTGTTAGGCCACAACAGACTGCCACTGCTGGGGCAGTCATAAAAGCCTTGAAGTGTCCAGTATGAATGAGAGCAGATCATGCATTTCATTTAGGCAGTGGTCCTGCGCTCTGCGCTAAGGCATTTTTGGATGCTATGTCTGGGAGTTCGGCTGCTATACATGCAACCTTTGCATCTGGAATCAAACGGCATTGTTGAGTGGGTAAATGATTTGCTTAAGCAAGCCTTGACTGCTATTGGATTAGATTGTTGTGGTTACATAACTTGTCTAGGGTTCAGAGACCACAAAAAACTTGCTTAGAGGAGTATTAGGCAGTTGAATCCTGTATTAGATTAATTTTGGCATTTCTATATATGTACCTGATCTCAGACTCCTGTGTAGGGTGGTGTAGCAAAAAATTGATTTATCTGACCCTGTTTCACAAATAGATTTGTAACAAAATAGTCAAGAAATTAGAGAGACAGTTTCCCAAAAAATTACTCCGCCATTGAAGATAAAGCTGCTGATGGGTAACTTCCCAAACTGGGAGAGCTAGTTCAGGAATGGACATCTGACAATCAAGTCTTCAGACCGTCTTACAGACTACCAGTTCCAGATCTTGGGATAGAAAGAACACACACTTTAACCTTGTTACAACTTCCTGGTGCAAAGAAAAACAGAAACATGTTGATCAATCTGATTAAAAAGCACTATTTGGCCAGCTCTATTAAGTGAACCCCTGCCAACACCAAAGTACCTCCAGATTAGTCAAGTGAATTTTCTCCTTGTTTTGGCAATGCCTCAAGAAAAGTAGAACTGTTTTGAAATCATTGTTCCCATTCCAAGGACTGATGAGCCTACTATTTGTAATTGGTTTCCAGCTTTACACCCATCATCAAGTACTAATCCAGTTACGGTGCAAGCATCCTCTTCAAAAAGACAACCTACTGCGGTAATATAAACACTTGCCATTTCTGAAACTGCAATCTTAATCTTATGTGCCCCACCAAAAGAATCTATTTTGATTGAAATGATACTAATGCAGGAAATCACATTGTCTGAAAATGAGCCCAATCGAGATCCTGAAATGGGAGCTGTTTTTCTTCTTTCTATCCAAGAAGCAGAAGAAATGTCCACTTATTTGATTAGTAGACACTAGATGAATTGTCAACTGTTGCTGGAACTATGACAGATATAACCACCCACCATAGTCCTTCATTTGATCATTGTGGCAACATCATGATTCCTTTTGTGGCTTACACTGTTACTGGTGGTACAGGAGCACTATCTTCCTAATAGTTCAACAGTTTCATGTGGTCCAGGAATTGCAGCAGCATTCTTCTTCTCACAGAGATAAAATGTATTACTATGCTATTAAGATCACTGCATTGTTTGATGTTATTTTATGGGGAAAGGTTTTTGGGTTCTACAGAAATTGTTTAAATACCTTAGGTTTTAAGAATCGCATTGCCATCATTATTCTAGGACCTTTTGCAAGTTCATGGGCTATTACTGCTATTAAACAACTGATGGCTGAATAGAGTTCATATGCTACATTGGCCAAAGAAGATCCAAGTGTTGATATAGAGAATCATCATGAGTGGTTCTGTTTCCTTCATATGTTCATCAAATTAGCGGCCTGAGGGATGTATACAATTTTACACAGTGGGGACAGTGGTGGGCCCTCTGATTAACAGTCCTAAAAGTTTCCAGAAAAGGTTTTCTTACTTTAACAGTGATGACAGATCAGATCCATCTTCATTTTACTGGTTTCAAGAACCTGAAAAGAATAAAAATATTTTAAATACTCATCACCAATTTATCTGTTCACCACAGTTCATTGATTCGTTTTTAGCACAAGGTTATGCACATTAGCAGGAAAATATTCATGAAAAAAGTATTTGGCTGAAATAAATTTCAACAAATTTATTTCACTGATACCTTGTTCATAGCATGTATGATTCCTGGAGAAATTAAGGGCCAGATTCATGAAATTTAACTTAAACGTTTGAGTAATTTATACTTCTGAGTAAGTTTACTACTGTTTGCTTATTTACAAATGTTGAGTGTTTAAGTCCAGCATCACACATGGCCAGCCACTGGTACTGCAACACCCTCCCATAGAAAATAATGGAATTAAAATAACACTTCATACGAAATAATGGTAAGTTAAATTCAGTTATTTAAAATAGTTTGAAATATAAATAAATATAATTTATTTTTAAAAATATTTAAAATAGTGCATATTTATTATTTAATTCAAATATTTAAGTATCTTGTTTTGAATTAAAAAAATATGTATAAAATCAAACTACATTATTTTTTATAAATTTTACAAATCACATTTGATAATTATTAATGCATTTTCTAAATAGTTATGTGGGAATTTAATTTTTAATTTAAACTTTAGAAAAATGGTTTAAATTTAATTTATTTCCATTATTTAAAGATTAATGTCCAAATAAAGTTAAAAGTTCTGCAACATTTATAATTCATTTTACATTAAAAAATAACTATCTAACATTAATTTACACTAATATTTAATATCAATATTTTTTAATATTTATTTTCAAGTTAAATAAAAAAGTTTCATTTTCCCCATACTTTATAATAGGGAGACCCAGCAGTCAGAGCAGAGTTCTCTGCATAGTAAACTATAGGAAATGGAAATAAAACATTACTGATAATGATTTAAATTAAATAGTTTAGACTAGAACTAATAATTCTGAAAAGAAATATCTTTATTTCTCCTCGTTTTTTCCTCTTTCTATGTGAGAAGAGGAAAAAGCATCCATGGATTGTTTTTGTGCAGGAAGGTCTCCTTCCTGCACAAAAACAATCCTGTGTACGACCAGGCATCATTGAAACATGGTGAAAGGGTGCCTGCGTTGGTGCTAGTTAGCCCATTGTGCGCCAGTGAAGGGGGAGAGGACAAAAATGAACCATATATTATAGATAGAGTGCACTTCCGCCCTGCACCACAGGCTTGGAAATAAGCCCCCTAGTTTGAGAGCTGTTAAGACATATGTCAAAACTATGTGAAGATATGGATTTGAGTTATTGTCTTTTGGGGCCACTTCATGTAAAGAATAAAGGTTTATATCTACACTGATCTATGCTGCTTTTTAGGAAGAACATGCATATCCTGAGAAAGAAGCTGCATAGGGATGCTGTTATAGAAATAATGCAAACTAGTTTCAAAGTTATTGATGCTAGTTTTCAAACACATCTATACAGTCTCCACTATCACCACATCTGCTTTGAATCTTTTGCAGAAAGATTTGAATTCTTTGCAACATGGGCAAGGTCAAATACATGCACTGATGCAATGCATTTGGGTGCTACAAACACTCAAGGTGCCATGGTCATTGATACACAATTCCACTATCTTTCTTCCATATTATCTTACTGCAAGACCAATAATGATTTTAAAAAAAGATGTGTCATACAAACGTTTCCCAATCGAACAGATAGAGAGCACATATTTTTCTGTTGTAGAACATCCACATGTTATGTGGGTCATGCATGGAGTAATTTATTTACATATGTCCACCTTTCACTTGGTATGAAAGCATGCATAGCACATTTCTAAACCACTTTTGGAATTTTTCTTTTGAATATTTTTGCTGGACAAAAGACAATCTTGCATTCATTGGCACATCTTCATGCACTAATTGTTTATGGCACTCACTTCTTTGTAGCTGTATGACTATACACAGCACTTTTAACCCTTTGAATCCCAGCTTGCTCGTAAACTACTCACAACACCTGTTTCTTTCATTCCTTCTTATCTCCCCCTTTCAATAAATGGAGTTGAACAATTGAATCCTGTGGTGGATTGGTCCAGGGCTTTTACATCTGTTGACTGTTAAAAAATGTAGTGGAGTAAATTTTATCCCCTCCTAATGATTGTTTTTAAAAGTGCTTCATGGCCATAGATATGATAAATATATGCCGTAATAAATTAAATAAGCTTATAGCAGTCCTGTAGGAAGTTGGCTCTGTATGCACTATTTCAAAGTAAGGAATAGTATGCACAGAGTCCAAGGGTTCCCCTTAGAGGTAAGATAGTGGCAAAAAGAGATAATACTAATGCTGTATTTTGTGGTAGTGTGGTCGAGCAGTAGGCTTATCAAAGGAGTAGTGTTAAGCATTTGTTGTACATATACACAGGCAATAAATGAGGAACACACACTCAGAGACAAATCCAGGCCAATAGGTTTTGTTATAGAAAAATATATTTTCTTAGTTTATTTTAAGAACCACAGGTTCAAATTCTACATGTAATATCTCATTTGAAAGGTATTGCAGGTAAGTACTTTAGGAACTTTGAATAATTACAGTAGCATATATACTTTTCACATAAAACACAAATAGCTGTTTTAAAAGTGGACACAGTGCAATTTTCACAGTTCCTGGGGGAAGGTAAGTTATTGTTAGTTTTAGCAGGTAAGTAAATCACTTACAAGTTTCAGATTTGGGTCCAAGGTAGCCCACCGTTGGGGGTTCAGAGCAACCCCAAAGTTACCACACCAGCAGCTCAGGGCCGGTCAGGTGCAGAGTTCAAAGTGGTGCCCAAAACGCATAGGCTTCAATGGAGAGAAGGGGGTGCCCCGGTTCCAGTCTGCCAGCAGGTAAGTACCCGCGTCTTCGGAGGGCAGACCAGGGGGGTTTTGTAGGGCACCGGGGGGGACACAAGTCAGCACAAAAAGTACACCCTCAGCAGCGCGGGGGCGGCCGGGTGCAGTGTGCAAACACGCGTCGGGTTTTCAATGGTTTTCAATGAGAGACCAATGGATCTCTTCAGTGGTGCAGGCAGGCAAGGGGGGGGCTCCTCGGGG
The DNA here is from genome assembly GCF_031143425.1 of Pleurodeles waltl. Classification (NCBI taxonomy): domain Eukaryota; kingdom Metazoa; phylum Chordata; class Amphibia; order Caudata; family Salamandridae; genus Pleurodeles; species Pleurodeles waltl. The sequence goes on along the minus strand of NC_090443.1, from coordinate 547,982,205 downwards.
TAGCCACCACCTGGGCACGGGAGAGGGCCTCCTGGGGTTCACTCCTGCACTGAAGTTACGTTCCTTCAGGTGCTGGGGGCTGCGGGTGCAGGGTCTTTTCCAGCCGTCGGGATTTCAGAGTCAGGCAGTCGCGGTCAGGGGGAGCCTGGGGATTCCCTCTGCAGGCGTCGCTGTGGGGGCTCAGGGGGGACAACTTTGGTTACTCACGGTCTTGGAGTCGCCGGAGGGTCCTCCCTGAGGTGTTGGTTCTCCACCAGTCGAGTCGGGGTCGCTGGGTGCAGTGTTGCAAGTCTCACGCTTCTTGCGGGGAGTTGCAGGGGTCTTTAAATCTGCTCCTTTGAAACAAAGTTGCAGTCTTTTTGGAGCAGGGCCGCTGTCCTCGGGAGTTTCTTGTCTTTCTTGAAGCAGGGCAGTCCTCTGAGGATTCAGAGGTCGCTGGTCCTTTGGAAAGCGTCGCTGGAGCAGGTTTCTTTGGAAGGCAGGAGACAGGCCGGTAGGACTGGGGCCAAAGCAGTTGGTGTCTTCTTTTCTTCTTCTGCAGGGGTCTTTCAGCTCAGCAGTCCTCTTCTTCTTGTAGTTTCAGGAATCTAAATTCTTAGGTTCAGGGGAGCCCTTAAATTCTAAATTTAAGGGCGTGTTTAGGTCTGGGGGGTTAGTAGCCAATGGCTACTAGCCCTGAGGGTGGGTACACCCTCTTTGTGCCTCCTCCCAAGGGGAGGGGGTCACATTCCTATCCCTATTGGGGGAATCCTCCATCTGCAAGATGGAGGATTGCTAAAAGTTAGAGTCACTTCAGCTCAGGACACCTTAGGGGCTGTCCTGACTGGCCAGTGACTCCTCCTTGTTATTCTCATTATCTCCTCCGGCCTTGCCGCCAAAAGTGGGGCCGTGACCGGAGGGGGCGGGCAACTCCACTAGCTGGAGTGCCCTGTGGTGCTGGAACAAAGGGGGTAAGCCTTTGAGGCTCACCGCCAGGTGTTACAGCTCCTGCCTGGGGGAGGTGTTAGCATCTGCACCCAGTGCAGGCTTTGTTACTGGCCTCAGAGTGACAAAGGCACTCTCCCCATGGGGCCAGCAACATGTCTTGGTTGTGGCAGGCTGCTGGAACCAGTCAGCCTACACAGATAGTCGGTTAAGGTTTCAGGGGGCACCTCTAAGGTGCCCTCTGGGGTGTATTTCACAATAAAATGTACACTGGCATCAGTGTGCATTTATTGTGCTGAGAAGTTTGATACCAAACTTCCCAGTTTTCAGTGTAGCCATTATGGTGCTGTGGAGTCCGTGTTTGACAGACTCCCAGACCATATACTCTTATGGCTACCCTGCACTTACAATGTCTAAGGTTTGGCTTAGACACTGTAGGGGCAGAGTACTCATGCACTGGTGCCCTCACCTATGGTATAGTGCACCCTGCCTTAGGGCTGTAAGGCCTACTAGAGGGGTGACTTATCTATACTGCATAGGCAGTGTGAGGTTGGCATGGCACCCTGAGGGGAGTGCCATGTCGACTTACTCGTTTTGTTCTCACCAGCACACACAAGCTGGCAAGCAGTGTGTCTGTGCTGAGTGAGGGGTCCCCAGGGTGGCATAAGATATGCTGCAGCCCTTAGAGACCTTCCCTGACATCAGGGCCCTTGGTACCAGGGGTACCAGTTACAAGGGACTTACCTGGATGCCAGGGTGTGCCAATTGTGGAATCAAAAGTACAGGTTAGGGAAAGAACACTGGTGCTGGGGCCTGGTTAGCAGGCCTCAGCACACTTTCAATTCAAAACATAGCATCAGCAAAGGCAAAAAGTCAGGGGGCAACCATGCCAAGGAGGCATTTCCTTACACAACCCCCCCCCCCCAAACGAAAGAGGATGAGACTAACCTTTCCCAAGAGAGTCTTCATTTTCTAAGTGGAAGAACCTGGAAAGGCCATCTGCATTGGCATGGGCAGTCCCAGGTCTGTGTTCCACTATAAAGTCCATTCCCTGTAGGGAGATGGACCACCTCAACAGTTTTGGATTTTCACCTTTCATTTGCATCAGCCATCTGAGAGGTCTGTGGTCAGTCTGAACTAGGAAGTGAGTACCAAAGAGGTATGGTCTCAGCTTCTTCAGGGACCAAACCACAGCAAAGGCCTCCCTCTCAATGGCACTCCAACGCTGCTCCCTGGGGAGTAACCTCCTGCTAATGAAAGGAACAGGCTGGTCAAGGCCATCATCATTTGTTTGGGACAAAACTGCCCCTATCCCAAGTTCAGAGGCATCTGTCTGCACAATGAACTGCTTGGAGTAATCTGGAGCTTTTAGAACTGGTGCTGTGTACATTGCTTGTTTCAGGGTGTCAAAGGCCTGTTGGCATTCTACAGTCCAGTTTACTTTCTTGGGCATTTTCTTGGAGGTGAGTTCTGTGAGGGCTGTCACAATGGATCCATATCCCTTCACAAACCTCCTATAGTACGCAGTCAAGCCAAGGAATGCCCTGACTTGGGTCTGGGTTTTTGGAGCTGCCCAGTCCAGAATAGTCTGGATCTTGGGCTGGAGTGGCTGAACTTGGCCTCCACCTACAAGGTGTCCCAAGTAAACCACAGTTCCCTGCCCTATCTGCATTTGGATGCCTTGATAGAGAGGCCTGCAGATTGCAGAGCCTTCAAAACCTTCTTCAGGTGGACCAGGTGATCCTGCCAGTTGGAGCTAAAGACAGCAGTATCGTCAAGATAAGCTGCACTAAAGGACTCCAAGCCAGCAAGGACTTGATTCACCAACCTTTGGAAGGTGGCAGGGGCATTCTTTAAACCAAAGGGCATAACAGTGAACTGATAATGCCCATCAGGTGTGGAGAATGCTGTATTTTGTTTTGCTCCAGGTGCCATTTTGATTTGCCAGTACCCTGCTGTTAAGTCAAAGGTACTTAAGAATTTGGCAGCACCTAATTTGTCTATCAGCTCATCAGCTCTAGGAATGGGATGGGCATCTGTCTTGGTGACAGAATTAAGTCCTCTGTAGTCCACACAAAACCTCATCTCTCTCTTTCCATCTTTGGTGTGAGGTTTGGGGACTAAGACCACTGGGCTAGCCCAGGGGCTGTCAGAGTGCTCAATTACTCCCAATTCCAGCATCTTGTGGACTTCCACCTTGATGCTTTCCTTAACTTGATCAGACTGTCTGAATATTTTGTTTTTGACAGGCATGCTGTCTCCTGTGTCCACATCATGGGTACACAGGTGTGTCTGACCAGGGGTTAGGGAAAAGAGCTCAGCAAACTGCTGCAGGACTGTCCTACAGTCAGATTGCTGTTGGCCAGAGAGGGTGTCTGAATAGATCACTCCATCTACTGAGCCATCATTAGGGTTTGATGACAGAAGATCAGGGAGAGGCTCACTCTCAGCTTTCTGATCCTCATCTGTTACCATTAACAGATTTACATCAGCCCTGTCATGGAAGAGCTTAAGGCGGTTCACATGGATCACCCTCTTGGGGCTCCTGCTTGTGCCCAGGTCTACCAGGTAGGTGACCTGACTCTTCCTCTCTAGCACTGGGTAAGGGCCACTCCATTTGTCCTGAAGTGCCCTGGGAGCCACAGGCTCCAAAACCCAGACTTTCTGCCCTGGTTGAAATTCAACCAGTGCAGCCTTTTGGTCATACCAAAACTTCTGGAGCTGTTGGCTGGCCTCAAGGTTTTTACTTGCCTTTTCCATGTACTCTGCCATCCTTGAGCGAAGGCCAAGTACATAGTCTACTATGTCTTGTTTAGGCTCATGAAGAGGTCTCTCCCAGCCTTCTTTCACAAGAGCTAGTGGTCCCCTTACAGGGTGGCCAAACAGAAGTTCAAAGGGTGAGAATCCTACTCCCTTCTGTGGCACCTCTCTGTAAGCGAAAAGCAGACATGGCAAGAGGACATCCCATCTCCTTTTGAGTTTTTCTGGGAGCCCCATGATCATGCCCTTTAATGTCTTGTTGAATCTCTCAACAAGGCCATTAGTTTCGGGATGATAGGGTGTAGTGAATTTATAAGTCACTCCACACTCATTCCACATGTGTTTCAGGTATGCTGACATGAAGTTGGTACCTCTGTCAGACACCACCTCCTTAGGGAAGTCCACTCTGGTAAAGATACCAATGAGGGCCTTGGCTACTGCAGGGGCAGTAGTCGACCTAAGGGGAATAGCTTCAGGATACCTAGTAGCATGATCCACTACTACTAGGATGTACATATTTCCTGAGGCTGTGGGAGGTTCAAGTGGACCCACTATGTCCACACCCACTCTTTCAAAGGGGACCCCCACCACTGGAAGTGGAATGATGGGGGCCTTTGGATGTCCACCTGTCTTACCACTGGCTTGACAGGTGGTACAGGAGACACAAAACTCCTTAACTTTCTGGGACATGTTGGGCCAGTAGAAGTGGTTGACTAACCTCTCCCACGTCTTGGTTTGTCCCAAATGCCCAGCAAGGGGAATATCATGGGCTAAGGTCAGAATAAACTCTCTGAACCCCTGAGGCACTACCACTCTCCTAGTGGCACCAGGTTTGGGATCTCTTGCCTCAGTGTACAGGAGTCCATCTTCCCAATAGACCCTATGTGTTCCAGTTTTCTTGCCATTGGACTCTTCAGCAGCTTGCTGCCTAAGGCCTTCAAGAGAGGGACAGGTTTCTTGTCCCTTACACAACTCTTCCCTTGAGGGTCCCCCTGGGCCCAAGAGCTCAACCTGATAAGGTTCCAGCTCCATAGGCTCAGTTCCCTCAGAGGGCAGAACTTCTTCCTGAGAAGAGAGGTTCTCTTTCTGTTGTTGTGTTGCAGCTGGTTTCCCAGCTGACTTTCCTTTTCTCTTGGTAGGCTGGGCCCTTTTTCCAGACTCCAGCTCTACTTTTTCACCCTGAGCCTTGCACTGTGCCCTTGTCTTGACACACACCAGTTCAGGGATACCCAACATGGCTGCATGGGTTTTTAGTTCTACCTCAGCCCATGCTGAGGACTCCAGGTCATTTCCAAGCAAACAGTCTACTGGGATATTTGAGGAGACCACCACCTGTTTCAGGCCATTGACCCCTCCCCACTCTAAAGTTACCATAGCCATGGGATGTACTTTAGTCTGATTGTCAGCGTTGGTGACTGGATAAGTTTGTCCAGCCAGGTATTGACCAGGGGAAACCAGTTTCTCTGTCACCATGGTGACACTGGCACCTGTATCCCTCAGGCCTTCTACACTTGTCCCATTAATTAAGAGCTGCTGCCTGTATTTTTGCATGTTAGGGGGCCAGGCAGTCAGTGTGGCTAAATCCACCCCACCCTCAGAGACTAATGTAGCTTCAGTGTGACACCTGATTTGCTCTGGGCACACTGTTGATCCCACTTGGAGACTGGCCATTCCCGTTTTAGCTGGAGTGGAGTTAGAAGTGGTATTTTTCTGGGGACAGGCCTTGTCTCCAGTTTGGTGTCCAGGCTGATTACAGCTACGACACCAGGCCTTTTTGGGATCAAAGATTTTACCCTTGTACCCAAAATTGTTTTGTGAAGAGGCTCTGGGCCCACCCTCCTGTGCAGGTTTTTGGGGGCCTGTAGAAGACTCTTTACTATTTTTGTTTTTGGCTGTCTCACCACCCTTCCCCTGGGGAGGTTTTGTGAACCCTTTCTTTTGGTCACCTCCTGTGGAAGTTTTGGACACCCTAGTCTTGACCCAATGGTCCGCCTTCTTTCCCAATTCTTGGGGAGAAATTGGTCCTAGGTCTACCAGATACTGATGCAGTTTATCATTGAAACAATTACTTAATAGGTGTTCTTTCACAAATAAATTGTACAGCCCATCATAATTACTTACACCACTGCCTTGAATCCAACCATCTAGTGTTTTTACTGAGTAGTCTACAAAGTCAACCCAGGTCTGGCTCGAGGATTTTTGAGCCCCCCTGAATCTAATCCTATACTCCTCAGTGGAGAATCCAAAACCCTCAATCAGGGTACCCTTAATGAGGTCATAAGATTCTGCATCTTTTCCAGAGAGTGTGAGGAGTCTATCCCTACACTTTCCTGTGAACATTTCCCAAAGGAGAGCACCCCAGTGAGATGTGTTCACTTTTCTGGTCACACAAGCCCTCTCAAAAGCTGTGAACCATTTGGTGATGTCATCACCATCTTCATATTTAGTTACAATCCCTTTAGGGATTTTCAACATGTCAGGAGAATCTCTGACCCTATTTATGTTGCTGCCACCATTGATGGGTCCTAGGCCCATCTCTTGTCTTTCCCTTTCTATGGCTAGGATCTGTCTTTCCAAAGCCAATCTTTTGGCCATCCTGGCTAACTGGATGTCCTCTTCACTGGAGTTATCCTCAGTGATTTCAGAGATGTTGGTCCCTCCTGTGAGGGAAGCAGCATCTCTGACTATTATGTTTGGAGTCAGGGCTTGAGAGGCCCTGTTCTCCCTAAATAGGACTGGTAGGGGGGAATCTCCCTCTAGGTCACTATCATCATCCTCTGTGTTGCCATCCTCAGAGGGGTTGGCCTTTTCAAACTCTGCCAACAGCTCCTGGAGCTGTAGTTTGGAAGGTCTGGGGCCCATTGTTATTTTCTTTATTTTACAGAGTGACCTTAGCTCCCTCATCTTAAGATGGAGGTAAGGTGTGGTGTCGAGTTCCACCACATTCACATCTGTACTAGACATTATGCTTCTAAAAGTTGGAATACTTTTTAAGAATCTAAAAACTAGTTCTAGAATCTAATTCAAACTTTTACCAAACTTTTAAACACTAAAAGAAATGCTAAACAGGGACTAACACAAGGCCCTAGCAGGACTTTTAAGAATTTAGAAAAATAGTTCAAATTGCAAAAATCAATTTCTAATGACAATTTTTGGAATTTGTCGTGTGATCAGGTATTGGCTGAGTAGTCCAGCAAATGCAAAGTCTTGTACCCCACCGCTGATCCACCAATGTAGGAAGTTGGCTCTGTATGCACTATTTCAAAGTAAGCAATAGTATCCATAGAGTCCAAGGGTTCCCCTTAGAGGTAAGATAGTGGCAAAAAGAGATAATACTAATGCTGTATTTACTAATGCTGTATTTTGTGGTAGTGTGGTCGAGCAGTAGGCTTATCAAAGGAGTAGTGTTAAGCATTTGTTGTACATACACACAGGCAATAAATGAGGAACACACACTCAGAGACAAATCCAGGCCAATAGGTTTTGTTATAGAAAAATATATTTTCTTAGTTTATTTTAAGAACCACAGGTTCAAATTCTACATGTAATATCTCATTTGAAAGGTATTGCAGGTAGGTACTTTAGGAACTTTGAATAATTACAGTAGCATATATACTTTTCACATAAAACACAAATAGCTGTTTTAAAAGTGGACACACTGCAATTTTCACAGTTCCTGGGGGGAGGTAAGTTATTGTTAGTTTTAGCAGGTAAGTAAATCACTTACAAGTTTCAGATTTGGGTCCAAGGTAGCCCACCGTTGGGGGTTCAGAGCAACCCCAAAGTTACCACACCAGCAGCTCAGGGCCGGTCAGGTGTAGAGTTCAAAGTGGTGCCCAAAACGCCTAGGCTTCAATGGAGAGAAGGGGGTGCCCCGGTTCCAGTCTGCCAGCAGGTAAGTACCCGCGTCGTCGGAGGGCAGACCAGGGGGGTTTTGTAGGGCACCGGGGGGGACACAAGTCAGCACAAAAAGTACACCCTCAGCAGCGCGGGGACGGCCGGGTGCAGTGTGCAAACACGCGTCGGGTTTTCAATGGTTTTCAATGAGAGACCAATGGATCTCTTCAGCGGTGCAGGCAGGCAAGGGGGGGCTCCTCGGGGTAGCCACCACCTGGGCACGGGAGAGGGCCTCCTGGGGGTCACTCCTGCACTGAAGTTACGTTCCTTCAGGTGCTGGGGGCTGCGGGTGCAGGGTCTTTTCCAGCCGTCGGGATTTCAGAGTCAGGCAGTCGCGGTCAGGGGGAGCCTGGGGATTCCCTCTGCAGGCGTCGCTGTGGGGGCTCAGGGGGACAACTTCGGTTACTCACGGTCTTGGAGTCTTGCAAGTCTCACGCTTCTTGGGGGGAGTTGCAGGGGTCTTTAAATCTGCTCCTTTGAAACAAAGTTGCAGTCTTTTTGGAGCAGGGCCGCTGTCCTCGGGAGTTTCTTGTCTTTCTTGAAGCAGGGCAGTCCTCTGAGGATTCAGAGGTCGCTGGTCCTTTGGAAAGCGTCGCTGGAGCAGGTTTCTTTGGAAGGCAGAAGACAGGCCGGTAGGACTGGGGCCAAAGCAGTTGGTGTCTTCTTTTCTTCTTCTGCAGGGGTCTTTCAGCTCAGCAGTCCTCTTCTTCTTGTAGTTTCAGGAATCTAAATTCTTAGGTTCAGGGGAGCCCTTAAATACTAAATTTAAGGGCGTGTTTAGGTCTGGGGGGTTAGTAGCCAATGGCTACTAGCCCTGAGGGTGGGTGCACCCTGTTTGTGCCTCCTCCCAAGGGGAGGGGGTCACATTCCTATCCCTATTGGGGGAATCCTCCATCTGCAAGATGGAGGATTGCTAAAGGTTAGAGTCACTTCAGCTCAGGACACCTTAGGGGCTGTCCTGACTGGCCAGTGACTCCTCCTTGTTATTCTCATTATCTCCTCCGGCCTTGCCGCCAAAAGTGGGGCCGTGACCGGAGGGGGCGGGCAACTCCACTAGCTGGAGTGCCCTGTGGTGCTGGAACAAAGGGGGTAAGCCTTTGAGGCTCACCGCCAGGTGTTACAGCTCCTGCCTGGGGGAGGTGTTAGCATCTCCACCCAGTGCAGGCTTTGTTACTGGCCTCAAAGGCACTCTCCCCCTGGGGCCAGCAACATGTCTCGGTTGTGGCAGGCTGCTGGAACCAGTCAGCCTACACAGATAGTCGGTTAAGGTTTCAGGGGGCACCTCTAAGGTGCCCTCTGGGGTGTATTTCACAATAAAATGTACACTGGCATCAGTGTGCATTTATTGTGCTGAGAAGTTTGATACCAAACTTCCCAGTTTTCAGTGTAGCCATTATGGTGCTGTGGAGTCCGTGTTTGACAGACTCCCAGACCATATACTCTTATGGCTACCCTGCACTTACAATGTCTAAGGTTTGGCTTAGACACTGTAGGGGCAGAGTACTCATGCACTGGTGCCCTCACCTATGGTATAGTGCACCCTGCCTTAGGGCTGTAAGGCCTACTAGAGGAGTGACTTATCTATACTGCATAGGCAGTGTGAGGTTGGCATGGCACCCTGAGGGGAGTGCCATGTCGACTTACTCGTTTTGTTCTCACCAGCACACACAAGCTGGCAAGCAGTGTGTCTGTGCTGAGTGAGGGGTCCCCAGGGTGGCATAAGATATGCTGCAGCCCTTAGAGACCTTCCCTGGCATCAGGGCCCTTGGTACCAGCGGTACCAGTTACAAGGGACTTACCTGGATGCCAGGGTGTGCCAATTGTGGAATCAAAAGTACAGGTTAGGGAAAGAACACTGGTGCTGGGGCCTGGTTAGCAAGCCTCAGCACACTTTCAATTCAAAACATAGCATCAGCAAAGGCAAAAAGTCAGGGGGTAACCATGCCAAGGAGGCATTTCCTTACAAGTCCTAACTCAGAAATAGCTACCGTTAATCTCTGCAACAAACACCTTCACTCTCCAAACATCCCATTCTGCATCCAAGATCCAGTGACAAATTCAATTTCCAACACATATCACTGACTTCTTGGCTGCTGTATTCCACGACTCGAACACCACTGGCATCGGCCATGTTTTTAAAAGTATTGGATCTGCCTTAGTGACTGGTTTCAAATCTATTTTTAGATTAATTCCCTCATTTTTCATTCGTTGTTTTAAACATTTGTGGTGGGATACCAGCTACTCTTCTCATCATGGGGTGTGCAATGTTTATTTCATTTACTGAGAAAAAAATCAACTTGACAACAACGCATCCTATCCAAAAGTATATTAATATTGTAAAGCTATTCGATTTTATCTTTGAGGCAAACTGGTTGGTAAGCTAACTCTGTGTTCACACTGAACTCTATGTTTGTGCAAACTTTAATCTGCCCAGTTGAGGCCCGTGTTTCAATGCTTGAACTGTTTTAAAACTGTAATTTTGAATAATTGGTTGGAACAACAAGCTGTAGTTCCTGTTGATTGTTGAGAATTAACTTGACCAATTAGAGCGCACCATATATTCTGCAATGCAATGCTTTTTTCCAGTGTCTTTGCTGCTGTATTTGAGTTTTCTCCTGTGAAGTTCATTAACCCTATATGTTTTCTCATAGTTACATATATGCACATTACCTGAACTAGATTAGAATGTTGATTTTAATAAAGTCTTAAAATATATTTATCTTTTGTGAGCCCATTCATAGTGACCTTAATTTGGAACACACTAACAAACAAATAATCCTCACAGGACTAAACATTGCTCAGAATGTACCATCTGCATGTAATGGACAGATGTTTGTAATGGATCTAAAACTGGTATGTCTTAAAATATATCTATGGTGTGTCCATCCATGGTGAAAGGAGTTTGGAACTTTCTCACAAACAAATGAGCATGTATTTATCACCTTCAGGTAATACATAGGTGTTTTGTGGGTTACAGCCCAACAGGTTTTCTATCTCAAGTTGGTAAATTGGGACTGAGCCTCTACTTGGCCAGAGGGTCTAGAGGATCTCAAACTGGGCTATATTGCAGAATATTGCTAAAGGCATATCCTCCAAATACTTATAGAACCCCACTGGTTCCCTATTACCTGCTTCCCCATGCATTACTGTGTTGCCCTCCTATTCTTAGGAAAACTGAAAGCTTTTTTTCTTTTCTGTTTTTTTAAGGACCTGACAGCCGCCATTTACTGCCTGGCTGATCTACGATCCAACGTGAGCTTTAGCCTGCTTCTGTTGCCCCCACAGCCATGGTCATGTTATGCTCTCTTCCACCCCTCACTGGTTTTTCCATTATTCTCCATCACAGTCCATTACTTTTTGATGCCTGTCATTCTACTGACACATGCAAGCATGCATATCATCATGCACGGGCGCACCAGCAGAATGATGTGGTCACCCGGAGTGGCACTTCATTGTGCCTTTTCCCTCAATGCTGCACATTATTGGCAAATGCCAATAGGTTAACATGACAAGACTTTCGTTTTTCGTATGCCTGTTTCCTCCGTTATCTTGGAACTGTCTCCATCAGCTAGTATATAAACAAATTCTTATACGGATTGTAGAAACTTTGAAATCTGAGTTTGGACCATGCTGTTGAATATTTAGAACCCATTAGTCTTTTGCTGTATTCTGTCACCATGGAAGATGACTAAATATGAGTTCCAGGGAATGGAGCTTTCGCAGTGCTGCTGAATGCTGTCGGTTTCTCTCAGGAAGTGGGCAGGATGTGCTCATTTCCCATCAAGTCTGGTTCAAGAGCAAGGGCACTATACCTTGAGGCCACACATGCTGAGAGCCTTTCAGCGAAGGGAAGACTGGCAGTCAAGTGTGAGCTCTGACTGGATTCAGGCTGCATGTGTGTTGAGAACACGCTGCATGGTAGAGCACTGGCAATGAACTATGTTTACAGGTAGGTGTCATGTTGGTTTGTGTCTAAAGAGATGGCAACAATCTTAGATCTTCAGGTATAACTTTGCTTGTGGTGCTTGGTGTCCTTGTTAGGCAATTGTGGTACAGAATTGCTGCAGCCACATCTCATTACATGGGTGTTGTTGTTCAAGCATTGAGACCTCTAGTTTTCAAAGGATTGCATTATGGACATAATTTAAAGAGAAGTATCTAGAAGTTATGTGTGTTTTGAATACCAACTTTGAACTATTCGTTGGTCACTCTACAGACCGGGCCTGTATGTTCTGTTAAGAGTTCCTGTGTGGATTAGGAATATTTATTTTTAATATTCAGTATTTTTATGAACAAAGGAACACGATTACATCCCTGTTGACACAATTTCAGATAGAAGTACAATGCCAATATGGAAGTACACTTATATATTCCACGCATCATTAAGAATACCAAATTGATTCCACCACCACCACCAGATTTTATTGTGTTTAGGGAGAAAACCCCATGCTTTATAAATAACTTTAGGTTTTGCACATTGGCTCATCCTGCGGATCCAGTCCGAAATCAGCGGTGCAGTTGTGGCTGCCCAGTGCTAGATATGTCTCTCTTAGCTAGCAATATTTTAGTGGCAGCCTGGGGATGCTCACCTCTTCTGCCATCAAGATCACCCAATCCCAGTTGGGCAATCCAAGGAGATTGGTGAATCAGTCTCCCCATCATTCAGGACTGGGTGACAGAAATGTTATCGAGCAATCATTGATGACAGGGCAGGTCACCCAGAGGTGCCACTCAAGCCTCCCATTTGTGTCTGCGCTCAGTGAGCATGTCGGATGAACCTGTGACAAGTGTCCAGTAGACCTTTGAGATGCTACCCCTATCAATTTGAGCAGGCACATCTTTGGCTCCAGAGGATTACACTTGGGAGGATTCACCAGCTCTGTCTGGTGGGCAGACAGAACAATTGCAGAAACATATAGAATTGTGTCTTATGAATGTCAGTCTCAGCCTGAAGCATTTCAAAGGGCTTCATCTCTCCCCCCCAGCCTGGAAATCAATATTAAACTCTCATCTCCAAAACCATACAGGTGTGTCCTATCCAAAGCAGTGTTTAGAGGGTCAACTTTCCCTGCACCTGAACCCAACAAAGTTCCATGTGTCAGCACCTTAAGGTAATCTTAGTCATGTCTTGCAAGGATTTGGGTGACAGATTCTTCATACATCAAGCCAAGAATAATTCCCTCGCCCATAAGCTCTACATTGTCCCACCCACCACTCAAGCAATCAAGCCTGCTATTCCAATACTTCCATCATATGTTGATTGTGTGAATTTGAAAATGCAATGTGTGGGCATTGTTCACTCAAATAAATGATTGAGCAGCAGCTTTCAGATTGTCAAACTATATCTGGAGAATTTCTAGTGGACCTTTTGGCAGGTACACAGTAGCATAAGCACAATCATGATCTAATAGAAAGTCACCATTCCCAGGATGTTGACTAGGAGGCCCAGCCATCTACTCATATTTTTGCATAATCTGTTCTCCAAAGACACACAATTCAAGTCCCAGATCGACCACTGGCAATATGAATCCCCAGGTATTCCAAGTTCTGTTCGCTGATGCACAGTCAGGTTTGCCAAAAACTGGTCTTGGGCCTTCACTTTTGGAACCAGTGTTGACTTTCCCCATTTCAGTTTTAGGCTAGAAGCTGCTGCATACAGATCCAGGGGCATATTTAAGAAAAGTGCACTATGTGCAGCGCCACTTTTCTTGCTCCCCGTAGCGGCCCCCTAACGCCACCATGTGTGTGCCGTATTTAAAATAAGGTGCACCATGGTGGTAGTTAGGGGACTAGTGTCAGAACTTTTTATATTAATCCGGCGCTTTGCAGGTTTGGCGTAAAAAATTCTGATGCTAATCCTGCAAAGCACCCAGAGTCCTATTGTAACTAATGGAAGCCTCCTTTTACTGACTGCTCTGAGCAGGCGTTAAAAGTGCCAAAAAATGGCGCAAGGAACTCTGTTAGATTTCCTTGCCTCATGTCTTTGGCCCCTCTAATGGGGGAACATCCCCTTTGCATACATTATGCCTGGTGCAGGCACAATGTAGCGCAAAGCGTTACTTTGTAAATATGGCGTAGCGTTTTTGGCCTTCTAACGCCACATTAGCGTAAAAAAATTACGCTAATGAGACATTGGAATGGCACCAGGGGCTCTTAAATATGCCCCTTTGTATATTAGTCATTCTGGGCCCATTGTAATGCGGGTACCCCCAAAACATTTGTATCTGATGCACATAAAGCGCAGCGTGGTTTTCGATTTCAAACTCCCAGTGACACTCCAACACCTAGGTATCACAGTGAATGCAGGTGGCCAGTAGCTTCATTAATAAAGTGAAAAGAAGGGCCGAAAGGAGCCAACACTGGACAGTACTGTGCTGTATCCAGAAGGGGGACAATAGTACTCCATTTACCCTAACCTGTGCACGTGGTATTCATATAGAATTTTGACATAGAAGAAAAAATGGGGCCCGAACCCTATTCAGTCCAACACTTAAAAAAAGAAAGGTCCAGTTGAAGGTGTCAGCTGCCTTTTCAAAGTCAATCATCATAAAGGTGCTTGATACCACAGAGCCTTTGATCTTTTGTTAGGGCTATTTGCATTCTGCGGATATAGGCCCATATTTATGGAAGGTTAGCATTGCTTTAGCATCATTTATTTTGATACTAAAGCAGCGCTAACTTAACTCCATGTTTATATTTTGACACTAGACCCGTCAAGCGTAAAAATATTGGAGTTAGCGCCATTTCTAGGAAACGCCAACCCTCCTTGCGTCAATGAGATGCAAGGTAGGCGTTCCCTTCCTAAAAATGACGCTATCTCCCCAGCGCCATATTTAACACCCAATGCTGAAACGACGCGCAAGTGGGAGGCACACTTAAATAATGGTGCTAAGCCTGCTTAGCTCCATTATTTAACGCCTGGTCAGACCAGGCGTTAATGTGCAGGTAGGCCCATTTCCATTGGGAACCACCATGGAATGGGCACAAAGAAGCCCACCCCAACCCCCAGCATCACCATCACCCACACCACAGGGACACTACAGGAGGAGGGAGCCCATCCCAGGTAAGATGCAGATAAGTGTATGTGTGTGGTGTGCCATTGAGGGCCCCTTACATGGGGCCCCCTGCCTGGCACTGAATATGTAGGGCTTGCCCAGGGGACACTAGTCCCATGTTGTGGACATTGGGGCAGTGGTAAGGACGCCTGTCTATACTTAGGCAGGAGTCATTATTTGGCTGCTTGTGCAGCAAAAAAATGACGCTAGGCTGACTAGCAGCAGATATTTTGCTGCTAATCAGCTTAACGTTATTTTGACCCACTAGCGCAATTTACCATAACGCCATCCCTCACCTGCTAGCGTCTTTTTTTCGGACGCTAGCCATTCCTTTGTGCCATCATGCATCATTTTATAAATATGGTGCACGGAGGGCATTAGGGAATGGCGCTAGCTCGCGTTAAACAAAATGACGCACAACTGCGTTAGCACAGTTGTGCCCCATTTTTCATTAATGTGGGCCATAATGTCTTGTGCCAGGCCCATCCATAAATCCACATTGATCAGGTGCACCAAAGAGGTAATCACCCCCTCAATCTTGTAATGACTATCTTTGCATAATTATCCTGTAGTCGCCCCTCCTTGAGGATTACTACAGTAGTCGCAAATCCCATTTCATATGGGAGAGACCCCTGTTGGTCAGCATCTTACAAATTTCAACAATTATAGGGAAAAAAGTGGTTTATACTTTTAGTAGTATTGGAGTGGAAAGCCAGAGTTTTCCCAGACTGAATATCCACAATTGCATCCTCGAGCTTCTCATCACTGAAGGGTGCATTGAGTGCATCCCTGACCAGGCTGCTCAACATCTGGAGAAGTATATTTATTATGAGAGTGTTGCTGATAGAGGGAAGCAACACTGGCTACAATGCCAGACTTTGGGCCTCATTATGACCCTGGCGGGCGGCGGAGGCCGCCCGCCAGGATCCCGCCCTCCAAATTACCGCGCCGCGGTCAAAAGACCGCGGCGGGTATTACGAGTTTTCCCCTGGGCTGGCGGGCGGTTCCAGTTAAACCGCCCGCCAGCCCAGGGGAAAACGACCTTCCCACGAGGATGCCGGCTCGTAATCGAGCCGGCGGAGTGGGAAGGTGCGACGGGTGCTACTGCACCCGTCGCGTATTTCACTGTCTGCAAGGCAGACAGTGAAATACATTTTGGGGCCCTCTTACGGGGGCCCCGCGACCCCCCCTACCGCCATCCTGTTCATGGCGGCTTTCCCGCCATGAACTGGATGGCGGTAGGGGGGGTCAGAATCCTCATGGCTGCGGAGCGCGCTCCGCAGCCATGGAGGATTCCAATGAGCAGCGGAAAGTCAGCGGGAGACCGCTGACTTTCCGCTTCTGACCGCGGCTGAACCGCCGCGGTCAGAATGCTCATTGGAGCACCGCCAGCCTGTCGGCGGTGCTCCCGTGGTCGGTGGCCCTGGCGGTCAGAATGACCCTCTTTGTGTTTACCACTCGGCCATCCAGCTGAAGTATATCAGAAACAATTCTGAAAGCATAATCTCTGGTGGCCAGCTAGTACAGGAGCTTCCCGGACGTGTCATCAATCTTATACATGAATCATTGCTATGTTATCTAGAGGTGTCTGTAGTGTTTTAGATACAATTGTCTCAAGATCGCCCTAACTGCTCCTAGCTGACGTTGTAGATCTTCATTTGCGGAAGAACGGCATTTTTGTTCAAAACAGACCACCCTAGCCTCCAGGCCTGACACTATTCTCTCTTTCTTTTTCTCTTTAGCTCTCAGGTAGGTCCATGACCTGTCACCGATCACCTCTTTCCAAGGAGCTCAGAAAGTATTCAGTTATTCCCCATTCCTTAATTTGTAACAACATAGGTGAAATGTGTTACCTCCCTCCCATTCAGCATAAATAAGCAGACGACCCATGACGTGAACCAACGTGCCACTGCAGCATGAGTATATGCCTCCTTTTGGAGGTTCCAGTCCCGCCAAATATTGCACTACAGTTTGAGCCAAGCCGTGAATGTGGAGGTTCTATGCAGGTCAGCAGCTCATGGTCCCAGTGTATCTTTCTTGCAGTAGTGACAGCGCTGAAGTCTCCAACAATAAGCATCAGATCTCCCAGGACCTTTTTCACCAACTTTTGAGGGGCATAAACCTTAATAAAATTGTATTGTTTACAATCCAGTCTGCCATTCACTGAGATGTAGCAGCCCAAGAGCTCCGTCGTCACCTATGAGACACTTAAGGGAAATGTAAGTAGCACAGGGTCACCGACCAACCAACATGTCAGTGGGATAACTTTCATGTAATATCAAATGGTCCATATGAAAAATGTGGACTGGGTGGTGAGCAGGCTCTACTATGGAAATCGTGTGTTCCTTGTCTGCCGTGTCGCAATTGTAAAACTAGTTAATGAACTCTTGAAAAAAATATGAGGAAAATATAACGAAAGGACAAAATAATAAAAAGTATTGTGAGAACATATATAAGTATTGGCTCAATGTTTATGCTGTGAATATGTAATATTATTACGTGTATGCAAATGCAAATATGTAGGGCTGGCGGTTATTGTTCTTTAGTTCAGGCTGTAGAGGTGCCTGTGTTCATTTCAGAGGTACCCTGGAACCACAGAGTTTTTCTTGAGGTCGCTCATCACAGCAGAAGTGATGAGGCAGAGTATGGAGTCCTATATCCCTGCATTGTCTGTTATCCTTTTCCATTTCCCCACTGCTTGTATCGCTGGTTCTCATATCTTAATGTAGTTGGCTATTGGTGAGGGCTGTGAGAGACGGAAAAGAACATCTCTTCCATTGAATCTTGCGTGTAAGATTTGAGTTAGTCTTGCGCATGAGGCTTGAGTAAACCTGACTGTTTCCTTTGCCTAGTGTGCCATGCTTTTGTCAATAAAGTAAGTAGGCTTTGTGTTGTTGCTGCTGATCTTATCTTCTGCTGTTGCAGCATAGAAGAGCAAAATATATGCCACTGGGCGCATTATTATTTATGTGCAATGGTTCTCCTGGTTCTACTGAAGCTCATTACAAATTGTAATAACTTTTTTTCATTTTAATCGCTGCACACAGTTAGGTCTATACTTATACATTTATAGCGCTGCATTTGTGTAAAAAAATGACGCAAATACGGCGCTAAAGAAGTATAAATATGGGCCTCAGTGTGCATAGTAGCATCCGGTCATGCAAATTAAAAAAAATACAGATATACCGATATAATGTATATTAATAAGACAAATGTTATCAAGATATCATTATCTCCAAATTAGGTATTAATCCAATTAGAAGTTAAGTAGAGAGAGCAACCTTTGACCCTGCTACTGCAGGCAGGTCGCTCCCTGCTCCCCATTCCGCGCTCCTTCCCGTTTTCCTTGCTGCTGCCTCCTTATTTAGCTTTTTTCCCGCCGCTGCGTCCCCTGCGGCCCCTCCCGCCTCCCCCCTCCTTCTCACCGTTCCTTGCTGCCGCCTCCTTTTTTGCTTTTTTCCCACCGCTGCGGCCCCTGTGGCCCCTCCCGCCTCCCCCCTCCTTCTCACGTTCCTCGCTGCCGCCTCCTTTTTTGCTTTTTTCCCGCCGCTGTGTCCCCTGCGGCCCCTCCCGCCTCCCCCCTCCTTCGCACCGTTCCTTGCTGCCACCTCCTTTTTTGCTTTTTTCCTGCCGCTGCGTCCCCTGTGGCCCCTCCCGCCTCCCCCCTCCTTCTCACCGTTCCTTGCTGCCGCCTCCTTTTTTGCTTTTTCCCGCTGCTGCGTCCCCTGTGGCCCCTCCCACCTCCCCCTCCTTCTCAGCGTTCCTTGCTGCTGCCTCCTTTTTTGCTTTTTTCCCGCCGCTGCGTCACCTGCGGCCCCACCCCCCAGCCCTCTCATTCGCTAGGACCTCCCGCCCGTCTGCGCCTGGACCGCACCCAGCGCCAGAACCCCTGGCCCCAGCAACAGCACCCCCGCCAGCATTCGCTACAACGCCGACACCCTCCGTGCACTCAACACCAGCCAAGACACCACCTGCTTCCAGGTCTCTCCAAAGAGCACGCACGGACCCTTCTCCTGCCACAACTGCTGCTTCACCTGCAACAGAGCCCACATACCTCCTAGGATCAAGACCAACCACCTCCGTTGCACACTCCTCAACACCCGCTCAGCACGCAAGCATGCCATCGAAGTCTGGGACCTGCTCGACTCCACCTCCGCGGACGTGGCGTTTCTAACCGAAACTTGGTGGAACAACTCCTCAGCACCCGACATCACCATAGCCATCCTGAACGGATACAAAGTTGCACGCCGAGACCGCACCAACAGAACCGGAGGAGGCATAGCCATCGTCCACAAAGCCACCATCCAAGTCAAAACCACCCTGGACGACTCCTTCAGCGCCGCCGAACTCCTTCACTTCCAAGTCCGCACCGACCCCAACAGCACGCTTAGAGGAACACTCATCTATAGACCCCCAGGACCCAGGGCACCTTTCTGCAACGCCATCGCCGACCTGGCCAGCGCCCACGCACTCGCCTCCATGGACCACATCCTCCTCGGGAACCTGAACTTTCACCTCGAAAACAACAATGACACCAACTCCACCACCCTGACCGAAAACCTCGCCAACCTCGGGCTCACACAGCTCATCAACACACCCACCCACACAGCCGGTCACACCCTTGACCCCATCTTCTCCAAAAGCAACCACGATACCTTCAACCATACCTCCGAACTCTACTGGACCGACCACCACTACATCCACTTCACCTTCAAGAAACAGACAGAACACCACCTCACCGAACAACCACCACACCGTAGATGGGGCAAAGTCAACGAATTTCAACTAACCAACGCCCTAGCCCAGAATCCACCCGTCAACCCCATCGACACCGACATCACGGCACACAACCTCAAGCTAATGATCAACGACTGCGCTGACCGCCTTGCTCCACTCAGAAAACCCTCCATCAACCACATCAACAAAAAAGCCACCTGGTTCACCGACGACCTCCAAGCCTCCAAACGCCACTGCCGAAAACTCAAGCAAATATGGCTACTCGAACGCACTCTAGACAACCACACGGCACTCAAGGATGCCACACGCAAACACCACCAACTCATCAGCCTAGCACAAAGATCCTCCTTCAAAACCCGCCAAGAAAACAACGCCCACGACTGCAAAGAACTTTTCAGCATCGTAAAAGAACTCTCCAACCCAAACGCCACCGTCAACGACATCACCCCATCCCAAGAACTATGCGATGCCCTAGCAACCACCTTCCACCAAAAAATCACGGACATCCACGACAGCTTCAAATCCCCTCACACTCCGGACACTCCTACCCCACACACCACGAACTCCACCCGCTCCAGCCGACTGACCTCCTGGACCAACATCAGCGACGACGATACCCGCAAGACCATGAACTCCATCCACTCCGGATCGCCATCAGACCCTTGCCCACACCACATTTTCAACAAAGCAGACACAGCCATCGCACCACACCTACGGAAACCCATCAACATCTCCTTCGAAACTGTAAGATTCCCGGAAAGCTGGAAACACGCCGAAATCAACGCCCTTCTCAAGAAACCAAAGGCGGACCCCAAGGACCTGAAAAACCTCCGGCCCATCTCTCTGCTCCCTTTCCCGGAGAAGGTCATCACGAAAATCGTCAACACTCAGCTCACTCGATACCTCGAAGACAACAACATCCTCGACCCCTCCCAGTCCGGCTTCAGACGCAACCACAGCACCAAAACCTCCCTCCTCGCCGCCACAGACGACATCAGAAGCCACCTCGACAATGGAGAAACATCAGCCCTCATCCTCCTAGACCTATCAGCCGCCTTTGACACCGTCTGTCACCACACCCTAAAATCCCTCCTCCACGCAGCAGGAATTCAGGACCAAGCCCTCGAATGGACCACATCCTTCCTCACCGGCAGAACCCAAAGAGTCTGCCTCCCCCCATACCAATCCAAAGCCTTCAACATCATCTGCGGCGTACCCCAGGGCTCATCCCTCAGCCCGACGCTGTTCAACATCTACATGGCCCCCCTCGCACAAGTGGCCCGCCAGCAGAACCTCAACATCATCTCCTACGCCGACGACACCCAACTCATCCTTTCCCTCACCAAGGACCCGCACACCGCCAAAACCAACCTCCACGAGGGACTAAAAGCCATCGCCGACTGGATGAGAGACAGCCGGCTAAAACTAAACTCGGACAAAACAGAGGTCCTCATCCTCGTGCGCACCCCCTCCGTCTGGGACAACTCATGGTGGCCGTCCACGCTGGGTCCCCCACCGACACCCACTGACAGCGCACAAAACCTCGGCTTCACCCTCTACTCCTCACTCTCCATGTCAAAGCAGGTCAGTGCCATCTCCTCCCCCTGCTACAACACCCTCCGCATGCTTCGAAGAGTTTACAAATGGATCCCATCAGAAACAAGAAAAACAGTAACCCAGGCCCTCGTCAGCAGCAGACTCGACTACTGCAACTCCCTCTACACCGGTATCTCATCCACTCTCCTCCAACGCCTCCAACGCATCCAAAACGCCTCCACCGACTCATCCTCAACATCCCTCGCCACTTCACTGGCTCCCCGTCAACAAGAGGATCACCTTCAAGCTCCTCACCCACGCACACAAGGCACCCCACAACACCGGACCATCATACCTGAACAACAGACTCAGCTTCTACACCCCCACCCTACATCTCCGCCCTGCTAACCTCGCCTCCATCCCCCACATCCGACACAAATCTTCCGGCGGCAGATCATTCTCGTACCTCACCGCCAAGACCTGGAACACCCTCTCGCCGGATCTACGACAGACCCAAGACCTTCTTTCCTTCAGAAAACTCCTCAAGACTTGGCTCTTCGAGCAGTAACAGCACCTCCGTTCCCCCCCACGCCTTGAAACCCACACGGGTATGTAGCGTGCTTTACAAATTGATTGATTGATTGATTGTTCCCCATGAAAAACACAGAGAAAAAAATGGTGAGCGCGTAGTGAAACATTACTCTGTGTTTATTCAAAGCATACAGCTTCAGTCGTAATTCAAAATTCGGGATCATATAGGCCTTAATTATATAATCCAGTCTTTCCATGTGTGTGCTGTTTTTGTTGATAACATTTCGACCTTGTTTTCAATAAAAAGGTCTCATCGGAACAAGTAGTTAGTGGGACACCTCAGGATGTAAGAGAGACCACTTGCTTAGTGTTCTGAGCCTATAATATTAGCAAGCCAGTGTGACACCAAAGGGGTGTGATGTAAGATTTGTGTGTCCTTTTCTTTAAGAGGGATTGGTTGGGTGGCTGGAGCATTTTCGCACACTTCCCATGGCATGACAAAGGCCTTGCCATACTTTTTAGGGTCGAGCCTGCGTTGCATGCGCTCGCGGATGCGTATCGCAGCGAGATGCTTTAGTTCTTAGAAAAGGGCTCGGAGCCCTGTCGACGTCACCTCAGTGTGTTTCATTGGTTCGTGGGCTTGCCTAGTAAAATCTGCTTGCTTTCATTAGTGGAAGGCATGCACATGTCATGCCTTTTCCGGTGGCTAGCCCTCCTCGAGTGCAGCGACCAAGTACTTTTTTCTCTATTTTCCTAGCGTGATTTCGCTTGGCAGAAGTCGAGCGCTTTAGACAGTTAATTTCACTTTTTCGGGTTACGTACATAAAAGCACTTTTGCCGATAGATGAAAAGTCGGGTTAGGAGTTTACAACGCGATCAGCTCTAACATGAGCAAACGTGAGACCCGTTGCATTGCAAATGCTTGTTCTTCCTTGTTTCCACGCTATCCGAAATTCTGGGTCTTCATGTTGATGCTCAACTTTACGTCAAAGTATTGTTTGATATTGGCTGCATCCTGCACATTTACATTAAAGCTCTTGAAAGCAACGTCAGAGGTGAAAGTAGTGCCCTGTTAGTAAAAAGTGCCTTGACATGAGCAGCGCTGACAGGGCTTTTCACAATCACAAGTCTTGACTTCAAACGAGAGCCGAAATGGCGATGAGGGACACTCAATCTGAGGCATAGTGTCACATCACCTTCAGATCTCTGGGAAGGGGTGGAGCAGCACAGACCTGGGAACAGCTGCAGCTTAAATGGGCACCGTCAGAGCTGGATTTACAGCTCATCCAGCTCTAAAAGCAAATCCATCCATGGATTTGTGGATATTTCACAGCGAGGCAAACACTGACTCCCTCTTGACGCCAGTGTTTGTCACAAGTTAATTGCTGCTTGTGTTTTTTTAGGGGATGCGCCCCGTACTTCAGCTCACCTTGCCACCTTACCCATGGGCATTTCACCCCCTACAACTCCAGCACTGTCTAATTAGGTGCTGCAGTGCAAGTGGTAAAATGTCTGTTCACAAGACTGACACAGTACAAAGTCTGCATACCCCATCAACTTATCGCCCAGAAAAAGGTTAATCTAACTCTGTTTGGGTACAGGATGGTGTTCAAATTGGTGCTGGGCACAGCAGCAGACGGTTCAGTGCTTACCACCTCCCCAACACGAGTGCAGCCACTATTAAACTTAAACTAAATCCAAGGCAACAATGGTCCCCCAGTCGCACATCTCCACTAATTGGAGTACTACCAAAGCATTGGTGCTCAAAGCACAACACACTTGTTGCCAAGATGCATATGTCTGGATAAGAGAACAACTCTGCCCGAACCCATATGGAAAGAAAAATAGCGGAGCACTCGTACAATATATCTGATGTCGTTTTTTTTACATAAAGGTCCAGGAATACACATTTGTGCAACCCTTACAAAGAATATCATAATCAATGATATCCAAAAATAAAGCAAAGCCAGGAGGTTCTCGACTTGACATTGGTTAACGCTCTTTAGGCTTCTGTGGTTTTGATGTAGTGCGTATAGGAAATGTGTTTTCAAATTAACTTGACCTGCATTTAGCCTTGAAAAAGTCCCCAGGAAGGGACGAAACACGTGTTGGCTGAAATTCTGTTTCGATCAAGACTGTCAACACACATGTAATTCTATTTGTATTGTTGTACACATTGCACATGTTTAGGGCTTATATGTAAAAGAATCTATTGCTAAGTAAAAATACATTTTCTACTTTAAAATATTAGGATGTTTTTTCTTATATTGCTTCACTTTTTGTATAGCATTGATTATGATATTTTTTGTAAGGGTCACACGAATGTGCATTCCTAGATCTTAATGTGAAAAACGACATCAGATATATTGTAAGAATGCTCCGCTACTTTTTCTTTTCGAAGTGCAGCTACTCCCTACTGTCAAGTCAGCCTTTTGACGTATCTGCCTTTTGCAAGAGTCAAAGAAGGAGATTCACCTAGTTGTAGATGCACCTAGCTGCAGGTGCACTTATTGTTGCACAAACAAGGGCTCTGATCTTTTGCTTTGCAATAGTCTTGAGAGACATTAACCAGCTTGAGCATGAATCGCCTGATTTTTCAGCAATCTTAGGTACAATATATTCTCCAACTCATTTCACATTTGAGGATCCGAATTCGAATTATTAGTTCTCTAGGGCTAGTTTTTGAAAAGCTGTTCCTTTTTAGGTCTCACCCGAGGCAGTGCATGCGCTCTTACTTGTGAGATATTTTGTACTTGAAGAAAAAGAAAAAGGGCCCAGAGGTCTTTTATTACTTACCGTTGGTTGGCTTCATTATCACTCTAATTTCTTTGCTTCTCATTGGTCAGCACATTCCAATTTCACTTTCTTTTTTGGTGCGTTTGTATTCTCGACGGACCATAGGCCAAGTACTGATTAATGTCTTTATTAGTGTCCTTCCACAGATTGGGTGCGATTTGGGTACTTTTTTTCTTTTTGCTTTCCTTAACTAAATGATATTTTGAGATCATGGTCTTAATATATGTGTAGATTGGTATTTGGACCATGATAATGTGAGCTACTGTTGCTAGTTTTCTGGAATTTCAGTATGTTCCATGTTAGGCAAGCACAATTGATCTAACCCAGTTTTGTCTTTGAATTATGGTATTTGTGGTCCTATATTTGAAATGGGAAACAAAGCTGTAGCAGGTTTTAGAGAATAAAAACATGAACAAAAAAGCAACTCATCTGCTTTTTAGTCAAAATTACTTCCCATGTTGGCAGTTTTACCTGTCCATTTGTCCTTTTCAACCCCCCTCCCACCAACACATGCCATCTTTCTGTTGATATGCAGCTTTAAATTTTGTAGTGCTTCATTGAATCACAGTTAGGTTCACACTCTACAAGTATACATACAAACAAAAATACTTTTAGTCTGCAAGTTATTTTTTCCATGGAACAGTATCTTAGAATAAGTTGGTGGTAGGTTAACCGAAAGGGTATTTTGCATAATAATATGGGGAGTGAGTGTTTTTTGTTAAAACAAAAAGTACACAACTGTTTTTCAATGTCTGATTGCTCTGAGAAATATCTGCAAATATTCTTGTTTGGTATTTTTTTAAAGTGTGCTTTTGCATTTAAAAATAATAATAATTGTTTATATGATAATTTTAAATGGGTTGTAAAAGAATATTATTGGTGCAGAGGGTGGATATATTTTTCCGGTTGTTCACAGTGAAAGTTTGCCATTTATTATGACACACCCATGCTCCAAGCTCTACCAAGATGTATTTCCCACCATCTATTTGGCATAATCTCCTCACTGACGTAAGATAATCTTCTTCTGGCAGGAATTTTTAATGTGCCTCTAGTGCCAGTATGAAATTTCTCTACTGCTGAATTTGGGAATAAAAATTGGGAATAATAGTAAGAAATTGTGATTGATGAAGAATATGACCATCACCAAACTTTTGCCTATATTGCATGCATCTGACAACAACTAAACATGGCTCCCACCTCATTCTATTACCTGAAGGACACACTCTATCTTATACTTTAATGTCAAATCTTCTGAAATGTTAGCTTGGCCAAATTGCTATTTCAGATTATTTCTGTTGACAGATCTTATACCTCCTTTTAATCCCAACTACAGCACAGGTGTTTAAGAACTAAGGGCCAGATGTATCATTATTACCAATAACGATTACCGAATGCAATTATTTTTGCGAATTGAAATTAAGTAATCGCTATTGGGGGGGCGTGGCCTGGCCACCGGGCACGATGGCCGTCACATCGTGAGGCTCTGCCGGGGCCGGGCAATCGATTCGATTTAATTTATCCTCCAGGCGGCATCGACAGGAGCGGTCCCCTGGGTCATCCCCCTGGAGACCCCAGTGACATAACGTGAGCCGGGTGCGGCTGAAACAGACGCCCGGAGGCCGGGTCCGTACTGTTGGGCCTGGCACCGGCGGTCACCCGCGCGCGCTAGCTATGACAGTGCGCGTGGGGGAGGGTAGGCGCTGCGGCTGCTCCCGGCCGAGAAGGAGAAGAGCCGAGAGTGCGGGGGAGCTCCGGGAGGCCTGATCGGCGGCTACATCGAGCCGCGGCCTTCCCCCCCTCTCTGGTGTACATAGCGGCTGGGGGCGCCGGACCCCTGGGCCCCTTCTGACCTCCGACTGGGGAGCATTTTTGGGCCTCCCGATTTCCGGGTTCCCGGCTGGTGTGTGCTGGGCCCGGACGGCAAGAGGCGTGCGGAGGGCGTGCTGAGGCGGTGACTTGCCTGGCCCTGGGACGGTGAGGTGACTAGAGGAGGCGAGGGCCTGAACTTTGGACCCTGGTGGAGAGACGGCCGGAGAGGGCTGCGGCTTGGCCCTGGGTCGCCTCCTTGCGAAACCCTGCTGGAGAAGACCTGCATATTGCACTGAGGGCCCTGCACTGCCCTGGCGGAAAGAATCAAGTGGACGCTGATGCGAGCGGTGAGGCGGGGGGCGGAGGCCCGGGCTGGTGCGGCTGTGTGTTTTTGAAGTTCCCCCTGGTGACTGGGGCTTGAACATCCTGGCTCTGGAACCTGGTGCCTGCCTGGCTCCCCTTCCCCCACCCTCCTGTGTTGCGTGGATTTCCCTGCTACTGGCGAAGTTTGCGGAATCCCTGTAAAGGAAGCGGGTTTGACCTGGGAGGCTGGGCGATGGATCGGTGCGTCTGGAAGCTGCCTGGTGGCCCTGTGAGGAGAACGGAGTTGCCAGCCGGGTGATTTTTGGAGGTGTAGACCCGCAGTCTTGGTCCATTTTCCTTGAGCTGGCGCTAGCCGCATCCTTCGTGTTGTATTGAATGATGGGCAAGGCAGATAAGCGACAAGCTAAGCTCACCTTCTCTGGAGGAGAAAAACGTGGTGCCCCTCCCACCTCCCAGCCTGGAGACGCAGACGTCGAAGGGGAGCCTCCAGAGATGTCTGTGAGGTCCATGTTCTTGGAACTTAAGACCAGCTTGGCAGGCATCGATGCTAAGCTAGACCATGTGTCGGAGCGGCTGGATCGCATCAGAGCCCGGGTCGATGACCATGATGCCAGTTTTGAGGTTCTGGAGTCACGCACGTCTGAGATAGAGGATGCGCGTAGTGGTGACAGAGAACAAATTGCGCAGATGGAGCGTCTCCTGGAGGTGATACGGAACAAAAATGAGGACTTGGAGGCCCGGTCCCGGCGTAATAACATACGCATCGTGGGGCTGCCGGAGGCAACTGATATGGGTCGCATGGAGGACTTCGTTGAGAATATGTTACAAGAGCTGTTTGCTGGCGAGCTCTCTCGGCTGTTGGTGATTGAGAGGGCACATCGATCCTTGGGACCTCGACCTCCTCCCGGCACACCTCCACGTCCAATTATTGCACGACTATTGAACTACAGGGACCGAGATGCTGTCCTCCGGTTGGCCAGGGAGAGAAGACCTCTAGTATATAAGAATTCCGAAATTAACTTCTTCCCTGATTATACCCCAGGTGTACAGGCCCAGAGGCGGGCTTTTCTGCCGTCGAAGCGCCTACTGAGCCAAGCTGGAGTCGGGTTTGCCCTGTTATACCCGGCTAAACTGAGGGTGCGGCATGAGGGCAAGGTGCTGTATTTCTCGGATCCTAAGCAGGCGACTAAATTTGCTAGACGATTACCAAGACAGTCGGGGCAGCGGGGTCTGGGGGGGTCGGGTACTGAGGACGCCGCTCTTAGCGACAATGACTAAGTGACATGTGTGGGATACTACTACGTCTGAAGCTGTGGGTGCGTGTGGGTCTGCTCCGTGGTCGGGCCCCTGATGTGCAGCTGTTGCTTGGCCCAATGGCCCCTCTCCCCTAGAACATCTGGGTGGAGAGCTGTTTGGCAGGCTTCTGCCCCTTGGATGAGTCCGGTTATTGCTTGTTTTAAGTTTGCAGGGTGGGCTTTGAGGTTGGTTGGGAGGGTCACTGCGAGGGTCCGATTGGGGGGCCTGTGTGGGTGGTGGGAGGATTGGGCCAATCGGGGAATGTTTCAGGTTTCCTTTTTATTAAGTTCTTGGCAGGTGGAGAGGTGTGTTCACACGCAGTGTTGTACGGCTGTAGTTCTGGATGGGGGATGACGCTACCTCTGCTATGAGATGCTTGACATGGAATGTGCGGGGGCTCAATGATAATCGGAAAGCCCGGCTGGTGACTGCTTATGTTAAGCGACATGGTATTGACATTTGTATGATACAAGAGACGCATCTGACGGCATCTGCGGTGGGCAGATAGAAAGCTAGCTGGGTTGGGGAGGCTCATTGCTCTACATATTCTAGCTACGCGCGTGGGGTTGCAATTATTATCCGCAAAGGACTGCAGTGGCGTACGCGCGACATTATTGTTGATCCCAATGGCAGATACGTGTTACTGAGTGGAATGTTGTTGGACAGGGCTTGCCGGCTAGTGGCTGTGTATGGGCCGAATGTTGATGACCCAGAGTTTTTCCTAGAGGTATGGCGCCTAGTGGAGTCGTTGGGAGCTGGAGCTGTGATCTGGGGCGGTGATTTTAACGTAGTCCTAGATGCTAAGCTGGACCGAGAGAGTGCGGCTAGGGTGCAACATGTTTCTTCGGCGAGATCTCTGGCGGCAGTGATGAATAGCGGAACTCTGGTGGATTTGTGGAGGCAGAGACATATAGGCGTGGGAGAGGGCACCTGCTTGAATTACTTCCATAGTAGTTGGTCTCGTATTGACCGATGGCTGGGCACTAGAGATGTGGAGGCTTGGACTAGAGCGATAGACCATCTTCCCCGTACGTTATCGGACCACTCGCCGGTGTTATTAGAATTGGCGATACCCAGTGAGCTACAACCGATGGTGATGTGGCGGTTGCCCAGCAGAGCGCTCCGTGACGAGATCTTCCGAGAGGAGGTACGGGAGGCGGTTCGGCTATTTTTTGTTGAGAATCGAGGATCGGTGGAATCTCCCGGCACTATTTGGGAGGCATTTAAAGTGGTTATCCGTGGGGTGTGTCTCGCGAAGCAGCATGGGATCGTGAAAGTCTTAAGGCGGGAGATGGCCGATATTGAAAGGAGGCTCGGTCAGCTGGAACGACGCTTGGAGGCGACATGGTCAAGTGAGGTCCTTGCGGAAGTTAGGCGTGAGGTGTCCTCGTATGAAGAGGCCTCTCTAAGAGAGGTCTGTTTCCTTGAGAGACACGCACAGGCTCGTAGGTATGGGGAGGGCGAGAGAGCCGGGAGGACGCTAGCGGGATTATTGCGTAGACCCTGGGCCAGTAATTACGTTACTGAGGCGATAGACCCTGAGGGCAGCAGGGTGACTGGATCGAGAGGCGTGATGCAAGTATTTATAGAATATTTCACGCAGCTATATGTGTCACCGGTGGGTCTGAGGGAGGCAGATATGAGGGAGTATTTTGAGAATATTGCGCTGGTATGGTTTGAGGAGGCACACAGGATGTATCTGGATATGCCGTTCACAGTGGAGGAGGTGGCGGCGGCGATTCGAAGTTTACCCGGAGATAAGTCTCCAGGTGCTGATGGTCTGACCCCCGCGTTTTTTAAAGATATCCTTGCTCCCTATTTGCTGGAGGTGTACGTGGAGTCTCTGGCCGCTGGGTCACTCCCAGCCTCCCTTCGGGAGGCTTTAATAATAACAGTTCTGAAGCCCGGAAAGGACCCGACACGATGTGATTCGTAACGCCCACTTTCCATGATAGACATTGATAACAAGATTCTTGCAAAAATGATAGC
Organism: Pleurodeles waltl; assembly: GCF_031143425.1. Taxonomy (NCBI): domain Eukaryota; kingdom Metazoa; phylum Chordata; class Amphibia; order Caudata; family Salamandridae; genus Pleurodeles; species Pleurodeles waltl. The sequence continues at coordinate 547,952,551 of NC_090443.1, read as the reverse complement.
GATGCGATTACAGCCACTTCTCTCTTGATTGGTGCTTCCGGATCAATCAGGCTTTATCCCTGGGAGGTCCACGAGCCATAATCTGTGCACTTTCTTTGCGGTGCTGGGCTCATTAGAGACGGACGATGATGTAGCTGCGGTGTTTCTTGATGCAGCCAAGGCCTTTGATTCCCTGGCCTGTGAGTATATGTTTGCGCTTTTGAGCCGAGTGGGTCTCAGCGCGCGCTTTGTGAACTGGATCAGGCTGCTGTACACCCTGCCCACTGCCAGGTTGCGTCTTAACGGAGGTGTATCGGCTCCATTCCCGGTTTCGCGGGGTATGCGCCAGGGTTGCCCGCTGTCTCCGCTTCTTTTTGCGGCTGCAATGGAGCCGCTGGCGGCGGGATTGCGACAGAAATATAGCAGCAGTGGCTTACAGTTTCGGCAACGCCCTGTATTGATATCTTTATATGTGGATGATATTGCGATATATGTGCGAAACCCAGGGCAGAATCTAGACATTTTACTAGATGAAATCGTGCGCTTCGGGAATTTTTCTGGGGTCACTATTAACTGGTCGAAATCGATGATCCTGCCACTAACTCCCAGCGTGGAGAAATTTGACTCTCGATACCCTTTTGTTTGGGCGGAGGGACCGGTGCGTTATTTGGGCATACACCTGTGTTGTGACGAGGATGCGCTACGTCTTGCTAATTATGGGGCAGCGCTGACATGGCTGGAGCAAAAAGTGGAGGTCTGGAGCACTTTGACACTTTCGTTGACTGGAAGCATTGCTATTGCCAAGATGGTGGTACTCCCTAAATTTCTGTATTTGTTCATGAATCTTCCCCTTCCACTTGCTGGGGGCTATTTCCGGCGCCTGCGATCTGCGCTCATTCGGTTGGCGTGGGCGGGGCGGCAGCCGCGTATTGCTTGGGAGAAAATGACACTGCCATTTGAACAGGGCGGGCTGGCAGCCCCAGACCTGGAGTTATATTATCACTGTGCTCAGGCGCATTTTGCGTACTACTGGCTGAATCCGACCCGTTATATGCCACATCTGGCACCTGAGAGTGATTCTGTCTGGCCTGATGGCTTGGTGTGCGTGCTTGGTGGGCGGGTGCCATCCCGCTCTAGGGGAATCGACACAGTGGCCTGCGCGGCGGGAGTGTGGAGGGCGCTGATGCAGCGGTCTGGGGTCTCTGTACCTTTTGCCCCTTCGCTACCTGTTATGGCAGTTGCTGATGCTCAGATTTTCCGTGATGGAGGGGTGCGCGGGTTTCTGCGAGACGCTGGCTTGTCGGTGCTGGGAGACTGGGTAGTGGACGGCCGGCTGTTGGATATTTCCGAGGCACTTTCGGGCTGTGATGGTACTCCGTTGCAACGATTTTGCGCTCTCCGGGTCCGTGCTTTGCTGCGAGATCAATTTTTTGGTGCGCTGGTGCTCCCTTGGAGTTTTGTGCCCTGGAGGTACTTTGCGGCGCGAGATCCCCTTCTAAGCTGATAACAAAGCTGTATAATGCTATGCAGGAGCAGGGGGGTGGCCTTGTGGTGTCCTCTAGGACTGCATGGGAGAGAGATGTGGGGGAGCCTGTCCCGGAGGCAATGTGGCGTAGCTGTTGTGCTCACATGAAAGCATTATCCCCGAATTACAGGCTGCGTCTGCTGCACTTTAAGTTTCTGCATCGACTATATTATACGCCCAAGAGACTACATTCCATGGGGTTGCTGGCGGATGCATGCTGCGCTCGCTGTGGGGCTCAGGGTGCAGGCTTCTTACATCTGGCATGGGAGTGCGTGGAAGTGTATAATTTTTTGGGGGAGGTAAGGCGGTCGATTGCTGAAATGATAGAGGTGGAGCTACCTCTCTCCCCTAAGATAGCGCTGTTGGGATATATGGATGAGATCCAGGGCCCGCATAGACGTCTGGTGGGCCTCCTCATGTTGCTGGCTAAGCGTAGGGTTGCTATGTGTTGGGGTCGGGGGAGAGCTCCTCGTAGGTCCGACTGGTTACGAGATGCGGCTTTTTGCCATGATCAGCTGTCGGTATTTTGGGAACTTATGCCTGAGGGGTCCCGTCCCAAAGATATTTGGGCCCCTCTGAATGAATACCTGGCGACCCAGACGGAGTGTGCTGCGTGATTGATGGCTCCCATCTGCGAGGTTCATTCCCCCTCGGATCACGTGTGTTACCAAGTTGTATGATAAGCCTGCGCGATGTGACTGCGTACTCCACCTGCCTTTTTAGCGGTTCTAGCAATTGTTCCTTTCTGCAGTTCTTTCTGCTCGACGATGTTAGATTATTACCATTGGTGTGTATGTTTTTCTCCTACATCGGGCGGTGGATTTTTTTTCGCTCCCCCGGTGTGGAGGCTCTTTTTGTGAACGGATCCCTCGATATTAGCATATAGGGAGAGACTTTAGCAGAGAGCTTCTTGCGACTCGGGATACTGTTGTAGCTGTATGGTTTGTAATGGTTCTCATCTATCCCTGATCCTCTCGTCGAGAGATCTGTTGTATTAATGTATGTTTTCTCTGGTTTGTGTTCAAATGAATAATAAAATAAAAAAATAAAAAAAGTAATCACTATTGGAATGTATGAAACTCCAGGAGTTTCATATATCGATTCGCAAGGGCTCACAAATGGATCTACCTCATTAATATTCATGAGGTAGGTCGCAATTTGCGACCCATTGCGAATGGCTACAATCACAGGGATGGTGGGCTGCTGGGCTTAGCAGACCACCGTGTCTGTGATTGCCTCTAAATAAAGTATTTGTTTTTTAAATGCAGCATTAACTCTGAGCTACACCATGTATTAGAATTGAAGGAGGATACTGTAAGTTCATATAACACTATATATAACATGTTCAATGCTTTTTTGAGGGGATTAAAAGATAAAATGCTCAGCATTAATTCTACAAGGTAGAAAGAAAACTTAAGGCAAAAATTGTCCTCAACCGTAAACCTACTAAAATTAGAACATCTGTTTGGACTAACTGAGCATGATGTGGATCTCTAACCCCTCAAAAGAAGCAAACAGAACCTTTTGGTAGTTGATTGAAAGATAATGTAGCTTTTTCTACTCTAAAAAACAAAACAATAACTTTGGGTTAATAAAGAAAGAGCTAGGACATTATTAGCAAGTAGATTTAGACGCTCTCAGACAACGGACCGTGTATCTCTCCGACCAACGGAATTCAGGTTTATCTCGAGGCTTATCAGGGCTTCATTCACTTACCTCAACCCACGCGCTCAACATTCAACATTCCTATCGCTGCACTGGCAGCATGATTACTTTTAGTTTCACCATTTCTACAAGCCTTGATGAAGTCACTTGTGTGACGAAACACGTGTTGGCTGTATATCTCTGATGACATCATGTTTTCTAATTTCTACAATTAAAGACATCATCTAACAACAAGACTCAAGATTTTCTCTTTACCTCATACTTCTTCAAAACCCTCAACGTACCATCAGGGATCCCCTATCCCCACCACATGATTGGACAATACATTCTGTGTGCTGTGGCCAATTTGTTTCGAGTAGATTTATAAGTCTACCTTCTGAAAGAGCTATCTCCTCACTTAATAGCTCTCTGGGAGAGGAGAGACTACTTTAGTTAAATGAGTATTAGCAATATTTTAAGATGTATGCTGATGAGAACTATCATTGCAGGGCGAGATTTTGTCTTCCCCTCAATAAGTGTTAACAGCAAGGAATTTCTGTAATAGAGATATTTCAGCTGAAAAAAACTGTGTGTGTAATTGACTCTTTGAAGTTTTGGAAAGCTGTGGCTTTAACCACTTTTAGCCTAATGTTTTTAAATGTTTAGGCCATGCATGAAGCCCATTTTATTTAGAATCTACTCTCACTTTCTGCTTTGAAGGTCCAAATACCAATCTATGGGATCATCTTTGATTCCTAAAGACATTACAAACTCCTTAGGTTTTGCTCCTCATAGACTTATCTCCTCTTGAAATATATTTTTCCAGCATTGGAACATTTTGGACTTAATATATGGACTGCATTGCCTTGTTGTACTATGTCTGAACGAGACCAGGCTTTGTATAAGGATAACTGATTTTTCCTGATGAAAAACCTTGCAAAATCTTTCATTTGCAACAATATTTATAAATCTGATTTCCTAACCCTACTGTAATGCCAGTGATTGTATCTCTACCAACGTTGTGCCTTCTGATATCATTACTACAGCTTGGCCCTGATCGCGGGTGCACCTTTTTTATTAGGGGTCCCCTAGAGGCAGCTTTTAGCATTTGAGTACCAATAATTAGAGTGGTCTCTCAGTTAGCCCACTGCTTATCATTTGTTGGCTTTCTTGTCAACCTCATTTGCTTGCTTTTAATTTAATGGCTTTCCTCACCTGGAGCATAGCTTCTTTACCATCATTTTGACTAGATGACTTGTATCCTTCCATTGCTCACATCAGTGAAATACCTTTTTCTTTTTCCTTGACCATGCCATTGAAATGCATATGTTTTCATGCTCTCTTCTGGTGTGTGTCTTCCCCTTACATCCCTGCTACCTGCACTCTCTATGTTGTTCCCCACTCTTACCAGCTCATCTGTAAAAGCACAACAACATTTATATTTTTGCCAGTGTTAACTGAAGAGCAGACTATATAGTGCTGGTTTACTTTTATCTTCTGCTTTTCACACCTTGCACTTTGGCACTGGCCACAGAAAGCTAAGGCTGCATTTATGGGGCTGGGGTAGTGGCAGGCTGCCAGTGTTTGAGGCAGAAGAAGAAGTCCCAGAGTCGTGAAGCAAAAGAGTGACTGAAAAATATTTCTCTTTTCCCAGAGGCCCATAAATCTGCTCCCTGATTTCCTGCAGGCACCAAATGGCTAGATAATTTGTTCCATTTGCTGGATGTTTGGAAAATAAATGACAAGCTTTTTCTTTTGAATTCTGACCCTTCCTCTGACAGCTGTTTATGTTCCTTTAAGAACATGCAACTAGCTCTCTGTACTACTTTTAAGCCAAATAGCATGCAATGGGGTTTTCAAAATCTCAAAATTTAGAGTTCCCTGCAAGACATTTAAAAAATAAACATGCTGTTTATGAAGGCTGAAAATATTTAATTCAGTGTTCAGTTCTCTTGAAGAGTGTTGAGTGCTACCTGATGATCCACCTGAGTATGTGACCGGGAAGAGGCCTCACGGTAATTTAGTGAAATAATGGCGAGGACTGCAAAACATGCACGGACCTGAGTGCCTCAAACTGTGAGCAGCTGAAACCCCAATATATTTGGGAGGTGCAATACATGGCAGGGGGTATGACAATCTAGGTATTACTATGATTAATATTATTATTATTATCATCATCATCAATCATCATTATGATTATTGTATATATTTATTTTTATTATTATATTTATTATTATATTTATACACTATATTGTTGGGGTCGGTGGAAGATTGTTAAAAAAAAAGGAAGCGAAATAGCAACAGACAGGGTACATCAAAGACTGACTGAGGTGGATATCCTATTTGCATCAGAAATTTGTACTTAGACAGTGTCTGGCAATTCTGATCAATTGAAAATGCTGGCATTGACTACTATTCAAATGTCAAAAAAACTAGAGAAGCTACAACAGAAAGTACTGACCAGATGGTGAGAAGCAACCTCAATACAAAAGTATCTGGTTGTAGAAGGAATTCCCAGGGGTTTAAGGATATATGTCACACTGTCACATCAGATTCCTAATAACAGACTATCACAAGAATGGGAACAGATCTCAGAAGAGTGCTCGAAAGGCATGTAGAAAGTCCTCATTAGGTATGCCTGGGAAGAGTTTAAAACGACGATTAAATAAATTGAAGAACTACAATTTGAAAGCAATTAAAGTAAAGAACACGAATAAATATCCAGTTTTAAGAGCAGAGACTGACTAAGGACTAAGAAGATGTTAAGAAATTAAAATAATGAGCATTTCTGCTTGATATGAGAGATTGTGAAAGAGATAGATTTCTTACATTTACAAGAAAGTTTGTTAAAGCTATTGAATTGGAGCAGAGGCACACTAGTAAACGAAGATAAGATAATAGGCATACTTATGAGAGGCTTGCATCGGTGTTGCACCACAAATTGTGACACAGCGACAGCACAAACATTGTCATAACTGCGAAAACTGTGAAAACTGCAAAAAGTGGTGCGTGTTGCAAAATCTCCACCAAAAGCAGCTGCGTCATGCAATATTTAATATATGCAATGTAGGTGCTCCCCCCCCAAATCTGATGCAACTGTAATGCAGTGGTAGTTATGGGTTTACCACTGCATCACGCATCTTTGGGAAACGCAATGCATAGCCTGAAATGTGTCAGAATTCCAGCGCATTGGCAAACCAGGGGTAGGATATGACGCAGACTGGCTCTGGCATAAAACCTGAACATTACAAAATACTTTGATAAGCTCAACTAGACAATGGAGTTTGTGATTCTGCAAGTAGGAGTAGCGAGGAGACCACCACCACGTAGGCAGCAAAGGAGGAGAGAGCGTGCGTTCTGGCACCGCATAACCCTCATTGACCTCAGGGAGGAGGAGATCATCCAGTTTTATAGGTTGAAGAGGGAGTCCATCATGGACCTGCTGCAGAAATAAGGGCCAAGTCTTCAGACAGCAGCTACAAGGAGCCATGCCATTCCTGCACATGGCAAATGAATGATTGTGCTACACATCTTGGCCTCTGACTCATTTCAAACTACAACCGCAAGATCGGCAGATACATCACGGGGAGCATTATCTGCATTTCTTCCATCTGTCTTGGATGCCAAAATCAAACCGACCCCAGAGTACATATTCTTCCCCAAAACTAATGAACAGCAACTGGAGACCAAGCAAGGGATCTGCAACAAAGCAGTATTCCCCTATATGACTAATGCCATTGATTGCAAACATGCAATTTGTGCCCCCTGAAGACACAGCACACCTCTATAGGAACCAAAAACATCAGTATACTATCAATGTCCAGGCAATAGAGGACCATCAGGGACTCTTCTTCAGCATTCTGGCAAAATACCCTGGAAGTGCCCACGATGCCTACATATTCCACCACAGTCTCATCAATGAGTGGTGTGAGAATGTCCCTTACAGGAATGGACTTCTCAATGGTAAGGAAAGCAGATTCATCAATAGTTAACCTAATTTTAAATGAAGGACTAGACACCCATCTGTGTGTTTGGGTTTGAATTCTGTGCTTTGTGCACCTAGTGGTAGTATGTCACACAAACATGTATCCAATGGTGTCCAAATGTGTGATTACCTCAAAGATTAAGAAATAGAAGAACGTTGAAATACACAGAGCTAGGTGTTGTAACCTGTCATTCTGTGTGACCGGGCCATAATCACAAAAAGTAGTGTAATTAAAGTCACAGCAGATTAAAAACGATGGGCCCCACAATTCTTCAGAGGCCAACATGATAGGAACAACATCTACATTTTGTGGGATGTGTGTGTGCTATGGTGTATCAAGGTCAGTTTGTATGTAGATCTTTGGATACCAAAATTGTCTTGGAAAAATGTATCTGTTTCACACCTGGCAATATATCTGTTGCCTGATGATTTTCTTAGGACCATACTTGTGAATGAACCCTCAAATATCAATGACTGTCTTACACTGAAAGTGTTTGATCAAATGAAGGTACAATGTGTAATCTAGGTACATTGGTCACACTAGAAGAGCAAATGGCAGGGATACACCAGCCCCTACAACATTCAAATTCACATAATCCACATTCATAATAAGGCCCATTAATATTCTCTATCAATGCAATAGATAAGAACATACAAGCCACAAGTTGCCTACATTTGCAGCATCTCACCTAATCAAAACATTGACTCGCATTGCTCACATAGGTCAATACAGAGGTCATACAGTAAGAACAAACCTAGGTCACATAGTGATGATGGAAGGGTATCTCAGTGTAATACACGCAAACAAATCTATATACAAATGATTATGAATTGCTGTAAGAGTCAATGCCAATAGGGACAGAATCTTCAAAATAGATAATACACATACATACATTTACTGACATAAATGTTAGTGTAGAAGTATGTTGGACCAAGTCACTCTTCAAATATAATTAGGCCTTCATACGTAATAGTCCCACCTTTGCATTCCTTTGAATAAGTCTATGTACATGCAGACAACTTGCCATAATAAATATAAGGCCTGAATGATGATGATTTAAAACTGAAACATCCATGTCATATGACAAACAATGATAAATTTAATAAGCAACTGGACATGCAAATTTATAGCAAATAATGTAAGTGCCTGGCATACCATATACACAACCAAGCACATCATAGTTGGAATCACAGCAAATGAATTAGTGACTGCCATACTTACTGTCAATAATCCAGACCATAGATCTCAATATGGTTGCAAGTTACTCCCTTTTAAATTTAGAGACATGTCACACACATAACCCAAAATATACACTTAGCAGATACAAATAGTCAAACTAGCTTATCTGGCAAATCTTCTGTATAAACACATGCACTTTCATGTTGATGTATTGTATCCCTTACATGCTGTACAATGTGTTAGAGTAACCAAAAATATAGCAACAAGCAATGTAAAGCAATGTTCCACAGTAAGTAAAATATATCAGTTTCAAAGAAAGTAAAATGTGTATCATAATGCCTGCAGACAAATGTTACATAGGTATGTATGTTGAAGTACAAAAGATCACAATCACCGACTTTTGATTTTGTCTTCTTTTAGGTGACGTGGGATATGGTTTGCAACCATGACTTGATGACACCATACACAAATCCACAGACAGATGGGCAGAAGAAGTTTATTGCAGCTCTATCAAAAACCTGCAATGTAGTGGAGCACATGTTTGGTGTACTGAAGCCACACTTCAGGTCCCTTGACAAATCCAGAGGTCGACTGCTCTAGTCACCTGCCATGGTGAGCATAATTATTAAATTTTTTGCCATTGTGCATAATATACGTGTGCGGACCAATGTCCCATGGGACAATGAGGGGACAATCCCACATGAGGCTGATGAGGCAGAAGATCCTGAGGGAGACATTGTACACACAATGGCTGGTCACTGGAGAAGGGACATTGTTGCTAATGTTTTTGAATAACTACAATTAAAAAATATCTACAATGACTGAAACCATGCTAACTTCACATCCAATAAATCTTTACTATTCAAATCAACCATTGTGTGGTGTATGTATGAATGTCACTCCAACTATATGGTCAATCACATCTTGTCAAATATATGTAGGTCTCAACACATGTAAGTTGTATTCCTTAGCTGTATAAAAACATAAGGACATATCACCATCTCTGAACAAATCTACACAGCAAGTCAGCTGTTTTGCTGCATTGAAGTGTGTAATGTGCTGGTACCTATGTTGCACCAGAAACCATCACAGATTATGGGAGACATCTGTCATGGCCAAAGGCCTAGTCTCAGGTGTAGATGTCAACATTTCTATTGCAAAAAAGATACACTCATGCACCTTTGGGGACCCACAAAACACCAGAGATATAACACCTTTCCAGGTCTGAATGATGTAAATACTACATTTGCCCACACTTTATACAATACACATTTACCATGCATTGCACAGCAATGCAAGTAGGTTCAAAGACACATAATAAAACATAATAAACAGCTTAAATAGTAATGTGTCACATTGGTAAGGAAAGTAAGACAACAGAGTTGTCTGCCAACCATCTCATCACATTAGGAAGACAGAGATGGGTAATGTGAGATTTCTTTGCGTCATTCTGTCTGGGTTTTTAACACCTGCTTAGAGCAGGCGTTAAAAGGAGGCTCCCATTTGTTTCAATGGGCCTCTGGGTGCTTTGCAGGATTCATGTCAACATTTCTGATACCAATCCTGCAAGGCGCTAAACTAGCATAACAAATTCTGATGCTAGCTCCCTAATTACCACCATGGTGCACCGTATATTAAATACAGTGCACACATGGTAGCATTGGGGCGGCGTTAAGGGGTACAAGAAAAGTGGTGCTGCTCCAGGTGCAGCAACAATTTTCCTAAAAATGCCCCCAGATCTCATAGTTGTGGTACACTACTGCCTTTAGCAGGAGCAAAACTCAGCAAACATGGGGGTGGCAGCATACTGTGTAGTGATCAGTAGTAGTGAACATGACCATTCTACCCTGGGTCACTGCAGTGAGATCAACATGCTCACTCTCCTCTTCTAAAGTTTCACAACTGTGTGTTTCACTTACCCCAACCCAACATCAGGTTGAGTTGGATGTGTGTGTCTGGTGCGTTCCCAGGTATACCAGTTCTGGTAAATTTGGGAACGCATCTAAAACCATGGAAGTTACATGGGAATACCCGCACAACACCCATGGCTCACCTTCCCAGGGCAAAGGAAGGCAATGTAGCAATTTGCGCTGCATTAGCCTACTCCTGATTTATGGCCCAACTAAGGAACATGCAAAGTGGTCTTGCATGGCTTCATAAATCTCATTTAGGACTTACATTGCTCTTGCACCAGATTGCATGATGCAAGAGCTACGCAACTACACTCATGAATAGGCCCGTAAGTGTCAGGAACATAAAACCCCACCAACCACCTTGCTTCGGCACCTGAACACAGCCATCTGTCACTCTGACCTGCCAAGTAGTGGCACCCCAGTCCAGGACAGATGGAAGTGGGCCTAAGGTGTTTGATGCAGCAGAAGCCATTCTTCTACTGTAGATCCTGCACATTCTCCCAGTTTTGGGGGGTCTGAAACTGCGCATCACCCTTGTTGCATGGGTCTGAACCCATGCATCGAACCATTTGCACAGGTAGCAACCCACCCATCGCAACCCTTGCGTGGAACTGACTGAACTGCAGAAGTACTTCTGCACAGTGTATCCATCACACAATGGCCATTTGCATTGCAGTGCATTGAAAATTTGATGCAAAGGTCAGAAAAGTGCTGGCCACACCCAGGAAATGATGCAATGGGTGTGGAAGGCTGCCTACCAGGAAGTGTGAAAGTTAGTTTCTCTTTCTATTACTGTCTGTTATTTTTGTGCTGGATGTTGGAGGTGTTTTTGGCAGTATCTGGTTGTTAGAAATCGTGTCACTAGTTGGCAGAAGTATGCATCCTGTGCAAGTAGGGACTATAAACCTAGCCAGGGAAGTCAATTACACACCCTAAATTAACCTGTGCTCACCCTCTGGGAGCTTGGAACAGAGCAGGCTAAACTTAGGAGGTAATGTGTAAAGTATTCATGCAACACTTAAAACAGAAAAACAGTGAAAACACAACAAACATTCCCCACACCAATTTAGAAAAATAGATTACACTTTTATGAGTAAAACAGGACCAAAAAGACAAACATCCAATCATTAGGAGCCAATATATGAATATTTAAGGAATATCTTTAAATGTAGTGCTTAGAAACTTAAAGTGCCAACTGGGGCTTTCTGGTCACGCTAGACCAGGGTAAATCCAAAAGTTCAGGCTGACTGCAATGGACCCCAGGCCGGCTATAGGGATCAACCTTGTTCCACTGAAAAAGTACCTTGTGTGGATGGTTGCATTGACTTTGAAGTTCTGATGGGCAGAGGGGACGATGTGAAGGCGATGCAGCAGTTCCGATTCACGCAGGCAGGGATGCGTTGTTGTTGAGCCACTCAGTCAGCAATGCAGTGTTCTCGAGCAGCAGTGTGGCAGCAAACCCTCTGCGTTGAAGGCGATACATCAGCGTCGAAAGAGGATGCATTGTTTCCGACCGGCGCAACAATGGCGATGCATGGATTTTGGTAGAAACAGCTGAATAACCCACTTTTGAAAGCCCAGGACTGAATTGGCACTACTGAGCAGGGCAGGGCTCACAGTTGGCAGAGTCCAGAGACTGTAGCAGGGTTGAAGTCTTTGATGTCCATGAGACTTCAGAACAGGAGGCAAGGCAGCAAGCCCCTGGGGTGTCACTTTGGTTCTGGGGATGTGGAGCTGCCGTCCGGTCCATCTCACTCCGAAGGAAGGCATCATTGCAGGTACAACAAAGCAGGAGTCTAGCAAAGTCCAGCAGAGGCCAATGCTAATACAATGTATACATATGTGTATGAAGAGTGCTGTCTTTTTTTTAAAGCACTGGGATGACATAGTAGTTATTATGGAATTTGGACTGTATGTAACTGCACTATTAACATTGCAATGTCTAAATCTTTGTCTTCTAGGTGGACATGTCCTGTTCATCCATGGTAAATTGGTGTGGAGTGTGGTAGACTGGGGTGGAGTGGGGTGGATTGGAGTGGATTGGGGTAGACTGAAGTGGGGTAGTTTGGGGTACATTGGAGTTGAGTGGGCTAGAGTGGAGTGGGGTAGATTGAATGGAGTAGACTGGAATGGGTTGGAGGAGATTGGGGTAGATTGGAGCAGAGAGGGGCAGACTGGAGTGGGTAGATTGGGGTAGAGTGGAGTGGGTAGAGTGGGTTAGACTGAGTGGAGTGAGGTAGATTGGAGTGTTTCAGATTGGAGTGTTTCAGATTAGAATGGAGCAGGGTAGATTTAGGTAGATTGAGTGGGGTAGATTGGAGTGGGGTAGATTGGAGTGGGGTAGATTGGGGTGGAGTGTGGTGGGTTAGACTGAAGTAGAGTAGGGTACACTGGAGTTCAGTGGGGTAGATTTGGCTAGAGTGGAGTAGAGGGAGGTAGGTTAAGGTAGAGAGTAGTGGGCTAGAATGGGGGGGTTGGAGTGGTGTAGATTGGGGTAGATTACAGTGGCATTGTGTAGATTATGGTGGAGTGGAGCGGGATACATTTTGGTAAATTATAGTGGGGTAGATTGGACTAGAGTGGTGTAGATTGGAGTGGGATAGAGTAGAGTGGAGACTGGAGTGAAGTGGTGTTGATTGGGTTGGAGTAGATTGTAGTAGATTTTAGTGGGCTAAACTGTGTTAGATTGGAGTGGAGTGGGATAGATTAGAGAAGAGTTGGGTAGGTTGGGGTGAATGGGGTAGATTGGAGTGGAGTTGTGTAGATTGGGTTACTGTGGAGTGGGGTAGATTAGAGTGGAGTGGGATGGGGTTGACTGGAGTGGAGTGATGTAGATTGAGGTGGATTGGGATGGATTAGAGTGTGATGGATTGGGGTAGATTAGAGTTGCGTGGGATAGAGTGGGGTGGAGTGGAGTGGGTTCCATTGAGTGCAGTGGGGTAGATTAGTGTGGAGTTGAGTGGGGTGGAGTAGAGTTGGGTGCAGTAGATTGGAGGAGGGCACATTGAGATAGATTGTAGTGAGGTAGAGTGGAGCAGACTGGATTGGAGCAGAGCAGATTGGGTAAAATTGAAGTGGCTTGGGGTAGATTGGTTTAATTTTGAGTGGAGTGGAGTGGGGGGGAATTGAGTGAAGTGGGTTAGACTGGAGTGAAGGGAAGTAGATTTGAGTTCAGTGGGGGAGACTGAAGTATACTGGAATGGAGTGAAGTGGGTTAGATTGGTGTAGAGTGAAGTAGAGTGGGGTAGATTTGAGTGGTGTGGGGTAGATTGTGGTGGTGTGGAGTGGGTAGATTGGGATAAATTAGATTGGAGTGGAATAAAGCAGATTTTAGTGGAGTGGGATAGCTGAGAGTGAAGATTGGAGGGGACAGGGGTAGATTGGAGTGTGGTTGGGTAGATTGTGGCAGATTGGAGTGCAGTGGATTGTGGTAGATTAGAGGGGTTTAGAGTGGAGTGGGGTGGCATAGAATGGAGTGGAGTAGAGTGGCATAGAGTGGGGGTAAGTGGAGAGTGTCTTAGAGTGGAGGGACATAGAGTAGTGTGGCATGGCATAGAGTAGAATAGTGTGGTAGTGCACTGCCATCACAAACAACACATTTTCAGCTGAACTGACCATCCCAATTGCAGATACATACAGTTATACTGCACAGGAATGATAATGTGTGGGAATGTCATTATCTACTGTATTGATGTGTTTTAATCCAATTCAAATACTTTTTTTTTTTAATTCTGAAGTATGGTGGAAACAAATTTAATAATCCCGGGCCCCCCATATACGTCTGTAAATAACATTGCTGCCCAGAGATTTTCATTTTAGATTTTGATCATTAGAGAAGTAATTTAGCTTGGGTAGACATTGCTGATCCAGGCCAAGTTTTTCTGGATGACATTTTCAAGAATGGCGGATGTGTTGCAGTGATGATATAATATTGCAGGAACCATGAGACCTTATACTTCATTTTGGTGTCAAAACATAGGTTTTGGGGGTCACGTAGTCTTATAGTCAAAGAAAATGACTAATCATAGCAACCCTTCTGCCATTTTCCAAAATGACGGCTATAATATGGGAAGAAGAGACATATATAGAAATGAAACAACTAATAATGGTTTTTGATCCTTTTATGTATACACAAAACAATGTCTATGATCCGAATATAAATAAATGTTTATCACTCCTGTTTTAGACACATTTTCACAGTTCACTTTATTTATTTGTTTCGGCAATAGCCTGTGGTACATTTTTAGAATGAGGAACATTTCAGAAGAGCATATCGACAGGGACATCTTTTTGTAGCACTGGTTTTGCAAGTATATGTGAGTGTAGGTTCTTTTAATGTGTCCACACACAGAATATGATGTTGGTGGGAGGTCACTTCGCAGGACTGATCTCTTGAACTCACTGTACCGAAGATTGTCAAATGTGTGACAGTCAGAATTCGTTGTCCGCACATGGACACGGTATTTTTCTACATTTTCAAAGACACATTCTTCTTGTGTTTCAGCAAATCCTTTTTGAAACTTTACAGGTTCAGCAGTTAAAGCTGCCCTTGGTTTCAATTTTGCTCATAGTGTGATCACCTGTAAGAATATGTGCCTTGATAAGAATACTGTGCATCTCTGTGTCAAGTTTCTTGAAGAATATGAAGTGTGATTAAGTGTCTTTTCTCGCCTGTTCCATAACATATCCATACCGCTGCCAATCCTTCACTTCCAAACATTGCAACAAATCTAATTAGCACAATAATAACATCAGTGTCATTTGACAGTACAATCACTCGATTGGAACCATTTAGAACAGACCACTCAACATGTGGCACAACACGAAGGTCAGCTTCCTCCAATTTGCTGTTAAGATCTTGAACAATAGGGCCTGTACCTTTTGAATACATCTCTGCAGGCACTAACTCCTTATTGACAATCATTCCACATGCAATAATTGGAAATTCAGTATTCACTGAAGCGTCAGTAATGTTTTGGTGATTTAACATCTCCAAGTTCATCTTGTTCGATGTTGATGACCCAAATTTATCAAGTTGCACAGTCATAGGTGTTGAAATTTGGATGCAGACAAGGTCAATTGTTCCACCTGTAGACATTTGTCTGATTTTCTCACATTCTTTGACAGATAGTTCAAGACAACTGTCAAAGACAAGGTGCAGTTCTTGCAAGGTTCACACTGACTATGGTATCTGTAAAACAGTCTGAACAACCTCTCCGAAGTTTTACATGGATGAAATCTTGACTATTCGCAATTGTGACATATAGTCCACAACAACAGTAGTTTTTAATGAGGGCACCTTTTTGAATTCACATTTTTCAGGTGAAAGTGTTTTTAAGCTCTTGTATGAGTTTGTGCTTCGGTGGTTTGGTTGCAGCATCTCCATCAAATAATACGTTTGTTGGAAGAAGATCATGCGACAGAATGCCCTTGATAAATTCACCACTTTCTTTTGCTACATCCATCTCTCTATGTGCTTGTGAATGTTGTTTTTTTGTAACCTGTTTTGTAGTGGCTGGTTGGACGAAACTCTTACTATGACAATTAAAGCGTGGACGTGTAGCTTTAGTGATTATGTCAAACAGCTTTTTCTCTTTCAATACAAATCTCTCCGGCTTCAGGTCTGCATATAGTTTCAATCCATGGTCTACGGCATCTAGTAGATGTGTCTATTTATCATTATTCACATATTGTTTGGTCACAAAGTTGTGTAGTTGTACAGGTTCAAAGGGATTTCCTTGCTTCTGCATGAAATGAAGAAGGCTGACAACATGTTCATTAAAACATTCCCCTCTCTTTCCCACAAGTTCCTGGTGAGGAATAGTTTTACAATGGTCAAATAATTTTGAATTGTCATCTCTCTGAAAACATTGCAAATAGAAAGGAATTTATGGTAAACTAGCTGCCACTGAGCAACATATTAACTTTTGCGTGTCTGACCAACAATTCCCTTGGAGCTTTTCTGTGATCTCTGGATCATCTGTTGAAGTTTCATATCTGGAACCACAGAACTGAACCTTCTCTCTCTGTCGTTCACCACAAAATGTCTTGGGATGAATTTTCAGTAGAGGTATGGTTTTCCCACCTCTAGCTTCTTCACTCTTTCCAAATACTAGGACCTATAATTCAGGTAGTTTATGTAATTGAATTCGTGAAACACAGTAATCAGTGACTCCACAGTCTTCACATGCAGCTCCCATCATCTTCCTGATCAGCATGTACCAAGTTTTTCACTGGAGCTATCATGTGTAAACCATTTCCCCAGTACTTGCAAATTTGGGATTTTTCTTCACATTCTTTGAGCAACTCTATGAACTTGGTTTTCAAATGTTCTGATTTTAACTAAGTGAATTAAACATTGCCTGGCTTTGCATTATGTCTTTTGAATGAAGTGCAACCTGAGGCTTGTTCACTTCTGAGATAAGATGCAAAACTTAATTTGTCATTCTTGTTTTAGAAAGCATTCCAACGCAATGTCTCTATAGCCTCAGATATGATGAGCACACCTAACATAATGAGTTCTGCTCAATACCGACTGGGCAGTTTTGCTTCCAAAGATTTTCAGCCTCAGTAAGTGCATCGTCTATGCCACATCCACTGAGACAACTTCCTACACACTGCAACACAACCTTTTTCATGTGGAAAAAGCCCATCATTGGATAAAGATCATCAAACTCTACTGGATTGCTCATAGAAATGTCAGCTACAATATGGAAAACACCTTCATCACAGAAAAAAGCCAGGATAGGCTGGTCTTCAAGCAGTGCATGCAGGTTTTGGATTTTTTTTTAGAGCTGTGTATACTGTTGTGTAGTTTGTGACTGGAGATGGTATTACTGGTAAAAACCCAACCTTCTTCAGTGGGACAGCATTCTGGGAGATCAGAGCATGAATTCCAGCCCACTGAGGAACTGGCTTTTCTTCATCCTTCAGTACCCACAAAATACATTCAGTTAAATCAGCTTTTGTAGACTGCAGCATCAGGTAGAAGAAAACAAATTCTGCAATTGTACATTCTCACCAGAAAATCTTAACTTCATTATTATGGATTAATATAGTTTCATCAATGTTGACCATTATTTCTCTGATCTCACTAAGTGACAAATTTATAATGCCCTAGCCCCACCTTGCACCACATTAACGTCATTATATTTGACGTTAATGTGGCCCAACGAGGCTGAAATCCCCACACCGTATTTACAGGGTGGCACAATGCATGCATTGCGCCACTCTGTAACCCTTTGCCCTACATTATGCCTGCGCCAGGCACAATGTATGCAAAGGGAGCATTCCTTGTTAGGGGAGCCGGAAAAATGGCGTAAGGAAATCTATGAGATTTCCTTGTGCCATTTTTTACAGCACTTTTAATTCCTGCTCAAGAGCACGCGTTAAAAGTGGGCTTCCATTCTTTAGAATGGGGCCCTATGTACTCTGCAGGAGTAGTTCCAAATTTGTTGGTACTACTCCTGCAGAGTACATCAATAGCATCATGAGAAATTACTCTATTGCCGTATTTTTAATATGTTGCACACATGGTGATGGTAAGGGGGTTGCTAAGGGGTGCAGGGAAAGTGGCGCTGCACTTGGTGCAGTGCCACTTTCTAAAAATCTGCCCCAAGTGTGAACCCATGGCCAGCACTTGAGTAACTTTCAAACTTTGGGGCATATTTATACTTTTTGGCACAAAACTGCACTAATGCAATTTTGCGACAAAAATGTAAACACCATATTTATGGAATGGGGCAAGCCGGTGCAAAGGAATGGTAAACGCAAAAAAAAATGACATTAACCATTGCGCCCTGCCGTAAAGAAAAATGCCGTTAATGCTGCAAAAGTGGCACAAAACCATTTTGCGGCAGATAAACATGTCACAAAAGGGTTACCGCCATTTTTAGCCCGCATTTGCGCCAAATTTAAATGCACAAGCAGGAAAAAGTGCAAGTCCATCTGAAAATGAATGAATCAGGCCAGACCCCAGGGATACCCCAGTTGCCCAAGCACCAGCCAAGAATATCAACAGAAGTCCCCTGAGAAGGAGAAGAAAAAGTGCTAGTGTTGCTTAAGTGAGGAGGAGCACGACATCCTTGTCAGAGAGGTGACGGAGCACCAACACCAGCTCTTCGTCACCTCCAAATTGCCAATTGGTAAGAGAGAGGCTATATGGCAGCAAATAGTGGACAAAATCAACTGCGTGGCAGAGGTGAAGAGAACTGTCACTGAGTACAAGAAGTGCTGGCATGATTGACAGCGTAGAACTAAGGAGAAATTGGCCAAGAACAGAAAGCCAGCACTGCAGACTTGTGGTGGAAGTCCTGCACCACAGGAGGACCTGGATGGGCTGGAGGAGATGGTTGCAGTGGTCAATCAATCCATCAATCAATCAGAGTTTATAGAGCGCAGCTACTTACCCGTTAGGGTCTCAAGGCACTGGGGTGGGGGGGGTGTAGCATGTACCGGAGGTGGATTAGAAAAGCAATGTCTTCAGTTCCTTCTTGAAGCTGGGGAGGGAGGTGGTTTGTCTGATGTGGATGGGTAGGGTGTTCCAGGTGGTGGCAGCGAGATAGGAGAGGGAGTGTATTCCTGTTCTGGTTTTCCTGATGTGGGGTACTTCTGCAAGGGAGAGCTGGGCTTAGCATAGGGTCCTGTGGGGTACATGGAAGTTGAGTTGCTGGTTAAGGTAGGCAGGTCCGGTGTTGTGGAGTGCTTTGTGTGCGTTGGTGAGAATTTTGAAAGTGATTATTTTTTCGATGGAGAGCCAGTGCAGTGTGCCTAGGTGTTGTGAGATGTGGCAATATCGGGGTAGGTCGAGGATTAATCTGGTGACGGCGTTCTGGATGTTTTGCAATTTGTGGGTGAGTTTTTTTGTTGAATCCGGCATAGAGTATGTTGCCATAGTCCAGTCTGCTGGTGATGAAGACGTGTGTGACTGTTTTTCTATGCTCGAGGGGGATCCATTTGAAGGTCTTGTGTAACAGGCGGAGAAGGCGGAAGCAGGTGAAGGTGACTGCGTTGATCTGATGGTTCATGCGAAGGGTGGGGTCCAGGATGATTCCGAGGTTGCAGCATGGCTGGCAGGGGTGGGTAGGTTTCCCAGGGTGGGTGGCCACCAGGAGTCGCTCCATGCGTCAGGTTGGGGGCCCAGGATGACTACCTCGGTCTTGTTTGTGTTGAGTTGAAGGCAGCCATCTCTTATCCAGTTGGCGACTGCTTTCATGCCCTCGTGGAAGTTGGGTCTGGCTTTGTCTAGTTCGTTGGAGAGGGAGATGATGAGTTGGGTGTCGTCAGCGTAGGAGATGATGTTTATTCCATAGCTTCTGACAATAGTGGCTAGCGGGGCCATGTAGACGTTGAACAGCGTGGGGCGGAGGGATGGATCCTTGGGGCACTCCGCAGGTGGTGGGTGTGGGTTCTGCGAGGTATGGGGCGAGTCTCACTCATTGCGTTCTGCCATGGAGGAAGGATTAAATCCAGTCAAGGGCCTTGTCTCTAATGCCGGCTTCGTGGAGTCTTCTTATCAGGTGTGATGGGAGACTGTGTCAAACGCTGCCGAGAGGTCAAGTAGAATGAGTGCCGCCGTCTCTTCCTTGTCCAGTAGGGAGCGGATGTTGTCTGTTGCAGACAAGAGGGCTGTTTCGGTGCTGCAGTTTGACCTGAATCCAGATTGGGAGATGCTGAGGACATTGTGGCTTTCTAGAAATGTGGTAAGTTGGCTGTTAACTGCTTTTTCTATGACTTTCACAGGAAATGAAAGTAGGGAGATGAGCCTGAGGGTTTTAAGGTCGGTGGGGTCAGCTGATGGTTTCTTGAGGAGGGGGTTGATCTCAGCGTGTTTCCAGTCGTCAGGGAAGGTGGCGGCAGCTAGTGAGCAGTTGATGGTGAGGCAGAGCTTGGGGGCGATGGTGTCTGCAGCTCTGTTGAAGATGTGATGGGGGCATGGATCCCTGGGGGCACCGGAGTGGATAGACTTCATGATTTTCAATATATCTTCGGTGGAGAGGGGTGTCCAGGTGTAGATAGTGGGTTTGTTGGTGTCGCTTGTCGGACGGGGGGTTCGGCACGTGGGTTGTCCTTGTTGAAATTGTCATAGATGGTCTTGATTTTGTGGTAGAAGTAGGTGTTAAGTCTATTACACAGGTCCTGTGAGGGTGGGATGTCCGTTGTCTTGCTGTTGGGTTGGGCGAACTCCTTGATGATGTTGAAGAGTTCCTTGCTGTTGTGTGATTGTGAGGAGATCCTGTCTTGGATGGCCTTCTTTCTGGTGTTTCTGATGAGTTGGTGGTGTGCGGTGGTGGGGTCTCTGAAGTTGCACTGGGCTTCTGGGGATTTAGTGTTTCTCCAGATTTTCTCAAGGTGGCGACAGGTGCGTCTTGATTTCCAGAGTTCGGGGGTGAACCAGCTGGCTCTCTTTGCGTAGGTGTTGTTCTTTTTGAGGGGGGCTATGGGGTTGGCGCAGTCGGTGATCCACTTGTGAAAGGTGTGTGCTGCGCTGTTTGGGTCCTCGTTGTGTGCGATGGTGGGTGCGGTGATGGAGAGGGTGGCGGTGAGCTGATTGTTAGTTATTCTTGTCCAGTTTATATGCAATGGCTGGGGGTTGAGGTCTGGTGATGGTGGGTGGGTTGAAGTTTAAGTAGATGCATCGGTGATCTGTCCATGAGAGTTCTGTGGTGTGGCTGAATGTAGCGGTGGTTCCTGTGGTGAAGATGGGATCAAGGGTGTGTCCTGCCCAGTGTGTTGGCTCTGTGTAGGAGGGAAGCAGTGTTGGATTCTTGTGGTTTCTAGAGGTGGAAGTTGAGGTCTCCCAGCAAGGTGTGGTTGGTGGCTGCAATGGCTTATGCAGAGATGAAGTCCATGATGGGGTCAGCAAAAGGTGTGCGGGGTCCGGGAGGGCGGTAGATGATGGTTCTCCTGATGGTGGATGTGTAGCTTGAAGTGGAGGTGTTCCATCAGGTTAGTGGCTTCTTTGGAGTCTTCGGAGTGTGTGTTCAGGCGGAGGTTGGACCTGTGTACGATGGCGATTCCCCCCTTAGGGCGGCTGGGGTGATCTTTGTGGGCGATTTTGTACCCCTGGGGGATGGTGATGGCGATGTCTGGGCCTGAGGTGTTGTTGGTCCAGGTCTTGATGAAGAATGCGACGTCCGGGGTGATGCTGTTGAGGAGGTCCCAGATTTCTGTGGCATGTTTATGGAGGGAGCAAACGTTGAGGAGGATGCACTGCAGGGATTTATGGTTCAATGAGATGTTGCGGGTGGGTTGTGCTGTGACCTGGGTCTTGGTGGTGATACAGGTTTGATGGCAGCAGAGGCAGCTGAATGGACCGTGTGTGTTGCCTGGGGCTGCTTGCTTGCACTTGTTGCATCCTGGGTTGAGTGCGATGAGTTTGTCTGCTGTGTGAAGGCGGTGGGTGGCAGGGCCAGGGGTCCTGGCGCTGGTCGCGTTCGGGTTGCGGATGGGTGCAGACGGGCTTGCCTTAGTTGCGCCTTTGGTCGCCATTAAGTAGAGAGGGAGGAGGACAGGACAGCTGGGAGGCAGGAGCGAGGGCGGAAAACAGCGTGAAAAAAGGGGCGGGGCAGCAGGGGTGGGGATACTGCATGAGAGAGAGGAGGGGGTGGGGCTGCAGGGGCAGCAGCGGTGGGCGAGAGAGAGAGAGGGGAAAGAGCGAGAGTGAGGGAGTGGAGTGAGAGGAGAGAGAAACGGGGAGGAGAGAGTGAAATGCAGAAAGCGAAAGACATAAGGAACACAAAAGGGACAGAACACGGAAGGAAAAGCACAGAGTGAAACAGAGGCAAAAGAGGAGAAAAGGAGAAAAGGAGAAAAGAGGCAGAAGGTAGCCTAGTAGAAGAGCAGAGCTCTCCAACTAGACACCAGGGATGAGGTGCAGGCAGAAGCCTGTGGGTGGAGGAGGGCCTCGAACTCCTGACAGAGGTCAGAGTTCAGAGGAATGAAGGGCTCTACTTGCCAGTGGAGCTACGAGGAAGCAGAGCGGCCCACTGACTAGGTCAGTGATGTTGCTCCAATGGTCATCCCGGAAGAGCTGGTCACAGGAATCCAAGGACAGGACAGCGCAGACAACAAACCACCACCACCACAAATGCAGGGTAGGTTTCAAGGGGGAGTTAAAGGGAATCTTACAAATGCCAGAAGGTGGAGGTAGATAGGACACACCAAATGTATGCTAAAGGAGTGCATGGGAACACATATGCCACAAATCCAGATGCTGCATCCCCATTCAAGCAATACATGTACACACTTCTTGGTTGTGCCATGCCCCCAACATATACACAACGTAGATATACACCAATCACCAGGGCTATACTTTACAACATAGGCTGAAAGGGACTTGTATATACTGTTCCATGGGGCTGTCCCATCACAACACCCCTTGCATATTGTCAAACCTCCTGTACCCACACAACTTAGACATCTGACACTAGGATGGAAGTCAATACCATAGAGTGGGTTCAGGGTGGTGTATCTCACAAAAATGCTCCCCTTCCTCCTTGTAGCATTGCCAGTACACATGTGTGTCATATCTTGCAGCACACATTAAAAGGCCTCCTTAGCTAATATTGCTTGTACATGTGCAGCAAAGGACACCACCCTTCACAGAAACAATTCAACCTCTCAAGGCAGCCACACCTACATCATGCAGCAACACTGCCTGTCTAACTGCAGGGAAAACAAATCAGTGCATCTGCAGGGGGAACTGCGGGGCTGTCCCATATCCCAGTGAACATAGCACTTCCCTGCGTAACTAACCTGGTGCAGTGTTGAGCTACACATATTGCTGCTGACCTGACCTGTGCCACAAGAGAAATATCTGCACTAAAGCTGCAACCTGTGGAACACAACACATACAGGGTGAAACCACAACAACTCAGACACAACCATATTACACACATGGGAATGGGCAAACAATTGAACAAATACAACACATGGTGCATGTCTGTGAACATAATGGCGCCCATTACGAAATTAGTAGGCGGAGGCTGCCCGTCAAAGTCCTGTGTTGGAAAGACCACAAGGGCGGTCTTTTCTCCGCAGTAGGCATTACGAGATTCTGGCTGGGATAGTGTGTGGAAACTGTGTCTCGGGCTGCCAGCTCTGTGGGAAACTCACCACAACACTGATGCTGGCTTGTAATGTAGCCAGCACCAATGTTGGGATGTGCTTATCACTGAATGTAAATTGAGCAGTGGAAAGCGCAAAGGGGCTGCCCATGGGGGCCCCTGCACTGCCCATGGCAAGTGTATGGGCAGTGCAGGGGCACCCCACACCCCATTACCGCAAGCCGTTGCATGGTGGACTGACTGCCATGCAAAGGCTGATGGTAAAGTGGGATAGTAATCTGGAGGGCAGTGCTGATTGCACTGCTGGCCTTGAGGATCATGACCGCTGGCACCTCCAACCCGTTGGCTGCTAGCAACCTGGCAGTGCAAGGGCATTGGACCATGGGGCTTACACCATGGTCCCAAAGTGCCTGTTGGACCGCTGCAGTTGCTGGTGTCCTGAGCACCACTACAAGTCAGGTGGTCAGAGGACCTCCAGACTCGTCATGAGGGCCCATGTGTGCAGTACCCCGATAGAGATTGGTGCAGCCTCAGGTCTACAAAAACACGTGAATCTGGGGCTGCATAAAAATGTAATAGGTGTTGGTGTAGGCCACCCACAGCAACAGCCAAAGCACGCCCCTTCCACACAAAGTGTAGCATGGGGAAGAGGTTGAATTTTACATGGTGGCATCACGGCACAAGCAGTGGTTTAATGCCACTTAGTAAATACAACACAGCCCATAGCGCCACTGGAGCATCCCTTCACGTGACACTCCAGTAGAACTATGGGCTAAAAATATATGCCACATAATGTACAATAACAACCTTGGGCCTTTAACTAGTCACTGAGCCTCCACTACTGAATACATTATGGCCCTTATTATGACATTGGCGTGCTGACTGCCGCCAACATACTGCCGCGGAGGTCGACATCCGCCTGCAACATTAAGACACGCACATACAAAACCGACAGAAAACAGCCAGAACCACAAATCCACCAGACCCACTGTACGTGATAAACTGTTGGTACTGCCACTCATACCGTTAAGCCACCAATACTATGCCCTCCAAATAATGACCCACGAATCACCACTACGGACATTCAACGGCGGTAAACCATTGGAGGTGAACACCGCTGCGGCATATATGGCCACCCAAATACAAAGCAAGACAACATTGGCCAGAACAAAAGACCCACACCTGACATAAATACACCCACCCCCACACCCACCAACAACACTATAAAATACACACCCACATCACCCAAAATCCTTTGATAACATGAGAAGACGGCTACACTTTGCGACGCTAATCCAAAAGAGAACTGCACACACGTATCACAACTACCAATTCATCAGACACACACCACACACCACACACAACACACCACGCCCCCCACCACCTCATACATTACACTCTACACAATGTACACACACCACACAACACCCATGTTCCCACAAAGGCACCCCCCATTTCACCAATGAGGCGTTGTGGGTCATGGTTGAGGAAATAGTCAGGGTAGAGCCACAGCTGTTCAGAGCACATGTCCATCAGATATCCATTGCCAGGAAGATGGAACTATGACAGAGGATCTTGGACAGGGTGAACGCTGTGGGACTACATCCACGCACAAGGGACGACATAAGGAAGAGGAGGAACGACCAACGGGGGGAGGTGCGTTCCATTGCTGCAAGGCACCAGTTCGCCATCCAGAGGACTGGCGGTGGACCCCCATCTACTCCCCCACAGCTGACAGCGTGGGAGGAGTAGGTCTTGGCAATCCTGCATCCTGAGGGACTCACTGGAGTAGCCAGAGGGCTGGACGCTGGTAAGTTAACATTTACTACCTATTATCCCCATACCTGCATGCCACCACGGCCCCTCACCCTGACACCCATCACCCCACTCCATCCCACACAGTGCACCACCATAATTACCAAAATGAAATCTCAAGCCCTGGGTGACACACCTACAGCATTCACATCCCTTCCAGCCCTGCATGTACACCCACCACCAATGCATGCACAGCATGTAGAACTAACAATCCCACAATCCATCACCATACACAAACAAAGGTGGCAGGGCAACAGCAATAATATGGGGGAAGCTAGTGATGCTAAATATGTCACAGACATGTAGTATAATACAGCACTTACATCCCCACAGGTGCCCCAGCCAATCTCAGTGGCGAGGAGGTAACATGGCTACCCAGTCCCCCACCAGAAGATGCCTCCAGTGATTACAGCAACTCTGGAGCTCTGGATCTGGATGAACTCCCTGGCCCATCAGGTACCACTTGTCAGTCGGCTACCCCAGCCCACACCCAGTCCACTACTGAGCACCCCCCTCAGAATCCATCACCACAGCAGCCACCCACCGTCCCCAGACCTCTGTCCCCAGGACACGTCAATTAGTGGTGTGCCCACCTGTACAGGGACCCCAGTCGACACCTCACAGGCAAGACAATGAGGGTCCTGGGGTCAGTGGGAGTGGTCAACCATTCAGGGTACACAGGCACAGGGGGGCATAGATGGTCGGAGGACAGCTGTGCACCAGGGGGAGGACAGGCTCAGGGACCGACTGCCCAGGAGGCACTCACTAATGTCCTGGGGGCTTCCAAAGAATCCCAGGACAAGATGGGTCAGGTGATAAACATCATGCAGGAGAACCAGCGGCTGCAGGGGGAACACCAACAGGGAATCAAGCAAGAATTGAAGGCCCTGAACACCACCATGGTCTCCATTGTAGGGGTGCTAGGTGACATGGCCAGCACCACGAGGGACTACACAGCATACCAGCGGGCCCCTTCAACTAGCCAGTGTACTGACCAGCCCTCCACATCTGCTGTAGTTAGTGGACAGGAGACCCTGTCGCAGGACCCACAGGCCACCAGCACTCCTCCCCCTGCAGAAGGTGAACCACCCAGCAAACGTTCCCTGTGACCCAGACAGACACTAGAGACAGTTGCCAAGACCAAGACCACAACCAAGAAATTAGCCCCTCCTGAATGCCCCCTTTGTGCTCCACTGTGTCACCTTGTCTGCTTTGAACTGCCATTGCTCCCCTCCTATGGCCCCTTGGCCCCTGACCTATGCTACAAACAGACTGGTCCACTACACTGGACTATTCCCAACCATCACCCCACTCAATTGCACTTTGCATTGTATACAATTTTTCAATAAACACCCTTGGACACAACTTGAGTAATAGTGCTTTATCTAAAGGTAATGCTCATTGTATTGAACTAAAATGAACTGCATGATCCTGTGTAAATGTTCAGTAATATGTTGATTCATCCTACAAATGTGTCTCAGCAGTCTATACACATCACAGCATTACACTGTTGTAACCACAGCAACATCTGTAATAATTGTAAAAAGGGAAGGCATACGTGACAGTCAGGTTGATTGCAAAGGTATTGAATGGCATTATGCCACAGCCACACAGCACGACACTGAAATGGAGAAATGTTTAGTTCAACAGTCTTGCATGAGTGTCATTGGAAGTACTGCTGTGTCATATGTGTCCTGTTGTCCACATCCTGCTCCTCTTCCTCCTTTACACTGTCCTCAGTGTCCGCTGCTGCCACAGCTGCATTGTCACCCCCCTCCTCCTGCAGATAGGGCACATGGCGTCTGAGTGTAGGAGGCTGGCCTGGCTTGTAGTGGGTACCAGAGGTACTTACACCTTGTGCCAGGTCCAGTTATCCCTTATTAGTGTAGAAGAGGTGTTTCTAGCAGCTTAGGCTGATAGAAGGTAGCTATGGCAAAGCAGCTTAGGCTGAACTAGGAGACATGTAAAGCTCCTTCTATACCACTGGTGTCATATGCACAATATCATAAGAAAACACAATACACAGATATACTAAAAATAAAGGTACTTTATTTTTATGACAGTATGCCAAAAGTATCTCAGTGATAACCTCAGTATGAGGATAAGTTATATACACAAGATATATGTACACAAACCAAAATTATGCAGATAATAACAAAATAACAAAAATGCAAGCAATTTAAAATTACTGTAGATTGCAATAGGAGCACATAGGTATAGGGGCAACACAAACCATATACTCCAAAAGTGGAATGCGAACCACAAATGGACCCCAAACCTATGTGAGCTTGTAGAGGGTCACTGGGACTGTAAGAAAACAGTGAGGGTTAGAAAAATAGCCCACCCCAAGACCCTGAAAGGTAGGTGTAAAGTGCACCTACTACCCCCAGAGAGCACAGAAGTCGTGATAGGGGGATTCTGCAGGAAGAACAAACACCAGCAATGCAACAACAGTGGATTTCCAGACCTGAGTACCTGTAAGACAAGGGGACCAAGTCCAAGAGTCGTGACAGTGTCGAGAGTGGGCAGGAGCCCAAGAAATGCCAGCTGAGGGTGCAAGGAAGCTGCCACCTGTTGGAAGAAGCTTGGTGTTCTGCAAGAACGAAGAGGACTAGGAACTTCCCCTTTGGAGGATGGATGTCCCACGTTGTGAAGAAGCTTGCAGAGGTGTTCCCACGCAGAAAGACCGCAAACAAGCCTTGCTAGCTGCAAGGGTCGCATTTAGGGTTTTTGGATGCTGCTGTGGCCCAGGAGGGACCAGGATGTCGCCACTTGGATGAGGAGACAGAGGGGGCGCCCAGCAAGTCAGGGAACCATCACAGAAGCAGGCAGCAACCGCAGAAGTACCTGAACAGGCACTTAGAAAAAAAGTGAACCAGAGTTCACCCGAAGTCACAAAAGGAAGTCCCACAACGCCGGAGGACAACTCAGAAGGTTGTGCACTGCAGGTTAGAGTGTTGGGGACCCAGGCTTGGCTGTGCACAAAGGAAATCCTGAAGAGTGCACTGGAGCCGGAGCAGCTGCAAATCACGCGGTACCCAGTAATGCAGTCTAGCGTGGGGTGGCAAGGACTTACCTCCACCAAACTTGGACTGAAGAGTCACTGGACTGTGGGAATCACTTGGACAGAGTTGCTGAGTTCCAGGGACCACGCTCGTCGTGCTGAGAGGGGACCTAGAGGACCAGTGATGCAGTCTTTTGTTGCCTGCGGTTGCAGGGGGAAGATTCCGTCGACCCACAGGAGATTTCTTCAGAGCTCCTGGTGCAGAGAGGAGGCAGGCTACCCCCAGAGCATGCACCACCTCGAAACAGTCGAGAAAGCCGGCAGGATGAAGCGATACAAGGTTGCTAGTAGTCGTCTTGCTACTTTGTTGCGGTTCTGCAGGCGTCCTGAGCAGTCAGCAGTCGATCCTTTGGCAGAAGGTGAAGAGGGAGATACAGAGGAGCTCTGGTGAGCTCTTGCATTCGTTATCTGGTGAGATCCCCAAAGCAGAGACCCTAAATAGCCAGAAAAGGAGGTTTGGCTACCTAGGAAGGAGGATTGGCTACCAAGAGAGGTAAGAGCCTATCAGAAGGAGCCTCTGATGTCACCTGCTGGCACTGGCCACTCAGAGCAGTCTAGTGTGCCACAAACACCTCTGTTCCCAAGATGGCAAAGGTCTGGTACACACTGGAGGAGCTCTGGGCACCTCCCCTGGGAGGTGCAGGTCAGGGGAGTGGTCACTCCCCTTTCCTTTGTCCAGTTTCGCGCCAGAGCAGGGCTGGGGGATCCCTGAACCGGTGTAGACTGGCTTATGCAGAGATGGGCACCATCTGTGCCCATCAAAGCATTTCCAGAGGCTGGGGGAGGCTACTCCTCCCCAGCCCTCACACCTAGTTCCAAAGGGAGAGGGTGTTACACCCTCTCTCAGAGGAAGTCCTTTGTTCTGCCTTCCTGGGCCAGGGCTGCCTGGACCCCAGGAGGGCAGAAACTTGTCTGAGGGGTTGGCAGCAGCAGCAGCTGCAGTGGAGACCCCGGAAAGGCAGTTTGGCAGTACCCGGGTTCCGTGCTAAAGACCCGGGGGATTAAGGAATTGTCCCCCCAATGCCAGAACGGGACACGGTGGGGACAGGAGCTGATATCACTGACTCTGATTCATCCTCCGATGGGAGCTCCCTGGTGGTGGCAGACCCCTCTGGGACCACCCCAGCTACAGGTTCTACTGCCACCCCCTGTACCAGCACTGCCCTCCCAGTAACCCCCCACTGAGTTGCCCGTGCCTGCTCACCCAGGAGGGTGGGCATCTGCTTCACCCCAGGCACCTCAGGGCCTGCCCCATTCACCCCTGCTGCCCTCAGTGAGGAGGCTATTG
The DNA here is from genome assembly GCF_031143425.1 of Pleurodeles waltl. Classification (NCBI taxonomy): domain Eukaryota; kingdom Metazoa; phylum Chordata; class Amphibia; order Caudata; family Salamandridae; genus Pleurodeles; species Pleurodeles waltl. The sequence goes on along the minus strand of NC_090443.1, from coordinate 547,923,091 downwards.
ACCTCCTGAGATCCATCTCTGTAGGGCAGTCAACCACAGTAAATGCCATCCAGAGGCTGGCAACCCAGATGCAGCAATGCAATGCCTTCCTGGAGGGCATTCACTGTGGCTTGGCGGCCCTACTGAGATCGTTTCAGGCTCGGGCCTCTTCACTGGTGGCAGCCAGTGTCCCTTTCAGAACCAGCGGGCAAGGAGCCCCCTCCAGAACAAGTGTGTGAGGAGTCCCCTCCAGTACCAGTGGCCAAGGAGCCCCCTCCCAATGAGAAGGGTCCTCACCCCCACCCCCAGAGGTGCCTGGCCATTTCCAACATGATGCCCCTGAACAGTGGAGTCCAGATGTTGCCAAGAGTCATATTGGGGCTTGGACTTTGCCGTGCGGGCATTAGAGGCTTTGAACTGGCCTTTGGGCCTGCATGTTAATATGCAGTTGTGTATGTTTTTGGATTTGAGCTTTTCATCCAACAGGATTACAGTGGTTGGAACAGAGGTATGTGTCTTGGCTTCCTTTGCTCCTGGGTCCTGTTACTGTCGATTTATTCTGCAGCTGGTTCAGGGTGTGTGGTGTGTGTGTATGGTGTGTGTTGTGCATGGCTATGTCACTCTCCCCTCCCTCCCTCCTTTGTGTGCTAGGCGTCTGTACTCACCGTCGTCTTTGTCGGAGTTGGTGCTCCAGGACGGCCATGGCGTGGTACAGCATTGGGAAGACTTACAGTTCTGGTTCCATGGCGACAGCGGACTCCCCTGTGTCCCTGGAGGTGAGTGTCTCCTTTTATATGTTGTGTTTCGACCAGGCTTTTGGTGGCGTTGCTACCACCCCGGTAATCCTGGCGGTGTGCTATGTCATAATATGGTGGGCAGATCCTTGTCTTCTGCCCGCCTGTAAGTGGCTACCGCCGTGTTCAGTGATCGTACTGCGCTGGTGGTTGGTGTGGTAGGGATCACCACTATGGTCATTATTTGGCAGTCATTACCGCTGGCCTGGCGACGGTAGTACTGCCATTGCCGGCGTGGCGGTCACCTGACTACCAAGATCATAATGACCACCTATGTGCCAAGTCAACAGCCACAGCAAACTAAGATTGCAGAGGATGATGGTTTCCCTCCCGCCGACCTGCTTGTACTGTATTTCAATGATGACCTGGATGACCACTTGACAATAATCAATGAACCGACTCTCCAAGAGGTCCTAGGATCCCTCCAGGCACCACCTCCAGTTGCAAGGAGCTGACACAGCGTTGCGGGGTCTCCACATGAACCACCAAACAACCAAAATATACCACCTGCCAGTACTGACACAGTCCTGGACACCGAGGACCCAGAGAGCACCTTTCAGAGGACAGTGGTAGGAGTCCAGCAGAGCTGGCCAAGCAGGTGCAGGTGGGGATGGAAACCATGGCAGGCAGCATAAAGGGAGTGTGGATGTGCCTCATAACAGGTAATGAAAACACAGCTGCTATCCGAGGCACACACTCCCCACTGTGTGAAATCCAGCCGTCCCTGGCAGACGTAGCTGCTGCCATGAGGGGGAGGCCACAACAATTGCCCTCCCAAACTGGCAGCTGCATAGCAGACAACAGGCTGGAGTCCATTCAGCAGGAAGTGGCCTCCCTAAGGAGAGACATGGCTGTCTACCACTGTGATGTTGCAGCTATATTGAAAAATCAGCAGCTCCTCCTTGCTGCAGTGATGCTTTATGTCTTACCACAAATGGCAGCTGCTGGGAATTTGGACTCCACATCTTTATCCCTTGAAGTAGTTCTACCTCTACCTCTACAACAGCACCGCCAATGGCACAGGAGGCACCACACACATCAGAGGATGAAGATGTGGAACAAATTACTTTCTGTATGAAGAGTATCTGGTGGCACCAGTATGTGCCACATGGACAATTCTGCTTAGTTCTGGCCTCAGGATCATGCCAGTGTCCTGACTGTAGGAAATGTGCTCTCTTCACCCACTCACTGTTGACTTGTCTGCTATGTACTGTCATTGTCTCTGACATGCCAATTGGCAATTGTTGTTCCTCTTCACTAATGGACACTACTCCTAAGCATGTCTCATGACATGTCACTCAGCCCTGGACTCTGATTGTGTCACATATCCATGACTTTCACTAATGGGGTCTCAGACCTAGACATTGCAAATAAGTCACTTTCACACTTCCACCAGTATAAAAACACCTCGTACACATTTAGCATGTCTACATTTTTCGTGATCAAACTACTCAGCTAAATGATCGAATTGTGTGAATCCATTGCAACGATTACTGTATAGCAGTACATGAGTGCAGGACTGTGGGACACCAAGCTACACACAAGGATGCTAATATGAGAAAGGTGCATGATGGTGTTGTCTGATACAACCAATTCACTGAGTACAATAACTAAAATCTTTGCTTTTATCATGTACTTCTGATATACAGCAGGTATGGCTGAGAACCAAGTCAATGCCAATATAGACAGATGGGAGTCCCAGGACAACTCATTTGTGTGGTACAGAGGTAGCTAACCTCATCAGTGATGGGTACCTGTCAGTGTTGCAGCAGGAAATTCACACATTGGCAAGTTTGAAACCCACACACCTGACACACATCCACAACACTATAAAACACTCACATACACACACCACAATCCTTTGCATCGCCAGTAGGACAACTGAGATTGACAACACAACATGCAGACACTGTCCCAACATCACACACGTCACACACCCAGCCACACTACAGTACCCTCACCAATAATCCTACAACACACCACCCACAAAACACACCATGGAGCCCCCAAGCACCCCCCGCTTCGCTGATAGGGAGCTAACAACAATGGTGGACAAAATAATGAAGGTCAAGCCACAAATCTTTGGGGCACAGGGTCTAGCACACACCCAACGCCAGGAAGATGGAGTTATGGCAGACTATAGTAAACAAGGTCAACGCAATGGGAAACCATCCATGCACAAGGGATGACAGCCGCAAGAGATGGAATGACCTGCGCGGGAAGGTGATGTCTATGGCATCCAGGCACAACATTGCGTTACAGAAGACTGGGGAGGATCCCCACCTACACCCCCGACTACCCTGACTGGGAGGAGAAGATACTGGCTATCTTGCACCCTGAGGGCCTCACTGGACTGACTGGAGGACTGGACTCAGGTAAGTCATCTACAATTACTTCATATCCACCACACCTGTAATGCATGTACCACCCCACCCCTCCAACTACCACAATAACCACTACCCCACCCAGGCCACAATCACTACGTCCAGTCACCCTGCATGCCCACAAACCCACTAACAGGCCCACATCCCTCCCCCTGAGCACAGCCACCTACCCCTGCAAGGAATCACAATGGCACTACTGCACCCACAATGCAACTCCACATCCCTTGCAAAATGTAAGGACAAACCCACAATAGCTCCCTGCATGGCCTGACAGGGGAATAAACAGCACTAAATAGGGCAGAGCTGTGCATCCTTATTTGAATTAGTACATGTAACATACATGTCCATTCCCCCCCACAGGCACGACCACCCAGGCAACCCTGACGAAAAGGCCAAGGAGTGCCAACGCCCCACATGGAGACAGAGGCCCCACTCAGAACAGTGGAGAGGGATGTATGGACAGTGAGGATTACTCTGGCCCGTCACACAGTCCTGGACTGTCACCCTCCAGCAACCCCACCCAGGATACCACTGACACCCCTACAACCCAGCCACCAACATCAGCTTTGGCCAAACGACCCCACACCAGTGTCTCCAGGCCACAGACTGGCAGACCACAAGTACAGAGGCCAGAGTCACCACCAACTAACAGGCAGGATGATGATGACCCCAGTGCAAGTGGGACTGCCAGACCTGTGCAGGGGACACAGGCACAGAGGGCTAGGCCCAGTGGGAGGGCATCAGTGGCCCAGGGGGGAGGCCAAAGGATGGATGCTGCAGCCCAGGATATGACTCTGAGGTCCTGGGAGCATACCACCATACACAAGATAGGATGGGCCAGATCCTGGCCACCTTGGAGCAGAGTAAAGGCTGCAGATATCCCAACATCAAGAGACCATGGAGCAGTGTAAACAACTCAATGCCACAATGGCCACTATTGCAGGGGTGCTGCAGCACCACTACCCAACCCAGCCTGAGACCCCCACAAACCTGGAAGTCCCTACCACTGGCCAGGACACAGATCTGCCCTCTACATCAGCAGCAACTGGACTGGTGGCACTGGCAGAGGATACACAAGAGACCAGCACCCCTACCCGTGCAGCCCAGCACCAGACACTAAAACGGGCTCTCAGACCCAGATATGGCACTGGAACACCTACCAAGACCAAGGCCCCCACTAAGAAGTGACTTTGACCTGAACTGTCTCCCAAGTGTACCACTGTGCTACCATCCTCACCTGGCAATAGCAACTTAACAACTTGCAAGGGATATATGGACCAATACCCACTGCTACCAATCACTGAGCCCATGTACCTAGTATGGACATCCACCATGAGCCCACTCCCTCTCACTGTACAGCGGACCAATGCAATTGTGACACCAAATAAAACACAATTACACCAAACCGTATGTCCCTTTCATTATGGATAGTCAATTGTAAGTGTGAATGCATTTGCCAGTCAATTCCATATTCATATCTTTTTTGTAGGAATGGTACCCCACGCACAACATCGTCTGGAGTAAACCAAAATGTACACCATGTTTGTTTTCATGGCACATGCCACCTTATTCTTCAGGTAACAGTGTCAATGACTACAGACACCACATCCCCAAACAAATTAGTCAGTCAAACATTATGCAGTGCAGACAACATCATCAGTGAACAATACCTCATAGTCACTGGAAGTATAGTTGGATCAGCTGGTTCCTAGAGTGGACATCTTCCCCCTCTTCATCCTCACCATCACTCTCATCCCCTCTCAGAGGTAGCAGGTCTGGATGTACAGCACCCTCTTCCTCTAGTAGGGGGATAGCTCTCCTCACAACCACATTGTGCAGCATGCAGCAGGCCACTGCTATTCTACACACCTTGTCAGGGCCATAGCACAGGGATCCCCCAATGAGATGGAGGCAACAAAATCTAGCCTTAAGGAGACCTATTGTGCGTTCAATCGTCCTCCTAGTATGTCCATGGGCCTCATTATAATTCCTCTCTGCATCTGTCCTGGGATTTCTCACAGCTGTTAGGAGCCACTGCAAGTTGGGGTAGCCAGAATCACCTGCAAAAGTGGTTGAAACAGTACTGTAACAAACTGCCATTACTGGCAGACAGCCTGGGTGTTAGCTTTGTACTGATCCAGTGTCATACACTCACCTATGAGCCAAACTCTGTCCCCTTGTAGTTGTTCTATCGTGTGTGGCACACTGCTGTTCCTTAGGACAAAGGAATCATGAACTGATCCTGGAAACATGGCATTTACATGTGAAATGTACTGGTTAGCAGTACATACTAATTGTATGTTAATTGAGTGGAAGTTCTTCCTGTTACTGTACACCTGTTCATTCACTCTTGGGGGGATGAGAGCTATGTGGGTACCATCGATGGCACCTATCACATGGGGAATGTTAGCAAAGGCATAGAATTCAAACTTGATGGCAGGGAGCTCACCCCTTTGGGAAAACTTGACACATGTCTGCAGTCTACAAATGCATCCAGGAATTTGGACAGGACAAGGCTAAACATTGACTGTGAGAACCCTGCCCCCATGCCCACTGTCACCTGAAATGAGCCAGTAGCCAAGAAATGGAGTACAGAGAGCTCTTGCACTTCAGTAGGGATGGCATACTGATTCTGATTAGTTGGTCTCAGTACAGGATCCAGTAAAGCACATAGGTCATGGATTGTTGTACGACTGAGTCTGTAGGTGACAATGATGTGACGTTCCACCATGGTTTCCAAATCAACAAGAGGTCTGTACACAGTTGGGGCCCTCCCTCATCACATGGGTCTGTACCTATGGGGAGGAAAGAACACATATGAGGGACACACATACATATGCAAAACATGTTGTGTTTGAATAACTGCTGTACTCCTTGTGCATTCACTCAGACACACCCCAAACACAGGGTACTCAGTCTCACATGCATACATCAGCATTTTGAATGGGTCTTCCTGGGCTGGGAGGGTGGAGGGCCTGCTCTCACACAAACGACTGCCACATCCCCTACTGGGACCCTGGCAGACAGGATTGAACTGAAAGGGGACCTGGTGCACTTCTTAGCCACTCTTTGAAGTCTCCCCCACTTCAAAGGCACATTTGGGTATAAAACAGGGCCTCTGCCCTACCTCATCAGACACTTGCTGGAGAAGAAACCTGAACCAGAACCTGCATCCTGCCAAGAAGAACTGCCTGGCTGCCTAAAGGACTCACCTGACTGCTTTCTACAAAGGACTGCTGCCTTGCTGTTGCCCTGTTGCCTTGCTGAACTCTTGTCTGGCAGTTAAAGTGCTCTCCAAGGGCTTGGATAGAGCTTGCCTCCTGTTCCCTGAAGTCTCAGGACCAAAAAGGCTTCTCTTTTTCATTTGGACTCGTCATGCGCCGAAAATTTTGAAGCACAGCTTGTTCAGCGGTGAGAAAAATGCTGCACACCGACGCTGATCGACGCGACGCCCTCGGGGCGACCGGAACTTCGGCGCACGGCCTTGCAAGGACAACGCCGCAAGACTTCCAGAGGGGAAATCGTCGCGACGCCTGCCATGAGAGCGAAACTTTGACGCACAGCCCTGCGGAACGAAGCGCAGCCGGAAAACCAGCAGGAGAATCCACGCACAGACCCGGGACATCTGGTAATCCCCGCGATCCACAGAAAGAGACTGTCCGCACGCCAGAAATCATTGCACGACTTCCCCGCGTGAAAAATAACGGCGCAAGTCCGTGTGTGCTGAGGAGAAATCGACGCACACACCATTTTTCCACTTATCTCTTCTTATGCGGCCCTTTGCGGAGATTTTCCACTCCAAACCAGGTACTTTGTGCTTGAAAGAGACTTTGTTTGCTTTTTAAAGGACTTAAGACACTTTGGCCCTCATTACAACTTTGACGGGCGGCGGAGGCCGCCCGCCAAAGTTGCGCCGCAGGAATACCGCACCGCGGTCTGAAGACCGCGGCCGGCATTCCAAGTTTTCCCCTGGGCTGGCGGGCGGCCGCCGAAAGGCCGCCCGCCAGCCCAGGGGAAAACGAACTTCCCACCATGAAGCCGGCTCGTAATCGAGCCGGCGGAGTGGGAAGGTGCGACGGGTGCTACTGCACCCGTCGCGTATTTCACTGTCTGCTATGCAGACAGTGAAATACAAGCGGGGCCCTCTTACGGGGGCCCCTGCAGTGCCCATGCCATTGGCATGGGCACTGCAGGGGCCCCCAGGGGCCCCGCGACTCCCCCTCCCGCCATCCGGTTCCCGGCGGGAGAACCGCCAGGAACTGGATGGCGGGAGGGGGAGTCGGAATCCCCAAGCCGGCTTGGAGGATTCCTTGGGGCAGCGGGAAAACGGCGGGAGACCGCCGGTTTCCCTTCTCTGACCGCGGCTAAGCCGCCGCGGTCAGAATGCCCCGCGGGGCACCGCCGGCCTGTCGGCGGTGCCACCGCGTCCCGCGGCCCTGGCGGTTACAAACCGCCAGGGTCGTAATGAGGGCCTTTATATCACTTTCCAGTGATCTCTCTACAATTTCACATTGCATCTTTATTCGTTTTGACCTACAAGTATCCTGATAAATATTATATATTTTTCTAAACACTGTGTGGTGCTATATGGTGGTATTGTATGATTTATTGCACAAATAATTTACACCTTGCCTTCTAAGTTAAGCCTGACTGCTCGTGCCAAGCTACCAGAGGGTGGGCAGAGGCTAATTTTGGATTGTGTGTGACTTACCCTGACTAGAGTGAGGGTTCTTGCTTAGACAGAGGGTAACCTGACTGCCAACCAAAAACCCCATTTCTAACAGTTTTCTTTTTGGTTTTTAAACAACTTATATATATTTTTATATATATATATATATATATTCTAAACAATGTATACATATTTAAAAAAAAAAAAATATATATATATATATACATATATATATATCCTAAGCAACTAATAAACCATTAAAAAAAAAACTTACCTTAAGATTAGTTTTTCAGCCAATTGTTATTCAGGCTCAATTGTTGTTTACACAGTAGTTGTTCAGTAATTAGTTGTAGAGACTTTTTAGTTGTTTAGCAGTAGTGGTTCAGGCAAGTAGTGGTTTAGACCTCGTTGTTCATGATGTTTCCCCTTTGGGTACATCAGCATCATCTGGCAAGGGAGCAGTGGCACCAGCGAGTGAGGATGCAGCAGCCCATAGTTCTAAGGAGGCAGAGTTGACTGATGCCAATGGACCAGTGGGTTGGAGGGTGAGCGGAGTACCCTGGGGGAGGCAACTACCACTGGAGGTAGTGACTCTGATACCTCCTCCGATGGGAGTTCCCTGGTGGTGGCGGACCCTAATGGGCCCACCTATTCTGTGTCATCATCCGCCACCGCCCATACCATCACTGCCCTCCCAGTTGCTCCCCACCCAGTTGCCCGTGCCCGCTCACCCAGAAGGGTGGGCATCTCCTTCGCCCCAGGTACCTCATCCCCTGCCCCAGTCAGCCCTGCTGCTCTCACGGAGGAGGCTATTTTCCTCTTGAGGACCATCTCTGTAGGGCAGACAACCATCCTGAATGCCATCCAGGGGCTAGCATCCCAGATGCAGCAATGCAATGCATACCTTGAAGGCATTTGCGGTGCCATGTATGGCCTACAGTGATCTTTTCAGGCTCTGGCCTCCTCTTTGACCTCAGCCAGTATCCCTGGTCTTTCTGTCCCCCCTCCAACCACCTCTATCCCTTCCAGCACCCCACTCCCTTCACCCATCCCAAGCACACGTTCAGACAGCCAAACACACAAGAAGCACTAAGAGAAACACAAGCACCACACTTCCCACCACAGGCATACACACTGCCAACATACAATGGAACACACAACAACATCCACTTCCCCCAGTGTGTCCACCTCTCCGCCTCCCTGTCTGTCACCTCAACATGCACACCCACTAGCACTGCACCCTCAGTCACTGCTGCTGGCCCCATTCTTGCAGTCACCACAACATCAGACATCCAGTCATCCACCCCAGACACTACATCTGCACTCGCCACAATGACATTGACTGACACATGCAGCACACTCCCCAGAGCTACAGACACCCAGACAACATCCATTTACACTGGCAGCCTGTCTTGTCTCACTGTGTCCACCCCCCCTCATCCCAAGACACTCAAACGTTCCCAGACACCCATTCAACACACATCCACCACACCTCGGCATACTGTACAGGCACCTGCATCCACGTCCAGCACACCTACACCAGTTACAAGCATTCCCTTTACCTCCACTCCCACACCTTCCTCCATGTCCACCCCAACTGCCCCTAAAAAATTGTTCCTGTCCTCTGTTGACCTGTTCGAACCCACTGGTCCACCCCGTCTCGTCCCTAAATGTGCCCATCTCCTTGCCCTGTCCACTCCTTCCTCGTCTAAGTCCGCCCAAGTCCACCCTTCCCATTTCCATGCCCCTCACCCAGAGAGGAAGAAGCCCCTTGCTGCCCCAGGTCCATCTGCCACCCCCGGTCCAAGCCCGCTCCCCCACCTTCCAAGAGCAAACCCAAACCCTCTCCACCTCCCAAATGTAAGCCCAAGCCCCCCCCAGACTTAAGATCCCACCCGCTACTCCCTGCCCCTGTTCCCCGAGGTGCCTAGCTGCCCCATTGATGTCCCTTTACGTTGGAGTACCCTGTGCACATGTGGGAGTTAAGTTCGGCCCATTTGGGCCCTTTAGGTTGTTTCTCATGGACTGGCCAATGGCCTTATTTGGACATTCCTTTATTTATTTTGTAATAAAGTTTGTGTGCCCAGTGGTGCTGTTGGCACACTATGGAGACATGGTTCATTGTTTTATTGTGGGGGTGTGGTGTGCACATGTGTGTACTTTGGGCGGTTTTATTTGCCTTGTGTCGGGTAAGTACCTCTTGTTCTGGTGTGTATGGCTTGTGATGGTGTGAGGGGTTGGGAGTGCATTGCATGGGTGTGTAACTGTGCCCTTTCTTCCCTTGTTTACTAGGTTGCGGTACTTCCCATTGTCGGCGGTCATGGTCGTGGAGGTATATTGCAAGGAGCAGGACTGGCATTATTTGCTACACTCTCTCCATGTCTGCGTCAGCGTGTTGTGTGTGCCTACTGTGAATGTTTCCTTTTATTTGGTTTGTTTCCAGCGGTGGTTCCTGCCCTGGTCTTGTGCTTCATTATTTGTTGGGTGGGTGGGGCCTTTTTGTCAGCCTGTGGGCAGCCTCTTCTGTCGTTGTCGGCACTCCAATGGTGGCGGTGTGTGGATAGCCCGCTGGCTGTTTCTCATGTGCTTCCTTATTTGGCGGTCAGGACCGCCAGCCTGTTGGCAGTAGTTACCGCCACCGCCGGTGGAGCGGTGATTGCCACCATGTTCATAATGAGGACCAAAGTACACATGGACATTGTGAATGACGGGTACACTAGATGACAAATGCATGGACCAGTAGACGTGATGTTGCAGACAAAGTGAAAGCTCCTTTGTCAATACGGGAAGCACATGGTCAATCAGGGATTACAAGACAGTAAGGTTTCCATTGGCCATTCACAAAATTTGCCCAGTGCTCTCATGAGAAGACCCAGATACTCAGGCAAGTGACACTAAATGAATGCTAAAATAAAGAGGATTTATTATTAAAACAACAACCTATATAGTAACTAAAACCTAACTTATCCTAAGGTAACCTATACTAACTATACTCAGAAATCAACTACATCTAACCTAATGTAAACTTATCTTACACATGGAACACCACACTCTAAACATTGCTCCCCATCCCCTTAGAAGACAAGACACAAGTAGGACAATTACTAAACTACACATGTATGAACTTATCGTGTTTACTATACAAATATATATTTTTTGGATTTTTCTAAAATTTTAATAATTTTTGTATTTTTTTTAAACATACATACACATACCCCAACATTACCCTCCACCCAATCCCCACCAATAAAAATATTAGAATAAAACCCACCCCCAACATACTTAACTTAACTAATGCCTACCCTACACTAACCTAATACTAACTATCTAAAACCCAACCCAAAAATAACAAAACCACAATAGGGAGGGGAAGGACATGAGACGTAGTCCAAATAGTCCTAAAATGTATTTATTCTGTTTCTTGATTTTTTTTTTTTATGAACTTTAACACTCTCTGGATGTCAGCCGATTCCTCCTTCCGTTTGTCCAGGCACTTGAGGATAGCATTGAAGTCCCTCCTGAGGTCCAGCTCAAACTGGGTTAGGGCACCGTCTGCTGGTGGCTGTACCTGTGGCTGTGCGCTGACAGGTGGTGCTGATGTTGTGGGCGTAGGTGGAGAATGGACCCCTGCATCTCTAAGGTGATGGCTTCTGTGTCCCTTGGTGCCTGCATTATGGGACCACCATGTGGAAAGGCTCGCCATTCCCCGGAAGCTCTCTCATGCCTGTAATGCCTACCCATCCTGCGGTATCCAGCTTCCACTTCTAGGATGTGGCGGTAACGGTCTGCCCTCTTCATCAACACATGCCTCTGCTCAAGAGTCATGTTGGCAGCTGAAATATGAGGACAAGCAAGAATCAGTATCAGTATTGGGTGGGGTTTGTACAGTTTAAATTTACACTGCAACAGCGACTGACACATATCATTGTGGGGCTGCTAACTACCAAGCTGCTTTTCTGAAGTCAGGTAAATCTACATTCCCGTTTCCCAGTTTAAGACCTGCCTTGTATATGTTGCAAGGGGCCACACCATATCCCATTATGTGCCCACATGTACAACTGATGCTTTGTTGGCCGAAGAACGGTTGGGCAAAGGCTGAGCTGCACATCACAGTTTTCAACACATTACAGAACTGAAGCCCCCTACGCTGTGCTATGTAGTCCTACATATGTAAACTGGCACACACAAGGTGGCTGTATGGATGGCCTTAAGCCCAAAGTGAGATTGGCACAGCGTTGGGCGCTGCAACTGTATCCTGAAAGGTTTTACATCATTAGCACATGTATGTCATACATCATCAAGGTACCAGCTGCACACACACACAAATCACATAATTTGCATATGTGATGTAACCTACAACAGTCACAATTATCATGGTGGCAGGACCATGGTGTGACAACTGCAGACATCTGGGCCTATATTCATGGGAAAAATGACAGATCAAAAAGCACTGCCAAAATTTGCTGTGCCACGCTCCATCAATTTCACAACGCAGGGATGTGCCGTTTTTAATTGGATAAGGCGCACACCTGTTTTGTCCCATGCATTGGCCCTATATATATCCGTCTGCATCAATTCAGGCATCCTTGCACCATCGTGCATCGATGTCTGCATTGAGGGGTGTTATTGTTCATGTGGGGGAAGGTGTCCCTTCCCGTGTACAAACAAGCATTTCTGGTAATTTTGCTCTTTCTATGCTTGCTGCAGAATGGAGCTCACATAGGAAAAGGGAAGAATGAGGAGGACAATAGTATTCCTCCTTGTAGCGTCTTGCTAACTCCACCCCTAGGGTGGCGATTGATTTTGGTGCTGTCTCAGGTTTACGGATTCTGGTAGATCTGAGGCAGCATCAAAATGCAATGGGTGTTGCTCTGGCACACCCACAGCAACACACATTGCATGCCCCTCTTACGGTGAACACTGCGTCAGAGAGACCCATATTTACAAGGAGGCGCAACTCCACAAAAAATTGTGTTACACCTTCTTGTGAATATAGAGCTGAGGTTAGTGCAACTGGATTGTCACGTTAAGTGATGCTCCAGTGGTGCTAGGGGCTCTTAAATATGGCCCCTGGTGTGGGAGAATCATAGGTGGTCATTCCAACCTTGGCGAGCGGCGGTAGCCGCCCGCCAGGCTGGAACCGCCAATGAGCCACCATGCGGCCAAAAGACCGCTGCCGGCATTCCAACCTTCCCGCTGGGCCGGCGGGCGCTAACCATGTTAGCGCCCGCCGGGCCAGCGGGAAGGTGGCCTGCAACACAGAAGCCGGCTCCGAATGGAGCCGGCGGTGTTGCGGGCGTGCGACGGGTGCAGTTGCACCCGTCGCGCTTTTCACTGCCTGCTAGGCAGACAGTGAAAAGCTGCCCGGGGCCCTGTTAGGGGGCCCCTGCACTGCCCATGCCATTGGCATGGGCAGTGCAGGGGCCCCCAGGGGCCCCAAGACACCCGTTACCGCCAGCCTCTTCCTGGCGGTGACAACCGCCAGAAACAGGCTGGCGGTAAGGGGGTCAGAATCCCAATGGCAGCGCTGCTTGCAGCGCTGCCATGGCGGATTCGCCCAACCGGGGCTAAAACGGCGGGAAACCGTCAGCCCCGGTTTTCTGACCGCGGCTTTACCGCCGCGGTCAGAATGGGCTATGAAGCACCGCCAGCCTGTTGGCGGTGCTTCCGTCATCCGCGACCCTGGTGGTCATAGACCGCCAGGGTCAGAATGACCCCCATAGTCTTTTCCCACAACCATCTTCAGTGGAGTTGTCCACAAATTGGGTACACCACTGACTGTTGTGCAGCATATAATGGCTCCCTGCTGTGCTACAAACACATTAGGTCTGAGGGTTACGTAGGCACCCGCGGTGTGTGTGTTTCCTACATAATGCCCCTAGTGACTTCTGCATCTGTACCATCATGTCAATCAGTGTATGCTATGTGTGGCACACAGTGCTGACAATTTTCTAACTGACGTATATGACTCACCTGGCCTTGTCTTAGAAGACCCTCCCAAATATAAAACTTTTAAAGGCCAGGCTGTGCTGTACATTATTGAATCCTACCCTACGAGTAATATGGAGAAAATGTTTGTAACCTTTCTTTTTGAAGAACGGGCCACACCTTGTCTCATTGGCCATCAATGATCTATCAGTGCTAGGGTCTTTCAATGTTGTCCATCGGTGTTGTTCTTTTGTTTAATGCTTATAAGAAGTTTCGAATAGTTTTTGTTTGTTTTTAATCTATGTGCTTTTTAAATTGAGATACTGTATTTAATGTGTATCATGTTTATGTAGACTTCTCGTTTTTATTATGGAGATAATATTTATTTTAACTGAGAGCTCATATGCAAAATTTTTTATTTATTTATGGAGAAAAAGTCTAAGGGGCAGATTTAAGGGAATTGGCGCTGCACGGAATGCAGCACCACTTTCCTTGCACCCCTTAGCCCGCCCACTGCCACCATGTGTGCGCTGTATTTAAAATATAGCACACCATGGCGCAGGGCAGGAGGCAATAGCGTCATTTATTTTTTACGCTGTTGATGTACTCTGCAGGAGTAGCGCCAAAATGTTGGTGCTACTCCTGCAGAGTACATAGGGGCTCATTATACATAACTGTATGCCCTCTTTTAATGCCTGCTCTGAGCAGGCGTTAAAAGTGCCGAAAAGAATGGCGCAAGGAAATATCATAGATTTCCATGTGCCATTCTCTGGGACCCACTAATGGGGGAACGCCCCCCTTGTATACATTATGGCAGGCACAGGCATAATGTGCCGCAGTGCATGCATTGCGCCACTTTGTAAATATGTTGCAGAGAAAATGTCACTTTAGCGCTGTCTTAGCGTTAAAAGAATACGCTATGGCACAGCTAAGGTGGAGCTAGGGGCTCTTAAATCTGCTCCTAAGCCTAAATACAATGTGAAGGAGGTTGACCCTATATGTAGTGTGCAAAGCTAGGCATACTGTGCAGGGGGCCAGGCAACCAGACGTTGGATTATAGAGGCAAAGAGTAAACCACTTAATGGTCTAATTTTTATGGTAGCTTGGTCGAGCAGTTAGGCCAATCTTGAAGAAGTGCAAAGCATTTGTTGCACTCACAGCATTAATCTTGGAACTCACATACTCAAAGAAATAACTCTAGACCAATTTATAAAATTACTTCAGATTTTCATGAAAATTTTAAGACCAAGATCATCAAAATTGGTTAAGTATTTTTCAAGATATGAATTTTCGAAATTTAATAAAAATAGTTTTTTGTGCGTAATCACGCACTACAGGAATCAATGGAGGATAACCTTTAAAAACGCATATAAAATCACACAGTAGGTTTACCAAGTTCTTCTTTTGCAGGTTGGCCGAGCTGTCGGTGGGCACACTGTGCCAACTTGAGATGTTCAGGTGGCTTCCTGTTCTGGCAGGAGCAGTAGGGAAAGGTCTCTGGAGCGGGTTCAGGGCCACTGTGGGGGACCACTTAGAAAAGCACTGCACAGGTAAGTTAAAGATTAATCCTGAGGGTCCCCTTGGAGTGTTGAGGTCTCAAGGGGTTCGGGACCCTTAGAACACAGCTAAATATTTGGTGCAGGGCACAGGGCGGCCGGGTGCAGAACGAATCGGTGAGCCAGGAGCTGTGGACAAGGATGCCCTCAGAGGCAGGAGGTAGGTCAGTTCAAGGGTCGATTGCAGGACAACGGGGCACTCTAGTAAGTAGTCCAGGTTGTTTCTGAAGCCTCTCAACTAGGGCCTCCTCCTGGTCCTTTTATAGTCCCGAGTGGGTTGTTTTTTTGGGTTGTCCGAAGTCAGGTGACCAGTACCCAGGGTATTGGTACAGTTTAGCTGCCGTTGATATGATGATTGGTCCGGTTGCAGCGTCCAGTTCCTGAGTTAGTATCCAGTCAGTGAAGTGGACCTCACTGGCTTATTGGTTCCTTGTGGATTTAGAGTGGTACCTCCACTCTGGAGGGAGTTTTCTGGCAATTTGCAAAGCCTGTAGATCCTCTGGGGTTCTTTATAGTTTGTCTAGTTGTCCAACAGCTCATCAGCGGTGATTGTCAGGTCCTGCTTGCAGCAGGAAGGGTTTGGCTCCTTTTCGTGGAGCAGCAGGTCCACAGTTCTCGTGCCTTCGATCTTCTTGGTGCTGGTCTTCTTCTGTCCATCGAATCTAAGTTCTTAGTCTAAGGATGCCACTAAATACTGTATTTATTGGGAGTTTTAGGGAGAACCTGGTAGTGGCCAATGGGCCATTGACCTTAGGGTGACTACACCCCCTAAGTGACCACTTCCGGTGGGCACCGGTCACTTCCCTACACCTGATTGGCTATTTTCCTTCCATCCAAGATGGAGTAAAATGAAATGGAGAGGTCATCTGATGTAACACCTTGGGGGTGGTGCATGCTAGGTGGAGCCACTCCTCCTGTCCTTTGTTCAGTTTTCCTGTTGTTGCTCCCGCCAAGAGTGGGGGTTTGCAATTAGGCAGCCATCTGCTGCTAGCAGCAGGCCTGGGGGTTGAGTTTCAAGGGCAGAGAGCCCTTTGAAGCTCACTGGCAGGAAGATGCACATTCCTGTTGGAGGGAGAGTTGGAACCTCCACCCAGGAAGAACGCTGTTCTGAATCCCAGAGGGTAGAGGCCCTCACCCCAGGGATGCAGACTTGTGGTCTAGAGGTGGCAGGCTAGATGTGACCGGCCAGCAGCCATGCCAGGGTATTTAGCTTTTGCAAGGGGCACCTCTAAGGTGACCTCTATGTACATTTTATGATAACTTCAATACTGGTACCAGTTTGGATTTATAATTCTGAGTTGTTTGATACTAAACATTCCAGGGTTCAGAGTGGCCATCATGTATCTGTGAAACTCGTACTGACTAGGTTCCAGCATATGCATTTAAAATGGCTGCTCTGTTCACTCACTATGTCCCAGGTTTGGCAAGGACACAGTGGGGGCATATTGTTCATGAAGCTATACCCTCACATGCAATATAGTGCACCCTGCCTTAGGGCTGGAAGGCCTGATAAAGGGGTGACTTACATATATTGCATGCAGTGTGTAGTGGATAGGTGACAGAAGCAGTGTGGCATGTCGAGTTTATATTTTAGGTTTTTATCAGGACACTCAGCTTGCAATTGCAGTGCTGGGTGCACCTGAATGAATGGCCCTAGAAGGTGACACAATCAGTGCTGCTGCCCACAGTGACATACCCTTAGTACGTCTTGCCCTGGGCTCCTAAGCACCATTTACTAGGACATATGGTGGCAGCGAAAGGTGTCTCCAATAGTGCCAATGCATCACAACAGTTCTGGGGAAAGAGATCTGGCCCTGGGAAGCTGGTTAGCAGGGGCCCTGGGCACTAACAATTTCTAGGGTACATCATTTACCAGGGAAAAAGTAGGGACTAACCATCTCCAAAAGAGGCCTTTTCTCACACAATGATAAATGACAACGTTGTCTGTGAGCCCAGATCAGGGCATAGGGGTCTCTTTCCACTTTACCCCATCCTACACAGTTTCCCCAGGTGATACCGGCTGCTCAAAGCAGGCAATGTATTCTGGGTGAAAATCCAGGAAAGGATGAGGAATAACAGGAAATTAGATATGTTGAATCATATTCCTCAATTATTCCTTGTTGATAGGTGGCTGCTCCAGTTCCAGCTTATAAAGGACCACTGATTGTGACCACTTCCTACCACCCCAGAAATATAATTCCTCCTGGTAACGGTATCTCAATGGGTCGGAAAAACCTAACTCATTATTCTTTCTCTGTTTTCTATGTGTCTCTGCTCCATTAGCAATATGATGCTGCATGGACTGTTGGTATGTCACTAGGGGCCAGATGTAGGAAACTGTTTGCGACTCGCAAATGGCAAAATTTGCCGTTTGCGAGTCGCAAAACGCAGTTTCCTATGCAGAAATGCATTTTGCGAGTCGGAACCGACTCGCAAAATGCATTTCCGACTCGCAAATAGGAAGGGGTGTTCCCTTCCTATTTGCGACTCGCAGTGGGATGCAATACCATTTGCGACCGCGTACGCGGTCGCAAATGGCATCGCAGTTACCATCCACTTCAAGTGGATGGTAACCCACTCGCAAATTGGAAGGGGTCCCCATGGGACCCCTTCCAGTTTGTGACTGGACCCAAAAATATTTTTTCAGGGCAGGGAGTGGTCCAAGGGACCACTCCCTGCCCTGAAAAAATACCGAAACTAAAGGTTTCGTTTTTTTTTTTTAAGTGCAGCTCGTTTTCCTGTGAGGAAAACGGGCTACACTTAAAAAAAAAAAAAACTGCTTTATTTAAAAGCAGTCACGAACATGGAGGTCTGCTGACGACAGCAGGCCTCCATGTTTGCGAGTGCCTATACTCGCTATGGGGCCGCAATTTGCGACCCACCTCATGAATATTCATGAGGTGGGTCATTGCGACCCCATAGCGAGTCGCAGTCGGTGTCTGAGACACCGTACTGCATAGCAATTTGCGACTTGCAAATTGCGAGTCGCAGGGACTCGCAATTTGCAAGTCGCAAATTGCCGTTTTGCTACATCTGGCCCTAGGAGTGTTGTTATGACAGCTACCCCAGATGGAGCCAAAGGTTGAGTAGAGAAGTCACACGCTCTTGGTGCGATATCCTGTACATATATACAAGCAACCTGGAAACAATCGTAAATGCATTCTGATCTGTGAACAAGAAGCTACCCATTAGTGCTACAGAGTCTGGGCTGGCTCCTGAGCACTAGCCACTTCGCAATTAGGCCAAAGTGTGAACCTCACAAAAGCTGGACTCTCTAGAGGCCCTTGGAAATGAAAGTAACGGCTCTTTGTGCGTATTTTTAAAACACAAATGGAAAAATGGAGCAATGAGCGAGAGAGGCTAATTGACATAACTTTAATTGCTCAGTTCTAGATGAAGCAGGCAGCTCACTTCACTGGTGTCCTGCAGGTAAAGTTTAGATGCTGCAAAACTGTCACTTAGGTCACACATGTCTTGCAGGTATTGTACTGTATTGTAATGTTTTCATGTACAGTACGGTCGATTTATCAGGTCAACAGAGTCTACCTGAGCCTTGGACTGATGGGGAGATGCAACATGTCCCTCAGAGATCTCGCTCTACAGTACATCCAAGGCTATGAAGTTGTGTACAGGTACAGTGCTGAAGAGATTTATCATGGGCAGCAGAGCCTCACTAAGCCTTGGAAAAATTATGATCTGTAATTTGTTCCACGGAGCTCTAGCTCCAAAATGTACTCAAATGTACAGTGCTATCGGTTTATCCTGGTCTCAGCCCCTTCCCGAGCCTTGGTGAGGTGGCGACATATAACTTGTCTACAGAGGTCTGTTGCTATTGTGTACACAAGCACACAGTTTATCCAAGTGCACCCATGTCAAGTGCTGTAAAAGTATTTTTGGCGGAAGAGCCTTCCAGACCCTTGGAAGATGGTAAGCTGTGACTTGTTCCTAGGGAACTCTGCTGTCTGTACACTTTGATCAAGGCCCTCTTGCTAGAGATGGAATGACGGTAAATACGAGAGGGGTGCAAACATATATAAAAAACTAATTTCCCCAAAGCTTAAAGGTCAGCATAAAGCTGGTCTAGGATTTGACAAAACTAACTCTACTAAATCAGGGCCATGGGGAGGTCTGAGCCAAAACCGTGGAAACAGTGTAAATCTCCCTTTGCTACATTGTCTCTTTTTCATTCTGAAGTGTCGTTAACTACTAATAATGAAAGTGGAAGTTGTCTGGGAGGACATTCTGGAAAAACTGGAGGATGCCTCCTCATGTTAACTAGAAAGAGCAAGAGTTTCTGGGATCTAAGGAAATTATTGGGCTTCTAAGGAAGGGTGACAACATAAGGCTAAAATTGGCCAGCATTTTCAGTCTTACTCAGTCAGAGCAGCAACCTACTATGGCCTTTGTATCTAACACTAGCACATGTGTGAGGCAGGTCAGGCTAGGATTTGACATATAATTCAACTGCAGCTTGCCCAAATGGTGCTTATCTTCCTCCGGAGCCTGTGAAGAGCTTGGGTGGTAAACCCCTGCTCGAAATTTTGCCATGCTTCTGCCTAGGAGCAGTATGTGGAATGCCTTTTAAAGATTGTATAGTTTCTGCTCAGGTTGCCAACCTTGATTGTACTCTCACTTCTTTTCTTGCACATGAAGTGTATTCTTACAACCACATGCAGTGGACTTACCTTTGAAAAAGGTGCTTGCCACTGCTCGTGTCACCAACTCCCATCCATATCCATTTGGTTTCATTTTGCTCTTTTGACAACGTTTCTACCTTGTACATGTTCCTATGTGGATTTGCATTCTGTGATAATCCCTATTGTTGGTGTAAACATACACAGTACCCTAGCTGCCCTCCGACTACCCAGAGGTTGTGTGACTCTCCGCATCTCTTAGTCCTAACTAATTATAATTTGTGTGCCCGCTTCTCACACCTCCCCCTACATCACACCACTAGGTACTGCTCCCCAAGACAATAATGAGTACTGTGCAGGCCCGTGTGGTGCATGGGGGACCCCAACCCTTCCGGTAGCCCCCAGTCCTTCAGGAGGCCCCCTTTCACTCCAAGGCCAATGAATATCAGTGAGATACAGGAGATTTAGAGACCCCTCAACACATTTTACACGTGAACCCATCACTTTATGTTTCACCACTGTGCAGACAAGGCACTACCCCACTATGTACTGTGTTCCTTGTCTGAAAAACTATATGGCGCCTATTAGGGGGCTATTAGGCAGAGGTTGTAATACATTTGCAGGCATATTTATACTTCATTTGCACCAAATTTGCATCATGTTTTCACACAAATTTGGCGCAAAACGAACTCCATATTAATATTTTGACGTTAGACAAGTGTAACGTCAAAATATTGGAGTTTGCACCATTTTTTTAGATGCGTGACCCCATCATGCATCAATGAGGTGCAAGGTAGATGTTCCCATCTAAAAAATTATGCTAACCTTATAGCCCCATATTTATCCCCCAGTGCTAAAATGACACACGGGTGGGAGGAGGGGCTAAATAATGGAGCAAAGCTTGCTTTGCACCATTATTTAACGCCTGGGTCATACCAGGCATTCGGGGACCTGTGGACCCATTACCATGATTAAACAGTATGGAATGGGTCCACAGGTGTCCTCCTCAAGCCCCAGGAACACCCCCACCCACACCAGATGGACACTGGAGGATTGGGGATCCCAACCCAGGTAAGTAGATTAAGTATAGGTAAGTATGTTTTTTTTTTTAATTAAAGTGCCACTGGAGGACCAACTTGAGGCCCCCTTCATGGCACAGGGGACAATGGACATGCCCAGGGGACAAAGTCATTTTTTGGTGCAAAACGCCCTTCTCCCATACAGTGGCGTAGCGTGGGTTGTCAGCACCCGGGGCAAGGTAAGTAATTTGCGCCCCCTAACCCGTGGATTTTCCCGGGGCAAGGCAAGTAATTTGCGCCCCCTAACCCGTGGATTTTAGCACTCTAGTCCCCCCCCCAGATGTTGCGCCTGGTGCGGACGGCCCCCCCTGGACCCCCCACGCTACGCCACTGCTCCCATACCGCCACCCCCACCAGGCTAACTTTATTTTTTGCTAGCCCGCCCTTTGCACCGGCTTGCACCATTCCATAAATATGGCACCCAGCTGGCATTCAGGAATGGCGCAATCCGGTGCTAAACTTTTTGATGCAAAACTGCGTTAGCACAGTTTTTCATCAAAAAGTATAAATATGTTCTTTGGTTTAATATAGGTTATAGTTATGTGACCGAGACTCTGATAACGAATTATTTGGGGAGGTCTCAGGTTATACCAAATACTTAACCTGATCGTTGATGATGGGCCTGCAAAACACAAACGGGCGGGGATTTATTTCCCAGATGACCATGAAAGTTCCAGCAGTAAAGAAAGCTGTAACAATTTGTCACTTTAAATGCGTCTGATTCTGTGCGGCAGTTTCCTCATACTACCATTAGATGGCAGTGCAGGATAAACCAAATGTAATGTCTTCTTTTTCAGACTAAAGAAGGAAAATAAACTTCGAATCACCTTTTCAATCTCGTCAGTGATGATGAGAGAAGACGATCTTCAACCCCGCCAGTATACTCAAATGGACGTGACCTCTTACACCCGCCCTCCCAAAGAAACTGTGGAGGAGTGATCACCTAGCCCCACATTTATGGGCCTTTAACGTATGACTGGGCTGCCCTGCCTCAAAAGAAAAGGGCAGGAGGCATATTCCTGTCCTTTCCCTTTGTGCTGTCCCACAATGGGCAACCTGGCGCCAACGCAGGCACCCTTGCATGATGATGCAAGGGTGCCTGCGTTAAAGGCAGGATTGTTTTGAGAAGGAAAGGGCACCTTCCTGCACAAAAACAATCCAAAGAGGCATTTTTCTCTATTTGTGCTTCAGAATGCACCACACACATAAAGAGTAAAAAACAAGGAGAAATGAAAATATTTCTCCTCGTTAGGCCTGCTCGTAAGGTTTTGGCACTGCCCCACCCCATATTTACGTCATTAAGTTCATTTGAGATAGTGTCAAAATTCATGGGTGTTCCATTGGAATCCCACAGCAACGCCCATGGTACTCTTTCCTTGCGCAGAGTAAGGCATCGCAGTGATTTGCGCTGCCTTGCTTTACTTTATATCTTTGAGGCCACGCAAAGTGGTTTTGTGTTGTCTCATGGAACTTGGGGCTTACTAACAAGCCCTGTGCACCTCTGGTGCGTACCTTTTTATGATGCTGCAATGGAGCAGAGTACAGACCCATATCTACGAGACCACACAAAACAGCTTTGCATGGCTTTTTATGGCCTGATCGATATGGTGTAAGGCAATGCAGCGCAAGTAGCTGCGTTTCCTTAATCTCAGTCAGGGGGCCGTTCCATGGGCATTGTAGTGCATTTCCCATGCAACACCCATGGGTTTCAACGCATTCCCAGATACAAAAATCTATAAACCTGGGAATTAATCAACACTGTACTCTTTACCAGGGGTAGCATAACAAGGAGAAATATCTTTATTTATCCTAGTTTTTTGGGTCGAGCTCGCAAGCGCTCTGTCTCTGTTGTAATCTCTGTGGGCTTTTAACCACACCCATGTTACGCCCATCAGTTTCATTGGTTCATCATCTTGCCTTTTAAATTTTTGATTTCATTAGTGAAAGGCATGCACACGTCATGCCTTTTCAGGTGTTTTGCCCTCTTCGAGAACACTGGTAAACTACTGAAAACATGCAAGGCTCGTTGTTTTCAGAATGGCTTCTGGACTACTTTTTCTTTTTATTTCCCACGCAGTGTGATCTTGCTGGGCAGTAGTCAAGTGCTTTGCATGACATCGACCATGTTATGTGGATAATTATACTTTTGCTGGTTACATGGATAATTGGACTTTCGCCAATACGTTTGAGTGCAAGCAAATGTCTGTTTCCTTGTGTGTGTTTCCTTCACGCTTCTGGTGGCCATCGGCTTGCTTATGCGAAACTGTTTTACTTTTAATTTTCAGTTTATGTGGCAAGAAAAGTCAATTTAGGAGTTTACAATGTTAATAGCTCTAACTCAAGCAAATGTGAGACCCATTGCATTGCAAATGCTTGTTTCCTCTTTCAGTGTGTGCTGCATTATAGAAAGATGAAAACGCCTCCATTGATTGTTTTGTGCAGGAAGGGACCCTTTCTGCACAAAAACAATTCTGCCAACAACTTAGACACCCTTGCACCATGGTGCAAGGGTGCCTGCGTTTGTGCTAGGCACCAAATTGTGGACTGTTGCTGCCTGAAAGGACAGGAATGCACTGTAGCTCATAAAAACGGTGCATTCTTTGCCCTTTTGAATTGGCATAGTGCGGTGCAGCAAAAAGACTTGTGGTGCTGCCTACGCCAATTCATTGTAAATGTGCTTCATGATTTCAAGGTTTGCAAAGGGACTCAACAGCAGCACAAGGGGCTCATAAAAATACCCTTTAGTGCCAGTCATAGATATGCAAGATGCAATAGAAGTGGACAAGCCAGAGGATTCATTGGACGCTTCACGGTAAAGTAAGTGGTTTAAGTGCAAAAAAGAATGGGAACTGTGATACCTAGTGCAATGAGAGTGGTGTCAGTGAGTGTGGACACAAATCAGAAGCTTGGCAAAAACGTACAGCATTTTCTTGAATTGTTTTATTGGCCTTTCATGTAAAAGTAAGTACATTTAAAAGTGAACACACTCTCCTTAAATGCAAAATAAATGCAGGTTAAAGTGATGTGTGCATGCGTAATTAGACAATTATAGAACTGAATCCCAGTAGGGGCAGTGAAGAATAGTGATGTGCAATTGTAGTGCTACGAGGTCGAAGCCTGCAACTAGAAGCGAATTGTTTTTTAAAATTTGTATTAGACATTATTAAATAGCCTACCTATCTAGGTCTCCTGCCACACGTATATTTTGTGTATAAGATTTTTTTAAAAGTGCTTTCAAAATACATCTTTTTAGTAATGCCTAATCAGACTGTACATAAAGCAAACATGTTTTTTCTAATTTCCTGTGGGAAAACTGGGTCGATTGCAGAAGCCGCCTGAATTTTTTACCCCATTTTTCACTTATGCTGGTTTTTTTCCTGACTCTGATGGTGCATCAGGGACTGTGCTCTGATTAAACTGAATATGCAAATTAGGCTAATTATAATTGGCTATGCCAACCTACCTATAAGTCCCTACTATATAGTAGGGAATGTAGGTTTAGGGACCCCAGCATAGATATTACCCCCATAGATGTACTGCTGAGGTGCCCAGTGTAATTTTCAAGGCAGGCCTGCCTTGCTGGCTGCTTTTAAAGTAAAGTTATCTTTAAATTTGACTTTGAAATTAAAAGGGCTTCCAAAGTCTTAAACTACCTCATTTTTACATATAAGTCACCCCTAAGATGTGCCCCAGGTGCCCACAGGGTTGGGTGCAGTGTAACTATAAGCAGGGACTTTATAAAATATGTTTTATAAGCCCAAGTGAGGGAAAAATAGCCATATTTGTTTCCCCCATTGTATTGAATGGGCTCCATAGGGTAAAGTGGGGAGGCTGTATTTTTAAATAATAAAACCTCAAAAGAAGCTAGATATTTCAAGTTTGGTATCAAACTTATTGTTATAATAAATCAAACAACTTGTCATTGTTGAATTTAGTATCACTAGTTCAGGGAAGGAGTTTTAGAACTCTTCAAGAAAGTTGCCAATTTCAACTCCGTAGTGGCCTTCTCTGATTGGCCAGCTTCTAGCAGCCTGGCCAGGCTGCCTTGGTGAAGTGAGAAGTGGCCTGGGCTGAGGACAAAGGAAGTGCTTGGGGAAGGGGATCAACAGATGGTGAAACAAGATGAAGGGAGAGTAGCCAAACTGGTTTTCAAAGGAGGGAACGACATGTGGAGCAGCCCAGGACCTATCCAATTTCCTGCCATTCCAAACAACCAGGTGCCCCCTTGATTAGATTAGGATAGGGCAGGAAATGGGTGTGTTAAGGAATTTTATCCACACCAGTGGGTGGACTCAGCCAGTCCTAAACTCCATAATTGAATTTCTGCCATTTTGGATGTTTAAGGAATGTTGCTCCCTGGGATTGATTTTTGCCACACTTTCCAGGAAGTGGTCATCCAAGAGGGTGGTGGCCTGTCTGTGATTGGACAGCTGCCCCCCTTGCTTTCCTTCCGAGGAGCAAGGATAAATATGACAGAGCTTCACCCACACCTCAGATCCTGACCAGGAACAAGACAAGAAGAAGACGGACTGCCCTGCTGGACCCCTGACCTGCACCTGGACAGTGGACTCTGAAGGACTGCACCAGCTGCACACTTGGGCTTCACCACAAAAAGGACTTTGCCGGGCTTCAAGTGATTCAAAAAGTGACTCCCTTTTTGCTACAGGTAGAAAATAGCTACCCAGAGACCTCTGCATCAAAACCTGAAGAAGCTAACCAGTTGACCACTGTCCAATGTTCATTTTCAAGGATGAGCCAGGTGCATTCTGGGAGTTGGCGTCCTACCCCCTCAAGGGGCAACTGAGAGCCTCTGGAACCTTGAGGTGAGCTGTGGACTTCTAAATGACCTTCAAAGACCTTCTGGAAGAAGAACTAGAAGTTTGGAGAAGACTGGAGAACTTTAGGTAAAAAGTTCCATAAAGGGACCTCACCAGGGAAGGCGTAGATTTTTGACACATTCCCAGGTCTAGTAGTAATGGTAAATCTGGGAATGTGCCAAAAAACATGGGTGGATGTGTGGGAGCACACAAGCTCCTCCAATAGAATGCCTTCCCAGGGTAGAGTAACGCCACACAGCGATTTATGCTGGGTTACTTTACTGCCTTAACAGTTGTGTTGCTCTTGCACCATGTTGCGGAGTGCAAGAGTGAAGCAACTCATTTGACAAATATGGCCCTGAATGTTTGACCCAATTAAAGCATATACTGGCTCCCGACCAGCTTTTACATTTGCTGATTAACCAATTGCACACATTTACATTTCTTTAAGCAGTAGATACTATGGCAAGAAGGCTTGTTTTTAATTTTGATCCTTTGGATTGACAGTGCAGAAGACTCCCTCCCTTCCATTTGAGCCATAGACACCTCAAGGTCGTTATTAACTGTTCAGGAATGCCTGTTTTTCAACAAAAAAGAGGCAACTGTTTTTGTTCCATTAAAAAAACTTCTGGAACATCATTCCCAATAGATCTCGCCCACTTTGACCACTAGGTAAAGCTCAGCTAGGAGGCCTGTATGGCTCTAAGAGCACAAGCGCAATCCGAGCCAACTAAAAAAGGGAATGGGTTCTACAATGTGTGACTTAGCTCACTTGTCATTCCCACAGAGTGCACCTTTTTCTCCTTTATTCATACTCCAGAATAATTACTTCTTCTACTTCAGATTCCCACACACTCTGTTTCATTTTTTTAATCTCTTCCTATTATTTTCTCCTTCACACCTTCAGTCACCATCTGCTTCTTGACTCGACCTCTCTAGATCTCTCTCTATCTTTCCTGTTTCTCTCTTTCTACCTCCCCATTACTCTTTCCATCTTTCTTCTCTTTTTGTCTCCCTACTCTCTCTGCTCCTCTTTCATCCTCACCATGCAAATATGTATAGAAAATATATACCTATTCCTGGAGATATTTTAACAACACACTTCACACAGGAAAAACAATGCAAGATCTGCATAGCTTTTTTCTGTGTTAAGCACATCCTTTAATTGTTGCAAAAATTCAGTGGAGCTGGAGTTTGGGGCACTGGAAGAAACAGTGTTTCAAGCAAGTACCTGTGGTACTATTCCCTACACTATCCCATCCCAAGGCCGGCGGTAAGTTTTGTTGCCAGCAAGGCCAGATATGAGTCTTTGCAGAGACATGTATAATCTGGAAGTAAATCTAGTAGCAAACGCTGGAAAGAAGACTGGAGACTCATGAGTACAATTATTGACGTATGGGCATATTTGCAAGGAGCTGGCGCCATTATTTTTGATTGCTCCCTATATACAAAGTGATGCACTAAACCCAAAGTGTCAGTTTTTGTAGACCTGTGTAAAAAAACACTTGTGCTAGAACCGGCTGTGCCACCCAGTTTTTTAATATATGCAGGGTAAGCGCTCCTTCGTTAATTCTCACTCACAACTGAAGCAGTCTTTTCTATGAGTCTGGCAACGTGTGACACATCTTTTAGACAAGTTGCACTTACACTGGAATGTGTCAAAATTCCTACGGCTCTGTACCCCCGGGGTAGGAAATTACACAGTAGTGGTGTAATAGGAATGTGACCTGCTGAAGTCACTTAACACCAGGTGATAAGTAATTAACTCACATCCCCTCACCTAGTAGTAGGCCTACACATGTAACAATCATGTTGTAGGACCCCTTGACCAATCTGCTACCATGGCACTTGCTAAATTATCACCCACTGCAGCAATGCAATGCGCTGCTGTGTACTCCATGTAAGGGACAGGCCAGGATTGCCACATATCCACATAGGATTGGGTCCCCAACCACAGCCAAGTGTATTCCAAAGAACAACAGTTAAGTACACACGTTAGGTAACGTATGAATTGCCACTTTACATTACAACATGTACTTGTATCCACTCACAGTAAAGTGTCACTCAATATGTCACACATACCTAGATATCTTTGTACACATCAGTAGACTGTGCTCACTGTAATGTAGCACATAGCCACATTTCATATTGGTGTACATTACATACAGGACCAATGTAATAGAGTCCAAGGTGAGTTTTCCACCATTTCACACTCTATTACATTGGTTGCCATGCACTAGGCTTCTTGCGTCAGTCAGAACCGATGAAACACCTATGTTTTTTTACGCATTGCTGAAGTTGCGCTTGGTGTAAGCCCAACTTCATCAATGCACCACTTTTGGGGCTGATGCATTGCAGCACCCATCCCACAGAAGCATCAGAATTTCTGACGCATCCATGGGACTTTACGGCATGGCACACTGCATTGTAAATACGACGCATCCATGGCTTCATAAACGCAGCATGTTATTTTGACACATTGCTACCTTAGCGCACCTATGCGTAAGTCCTTGTAAATACGCCCCTTAATTTAGAGGTCATCAGGCAAGTATCTGTAGTATGATAACCCCCCCACATCCCCACCTCCATCAACAGATATCATGATGCCTTGCCCTGGTCCGAGACTAGACAGGCCCCTAGCCCAAGATACATAGAACACATACAACACTCATCGCATTACTTTACTTGGCATTGCATCTCTTGTC
Organism: Pleurodeles waltl; assembly: GCF_031143425.1. Taxonomy (NCBI): domain Eukaryota; kingdom Metazoa; phylum Chordata; class Amphibia; order Caudata; family Salamandridae; genus Pleurodeles; species Pleurodeles waltl. Next base: position 547,894,546 of record NC_090443.1, on the reverse strand, counting down.
TACCCATTATGTACTAGCTAGTTAACTAACCATCATAACGAAACCATGTCACACATAATGTGTGAGGCGGCACCAATGAAAACATAATGGATGAGATGACACCAAGAAAACTAAAAAGGCAAAAGCAAAAGTCTCTGGTCATTGGTAGAGTGATTACCTAAACGAAGGACACAACCTAGATAAAACTCCTTATCTCTGGTCGGAAAGAAGACGTTATAAAGCCATCATTTTTTAGGCCGAATGTACATATTTCAGATCACAACTAGGCTAAGCTAGAATGTGACCAGGAAAAGGTTATGATATTATCAAGTAAGAGTCCAACCCTGTGCTAAACCCCATAATCCTGCCATCCATAGACAAGCAAGGATCTGTCAGGCATCTTCATGGAGAAAAGCAATAAGACTGAACTGTCTTTACCATCGATTCCAGCTGCCTCCTCCACCATTCTAATAATCCTGAAAAACAACTGATTTCAGGTCAGTCTAAGAAAGAGAGGTTGCCATGACTATTGCGAATACAAAACCAAATACAAGACCATCCACACACCTAGCAGATCTGAGTCCCTCCATGTTAATCAAAGATTTCAGTTGTGAATTCTCTCCCTCCTGGAGAAAACTAAACTGTAACTGGGGCAGGTCGCACTGCACCTAAAAAACCCTCGAAGGCTGATCCAGAGGACCTGAACAACTTCTGTTCAGTAGCTAGTCTCCCACTCCGACCTAAAATTATTGAAAGCAGCCAAACTAAAGCTCAACTAAAGCTGATCTAAAAAACCTAATCTAAATTCTTTAAAAAACGAAACTAAAGCAATACCTCGAGGAGCACAACCTGTTGGACAACTTTCAGTTGGGGTTTCCAACCAGGTTACAGAATAGACACAGCCGTTCCGCAGATAGCAGACAATAACATGCCTTCTGGATAAAGGTAACTCCTGTCTGCTGGATCTATCCTCGCCCTCAACCAATCACAAAATGGTATTAAAAACTCTTGTGGGGAGAATGGAGAAAGGTAGTACAGTCCTCAGCCGCTTCTCCTACATAGATAACTTTTGTTAACAATAGAGGGGATATTTACCAGAGGGTTGCGTCACCGAAGTGTCACTTTTTGTTGACGCTCCAGAGGTGAAAGCCCCTCAACCATATCTATTAGGCCACACAAAGCCACTTTGCATGACTGTTCATGGCCTCATAGATATGAAATAAGGCAAGGCAGCGCAAGCCGATGCGTTGCCTTACTATGTGCCGGGGGCGTTCCATGGACGTTGCAGTGGGTTTTCCATGCAACACCCATGGCTTTTAATGCTGACCCAGATTTACTTAATGAGGTAAACATAGGGGGAGTCCCAAAACCTTACACCTACCCAGAGCAGGCATAACGATGAGAAATATTTTCATTTCCCCTAGTTCTTTTTCCTTCTTCTGTGTGTGCTTCATTCTGCAGCACACATAGAAAGAGGAAAAGCCTCTCAGGATTGTTTTTGTGCAGCCCCTTCCTCCACAAAACAATCCTGCATGGAACGCAGACACCCTTGCACCTTTCAGCAAATTGTGCACCGGCGCAAGGGTAAGACAGGAATGCACCATAAATGTGGTGCATTCCTGCTCTTTCACATGGCATAGGGCAGCACAGCAAGAAGACTTGCAGTGCTGCCCTATGCCAATTGCTCATTAATATGGGCCAGATTTTGGGCAGGTATCTAGCAGTACCAGCCTCTCATTCTCATTCTCTTCTATCTATATATGAAAGCTCTAATCAACACCTTAAAAAAAGCAAACATCTCTGATCATCTCCACACTGATGACACACAGCTTACCTCAAAGTTGCATCTCTAGAAGATATTTTTTGACTTAACCAAATTAAGTGGACGTCCAAGCATGACTATCTCTCAACCACTTGAAGCTAAGGGCCTGATTTAGTGTTTGGCAGATGGGGTTACGACATCACAAACATGGTGGATATCCTGTTCGCCATATTACATTTTCGTTATATCCTATGGACATCGTAATAGGGTGGACGGGATATCCCTCACCTTTGTGATGGGGTAACCTGTCGGCCAAACTCTAAATTAGGCTCTATGGGCCCGATGTATAACCATTCCAGATAGTAATTTGTAATTTGCATTTTTTTTGCGAGTCGCAATCTGGAATGTACTACAGTGTCAACCACACTGTTTGTGATTCCCAATAGGGTCGCAAATGGCCTACCTCATCAATATTCATGAGGTAGGTCGCAATTTGCGACTCCATTGGGAATGGCCACACTTAGAGGGATGGTGGCCTGCTTATAAATAAAACGTTTTTTTAAATGCATCCCATTTTCCTAAAAAGGAAAGTGGGATGCATTTCAAACAAAAACATTTTTCAGAGTAGGCAGTGGTCCATGGGACCCTACCTGCTCTGAAAAAATATTTTTGCTTCCATTCACAAAGGAGAATGGGTACCTTGGGGACCCCTTAGCATTTGCAAATGGGTTACCGTCAATTTGAAACTGGAGGTAACTGCGAATGTTGTGCAACCGAAATTGCGGTCACAAAACAATCATACTTGCCACTGTGACTCGCAATTAGGAAGGTACGCCCCTTCCGAAATGTGAGTCACAATCCCTATTTTACAAGTTGGTATTTGAATGCCGGCTTGCAAAATAGGGATGGTACATTAGGAAAGGCCATTTTGCGGTCGCAAAAGCCGAAAATCGCCTTTTGTTACCATAAAATCGTGTCACATATCAGGCCCTAAATCCTGTAAAAATTGAATTCCTCCTAATCTCTCCACACAACAATTCAATCCAGGTTCAAGAATGGCTTACCTTGTTAAATACTCTAAATTGCACCCCCTAAATGATTGAATGGTCCAAATCTCTTTTGATCCCCCTCAACAAGAACCTATATCTTCAAGCACACCTGAATAACATAACGAAGTGTCCAATTTAGACTTCAGAAAAGCATTAAACATTTAGGCCCTAATTTCAACCTCGGCGGTCTTTTCCAAAGACCGCTGAGGTTCCACAGGGCCGAAGACCGCCAGTGTTGGCGGTCTTCCGCCAACCATATCATGACTGCTGGCGAACCTCCGCCCTTTTTTAGACGGAGAGCCGCCAGCAGCCATACTGGCTGTCGGCAGTGTAGTGGAGGCTGCTCAACCGTCACCGCCACATCATCAGAACACTGCCCACCGAAATACGACTCAGAATTAGGCGTGGCGGTGTTCTGGTGACGGGGTGCTGGCGGTGGAGCAGCCCCCATGGATCCCATTCCCTCCCGGAGGATCACCGAAACAGGTAAGGTGATCGTTAGGGGAGGGGTGTGGGGAGGTGTTGTGTAGTGTGTGCGTGCATGGTGGTGTGCGTGTGAGTGTGTAGAGGGGGGTGTGAGTGTGTGTATGTTTGCGGGGGTGTAATGTGTGTAGGGGAAATGTTACATGTATGTATGTGTGCATGTGTGCATGTATGTGCACGTGTATGTGTGTGAGTGGTGTGAGCATGTGTGAAGGGAGGTGTGGGGTTTATGTTTGGGGGTCTATGGGGGTCGGGGTGGGAAAGGGGTCCTACTACCTTTGGAGGGTGGTAGGGGGGTAGTGGGTGTTGGAGGGAGATTCAGGGGAAGGGGAGGAGGGTGGGGGAGACCCCAATCAGTGCCAGGGAACGAATTCCCTGGCACTGATAGTGCATACCACCATGGATTTCGTGGCGGTTGAAAATCCCACAAAATCCATGGTGGTATGCGGGGTCCTGATACCGCCGGCGGACTAGTGACGGCCGCCGGACTGGAGACCATTGTCTCCAGCCTGGCGGTCGTTACTGCTGTGGCGGATGGTGTGGGACATTCGCAGTTTGGCATATGCCAAACCGCCAATATCATAATGGGCGGTAATGACTTACTGCCTTTCTTGCACCGTCTGCCAGGGTCGTAATGAAGGCCTTAATCTCTGACTCAAACATTTAACAGGTAGTACAAGCCTTAGTCGCTTTTTGCTGGAATATACTGATGTTATAAACATCTTCTCAGCTGCTTGCATTACGCACAAAGTCCTGCTTAAGGACACTCTAGAATACCTTACTCAAAAACATTCACCATTTGTTGTTTGCTGCACCACGCAAAGTGTAATGTCACTCTTTCTAGAACCACCCAGATTCAGAAAAGAAAAACAATCTATCACTCCATGGGAAGTATGCCCAAAATATGGAACTCTGTCCCCCAAAGATTCACACCAACGCCTCACATGAGGCCTGGTGTGGAACACCTTGTTCCAGGTGTATGTGTGTGACTGTGCATCTCCCGGCAGGTATATGAGGGCATCTGTGTGAAGAGGTGTCTGATGGTATGTTTGGGTTTCTGATTGTGTAAAGGTATTTGAAAATATGCAAATATCTTGTAGTTTGGGATTGTCTGGTGTGAATGTTTGATGGTGCCAGTGTGGGGCGTGTCTCAGTGTGTATGCGTTTCTGATGGGGTTTGTGGGCCTGTGATAGTGCCTATGTGGACGTCTCTTGGTGGCTGTGTGAGCCTTTCATAGTGGGCCTATGGGCATCTGAATAGGGGTGAGTGAAGTCTGACGGTGGATATGTGGTTTTTTAGTGAAGTCTGACAGTTGATATGTGTTTCTGGGAGTGTCCGATAAAGTGTGTTTAACGATGGATGTGTGCACATAGTTGGATAACAAAAAAAAGGGCTAGGTTGTCGGTTTAAACTAAGCTGCAATTTTGTCACTGAAAACAGTGATTTTTAATGACATAGCAAATCAGTTCAAAACGGTTCACCTGAGACATGTGCAGCCAAGTGGGAATGGAGGGATTAGTGACTGCCCTTGCCTTGTCAAATGGCAGGGTAGGTCATTTAGCCAAGTATCAGAGAGGTATGGGATATCTGTTCTCTGTCGAGGTTTGGGAATACGCGGTTTCAGTCACTTGTTTTGAACAATTATAGAGAATTGGTCTTTAACCCCCGGACTTGCTTATGGGTGGATGGTATAATTCTTCTAACCTACAACCGCCATGCCAAGGAGCAGGGGTAGTGTGTGCCCCCTTCCTCTTGCCATACTCAAAGTCATTGCGTATATTTATTTCCCTTGCCTTGCCCTTGGAATATTTTGCCTCCCTTGCCCTCACTTTTCATAAGAGCTAGGCATGTAGGTTTTTAAATATCCCTGCCTTGCCCAAGAAGGGTATTGTGTGGCCCTTTTTGGCTGAGAAGAGAGGGTGTAGCTATTTTATCTGTAACCACCATGTCCATGGGTGTGCATAATGTGCTCCCTGCACCCTACCTTGCAGAAGGATGGGATGGAATATTCATTCCACCCCTTTGCCCAAGGGTAAGGGAGGGTCGCTCTGCCTAGCACCCTTTCGTCCTGCCCAAAGATAGTTGCTGTATTATTTAAACCTCTCCAAGGGCAGGTGACATCTCCTACACCACCTTACCCAAAGGTGAGGATTAAAAAAAAAGGTGGTGGCCCAGGCAGGTCATAGATATTCTGGTGCCGTGTTGGCAAATTATGGAACAGTGCTGGTACACCATTGAGGGGTGCGAGGCAATTTGCTGCTGCTCGTCCCCTTTCCAAGAATCTTTTAATTCCCACTCCAACCCATGGGAAAAGTGGGAGGAGGGGAAATAAACCACCCCACCCCTTGGCCCCGCAATTAGACAATTATTATTGTCTATTATTATCTTATATAGTGCTCAGCTACCCACACTGGTTTTCTGACGCTTCACCAACAGGTCAGATCTAGCACGGTATTACCGAATCTAAACATCCAGGTCTTCGGATGTTTGCCCCTGGACAATGCAGGGAAATAAGGCACATTTCCAATTGTTAGGCAAGGCAGGGGTGTTTTTGACAAACTATTGAGTCCAAAATATCATGTGGACAAAATATTGTGTCAAGAATATTGAGGACAAGAATATCGTGAAGGTAAGTGTCTATTTGTACACATAGTTTTACTATGCCTAATTCACACATATGTAACTTTATGAGATATATGTATTGACATATATATATATATATATATATGTATGTGTGTGTATATGTATATATATATATATATATATATATATATATATATATATATATCATCAAGACACATAGATGTGGAGTGAAGAACAGTAAATCTACAATTACCTATTTGCACTTACCCTCTCGATATTCTGATCCCCTGTATTTTTTGAAACAACATTCTGTCGACATGATAATTTTGTCCTCAGTATTTTTTCAGTAATCCCAAGTCAGGGGATGGCAATATTCCCTAGGTAGTGGAGAGGACCCACAGGGACCCACTGTTGCCCGTGAGGCAAGGCTAGAGGGTCAAGTTACATCAAGGCTGTGGTTAGCTGGACCACCACTTCTTAAAAAGTTCCCTCCCACCTAGAAGCAGGTCAGGAGGCCAGGGTTGGACTGGGACAGAAAATAAGCCTTTCAGACAAGCTTTTTGGGCACTGATTGATTGCCCTATAGGCCAGTCTGACCCTGCAGGACGCTGATGGCTGATTTTACCCCTTTCAATCCTTAGGAAAAGCCAGGAAGGGTTCAGTTGATTCTCCCACCCTTACAGGCTGGGGTGTATTTGAAGCCCCACCTGGGGGCTGGGGTGAAGACGTTTTTTGGTTTTGAGAGCTATTCTGGAACAGATATACATAAGTGGGGGCGAATTATGCATAGTGGAGCACCAACTTCCATGTAGTGCATTTTTTAACTATTTGTCTCTTAGGTACACGTTGGTATAACTGGGGATTGAATGTCAACTGAACATGCACCTGTGAGAGGTTAAAGAATGTTAGCCTTAGCGTAACGGTAACAGATGCTGGCAATTTGATATAATACTAACTTTGCCTTCAGGTTGTGCCCTCTGATGTGTAAAGCTTTATTTCCATACTTAGCGTCTGAGGCCGACATTTCTGATTAGCTTACTCACTCTAACTGTTTGAAGGTCATCTGCAAAAAGTCTCACAATTTCAAAATCCTGCACCTGTGTAGCGCCTTCCTTTAATTTTCATAACATGATTTATCAGAGCCCTGTATAATGAAAACCTACACATTTGTATCATGTCTCTGCTTTTGCAGAATATACTCCTGGAGGGTGCTGGGAGATTATCTTGTTGCTCGACTCTGTGATTCACAGATATATATTTTCTTTTAATAATAATCGTTTTTATACTTCAAATTGGTGTGTGGGTAGACTTTTCTTCGACACTCCTAAGTGGTGCAGGCACATTTTTATGAATTTAATTGATTGTGCTGTAATTCGTGTCTGAAGATCCCAACCAATTACGAAGCAAGCAGCACTCCCACTGCACTCGTACATTTTGCCTTTTAACTCTGAAACAGATGGATGAAAAATCACCAAGCAAAAAACATGGTAGCAGATGGCAGATAGACTACAGTGCCATTGACATTTAGTGAAATTTCTTTCAAGAGTTTTGGACGAATGCGGAGAGGATGCTTGCATTTGAAGCACTGGACAGAGTTATAGCAAATTTGGCACAGCCCTGTCTTGATTTTTGACTGCATTGTCGTCCAAGTTTGGAGAAAATTGGTCTAGAAGGAGTCAAAGTTATTAAAATGTACAATAAAGGGATTTCAAGTGGAGAGAAATCTCAACATTAACTAAAGAATGCACCTGCACCTCTGGAATATGTATGTACAGTGGAACACATGTGTCTCTGTAGCTAAGTTTGACTGCTAACTCCACAAGTAATCTGATTTTTGTACCTTCTATAACTGTTCACCTCCTTGACCAATATACACCAAACTTGAGGAAAACATATTTAGGAGAAAACTTGGCGTATGCCAAATGGGGTGAATATCTGGCTTTAAAAGTCATTGGGGGAATGGTGTCAATCCCAAACCCATTTTTATTTTGTTCATGCATAACTCCAAAACCACTGAATTGATGGTGTTGGGACAAGAATGCCCCTTTCATATACACCAGAGTATAGCCCTGCCACAGTGGTGTAACAAAGGCCAGTGCAGCCCCTGCTGTGCAGGGGAGGGGGGGAGGGAGTGCCCTCAGCACAGCAACTGGCCAGAGTGAGTCCAGAGGGGGGGCCCCCTCCATGTTATATGCAGGGGGCCCCCTCCAGTTTCGTTACGCCACTGATCTGCCATGAGGACCCAATTACTTGCAAAACTGGCATTCTGACTTTTCTGGTGACCTTGCAATCACACTAACATAGCATGTCTAGGGGCCTGATTTAAGGAAAGTGGTGCTGCACCCAGTGCAGCGCCACTTTCCTTGCGTCCGTTAGTGCCCCCTAACGCCACCATGTGTGCGCCATATCTAAGATACGGCGCACCATGGCTGTAGTTAGTGAAACTAGCGTCAACATTTTTTACGCTAGTTTGGAGCTTTGCAGGACTAGCGTAAAAAATGATGACGCTAATCCTGAAAAGCCCATTGAGACCTATTGAAAACAATGGTATGTCTCCTTCTAACACCTTCTCTGGGTAGGCATTAAAAGTGATCTCTTAGATTTCATTGAGCCATATTTTCCACTCCGTCTAACGGGGAAACGTCCCCTTTGCATACATTATTCCTGGCGCAGGCATAATGTAGAACAAAGGGTTACAAAGTGGCACAATGCATGCATTGCGCCACTTTGTAAATCTGGCGTGGCGATTTTTCTGATGACTGCTTTGGGAGGACTAATGACAGCAGGTGCAGAGATCTCAAACTTCATTGTTCCTCCGTTTTGGCTACTCCTTCTTTGAGGCAGCATCATTGACACCTCCTGAGAGCCATCACCTTGTACAAAGCCTGTGTTTGAGCTCCAGTCTGGAAATAACAATTGAAAGGGAACCATCGCAGACAAGTTCCAGGGCCTTTGACAGAGGATCCAAATCCTTTCCCGGAAAAAAGGAGCATAAAAATAGTACTCAAACTACTCCAATTTGTTACAATTCCAAGTACTTGGCAAAAGAAAAGAGTGCTTTGCAAAGTACTCAAAAAACAGCTGCGTGACCATGGTTGGTATCTGTATGACAGCTAGTCTCCCAGAGGCGAGGGGACATCACCTTAAGTCTACAATTTATTGGAGAAGTTGAGGGTTGGCCCAACAGTTAGAAGCCTGCCTACCTGTTCAGTGAGGGAAAGAGAGGGCCTGGTTTCCAGGAGGAAGGATTCTCCAGGAGGAAAAGCCTGTTATGTTCCCAGTGTGTGGAATAGTCGGAATTATCTTAGAGCCTTGAGAGAGCAAAGCCACTGTCAACCCAAGCTGTGAAGTGTGCCTGGTCTCCCAGTGCTGTTCCTTTTGTGAGCTTTGTAAAGAAGCTACCCATCAGAATGTTGTGCTGTGTGGAATTCCTATTACAGGCCTTGAAGTACTGGTGTTGCCTGCCTGTGGTGCTCACATGTGAGGAACTACCTGCACTGGCCTGGAGGACACAACAGCCTAAAACGAGCGCCTGACTGTATTGGCCCAAAGATTGCAAGGTCCAAAGATGAACGTCCACCTGCAGAAGCCCAAAGGCTACAACAGCTGAATACGAGCACCCGCTGAGCATACCTATTGTGCTATTCAACATAAGTGGCCAAGGGAGGAGTGTGATCACCATCACGACACTGGCAGGACATGTTCGCTGAATGCACCAACCAGTGCCACTGATACAAAAATCTGTTGAGCACCCAATGCAAGATTAAACTCGCATAAACTAAAAAGCTATGCCTAATTCGTGCAAAGGTTAAACCTGCTGCTAGAGTGCTAAACTTTGTCATTATGAACTATGTGGGTATAAGGACTTTTGAATTGACGAACTATCCATTAGGGCAATTGATAGTGATTTGCACCTGTGCCTCATCAATGCCTACCTTTAACTTTGCCTTTATTACCATGGACACCTGGGGCTTCCTATGAGGGAAAGATGGCACTGTAAACAGTGTAGCACTTCACTAGAATTCATAACTTAACGATCCATGGAGTGTGTAGTATTTGCTTTATTGTGAGATCAAAGTACTATCTTTTTGTCAAACAGAATTTGTTTTAACTCTTTGCTCCCTCTCTTACCAATAAGTGTAAATAACCAAAGAAGAAAAATAACCTCTTCCTTCCCCTCAGTTGGGTCTTCCTATCACCGGACTTAGGTAGGAGAGGATCTTTGGGCCACATGTACAAAGCGTTTTGGTGTTCGCAAATGGGCCGATTCACATAATCGCCTGTTTGCGAATGCAAAAAAGCTTTCTGAAATGTACAGAGCCCTTTTTGTGAATTGATCACCTATAACCAAATCACAAATTGGGATTGTGATTCGGTATTAGGGAGGGGCCTGTGTATGGCGTACCTTGCTAATCCTGAATGGCAGTGGTATGTAAGAATGTTTTGCGACTGAAATGCGGCCACAAAACAATTGCATTGTACCACCTACTTCAAGCAGGTGGTAACCCATTCACAAATGGGAAGGGGTTCTTAAAGGGACCCCTTCCCTTTTGTGAATGTTCGTCAAAACATTTTTTTAGGAGCAAGCAGTGATCCCACGGACCACTGCCTACTCTTAAAAAAATGAAAAGAAAACTTCTCATTTGTCTTTTTTAAATGCATCCTGTTTTCCTTTACTGAAAACGGGCTGAATTAAAAAAGAAAAAGAATGCTTTGTTGAAAAGCAATCACCGACATGGTGGTCTGCTGACCCCGGTAGACTATAAACCTGTGATTTTTGTGATTCCAATGAGTCTCAAACCGAGACCTACCTCACTTAGGGGCATATTTACAAGCCCCTAGCACCACCGGAGTGTCACTGTTTGTGACGCTCTGGTGGCGCTGTGCCCTACACCATATTTACATGATGACGTTAAGCCACATTTTGTGGATTAACGCCACCTTGTAAATATGGGCCCCCAATGTAGTTTTCTGAGGCAGAGGGGCGTGTGATGGGTGTTGCTGTGGGAGTACCCATGCAATGCCCATTGCTTTTTGACACTGCCCCAAATTTACAAGGAAACGTCAATCTGAAGCAGCGCCAAAAACGTCACCCCAGGGGTGTATTCTCCAGCACACATAGAAAGAGCAAAGGGCCATTAATGATTGTTTATGTGCAGGAAGGGGTTCCTTCATTAAATAATGAGGATTTGCCTCTTCTATGTGTGCTGCATTCTAAAGCACACATAAGAGTAACAAATCACCATTATTCATTGTTTATGTGCAGGAAGGTACACCTTCCTGCACATAAACAATCATTCCCTGCAACAAAGACACCCTTGCACTAAGGTGCAAGGGTGCCTGCATTGGCGCTAGGCAGTTAAATTTAGTGCCTGCGCCAGGGGAAACACAGGGATGCGCCGTATTTTTGTAAATATGGCTCATCCCTGTGTTTCTGAAGTGACGCAGTGCGGCGCTGCCAATTGTGGCACAGTGTTGTGCCACTTTCTCGTAAATATGTCCACTTGGGGCATATTTGCAAGCCCCTTGCGCCCCCTAGTGCTGCTGTAGCATCATTGTTTTTTTAGACGCTAAACAGGCCTTCACCTTGGGCCATATTTACAAAGTAGTGCAAAGCTAGCATTGCGCCACTTTGTAAAACCCTTGTACCACATTATACCTGCATCAGGTATAATGTATGCAAGGGGGGCTTTCCCCCACAGGGAGGCTAAAAAAATGGCACAGTAAAATGTACAAGATTTCACTGCTCTATTTTAGCGTCATTTTTTAACACCTGCCCAGGGCAGGCATTAAAGTGTCGCTAGTGTTATATTCTACGGGCCTCCCCGAGGTTTGCAGGACTAGCACCAACATTTTTGGCCCTAGTCCAGCAAAGCACCACAACTGCATCAAAAATGTTGGCGCAGTTGTGCTAACGAGCACCATGGTGCGCTGTATTGTAAATACAGTGCTACCATGGTGTTGTTAGGGGGGCATAGGGCAGCGCAAGGAAACTGGTGCAACGGAGCCAATACGCCAGTTCCTTGTAAAGATGCCCCTTATATTCAAGAGGTAGGTCTATTTATGACCCACTGGGACTCGGAAAATGTGTAAAACACACATTTGTACATGGGTCTTTGCGATTACCAAATAGCGAATCACAAACATTCGCTATTTGGTAATTGCAAACACTTACCTTTGTACAAGTGGCCCTAAATCCAGTAGGCTCATATTTCACAACAGTCCCATACAGTATAAGTCGCTCTCCCCTGTCGCACATCAAAGGCAGGAGGCGATAGTCCCAGCTGACCAAAGCTTGTGTCTCGTAAAATAAACTCTATGGAGGTATTTCAACTGTATGAGGCGTAGCCTTGTAGTAATTTCTCAGTGTCTCAGGGATTCTCTGGCTTCCATCCACTCCTTGTCATCAAGGGCTCCCAGGCCTCATTCTCATGCATTAAGCAAGCGCTGTAAAGTGTCAGGCATGTGGTGTATCAATGAGCGGTAAATCTGAGTTATTTTGTGGTCCCACAGGTTTCCAAGGAGTTATTTTGCTTCTTGGGGGTTGCATTCAGGAAGTTCCTCTAGTCCTGTTATATATGGTGCCAGGTCATGCCAGAGACGGAGAAAGAGGTAGAACTGGCTGCAGTGTAGATTTATTTTGCTCTGGGTATCTGGGTATCATTTCAATGTGATATCGTCCATTATGCCCCCCAGGGTGAAAATACCACTGGTGTCCCATTTATAAAAACCTTCCACCGCTGCCACTTGGTGCAGTATTGAACCCACTCACAGTGTAGTCTGTTCTGTGAGCTTCTGGCTCCACTCTATTGCCTTTAGAGTGATTTCCCATATTCGCAGCACCATCTCTGTCGCCAGAGGAAGGAGAGTTCAATCAATCAATCAATCAATCAGTAATTTGTTAAGCGTGCTACTCACCTGGAAGGGTCTCAAGGCGCTGGGGTGGGGGGGTGGTGCTTGCTACTGCTCGAAGAACCAGGTCTTGAGGCACTTCCTGAAGGTCAGGAGGTCTTGGGTCAGACATAGGTTGACGGGGAGGGAATTCCAGGTTTTGGCAGCAAGGTGGGAGAAGGATCTGCCGCCGGTTATGGTCCGGTGGATGCGGGGGACGGCAGTGAGGGCGAGGTTGGCGGAGCGGAGCTGGCGTGTCGGGATGTGGCAGTTGAGACTCTCGTTGAGGTAGGCAGGTCCGGCGTCGTGGAGAGCCTTGTGAACGGGGATCAGGAGTTTGAAGATGATCCTTTTGTTGACAGGGAGCCAGTGGAGGTCTCTGAGGTGGGCTGAGATGTGTTTGTGGTGAGGGAGGTTGAGGATGACTCGTGCTGAGGCATTCTGGATGCGCTGAAGTTTCATCTGGAGCTTGGCTGTTGTTCCCGCGTAGAGAGCGTTGCCGTAGTCTAGTCTGCTGCTAACGAGTGTGTGGGTGACATTTCTTCTGGTTTCAACGGGGAGAAAGAGGTAGAACTGGCTGCAGTGTAGATTTAATTTGCTCTGGGTATCCCGGTATCATTACAATGTGATATCGTCCATTATGCCCCCCACGGTGAAAATACCACTGGTTTCCCATTTATAAAAACCTTCCACCGCTGCCACTTGGCATTGAACCCACTCACAGTGTAGTCTGTTCTGTGAGCTTCTGGCTCCACTCCTTTGCCTTTAGAGTGATTTCCCATATTCGCAGCACCATCTCTGTCGCCAGAGGAAGGAGAGTTCAATCAATCAATCAATCAGTAATTTGTCAAGCGTGCTACTCACCTGGAAAGGTCTCAAGGCGCTGGTGTGGGGGGGTGGGGCGTGCTACTGCTTGAACAGCCATGTCTTGAGGCGCTTCCTGAAGGTCAGGAAGTCCTGGGTCAGACGTAGGTTGACGGGGAGGGAGTTCCAGGTTTTGGCGGCAAGGTGGGAAAAGGATCTGCCGCCGGTTATGGTCTGGTGGATGCGGGGGGACGGTAGGGAGGGCGAGGTTGGCGGAGCGGAGCTGGCGTGTTGGGATGTGGAAGTTGGGACTCTCATTGAGGTAGGCAGGTCCGGCGTCATGGAGAGCCTTGTAAATGTGGATCACGAGTTTGAAGATGATCCTTTTGTTGACGGGGAGCCAGTGGAGGTATCTGAGGTGGGCTGAGATGTGTTCGTGGCGAGGGAGGTTGAGGATGAGTCGTACTGAGGCATTCTGGGTGCGCTGAAGTTTCATCTGGAGCTTGGCTGTTGTTCCCACGTAGAGAGCATTGTCGTAGTCCAGTCTGCTTCTAACGAGTGCGTGGGTGACCGTTCTTCTACTTTCAACGGGGATCCATCTGAAGGTCTTGCAAAGCAGGCGAAGAGTGCTAAAGCATGAGGATGTGATGGTGTTGACTTGCTGGGTCATGGAGAGCGATGAGTCCAGCATGAAGCCGAGGTTGCGTGCGTGGGTGGTGGGCGTTGAGGCAGATCCCAGAGTGGCAGGCCACCAGGAGTCGTCCCATGCTGATCTGTTGGAGCCGAAGATGATGATCTTGTTCTTCACCGAGTTCAGTTTGAGGCGGCTTGCCTCCATCCAGTTGGCGATGGCGTGAAGTCCGGTGTGGAGTTTGGTCTTGGTGGTTGCGGGGTCCTTCTTGAGAGGATGAGCTGGGTGTCATCCGCGTAGGAGACGATGTTAAGGCCGTGGGATCGGACGTTGTTGGCGAGCAGTGCCATGTAGACATTGAAGAGGGTGGGGCTGAGTGAGGAACCCTGGGGGACTCTGCAGATGGTCATGGTGGTTTTTGACAGGAACGGGGGGAGATGGACTCTTTGGGTTCTGCCAGAGAGGAAGGATGGGAGCCAATCCAGTGCTCTGTGGCGGATTCCGGCATCGTGAGGTGTGTGCGAAGGGTGTGGTGACAGACAGTGTTGAAGGCTGCGGAAAGGTCAAGGTGGATGAGGGCAACAGTTTCACCTTTGTTGAGCCTGCTCCTGATGTCGTCGGTGCGAGCGATAAGGGCGGTCTCGTTGCTGTGGTTCTTGCGGAAGCCAGACTAGGAGATGTCGAGTAGGCTGTTGTCCTCCAAGAAGCGAGATCGTTGGTTGTTGACTATCTTCTTGATGACCTTCGCAGAGAAGGGGAGTAGAGAGATGGGCCGGTAGTTTTTTAGGTCTTCTGGGTCGGCTTTGGGCTTTTTGAGCAGGGTGTTGACTTCAGCGTGTTTCCAGCTCTCCGGGAAGATGGTGGTCTTGAAGGAGCTGTTGATGATGGTCCGGAGCTGGGGAGCGATGATTTGGCTGGCTTTATTGAAGACGTGGTGAGGGCAAGGGTCGGCGGGTGAACCGGAGTGGATGGTGCTCATGGTCTTGGTGGTTTCCTCATCATTGGTGGGGGTCCAGGCAGTCAGGATGTTGGTGTGGATGGGTGCGTCGTGGTCGGCCTTGGCAGTGGTGGTGGTGGGGGACAGTGGTGCGAAGCTGCCATGGATGTCTGTGATCTTGCGGTGAAAAAAGGTGGGTGGGAATCGCAGAGGTCTTGCAAGTGGGGGGGTGGGCAGAGCAGGACTTGGGGTTGGTGAGTTCCTTGATGATGCTGGAGAGCTCCTTGCTGTTGTGTGCGTTGTTGTCAATTCATTCCTTGTAGAAAGATCTTTTGGTGATCCGGATGAGCTAGTGATGTTTGCGGATGGTGGATTTGAGGGTGGCGTGGTTGCTTTCTGTTTGTTCTCTGCTTTTCGGCATTCCCGTTTGGAGGCCTGAAGGTTTGCGGTGAACCAGGGAGCTTTTTTGTTGGTGCGGGTGTTGGTGGTTTTCCTGAGTGGAGCGAGGGTGTTGGTGCAGTCGTCGAGCCATTGCTTGAGGTTGAGGGCGGCGGTGTTGGGGTTGTTGGTGTTGGGTGGTGGGACGTGGGCAAGGTTGGAGATCAGTTGGTCCTTGGAGATCTTGTTCCACTTGCGGTGAGGGATTCAATGCTGTTGGTGGTGGGTTTCTGGAAGGAAAAATTGACCCATCGGTGGTCGGTCCAGTGGAGTTCGGTGGTGTGGGTGAAGGTGATGTGGCTGCTGGTGGAAAAGATGACGTTGAGTGTGTGGCCGACTGAGTGGGAGGGCGTGGTGACAAGTTGCTTGAGGCCGAGGTTGACGAGGTTGTCCAGTAGGGCTGAGGAGTTGCTGTCGCCGGTGTTCTCCAGGTGAAAATTCAGCTCGCCGAGGAGCATGTAGTCCATGGAGGCGAGGGCGCGGGTGCTGATTGTGTTGGCGATGGCGTCGCAGAATTGTGGGTGGGGGCCCAGGTGTCTGTAGATGAGGGTCCCTCTCAGGGTGGTGTTGGCGTTGACATATATCTGGAAGTGCAGGAGTTCAGCGGTATCTAGGGCATCGTGGGTGTCGGTTGAGATCCTGATGGAGCTCCTGTGGATTATGGCGGTTCCTCCTCCTGGTTTGTTGGTGTGGTTTCTTCGGGTGATTTTGTAGCCCTCAGGGATGGCTATGGCGATGTCAGGTTCCGATGAGGGGTTCATCCAGGTCTCGGTGAGGAAGACTATGTTTGGGGAGGTTGATGTGAACAGGTCCCAGAGTTCGACGGCGTGCTTGTGGATGGAGCGGGTGTTGAGGAGGATGCTGCTGAGGTGGTTGAGGTGGGTGGCATTGTTGTGGTGCTTGGTGGCTTGAGCGCAGGTGAAGTTGCACGTCCGGCATGAGAAGGGTCCATGGGTGTACCTAAGGGAGGTCTTGATGCAGGCGATGGGGCGGCCAGGGTTGAGTGCGTGGAGTTCTTTGGCGGTGTAGCAGTGTCTGGTGGTGTGGGGGTGCCTGGGACAGGGGGACTGGTGCTAGACGTGGTCCAGGTGCGGACAGGTGCAGACGGGCTTGCCTCTGGCGCGCCAGTAGCACTCCCGCTGCACACGGCCGCACATCGGCTGCCATTAAGAAGTGGAGGTGGGAGGGAGGAGCAGCCGGGAGGTGGGGAGCAGTGACAAATGGGGGCACGAGGGGGGCAGCGCCGCAGAGGACACAGCTACTGGTACGGGAGGAAGGCAAAAACCGTCAAAAAGTTCAAAAATTAAAAAAAAGGTAATAACACAGAGTCAAAACAGGAAAGGCACAAGACAGAGTCAGAAAAAAACAGAAAAAGGCACAGAAGGAGATAAAAACGGCACAAAAACACAGAGACAAATTACAGGACACACACACACAATACTTACGGCAATCGCTAGACACCAAGGATGAGGTGCAGACGGGTGCCTGCGGGTGGCGGAGGGCCTCGAACTCGCAGCAGCAGCGAGGGCGGGGTCAGGGCACGGAGGCAGGCTGGTCGAGCTGCTTAGCGTGTCGAGTAATGCTTGGCCTTAAGATAGGTCAGGGGTCACTCTCAGCACCGCGCAGCGGGCGCCATTAAGAAGGGGAGGTGGGAGGGAGGAGCAGCTGGGAGGCGGGGAGCGGTGGCAAATGGGGGTGCGAGGGGGGAAGGGCTGCAGGGGACGCAGCGTTTGGGATGGGAGGAAGGCAAAAACCAGCGAAAAGGTTAGACATTTTAAAAAGGCAATAAAACAGAGTCAAAACAGGAAAGGCACAAGATAGAGTCAGAAAAAAACAGAAAAAGGCACAGAAGGAGATAAAAACGGCACAAAAACACAGAGACAAATTACAGGACACACACACACAATACTTACGGCAATCACTAGACACCAGGGATGAGGCGCAGGTGGGTGCCTGCAGGTGGCGGAGGGCCTCGAACTCGCAGCAGCAGCAGCGAGGGGGGGGGGTCGGGGCACGGAGGCAGCCTGGTCGAGCTGCTCAGCGTGTCGAGTGATGCCTGGCCTTAAGACAGGTCAGGGGTCACTCTCAGCACTGCGCAGCGGGTGCCGTTAAGAAGGGGAGGTGGAAGGGAGGAGCAGCTGGGAGGCGGGGAGCGGTGGCAAATGGGGGCGCGAGGGGGGAAGGGCTGCAGGGGACGCAGCGTTTGGGTTGGGAGGAAGGTAAAAACCAGCGAAAAGGTTGGAAATTTTAAAAAGGCAATAAAACAGGGTCAAAACAGGAAAGGCACAAGATAGAGTCAGAAAAAACAGAAAAAGGCACAGAAGGAGGTAAAAATGGCACAAAAACACAGAGACAAATTACAGGACACACACACAATACTTACGGCAACCACTAGACACCAGGGATGAGGCACAGGTGGGTGCCTGCGGGTGGTGGAGGGCCTCGAACTCGCGGCAGCAGCGAGGGCGGGGTCGGGGGCACGGAAGCAGGCTGGAGAAGCAGCTCAGCGTGTCGAGTGATGCCTGGCCTTAAGACAGGTCAGGGGTCACTCTCAGCACCGCGCAGCGGCTGCCATTAAGAAGGAGAGGTGGGAGGGAGGAGCATCTGGGAGGCGGGAGGCGGGAGGCATGGAGCGTTGGCAAATGGAGGTGCGAGGGGGGTAGGGCCGCAGTGGATGCAGCGGCTGGGACGGGAGGAAGGCAAAAACTGGCAAAATGGTCAGAAATTTAAAAAAGGCAATAAAAGAAAGTCAAAACAGGAAAGGCAGAAGACAGAGTCAGAAAAAACAGAAAAAGGCAAAGAAGGAGGTAAAAACGGCACAAAAACACAGAGACAAATTACAGGACACACACACAATACTTACGGCAACCACTAGACACCAGGGATGAGGCGCAGGCGGGTGCCTGCGGGTGGTGGAGGGCCTCGAACTCGCGGCAGCAGCGAGGGTAGGGTCGGGGGCACAGAAGCAGGCTGGTGGAGCTGCTCAGCGTGTCAAGTGATGCCTGGCCTTAAGACAGGTCAGGGGTTGTTCAAGTTCACATTTCCTGATGTATAATGTTGTATCAGGGTGCTGTGAAGTGCCCATTTTTCTGATGCATACGAGGGGTCACTTTGCATATCATACCATCACTCATTAAAGTTCACCAGGGGGGATGCCTGGTAGTATGATTCAATATTGGCTGCTGCTATCCCCCATTCATAGTAGACTTAAAGCAACTGTTAAATGCTATGTTAGGAGGGGCCTTGGTTGCACAAGAAGGTACGTACCATAGATTACACTCTCTGGAAAAAGGAACGTGGCAGGGAGTATGGGTAGTTTGTAGCTTAAAAAGGAATCTAGACAGTGAGACCATTCTGGACATGGCCGAATGACCCATGAGGGACAAAGGAAGTGCAGACCATGCCTCAATGTCAACCGCCAATGTATCCAGGAGCGGTTGAATAGCCATGTCCCAGGCTATTGAGGCATTTAGGACGATATGTGCTCCCAGATATTTGAAGCTGCATGTGACCTCATGGACACAGATGCCCGTGTCAGACTCTGGGGAGGATAAATTGTATTGATTGAGGACTTACTTAGGTTCATAGAAAGACTTCAGGTCTTGACGAGGTTCCAGAAAATCTGCTGTTTCTGTGGGCCTGAATTCTCGGTATTGGTCAAAACAATCAGTGCATTATTGACATACAGTGCAATCTTATCTGAGACCCCTGTCCCTCATTCAAATGCCTGCACCTGTGCATCTACACGCAGCCATTCTGCCAGTGGCTATATAGCTGTGGCGGAGACAGTGGGCATCCCTGCCCCTGTCTTGCCAGATACTGAAGGAACCAAAGTCCCTGTACTGGCTCAAAAGTAAGCTGAGAGTTTGATGTATAGGAGTTGTATATAGGTGATAAAGATGGACCCAAAGTTAAGTCTGTGGAGGAGGGTAAACAGGTACCTCCAGTCCATCATGTCGAATGCCTTTTCTATATCTGCCAGCAGTTCATGGTGTGTTGCATGATTGGCATAAGTGGGTCAGTGAAATAAAAGCCAAGTCTTCTTATGCCCTTAAGCAGTTCAGGATAACAGAGCGACTCCATTAAGAGTGTTCTATCCAACTTAAGCTATACTAGTCTGATTTGACAGAGAAGGATCCACAGAAACTTGCAGTGTTGGTTGACAAGCAGTTATTTAACAGGATTAATAAACGGCTGGAGCATATTTCTAATCCAAAAGGAGAGAAAACCTCTTAACAGACTGGTTCAAACTGCAGGTTGAGCTCCAGGGCAAAATACTAGAGATCAAGAGAGGACACAGTCAGGAAGGGAATTAGGTGCAAGTCAGGAACACATGGGTAAAGGAGGATAAGGAGGTTCCTCAAAGCCCAAAGTGTTGACTTGTTAGAGGTGTCACAAGGACCAGCAGTATAAAGGGACTGTCAGGAGAAAGACCATATGCTGACTGCACCCATTATAGCAAATGTGTTGTCTCTGGAAGCATGGAGTGAGGGCCCCATGGCATTCGGCCTAGCAGTAATGTACATTTGGGAAAGGAACCAAAATGTTCTTGAGAATATCCATTTGAATACCCTAGGTTCTGTTTGTGAAGCAGGCATCAGTGAGAGGAAAGTTCCTGCCCGAAGCTTACAGGACTATGGTTGAGAGAAAGTGTCTCAAACATAAGGCTATTCCCCTTGGCATCAGTGGCATAGGTTTGGTAGCTAGTGGGGAGGACATGGTGTACCTGGTTACCCAAATGGATCCTGGATGTCTCTTGAGCATTGACTTGAGTGCTTCTGGTCTAGTAACAGGACCAGAAAGCTACATACTGTGAACCAAATCAGATATTTGGAGCAGAGCACAGGATGCACTTCAAGCTCATCAAAAGACTGGGACCATCTCAGATTTTCCTGGACCAGAGAAGGGCAGTGAGCAGATCATGACAGACTTGTAGTGCTCATAGCCCTACCTCACAGGGGGAGAAAAAAAAGGCAGTTGAAGTGGACCTGGTGTTGGAGCCTGCATCACTGCCAGATCTGCAGGGTTTGCTAGCTGCCAGAAGACAAACCCAGGAGAACTTCTGCCAGACACCAGTTGTGAGCTCTACACTTGTGTAACTATGGAAGGAAGCTCAGAAACAGGTCAGTGAGTGGTTGGAAAGCATATGCTGGCTGGAAGGATTGACTGCTGTATGGAGAGCCAGTAAATCCTGAGCCAGGAGCTAACAAGAGGCTAGAGAGTCTCCTAGTGCACAGGAACATTTTGTTCTCACTGACCCATTGAAGTGCCTTTAGTAGGTCACCAAGATATAAAGAAGCCCTCGGATAATTGAACTCTTTATTCTATTGGCCAAGATGTGTGCAGCCACAGAAAGGTTCTATAGGACCTTTTGCACCTGTCATTTGAGTAGTAAGTTTGGAGGAATGACCAAGGCAGTGTCAATGCCACTGTCAGTAGTAGGTGTTCCATTTGTGTGGGTGGGATTTGATACCGTTGTTCCAGTTTGACCCACCTCAGTTTCAGGCGACAAATATATCATGCCACCAAGCGTCCAAAGGCAGTACCACTGATGAACACAACTGCTAGGGTACTAGTTATGCCACTCCTAGGTATCTTTATGTGGGTTGGATTTCCTCAAAACTGTGATTTCCACTGGGAAAGAAACTTTGGGGCATATGTACAAGCCCCCTGTTCCTCCTTGCGCCACATTAGAGTCATTTTTTTAATGTTAATGTGGCATTAGGTAGGCATTTCTGATGTGCCATATTTACAAAGTGGCGCAATGCTTGTATTGCGCCACTTTGTAACCTCTTGGGCCACATTATGCCTGCGCTGTGTATAATGTATGAAAGCAGGGGGGTGTTCTGGTGCTGGGAAGCCAGAAAAAATGGTGCAGAGAAATTTACAAGATTTCACTGCACCAGTTTTTGCATCATTTTTAATGCCTGCTCTTAGCAAGCATTAAAATAACGCACCAATTATGTTCAATGGGCCTCCTTGTGCTCTGCTGCACTAGTGTCAAACTTTTTTTACGCTAGCCTAGCAAAGCGCCACAATAACGCAAAAAGTTTTGACGATATTGTGCTAACGACTGCCATTGTGCACCGTATTGTAAATACAGTGCAACCATGATGTCGTTATGTGCAGGGGAGAGGGGGACACAAGAAAAGTGGTGCATCATTTATGATGCGCCACTTTCCTGTAAATTGCCCCTTTATCTCCTCTTATGTAAGAGAGATGTGAGAGCAAGCTGGTGTGACCTACTACTTCTCTTTGACGTACCACTGGTTTGGTGGAACAATTTAACAAGACCCTTAAGAGTATGATGGAAATTCTTCCAGATAACCCTAGTGATAAGTGGGGTGTTCTTCTTCCATGCCTCTGATTCTCCTACAGAGAAATTCCACAGAAGGGAGTTGGGTTCATTCCACTTGAACTTCCGTTTGGGTACCCACTCCTCTTAGTCTGAAAAGGTTGGGAAAAGAACTTCCGAATCAGCCAGAAGAATATGGTGGACTAAGTGATTGGCCTCAAGACATTGATGGCACAATACATGAGTCCGATAAAGAAACCTTTTCAGGCAAATCACAAGCTGACAAAGGAGGGGTATGACTAGAAAGTGATACCTACTGGGTACCAGGAAGGGCAGGCGGCGTTGGTGCTGAAGCACATTTGAGTGTTGGAGAATAAGTAGTGTTGGCTGAACAAGTAAGTGCAAAACGTTTCTGAAGTGAACTGCTTGGTGGACACAGATACCACATGGGGGCCAAGAGGGTGTTAGATGTGAACTGGCCAAAGCCATACCTCTGAAAAGATTTTACCATACATATCCTTGCAATGACACACAAGGTTGAGGAGTATATTGAACCATTTTGTTACCTATTTCACAGTGATGAGAAGGGTGCGTCTGTAGAATGGGTTCTAATTGCCCCTAAATTGACTCCTGCACAACCGGAACAGCATGGAGAGGTAAAGGAATTATTTTCCCATCTCTTCTCTCTGACCCCACAACTTTGTATGGACAACATTGATACGCTTTATAACTTGCCAGCAAAGCACAATATTTATGAGATGTTAAACTGAGTTCAAGAATGCATCAAAGAAGATATTCCTAAAATGTTGGGATTAAGAGTGATCGAGCTTTCCCATAGTCCTGCAGGCTAGTCCAGTAGGTTTGATACACAAGTAAGGATTCAAAGACATGCACATTTGTGTGGACTACTGGGTCCTCAATTAGGTAGCCAGGATGTATGCACACCAGATTCCCTGAGCTGATGAGCTGGTGGACCAGATAGGTGCTGCTTGCTTCTTGGTTATCTTTGACCTATCTATTCGCTATTGAAGATTGCATTGGTACCTACTGTCAAGAATGCTCCTGCCACTTTTCAGCAAATGGTGAACTATGTTCTGCCAGGGCTGGAAAATGTCTGTGTGGTCTATCTTAAAGACATTGGTTATTTAGTAGTCCCTTGGAGGACCACCTGAAGCACCTAGATAGGTGTTTGCCAAGGTGCAGGGAGCACAACCGACCAGTCAGGCAACCAAGTGCCAGTTGGGGCACTCCTCTATAGGGTTCCTTGGTCATCAGGTATGCAACAGGAAGATCAGGCTGTTAGGTTCCAATGACCAATTTGTAGTAGTGTGATTTCCCAGTCGGAAATCACAGTTTTCGGCAATCCAACCCTCAGAAAATGGGTACAATGAAATGTAGGTTCTCTACACCTGGCTGTCATCGATTCTCTTGCAGCCATAACCAGAGACAGACAAAAAAAGAGGCCCTATCTAGAAACAACTCCACCATGAACAACAGAAACTGCAGTCCCAGCCCTCAACCCAACCAGCCACCAAATGGCAAGGCTCAGCAAAAACTAATCAGCTGTCTTTTTCTAACAAGGCACTCATGGAATTCCTAAAGGTTGTGCTGACTAACTCCACATCTATCCTGCATCCACACGAATGCAGGTAACATAGTTCTACTGTCTGTAAAAGCTATCCTCATCCTCCAGCTTGTGTCACGCTAAACTAGGGATATCCAAAATGAATCTCCATAGTTCCAGCACATCGAGTTCTGCTGACACACAGATGCTACACATGGACTGCACATGAACACATAATTGACATGCATGAGGAATATCAGTGCAGGGTTTGGGGACTCACATAGCAGTGGACCTTTATGTGAAAGGGGTCAGTAGACCACCTTCTCACTGACAACCAAAATGGACCAGGTCACACTGCGAATTCACAAACACAGTGCACTGCCACCACTGTACCCAGGGTGTGGACACTGCCACCACTGTAGCCAGGGTGTGGACTGCTGTCCATTGCCTACTATGAGGGCACATGCACCCCCTCCAGATCACAGGACAGAGACAGGCCAAGGCCTCAGTACACATGCTGGATTAGCATGTCATCAGGGCCAAGATAAAAGTCATGGCACTAGCTTCCCATGAAGACAGACAATCAGGGCAGCGCTATATGGCTGTTTGCCATGCAGGAGTTATTCTTGTGCCAACAGTCTCCTTAGTAGGGCACAAAGCCGGGATGCAAAATAGGAATGCAGAATTTGCCAGTTTTGCTGATCCGATTACCAGACTTCTCCTTCTCCAAGGTGGAGTAAGCTTCCGGGTTATCTGATCTGAAAGTGGAGTCTGATGCGTTCCCCTGCCCAGTGATCCCACAAGTCCCACACACCCTCGTCTCCTCCTCATTCTGCCACTTTCACTTCAGTTGTTTGTTATAGTTCTGTGGGTTGCCTTTGGTCACAGTGCTTTTTTTTTTGCAGTTGATCAATCATAACGTTTCTCCAACAATTCTCCATAATTTTTTTCATCTTCTACTTACTGGCTCTCACTCCAGTCTCTGCTGCAGCGGGTTCGTCTTTTCTTTTTCTGGGGGGGGGGGGGGGGGGGGGGGGGGGGGGGGGGGGGGGGGGGGTAGTTTGTATCTCTTTCCTTGCTATCCCTACAATCTTCTCAGCTTCTGTTAGCGATATTGTCGAACATTGCTTCTCTCGCCAAGTAAAGAAAATTCTGACGAGGTGTCCTCACTAATATTTCGCCCATTCCTCCATTAGGAAAGACGTCACCAGCCTGAAGGCTTTCCTCTTTTTTTAAAGTGACCTATGAGAGGTCCTGAAATATATGCAGTCACGCCATTGTAGGAGACTATTCCTTCCTGATGTTGTACACTGAGGCAATGAGGTCACCTGTAAGAATCCATCCTAACCCCATGAAAGACACACACAAAGGAACAATTGCATGAGGAATTACACTCCTGCGCTAGCAGCAGTTCGCATGAGAAAAGGTTCATCTCCTGACAATGTTTACCCAATTTTTGCTCCCCTGTTCTCATTTCAAGACTTGTGAGGGTTGTCATGGCTTTCCCTGTGTTGCTATAAGTTTCTGAGGGTGAGTGCATTGTTGCAGTTAGGGCTGAGTGATTTTTTATTCTGTCTACAGCTACAGGTAGGGGAAGAAAATTGGTGAGTGGATCCACTTTAGTTTAGTTAGCTTTTGTACACCACTCGAGAGAGAAAGACAATATGGCACTATCTTCCCGTATATAAACCAATGTGAGATTGTTGACCCACCCACCCCGTTTAGGGTAGTGCATAATGGGATGGGCGGGCAGGAACAATACCTCTCTGAATAGTTTCCCAGCTGCCAAACAGCATAGTCTTACAACAGAGAGTTATTGCTGATTGGTTGAACCCAGCTAACCAGAATTATTAAAAAAAAATGGTGTTTCAGAGTTTCTGATTGGCAACCTTTCACAACAGACAGAGTTTCTAGTTAGTCCATTTAGATTGGTACTGGTGTAGCCATTTAGAATATTCATGGGAGGCCTGAGTCTCTGTGGACCATTCTGCAATTTGATGAGGTATGGCTAACCTGCGAGACATGGACAACTTGGACATGAATTATTTTCCTACTTGCAGCACAGTAACTGACACTTTTTCCCTAGACTAACCATGGACCACATTATTGTGGTTATTCAGAGGAATCTCTGCTCTGGTGGCAGCTTCACAGTTGGTGACCAAGGTTTGATTCCTCATCTCAGGGTTAATGTCTTAATGGCCATGTTCCAGGGTCAATGGATGTGGAGAAGGGCTGATTTAGCTGCCCCGTTGTCCTTTATTGTGATTGACTGACTGCAGTGTATGACACAAAAATATTTTAGGGGTTGATTCGTAATCACAAACAAACATTTCCGGAGCTTAACACCATGGATGCTGTAATCTCGATAACCTATTTGTCAGAACTGTATTTTGATCCAAAAGTTAACCAGATCTTACAACCGTTATTGCCTCCTGTGTTTGATGAGCCTCATGAGGTTCTGATAACATTGAACTGAAGGCATCAGCGGAGGTGAATCCAGGAGCCTATACTTCACTTTCGGGGATCCATATTCCAGTGCACCTTGTCCAGATGGCGTACCTGTTTCCTTTTTTAAACTGAGCATTGATAGCTGGAAGAAACCACTTCAGAAACATTTCTTTGGAGTAATATATCCAGAGACAATACCAGAGTATTGATATTACACCCCATTCACAAAAAGAGTAACCAAGGTGATCCAAATAATTTTAGAACAATAGATCTGCACGACAGTGAAGCAAACATATCCTACTAGAGGAATTTTAGGACTGGGTGATCAACAGAAAAGTCCTATTACTGTAACAGGCCATTTTCTGAAAAGGTTCTGAAACCATGAATAATATTCCAGCGATCAGTCTAATTTTTCAGAATGTCTTCAAGCAAGGAACAGCTCTATATGTTTGTTATCTAGACTTTAGTGTAGATTTCAACAAGGTAAATAACACTACCATGTGGAGAAATCTATTATTCCGTGGAATTCCAACACCTCTGTTTGGGGCAGTTAGAATGCTTCATACCGACAGATGGGTACGAATGAAGACTAGTCAGGGTAGGACAGTGAAATTACAAATGTAACCAAATTGTGGCTTGAATCAGAGATGCATGGTTGTGTCCCTACTATTTAAACTTTACACAGCTGAGCTGGCTCCACCCTTGAGCAAAGAAATAATACTCTCGGCCAAACTAGGCTTTACACACATTTCTGCTCTTCAATATGCTGACAATACTGTGATGCTGGACTGCACACCAATTAGTCTACAAAGAGCCTATCAAGCCTCTAACTATATAATGTACAAAATTATCTTATGCTGACCTTGAAAAAATCTAAGATAATAACATTTTGTAAACCCATAGGTAATTCTACATGGAGGACTGGTGAAGAAAAAGTGATCAGTGTAAAATATACAAGTATCTAGGTGTGTGGCAGAATGAGAAACTAAGCCAAAAAGCCCAATTAGCAGAATTGTGAAATTGACCAAAGGGATTACAACTCAGCTTGCAGAAGTTGTATCATAATCATAGTCTGCACAGTCCAACTGGCTGTTTGAGGATATGAGCAACAGATTTAAGGCACGGGGGTATTCTTCCAACGTGATTAACAATGCACGTACGAGGGCGATGCGTCTCAAAAGATCGGACACACTTTGTTACAAACCTCGACTCAAAGACAACACCATGAGATGTATAGTCAACTATACGAAATCAGCGAAGCTCCTTAAGAAATGTATGAACAAACACTGGGGTATTCTCAAAGCCGATCCCAATCTCAATAAAGTGATTCCCAGAACCCCGATTTTTACATTTAGAAGAGGTAAAACTCTAAAAAATATTCTATGCCCGAGTTTTCGCAACAAACAGAACCTCGGCAATTGGCTAAGCAACCGCAGTAAGGGTTTTTTCAAATGTGGACATTGTGGCATGTGTAGATGGGCCAAATCAGGTATCACCACATTTAGGAGCTCTACTCGGGTACCTTATAATATCAACCACAATATCACATGTGACAGCAATTTCGTTGTATATATGATCTTATGTAAATGTGGCCTATATTACATAGGTAGCACTATCAGACCACTCAGAATCAGGGCAAGTGAACATTTCAGAGCCCTCAGACAAGACGATGGGAGATACCCCATAGTGAACCACATGAGACATTGCCCTGATCGCAATGACTCCTGTGGATTTAAATTCTTTGGTTTTGATCTCATTAAAAGAGACCCTAGAGGGGGTAACAGAGAGCTAGCGCTCAGGAGAAGGGAATGTTATTGGATTTTAAAACTTAGAGCTGTGGAGGATGGCCTAAATACCAACTTCGAGATGGAATACTATTTAGGGGACTAACTGACTGTCCTCTGAACATTCTTTAAGTTCACGTTTTGCTTTGGGCCTTTGTGGGAATTCACACAATGAATGATTGTAAATGTTAGTCCAGTAGAAATGCACCCTCATTTAATATTTCTTGGTACATAAGGCCTAATTATATAGACAACAACTATGTATATGCCTGTACTCTCATCTTTGTTTATACAATAAGATGCTCCTTTCAATGTGCTGACTACATACTCGTAGTCATTTTGTACGCAGATATATTTGTACTTATTAATATGATATGTTGGACTCTCAATATTTAATTATTTAGACTAATATCATTTTGGAGGATACACCAACAGTGTGACTTTCACTGAATGCATATTGATATTAATTTTGTCGTATCTTATGTTGCAAATGCTGGCAATGTGAAACGTAATATTGTGTATGTATTTTTACAATATTGGTAGGATGATATCTTATCAAGTTTCTTACTGTTGTTTTTGTTTACACGACACTAGTTATATTTCTGCTGGGTTGTTTGTCGATTACTCAGAGGTTTTATCCTAACATTCCTCCATATTCCTTAGGACCCTTTTTTCCTCGCATTTCTATTCATTGGACATTGCTCCACTCTGGCGGGAATTACAGACCAATAGGTTGTTTCCTCATATTATAATTTACCTCTATACTGCCATATGAGGGATATTCCAATATGGCGCCACTACATGGACGTGACTATAGTATCATATACTTAGAGACATGATAGAGGGCTTAGTTCTGTATAGCGTGTCTCCGTGCTTAACAACGGAGACTCTCCAAGATGGCGCCCGTTTCTTTTCAAGCCTTAGCCCTTTCTCTATCTCCATACTCATCGCGGACAGACTGTTTATCTGACGTCCGTTTCCTTGACGTTCAGATACAATGCGGCCATAAGATTTGGGAACGCTGCGGGGTGGATGTGACCGCGCGGTTTTCTCTTTCCCATACCTATTTTGATTGACTTTCGCACAAGAGGTGAGGTATTGATTATCCATTACAAACTGGATATTCACAAGGAAGTTAGTTTTATCGGCGTATAGAAGCATAATTTAATGGGATATTTGAATTTCTAGACGGATGGGGCTGACCGCAATATTTTTCTTTGTGTGTTCCTCATCCCACTATAGATATTATGGAGACTACCTCAACGATATGATTATTTGAACATATAAATTACAATAAGGTTAGTGGAGGCATTTTCGCCCCTTATGGTTCATGTAGGTCTTTTCCTCGATGGTTTTTGCTATACTTTTTAAACCTCTATTTTAGTACTTTACACGAATCGGGGTCCCCTTTCTGCTTTAGTCACATGATTTACACCTAACACTGATTGCCTGATATGACGTGCACTTTGTTTGGGCATTATCTTTCGGCATTTTGACCTTTACATATGACTTTCAGGTTCTAGACCTCAATTCTGACACGGATCAAGATGTTTACACTTTGTACCTAGGGTTATACGTCAGTGTAATTGGGTTATTTGTTTATTTGCTTTTTCTTCTCGCTGACGACTATCACACGAGTCACAATAGATCATGCATCTATGTACCGCACTACTGTCACTTATTGAATTTGGTCCAAAATTTGTTTTCTCCTATTATCGCTCTGTAACATATATATAGACACTACTCTATTGTATTTCAGCCCTGATGAAGTCCTTAATGAGAGATACTTCTCAGAGGATGAAACACGTGTTGGCTGTTCCTATGGAGGATATCTGAACATTATGAATAAAAATGGACTTTGATACAAACAAAAGTTGGATGTCATTTTACGAAGGAGACGGGACATATAAATAACTTCTAACTTTATATCACGAGTGCTACGACACCTGTTCTTATTCAATTTTGTTTCTCTGGAAACATTGGAGGATTGAGGGAGATCCTCTTGTCGAAAGCACCGTGCCATGAACATAATGTATTGTTATTTGATGGACTCACTGTGAGCGCCCAAATCCTATGAATATCTCCCATGTTGGCATTGTTTTTGATCCTACTAGAGGAATTTTAGGACTGGGTGATCAACAAAAAAGTCCTATTACTGTAACAGACCATTTTCTGAAAAGGTTCTGAAACCATGAATAATATTCCAGCGATCAGTCTAATTTTTCAGAATGTCTTCAAGCAAGGAACAGCTCTATATGTTTGTTATCTAGACTTTAGTGTAGATTTCAACAAGGTAAATAACACTACCATGTGGAGAAATCTATTATTCCGTGGAATTCCAACACCTCTGTTTGGGGCAGTTAGAATGCTTCATACCGACAGATGGGTACGAATGAAGACTAGTCAGGGTAGGACAGTGAAATTACAAATGTAACCAAATTGTGGCTTGAATCAGAGATGCATGGTTGTGTCCCTACTATTTAAACTTTACACAGCTGAGCTGGCTCCACCCTTGAGCAAAGAAAGAATACTCTCGGCCAAACTAGGCTTTACACACATTTCTGCTCTTCAATATGCTGACAATACTGTGATGCTGGACTGCACACCAATTAGTCTACAAAGAGCCTTGACAAGCCTCTAACTATATAATGTACAAAATTATCTTATGCTGACCTTGAAAAAAATCTAAGATAATAACATTTTGTAAACCCATAGGTAATTCTACATGGAGGACTGGTGAAGAAAAAGTGATCAGTGTAAAATATACAAGTATCTAGGTGTGTGGCAGAATGAGAAACTAAGCCAAAAAGCCCAATTAGCAGAATTGTGAAATTGACCAAAGGGATTACAACTCAGGTTGCGGAAGTTGTATCATAATCATAGTCTGCACAGTCCAACTGGCTGTTTGATTTTAGATCTTCTTCACCAGCATATGGGGCAAAACCAAATTCAGAATTTTATCTAATCTTCTCTGCAGCAACTTGTACAGTGTTTAGTTTCTTATTGAGCACCCCCACTAGTCAACTAAAACTAGATTTTGGTATGATGAATCTTGCCTCATCAGTAGACTTGTTGTTCCTGAGATATTGTTACAGGCTAAAGAACTCCCGAAGGGGAGGCTCCACAGAGAGGAGATACTGCGTCCTTATTTGCAACATACACAGGTCTCACTGCGGAAAAAGAAACATGAGCATAGTTTGACATGTGCTATAGAATACGAGTCATCAGAGAAACAGTAAAAAAAAAGTGCATAAAAAACCCTGAAGTCCCATCTAGGGGATGAAACGCGTTGGCTAGGCTGGTTCTGAATGATTATTAAAAGAATAAAGAAACAATTTTGAACTGGAACACAATATCATGGTTCTGGCTTCATTGGATTTTAAAAAAAGGCTGTATTTTTATATGATAAAACTTGAAATGTTCTAGTATTACTGGATTTTTCAACACTCAATGAAATGTCTTTGGTGTACCTTAAGTATGGATTTTGGTACTGGGTATATGGTCTCTGAGCAATAGGACCATGGGGAGGTAGAGTGCTGTATCTTTACACTTTAAGCACTAAAACCTGTGCAGCTGCTTGTTGGCCAATATTGCTCTTAGAGTGCTTTTTGTGATATGTCATCTCCTAGGAAATTGCAGTCAATATGTACAGACCGATTGTGCATTTCCTAATGGTCCAAATCGCTTTGTCGGGCTGTTAAGAAATGCAAAACAGCCTTTTGGTATGTATGAAAAGCATATGCAGCGTCATAAAATGCGACTTCTACCCAGTAGAAATCTCATTTTTTGATCTGCAATATAGGAAATCGCAAATAGGGATTTCCTATTTGCGATTTCCAAACCGCATGTACATAACATTTATTAATTGTGAAATGGGCACTCAATAAATACAATTACCATTGAATCCGACTTGATGGTAACAAGTGTTATTCCTTAGAGGGGACTGGCCAAAATATTATATTTTGTAGAGGCGCTCCGCCTCTCTTAGCAACAAGGCTGTGTGTTGTTCTCCGGTGCCCTCTTGTGGCTTGTTGTAATGGCGCCCCACAGCAGCTGCATTCAAAAACCTCTATGAAATGTATGGCCCACCTAACAACCCGCAAAATGTTTACTGATTTCTTTCCGTCATAGCCTGAGGAACTGTAGGGATCTGTACTTGAGAATATGATTTTTGGACCTAGGCACCCTCTGGACAGAGCTGCCGTGCTTCATGACTGGGGACTGTGCTCATAGTCCAGCTCTGAAATTGTTGATCAGAGATGATGTACCTCATGCAAAGCTTCACTGAGCTTCATTTAGGTGGTGTGAAGGAAGACTATGAGTTGACGCTATTGTTTCTAAGTGCTCAGTGTGCTAGGTGTTCTATAGCACATAGAAGTCCTTTTCAAAGCACAAATGAAACTCTACAAAATAAAAAAGAACGCAGGATTCCTTCATAAAGAACATTTTCAAATGTAAGAGCTAAGCTGGTGCACCAGACTAATAAAGTTGCAATCTGTTACTGCAAACTGTATGAAAGGGCTTTCTACATGAACACTCAACAAAGACAAAGCTAACTCACTGGACCGGAAACCTCTCGCATACACAATTGTGTATCTTTTAATAGGTTGGGGAACTCTGCTTTTATTTTAAAATTGCAGAATTAAAATTGGAAGCAGCGCCCATAAATCAACCGAATCTAACAAACATTAGTGCTATGGGTAGTTGCACAGTGCTTTGAGTCTTCTTTCTGAGACGTTGATGCTGAGGTTATGTGTCTTGTAAGGAAGACCAGGCACACCTGGTTCTTGCTGCCTTTTGATTTCAAGTCCTTTTTGCGCACTGAAGAGCGGACGGCATTGACCTCCTGTTCGGCCTTTATGAGGACTCCAACATCTCTTCCTAGGGAGGGAGGGGAGAAGCACTTTACCTGGGCAAAAAACTATCACCTCACTAAACATGAAATTTAACTAACAATCTCTTCCCTCTTCCCCTTTGATCCTGCCCCACCCCACAAATACCTCATTTACTGTAATGCATTTCAACAGTTATAAACTTTTTCCTTGCTTCCCATGACTGCATGAAACAACCTATAATCAACCAAACGTCTTCTACATATACCTGCATCTACATCTGCTTCACTAACTGTCAACGTCAACCAAACTTCTATAAAGTCATGTAAAATGTTCCAGGCCACTGCCACCCCGAGAGCCTGCTATCCTTTGATACCCCTCCCCTGCTTCTCCAATTGCCTAACACCACGGAGCGTCATTCCTACCCTCAATAGATGAATCCCATCACCCCTGAAAAATTACTTGTTGTCATATTTAATGTCAGCATGGCAAATACGCCCAAATCCAATTTGTCTACAAAACATGGCCATCACTCTATTCACCTTCCTATGGGCACTATCTATAGCTACAGGCCTACTGGTCCCTCTCCAAATTATCCATGGTATAAACTGACTCCATAAAACAAGGTAGCCTGCCCACTGTATCTGATCTGCATCAAATCCTTTTTCATGGCCCTCATTAATACCACGCATTTCTCCCTCATCAAGTCGTTTTCTCCTAAATGGATGACTAACATGTCAGGGCATCTATCTCCAGATAAGATATTAGATAACATTGTATTCAAATATTGCAGCAGTTCTCGCCAACACATGCCCCCTTTTCCATGCCAAGTGATTAGAAAAGGGTGCTAATCAAATCCAGGTTTCTCCCCAAACCCCATCTTTGTAGCTTGTCTTTCTGCCCACTTGATGAATGAGTAGCCACATCTTCTGCTGCTGGACCCGCCATGGAACCTGAAAACAGATAAAAACAGTAAGGATTCAACAAACGTGCCTTGATCAGCATCCCAGACTCATATCATCTCTGCACGCCAGCCCCTTTTACCTGCCTCTGTCGCTACGCCAACCCGAAAGGAATGTGTATCGTAATCTGATGAGTTGGCCCCCACTGCCACATGTGCTTTGTGCAGAACTGACAACAGCTGACAGGCTGAAATCTCTGCCTCAGATTGATGCTGGAAACTGCTCCAGTGGACACTTTGCTGCACATTGCCCAGTGGTCACCCCACACTATTGGGCACTGACCCACCACTTCGATTGCACACAGTCGCACTGTCCGCCCTTGCACTCTCTGATCTGTTTTGGAGCTATGAAACCATATTTCCCACCTTCCTTCTGTTATTGTCACCTCCTCCCAAACAACCCTACCTCGATCTCTGTCCCCTAGCAATTCCGACTCTCGAAATGCTCCGAAAAACATCAAGGGCATCAGTGCGGACAACAGGCCTGCCTCTCATAAATCCCTGCACACCTCTGGCAGTGCTCTCATAACCACACATAACAACTGCCATGCCAGAGGCTTCCTCACTAAACCCAATTGTCCTGTTCACTCGCCCAACCCTCGAACATCCTTTGTCCCAGTTCACTTGCAGACGAGGCATAACCACAAAACAACATTCCCATAAAGGCGATCCCCGCCAATTTACTGGCAATGGTAACCCGCGACAAGTCGTTCTCCATCAAGTAGAATAGAAACTGAATCATATACTCAGCCCCCAGCCACACCTCCCCACCGCGCTGCGCCCCAGTTGCTAACAAGTCCTCCCATGCCTGACCATAAGCTCTTTAAGTCGACTCCAGCAGGGACTCTACAACCAGTTGCACCATCCTGTGTTTCCTATAATCACAGTTCTTCTGGCATGGGTGTCTTGAGTCTATCTGCATCCTTGGCCAGCCCAAGGAATCTCCCACACTGTGAATGAAACAAAGAATCAGCAATGTCATTGGCCACCCCTGCCATGTGCTGCACCATGAAATAAATATCATCCGCAGACACCCCAAGACAAAAATTCTCAACAATTTCAACACCTGTTTGTCTTTTGCTGACTGTTTATCACTTGTACCACTGCCCTGTTGTTCACCCTGAAAAACCCCCTTTGATGCCCCAGCTCCTCACTCCACAGTGTGACCACCACCACCAACAGGAATAGTTCCAGACATGCAATGCTCCTACCCCCTGCTGTCCGTCATTCAGCCCATTTTTCCGCACACCACCTGCCTTTCCAATACAGTCCAAAACTTTGGCCATCTGCAGCAGTCCATAGCCCAGATTCTCAAAGGTATAGGGGCATATTTATACTCTGTTTGCGCCGGATTTGCATTGTTTTTTTTTACGCAAATCCGACGCAAAACGAACTCCATATTTATACTTTGGCGTTAGACCCGTCTAGCGCCAAAGATCTTGGAGTTTGCGTCATTTTTTAGTGTGGACACCTTCCTTGCGTTAATGATATGCAAGGTAGGCGTTCCTGTCTAAAAAATGACTCCGAGGCATGTGCGCCGTATTTACACTCCCGGGCAAAAATGACGCCCGGGAGTGGGCAGGTCAAAAAAAATGACGTCCAGCCGCTTTAGCGTAATTTTTTAACGCCTGGTCAGGGCAGGCGTTAAGGGACCTGTGGGCTCGGAAGGAGCCCAGAGGTGCCCTCCCATGCCCCCAGGGACACCCCCTGCCACCCTTGCCCACCCCAGGAGGACGCCCAAGGATGGAGGGACCCATCCCTGGGAACTTAAGGTAAGTTCAGGTAAGTATTTTTTTTTTGGGTGGCATAGGGGGGCCTGATTTGTGCCCCCCTACATGCCACTATGCCCAATGACCATGCCCAGGGGACATAAGTCCCCTGGGCATGGCCATTGGGCAAGGGGGCATGACTCCTGTCTTTGCTAAGACAGGAGTCATTTCAATGGGGGTTGGGAGTCTAAAAAAATGGTGCTAATCGTGTTGAGGCGAAAATTTTGCCTCAGCCTGATTGCCCCATTTTATGGCGCCCAAGCTCCATTTTCCCCTACGCCGGCGCTGCCTGGTGTAAGTCATTTTTTTTTACGCACACCAGGCAGCTCCGCCGGCTAACGTCATTCCATAAATAAGGCGCCCGCATGGTGCTTTGGAATGGCGTTAGATTTTTTGACGCAAAACTGCGTTGGCGCAGTTGTGCGCCAAAAAGTATAAATACGGCCCATAGTGTTGAAAAAATTACGCTAAACTGACGCTAAACTTTTTTCGAGATTCACAAACCAACGCAAATTGGAATTTGCGCTGGTTTGTGTGGCAAAGTAATGCAGAGCAGCACAAAATGCAGTTTTGCATTACTTTGGTTCAAGGGGGCATTACATGGGCTGTACATGGGCTTTTTGACGCTAAACCCTATTCTTAAACATCAGTAGAAAGGGTTTAGCTCCAAAAATTGATGCCACTGAAAAGCAGATGTTAAACAGATAAATGTTTTCATTTCTCTGTGCTTTTCTGAATTTGCATGTGTGCTGCACTGTCCAGCACACATACAAATTAGTTAAAGCATTTCCAAATGTCTAGGCATAGTATTATGTACAGGAAGGATACCCTTCTTGTACAAAACCTATGCTAGACTTACGCACACACCCTAGCACTGTGGCGCTAAGGTGTGTGTGTGGTGCATGGCAGCTCAAATCTATGCCGGCACTAGGGAGAGGGTACAAGAGTGCCATTTGTATGTTAATACAGAGCTCTCAAGCTCCTTCCCTGTCACACAATGCAGTGCTGCAACTTTGGGTGCTGCCCTGCGTTGACGGTCACCTACCAGATCTGGGCCCATGTCTTCTAGTCTTTCCAGAGGAATACAAGGAATACCATTGAAGGACTGTAAGAAGAGACATCACATCTTCAAATCTTCCTCAACCCCCGCAAACAACCTCACATGGTGATATGGCATAGAGAAACCCGACAAAGCTAAGCCCAGTCTCCTACAGAATGTTTTCTCTGCTCTGACCACCCTGCAAGCAACATTTAAGTGACCCAGCAATACCTAAATCTCCCTCACCTACTTCTCTGCCAGCATGTCCCTTGACAGTATCTGCACTGCTTCCTTCCTTTCCTTCAGTAATCTGGCCTCCAACCTCACTAAATCAATTTCAATGCCTTGAAAGGGCAAAACTGTGCATGGACCCACTGTTTTTTCTCTCGCTCCAAAGGCACCGCAAGGTCGCCCATGAGCTAGTGGAATCTTACCAACAAACGCTGGCAGTCCATAGGGCCGGGATTTTCCAAGAAAAAGAAATCATACAGATAATGTGTTCCAGCTGACATCCCCTATGCCACATCAATAACCACTGTAAAATGGAACTGAAGCATTTGAACAGTGCACAAGATATGGAGCAACGCATAGGCAGTGCCTTGTCCACATACCACTACACCCGGAAGTGAATGCCCAGCAGCTGAAAATCATCTGGGTAAACTGGAAGCAGACAAAAAACAGAATTTGACTTCACATCACACTTCACCATCATTGCCCCAGGACCCACCATCAAAACCATGGGGGTCATTATGACCCTGGCGGAAGGCGGAGAAGCGGCGGTAAGACAGCCAACAGGCTGGCGGTCTTTTTTTTGGTATTATGACCGGCGGTCGTCACTATACCGCCGGCGGTATTTTGACCCGGCTGACTGCCATGGATTTCATGCGGTTTGAAACCGCCATGAAATCCATGGCGGTAAGCACTATCAGTGCCAGTGCTAGCATTCTTAACTCCACATCTACGTACCTAGACTAACCTTTGCGATCTAGTGGTTAGGTTGACAGCACAATATTGTTTGAGTATTGAGACACTTTTGTAGCGTTCTATAACTACGGTGTTGGGACGGGTTTAGGCTTGCTATTTTTGTGGGCTGTCCTTTCTTTAGGAGATCAGTTAAGGGAGCAGCCAGAGTCGAATAATGGGGTATGAATCTCTGATAGTAACCAACTAGTCCTGGGAAGGAACGTACTTCTTTTTTGGTAGTAGGGGTTTTTATGCGAGTAATTGCTTCTACTTTGTTCATCT
Organism: Pleurodeles waltl; assembly: GCF_031143425.1. Taxonomy (NCBI): domain Eukaryota; kingdom Metazoa; phylum Chordata; class Amphibia; order Caudata; family Salamandridae; genus Pleurodeles; species Pleurodeles waltl. The sequence continues at coordinate 547,857,051 of NC_090443.1, read as the reverse complement.
GTGGTTTAATGATACCACCTCCGATGTGATATCCTAAATAAGAGATCTCGGTGAAGGCTAGGCGACTCTTAGTGGGATTAGCTGTAAGTCCTGCTTGGTGTAAGACAGAAAAAATGTTATGTAAGTGGCACAGGTGGTCATCCCAGGTCTCGCAATATATCACAATATCGTCCAGATAGGCAGCTGCATATCTGGTGTGGGGTCGTAAAAGGGAATCCATAAGACGCTGGAATGTGGCTGGAGCACCATGTAACCCAAAAGGGAGGACGTTAAAATGATAAAGCCCAGAGGAGGTAGAGAAGGCCGTTTTTTCCTTTTCTATTGCTGCTAATGGAATTTGCCAATACCCCTTTGTCAAATCAACGGTGGACATATACTTGGCTTTCCCTAGTCTTTCTAGGAGTTCGTCTACCCTGGGAAGGGGATATGTGTCAAAATGAGACACCGCATTGACTTGTCGAAAGTCAATACAGAAACTTATTGATCCATCAGGTTTGGGAACTAATACCACCGGGGAGCACCATGGACTTTTTGATGGTTCTATAATTCCCATGTCTAACATTTTCTCTATCTCTTCCTCTACCAGGACTTTCTGGGCCTCGGGGATGCGATAGGGACGTAATCGTACTATTTTTCCTGGTTGGGTTGTAATATGGTGCTGTACTAAGGTGGTTTTTCCTGGCTGTGTGGAAAATAATTGATTATGGCAGGCGAGCAGTTGGGTTAACTGGTTTTGCTGAGTTTGTTTGAGGTATGTATTTCTCTGTGGTTCTTCTGGTTTGGTATCTCTAGCTGTAGGACACCGTCCAATATCTAGCTCTTTGATGGTATTAACCAAGTATCCGGCTGCCTGAGGGCCCACTGGTTCTTCCCTTTTTTTTAGCAGATTTATGTGAAAATTCTGGGTTCGTTTTGGAGTACCCACCATTTTAATGGTATAGGTGACCGGGGTCACGGCTCCTATAACCTCATACGGCCCTTGCCATTTGGCCAAAAGTTTATTATCAGAGCTGGGTAAGAGTACCAGAACCTTGTCCCCCCTGTTTAAGGCCCTCACTTGTGTATTTCTATAATAATACTGTTTTTGTTTATTCTGAGCTTTTTCTAAGTTTTCTCTAACGTCTTCCCATACTGATTGAAGTTGGGTCTTTAGGTCACTAGTGTACTCCAAAAGGGATTTTTCTCCTCCTTCCTCCTCTTCCCACATTTCTGCCGCCATGTCCAATAATGTTCGGGGTTGCCGTCCGAACACTAGTTCAAAGGGACTGTGTCCCGTGGAGGCTTGTTCATGGGTCCGGATGGCATATAGTACCAGTGGCAACTATACCAGTGGCAACCTCCTATCCCAGTCCTTCCTTGACTCAGAAACCGATTTTTCTAAAAGAGTTTTTAAGGTGCGGTTGTATCTCTCTACTAAACCGTCGGTTTGGGGATGATAAACCGCAGTCCTTAATTGTTTAAATCCAGGAAGTTGGCATATTTGAGCCATTAAATTTGACATGAACTGCGTTCCCTGGTCTGGTAGGATTTCTCTAGGAAAGCTTATTCGGGTAAAGAATCCTATCATAGCGTTAGCTATACTTTTGGTATTAATACTAGTGAGAGGAATAGCTTCAGGATAACGGGTGGCGTAGTCCACCAATACGAGTACATATCTATAACCCTTTGAGGAGGGAATGAGAGGTCCTATGATGTCCATCTCTATCTGGGAAAAGGGTACTTCGATAATAGGCAGGGGTTGGAGGGGGCTCTCTTCTTTGGCCCAGGATCAATAAACTGACACTTAGGACACTGTTGACAAAACTTCCTGATCTGGGAAAACACGCCAGGCCAATAAAATCATCTTAACAGATATTCTTCCGTTTTCTCTCTCCCGTAGTGGCCCCCTCCCGGTTGACTATGGGCCAAATGTAATACCTGGAGTCTATAAGGCTCGGGAACAAGCAGTTTTTTCTTTTCCTGATTATCAGATTTAGTGAACCTATAAAGCAGATTTTTAATTATTGAAAAAGAAGGGCCCTTATCTTCAGGGGTTCGGGGCCGGGCGCTTCTCCAAGCATTGAGGAGGCTGGGATCTTCCCTCTGACATGAGCGAACGGGGGAAGACTATTGAGGGCGTGAACTCGTGTAATTACCCTGCTAGAGTTCTTATCCTTCAGTCCATAGAGTCTCTTGGTTTCTCGTTTCTCATTCCTACTCGGTTTATAACGGATAGCCTGAGGCTGTATTGGTTCACTGGCAAAAGGGGCGTCCTTCCACCAGGAATTATTGTCTTCAATGCTCTTTGTACTATCCAAAAGAGTAGCAAAGTCCCTATAATCAGTTCCGATTATGGCTTCTTCTACCAACCATTCTACTACTCCCATCCGGATTTGGGTTTCATTCCCCTCCCAAGAAAGTGTGACCCAGGCCATGGGGTATTCTCAGGTTTCTCCGTGGATACAACAGATAGATACGGTAGCCACAGGGGTAATGGTATAGCTGGCTATCAAGTCAGCCCTGATAACGGACTGGCTACATCCTGAATCAATGAGTGCCAGGGTTGGTCGCCCATTGAGCAGCAGTTCTTTTTTATATTGTTTATCTTTGCCTCCGGTGTAATAGACCCACCCTCGAGTAATGCCTATCTCCATAGGTTCTGGTTTGTCGGTTTTAAGGGGGCATACCCGGGCTATGTGCCCCCACTCCCCACAACTATAACATTGGGGTTGTTGTGGAAACGGTCTCTCCATCACTCTAGTTTTTAGTGTCCTCGAGCGGTCTTCTCCCCAGGGGGTACCGGCCCCATGTTCTGACGAGATGGCGTAGGGGTCGTACAATGGGGAGGAGTTTTAAACTCCAGGGAGCGGTGAAAAGCGCACGCTAACTCAATGGTGGTATTCGTATCTAGATTAGGGTGTTGTTTGATCCAGTTACGAGTGGTGACAGGTAGAGCTTCTAGATATTGTTCCAGCAATATGACTTCTATAATATCTTCCCGGTTGGACCCTATGGGTCCCAGCCATTTGAAACCCAGGTCTTTTACCCTGAAGTACAAGGCTCTTGGATTCTTGGAAGGTCCCCATTTGGCTTTCCTAAACAGTAGTCTATAATGTTCTGTGTCGAACCCTACCCGCTCCAAAATGCTTTTCTTAATATCTTGGTATGGCGTGGTACCTCCAGGGTTCACGGCTTGATAAGCTGCCTGGAGGATCCTGGTTAATAAAGGGGCGACGTACTGTCCCCATCGATCTTGGGGCCAGGTGGCTGATGTGGCAACTCGTTCAAAGTTTGTAAAAAAGGCGTCCGGGTCTTCGCCTTCCTGGTACCTTTGTAACACCGAACTCGACACATTAGGATGTACCCGGGTGGCAGCAATGGTGTCTGTCAAAGACTTTAGAGCATTCTCATGTACCAACTGATTGTTGGCCATGATAGTGGCCTGACTTTTTAGGGCATTTTGAAGGTCTTCCCTTTCTACTTTGGCTTCTTTCTGTTGCTCTTCCCACACGATCTGGAGATGCCTCTGTCCTTCTGCCAATTGTTGCATTGCATCATATCAGCTATGGTGGGAGTGCCTTCCATAATGGGACTGTCCGTTGTCGGGGTGCCTATTTAATATCCCACTTCTGACACCACTGTAGTGGGTTCTTGGTCTATACGTGATGGGTATTGAAATGACTCTATAGGCACAGGGCTTGGTTGTTATTTCCTTTATTTGTATTCTATTTCAGGGTCCTTCTTATCTCTTTCTTGGGGAAACGTTTCTTCTTCTTTTCTTCTTTCCTTTTTAGTTCATAACTGTGATGTGATGTATTTGTTTTCCTAAAGGTCATTCCGGTGGATGCCCGAAACCCGTCTGTCTGATGGTCGAGTAGGGTCAGGAGCTCGTCCCAGAAGAGGTGGACCGGTTTCCCCAAAACAATAGAAAGAACGGAAAAAAGGTAAGTGTAGATGTTGGTTTAGGGTTTTTATAGGGTTAGTGCGGTTGTGGGAGGGTAGGGGTGCAGGGTTGTGCTTGGGGACTAGATTTATAGTGTGTTCACCTTCCCGTGTATAGATTCTCTCTCTCTCTCTCTCTCTTTGTAGTATTTTTGTATAGGAGGATGGTTATTTTCACCACCTCGTCCGTGAGTTAGATTGTATCGCCTTCCCTTAAACACCTCTTCCCCAATCCTCCCTCCACTCCCTAAAGGCTTCTCCCACCCTTCAGCCATTCGGGTTGGAGTTTTAATGTGAGGTACGATCGTACCTGAGTATGCCACGCCCCTCCTGGGATGTGGCGGCTTCCTTCGTTTCTCCTCGGCGTCTCTCTGGGGATCTTCGGATCCTCCCGCAACTGTTCCCCGGTCTCGGGTCTCCGCCGGTTTTCGTTCGCGGTCTCTCTTCCTTCAGTTTCCCCGGGTCGCTGTCCTTCTTGGGTTCCGGGCGTTCCTCTCTCTCCTGTCTCCGTCCACAAGTCTTCCTCCGGCTTGTCGGACCTACACAGTATTTGTCCCACGGCTCTCCCTATTTCCGTCTTCGTGACTCGGAACTCCTCCTACGACGTCACTTCCTGTTTAGTTGTTCGCTCTGCCATACCCCTGGGGCATGGGTTTATCGGCTCAGGGTTATGGTTCGTAACCGTGGCAATAGACGCCCGGTTACAATGGGTAAGTCTTTGTTTTCAATTAAAGTGCCACCGGGGGCCCAATTTGGGGCCTCCTGCATGGCACAGGGTGCAACGGCCATGCCTGTGGACACTGGTCTCCTGTGCTGGCCATTGGGGTAGTGGACATGACTCCTGTCTTTTCTAACAACAAAAGTAAACATTTCCAAACCTTCTGGTTAGTGTCTCTCATACAAAAAACACTTAAAACATAAAACACTGAACAATAAACATAGAACAACAATGGTTAATCCGACAGTCCTCTCCTTATTCAAGGAGCCATGTGGTGTCCATTAACTACTATGCTGAAGATCCACATGTAAGAGATGATTGAAAAATAAGTCCCAGACCTACAATATCCTTATTTTCAAAGGGAAAGTTGGAAAGGCCTGTGGTATAAAGTTCTTAAAGGCGAAATTCAACATTCGTTGCAACCTCTCGAAAATATGCATGGTTTGAATTGTTAATGGACACCACATGGCTCCTTGAATAAGGAGAGGAATGTTTACTTTTGTTGATGTATACAAAAATGACTGCTGTAATTAGAACAGTTGTCTTAGTTGGCGGGATGTGGTAGGATGTTTTGATTAAAAATCAATTAAATTGCATGCTCAATGATTTACTGCATCATTGATAGAACTTATGCGTGTATTTTTTCCTACTATTTGACCACTCTTTTTTAGATATTGTTGTTCATTACAGGTCTTGTAGGGTTAAGTTGGTAAACCCCTATTGTTTTCAGTATCCTGTCTTTTCTAAGACAGGAGTCATGTGGTATGGATGGATTTGTGTCAGAAAATGACGCTAGGCTGGTTAGAGGCATTTTTTTGCCTCTAACCAGCCTAATGACATTTTTTGGTGCAAAACCCTCTTCTCCCATACCGCCACCCCCCACCTTGCTAACGTCATTTTTTTTTATGCTAGCCCACCCTTTGCACCGGCTTGCGCCATTCCCTAAGATGGCGCCTGGCTGGCACTCAGGAATGGCGCAAGCCGGCGCTAAACCTTTTGATGCAAAACTGCGTTACTGCAGTTTTGCATCAAAAAGTATAAATATGCCCCTGTGTGCTTGATTATGAAGGAAGCAGAGCGGTATTCCCTGGTGGACTTCCACCACACTTTATTATAGGTGGGGTGGTGTTCTTGCATCTGGATTTCCTGGGTGTGGGAACACTGGTATCGAATTTACTAGCCAGAAAATCTGGCCTGTAAAATCTCATGAGGAACAGATTGCAGTGCAGCCTGGACCTAGTCTCCGCCCCTTTCCTGGCTCTGTACCAAGGCACAGTGGGAGCATATAATGCTCCCCACTGCTGAGTAACAATTCCACTTCCCTAGCTCATGCTTCTCATCTTTCTCCTCTCAACCATTCCTGTGCCGGCCTTCTTGCAGACATTAAGGGGGTCATTCCGACCCTGGCGGTCCATGACCGCCAGGGCCGGGGACCACGGAAGCACCGCCAACAGGCTGGCGGTGCTTCCAGGGCCATTCTGACCGCGGCGGTAAAGCCGCGGTCAGAAAAGGGGATCCGGCGGTTTCCCGCTCGTTTTCCCCTGGCCCAGGGAATCCGGATTCCGACCCCCTTCCCGCCATCCTGTTTCTGGCGGCTTTTACCACCAGGAACAGGATGCCGGGAACGGGTGTCGTGGGGCCCCTGGGGGCCCCTGCACTGCCCATGCCACTGGCATGGGCAGTGCAGGGGCCCCCTAACAGGGCCCCATGAAGATTTTCACTGTCTGCTTTGCAGACAGTGAAAATCGCGACGGGTGCAACTGCACCCGTCGCACCCCTGCAACTCCGCCGGCTCCATTCGGAGCCGGCTTCCTTGTTGCAGGGTCTTTCCAGCTGGGCCGGCGGGCGCCCTTTTGGCGGTCGCCTGCCGGCCCAGCGGGAAAGCCAGAATGGCATCCGCGGTCTTCTGACCGCGGAGCGGCCATTTGGCGGTTCCCGTTTGGCTGGCGGCGCCCACCGCCAGCCAATGTTGGAATGAGGCCCTAACTCTCAGCTCAGAACAAGTGGCAAATGTCTGCATTAAACCCCATATAATTGAAAATTCTTTGCAGAACTCCACCCACTTAAGCTGGATCCACAGTGGAATGCCCCATTCCATGTTTATGGTATATTATGTCGATTTGCATGGTGCACTTATCACTCGTGAGGCAGGTTATGGGATAATAGGCGGATTTAAGTGCAGGTGATAATGGAAATGCTGGTGACCTGGCACTTCTGCACATAAATATGGATAACTTGTTGCTTGACTAACGTGCAATGGTGCTGATTAAAATACCCCAAAAAGACAGTTAGGTCTCAGTTTTACTTGAAGTACAGTTTTCTGTATATTTTAAGACGGTGTGGGCCCATGAATTATTTCCTCAAGGTTGCTGGGAGCTGCATTAAGACATAACCTATGGTCCAGACATAGTTTGGTATAAAAATAGCTAACTTGTGTTAAATATATATCACCAATAGATAAATGAAGGAATCAGAAATAAAATAGACAACGACTTGATCGAAAATGGGGACAGATATAAAGGTTAATATTAGATTACTGGGACAAAAAGTCCCATAAATGTTTCACGAAGAAGTTAAAAAGATAATGTAAACAACAGGGAAAACTCACCAAAGAACAGTCTTTGGGAGGTCCGAGGGGCATATTTATACTCCGTCTGCGCCGAATGTGCGTCAAAACTTTTGACGTACATTCAGCGCAAACCTTGCCCCGTATTTCAACTTTGAAACCCGCGGACGACAAAACTCCGCCATGTGTGTCATTTTTTGGATGCAGCAACCCGCCTTGCGTTAATCATGAGCAAGGTAGGCGTTCCCATCCAAAAAATGACTTAAACGGCCCTGCGTCGTATTTATGCTTTCGGGCAAAAATTACGCACGGCCGGGAGGCGGAGCTGGAAAATTACGCACAGCCCGATTTGCGTAAAAATGTAACGCCTGGGTCAGGGCAGGCGTTAAAATGGGGCAAACACACCTGTATTTAATCAGAACACACAGAAGCAACAGCAGAGCAGCAGAGCAGCAAAAGGGAGAGATGGAGGTGCTCCTCACCCAGCGTACACGCCACAGAGCCCAGCAGCAACAACAGCAGCTACCACAACACCAGCAGGGACCCCAAAGGCAGCGCAGAAGGCAGGAGAGGATATTCCGCTCCAGAACAACCCTTCATGGCCTCAGGGAACATGACATCATCCAGAGGTACAGGTTGAACTGGCAGACCATTCGCAAGCTGCTGCGAAACATAGAGCCACAGTTGGCACCCACCTTGCTGACACCCCGCGCCATCCCAACAGAAACCAAGCTGCTTGCGGTACTTCACATGCTGGCAAGTGGCTCTTTTCAAACAACTGGTGCCCTGCTTGCTGGAATATCACAGCTGTCATTCTCTGCCTTTTTGCCCAAAGTACTGGATGCCATCATTGGACTCACTCCCCGCCACATCTGCTTCCCTAGCACACTGCAGAAGCAGCAGGAAACAAAACCGGGGTTCTACCTCATTAGTGGCTTCCCACACGTCCTTGGTGCAATCGACTGCACACATGTACGCCTTGTGCCACCTGCTGCAACTGAACACCTCTACCGCAACAGGAAGCACACACATTCCATCAATGTGCAGGCAATTGTCGATCACCAAGGATTGATCACTAACATTGTGGCAAAATATCCTGGGAGTGTCCATGACTCATTCATCTTCCGTCACAGCACCATCAATCAACACTTCCAGGATGGACGGTATGGCAATGGACTACTTGTTGGTAAGTACAAAAACCTACTTATATACACACTGCACAGCAACCCTCTGTGACACACAACACATACACCACAACAGCAACATGTCGACCGGAACACACTGAGGTTGTGACATCGCTAGCCATGTTTCATAGGTCACCATTGAACCTTTCACACATCTGAAATTACTGTACAGCCTCATGTTAAGACGTCAATGATCACAACGTTTGGAGTGGGTTGCCTAAATGTCACCTTGCAAATTGTAAGCGTCTCAATTATGTTTACATTAATCCATTGCATAAGTCTAAAGGTGTGGGATGTCCAGGGTACATTGATATGAACGTGTTAACAACATTGTCAAATTTAACCTGTGTATGGAACTATCATCTCACCCCCAGTGAAGACACAGGGACACCTATATCACAAGTCACAATGCTAGGGAGGGCACACTGTACTGCAAATCCCAAAACATGCTGCTGACAACTGGTCAGCAGCCAAACACTCGTCCAGCCAAGGAAACAACACAATGCAGACGGTACATCCTACAAGCCTAGGATGCGACACAATAACACAAAAGAGTCACAGACAACACAAGACAACTACTGCCATGCAAGGAGATTTCAATGGGGCTAGCTACATCAACATGATCCCATTCATTTTCTCTTGCAGCTGATCAGGGGTATGGCATCCAGCCATGGATAATGACACCTATTGGCAACCCGAGTACTGCAGCAGAGGGTGCCTACAATGACGCACATAGGAGGACACGCACCATAGTTGAGAGGACCTTTGGCATCCTCAAGTCGAGATTCCGGTGCCTCGACATCACTGGTGGTAACCTCCTATATTCCCCAGAAATGGTCTGTAAGATCATTCTAACATGTGCCATTCTGCACAACATTTGCATAAGAAGGAACATTCCCCTCTTGTAACCAAAGCCACACATGCCTGAAGAGGAGGAAGAGGAGGATGCTGGCCTGCAACATGAGGGGGAACAACAAAACACAGCCGCTGGTTTGCGTAGGCGGCAACATATCGTGAACAATTTCTTTTAAATATAATCACCATCACCACTTTATGAACTAATTTAAATAAACACCTATTATACTCACCATATCATGGTCTGGCTATTCATTTTTGCACACCTTTATCTCTAACTATCAGAATAAGAGTGTTGCCTCATGGAGCATTGCTGATATACCGATTAGGACACTGAAAATCCCAGAGCAAATGTGATGCGTACCATACAACGGTCACATACACACACACTGTAAATGACATACATCCTGTACATTTCACCTTTGAAGGACAATAGCAGAGGACCACACCTATTTCACACATACAAGTTGGAAACATGGTTCATCGCAGCATATGGCACACAACTAAGACACCATCACTCAATAAGGGGAAAACACGCCTCATACATGAGGCAGTTGATGTGCTTTTGCATCAGTAACAGGAATGTATGACCAGACCCATGACAGCAGTAAGTCCAACTGCATCCAATCTTTGCAAGGACTATCTATGACTAGAGTTCCCCAGAATCAGAACATACACAGCACAAGTGCCACACAGATGAGCAGCATTGCGCACATGTCATTCCATGTACATGTCAGCCCATTTCCTAACTCCTGACACAACCATGCACCTTGTCACAACCCACCTGTCTGAAGAGGTCCCTGGAATAGTAATATGTGTACCCCGATATTCCCGATATTCCCTCCTCTACACACACAGACTAACAATACACCCTTTCCTATGGTATACCATTGTCATAGTACATCTGACTGCATGGACGTCAGGTCAATTAATACACTGGCTTGTAGTTTCCAAGCCCTGTTAGCACCTGTAGATTGCTTCCCGTGTGAAAACGTCTGTTGGCCATTAGAATGCAAATCTCACCTACAGGACTTGTGAGAAACTGATGCAGCCCACACCTGTGATCACCTCCATGCACACCACCCATTTCAACATGCACTTCCCCTGCTGATGCCTGGAACAGCATAGGAGTTGCCATTTTGTCAAATACACCGTTAAGCATTGCTACTAATTAAGCCGTGTTACACAGCCCTTGGGTTCATGTGTCACCTTCAAAAACACAGGACATACACAGTTTTACATGTCAACTGTCTAGTTCGTCCTCCAAACAGTCTTAGTCAGACCACTGATTATGTAACTTGTGAAATTGGTGGATCCAGATTGACCCTGCATCCTGTCTGTGCGTCACCCTAAAGTTTCCCTGTGGCTACATATGTACCACACTTGCTTTACCAAACCTCTCATTCCTCAGAGGGTATTTGGTCATGTGCTTCATCAATGCATACCCAAATAAATTGTATAGCATCATCTGCCTTTTAATTGTACCATATTAGTTAAAACCTCTGTGAATACCAAAATTCATGGCCCATCCCTTGTCTGGGTCTCATTTAGGCATGAACTACAAAGTGTGACAGCGTCCCAGGGCCATATGCAGGGATTGGGTACGGGGCCTTCAGCAGAACCAGCAACCTCTGATAATGTCCATGAAAAGTCCACACATGTCAGGACCCTGACAGTCCACACACAGAATTACATTGCTCACAACATATTGATGGGCCGTGTGTGGTGAATAGCAGCAAAAATAATCATCACAGATGCTATGATGTTCCCAGATGCAGTGGGAATTGCAGAGGCAAACCTGTGTACAAATGTTGTAATGACACCTGCCGGAACATGTCACCTGAGACATTATCTCACTCAGCACACCAAGGTTGTCCTGTTGACAGTCTCATTACACGTCTTCAGTGACAGGGTGGGACCATCACCATGTAGGTTCTCATGTCCTCATCCACTTTACTCACATTGATCAACAAAGGATACTCATTAGATACAGGAATAGCTGCCACTGACTCATGATGAGACCTGGACCCAACTGTGACAACATACACCCCTACAAATATACAGGATCAACATTGGACCACACACATGAACAAGACACCTCTGTGCAATTGATCACTGGAAATATGTGGACATGTGCTGCCTCGTCTGCTGGTCCACCACAGCCACTGGAGAGTTGTGGCTCACTTATATGACCTCAACTGTGGCGTCATCATACATTTGTGGTTCACCTTTGGCTGTCTGTGCCAATTACATGGCACCCACTTCCTCAATGCATGTGTCTGACTCACTGTGGGATTCACCAACTAGTGCCTAGGAAGCTGTTACCAAAAATCTAGGACATAGGATGGTGAAATTGTGGACCATTGACATGAACAAGCGTCTGCCATCTATCTGGTGCATGCTTTGTCATTTGTGATGTCTACGTTACCCAAAATCTTGGAAGTGCACATAACGGCTGTTGCTACATGTATGACTAACACATGTTCTCTCTCATTTCCACAATGACTTGCATCTAAGGTATGGACACATGGACTTCACATTCATACAAGCATATGTTCAATAATACATCTTGTGATGCACACACACTCGGTCAACAACTATATTAGTTGCCACTGCACACACATTGAGCCATGGGCATTGAGGTATTGTACTTATGTGCGCCACCTTGCTATCCTCTCCTGATGCCAAACATGCCCAAATTGTGCAATACATATATGTAGGCCACACATATGGCCATCTAGTGCGTCAGCCAACAGTCAAAATCCTGTTAAGGAAGTAGCGGGTCATGGTCCGCTGCAGTATGATGTCTCACATGTGAACATACACCATCAACACCATAGTGGGTGCAATCAGCCAATCTCTGATGTGTCCCAAATGTAACATTACATAAAAACTGAAAAAATGCCCAAAACCAGTTCATGCACTGAAGTTTTGACATTGCTAGCTTTATGCGTCATTTTTTTTCCACCAATACAGATTGTGCGTCATATTTTTCGACACACAGGAGTGAAAATTAGGCCGCATCCAAATAATTGTACAGACCATTTACTATTATTTGGATGCAGACGAATTTTCACTCCTGTGCGTCGAAAAATATGACACACAAACTGTATGCGTGAAAAAATATGACACATAACGCAAAAAACGGCAGCTATTTTATGCAGGAAGTGATGTAATAGGATATCCTGTTTACAGATTATGTACAGTGGGTGTACTTTCTCTTTCACTTTGCAGTCTGTGAATCTTCTAGACGGTGTGGCTGTGTTCAGAGTGTTGTCCAGTGTTTTTGTGCTTTTGTGTCCTATCTTAATCGTTATTTTGTGAAATAAATATTGTTTTTGTATGGTGTCCCAGTGTGTTTTGTTTACATTTGTCCTGTATTCTAGTGTTTTTGTTGTTTGTGGGAGTCTGTTGTGGGTAGTGCTATTTGGGGATAGTTGGGCTCTTTTAGTGGTTAAGTTTTCTTTTCTTCTTTTTTTGTACCCTTACTTTCCCCCTTTTGCCCCTTTCTACTTCTTTATCCCCCATTCCCCTTTTCATTGCCGAGATGTCTGGTAGGCCACGTCTTGGCAGGATGGGTGAGGAGGAGTTGGGGGGCTTTATATGGCTTGTGTGCCATTTCCTACCACTCATGATTGAGGCAGGGGGCAGGGTGATACAGGGGTATCACACTGAGGCACGCAGAATCCGGTGGGGAAAGGTGCTGCATCACCTACAGCACGTGTATGGCAGCCAGAGGAGAGACCACCAGCTGAAGCACCGGTGGGCTGCCCTCATCACCAGGGAGCAATATCTGCTGGACCACCTGGGAATAGTGATTGGTGGCCCTGTTGGTGAGTACCAATCATGTAAATGTGCATGATTAAATGCTCTGTAGTGACATCAGATGATTTGTACAATATCTGCCAGCTAAGTTGCTGACTGTGTGTTATGCTGCGGAAACATACACGGTAATTGATGCACTATGTGAAGGATCACAATTGCTAGCTGTCAGGAAGCACGTGCTCTGCAAACTGACAGGATACTTTTCCGTTAAGTAAATTGGTGCCGCCTTTGTGTCAGACAACCAAACAAAATAGGAGACAATCATGTCTGTATAGGTCACATTTGCCAGAGAAGTAAAGATGTACCAAAATATTGGCTAACTTTGTTGACACAATAGCTAGACTGACTTTAGAAATGCTACATGATGCAGAAAATGAGTGCTGGCTTCACGTCAATTGATGATAGCAAAGTGGCCCAGACATATGTCTCATGTGATTCTGGTGAGTGTGGAAGGAAAGCGTTCACGGATGTTCTATGAATGTTAGGGATTATTGTGGTCCTTCATCTTTTTGGATACATGTCAGATATGGATTTGAAAACACTGTGAAAAGGTGTAAGGTGCCCTCAGCTAAAATCTTAGAATGGTATTTGGAGTTAGTTGTGCCACATTCCAATTAGGGATGGCAGTCCCAAGGTATGCACATTGGTTCACATCTCCATGGTTGGTGCAAATCACCATTGCTGGGCCACATCAAATGAAGAAACTGTAACAACAGGAGGGCTTACAAAAGTCCCTGCCCCTCTGTACATTGTACCTATGTGTAATAAATGTGTCATGGCCACATAGGCTGTTTGACTGGTAATGCAGTCCTCCCGTAACCAGGCTTTGGATGTCTCTCTTGGATGCACATGATGAGACGATTACACTTCATTATTATTTCTGATCACTAATGACGGAGCATGTTTGCCACCACATGATAGTTAGGGCCACTGCATGTGTGCAGATATGTGTGTAACTGTCACAGGAGACCCATGCTATGTACATGTTGGCCGTGATATATCAGATGCAGTATCATCATGTCTGAATGGCTGTCATTTCCTTATTCAGCTTACACATTGTATATGTCTTTGAAATTGTTGGTCAGTGCACAGATTCTGAGCACATTTTTTCCTTCCATGCCTTACAGGTGGACCGGCACCCTACACTGTGGGAGAGGTGGCTACATTTGAGAACCCCGACCACTCCAGTAAGTGTTGATATGTCTGTTATGTGTTGTGTTTGCTGATGATGTGTGATGGACTCCTGTGTGTTGAACACAAAGCAAGGTGTGATACCCTGGCCAATCATTTGTCTTGTTCCATGAGTGGGATTTCAGTTTCTCAAAAGTTTTGAGTTGGCCAATGCTTATCCGATTGTATTATCTAGGGATTGTAGGTCATTCCTGTAGGCCCCACAATGAGTACTGGGGTGAGTCATGTGGATAACACTTGTATCAACAAGAGTCGCACTGGAACTCAGCTCAGATTTAGTCAGCCTGTCAGACCCACATTCTCCCAGATTGGTACTACAATTCGCTTTCCAACAGACTTCTGCTTCCCTATTCACCAAAGTACTTATTAAACTGTAGGTAGAACTTCCTAGCAGCATGTACTTCCACATGTAGTGCTACAGGTATGTGGAACTTGAGTGCAATGGCCTTGGTGTGCATGCTAATCATGATCATGGGTGTTCTTGCAACTCTGTGTCTGGTGTAAGTCATGCCTTACTGGAAGTATATGATGTGTACCAAGCTCTGCATTTCTTGACATGTGTGGCGCTATGATTGGTCAAGGGTTTGCAGACTCCTAATTGTTGATAGACCTTTCCTGTGGTGTGTGTGTGTAGAGCCAAACACGTGTGGAGTTTTCTATACACTCCTGGGTGTCCATGTTGTTTGGAATTGTTCGTTGTTTCTCCACCCCCTCCTCAAACACAGGCATGGGTTTGTGAATAGGATACCTAGGACTGATGCTACCAGTATGTTACACATACATGTGAATAAGTGACTGTTTGGTCAGAACCTAGTATACACACTCAGGTATGGCACATGGGTACTATACTGGCAAGTCCAGTTACAACTTGCAGACCATGTGGTTTGAGTTTTGCATTCCGTACACTGACATCTGTAGCCCAGGCATTGGCGGAGGATGTGCAGCATGATTGTTAGCTGATAACTGGTAGAACTCAGATGGCAAGTCAATGCCAGTTGTTACCCATCTCGTAGGTTTTGGATGTGCTATGTGTGATGTGACCTTTGTAGGCTGGCCTGCCATGTACTTCCTCAGGGACATTCAATGATCTGTATGGTGATATGAGCTGTTACAAGTACAGTAGATGTATTGTCTGATTTACTTCTTGTGCCATTTCAGACAATGCAGTTCCTAATGTAAATTATTTGCCTTTGTCTTCACAGCTGCAAACATGACACCCATTCAGGTCCGTGAGTTCCAGAGGCGGGCCATGAGATACCAACATATCCTGCTGGTAGAGTCGGGGTTCAGGAGGATGGCCCTTAGATACCGCCATGAACGGGCCTCCGGAGCATGGAGGGCTTTCCCACAGGGTGGCCCTACTTTTCCCACCACAGCCACCACCAGCACAACCACCAGTTCCACCCAGGTGGCACCACCCACAGCTGGGACTGTTGTCCCAACGTCTGCTGTTGTTCCAGGCCCCAGCATTGCAACAGCTTCAGGACAGCCCACAGGCCTTGGCTCTACACGCCCACAAACCTCCTCCGCCGGTACCCAGACTGCCCCAGCTCCAACAGTTGACCCTGCAGCATTCCAGGCAATGGGATTAGGGGGCTTAGTGTTAGGTTAGTATGTTCTGTTAGTTTAGTTAGTGTTAGTGGATGGGGGGTCCTGATTCTTTCTATTTTTACTTATTATGTCTGTGGGTGGGGGGCTATGTTGGGATTCTTGTGTGTTTAATAGAAAAAAAATAATTAAAAAAATACTATTTTTTTCTTCAAAAAAACAAAACAATATATATTTGTTTAGGATAGTATAGTATGTGTTTAGGTTAGTATCCGTTGTCCTCTATGTGTCCCGTCTCATAAGGGGGATGGGGGGTTGATGTTTAGAACGCTTTGTTACATGTGATAAGTACGCTTAGGTTAGGTTAGTTAGGGACAGTTGTGGGTAATGAGTAGTCAGGGTAGATTAGGGTAGGTAAGACTTTTCCCTCAGTTTCCTCTTCTGTGATTACCATTTAATAAATATATAGTGAACCCTTTACAGTATGTGTTAAATGCTACTTGATCATGGCCTTGGCATTAGTGTACATGAATTTTGTTCTATTACATTTGTGTCCTATGCTACGAACAAATCCGAACTGAGCTGTAAGATTGGCAGCTACCCAGAGCTACCTTGCAAAGATTCCTCCATTCGTTGTAACCACCAATCACAGTTAATATGGATCCCAACGTGTTTTTGTCGATAAGTATGTTTTGTAAGTCACAAACGGTGCTTCCAGACTTGGTATTGGGGGAACAGTTTAAGTCTGACTGCAGTGTGATGTTCAAGGACACCCTTATAAGATGAGTTGCGTTGTCTTGTAGTATTGTCTTCATGACTCACATAGATCATTTGTGACACTGTTTAGCATGATTACCTATTTGGATGTAAACTCAGACACCTTCATTCATGCTGTTTTTGGAGTGTTTGCTTAGATCTGTGTGCAGTGTTATATGTGTTAGTATTGCATGGTGACAAAATTTTGCTGCCGCTATTGGATAACTTAGATATCCCTTGAGGAAGCATTATTCTGTCCAACACAGCATGATGGTGTATGCTTTCTCACTTCATCAGATATTACCCTCAGGAAGGGCAGAGTATGATGCAATCCTGGCCACTGTGCAGATTTATCTGACTACATAATTTCAGGACAGTTGTATTGACAAGCTACGTTATTTGACAGTAGGCACATTTCAGTTATCTCCTGCACAGTTGATGTGTCACATTACTCAGAGACAGATTTGTTGTGTAAGTGTTATTTATTGAAAAGTGCTGCAGTGCTATATGTACATTGTCCATGATTGTGAGTCCATTATAGTGACATCTTACATTGTGATCCTACACAAGGGGTTAAGGAAATGCTTTTGACATGCTGGGGTGATGTTTCAGACAGTGCAGAGGGACAGGATTTGCCAATGAGTAAGAGAGACAAGCACTGGGCAGGCTGACAAGATATACAGTGGTTAGCAGAACAGTCATTGAGTAGAGTTGTTGTAAGACTGGTATGTTACAAAATGCAGGACTTTGGTAATAGTTAGCCATGTGGCAGGGAATAGTGCTTCCGGGTACTTTTCCGTGTGACTGTGATCTGTTCCATGTCTTCTTCTGCTGTGTGTGTTGCCTCCTTCGTCCTTGGTGGTGGTGGTGGTTGTGAAGGGGCAACACACACCTCAGTGTTAGAAGACGTGGAGTCAGACATCCCGGTCACTGCTACCTGTGAAGGTCTTAAGGGCAGTACTGCAGCAAGGAGGATCTGCTGATTCTTAAGAATAGCAGCCACATCACAATGGTAGGCAGCCAGATCGGCCCTGAGGGGGTCATGATTGCATTCATGTATGCAGTGGAAGGTTTGGGGTGCAAGGTGTTGTGGCAACTCCCTTACTGCAGTGGTGAATTCCTTGACAGGTTCTTGTAGTCCTTGCAGGATGGATGTTAGCGCCTGCATGGCTGCTGCCTGATCTGCAGATGACATCATGCACGAATGCACCCCCTCTAGGCTGGCTGCCATAGTTTGCCTCCCTACCCGCACCTCATTGACCAGCTCCCGCTGCACCCCAACTACAGTTCTCTCAAAGCTGGTGCCTGTGTCGTCTGAGTCCTCAGCTGTATTGGAGCTGGCAGGTCTTACAATTGGGGTGGTGGGTAGGTCCTCTGTGATGGCTGCTTGTTCTGTGCTCCTCCTTGTGACTGAAGGTGGGGTCTGGAGGGTTCCAAGGACCTCTTGGATGGTCTGCTGGGGAATGTTTGTCAGCTCGTCATCCATGTCATCAGGGTATTCTGGGACAGGCATTTCCGCAGGAGATCCATCATCCTCTGCAATGAAATGGGGTACAATTAGTGTGTGTGTGTTGTGGCATAAGTGATGTGACAAGCCTGCCTTGTGATGAATTCACATTGTGATCTTGTTTCGTGTTTATTGCTCCAGTCTTTCAGATGGGCATTCTCCCAGGCCTATGGCCCACCTGCATGTCACATGTATTGTGGTAAGTTATTAGACTTGTCGGCATCATCTCCTCTAAGTGTTTGTTCTGGCCAAATAGTGAATTGCCACCTTCTTGTCCTTCTCAACCCCCGTCTACATCCATTCTCATGGTGAGGCCTTTCACTGGCTGTGAGTGCTCTGATGGCACTGGCAGCACACTTGACAATCTGGATCTGCCCCAGTCTCTGATCTTTCACATTCACTTAAATGTAGTTGACATGTAGCGTATCCTATGCATAGCACTGTTATGGCACGATATGGATGTTGGCATTGGTAATGTGTACACCTGATGTTGGGAATGTGTGGTACATTGGATTGCCCTGATAATCGTATCACTGTCCTATTTCCTCCTCTGACTGTGCAGGTGTATTTCAGTGACCAGTTACATGTGTCCTCCTCCTCAATGCTGTTGTCTGAGCAGTATGACATTTGGGATGTTACATTGTGACCCAGGCACAGGATGGACCCTGACATATGCAGCATGGGTATGTCCTTAGTGCTGTGTAGCTCCTACTGTTGATGACATTGGCTGATGTTTGCGACAACTATGGGCATTGACATTTGACAGGACTGGGGCCTTTGTCTTGTTTCAGGGGAATATTGGAGTTGTCATCATCAACCCTCAAATTTTGCTGTGTATGATCCGTGGGGAAGTTACTGCTATTGGCTACTTGAGCTGCACACAGACCGGAGGTGGTAGTGACAACTGTTGTCACTGTTACATTCCAGTTGTCGGTATGGCAAGAGGTTGTTAATTGGGCCCTAGTTAATGTAGGGGGTATGGTGGCTGACGTGTGCCAGGAAGTCAGTTTGACTTTGTGCCCTTCCCTCCTGCCGTGGCTTTACCTTTGCTCCATCGTTGGCATGGCAGCATGCCCCCATGGGACTGTTGTTGGTGTGGTGTAATGGTGTGCCCCAGCTTCTGTCTGTGCAGGCCATGCCCCCATGCCATACCCCTTTACCCATGCCACTCCTGTATCCCCCCTCTGCTTACGGTTAACATTAGTGCATTATAATTCCCCATGCGACTTACCCTGCATGTGCGTTGTCTCCTGGTAGTCTGTGCTGTCCTGTCCTTGAATCCCTGTGACGATCTCTTCAGGGATGACGGCTGCCACCATCTCCTCCAAGTGGTCCAGGGCCTCCTGGTGAGTTGGACTCCCACCTCCAGTCTGCAGTGCTGCCTTCCTGTTCCTGGCCATCTTTTCCTTGGTTCTGCGCTTGCAGTCATGCCAGCGTTTCTTGCACTCAATGACTGTTCTGCGTACTTCTGCCACACTGTTAATCTTGTCAACAATTTGTTGCCATATAGCCTCTCTCCTACTAATTGGCAACTTTGAGGTGACAAACAGTTGGAGCTGGTGTTCCGTCACCTCTTTAACCAGAATTTCCTGTTCCTCTGCACTAAAGCGACACTTTCTTTTCTTCTTAAAAGTGTCCTGGTTCTTGTGTGGTTCCTCCTGGATGGTTCCTGGTCTGTTGTCATCTTCCTGGGGTCTGTAGAGGCATCTGGGATCCATTTTGGCTCTCCTCTGCTGAAATGGCTGTTCTCGCGGGGAATTTTGACGCTATTGCGTCAAAAAACGCTGCATATCCGGTTTGCGGGGTCGTAAATCGACCCACAGTCATTTCCGCCGCGTTAACGTTGTTTTGCTTTACGACTTGAAGCTGGGGTGTGTGTAAAAAAAAAAGACTCACACCTGTGGTTTGCGCCGCCGTGTGTCAAAGTATAAATTTGACGCCCGCACGGCGCACCAAAATGGCGTTAACCAGCGGTATTATTTTTTACGCAAAACTGCACTGGCGCAGTTTTACGTCAAAAAGTATAAATATGGCCTGAGTGTCCTAAAGTAAGCGTCAAATGCTCAGGACCAGCACACACAGGAACGGCACAAGGATGTACATCGCTCATGCTGGTGGGGCACACCACAACCGTTGAAAGTACATTTCTGGCATTATTTTCCATTATCATTATTTTGTCGTCGTTGTGGTTATCATAATATCAGAATATCAATAACAAAATATCATCTGCCTTAAATATTGTAACAAAAAAAAAATCACTCTATCATTGGGCTATCTTATGATAAATAATATTAAGGACACAATGTTTTTGGGAGACAATATTTAGGACACAATATTATGGTGCTGTACTGCCATTGTTAGGGGGCATGGTTTATGAAAGTGCTGGCCATTCTCACAAAGGTAGGAAAATGTCAGTCAGCAGTAGAGGGCGGGAATGCTGAAGAAACCTTGGCCCATATTTAAGAAAAAGTGGCGCCCCCCCCACCGGGACCTAATGACACCATGGTTGCACCGTATTTATGATACGGCACACCGTGGTAGTCATTAGCACAATAGCATCAACATTTTTTACACTATTGTGGCGCTTTGCTACACCTGCATAAAAAATGTTACGCTAGTGTAGTAAAGTGCAAGGATGCCGATAGGTTCCTATGGGAGCATCGTTTTAATGCGTGCTTTGAGCAGGCGTTAAGAATGGCTTAGTG
This sequence comes from Pleurodeles waltl, assembly GCF_031143425.1. Classification (NCBI taxonomy): domain Eukaryota; kingdom Metazoa; phylum Chordata; class Amphibia; order Caudata; family Salamandridae; genus Pleurodeles; species Pleurodeles waltl. The sequence goes on along the minus strand of NC_090443.1, from coordinate 547,836,275 downwards.
AAATGTGATAAATTTAACTGCACCATTTTTTCAGGCCTCCTAGCGCCGGAACGCCCCCTCGCTTATATTATGATTGGTGCAGGCATAATGTGGAGCAAGGGTTTACAAAGTGGTGCGATGAATGCATTGCACCATTTTGTAAATTTGGCGCAGGGAAAAAGCCACTTTAGCACCACCTTAACGTAAAACAAATGACGCAAGGGCAGCCCTAAGGTGGCGCTAGAGGCTCTTAAATATGCCCTGTTGTGTTTTTTTATCACCTTCAGTGCCTTCTCTTAGCTTAGATCTTCAGACATGCTGGCGGGTTTGATGGTGATGGCCAGGGGCCGCTATTGATCGTGCTTTGGTACAAAAGGCTTTGTAGAAATATGAAAACAAACACATTTCATTTATTGCTCTGGCTTATTTTGTTGTTCCAAGTTTTAAAGTATCCCTCTCATGACATCACGATCAATAAAGTTCACTGATACATTATGAATCAGTGACATGCAGAAACAGACATTAGGAAAGTAGCTGTAAAATTGTTTGGTGATCTAGGCCCAGAACCAACAACTAAGTGCTCAGTGATACAGAGGTGGCCATGAGGCCATGAGGACCTACCTGTCACCTGTCACCCAACTGGCCCTTGAACCAGACTGAACTCAGATGCTCAATAGATTGATCCCATTAAAGTGAATAGAGAAATACTTTTTTTTGGAGGGTGATGCAAAGAGGACGTTTATGAAGGCATGAAGGGAGGTAGTCTAATATAGAAGGAAAGGCAACACTCCCAAATGAGGGTGAGTTGACAGACATGGAAGAGTGTAAACTAAGGACTGTTAACCCCTTCGCTGCCAGGCCTTTTCCCCCTCCTGTGCCGAGCCTTTTTTTGGCTATTTGGGGCAGTTCGCGCTTAGGCCCTCATAACCTTTTGTTCACATAAGCTACCCACCCCAAATTTGCGTCCTTTTTTCCCAACATCCTAGGGATTCTAGAGGTACCCAGACGTTGTGGGTTCCCCAGAAGGAGGCCAAGAAATTAGCCAAAATACAGTGAAAATTTCGTTTTTTTTTAAAAAAATTGAAAAAGGGGCTGCAGAAGAAGGCTTGTGTTTTTTTTCCCTGAAAATGGCATCAACAAAGGGTTGGCGATGCTAAAATCACCAGCTTCCCAGCTTTCAGGAACAGGCAGACTTGAATCAGAAGACCCAATTTTTCAACACAATTTTGGCATTTTACTGGGACATACCCCATTTTTATGATTTTTTGTGCTTTCAGCCTCCTTCCAGTCAGTGACAGAAATGGGCGTGAAACCAATGCTGGGTCCCAGAAACCAAACCAGTTCTGAAAAGTAGACAAAATTCTGAATTCAGCAAGGGGTAATTTGTGTAGATCCTACAAGGATTTCCTACAGAAAATAACAACTGAAAAAACAAAATTTGAAATTGAGGTGAAAAAAACTGCAATTTTTCTCTACGTTTTACTCTGTAACTTTTTCCTGCAATGTCAGATTTTTTAAAGCAATATACCGTTCGGTCTGCTGGACTCTTCTGGTTGCGGGGATAGGGGATAGGACTTGTAGGTTCATCAAGAACACTAGGTACCCAGAGCCAATAAATGACCTGCACCCTGCAGTGGGTTTTCATTCTATACCGGGTATACAGCAATTCATTTGCTGAAATATAAAGAGTAAAAAATAGCTATCAAGAAAACCTTTGTATTTCTCAAATGGGCACAAGATAAGGTGTTGAGGAGCAGTGGTTATTTGCACATCTCTGAATTCCGGGGTGCCCATACTAGCATGTGAATTACAGGGCATTTCTCAAATAGATGTCTTTTTTACACACTGTCTTATATTTGGAAGGAAAAAATGTAGAGAAAGACAAGGGGCAATAACACTTGTTTTGCTATTCTATGTTCCCCCAAGTCTCCCGATAAAAATGATACCTCACTTGTGTGGGTAGGCCTAGCGCCTGCGACAGGAAATGCCCCAAAACACAACGTGGACACATCCCATTTTTTGACAGAAAACAGAGGTGTTTTTTGCAAAGTGCCTACCTGTAGATTTTGGCCTCTAGCTCAGCCGGCACCTAGGGAAACCTACCAAACCTGTGCATTTTTGAAAACTAGAGACCTAGGAGAATCCAAGATGGGGTGTCTTGTGGGGCTTGACCAGGTTCTGTTATCCAGAATCCTTTGCAAACCTCAAAATGTGGCTAAAAAAACAAATTTTCCTCACATTTCTGTGACAGAAAGTTCTGGAATCTGAGAGGAGCCACACATTTCCTGCCACCCAGCATTCCCCCAAGTCTCCCGATAAAAATGGTACCTCACTTGTGTGGGTAGGCCTAGCGCCCACGAAAGGAAATGGCCCAAAACACAACGTGGACACATCCCATTTTTTGACAGAAAACAGAGGTGTTTTTTGCAAAGTGCCTACCTGTAGATTTTGGCCTCTAGCTCAGCCGGCACCTAGGGAAACCTACCAAACCTGTGCATTTTTGAAAACTAGAGACCTAGGAGAATCCAAGATGGGGTGGCTTGTGGGGCTCTGACCAGGTTCTGTTACCCAGAATCCTTTGCAAACCTCAAAATGTGGCTGACAAAACACATTTTCCTCACATTTCGGTGACAGAAAGTTCTGGAATCTGAGAGGAGCCACAAATTTCCTGCCACCCAGCGTTCCCCCAAGTCTCCCGATAAAAATGGTACCTCACTTGTGTGGGTAGGCCTAGCGCCCATGAAAGGAAATGGCCCAAAACACAACGTGGATACATCCCATTTTTTGACAGAAAACAGAGGTGTTTTTTGAAAAGTGCCTACCTGTAGATTTTGGCCTCTAGCTCAGCCGGCACCTAGGGAAACCTATCACACCTGTGCATTTTTGAAAACTAGAGACCTAGGGGAATCCAAGATGGGGTGACTTGTGAGCCTCTGACCAGGTTTTGTTACCCAGAATCCTTTGCAAACCTCAATATTTGGCTAAAAAAACACCATTTCCTCATATTTCGGTGACAGAAAATTCTGGAATCTGAGAGGAGCCACAAATTTCCTTCCACCCAGCGTTCCCCCAAGTCTCCCAATAAAAATGGTATCTCACTTGTGTGGGTAGGCCTAGCGCCTACGAAAGGAAATGGCCCAAAACACAACGTGGACACATCCCATTTTTTGACAGAAAACAGAGGTGTTTTTTGCAAAGTGCCTACCTGTAGATTTTGGCCTCTAGCTCAGCGGGCACCTAGGGAAACCTACCACACCTGTGCATTTTTGAAAACTAGAGACCTAGGGGAATCCAAGATGGGGTGAGTTGTGGGGCTCTGACCAGGTTCTGTTACCCAGAATCCTTTGCAAACCTCACAATTTGGCCAAAAAAAAAAAAATTCCTCACATTTCGGTGACAGAAAGTTCTGGAATCTGAGAGGAGCCACAAATTTCCTTCCACTCAGCGTTCCCCCAAGTCTCCCGATAAAAATGGTACCTCACTTGTGTGGGTAGGCCTAGCGCCCACGAAAGGAAATGGCCCAAAACACAACGTGGACACAACACATTTTTTCACAGAAAACAGTGCCTACCTGTGGATTTTGGCCTCTAGCTCAGCCGGCACCTGGCGAAACCCTAGCAAACCAGCACAATTCTGAAAACTAGACACCTTGGGGAATCCAAGATGGGGTGACTTTTGGGGCTCTTACCAGGTTCTGTTACCTAGAATCCTTTGCAAACCTCAAAATTTGGCCCAAAAAACACTTTTTCCTCTCATTTCGGTGACAGAAAGATCTGGAATCTGAGAGGAGCCACAAATTTCCTTCCACCAAGCGTTCCCCCAAGTCTCCCGATAAAAATGGTACCTCACTTGTGTGGGTGGGCCTAGCACCCACGAAAGGAAATGGCCCAAAACACAACATGGACACATCACATTTTTTCATAGAAAACAGAGGTGTTTTTTGCAAAGTGCCTACCTGTGGATTTTGGCCTCTAGCTCAACCGGCCCGAGGGGGGGCAGAAATGGCCTAAAATAAATGTGCCCCCAACCCCCCAGGGGAGCGACCCTTGCCTACGGGGTCACTCCCCTTGCGTGACAGCGCCAAAAAAAAGATCCCCGGTGCCTAGAGGTTTCTGCCCCCCCGGGGGCAGATCGCCTTATAACAATAGGCTGATCTGCCAAATGGCCTAAAATAAATTTGCCCCCCCCCCAACCCCCCCGGGGAGCGACCCTTGCCTATGGGTTCGCTCCCGTTGCATGACGGCGCAAAAAAAAAGATCTCTGGTGCCTAGTGGTTTCTGGCCCCCTTGGGGGCAGATTGACCTAAAATCGGCCGATCTGCCCCCAAAGCGGGCAGAAATGGCCTAAATACAATTTGCCCCTCCAGGGGAGCAACCCTTGCCTAAGGGGTCGCTCCCCTTATGTGAAATTCACGAACAAAAAAAAAAACTCCCTGGTGTCTAGTGGTTTCTGTCCCCTTTGGGGGCAGATTGGCCTCATAAAAATAGGCCAATCTGCCCCCAATGGGGGCAGAAATGGCCTAAATATAATTTGCCCCCTATGGGAGCGACCCTTGCCTAAGGGGTCGCTCCCCACCTCTAAAACAAAAAACAAAACAAACAACAAAAAAAAAGATTTTTTTTTTTTATCCCTGGTGCCCAGAGGTTTCTGCCTAATATTAGGCCGATCTGCCACCAGGGGGGGTAGAAAAGGCCTTAAAAAAAATGGCCCCCCTGGGAGCGACCCTTTCCCTAGGGGTCGCTCCCTCATGGCAATTTCCTTTTTTCAAAATTAAATCCCTGGTGTCTAGTTGGCGTTTTGACAGCCGGATTGCTTTCAATCCGGTTGCCAAAACGCAGAGAGAGACTTCAAAGGGAAGGAAATAACTTTCCTTCCCTTTGAAGCCTCTCTCGGCCTCCCCCACGTGATTGGAAGAGAAATGCAAAGCATTTCTCTTCCGATCGTGATGGAAGCTAAGCTTCCAGCGCGATGGGAGGAGGCCCTGTGACAAACAGTGCGCGATCGCGCGCTGATGTCACAGGGGGGGTGGGGGTTTAAGGGGTGGAAGGGAAAGGGCTTCCCCTTCCATCCCTGCCTTGGGGGGGTGGGAGGGATCCCCACAGAGGGAGCGCTCCCTCTGAGCTGTGTGCCCAGGATGTAATGGTTACATCCTGGACATAGCAGCACTGTGCCTCAGGACGTAACCATTACGTCCTGGGCATAGAAGGGGTTAAAATGCAGTGCGTTTAAAAGAAAATAAGTCTAAAAATGAACTGCCTAGCTTTCCCAAACCCATGCTTGTTAATGTTTTTTCTTTCATGGGAAAAGTGCCCCTTCCCCCTGCTTCTTGCCTTCAGCCCCCATCTCCTTTCCTCAAATATTTCCCCGCCTGTAACTACCTTGCTGTATATTTCCGCTGTGCAATGCAAATGGTGAAATGTCTGGCTCAGCAGCGTATGCGGCAGGAAGGCCACTTACCACATAGGGCCTGTATCATAGCAGTCATAGAATGGCCGCCTCTTCATTAAGTCCTGAGAGACCTGAAGAAATAAGTCTGTTCAGGAAAACTTTCCAAGACATGACAAACTAAAGTGTGTTTGATGAGCGTTAGTCCTTAAGGAATATTGCTGGAAGAACTGATGGCACCAGGACAGTGGGCCTGTAATTTGCCAGTTACTTTAGGTCCTTCAGTGGCTTGTGGACAACAAGAATGACTCACTAACCCCTTCACCCCTCACTTCTCTGGCAAACTACTTTAATAGTAAGACGCATAAGAAGCAACAAGTTCATGATAAGACAACTAGTAGTGTTGAAGTAGCTATTTGGCCCTGGTGTTTTAATGGGTTTCCACAGCCATGACGTCCTTCTTGTCGAGTTCTCTCGAATGGGATTCTCTAGCATGACTTAGGCCCTCATTACAACCCTGGTGGTGGGTGATAAAGTGGCGGTAATACCACCAACAGGCTGGCGGTAAGTACCGCCAAATTATGAGCATGGTGGTTGTTGGAAAATGGGTTATTGGTAGGGCAGGTAGGTACCTACACCTAGCAACAAGCCACTAACCTCCACATAGGTACAGTTAGGTCTCAGTAAATTAATCCCAGCTCAAACCTTGGTAGCTTGGCAACGAGCGTCAAGGCTTAACTTAGGAGACAAAGTGTAAAGCATTCAAATATCACAAAACAGTAATTAAATAAAACACAGGAAACAGTTTAAAAATCCAAAACCAATTTATAAAAATAGTTTATATTTTTATCTTTAAAATGACACAAAAACGATTAAAATCGGTTCAGGGGAACCGGAGATATGAATTTTTAAAGAATTATTACTTTTCTAGCGCTTAGAAACAAAAAGCGCCAATCGGGTCATCTGGTTGCACCTCGACCGGGGCAAAGTCAAACTTTCAGGCCGACCGCGATGGAGCCCTGCTCGGCTACAGGTCGCGGGAGGCCTCGGTTAAAAAGTTACCTTCTGACTTAGGCCCTCATTCTGACCCTGGCGGTCGGTGATAAAGCGGCGGGCAACCCGCCAACAGGCCGGCGGTCCAAAATATGCAATTCTGACCCTGGCGGGAACCGCCAACACAGCCCGCCGCATTAACACTACGCCCGCCACGGCGGAACAAACAAACAGCGCGGCGGTCCCCGCCAACAGCCAGGCGGCAGACAATGTACCGCCCACCCTATCACGACCCACCAATCCGCCACCTTTTCCGGGGCGGGAGCACCGCCGATAAAAACACGGCGGAAACAGACTACGAACGGGAAAACGCTCACCTCCACATACACCACGCGAGATTCCGGCAGTATGGAACCCGAGTTGCAGGTCATCCCCGCACTCCTATACCTGCTCCTGTACCAGGAGCACGCCCGGCGGCGCGGAAGACATCGGTGAGTACTGCACCTACGACACAGGGGAGGGCAAAGATTACCGGCACACACCCACCCACCCACACCCACTACAACACACACATCAATGCATTCCCACAGATCACTGTCACAACCCACAAACCCCCCCCTTCCGAAATTATGCAAAGACCAAAAGAAGAGATCTCAAACGGGCAGATATATTGAAAAATGGACAGCAGTAATCCAAATAAATAAATAAACTATGTACAAAATATATACATCTACTAAATGTAGTCCAACCACTGTCCGTGGACCACAGGGGTCCTGAGCAAAGGGGCAAGGCCCAGTCCCACGACAAGAACTCCACGGAGAGAACACTGCAGGGGCATCAGAAAGAAAAAAGGACAGGCACCTCAGGGGGAAGGGAAGGGGGGGCACCTCAGCCACTTGAGTACACGACGCCAGATCCACGAGGGGACTCCATGACCACTGGCCCTTCCTGGGGAGAGCAAAGCCACAGTCCAAACAGTCCATACAGTGGGTGGCTTGCCCACTGGGCCATCCTGGGGAGAACAAAGCCACAGTCCATACAGTCCATACAGCGGGTGGCCTGCCCACTGGGCCATCCTGGGGAGAGCAAAGCCACAGTCCAAACAGTCCATACAGCGGGTGGCCTGCCCACTGGGCCATCCTGGGGAGAGCAAAGCCACAGTCCAAACAGTCCATACAGCGGGTGGCCTGCCCACTGGGCCATCCTGGGGAGAGCAAAGCCACAGTCCATACAGTCCATACAGTGGGTGGCCTGCCCACTGGGCCATCCTGGGGAGAGCAAAGCCACAGTCCAAACAGTCCATACAGTGGGTGGCCTGCCCACTGGGCCATCCTGGGGAGAGCAAAGCCACAGTCCATACAGTCCATACAGTGGGTGGCCTGCCCACTGGGCCATCCTGGGGAGAGCAAAGCCACAGTCCATACAGTCCATACAGTGGGTGGCCTGCCCACTGGGCCATCCTGGGGAGAGCAAAGCCACAGTCCAAACAGTCCATCCATAACAGACTCCACTGCCACTGGAGGAGGCATGTTGGCCAGAGGACATCCTGCAGCCCTGCCCGAGACAGATCCTGCCCTGCCACGTCTGCCAAAGGGCCAGCGGTTCCTGCCTTGAAGGGCCCAGTTCAGCGGTTCTTGAGACGGCAGGCCCCAGCGGAGCGGTGCTGGAGACGGCGGGGCCCTGTTCAGCGGTTCTTGCCTTGAAGGGCCCAGTTCAGCGGTTCTTGAGACGGCGGGCCCCAGCGGAGCGGTGCTGGAGACGGCGGCCATTCTATGGCCAACTGCTCATTGCCTGGTGGTGCCCTCCTGGGCAGCGGGGATGGTGCTCCTTCAATGCCCACCTGGGCTGTGGGTGGTGGGGCCCTCCTGGCCAGCTGGGCTGGGTCCTCCCTGGGCAGCGGCTATGGGGGTGGTGGGCTCTCCCGGGGCAGCTGTGCCGGTTCCTCCCGGGGCAGCGGCTATGGGGGTTGCGGGCTCCTCCTGGGCAGCTGCGACGGGTCCTCCATGGGCAGCAGGCCTGCTGCCTGACTTCTCCGCCTTGCTGCCCTTGCCCTCCTTAGTCGGGAGTCTGTGGCCCTTTCCTCCCTTTGGAGTTGTGGCTGTTGACGGTGGCTGGCTAGTGTCCTGGGGGGATATCGAATCCGGGCTCCGGCGGCGGCCCTTCCGCCTTCTGCTCCTCTTCCCAGGGGGTGGGCTGGCTGTCCCCTTGCTGCTGGGCGAAGATCCAGACCTGCGGGCTCGTGGGCTCCAATACCCCTGCACCCTTTTCAAGGGGGCTGCAGGGCTGGTGGTGGCTGAGGTGCTCTTTTTACCCCGACGAGAAGGAGGGGGGGGCTCAGGGTCAGGAAAGAAGGTAGCAGTAGAGAGATAGATTTTCTTGGGACAATGGAGAGTGGAAGGTACAGTGGGTATGGGAGTGGAGGGAGAGGATGTGGTTGTAGGCGAGACAAGTTTGCTGTCTTTGGGTGCAGGTGCAGGAGCGGGAGGCTGTCGTGAGGTGGATGGCTGTTGGGTGGGTGGGTGGCTGCGTTTGTGTGGTGTGGAAGAGGGGGTGACAGACACAGTGGGAGAGGACACAGGGGACGTGTAAATGGCAGTGGGGGTGGTGACTGCACATGTGCGGACTGGAGTGGAGGGTATGCTGGTGATGGAAACACTGGCTGATGGTGAGGTGAATGAAGGTGTGAGTGTAGACGTCACAGGGAGGGAGGAGGGAGACGAGGAGGTGGGGGTCACAGAGGTGGTAGTGACTGTTGGCATGTCTGCATCGGAATGTTGCCTGTGTGAATGTCTGCGTGATCTGTGGTGCTTATGTTTGGATGAGCTGCTCTTGGGTGTTGAGGTGTGTGCAGGCTGGTCTGATGGTGTGGGTGGGACAGGCAGAGGAACAGGAGACTGGGAGGAGGGAGTTAGTAGAGGGAGGCAGGAGACAGGGACAATGGCTGCCGTCAGTGCTGAGGCCAGAGCCTGGAACGATCGCTGATGGGCAGCCTGACCCGAATGAATGCCCTCCAGGTACGCATTGCTGCGATGAACCTCCCTCTCCACCCCCTGGATGGCATTCAAAAGGGTAGTCTGCCCAACAATGAGCGTTCGGAGGAGGTCAATGACCTCCTCACTGAGGGCAGCGGGGGTAACAGGGGCAGGGCCTGAGGTGCCTGGGGCGAAGGAGATGCCCGGCTTCCTGGCAGAGCGGGCACGGGGCGAACGCTGAGGGGCTGCTGGGTGGGCGGAGATGGTGCGCTGGGTGGCGGCTGTACCTGTAATGGCGGGGGGCACGGATGGTGCCACCCCCGCAAGGGAGCTCCCTTCCGAGGACGTGTCCGTGTCGCTGCAGGGTCCAGTCGTCCCCGTCGTGGAGCTCCCCTCGCCCTCCGTCTCACTGGTCCAGTCAGACTCTGTGGCATGGCCCTCCTGGGCCATGTGAGATGCAGCTCCCTCCTGCCCCGATGCCACTTCTCCTCCGCCTGATGATGCTGATGCACACAAGCACAGAAGGACAAACAAAAAGGGGGGGGGGAGAGAGAAATAAAGAGATTTTGAGTACATGGATCACCGGTACAGTTAGCGAACATGACAGACACAGATGCCCCCTGCACTAAGTTGCGCACTTGGGGTCCGCTACGCATTCCGTGGAACATGCCCTACACGCCTAGAGTTGACAACTGCACCCATGGATGACACGGCCCAGGGATGGCTGTACTGACACACTACTGAGGGTGGTGGCTGGGGACACAGGGGCTTACGGGGGTGCCCAGCCTACAGATATCGCCCTGGCCTAGGGGGACCCACAGCCCTCCTCCCCCACCCAGACACCTCCACTGCGCGACAACAGAGTAGATGATGCTTGTACTCACCCCCTTGTGTCTGCTGTGCTGCCCTCACGCGCCCATCCAAATCAGGGTAGGCCACCGCCAGGATCCGGAACATCAGGGGGGTCAGTTGACGGCAGGCACCCCGCCTACGTTGGGAGGCCATCCCCAGCAGAGACTCGGCGGTCTTCTTGGTCCCGCGGCGGATGTCCTCCCACCTCTTGCGGCAGTGGGTGCCCCGTCGATGGTGGACCCCCAGGGTCCGGACGTCCTTGGCGATGGCACGCCAAATCCCGATCTTCTCATGGGCGCGGACCTATGTGACACGTACAGGGAGGGAGAAATACCACGTTCAAGTTTGTCTGCATTATCGTTGCCAGTGGCCCAACGCCCCCCATCCCCGCCAGGCCCCCCGCCAGGCCCCTGCCAGGCCCAACATGCCCCCCATCCCCGCCAGGCCCCCCGCCAGGCCCCCCGCCAGGCCCAACATGCCCCCCATCCCCGCCAGGCCCCCCGCCAGGCCCCCGCCAGGCCCAACATGCCCCCCATCCCCGCCAGGCCCCCCGCCAGGCCCCCTGCCAGGCCCAACATGCCCCCCATCCCCGCCAGGCCCCCCGCCAGGCCCCCCGCCAGGCCCAACATGCCCCCCATCCCCGCCAGGCCCCCCGCCAGGCCCAACATGGCCCCCATCCCCGCCAGGCCCCCCGCCAGGCCCCCCGCCAGGCCCAACATGCCCCCCATCCCCGCCAGGCCCCCCGCCAGGCCCTCCGCCAGGCCCAACATGCCCCCCATCCCGCCAGGCCCCCCGCCAGGCCCCCCGCCAGGCCAAACATGCCCCCCATCCCCGCCAGGCCCCCCGCCAGGCCCCCAAGCCAGCCAGTGGCCCCAAATCCATATTGAATCAAACTCACTTGTTGGTCTGGAGGACCGTAGAGTAGCGCATACTGGGGGAGGACCCCATCCACAAGTTTCTCCAACTCCTCTCCAGTGAAGGCAGGGGCCCTTTCCCCAGTCGCAGCAGCCATTGTCCCTTCCAGACCGAGGTCACAGCAACACTTGCAGTATAGGTCCTCTCCTGTGAAAGTTCAAGTCGCAAGTGGATAAGTAGATTGGAAATGGCGGTCACGTCCGCGGCGGTGCGTACCGCGGCGGTGCGTACCGCCCCCGCCGGCGCCCTTCGCCATTGGCTCCTGAAACCCATAGGCTTCAATGTTAACCAATGCGGCTTCGCGCCGCGGTCTTCGCCCGCCGACCGCCGCGGTGTGCCACGCCAGCGCATTGACCTCACATCCCATTGTCACACTTCACAGGTCAGGCAGCCGCCATTTCGAGGGTCCACATGGCTCAATTTCAACTGCGTCACACAGGCCTAGGCCTTGCATAGCCACTCAGACACGCCATTCACTGCATAGAGAATCGTTTACTGTGCAAGCTGTGAGTACGTACCTGTGGGTTGCTTGACTCTGTGCTCCATGTTGTCCTTCCTAGGCACCGTCCGCTGGGTTTGGCGAGGAGACGGATGAATCCTCGCGTGTACCGACCGCTGGTGGACCTGTCGACAATGGAAGAACGCCACATTATCCTGACCTACCGGCTTGACCGTGCCACTATACAAGAACTGTGTGCCCAGCTGGAGCCCGACCTGATGTCCCCCATCCGCCAATCCACAGGGATTCCCCCTCTGGTGCAGGTCCTGTCAGTACTCCATTTCCTGGCAAGTGGGTCATTTCAGACAACAGTGGGAATTGCTTCTGGGATGTCTCAGCCCATGTTTTCGAAGGTGTTATCCAGAGTGTTGTCTGCCCTGATGAAATACGTGAGGAGCTACATCATTTTCCCTGAGGTGGGCGAATTGGCTACAGTGAAGGGTGATTTCTACGCCCTTGGACATATTCCCAACGTCATTGGTGCCATTGATGGGACCCATGTGGCTTTGGTTCCCCCAAGAGACAGGGAGCAGGTGTACAGGAACAGAAAAAGTTACCATTCCATGAACATCCAGGTGGTGTGTTTGGCTGACCAGTTCATCTCGCATGTAAATGCCAAGTTCCCTGGGTCAGTGCATGACGCCTTCATCCTGAGGAATAGCAGCATCCCTTACGTGATGGAGAAGCTAGAGAGACACCGTGTATGGCTATTGGGGGACTCTGGGTACCCCAACCTGTTGTGGCTACTGACCCCAGAAAGGAATCCCTGGACCAGGGCAGAGGAACGGTACAATGAGGCCCATGGGCGTACTAGGAGGGTGATCGAACGCACCTTTGGCCTCCTAAAGGCCAGGTTTAGGTGCCTGCATATGACAGGTGGATCCCTAATGTACTCACCTAAGAAGGTGTGTCACATCATCGTGGCCTGCTGCATGCTTCACAACCTGGCTTTGCGCCGCCAGGTGCCTTTCCTGCAGGAGGATGGTCGAGACGGTGGTGTAGTGGCAGCTGTGCAACCTGTGGAGAGTGACGAGGAGGAAGACGACGGGGCTGAAACAGACAACATGGACAGAATCATTGAACAGTACTTCCAATAGGACACAGGTAACAATTCAAACATAATTTAGTGAATGTGAACTACTCTCCTGCATCTCTGCTGCCTGTCTATTTGCCCCAGTGTATGATGACTGAGTTGTGGCTTTTCCCTCCCTATTTCAGATCTGGGGTCCCCACTACGAGTCCTGTGCTTCGTTTCCCCATGGACTACAGCTTTGTGGCAGCTGTTTGTTGACTTCACTATGTACAAGGACATATTTGCAATGTCATGTCAATTACAATATTTTGAAATCACAGCCAGACTCCAGATAGTTTTGTGCTAAATGGGTGTTTATTTAAGTGCTCAAAATGGGATGGGTGGTTTCAAGTGGGTGGGGGCTATGGTGAAGGAATGTCCATGGCAGAGTCCAGAGTAACAGTCACACAGGTGCATTGTCCAGAGGCCTGTGGAGAGATGGAGCATGGGCAGTTCAAGGATGGACAGAGTGACAATGTGGGACAGTGGGATGACATCAGGTGGTATCCTTTGCTGGCGGGGGTCTTGACATCCTACTCTGTCTTCTTGCGAGATCTCAGGGCCCTCTTGCGGGGTGGTTCTTCTCCTGCAGGAGGTGGGGGTCTGGTGGGCTGCTGTTGTGCGGGGGCCTCCTGACCACTAGCGCCGGCGGAGGTGGTTGGCTGTTCTTGGTCCAGGCTAGTGGCAGGGGCCCTTTGTTGGTGTTGAGTGTCCGTCCTGGTGTTGATGAGGTCCTGCAGCAGCCCGACCATGGTAACCAGGGTAGAGGTGAGGGCTCTGATGTCCTCCCTGTACCCCCGATAGTGTTCCTCCTGCAGTACCTGGATCTCCTGGAACCGGGCCAGTACCGTCGCCATCGTCTCCTGGGAGCGGTTGTATGCTCCCATGATGGTGGTGAGGGCCTCGTGGAGAGTGGGTTCCCTGGGCCCGTCCCCCCCCTGTCGCACAGCTGCCCTCCGAGTTGCCCTGTTTCCCTGGGCCTCTGCCCCCTGGCCGGTGTGCCCACTACCACTGCCCCCAGGTCCCTGTTGTTGTTGGGGTGGTGGGTTATCCTGGGTGCCCTGTAGTGGTAGACACACCGCAGATTGACGCGCCCTGGAGACAGAGGCATGGGCCCGCTGGGTGGGAGCTGTGCTGGTGTTCCCAGAGGGGTTTGGGTCTGTGGTGGCCTGTGGCTGTCTGAGGGGAACCGACTGTCCAGAGGTCCCCGATGGTCCGGGCTGGTCATCGGTGTCCAGGTCGACAGAGCTGCTGTCATCGCTGACGGCCTCTTGGGTGGGGGGTGTGGAGAATTCTGGGCCCTCCGTGGCGGTGTGTTGGCGGTCGGGTCCTGCAGGGGTATAGAGGTATGGTTATAGTTTCAATGTGTGGCATATGGGTGTATCTGTGGGTTCCCGTGTTCCCAAGTGCTGGCATTCGTGTGTGGGGGCTTTGGTGAGGGTGGCTTGTGGGGGGGATGTGTATATGCATTGGGCATGCTTTGGTGATGGGTGTCTATGCTTAGTGGACGCATGCAGGCCTAGGTTTTGGGATGTGTGGGTTGTGATGGTGAGACATTGGCAGGGAATAGGTGTGCTGGGGGTGGGGGTGAGGATGGTGGTGGGGGTGAGGATGGTGGTGGGGGTGAGGGTGAGGGTGGGGGTGAGGATGGGGGTGGGGGTGAGGGTGGGGTTCGAGGATGGGGGTGAGGGTTGGGGTATGATTTGGCATGCAGGTGGGGGGGAAGCAGTAGTGAAGCTTCAACTTACCAGTGTCCATTCCTCCGCCGACTCCTGCGAGGCCGTCAGGATGCAGGATGTTCAAGACTTCCTCCTCCCATGTTGTAAATTGTGGGGGTTGAGGTGGGGGTCCTCCGCCAGTCTTCTGCACGGCGATGTTGTGCCGGGATACCATGGAACGCACCTTCCCCCGTAGGTCGTTCCATCGCTTCCTGATGTCTTCCCGATTTCTGGGGTGCTGTCCCACAGCGTTGACCCTGTCGACAATCCTCTGCCATAGCTCCGTCCTCCGGGCAATGCTGGTGTATTGGACCTGTGTGCCGAAGAGCTGGGGCTCTACCCGAACGATTTCCTCCACCATGACCCTGAGTTCTTCGTCTGAGAAGCGGGGCTGTCTTTGGGGTGCCATGGAGTGGTGTGTATGATGTGTGGGGTGGAGTATGTGTAGTTAAGTGTGTTGAGTGTGGTGGTGTGTGTTGTTTTGTGTGTGGATATTGTGTGGGTGATGGTGTAGTGTGCCTCTGTGTGATGGTATTCTGTGTTCGATGATGTGTCTCTCGGTGCTTCTTTCTGAATTTTTGGTCGTTGGGGTTTGTGGGTGATGTGGGTGTGTGTTTTATATTGTATTGTGTGTGTGGGAGTGGTGTGTGTATGTGTATCAGGTGTGTGGAATTCAAATCGGCCAATGTGGCTGAGTTTTGTTCGTTTGTGTGTATTCTGACCGCGGCGGTGTGTACCGCCAATGGAAAACCGCGTTTGAATGACCACCGCGTGGATTCGTGGGTCGTAATGGCATGGGCGTATTTCTGTTGGCGTGACGGTGGAGGTTTGGTCACCTCCACTTTTCCGCCGACCGCTGGTCTGGCGGTCTGTTGTGGCTGTCGGACTTTCGGAGGTTTGGCTGCTGCGGGTCAGAATGACCGTGGCGGGTTACCGCGACCACAGCGGAATTATGGAGGATTTCTGACCGGCGGTGGGCGCCTTTTACAGCCGAGGTCAGAATGACCACCTTAGTCTTTATTTTGAAGTTTTTCTTCACCGGGACGAACCTGCCAGTTGAATCCGACCTCCTGGAGCCCTTGTCCGGATACGCGATGTGGGTTTCCTCGGTGGAGACTTTTACCTTCGGACTTAGTCGTTTTTTCGAGATGAAAATCCTTCGACCGGGGTAAACCTGGATCTTGATCCGACGTCCATGGAGCCCTTCTCGGATACGATGGCTGGGAGGTCCCGGTCAACTTTTTACGTTCGGACTTAGTCTCTTTTTTGGATGTTTTTCTTTACCGGGACGAACCACGAAGTCAGGCCGGGTCGCGGTTGAGGCAAGCCGGCTAGAATTTCCGCGGCGGGTCGGTCCCTCTCTGGAGCTTTTTTTCCAAAAATTCTCAAATCTTTTCCAAACTTCTGGGGCTTCACCCAGATGTTCTTTTAAGGTTCTTTTGGCGTCCACAGCTCACCCCAAGGGTCCAGAAGTTCTGTGATGGTCCTTGGGGGGTGCGGACTTCAACTCCCAGAATGCACCTGGCGCAAACTCCTTTTTGGCCACTGGACAGTGGTCAGCTGGTCGCTTTCTTCAGGAGTTGGTGCAGGGGACTCTGGTTTAGCAATTTTTCACCTGTAGCAAACAGGGAGTCCCTCCTTGAACCAGTTGAAGCCAGGCAAAGTCCTTCTTGTGGTGAAGCCCAAGTGTGCAGCTGGTGCAGTCCTTCTGAGTGCAGGGTCCAGGTGCAGGCCAGGGGTCCAGCAGGGCAATCCTTCTTCTTCTTTAGTTCCTTTCTTGTTGAATTCTGGAGGGGATCTGAGGCGTGGGTGCAGGTCTGCCAGTTTTATCCTTGCTCCTGGGTGAAAAGCAGGGGGGCCCTGGTTCTCCAATCAGGGACAGGGTCGTCCCCCTGTGATGACCACTTCCTGGGAAGTGTGGCAAAAATCCATCCCAGAAGGCAACAGTCTCTAAAAATCCAACATGGATGAATCTGATTTTTGGAGGTTACATCTGGCTGAGCCCACCCACTGGTGTGGCTAAAAATCATAAACACACCCCTCTCCTGCCCTCTCCTAATCTAATCAAGGGGGCACCTAATTGTCTGGGGTTGCAGGATGTGGGGGTGTTGCTGGGTGCTGCAAATGTCCTTCTCTGCCTTTGAAGACCAGTTTGGCAGCCCTCCCCCTTCCTGCCTCACCATCTGCTGAGGGGAGATTCTCTCCCCCAAGCACATTCCTTTGTGTGAAGCCAGGCCACTTCACACCTCATCAAAGTAGCCTGGCAGAAGTTGCTGCAGGCTGGCCAATCAGAGCACAGCAGCAAAAACAATGCAGAGCTGAAATTGGCAACTTTTTAGGTAAAGTCTAAACTTTTTACCTGGACAAGTTATATTAAATCCAACAACTGGAAGTTGTGGGATTTATTACAACAATCAATTTGATACCAAATTCTTGGTATGTAACATTTAAGGAGACTTTAAAATTTAAAATAAAGTCTGCCCATTCTAGCCTATGAAGGCCATTTACTTCAATGAGGGAAAAACGAATTTGGCTGTTTTTACCTCACCAGGGTTTATAAATCTATTTTTATAAAGTCCCTGCTTATAGTTACATGGCACCCAGCCCTAGGGGCACATAGGGCACACCTTAGGGGTGACTTATATGTAAAAATAAGGTAGTTTAAGACTTTGGAAGTACCTTTAATTCCAAAGTCGAATTTGCATATAACTTTAATTTAAAAGCAGCCAGCAAGGCAGGCTTGCTTTTAAAATGACACTGGGCACCTCAGCAATGCACCTAGGTGTGCACCACCTATGCTGTGGTCCCTAAACCTACATGCCCTACCATATACTAGGGACTTATAGGTAGGTTAACTTAGCCAATTATAATTAGCCTAATTTGCATATCCATTTTACACAGAGCACAGGCCCTGGGACTGGTTAGCAGTACCCAGGGCACCATCAAAGTCAGGAAAACACCAGCAAAAAGTGGAAAATGGGGGCAAAAAGTTATGGGGCCTCTGCAATCAGCCCTGTTTTCTCACACAACCCCCCCCCCCCCAGCCCACACGCCCAGGAGACTCAGCCCAACCCTGGGAGAGTCTTCCTGGCTTGTTAGGCGAGGAAGACAGTGAAGAAAACTGGCTGTCCCTTTGCAGGGCCTACTCTGCCTTACATCCTCCTGTCAGGGTCACTCCCTCTGGGTAGTGAAGCCATCCCAACAGTAAAAGGACCCAACTCAAACTGAAACTTTCCTCTAGGGGGGTCTTCCTCCTTTCTCTCTGCCAACTTGGGAAGTGAGGTGCCCACCTTCCCTACTCCAAACTTTGCTAGGGCAACACCTAGCTTACCCAAAGAGGTCACCCAACACTTGAGCAACCCCACCATGACCAATAGGGTCAGGGGGCCTACTTTGCTATTGGCCCTGGGGTCTGCCTCCCAGGCCAAGTACAGTGCTGCCAGGAAGGCTAGCACCCAGCAGAGGCTACTGACAGCTGTCAGTACCCAGAACCACACCCTAAGCTCTCCACTGACAGGTGGCTGAGCTGCTTTAGGGGCATCATTGGGGTCCTGGCACCCCTCTTGCTGTCTAGAGTGGGGGGCTACCACCTCCTGTGGCAGACACCCTCCTTCCACTCTCCCTTCTGTCAGTGCAGGGGCAACACCTTGCATCTGGACAGCTGCCTGACTACTCAGGACTTCCTTGGGGTCAGGTGAGGCCTCACCAGTGCCAACTCTGGGCTCCCCCCTTACTGGGGCAGAAGACCCTTGGCTCCCTGGAACTCTCTTTAAGAGTGGCCTACCCTTCCTTTTCTTCTTTCCTTTTCTTGGGGACCCCTGTCTCCTAACTGTAGGGACTGACTCCCCAGGACTTTGGGTTGGAGGGGCGCCCTGGGCGACCACCCCATCTGTGACCAGACTCACCTCTGGGAGGTCATTGCCCAGGATACAATCTAGGGGGAGGTCATCACTGACTACCACCCTAATCCAGTCAAGGATACCCTCCCTCTCTAGGGGCACTATGGCTACAGGTTTGGAGGTGACCTCCCCTGTGGCTATCCTGACTTTCTTTGTCTTTCCTGGGACATACATGTCTGGGGTCACTAACCGGTCACTCACTATAGTGTGACTGGCACAGGTGTCCCTCAGGCCAGTAGTAGGGATCCCATTCACTTGAATGTGGTGGAAGTGCCTACTCCCACCCTCAGGGATCACCAGCTTACCATCTGGTCCTGTCTCCCAGCACAATGCTAGGAGGACTTCATCATCTGAGGAATCCTCCTCTATGGCTACACTGGACAGCCCAGTGCTAACCACCTTCCTTGGACAGGCTGCATCTCCTCTGAAGTGACCTGTCTGCTGACAGTCAAAGCAAGCCCTACTGTCCAAGAGTTGTTTTAACCCAGGGTCTAACTGTCTCTGCTGGTCAGAGTGGGAGTGGGATTTACTCTCCTCCTTCTTAGGGTTCTGGGGTACAGAGGGAGTCTCTGTGGTGGGCTTACCACCTCCCTCCTTAGGTTTTTGGGGACCTGCCCCCCCCTTCTTGGAGTCTCCCCCCTGGGACTTGACAACCACCCTGGTTCTCAACCACTCATCAGCTGCCTCCCCTAGCTCTCTAGGGTTGGTCTGCTTAGAGTCCACTAGATGCTGGCGTAACCTTTCTTGGGTACAATTGGTCAAGATGTGCTCTCTCATGATCAGATTGTATAACCCCTCATAAGTATCTACTTTGTTACCAATAATCCAGCCCTCTAGTGCCTTTAGTGAAATGTCCACAAAGTCAACCCAAGACTGGGTACTGACCTTCTGGGTGTCCCTGAACTTCATTCTATATTGCTCTGGGGTCAGACCAAACTTCTTGGCTAAGCACCTCTTCATACTAGGGTATGAATCTGCCTCCTCCCCCCTTAAGGTGAGAAGCCTATCCCTCCCTGAGTTGGGGACCAACTCCCACAAAAGGGAACCCCAGTATTGAGGCCTAACCCTTCTCATTTGGAGTGCCCTCTCAAAGGCCCCCAGCCACTTATCTATGTCATCCCCCTCTACATAAGCAGGAACTACCCCCTTGGGTAATCTGGGGCAAACTCCCCCACCCATGGACACCTCAGCTTCTTTATCGCTGCTTCCATCTCTTTTCTCTTTGTATGCCCACTTTTTCTTTTCTAGGGCCAGCTTCTCTGCTTCCAAAGCTATGTATGCTAGCTGGGCCTCCAGCTCTCTTTCTCTGATGGATGGGTTCTCTCCTCCTGAAAGGACCCCCTTCCCACCACTAGCTTTGGATCTGCCCCTAGTGACTGTGTTTACTGAGGACCGTTCTTCCTCATCCTCACTTAGGCTCAGATGCCTTCCCTCCCCTGAGTGGTTAGAGCTTGCATCCTCCCTTCTTTCTCCCTCCTCTGGAGCTTCTTCTGACTCTACCTCTTGGGCCTCAGCCCATGCTGTCAGGGATGTGATCAGGATTTGCTTCCTGAGATCAGTGGTTGCAGGCAACCCTCTTTCAATACACAACCCCCTAAGCTGGACTACTGTCAGTGTGGGTAGGCTAGCCAGATCAAGCTCCATGGTTCCCTAGTTTTGTGTCAACAAAAACTTTTTGCAAAAATTGGAAACAAGAATTTAGAAAAATTACAAAAATTCAATAATTGAAATTAATCCAAATTAAAAATGAAAAACAATTTTTGCACTAGGACAATTTAAAGGATTTTTAATTTGTTTTACCTAAAACTGTAACGTGATATTGAACACAAGTACAGGATCCCGTCGCTGCTTCCAATTATGTTGGAAAATGGGTTATTGGTAGGGCAGGTAGGTACCTACACCTAGCAACAAGCCACTAACCTCCACATAGGTACAGTTAGGTCTCAGTAAATTAATCCCAGCTCAACCCTTGGTAGCTTGGCAACGAGCGTCAAGGCTTAACTTAGGAGACAAAGTGTAAAGCATTCAAATATCACAAAACAGTAATTAAATAAAACACAGGAAACAGTTTAAAAATCCAAAACCAATTTATGAAAATAGTTTATATTTTTATCTTTAAAATGACACAAAAACGATTAAAATCGGTTCAGGGGAACCGGAGATATGAATTTTTAAAGAATTATTACTTTTCTAGCGCTTAGAAACAAAAAGCGCCAATCGGGTCATCTGGTTGCACCTCGACCGGGGCAAAGTCAAACTTTCAGGCCGACCGCGATGGAGCCCTGCTCGGCTACAGGTCGCGGGAGGCCTCGGTTAAAAAGTTACCTTCTGACTTAGTCTTTATTTTGAAGTTTTTCTTCACCGGGACGAACCTGCCAGTTGAATCCGACCTCCTGGAGCCCTTGTCCGGATACGCGATGTGGGTTTCCTCGGTGGAGACTTTTACCTTCGGACTTAGTCGTTTTTTCGAGATGAAAATCCTTCGACCGGGGTAAACCTGTATCTTGATCCGACGTCCATGGAGCCCTTCTCGGATACGATGGCTGGGAGGTCCCGGTCAACTTTTTACGTTCGGACTTAGTCTCTTTTTTGGATGTTTTTCTTTACCGGGACGAACCACGAAGTCAGGCCGGGTTGCGGTTGAGGCAAGCCGGCTAGAATTTCCGCGGCGGGTCGGTCCCTCTCTGGAGCTTTTTTTCCAAAAATTCTCAAATCTTTTCCAAACTTCTGGGGCTTCACCCAGATGTTCTTTTAAGGTTCTTTTGGGGTCCACAGCTCACCCCGAGGGTCCAGAAGTTCTGTGATGGTCCTTGGGGGGTGCGGACTTCAACTCCCAGAATGCACCTGGCGCAAACTCCTTTTTGGCCACTGGACAGTGGTCAGCTGGTCGCTTTCTTCAGGAGTTGGTGCAGGGGACTCTGGTTTAGCAATTTTTCACCTGTAGCAAACAGGGAGTCCCTCCTTGAACCAGTTGAAGCCAGGCAAAGTCCTTCTTGTGGTGAAGCCCAAGTGTGCAGCTGGTGCAGTCCTTCTGAGTGCAGGGTCCAGGTGCAGGCCAGGGGTCCAGCAGGGCAGTCCTTCTTCTTCTTTAGTTCCTTTCTTGTTGAATTCTGGAGGGGATCTGAGGCGTGGGTGCAGGTCTGCCAGTTTTATCCTTGCTCCTGGGTGAAAAGCAGGGGGGCCCTGGTTCTCCAATCAGGGACAGGGTCGTCCCCCTGTGATGACCACTTCCTGGGAAGTGTGGCAAAAATCCATCCCAGAAGGCAACAGTCTCTAAAAATCCAACATGGATGAATCTGATTTTTGGAGGTTACATCTAGCTGAGCCCACCCACTGGTGTGGCTAAAAATCATAAACACACCCCTCTCCTGCCCTCTCCTAATCTAATCAAGGGGGCACCTAATTGTCTGGGGTTGCAGGATGTGGGGGTGTTGCTGGGTGCTGCAAATGTCCTTCTCTGCCTTTGAAGACCAGTTTGGCAGCCCTCCCCCTTCCTGCCTCACCATCTGCTGAGGGGAGATTCTCTCCCCCAAGCACATTCCTTTGTGTGAAGCCAGGCCACTTCACACCTCATCAAAGTAGCCTGGCAGAAGTTGCTGCAGGCTGGCCAATCAGAGCACAGCAGCAAAAACAATGCAGAGCTGAAATTGGCAACTTTTTAGGTAAAGTCTAAACTTTTTACCTGGACAAGTTATATTAAATCCAACAACTGGAAGTTGTGGGATTTATTACAACAATCAATTTGATACCAAATTCTTGGTATGTAACATTTAAGGAGACTTTAAAATTTAAAATAAAGTCTGCCCATTCTAGCCTATGAAGGCCATTTACTTCAATGAGGGAAAAACGAATTTGGCTGTTTTTACCTCACCAGGGTTTATAAATCTATTTTTATAAAGTCCCTGCTTATAGTTACATGGCACCCAGCCCTAGGGGCACCTAGGGCACACCTTAGGGGTGACTTATATGTAAAAATAAGGTAGTTTAAGACTTTGGAAGTACCTTTAATTCCAAAGTCGAATTTGCATATAACTTTAATTTAAAAGCAGCCAGCAAGGCAGGCTTGCTTTTAAAATGACACTGGGCACCTCAGCAATGCACCTAGGTGTGCACCACCTATGCTGTGGTCCCTAAACCTACATGCCCTACCATATACTAGGGACTTATAGGTAGGTTAACTTAGCCAATTATAATTAGCCTAATTTGCATATCCATTTTACACAGAGCACAGGCCCTGGGACTGGTTAGCAGTACCCAGGGCACCATCAAAGTCAGGAAAACACCAGCAAAAAGTGGAAAATGGGGGCAAAAAGTTATGGGGCCTCTGTAATCAGCCCTGTTTTCTCACAGTGGTGATATCTCTGATAGACAGCCAATGTACCACACCGACCACCAGGGCGGAGACAACAGCCAACACTGCGGTATCCGCTTACAGCCAGGCAGAAGCCAAAGTTCTACCCACCATATTAAGACCCTGTAAAACCGCCAACTTTTCCGGGGCAGTACCAACGTCAACAAAAGCCTGGTGGAAACAGAGCACAAAAGTGAAAGGACTCCCCATTGGAGACACAGGGCAGAACCACGCACCATGGAACCCGAACTGCAAGTTTTCCCAATGATCTTCTACGTTATGCTCCACATGGAACACCAAAGTCGGTGAAGACAACGACGGTGAGTACAGCCACCTAGCACACAAGGAAGGGAGGGGGGAAAAGAGAGTGACACACACCCACGACACACACCAGACACACACACACCACAGACACAACCAGCTGCATAACAAAAACAATTTGACCCTAAAAATCTGCAGGATAATGCAAGGACAACAGGAATGTACGAAAGTGGTTGTAATCAGTTCAACATCAAAATTAATAATCCGATTTGGCCATTAAACAGATATGTACACTTGTATAAAAAAAGGGGCACTGCCCAGGTCAAAGTTCAAAGGGCCCACATAGCCACAGGGCACATTCCATGGCCCAACTCAAATCCTGCCCAAATCTGAATAGATCACTGCAGGGGCATCAGTTGTCATAGAGGCAGACACCTCAGGAGGAGAAGGGGGCACCTCAGCCGGATGTGGGAACAAGCCCACTGGTTCTGGAGGGTGCAACGTGCCCTGTACTCTTTGTCCTGGGGAGTGCAAGGCCACAGTCTCTCAAGTGGGTGTCTTGCCCACTGGTTCTGGAGGGGGCAACATGCCCTGTGCTCTTTGTCCTGGGGTGTGCAAGGCCACAGTCTCTCAAGTGGATGTCTTGCCCACTGGTTCTGGAGGGGACCAGCCGCATAGTAGCCACTGGAGGGTGGACTACAAGGCGTCTGCCAGCGGTGATGGCTGCATGCTGGTGGTGGTTGGCGGAGACTCCAGGGCAGCCCCTGCACTCTGTGGTGGCTGCATGTTGGTGGTGGTTGGGGGAAGCTCCTAGGCAGCCCCTGCACCCACTGATGGTTCCATGCTGGTGGTGGTTGGGGGAGGCTCCTGGGCAGCTGCTGCACTCTGTGATGGCAGCACATCCACGGCTGGTGTTGGGGGCCCTGTGACAGCTGCTGGTGGTGGTGGTGTTTGCCTGACTACTTCCGCTGGCGTAGAGTGCCTCTTGTCCTCCTGGTCATGGGTTGGGGAATCTCCTACCCTTCCTGGCAGGGGTGGATGGGCTCTTCCCCTCTCTGCCTGGTGGTGCAGACTCCTTCCCCTTCTTCCCAGCTGGTGCAGGCTCCTTCCCCTTCTTTCCAGCTGGTGCAGGCTCCTTCCCCTTCTTCACAGCTGGTGCAGGCTCCTTCCCCTTCTTCCCAGCTGGTGCAGGTTCCTTCCCCTTCATCGCAGCTGGTGTTGGACTCTTCCCTTTAATCCCAGGTTGTGCTGCCCCTTCAGTGTTGTTGTCCTGGTATCCCTACCACCATGAGTAGGTGGTGCTACCACTGTCCTCGTGGACTGTTTGGCTGAGGTGCTGGGTTGTGTCCTTGCTACCCTGCCCATACGTGCAGGATGGGGGGAGGGGTAGGGAAGAGGTCAATCGTGGAAAGGAAAAGCTTTTTAGGGAATTTGGGGCGAGAGGAGGGAGGAGTGGTGGGAGTGGAGGATGAGGGAGTGGTTGTCGGAGGTGTATGTCTGCTGGATTTGGGTGCAGGTGCATGGGCTATATGCTGTTGTGAGGTGGATTGCTGTTGGGTGTCTGAGTGCTTGCGTTTGTGTCCTTTAGGAGGGGGGGACAGACACGGTGGGAGAGGACACAGGAGACGCGTGCATGGATGTTGTGGAGGTGTCTGCCAGTGAGTGTGTGTTCTGATTGGTGTGGTGATGATGCTGGTAGTGGATTTGATGTAGTGCATGCAGGTGTGAGTGTGGACATAACTAGTTGGGAGGTGGAGGAGGAGGCGGAGAGGGAGACCGTGGAGACAGTGGATGTTGTCATGTCTGCAACTGCATGGTGTTTGTGTGAGTGCCTGTGGGATGAAGTGTGGTGCTTGTGTTTGCCTGTGCCACTCTTGGGTGTTGTCTTGTGTGCATGCTTGTCTGTCTGTGTGCTTGGAATGGGTTGGGGTTGAGGAGAATGGGACTGGGAAGTGGAAGTTGGAGGGGGACAGTAGAAACAAGGACAATGGCTGCCATCAGAGAGGAGGCCAGAGCCTGAATCGATCTCTGTAGGGCTGCCAATCCACTGTGAATGCCCTCCAGGAATGCATTGCAGTGCTGCATCTGCGAAGGAGATGCCCACTTTCCTGGATGAGCGGGCACGGGCAACTCACTGAGGGGCTACTGGGAGGGCAGTGCTGGTACGGGATGGCAGCTGTACCTGCAGCTGGGGTGGTCACTGAGGTATCCGCCACCACCAGCGAGCTCCCATCAGAGTAGGTATCAGAGTCTGTGTTGTCCCCTCCAGTCTCTGCCGTGGTGCTCCCCTTGTCCTCCATCCCACTGGTTCTGTTGGCTTCGGTGGACTCTGCCTCCAGGGTCCTGTGGGTTGCAGCTCCCTCTATCGCTGGTGCCTCTGCTCCTCCATTAAATGATGCTAATGCACATAAGGAGAGGATGACAAAACAAGAAAGGGGGTGAGAGAGACAAAGGATACACTGAGTCAATGACTGCACCAACACCACCGTTGGTGTACACAGCACCCTCACACAGAGGGAACAGGCCTACGCACAATGCATTGCACTACCAGTGAAATGGCTAGTCACCAAGGCATGAGGAGGGGCACACACCGCCAACTGCAGAACACCTGGGACCCACGCAGCCCTGCCCAGAAGTGAATACTAACAAGCTAGGTAAGCAGTATTTTCCATTCCAACCCTTAGCCACCAGAGGACCTTGCGCTGCTATGCCGGCCTGGCCTGGGGGCACCCAAGGACACACAACCACCACCCGGATACCACCCCACCAGCCGTAAGTTGCAATGATAGCCACTGTACTCACCCCCTTGTGGCTGCTGTGATGCCCTCAAGGGGCCATCCAGCTCAGGGTAGGCCACCACCAGTATGCGGGCCATCAGGGTCCGCACCTCCTTGGCGATGGCACGCCATATCCCCTTCTTTTGATGGACACTGACCTGCAGAGGCAATACAGACAGGAGAACACCATTAGACAAACAGTCCAGCCTGTCACACAAATGGCCCACCATACCCGTTTCCATCACCATTGGCACACACATAGCCCAGCACACAACATTTACACCGCCAAGAGGACATCCACCCACCCCCCCTTACACGATGCCTTCACACATAACTCCATGCATTCATGCAACATGCATCGTGCCCACAGTGTACTCACTTGTTGGTCTAGAGGCCAATACAGCAGTCCGTACTGGGGTACGACCCCATCTACCAATTGCTCCAACTCCTCAGAAGTGAAGGCTGGGGCCCTTTCCCTGGTCACAAGGGGCATGGTAGGTTCCAGACACAGGTCACATCAGCACATGCAGTGTAGGTTCTCTCCTATGGAAGGTCAGGAAACAAGTGAGGATGGAGATAGAAAATGGTGGTCACGTCCGCGGTGGTGCATTTCGTCACCGCCGCCGTACATCCCCATTGGCCACTGTACCCCATAGGGCCAAATATAAACCAATGAGGAATTGCGTGGCGGTTCTCAACCGCCTACCGCCATGGGGCACAACATCGGCGGAATTACCTCACTTCCACCTGTCTCTCCACACAGGACAGCGGTCTCCATTTCAGGGGGGTGAACAGGCCTATCGATTATTCATGCGTCACAGGATATATAGGCACATACTTTTCAAATTAAACTGTCCCCAAACAGGTTTGCATGATGTGGACTGCTGTTGTGGTATAGTTGTTCAAAATGTGACAGCCTACACACTCCTGTGTCCCTTAGATACCTACCGATGCGGATGAATAAGAGATGGAGACCTATCCCCATGTACAGACCCCTGGTGGACTTGGCCAAACTGGAGGACAGGCACATTATACTCACTTATAGACTGGACAGAGCCAAAATCACAGAGCTGTGTGCCCGGTTGGAACCTGACCTGATCTCAGCTATCCGTCAACCCACTGGGATCCCCACTCTTGTGCAAGTTCTATCAGTGTTCCATTTCCATTTCCTGGCAACTGGTTCTTTCCAAGTGACAGTGGGCTTGGCAGCAGGAATGTCACAGCCAATGTTCTCAATAGTGCTGGCAAGAGACTTGTCTGCCCTGATCAAACACATGTGCAGCTGCATTGCTTTCCCCCAAGTGGAGGATTTGGCCACTGTGAAGGCAAGGTTTTATGCAATGTGACGTATCCCCAATATAATTGGGGCGATTGATGGAACACATATTGCATTTGTTTCCCCCCCCCGGCAAAATGAACAGGTGTTCAGGAATTGTAAGAGTTTCCACTCCATGAATGTGCAGATGGTTGTGCCTGGTGGACCAGTACATCTCCCACGCCAATGCTAAGTGTCATGGGTCAGTGCATGATGCCTTTGTCCTAAGGAATAGCAGCATCCCAAATGTGATGTCCCAACTACAGAGGCACAGGGTGTATCTAATAGGTGAGCCTGGGTTCCCACCCAGTATATGTTGGTGTATGCCTATGCTGTTGGCCATATAGTATGGTGTGTCGCTAAATGTTGTCCCTCAATATTTGCAGGTGACTCTGGTTACCCAAACCTATCATGCTGCTGACCCCTGTGAGGAATGCCAGGACACGGGCAGGAGAACGTTATAATGAGGCACATGGGTGAACCGGAAGGATGACTGAGAGGACCTTTGGCCTCCTGAAGGCCAGGCTCAGGTGCCTCCATCTGACAGGTGAATCCCTGTGCTACTCACCCAAGAAGGTCTGCCAGATAGTAGTGACATGCTGCATGTTGCACAACCTGGCCCTCAGATACCATGTACCTTTTCTACAGGAAGAAGAGACTGGAGATACCCCTATGGCATCAGTGGACCCTGAGGACAGTGAGGATGAGGAGGCAGAGGATGAGGATGTGGACAACAGAACATTGGTGATACGTCAGTACTTTCAATGACACACAGGTGAGACAGTGCAACTTCACATTTCTATGACTATTGGTGCATTCTGTGTGGCATTAGCATGCTGGCATTACTCACTTTTTTCCCCTACTTACTGTTACCTATGCATATTCATTTTACAGATGTTGGTGATATGACAACATTGTCCTGCTATGATCACAACAGCCAGCAACAGGTAATTCATTTTATGCTCATTCTATGTACAGTTCATTTGCAATGGTTGTAGCTGTTTCAATGAATACAAATTTGCAATACATGAAATACTAATAGTCGAGTTTTATTCAAGGGTATTTATTGTTGTCCTAAAATATAGATGGGAAAGTGCAATGGAATTGGTGATGATGGAGGAAAGTCCAGGGTATTGTTCAAGTCTGTTTGTAGCACAGGTGCAGTGTCCATGGGGACATAGGAGGGGAGCAATGGCAGTTCAAGGTGGACAAGGTGACAGAGTGGAACACAAGGGGGACAATCAGGAGAGTCTCATTTCCTGACAGTGGTCTTAGCAAGTGTCTCTGGCTTCTGTCTGGTTTGCAGGGAATGTTTGCTGGGTGGTTCACCTTCTGCAGGGGGATGGGTGCTGGTGGCCTGTGAGTCCTGTGGTGGGGCCTCCTGACAACTAGCGGCAGTGGAAGTGGAGGGCTGTTCAGATGACTGGCTAGTGGTAGGGACCCGCCGGTGTGCTGTTGCCTCCCTCATGATGTTGGCCATGTCTTCCAGCACCCCTGCTATGGAGATTAGGGTGTTGTTAATGTCCTGCAAGTCCTCCCTGATCTCCTGATACTGTCCCTTCTGCAGCCACCTGTTCTCCTGCACAATGTCTAGGATCTGGCCCATCGTGTCCTGGGAATGTTGGTAGGCTCCCAGGATCTCAGAGAGTGCTTCCTGGAGAGCCGCTTCCCTGCTCCTGTCCTCCCACTGGTGCACAGCAGTCCTCCCAGTGTCCCTGTTGGCCTGTGCCTCTGTCCCCTGAACGGTGTGCCCACTGCCAATGACCCCAGGTCCCTGATTGTCTTGTGTGCGATTTGTGGCCTGGGATCCCTATACAGGTGGGAACACTGCTGATTGACGTGTCCTGGGGACAGAAGTGTGGGTACGCTGGGTGGGTGCTGTGGTGTTGGTTCCTGATGGGGGAGGCTCTCTGGTGGTCTGTGATTGGGCTTGGATGACCGGCTGACCAGTGGTCCCTGATAGGCCAGGTAGGTCGTCCAGATCCAGAAGTCAAGAGTTACTGTCATCACTGTGGGCCTCTTCTGTTGGGGGACTGGATAGTGGTGGCTCCTCCTCTCCAGTGACATTGGCTGGGGTACCTGTGGGGATGTAAATGATGTATTATACTTCAAGTGTATGACATTTGTACTCATGTCGCTTCCCCTTTTTAGTTGTTGTTACCCCGCCAGCCTTTGCTTGTGTATGTTGGTGTATTGTGGTTATGTTAGTTTCCCTATGCTGTGCATGCTTTAGTGATGAGGTCCATACAGGGCTGGGAGCGGTGTCCATGCATTGGTACAGCATGCAGGGCCAGGCATTGGAATTAGTGAGATGTGTTGGTGGAGTGTGTGGGATGTGGTGGAGTGATGGGAGTGAGGGTGAGGTGGTGTGATGACATGCAGGTATGGGGGTGATAACTGTTGAAAGTTGACTTACCAGTGTCCAGTCCTCTGACAACTCTGGCGAGGCCCTCAGGATGCAGTATTGCCAGTACCTGCTCCTCCCATGCTGTGAGTTGTTGGGGAGGAGGTGGGGGTCCACCGCCAGTCCTCTGTATTGCGAGCTGGTGTCTTGCTGCTATGGAACATACCTTCCCCCGTAGGTCGTTCCATCTCTTCCTGATGTCTTCCCTTGTTCTTGGGTGCTGTCCCACGGCATTGACCCTGTCCATGATTCTCCGCCACAGCTCCATCTTCCTTGCTATAGATATTTGCTGCACTTGTGCTCCAAAGAGCTGTGGCTCTATCCTGACAATTTCCTCCACTTTGACCCTAACTCCTCCTCAGTGAAACGGGGGTGCCTTTGTAGTGCCGTGGGTGTTGTGTGATGTGAGTTGGTGGGGGTGTGTTGAGTAATGTGGTGGGGTGTGTGATGTGGAGTGCGTGAGGGATGTATGGGTGTATGTGGTGTGTGTGTCTAGTTGTATCTGTGCTCTCCTTCTCAGTCTCCTGGTGGCAATTGTCGTAAATAACGGGGTTGTGGGTAATATGGGTGTGTGTTTTATAGTGGTGTGGGTGTGGTGTGTGCATGAGTGTCAGGTGTGTGTCTTTAGCATTGTCCAATGTAGTGTTGTTTTGTATGTGGGTGTCCATTCTGAGCGCAGCTGTTTATACCGCCAATGGTTTACCGCTGTTGAATGTCCACCGTGGTGATTCGTGGGTCATTATGTGATGGGCGTTGTTCTGTTGGCGTAACGGTGTGGGTTTTGGAACCGCCACTTTATCACTGACCTTTGGTCTGGCTGATTTGTGTATGTGGCTGTATTCTGTCGGATTGGTGTATGTGTGTCATAATATGGTGAACGGTTATTCACCAGTGCGGCGGTAAGTTGGCGGAAGGCAACGCAGCGGTAAGCAGGATTTACCACCAGTGTCATAATGAGGGCCTTAGTCTGTCTCAGATACTACTGGGGTCTGCAGGGCACTGACATTGTTTTATTTTGACGTGAGTAGTGTCATCACAGGCTCATAGGTGACAGTACTATGCTGGTGGCTGATAGTACATACATAGTTGTATCTTGCTTTCTTCTTAGTTGGCTACCTGTCATACCATTACATTACATTACACTCCATCTGGATCATACTGTCGTAACATATGAAACAGGCAGTGCAATATTATGCAATAGTGAATGTCTGAAAACCCCATTGGCTCGTTCACAGAAGTGAAAATCTGCACACTCGTGTTATCAGCAAGTAGTGTAACCTAAACTGTGACACTTGTGTGTTGCAAAATAATGAAAATGCTTTCCATGTGGAGAACACTTATCTCAATGGGTCTACCAGGTTTGTTATCTGAAACATATTACAGAATATATTTTGTGATTCAGGACTTCTAACTAAAGTGGGTCTCAGAATGTCTGTTAAGGAGCAGGACATTGAGTTATTTGAAGACACTACCAAAGATAACTTCAGAAGTGACACTAACCATAAAAACAGACATCAAGGGGCATATTTATACTCCGTTTGCACCGAATTTGCGTCGTTTTTTTCGACGCAAATTCGACGCAAAACTAACTACATATTTATACTTTGGCGTTAGACGCGTCTAGCGCCAAAGTTCATGGAGTTAGTGTCATTTTTTTGCGTGAACACCTTCCTTGCGTTAATGATATGCAAGGTAGGCGTTCCCGTCTTAAAAAATGACTCCGATGCATATGCGTCGTATTTATACTCCCGGGCAAAAATGACGCCCGGGAGTGGGCGGGTCTAAAAAACCTGCATTAGCGCCGGATTTTAGCGCCTGGGTCAGGGCAGGCGTTAAGGGACCTGTGGGCTCAGAATGAGCCCAGAGGTGCCCTCCCCTGCCCCCAGGGACACCCCCTGCCACCCTTGCCCACCCCAGGAGGACACCCAAGGATGGAGGGACCCACCCCAGGGACATTAAGGTAAGTTCAGGTAAGTATTTTGTTTTTTATTTTTTTGTGGCATAGGGGGGCCTGATTTGTGCCCCCCTACATGCCACTATGCCCAATGACCATGCCCAGGGGACAGAAGTCCCCTGGGCATGGCCATTGGGCAAGGGGGCATGACTCCTGCCTTTGCTAAGACAGGAGTCATTTTAATGGGGGTTGGGCGTCGTAAAAAAATGGCGCAAATCGGGTTGAGGCGATTTTTTTGCCTCAGCCTGACTTGCACCATTTGTGGACGCCCATACGCCATTTTCCCCCTACGCCGGCGCTGCCTGGTGTACGTCGTTTTTTTTAACGCACACCAGACAGCGCCGGCGGCTAACGCCGGCTAACGTCATTGAATAAATACGGCGCCCGCATGGCGCTTCAGAATGGCGTTAGCCGGCGCTAATTTTTTTGGCGCAAAACTGCGTTAGCGCAGTTTTGCGTCAAAAAGTATAAATATGGCCCCAAGAATCTCCAGAATGTAGTTTAATCTACAGCGAGACCACAGGCATTAATTATTGTTGTGTTCAAATCAGACAAAGCCACTTCCACCAACAGCATGCGCCACCTGGTTTCAGCCTCCCTAAGAGATTTAGGGGCATATTTATACTCCGTCTGCGCCGAATGTGCGTCAAAAATGTTGACGCACATTCAACGCAAACGTTGCCCCGTATTGAAACTTTGACGCCTGAGCCCGCGGACGACAAAATTCTGCTGTGTGCGTCATTTTTTGGATGCGGCAACCCGCCTTGCGTTAATCATATGCAAGGTAGGCGTTCCCGTCCAAAAAATGACTTAAATGCCCGTGCGTCGTATTTATGCTTTCGGGCAAAAATGATGCGCGGCCGGGAGGCGGAGACGGAAAACGACGCACAGCCCGATTTGCGTCAAAAATTAACGCCTGGGTCAGGGCAGACATTAAAATGGGGCAAACACACCTGTATTTAATCAGAACACACAGAAGCAACAGCAGAGCAGCAACAGGGAGACATGGAGGTGATTCTAATCCAGCGTGCACGCAGACGCAGAGCCCAGCAACAACAACAGCAACTACAACACCAGCAGGGACCCCAAAGGCAGCGCAGAAGGCAGGAGAGGATATTCCACCCCAGAACAACCCTTCATGGCCTCAGGGAACACAACATCATCCAGAGGTATAGGTTGAACTGGCAGGCCGTTCAGCAGCTGCTGCGCAACATTGAACCGCAGTTGGCACCCACTTTGCTGACACCCCACACCATCCCAACAGAAACCAAGCTGCTTGCCGTACTTCACATGCTGGCAAGTGGCTCTTTTCAAACAACTGGTGCCCTGATTGCCGGAATATCACACCCATCATTCTCTGCCTTTTTGCCCAAAGTACTGGATGCCATCATTGGACTTACACCCCGCCACATCTGCTTCCCTAACACACTGCAGAAGCAGCAGGAAACAAAACAGGGGTTCTACCTCATTAGTGGCTTCCCACACGTCCTTGGTGCAATCGACTGCACACATGTACGCCTTGTGCCACCTGCTGCAACTGAACACCTCTACTGCAACAGGAAGCACACACATTCCATCAACGTGCAGGCCATTGTCGATCACCAGGGATTGATCACCAACATCGTGGCTAAATGTCCTGGGAGTGTCCATGACTCATTCATCTTCCGTCACTGCACCATCAATGAACACTTCATGGATGGATTGTATGGCAATGGACTACTTTTGGTAAGTATACACACTGCACAGCAACCCTCTAGGACACACAACACATACGCCACAACAGCAACATGTCGACAGGAACACACTGAGGTCGTGACATCGCTAGCCATGTTTCATAGGTCTGCAGTGAACCTGTCACACATCTGAAATTAGTGTACAGTCTAATGTTAAGACATCAATGATCAGAACGTGTAGAGTGGGTTGCCTAAATGTCACCTTGCAAATTGTAAGAGTCCCAATGACGTTTACATTAATCCATTGCATAAGTCTTAAAGGTATGGGATGTCCAGGGTACATTGATATGAACGTGTTAACAACACTGTCAATTTTAACCGGTGTATGGAACTATCATCTCACCAACCGTGAAGACACAGGAACACCTGTATCACAAGTCACAATGCTAGTGAGGGCACACTGTACTGCAAATCCCAAAACATACTGCTGACAAATGGTCGGCAGACAAACACCCGTTCAGCCAAGGAAACAACACAATGCAGATGGTACATCCTAGAAGCCTAGGATGCAACATTATAACACAAAAGAGTCACAAACAACACAAGGCAACTACTGCCATAAAAGGTAATTTCAATAGGGCCACCTACATCACATCACATGATCCTATTAATTTTCTTTTGCAGCTGATCAGGCGTATGGCATCCAGCCATGGATTATGACACCTATTGGCAACCCGAGTACTGCAGCAGAGCGTGCCTACAACGACGCACATAGGAGGACACGCACCATAGTCGAGAGGACCTTCGACATCCTCAAGTCAAGGTTCTGGTGCCTCGACATCACTGGTGGTAGCCTCCTATATTCGCCGGAGATGGTCTGTAAGATCATCCTAACATGTGCAATATTGCACAAAATATGCATCAAAAGGAACATTCCCCTCCTGGAACCAGAGCCACACATGCCTGAAGAGGAGGAAGAGGAGGATGCTGGCCTGCAACATGAGGGGGAACTACATAACACGGCCGCTGGTATACGCAGGCGGCAACATATCGTCAACAATTTCTTTTAAATCTAACCACCATCAGCCCTTTCATGAACTCATTTAAATAAACACCTATAATAATCACCATATCATGGTCTGGCTAATCATTTTTGCACACCTTTATCTCTACTTATCAGAATAAGAGTGTTGCCTCATGGAGCATTGCTGAGATACTGATTAGGACACTGAAAACCCCAGAGCTAATGTGATGCGTAACATACAATGGTCACATACACACACACTGTAAACGACATATGTCATGTACATTTCTCCTTTGAAGGCCAATAGCAGAGGACCACACCTATTTCACACATACATGTTGAAATCAAGGTCCAACGCAGCATATGGCACACAACTAAGACACCATCACTCAATAAGGGGAAGACAAGCCTCATACATGAGGCAGTCAATGTGTTTTTGCATCAGTAACAGGAATGTCTGACCAGACCCTTGACAGCAGTAAGTCCAACTGCATCCAATATTTGCAAGGACTATCTGTGACCAGAGTTCCATAGAAGCAGAAAATAGACAGCACAAGTGCCACTCATACGAGCAGCATTGCGCACATGACATTCCATGTACATGTCAGCCCATTTCCTAACTCCTGACACACCCATGCTCCTGATCACAACCCACCTGTCTGAAGAGGTCCCTGGAATACTAAGATGTGTACCCTGATATTCCCTTCTCTACACACACAGACTAACAATACCAATCCAGTGTGCTACACCCTTTCCTATGGTATGCCATTGTCATAGAACATCTGACTGCATGGACGTCAGATCAATTAATACACTGGCTTCTAGTTTCCAAGCCCTGTTAGCACCTGTAGACTGCTTCCTGTGTGAAAATGTCTGTTGGCCATTAGAATGCAAATCTCACCTACAGGACTTGTGAGAAACAGATGCAGCCCACACCTGTGATCACCTCCATGCACACCACCCATTTCAACAAGCACTGCCCCTGCTGATGCCTGGAACAGCATAGGAGTTGCCATTTTGTCAAATACACAGTTAAGCATTGAAACTAATTAAGCTGTGTAACACAGCCCTTGGGTTCATTTGTCACCTTCAAAAACACAGGACATACACAGTTTGACATGTCAACTCTCTAGTTCGTCCTCCAAACAGTCTGAGTCAGACCACTGATTATGTAACTTGTCAAATTGCTGGATCCTGATTCACCCTACATTCTGTCAGCCTGACTGGCATCTGTCTGTGCGTCACACTAAAGTATCCCTGTGTCTACATCTGTACCACACTTGCGTTAGCAAACCTCTCATTTATCAGGAGGTATTGGGCATGGGCTTCTTCACTGCATACACAAATACATTGTATAGCATCATCTGCCTTTTAACTGTACCATTTGAGTTAAATCCTCTGTGAAAAGCAAAATTCATGGCCCATCCCTTGTCTGGGTCTCATTTATGCATGAATGACAAAGTGTGACAGTGTCCCAGGGCTGTATGCAGAGATTGGGTACGGGGCCTTCAGCAGAACCAGCAACCTCTGATAATGTCCATGAAAAATCCACACATGTCAGGACCCTGACAGTTCACACACAGAATCACAGTGCTCACAACATATTGATGGGCCGTGTGTGGTTAATAGCTGCGAGAATAATCAGCACAGAGGCTATGATGTTCCCAGATGCAGTGGGAATTGCAGAGGCTAACCTGTGTACAAATGTTGTAATGACACCTGCCGGAACATGACACCTGAGACATTATCTCACTCAGCACACCAAGGTTGCCCTGTTGACTGTCTCATTACACGTCTTTAGTGACAGGGTGGGACCATCCCCATGTAGGTTCTCATGTCCTCATCCACTTTACTCACATTGATCAACCAAGGATACTCAGTAGATACAGGAATAGCTGCCACTGACTCATGATGAGTCCTGGACCGAACTATGACAAATTACACCCCAAACAATATACAGGATCATCATTGGACCACACACATGAACAAGACACCTATGTGCAATTGATCACTGGAAATATGTGGACACGTACTGCCTCGTCTGCTGGTCCACCACAGCCACTTGAGAGTTGTGGCTCACTTCTGTGACCTCAACTGTGGTGTCATCATACATTTGTGATTCACCTTTGTCCGTCTGGGCAAACAACATGGTACCCACTTCCTCAATGCATGTGTATGACTCACTGTGGGAATCACCAATTGGTGCCTAGGAAGCTGTTGCCAAAACTCTAGGACATAGGATGTTGAAAATGTGGACCATTGACATGAACAAGCGCCTGCCATCTATCTGGTGCATGCTTTGTCACATGTGGTGTCTACGTTACCCTAAATCTTGGAAGTCCACATTACGGATGTTGCTACATGTATGACTAACACATGCCCTCTCTCAGTTCCACAATGACTTGCATCTAAGGATTGAACACATGGACGTCACATTCATACAAGCATATGTGCAATAATGCTTCATGTGATACACAAACACTTGGTCAACAAATACATTAGTTGCTAAAGCACACACTTTGAGCCAAAGGCATTTAGGTATTGTACATATGTGTGTCACATTGCTATCCTCTCCTTATGCCAAACATGCCCAATTTGTGCAACACATATATGTAGGCCACACTTATGACCATCTATTGCGTCAGCCAACCGTAAAAATACTGTGAAGGGAGTAGTGGATCATGGTCCGCTGCAATATGATGTCACACATGTGAACATACACCATCAACACCATAGTGGGTGCAATCAGCCTATCTCTGATGTGTCCCAAATGTAACATAACATAAAAACTGAAAAAATGCCCAAAACCAGTTCATGCACTGAAATTTTGACGTTCCTAGCGTTATGCGTCATTTTTTGTCCACCAATACCGTATTTGCATCATTTTTTTGGACGCACAGGAGTGAACATTAGGCCGCATCCAGATATTTGTACAGGCCATGTACTATTATTTGGATGCTGGCTAATTTTCACTCCTGTGCATCAAAAAAAATGACGCAAATACAGTATTGGTGGACAAAAAATGACGCATAACGCGAAAAAGGGCGGACATTTCATACAGGAAGTGATGTAATAGGATATCCTGTTTACAGATCATGTACAGTGGGTGTACTTTCAGTTTCACTTTGCAGTCTATGATTCTTCTAGACTGTGTGGCTGTGTAGAGAGTGGTGTCCTGAGATTTTGTGCTTTTTTGTCCTGTGTGCTGTCTGTATTGTCAATTTGTGAAATAAATGTTGGTGGTGTATAATGTCCTACTGTGTTTTGTGTACATTTGTCCATTTACGTAGTGTTTTTGTTGTTTGTGGGAGTCTGTTGTGGGTAGTGGTAGTTTGGGGATAGTTGGGCTCTTTTAGTGG
This sequence comes from Pleurodeles waltl, assembly GCF_031143425.1. NCBI lineage: Eukaryota > Metazoa > Chordata > Amphibia > Caudata > Salamandridae > Pleurodeles > Pleurodeles waltl. The sequence goes on along the minus strand of NC_090443.1, from coordinate 547,798,873 downwards.
TTAAGTTTTCTTTTCATCTGTATTTGTACCCCTACTTTCCCCCTTTTCCCCTTTCTATTTCTTTAACCCCTACTCCCTTTCACATTTCTACTATGTCTGGTAGGCCACGTCTTGGCAGGATGGGTGAAGAGGAGTTGGGGGGGTTCATTAGGCTTGTGTGCCATTTCTTGCCACTCATAATCGAGGCAGGGTGATACAGGGGTATCAAACAGAGGCGCGCAGAATCCAGTGGGGAAAGGTGCTGCATCACCTGCAGCGTGTGTATGCCAGCCAGAGGAGTGACCACCAGCTGAAGCACTGGTGGGCTGACCTCATCACCAGGGAGCAGGCTCTCTTGGACCACCTGGGAATCGTGATTGGTGGCCCTGTTGGTGAGTACTAATCATGTAAATGTGCACGATTAAATGCTCTGTAGTGACATAAGAGGATTTGTACTATGTCTGCCAGCTAACTTGCTGACTGTGTGTAATGCTGGGGAAACACACAGGGATAACTGATGCACTATGGTAAGGATCACAATTGCTAGCTGTCAGGTAGCACGTGCTCAGCATGAAGTAAATTGATGCGGCCTTTGTGTCGTACCACCAAACAAAATAGGAGCCAATCATGTCTATATAGGGCACTTTTGCCAGAGAAGTAAAGATGTACCAACATATTGGCTAACTTTGTTGACGCAATAGTAGACTGACTTTAGAATCACTACATGATGCAGAAAATGAGTGCTGGCTTCACGTCAATTGATTATAGCAAAGTGGCTCAGATATATGTCTCATGTGAGTCTGGTGAGTGTGGAAGGAAAGCGTTCACGGAAGTACTAGGAGTGTTTGGGATTATTGTGGTCCTTTATCATTTTGGATACATGTCAGATCTGGATTTGGAAACATCGTGAAAAGGTGTAAGGTGCCCTCAGCTAACATCTTAGAATGTTTGTTGGAGTTAGTTGTGCCACATTCCAATTAGGGATGGCAGTCCAAAGGTATGCACATGGGTTCACATCTCCATGGTTGGTGCAAATCACCATAGCTGGTCCACATCAATTGAATAAACTGTAACTACAGGATGGCTTACAAAAGTCCCTGCCCCTCCCTCTGTACATTGTACCTATGTGTCATTAATGTGTCATGGCCACATAGCAGGTTTGACTGGTAATGCAGTCCTCAAGTAACCAGGCTTTGGATGTCTCTCTTGGATGCACATGATGAGATGATTACACTCCATATTTTTTTCAGGTCACCAATGACGGGGCATGTTTGCCACCACATGATAGTTAGGGCCAATGCAGGTGTGCAGATATGTGTGTAACTGTCACAGGAGACCCATGCTATGTACAAGTTGGCTGTGATATATCAGATGCAGTGTCATCATGTCTGAATGGCTGCCATTTCCTCATTCAGCCTACACATTGTATATGTCTTTGAAATTGTTGGTCAGTGCACAGATTCTGAGCACATTTCTTCCTTCCATGCCTTACAGGTGGACCGGCACCCTACACTGTGGGAGAGGTGGCGACATTTGAGGACCCGGACCACTCCAGTAAGTGTTGATATGTCTGTTATGTGTTGTGTTTGCTGGTTATGGACTCATGTGTGTGGAACGCATAGCAAGGTGTGATGCTTTGGGCAATCATTTCTCTTGTTCCGTGAGTGGGATTTCAGTTTCTCAAATGTTTTGAGTTGGCCAATGCGTATCCTATGGTATTATCTAGGGATTGTAGGCCATTCCTGTAGCCCCCACAGTGAGTACTGGGGTGAGTCATGTGTATGACACTTGTATCAACAAGAGTCGCACTGGAAGTCAGCTCAGATTTAGTCAGCCTGTCAGACCCACATCCTCCAAGATTGGTACAGCAAATTGCTTTCCAATAGACTTCTGCTTCCCTATTTACCAAGGTACTTATTTAACTGTAGGTAGAAACTCCTAGCAGCATGTACTTCCACATGTAGTGCTACAAGTATGTGGAACTTGAGTGCAATGGCCTAGGTGTGCATGCTAATCATGATCATGGGTGTTCTTGCAACTCTGTGTCTGATGTAAGTCAGGCCTTACTGGAAGTATATGTTGTGTACCAAGTTCTGCATTTCCTGACATGTGTGGCCCTATGATTGGTCTAGGGTTTGCTGACTCCTCATTGTTGATAGACCTTACCTGTGGTGTGTGTGTAGAGCCAAACACTTGTGGAGTTTTCTATACACTTCTTGGTGTACATGTTGTTGGAAATTGATAGTTGTTTATCCACCCCCCACCCTCAAACACGGGCATGGGTTTGTGAATGGGGTACCTAGTACTGATGCTACCAGTATGTTACACATACATGTGAATAAGTGACTGCTTGGTTGGAACCTAGTATACACACTCAGGTATGGCACTTGGTACTATACTGGCAAGTCCAGTTACAACTTGCAGACCATGTGGCTTTAGTTTTGCATTCCATAGACTGACATTTGTGGCCCAGGTCTTGGCGGAGGATACGCAGCATGATTGTTAGCTGATAACTGGCAGAACTCAGATGGCAAGTCAAAGTCAGTTGTTACCCATCTTGTAGGTTATGGATGTGCTATGTGTGATGTGACCTTTGTAGGCTGGCCTGCCATGTACTTCCTCAAGGACATTCATTGATCTGTATGGTGATATGAGCTGTTACAAGTACAGTAGATGTATTGTCTGATTAACTTCTTGTGCTATTTCACACAATGCAGTTACTAATGTAGAATAATTGCATTTGTCTTCACAGCTGCAAACATGACTCCAGACCAGGTCCGTGAATTCCAGCGCCGGGCCATGAGATACCAGCACATCCTGCTGGTGGAGTCAGGGTTCAGGAGGATGGCCCGTCGATATTGCCATGAACGGGCCTCCGTGGCATGGAGGGCCTTCCCACAGGGTGGCCCTACTTTGCCCACCACAGCCACCACCAGCACAACCACCACTTCAAGCCAGGTGGCCCCTCCCACAGCTGGGACTGTTATCCCTACATCTGCTGGACTTCCAGGCCCCAGCATTGGTACAGGTACAGGACAGCCCACTGGCCTTGGATCCACACACACACATACCTCCTCCACCGGTACCCAGACTGCCCCAGCTCCATCTGTTGACACTGCAGCTGTGGGAGAGGTGGCTACATTTGAGAACCCCGACCACTCCAGTAAGTGTTGATATGTCTGTTATGTGTTGTGTTTGCTGATGATGTGTGATGGACTCCTGTGTGTTGAACACATAGCAAGGTGTGATACCCTGGCCAATCATTTGTCTTGTTCCATGAGTGGGATTTCAGTTTCTCAAAAGTTTTGAGTTGGCCAATGCTTATCCGATTGTATTATCTAGGGATTGTAGGTCATTCCTGTAGGCCCCACAATGAGTACTGGGGTGAGTCATGTGGATAACACTTGTATTAACAAGAGTCGCACTGGAAGTCAGCTCAGATTTAGTCAGCCTGTCAGACCCATATCCTCCAAGATTAGTACAGCAAATTGCTTTCCAATAGACTTCTGCTTCCCTATTTACCAAGGTACTTATTTAACTGTAGGTAGAAACTCCTAGCAGCATGTACTTCCACATGTAGTGCTACAAGTATGTGGAACTTGAGTGCAATGGCCTAGGTGTGCATGCTAATCATGATCATGGGTGTTCTTGCAACTCTGTGTCTGATGTAAGTCAGGCCTTACTGGAAGTATATGTTGTGTACCAAGTTCTGCATTTCCTGACATGTGTGGCCCTATGATTGGTCTAGGGTTTGCTGACTCCTCATTGTTGATAGACCTTACTTGTGGTGTGTGTGTAGAGCCAAACACTTGTGGAGTTTTCTATACACTCCTTGGTGTACATGTTGTTGGAAATTGATAGTTGTTTATCCACCTCCCCACCCTCAAACACGGGCATGGGTTTGTGAATGGGGTACCTAGTACTGATGCTACCAGTATGTTACACATACATGTGAATAAGTGACTGCTTGGTTGGAACCTAGTATACACACTCAGGTATGGCACTTGGTACTATACTGGCAAGTCCAGTTACAACTTGCAGACCATGTGGCTTTAGTTTTGCATTCCGTAGACTGACATTTGTAGCCCAGGTCTTGGCGGAGGATACGCAGCATGATTGTTAGCTGATAACTGGCAGAACTCAGATGGCAAGTCAAAGTCAGTTGTTACCCATCTTGTAGGTTATGGATGTGCTATGTGTGATGTGACCTTTGTAGGCTGGCCTGCCATGTACTTCCTCAAGGACATTCATTGATCTGTATGGTGATATGAGCTGTTACAATTACAGTAGATGTATTCTCTGATTAACTTCTTGTGCTATTTCACACAATGCAGTTACTAATGTAGAATAATTGCATTTGTCTTCACAGCTGCAAACATGACTCCAGACCAGGTCCGTGAATTCCAGCGCCGGGCCATGAGATACCAGCATATCCTGCTGGTGGAGTCAGGGTTCAGGAGGATGGCCCGTCGATATTGCCATGAACGGGCCTCCGTGGCATGGAGGGCCTTCCCACAGGGTGGCCCTACTTTGTCCACCACAGCCACCACCAGCACAACCACCACTTCAAGCCAGGTGGCCCCACCCACAGCTGGTACTGTTATCCCTACATCTGCTGGACTTCCAGGCCCCAGCATTGGTACAGGTACAGGACAGCCCACTGGCCTTGGATCCACACACACACATACCTCCTCCACCGGTACCCAGACTGCCCCAGCTCCATCTGTTGACCCTGCAGTGTTCCACAACATGGAACGGAAGATGGACCGTGTGCTGCCCAAGTTAAGCCACCTGAGCCGGGATGTGTGCCACATTAACCGGCATGTGAAGTCAATCAAGAGGACCCTCCGCAGGGCCAACCTCTAGACTGTTTTTGAAATGGACATGATTCCCTCCCCTTTCCTTGTTCTTATAGTTAGTGGGCTTAGGGGGCTTAGGCCCGTATTTATACTCCGTTTGCGCCGAATTAGCGTCGTTTTTTTCGACGCAAATTCGGCGCAAAACTAACGCCATATTTATACTTTGGCGTTAGACGCGTCTAGCGCCAAAGTATGGCCAAATAGCGTCATTTTTTTGCGTGAACGCCTTCCTTGCGTTAATGAGATGCAAGGAAGGCGTTCCCGTCTAAAAAAATGACGGCGACGCAAATGCGTCGTATTTATACTCCCGGGCAAAAATCACGCCCGGGAGGTGGCGGGTCAAAAAACCCCGCATTTGCGCCACAATTTAACGCCTGGGTCAGGGTAGGCGTTAAGGGGCCTGTGGGCTCAAAATGAGCCCACAGGTGCCCTCCCCTGCCCCCAGGGACCCCCCTGTCACCCCTGCCCACCCCAGGAGGACACCCAAGGATGGAGGGACCCACCCCAGGGACATTCAGGTAAGTTCAGGTAAGTATTATTTTTTATATTTTTTATTTTTTTTTGTGGCATAGGGGGGCCTTATTTGTGCCCCCCTACATGCCACTATGCCCAATGACCATGCCCAGGGGACACAAGTCCCCTGGGCATGGCCATTGGGCAAGGGGGCATGACTCCTGTCTTTACTAAGACAGGAGTCATGAAATGGCGTCTGGGCGTCGTAAAAAAATGGCGCAAATCGGGTTGAGGCGATTTTTTTGCCTCAACCTGACTTGCCCCATTTTAAGACGCCCTAACGTCATTTTTTCCCAACGCCGGCGCTGCCTGGTCTACGTGGTTTTTTTCCACGCACACCAGGCAGCGCCGGTCTGCTTGCGCCGGCTAACGCCATTCCATAAATACGGCGCCCGCATGGCGCTTCAGAATGGCGTTAGACGGCGCTACATTTTTTTACGCTAAACTGCGTTAGCGCAGTTTAGCGTCAAAAAGTATAAATATGGGCCTTAGTGTTAGGTTAGTATAGGCTGTTAGTTTAGTTAGTGTTTGTGGGTGGGGGGTCCAGATTCTTTCTATTTTTACTTATTAAGTGTGTGGGTGGGTGGGTGGGTGGTGGGCTATGTTGCGGTTCTTGTGTGTTTAAAAAAAATATACAAAAAAATATTTAAAAAAAATGAAAATAAAAATACAAAAAAATATATATTTGTTTAGGATAGTATAGTATGTGTTTAGGTTAGTATGTGTTGTCCTCCATGTGTCTGTCTCATAAGGGGGGTGGGGGTTGGATGTTTAGAACGTTTCGTTACATGTGATAAGTAAGTGTAGCTTAGGTTAGTTAGGGACAGTTGTGGGTCATAAGTAGTCAGGGTAGATTAGGGTAGGTAAGATTTTTCCCTCCCCATCCTTTTCTGTGATTAGCATTTAATAAATATTTGGTTAACCCTTAACAGTATGTGTTAAATGGTACTTGATCCTGGGTTTGGAATCAGTGTACATTAATTTTGTACTATTACATTTGTGTCCTATGCCACAAACAAATCCCAACTGAGCTGTACGATTGGCAGCTACCCCAGAGCTACATTGCAAAGTTTCCACCCTTCGTTTTGACCACCAATCACAGTTAATATGGATGACAATGTGTCTCTGTTGATAAGTGTGTTTTCTACGTCACAAACAGTGCTTCCTGACTTGGTATTGGGGGAACAGTTTTAGGTCTGACTGCAGTGTTATGATCAAGGACACCCTTATAAGATGAGTTCTCATAGGCACTCTTGTATTCTTGTCTTCATGACTCTCATACGTCATTTGTGACACTGTTCAGCATGATTACCTATTTGTATGTAAACTCAGACACCTTCATTTATGCAGTTTTTGTAGTGGTTGGTAAGATTAGTGTGCACTGTTATAGGTGTTAGTGTTGCATGGTGACAACATTTTGCGGCCACTATTTGATGACTTAGATATCCCTTGAGGAAGCATTATTCTGTCCAACACAGCATGATGGTGTATGGTTTCTCACTTCATCAGATATGTCCCTCAGGATGGGCAGAGTATGATGCAATCATGGGCACTGTGCAGATTTATCTGACTACATAATATCAGGACAGTTGTATTGACAAGCTACGTAATTTGACAGTAGGCACATTTCAGTTATCTACTGCACATTACCCAGAGACAGATTTGTTGTGTAAGTGCTATTTATTGAAAAGTGCTGTAGTGCTATCTGTACATTGTCGATTATTCTGAGCCCATTAAAGTGACATCTTACATTGTCATCCTACACAAGGGGTTCCGGAAATGCTTTTGACATTCTGGGGTTGATGTTTCAGACATTGCAGAGGGACAGGATTTGCCAATGAGTAGAAGAGAGACAATCACTGGGCCGGCTGACAAGATATACAGTGGTAAGCAGAACAGTCATTTAGTAGAGTTGTTGCAAGACTGGCATGTTACAAAGCTCAGGACCTTGGTAATAGTTGGCCATGTGGCAGGGACTAGTGCCTCCGGGTACTTTTCCTTGTGAATGTGATCTGTTCCATGTCTTCTTCTTCTGATGTGTGTGTTGCCTTCTCTGTCCTTGCTGTTGTTGGTTGTGAAGGGGCAACACACACCTCAGTGTTAGAAGACGTGGAGTCAGACATCCCGGTCGCTGCTCCCTGTGAAGGTCTTAAGGGCAGTACTGCAGCAAGGAGGATCTGCTGGTTCTTGAGAATAGCAGCCACATCACGATGGTAGGCAGCCAGGTCGGCCCTGAGGGGTTCAATGTTGCATTCGTGCACGCGTTGACAGGATTGCAGTTGTAGGTGTTGGGTCAACTGTATTATAGCTGTGCTGATTTCCTTCTGGGTTTTTTGCTGTTCCTGCAAGATAGATGTTAGGGCTTGCATAGCTGCTGTCTGATCTGCAGATGACATCATGCACGAACGCACCCCCTCAAGGCTGGCTGCCATAGTTTGCATCCCCACCCGCACCTCCTTGGCCAGCTCCCGCTGTACTCCAACTACAGTTCTCTCAAAGCTGGTGCCAGTGTTGTCTGAGTCCTCAGCTGTATTGGAGCTGGCAGGTCTTACAACTGTGGTGGTGGGTGGATCCTCTGCAATGGCTGCTTGTTCTGTGCTCCTCCTTGTGACTGAAGGTGGGGTCTGGAGGGTTTCAAGGACCTTTTGGATAGTCTCCTGGGGAATGTTTATTGGCTCGTCATCCATGTGATCAGGGTAATCTGGGACAGGCATATCCGCAGGAGATCCATCTTCCTCTGCAATGAAACAGGGTAAAATTAGTGTGTCTGTGTTGTGGCATTTGTGATGTGACATGCCTGGCTTGTGATGAATTCACATTGTGATCTTGTTTCGTGTTCATTGCTCCAGTCCTTCAGATGGGTATTCTCCCAGGCCTATGGCCTACCTGCATGTCACATGTATGTTATTGAGTTATTAGACTTGTCGGCATCATCTCTTCTAGGTGTTGGTTTTGGCCAAATAGAGAATTGCCACCTTCTTGTCCTACTCAAGCCTCAGTCTACATCCATTCTCATGGTGATGCCTTTCACTGGCTGTGGGTGTTCTGATGGGCCTGGCAGCACACTTAACAATCTGGACCTGCCCCAATCTCTGATCTTTCACATCCACTTAAATGTATTTGACATGTGGCATATCCTATGCATAGCAATGTTATGACACGATATGGATGTTGGCATTGGTAATGTGTACTGCTGATGTTGGGGAATGCGTGGTACATTGGATTGCCCTGATAGTCGTATCAGTGTCCTATTTCCTCCTCTGACTGTGCAGGTGTATTTCAGTGACCAGTTACATGTGTCCTCCTCCTCAATGCTGTTGTCTGAGATGTATGACATTAGGGATGTTACATTGTGACCCAGGCATAGGATGGACCCAGACATATGCAGCATGGGTATGTCCTTAGTGCTGTGTAGCTCCTATTGTTGTTTACATTGGTTGATGTTTGCAACAACTCTGGGCATTGACACTTGACAGTACTGGGGCCTTTATCTTGTTTCAGGGGATTGTTGAAGTTGTCATACTCAACCTCCTAATTTAGGTGTGTATGATCCATGGGGAAGTTACTGCCATTGGCTACTTGAGCTGCACACAGAGCGGAGGTGGTAGTGGCAACTGTTGTCACAGTTACATTCCAGCTGTTGGTATGGCTAGAGGTTGTTAAGAGGGCCCTAGTTAATGTATGGGGTATAGTGGCTGACGTGTGCCGGGATGTCAGATTGACGTTGTGGCCTTCCCTCCTGGCGTGGATTTCCCTTTGCTCCATCGTTGGCATGACAGCATGCCCCCATGGGACTGTTGTTGGTGTAGTGTAATGGTGTGCCCCAGCTTCTGTTTGTGCAGGCCATGACCCCATGCTGTGCCCCTTTACCCATGCCACTCCATGTATATGATGACTTACATGCAATGTGTAGTAGGTATTCCCCCCCGGTTGCAGTTGACATTAGTACATTTTAATTCCCCATGCGACTTACCCTGCATGTGCGTTGTCTCCTAGTAGTCTGCGCTGTCCTGTCCTTGAATCCCTGTGACGATCTCCTCAGGGATGATGGCTGCGACCATCTCCTCCATGTGGTCCAGGGCCTCCTGGTGTGCTTGTCTCCCACCTCCAGTCTGCAGTGCTGCCTTCCTGTTCCTGGCCATCTTTTCCTTGGTCCTGCGCTTGCAGTCATGCCAGCGTTTCTTGCACTCGATGACTGTTCTGCGTACTTCAGCCACACTGTTAATCTTGTCAACAATTTGTTGCCATATAGCCTCTCTCCTACTGATTGGCAACTTCGAGGTGACAAACAGTTGGTGCTGGTGTTCCGTCACCTCTTTAACCAGAATTTCCTGTTCCTCTGCACTAAAGCGACACTTTCTTTTCTTCTTAAAAGTGTCCTGGTTCTTGTGTGGTTCCTCCTGGATGGTTCCTGGTCTGTTGTCATCTTCCTGGGGTCTGTAGAGGCATCTGGGATCCATTTTGGCTCTCCTCTGCTGAAATGGCTGTTCTCGCGGGGAATTTTGACGCTATTGCGTCAAAAAACGCTGCATATCCGGTTTGCGGGGTCGTAAATCGACCCACAGTCATTTCCGCCGCGTTAACGTTGTTTTGCTTTACGACTTGAAGCTGGGGTGTGTGTAAAAAAAAAAGACTCACACCTGTGGTTTGCGCCGCCGTGTGTCAAAGTATAAATTTGACGCCCGCACGGCGCACCAAAATGGCGTTAACCAGCGGTATTATTTTTTACGCAAAACTGCACTGGCGCAGTTTTACGTCAAAAAGTATAAATATGGCCTGAGTGTCCTAAAGTAAGCGTCAAATGCTCAGGACCAGCACACACAGGAACGGCACAAGGATGTACATCGCTCATGCTGGTGGGGCACACCACAACCGTTGAAAGTACATTTCTGGCATTATTTTCCATTATCATTATTTTGTCGTCGTTGTGGTTATCATAATATCAGAATATCAATAACAAAATATCATCTGCCTTAAATATTGTAACAAAAAAAAAATCACTCTATCATTGGGCTATCTTATGATAAATAATATTAAGGACACAATGTTTTTGGGAGACAATATTTAGGACACAATATTATTGTGCTGTACTGCCATTGTTAGGGGGCATGGTTTATGAAAGTGCTGGCCATTCTCACAAAGGTAGGAAAATGTCAGTCAGCAGTAGAGGGCGGGAATGCTGAAGAAACCTTGGCCCATATTTAAGAAAAAGTGGCGCCCCCCCCACCGGGACCTAATGACACCATGGTTGCACCGTATTTATGATACGGCACACCGTGGTAGTCATTAGCACAATAGCATCAACATTTTTTACACTATTGTGGCGCTTTGCTACACCTGCATAAAAAATGTTACGCTAGTGTAGTAAAGTGCAAGGATGCCGATAGGTTCCTATGGGAGCATCGTTTTAATGCGTGCTTTGAGCAGGCGTTAAGAATGGCTTAGTGAAATGTGATAAATTTAACTGCACCATTTTTTCAGGCCTCCTAGCGCCGGAACGCCCCCTCGCTTATATTATGATTGGTGCAGGCATAATGTGGAGCAAGGGTTTACAAAGTGGTGCGATGAATGCATTGCACCATTTTGTAAATTTGGCGCAGGGAAAAAGCCATTTTAGCACCACCTTAACGTAAAACAAATGACGCAAGGGCAGCCCTAAGGTGGCGCTAGAGGCTCTTAAATATGCCCTGTTGTGTTTTTTTATCACCTTCAGTGCCTTCTCTTAGCTTAGATCTTCAGACATGCTGGCGGGTTTGATGGTGATGGCCAGGGGCCGCTATTGATCGTGCTTTGGTACAAAAGGCTTTGTAGAAATATGAAAACAAACACATTTCATTTATTGCTCTGGCTTATTTTGTTGTTCCAAGTTTTAAAGTATCCCTCTCATGACATCACGATCAATAAAGTTCACTGATACATTATGAATCAGTGACATGCAGAAACAGACATTAGGAAAGTAGCTGTAAAATTGTTTGGTGATCTAGGCCCAGAACCAACAACTAAGTGCTCAGTGATACAGAGGTGGCCATGAGGCCATGAGGACCTACCTGTCACCTGTCACCCAACTGGCCCTTGAACCAGACTGAACTCAGATGCTCAATAGATTGATCCCATTAAAGTGAATAGAGAAATACTTTTTTTTGGAGGGTGATGCAAAGAGGACGTTTATGAAGGCATGAAGGGAGGTAGTCTAATATAGAAGGAAAGGCAACACCCCCAAATGAGGGTGAGTTGACAGACATGGAAGAGTGTAAACTAAGGACTGTTAACCCCTTCGCTGCCAGGCCTTTTCCCCCTCCTGTGCCGAGCCTTTTTTTGGCTATTTGGGGCAGTTCGCGCTTAGGCCCTCATAACCTTTTGTTCACATAAGCTACCCACCCCAAATTTGCGTCCTTTTTTCCCAACATCCTAGGGATTCTAGAGGTACCCAGACGTTGTGGGTTCCCCAGAAGGAGGCCAAGAAATTAGCCAAAATACAGTGAAAATTTCGTTTTTTTAAAAAAAAATTGAAAAAGGGGCTGCAGAAGAAGGCTTGTGTTTTTTTCCCCTGAAAATGGCATCAACAAAGGGTTGGCGATGCTAAAATCACCAGCTTCCCAGCTTTCAGGAACAGGCAGACTTGAATCAGAAGACCCAATTTTTCAACACAATTTTGGCATTTTACTGGGACATACCCCATTTTTATGATTTTTTGTGCTTTCAGCCTCCTTCCAGTCAGTGACAGAAATGGGCGTGAAACCAATGCTGGGTCCCAGAAACCAAACCAGTTCTGAAAAGTAGACAAAATTCTGAATTCAGCAAGGGGTAATTTGTGTAGATCCTACAAGGATTTCCTACAGAAAATAACAACTGAAAAAACAAAATTTGAAATTGAGGTGAAAAAAACTGCAATTTTTCTCTACGTTTTACTCTGTAACTTTTTCCTGCAATGTCAGATTTTTTAAAGCAATATACCGTTCGGTCTGCTGGACTCTTCTGGTTGCGGGGATAGGGGATAGGACTTGTAGGTTCATCAAGAACACTAGGTACCCAGAGCCAATAAATGACCTGCACCCTGCAGTGGGTTTTCTTTCTATACCGGGTATACAGCAATTCATTTGCTGAAATATAAAGAGTAAAAAATAGCTATCAAGAAAACCTTTGTATTTCTCAAATGGGCACAAGATAAGGTGTTGAGGAGCAGTGGTTATTTGCACATCTCTGAATTCCGGGGTGCCCATACTAGCATGTGAATTACAGGGCATTTCTCAAATAGATGTCTTTTTTACACACTGTCTTATATTTGGAAGGAAAAAATGTAGAGAAAGACAAGGGGCAATAACACTTGTTTTGCTATTCTATGTTCCCCCAAGTCTCCCGATAAAAATGATACCTCACTTGTGTGGGTAGGCCTAGCGCCTGCGACAGGAAATGCCCCAAAACACAACGTGGACACATCCCATTTTTTGACAGAAAACAGAGGTGTTTTTTGCAAAGTGCCTACCTGTAGATTTTGGCCTCTAGCTCAGCCGGCACCTAGGGAAACCTACCAAACCTGTGCATTTTTGAAAACTAGAGACCTAGGAGAATCCAAGATGGGGTGTCTTGTGGGGCTTGACCAGGTTCTGTTACCCAGAATCCTTTGCAAACCTCAAAATGTGGCTAAAAAAACAAATTTTCCTCACATTTCTGTGACAGAAAGTTCTGGAATCTGAGAGGAGCCACACATTTCCTGCCACCCAGCATTCCCCCAAGTCTCCCGATAAAAATGGTACCTCACTTGTGTGGGTAGGCCTAGCGCCCATGAAAGGAAATGGCCCAAAACACAACGTGGATACATCCCATTTTTTGACAGAAAACAGAGGTGTTTTTTGAAAAGTGCCTACCTGTAGATTTTGGCCTCTAGCTCAGCCGGCACCTAGGGAAACCTATCACACCTGTGCATTTTTGAAAACTAGAGACCTAGGGGAATCCAAGATGGGGTGACTTGTGAGCCTCTGACCAGGTTTTGTTACCCAGAATCCTTTGCAAACCTCAATATTTGGCTAAAAAAACACCATTTCCTCATATTTCGGTGACAGAAAATTCTGGAATCTGAGAGGAGCCACAAATTTCCTTCCACCCAGCGTTCCCCCAAGTCTCCCAATAAAAATGGTATCTCACTTGTGTGGGTAGGCCTAGCGCCTACGAAAGGAAATGGCCCAAAACACAACGTGGACACATCCCATTTTTTGACAGAAAACAGAGGTGTTTTTTGCAAAGTGCCTACCTGTAGATTTTGGCCTCTAGCTCAGCGGGCACCTAGGGAAACCTACCACACCTGTGCATTTTTGAAAACTAGAGACCTAGGGGAATCCAAGATGGGGTGAGTTGTGGGGCTCTGACCAGGTTCTGTTACCCAGAATCCTTTGCAAACCTCACAATTTGGCCAAAAAAAAAAAAATTCCTCACATTTCGGTGACAGAAAGTTCTGGAATCTGAGAGGAGCCACAAATTTCCTTCCACTCAGCGTTCCCCCAAGTCTCCCGATAAAAATGGTACCTCACTTGTGTGGGTAGGCCTAGCGCCCACGAAAGGAAATGGCCCAAAACACAACGTGGACACAACACATTTTTTCACAGAAAACAGTGCCTACCTGTGGATTTTGGCCTCTAGCTCAGCCGGCACCTGGCGAAACCCTAGCAAACCAGCACAATTCTGAAAACTAGACACCTTGGGGAATCCAAGATGGGGTGACTTTTGGGGCTCTTACCAGGTTCTGTTACCTAGAATCCTTTGCAAACCTCAAAATTTGGCCCAAAAAACACTTTTTCCTCTCATTTCGGTGACAGAAAGATCTGGAATCTGAGAGGAGCCACAAATTTCCTTCCACCAAGCGTTCCCCCAAGTCTCCCGATAAAAATGGTACCTCACTTGTGTGGGTGGGCCTAGCACCCACGAAAGGAAATGGCCCAAAACACAACATGGACACATCACATTTTTTCATAGAAAACAGAGGTGTTTTTTGCAAAGTGCCTACCTGTGGATTTTGGCCTCTAGCTCAACCGGCCCGAGTGGGGGCAGAAATGGCCTAAAATAAATGTGCCCCCTAACCCCCCAGGGGAGCGACCCTTGCCTACGGGGTCACTCCCCTTGCGTGACAGCGCCAAAAAAAAGATCCCCGGTGCCTAGAGGTTTCTGCCCCCCCCGGGGGCAGATCGCCTTATAACAATAGGCTGATCTGCCAAATGGCCTAAAATAAATTTGCCCCCCCCCCAACCCCCCCGGGGAGCGACCCTTGCCTACGGGTTCGCTCCCGTTGCGTGACGGCGCAAAAAAAAAGATCTCTGGTGCCTAGTGGTTTCTGGCCCCCTTGGGGGCAGATTGACCTAAAATCGGCCGATCTGCCCCCAAAGCGGGCAGAAATGGCCTAAATACAATTTGCCCCTCCAGGGGAGCAACCCTTGCCTAAGGGGTCGCTCCCCTTATGTGAAATTCACGAACAAAAAAAAAAACTCCCTGGTGTCTAGTGGTTTCTGTCCCCTTTGGGGGCAGATTGGCCTCATAAAAATAGGCCAATCTGCCCCCAATGGGGGCAGAAATGGCCTAAATATAATTTGCCCCCTATGGGAGCGACCCTTGCCTAAGGGGTCGCTCCCCACCTCTAAAACAAAAAACAAAACAAACAAAAAAAAAAAAAAATTTTTTTTTATCCCTGGTGCCCAGAGGTTTCTGCCTAATATTAGGCCGATCTGCCACCAGGGGGGGTAGAAAAGGCCTTAAAAAAAATGGCCCCCCTGGGAGCGACCCTTTCCCTAGGGGTCGCTCCCTCATGGCAATTTCCTTTTTTCAAAATTAAATCCCTGGTGTCTAGTTGGCGTTTTGACAGCCGGATTGCTTTCAATCCGGTTGCCAAAACGCAGAGAGAGACTTCAAAGGGAAGGAAATAACTTTCCTTCCCTTTGAAGCCTCTCTCGGCCTCCCCCACGTGATTGGAAGAGAAATGCATTTCCTGCTCCTCTGCACTGAAGCGACACTTTCTTTTCTTCATATAACTGTCCTGGTTCTTGTGTGGGTCCTCCTGGCTGGTTCCTGGTCTGTTGTCATCTTCCTGGGGTCTGGCGCTATTGCGTCAAAAAACAACGCATATCCGGTTTGCGGTGTCGTAAATCGACCCACAGTCATTTACGCCGCATTAATGTCGTTTTGCTTTACGACTTGACGCTGCGGTGTGCGTCAAAAATAATGACTCCCACTTGTGGTTTGCGCCGCCGTGCGTCAAAGTATAAATTTGACGCCCGCACGACGCACCAAAATGGGGTTAGCCGGCGGTAATATTTTTGACGCAAAACTGCGCCGGCGCAGTTTTGCATCAAAAAATATAAATATGGCCCTCAGCATCACTATTTCTTTCTTGTTCCCTTTCAGTGACAAGGAACTAGTGGACACCAAGCC
Organism: Pleurodeles waltl; assembly: GCF_031143425.1. Taxonomy (NCBI): domain Eukaryota; kingdom Metazoa; phylum Chordata; class Amphibia; order Caudata; family Salamandridae; genus Pleurodeles; species Pleurodeles waltl. The sequence continues at coordinate 547,783,109 of NC_090443.1, read as the reverse complement.
TACAAGGGATTTCTTGTAGAAGGATAATGAAACAGGCAATGCCTTTGATTCAGTCCATCGCGTTTTTCCTAAATGTCAGGCACAGTATTGGAGGTTCATTTAACTGAATTTGTGACGGCCATTATGAGTACGTGTTTAGGGGATTCTGAGTCTTCTCAGTCACTGTTAACACACTGTTGGTGCAGGGACGAGGGGGCTGGGGGGTGGGAGGGGAGGAGAGAGAGAGAGAGAGAGAGAGAGCAAGCAAAAGAGTCTAGTGATGAGAGAGAGTGAGAGGGAAGTGACCACAATTAAAAGAGTCAATTGATGCGAAACAAGGCATAGGTCTAGGTAACTGCACAGAATTTAGGTAAAGGTGGTCTTCACAGAAATATGTTTTAGGAAAGAAGAGGAGGCGAACGGCGATCCCAGTGGGGAGGGGTCTGAGCCCTCCTGAATGGGAGTCAAATGTAAAGGTTACGTTTTTAAGTGTTTTAATATTTAACATTTTCGAGCAGATTCTCATCATCAGGCAGGGATGATCACATTAATACATCTTATTGCTGAAAACAGGGGCTCGTGAGTATGGGAAGCCGTTCATGTCAAAATTACAGCTCCCCATATAGGACACCTCCTGAAATGCATAGAGTACTGCAAAATTAATTTGACACACACCAGAATGAATGTACTATGTGTCAAAATAATTATGATACCTGGCAGAGTGAATCTGAATTGAACCAAAACAAATATAAAACCTGACAGAGTGAATATGCTACTTAGTGATTGATATGAATAACACACACACCAAACTGAATAAAAAATATACTGAAATATATATAAATCATACTGAAATTAATATGGCCCTCACTATAAACAATACAGCAATCACTGAAACGAATACAGTATTCATCAAACAGAATGGGACATTTCTTGAAATGATTGATTTATGCCAAGAGAAATATGACATACATTAAAATTAATATGGTAGTTTAAAAATATTGTAACGTACTGAAATGAATGTATTATATTCTAAAAATAAAACAACTGGAATCTAATACAATGTACACTGAAATGAACATTAAACATGTTGCAATTAATTTGAACTGTGTTGAAATGAATATTACAGAGATGGCAATGAATATGAGACATACAGAAATGAATAGATGATTGAAAATGAATATGGCTTGTGCTGAAATTAATGTAATCCCATTGAATTGAAGTTGACATGCCTTCAAATGAGAATGACCAACGCTGAAATTCACATGATATTTGTTAAAATGAATATGGCACACCTTGAAATTAATATGACACATATTCAAATTAATATGATATATGTTAAAATTGATAAATTGCATCTTAAAATTAATATGACAAGTGTTAATATGAATATGACGTTCATTGAAATAAATTTAACATTGATTGAAAGGAATATAACACATGTTAAAATGAATATGACATGAGTTGAAATAAATATGACCTTCATTGAAATGAATTTGACATGTTTTAAAATGAATATGGATTGCATTGAAAGTGATATGATATACATTGACATGAATATGATATATGTTACAATGGATATGATTCATGTTAAAATTAAGATGTGTTAATATGAATGAAGCATCCATGGAAAGGAATATAACACATGCTAAGATGAATATGACATGCATTGAAACAAATATGAGGTCCACCAAAATGAATTCAACATATCTTAAACTGAATATGACCAATGCTGAAATTAAAATGAAACTTGTCAAAATGAATATGTTAAGCTTTGAACTTGATATGATACACAGCAAAATAAATTTTGCTTATATTGAAATTAATATGACCTATGTTGAAATGGATATGACCCGTGTTAAAATTATTATGACAGGTGTTAAAGTGAATATGACATCCATTGAAATGAATGACATTCATAGAAAGGAATATGACACATGTTAAGATGAATATGAGCCACTTTGAAATGAATATGACACCTGGTGAAATTAATTTGGCCCACATCAAAAGTAATATGACATTCTGTAACATGAATATGACACTTTTTGAAATGAATATGAAACTGTGAGATAAATGTAGCATGCTTTGAAATGAATGATGCTCATATCGAAATGAACACAAGCCATGTTTAAATGAACATGACTGCTGTTTAAATGAATATGGCTTGCTCTGAACGTATGTTGATTTGCTTTAAAATTAATATTACATATTGAAATTAATGTTACATATTCTCAAAGGGTATCATATGTACCAAATTAAATTAGCCAAAATTAGTATACCACACATATAACAGAATATAAAACAAGGAACCAGCCTTTACTACGCATCCATTACATGCATCCATTTACAACACAGGTAAGTATTTCTACATTTATCACACAGTACTTTATCACACAGGTAAGTATTTTTGTAAACAGCATAATTTTTTAGGTGCGCGTACAGGTAAAGGGAGGTATTAGAAATGGGGTCTCTAGTTGGCAGTTTTTTGCACCCTGTCCAAGTATGGACCCGCACTCTAGTCAGGGTAAGGGAGTCACACAGCTAAGAAAAACCCTGCTCACAGCCTTGGTAGCTTGGCATGAGCAGTCAGGCTTATCTCAGAGACACTGTGTAAAGTATTTGTACAAGCACACACAGTAACACACTGAAAACACCACAAAAGTACTCCACACAGTTTTGAAAAATAGTCAATATTTATCTGAACAAAACAAGACCAAAATTAAAAAAAATCCAACATACACAAGCAAAGTCATGAATTTTCAAAGATTAAAGGCCTCATTATCAGTTTGGTGGTTTGTGCACCATCATGTTGCGATTCAACCACCATCTGCTTGAAGGTCGGACCACAGTATTACAATGCTGGTAGTCCCATAGAAGACAGACTGCTGCAGTCCCGCCAGCACCATCAGCAGCGCAGACCACCGCAGTGGCAAGGCATGCCAAACAGGCAGAAGGAGCTAGTGTTTTTGACGGAAACATTATGATGTTGACTACTGCCAGCGTGACTGTGGCAGTCCAACCACCACATCCGAACAGGTGGAAACGGAGAGCATAAAGGAAGCAACTCACCTGCAGGCAGTGTTACATGACCTGTGCAGCCATGGAGCCCATCACACACACGTCCTGCCACAGGTGCTGCTCATCGATGGACCCACACAGCACCCACATTGCAACACAATGGAAGGTCAATGGGATGCACACTAGGCTGTGAAAAAAATATCCAAAGCTCCCAATGCAAACAATACCTGCACAATAGGGATGGCGGCATCAGGAGCATTCATGGACACATTTCACTTTGCACATGCCCCTAACAAAGCATTTGCACAGCAACTCGCCCTTCATGTATCTCAGGGACAAACAATATTTGAGCCAAGTGACATGCCTAGCTGCCAAATTTGTAAGTGCAAGCCAAGAAAGCACATACAACAGCAACAGCATGGTCCAGACATCTAGATGATGTAGCTGTAAGGTACAAACATCAAAATGGACACATGGTCAGTCAAATGCAAAGGAAGCTACCACAATTTATCACCCTCCATGTGTGGACAAACAAAACTCTAGCTCCCACACATGAGACGAAAGTGCAATCCATATCAGGGGACAAATCTACACAATACATGCTGACATTGGCCAACACAAGATGAAATGCCCTAGCAGGCATAACACAATGCAATGACACTCCAATTGGATTATTACCCACATATCCATACAGTGAACATCTCCCCTTGTCTTGGGTGACCAACACTTCCCACAAAGTCAGATATTGGAAACAACAGCAAATGGATCAGCAATCAGGGTGAAACACACACAACTGTAGGCATGAAACAGAAGTTACTCAGGAACAACATAAAGGTAGAAAAGTAATGGCAGGACAAATGTGTACCCATCAAAACAACAGTTTTGGTTTAATCAGTTAAAATGCTGAAGAGCAAGGCCATTGGCCAGCCCATATGAGTCCTTGCACATTACTGTGCCCAAGCTTGACTCCAAACACTGCAAGGGAACCTCCACAGGAAGGGACATCAAGTGGGCAGGCAGGCACCTCAGGGCTCATCCTTAGGTGTGGTGTGGTCATATTTGGGATAGGTGTGTTTGAGTTTGTGAGGGGGGCTTTTTCTTCAGAAGTATGGGCTTCTTCTTGTGAGGGGAGGAATGTGGGTGCTTGCAGGGGGGCAGGTGTGACAGGGGAGGACTTGGATGTAGAAGGGATGGGTTGGGCTGTAGGTGGGGGCCTCTTGGGTTTAGGAGGGGGTTTTGAGGTAACAGGGCAAAGGGCAACATCAAAAAGGAAACTCTCCTTGGGAAAACAGGTAGGGCCATCAGAAGGGGTTGGGGATTTGGAGGTTGAGGGAGTGGTGGGCTTGTCTGTGGGTGTAGATGCCTTGGGTGTGCACGTGTGTGAGGTATGCCTGTGATTGGGTGGTGTTTTTTGCGTGAGTGGGCATTTGTGTCTTTGGGGGCTCGGAGGTGGAGGTGCTGGGTGATGGGGGAGTGATGGATGTGTGTGTGTCTTTAGGGGTGGTGTCTGTGGTATGGTGGATGTTGTGGATGTGTCTGTGTATTGGGGTGGTGTCTGTGGGTATGGTTGATATGTGTGGGTGTTGGGTTGGTGTCTGTGGGTATGGTGGATGTGGTGGATGTGTCTGTGGGTGTTGTGGTGGTGTCTGGGAGTATGGTGTCTGAGGTGTGTGGAACCGTGGATTGTGAGCTGTTGTCTGGGTGTACGGTGTGTGTGATGGATGTGTCACTGGGTGCTGTGATGGTGTCTGTGGGTGTGGTGGATGTGGTGTGTGGGTAGGTGGAGGTGTCTGTTGAAACGGTGGCTGATGTGGTGTCTGTGGGTGAATGTTGAGTGACTGCATGCTGGTGTGTCTAGTGGAGTTTGTGTCGCTGTGTGCTGGTGTGTGTGTTGAGGTTGGTGCAAGCGGGTGTGTCTGTGTACTTAGGACAAGTAGGGGAATATGGAATTTGGATAGGGAAGAGGGAGTTGGTGGGAGGGAGGATTGGGGATGGATTGCTGTCATCAGTGAGGAGGCCAGAGCCTGAAAAGATCTCTGTAGGCCAGACTATAAATGTCTTTCAGGAAAGAATTTGTCTAAAGGTGGCTTGCCAACCCCTTGATGGCATTCACAATGGCAGTCTGCCCCACAGAAGGCTATTGATCTCTTGATACTCCTCAGGAGGTCAATAGCCTTCCCACTCAGGGCAGAAGGAGTAACAGGGGCTGGCACTGAGGTACCTGGGGCAAAGGAGACCCCCACCCTCTTAGTTGAGTGGGCACGGCCAACTGGATGGAGAGCAACAGAGAGGGTGGTGCTAGTACTGGGGGTGGCGGACAAGGGTGGTACAGGAACAGGTGCTAATGGGTCCTCAACCACTAGGGAGTGGCCACTGGAGGTAGAATCTGAAGATGACAAGGTTGATCCTGTGTCCTCTGTGGCACTCCCCTCACCTTCCGGGCCACTGGGTCCTCCAATGTCAGTGGTGTCATGACTGGATGTACCGTGGCCAGATGCTTCGCCTGTTTCGCCCTGTCTACTCTGCTTGCCTGGGATGATGCTGCAAATACAAAGGGGAAAAGGGTCTCCATGTGTTCCTGATCACACTTGAACAAAAGCTGTGATTTACAAACATTACCATGATGTCAAGTAGGCCCCAGCAACAAACTACTTCAAGATGGTTCCTACATGAACCATACCATATACATGCATGCCACATGAACTGTCAACAGTTGCCCACAGGAAAAGCAGGATCTCAGACAACTCCAATTGCCTGGGTGAAGTTGTGCAATCACAATAGTCATTGAACAAGTAGGAGAGCATATCACCTTCACTGCTTTGCCTCATGGAGCATACCTGTTACCTGTTGTCATACAATAGTAGGCCAATGCCAAGTCCATTCCAACAGATCCCACACAAGGTCCTTCAGACATCTATTTGTCAGACACACAATAACAAAACAATAAGAAATGATGCTCCAAATCCTGCCATGTTGCTGACAGCAGTACGGTATCCTGAAGAAGGTTATATGGAAATACTCATGTTACACTGGAAACATGTCAACAATGCATACTTCACCATGTTTAAATTGTCTTAATGGAGTCATCGAGGTAGTACTAATGTTGTTCAGATATAAAGCATATTTGGCATGGAAATGTACACTGTAGTCAAAATGTGCAAATTGACAGTGAGATATGTCCCTAAAATACATAACACAATAAAACAGCTAGCCCCAGGAAAATCCCCACTACTATGTGGCACCCCTTACGATGACATACTCTGATTACATCAGTAGAAGCCATTAGTCCTTTGTATCTTGGAGAGGCCCAGGGATTTGCAAACACTTGTAGAAGGCCCTCAAAATGTTGCCCTATGGGAAGCTATATCACTGTCTCCATTTTGGTCCTGCAAACTCAGATGTCCATGGATGTATGGTTCTACCCAACCACATGTGATTCCAACATAACTGCAAGTCACTCCATAATGTGTGCCAACAGTCAGGTAACAAATCTTTCTTATCTCACATGTGCAGTGCACTTTGCCACTTGATGCACATCAATGGCATGGAAGTGGAAACTGTGTGTAAAAACTCTAGTCCTACCTGTCATGTCCCTCATTGCTACTGCAGCTGTACATGCCAAATGACATGCAATGACAGGTGAGGGTATGTGTGAGCCAACAGTCAATGGTGACACACTCCTGTCTGTGGCACCACATAAAAGTTAGCCCCATTGTATATGTCCAATTCCAAAGACAGATTGGCATGCAAATATATGTGAGGGAATACAGTAATCATCTAGTGAACACAACTAGACGAAGCATGAAATAGCAGTGTACACATTTTGTCAAAAGAGGACACATGCTAATATGTTGGCACAAGGAATTTTGGCAACAGTGATGGGCCATAAATCATGTCAATGGACATTCCCCACTTACCAAGGGAAAGTTTTGATGACACCTTCACATGTCAGACAGTAGTGAGGCACCAGCACTCATCACACACTGAAAACAAGTGGCCTCTGGGGAACAGATGCCAATTTACTCACTTGACCAGACACATGGCTGAGGACAGTGATCCATCACTTCTTTCTCTTTGGACTGTAACACTGAGGAGTAGTGGTCTGTTGCGTAGAATTTAGACCCACTACAACAACAAACCTTCCTTGATTGATCACTGTACAAAGCAATGTGTTGTCCCTAGAGAGCAATTTTTTGTGGATTGTACTTAGTTGTGTTCTAGGTCCCTGGGCTACTAGGCAAGGCACATCAATATGCACCAAATGACATATCTACACAAACAGTTACTCATCTTGTGTGTCAAACATGGTCCATCCCCAGTCATCAGGAGGAGATGTCAGAACCTAATACATCAACTTGGCTATGTGACAGGCAGGAATATGTCCTGTACTCACCCCCTTGTGGCTGCTGTGCTCCCTGCAAACTCCCATCAAGGTCCAGGTATGCTACTGCCAGAATGCGGGCCCTTAGGCCTTAGGGGGGTCATGCTTTGAGGTGTGCCCTGCCCACGTTGGGAGGGCAGTCCCAGCTGAACCTCTGCGATCTTCTGGCCCAGCACCTCAGGTCCTCCCACCTCTTGCAACCGTGGGCGCTTTGCCAGCTATGGACCCCTAGGGTCTGCACCTTCTGGGCACTGGCTCTCCAAATCTCCTTCTTTTGATAGGTGTTTACCCATATGGATGCAAGAGACAAATCAAGCGATTACAAACAAAAGTTTTTTTCAAATGGTTGTGTCACACACATCAGAAACATCAAGCATAAAATGGGCAATTTGTCAACACGTCACAAGTGTGAAGCACACATGTCAATAAGTACAGGGACATGACTACACACTTTTGGATTCTTCCACAGACTAACCCACTACCCTGCTCAAGGGCTACAACGACTAAGGAAGCCATTTCACATCAGGTATTCGATGCTCCAGCAACCTGTACTGTGATGTGAGCCACAATGAAACACCACACACCAATGTGGTTTCTGAAGGGTAAACTCCTTAGCCCTGACTGGACAAACACATTTAAACTCTGCAACATTGACTCAATGCATACAGTCCCTACAGGCAACTATCATAGTACAGACTTCACCCTTACACTTGAGTGACAATGAAAGGGCTGGCATGTTGGGAATGGAAAGTGTCTTCCCTGTGCATGTGGCCTACCAATTGCAGACTCATGCACTTCAGAGTAGGTTTCGGTGGTATGTACTGGTACCACAAAACACTCCTTTAAACATATGTTTCTAACCTACAGAGACAGCATCCAACATAGAAAGGTATGCATTGTACAATTTCTGCTGTGTAACCAAGATACTGAGTCACGTGTCATGGCCTCCCTGGAATCTACACACTGTCTGCACTGTGGGTCTGCCATTTGTACAATAAGCCTATACAGGACAAATATGACTTTCATGAAGGTAACAATAGAGCTGTGGTAGTAACGGATCTATCATGAGTCAAAGACACACATTGACAATGATGAAAAATGCACATATGGGCTAGTTCAGGGGGCATGGCCTGACGCTCATGGAGTGAGCAGCCTCGAGGAAGAGCTCTGGCCCTGGCACTCCGATTAACGAACAACCTGACTGCAATGCCCGTGCAATCGCACATTCTCCCTGAGCCCCGAGGTCCGGGGGAACGGTGGCTTTGGAGCGAGGGTTGAATCGCTTGTTTTGGACCTAGCTACCGGCTTGCAGAGACAAAAAATGATAACGCGCCGCCTGACCTCAAAATAGCGGGCGCACTGAAGCCGATGAAACCTGAGCCGAGTCTGGCCTAACAGGGACAGGCTCGCCGAGGAGAAGCCCCCGCCAGACGGCGTGGCCCCTGCTGCCGATCTGGCAGCCCTAAGGCCAGAAACATTGGGACCAAGCGTTGGAAGTGAGCGGAGCATCTGGTGCCGCCTGACCTCACGATGGCGGGCACGCCGAGTCCGACAAGCCCTGAGCCGAGTTTGATCTAGCGGGGACAGGCTCGTTGGGGAGTGGCCCCCTCCGGACGGCGTGGCCCCTGCTGCCGATCGGGCAGCCCTAGGGCCGGAAATGTTGGGGTCAGATGATAGAGGTGAGCAGAGCGCCGGGGCGTGAGGAGTGTGGCCTGGATTGTTGTGGGCCGATCGCCCCAGATCGTGGGGGGAGACACCCATCCTATGAGACCCTCCTCTCCCCTCCTTGTGCAGTGAAAGAGAAGAATTCGCTTTTTGGGCAAGGGAAGTGGAGAGCGTGAGTGCCGGACTGCTCTGGGGCTCCTCTTCTCACTTCTAGGGGCTGCGAGAGGAGGAGAGAGACAGCAATAAGAGAGTGTCTTACTGGACTGAAGGGCTCTGGGCTGCGGGAGCGGAGCAGCTGTACCTGACGGCGAACGTGGGCTGCTTTGCATAGCGGATATCAGTGGAGGAGGACACTGACAGCGGGCCCAGAGCCACGCACCTATACACCGCAACATTATGGGCAAAACAGGAAAGAAAAAAGACATGGCAGGTGATTCCAGCACGCAACAGGGCTGCCTCATATCCCCTCTTGCCATTTCAGCACAATCTATGGTGGCTGGGGACCCGGCAGGGGGCCCCTCGTTGGGAGACATAATGCAAGCAATTACGTTCTGCAGGGAAAGCCTTGAATCCAAAATTGACTCGCTAGCAGTGGACCTGGGCCTACTCGGAGAAGACCAACGACGTCTCGCAGAGCGGGTGGCGACTACAGAACAAACTTTGGAGGAACACAGACCTGAGGTGGAGGCAGCCGGGGATCGGATCACTAACCTGGAGAAACTAATAGCGACATTAGTTGCCCGAGCTGAGGAAGCAGAAAACAGGTCTAGGAGGAACAAAATCCGAGTAGTGGGCCTTCCTGAAAGAATCGAGCAGCGAAACCTACCTGAGTACCTGGGCGCTGGATCTCTGAGGCTGTGTCACCAGAGGGACTCTTGCGCTTCTTTGTTTTTGAGAGGGCGCACAGGGTGCCCGCGCGGGCTCACCACCCGGGGGCCGCGCTGGGACCGGTGGTGGCCTGCCTATTGCACTATAAAGATCATGACCACATTCTGGCACAGGCTAGAAAGACTGGGGAAATATGAGTAGAGAACAACTTGGTCCGTATCTTCCCCGACTTTTCTCGCTAAGTACAAAGGCTTACTTGGAGGTTAAGAAACAACTGCAACGGTTAAATATCAAATACGCTATGCTGTTCCCCTCCATGTTGAGAGTGGCGGATGGTCGAGGAGCAAGATTCTTTCGCACACCCCAGGAGGCAAGGGCCTGACTGGATGAGCGGGTGGACCCAGTGGGCCCCAGATCCTGGAGCAGATGACGCCGGTCAGGAGGACCCAAACGGGGGGAACGGCACCCACCTCGGAAGAGGCCCACGAAGAGAGACAGCGGGCCACGGCGGCAGTGGCCTCCTTCAGCCAAGGGAATAACAGCCCACACTCCGCTGGGACATTGAAGGGGGTGAGGGAGTCGGACTCGGATGCAGAATCTGAGAGCTTGGCGACTACGAGCCTGGAACTACCAATAGTGATGCCAGGAACATCAGAGAACATTATATGATAGGACTGCCTGACACCGACTACCACACTGGAGACCCAGAGCAATGAAGCCACAAAGTTCCAGAGGCTTGCAGCATGATATCGAAGTCTACCTGGGGACGTGAGCTCTGCGCGGCTGGAGCACCTTCTTTGCCCACCTATCAAGATTTGACTTTGGTTTGTAATAGTTTGGATGGGGAATTGTTTTGTCTCCTGTCCTGGGGAAGGGGAGTTAGGGGAGTTTTTGTTTCTTAGTAAGGGAACCTCCAATTGCCACACCTGTAGGAGAACAGTGACCCTTATTAGTGACGATGTGAGTCATCAATCTGAAGGGCCGAAGGACAGGGTCGCTGAGTTGTTGATTTTCTTTAATGGGTGATCCGCAAGAATATTAAGTGATTTCTTGGAATATAAGGGGCATGCACAACATGACCAAATGTTACAAGGTACACTCCTATTTATGTAGAAGGGGGTTCACATAGCGATGCTGCAGGAGACCCACCTAATGGCAGTGGAGGGTGCTGCGCTGCAAAGGAGATGGAGGGGCCAATTATACTACACAACCTACTCAGCATACACCAGGGGCACTTTAATCTGGATAAGGGCGGGGGTACCGTGCCAGGTAACTAACACGTTGACGGATCCCGCTGGCTGCTTTGTTGTGGTCACCGGCCACCTGGGAGGGCGGGACATAGTGCTGATTAATGTATATGCACGTACCATAGAGCAAAGCACGTTTCTTAATCAATTATCGAACACATTAGCATCCCATTTGTTACATGTGGCATTAATTGGGAGGGGATTTTAATTGTGTGGCCAACCCTGGACTTGATAGATCCCACCCGCTGCTGAGAGACTCCCCGGTAAACACGTTAGCTAAAAAATTCCTGGAATGGCAAGCTGAGTGGCAACTGATAGACTTCTGGAGAACTCTCAATCCACTGGCCAGGGACTACTCTCACTACTCTGTAGTGCATGACCTACGTCTGAGGCTCAATACTTTCTTGTGCACCCCAGAGGTACACATGCAGGCACGAGGAGCAGAATACCTGGGGAAAACTATATCTAATCATAACCCTATTCTATTGCATTTATCATGGACAAGGGCCATCTCACTCATACCCTCCTGGCGACTCAAACCAGACTCACTAGAGGACCCCACATTCTGCGATCAAATAAGAGGGCACATTATTTGTTACTTTGAGGATAACGAACCCACGGCCCCTTCCCCCCAGACATTGTGGGAGGCATTCAAGGTGGTGGTGCGAGGCTGCAGTATAGCGACGTCTATGGAGGTTAGGAAGACCTTACTGCGAGATATAGACATAGCTGAGAGAGAGGTCCAATCATTAGATAAACTGACCCCGGACCGCCCGGAATTGCAGCGGGAGGAGCGGGAGGCCAGGGGCAGAGTTGCAGACTACACAGACACGGTCCGATGCTTCAACTATAAACAATTTATGGCAAGGGCGCATGCGGAAAGAGATAAGACAGGAGCGTTGCTGGCATGGTTGGCCAACCCTGCTAAACGTGGGTTCCCTATCATAGAGATTACTACCCCTTGGGAACTAAGCTCTACCAACAAGCTGACATCAATTCTCACTTTCTCGAATATTACACTACCCTATACGCCAGTGCATTGTGTGGGGCAGGAGCGGAGATAAAGGATTTACTGTCAGCACTGCCACACCAGACCCTTAATGAGGAGGAGCGAGACGCCCTGGGGAGTGATATTGAGATGTCTGAAATTAGAGCTGCCATCACAGGGTTGGCTCGGGGAAAAAACCCAGGTACAGATGGTTTGCCCATTGAGTTTTACACCACATACGTACAGATACTTACCCCTAAGTTAATGCAACTGTATAATGAAGCGCGTGCAACAGGATATCTCCCAAAATCTACAAAAGAAGCTCTGATAGTTCCGCTTCTTAAACTGGGCAAACCGCCTGATGATAGCATGGCTTATAGACCCCTATCTATGCTAAATTCGGATTATAAGATACTGAGCCGAATATTGGCAGTGAGATTACTGCCCCTTATGACAAAATTAGTCCACCCTGATCAGGTGGGATTCATTCCATGAGGAACACTGCCCAGAACATAAGGCGGGTGCTTCACATCAAAGATACCATCACCCCACTCTTGCCTGAGTTGGCAGTGCTGGCAATAGACATGGAGAAGGCATTTGACAGCTTGGAATGGGATTACCTATATGCAGTCCTCGCCCACATGGGCTTGGGGAGAGCTTCATTGGGTGGACAAAGTTGCTGTACAGTTAGGACGGGGACAATCATATCGGAGCAGTAATTGGTCGGGAGAGGCACTAGGCAGGGCTGCCCCCTTTCGCCGTTGTTATTTGCCTTGGCAATGGAGCCTTTGACTGCCCAAACTAGGGCCGCCGCCTGGTATCAGGGTTAGTGTAGGGCACTCAACACCATTCAATAGCACTTAATGCAGACGACATGCTCTTGTTCCTACGGAACACTGATCCGGAGAGGGAGGGCACCCAGGCTCTGTTGGCGTGTTTGGTCGGCTGACAGGCTTGAAGGTCAACTCCACTGGTAGCGGGCTGTGACCCACCGATTGAACTGGGTAATGTGAAGTGGGAGCCTCGATGTATTCCATATTTGGGCGTTCGCGTGTATCACTCTCAATCAGACATATTAGAGGGTGATATCGGAGGAGCCGTTAGGGCTCTGGGATCGAGCGTTGGCTTCTGGGGCTCGCTTCCACTTTCGGTGGCTGGGAGGATTGCGATTATTAAGATGATGGCCCTGCCCGGATATTGAACTACTTTGCGGTTCTGCCGCTGTGGGTGCCACCCGTGGTGTTCAATGAACTGGATTCAATGATCACGGCATTCTTATGGGGAGAGGGCAGACGCAGAGTAGCGTTGACTACCTTGAAGTGGCCTGGAACAGAGGGGGGCAGGCGGTTCCTGACTTCGAGGCCTACTACCTTGCCGCCCAGCTGCAGTGGCTGGTTCGGTGGGTGGTGGATCGCTGGTCTGGGGTGGCCACTGGGGACCCAACGATTCCCCCTGCATCGTTACTCGCGGGAATATTTTTTAACCTCACAGGCGCGAATCCTGCCCTGGCTCCTGAGATTGCCATTCTCTGTCGGTGTTGAAAGCTCTGTCTCCAGAAGGCAGGGCTATCCAAGCCTTACACCCCTGAAATGACAATGGCCTGGCTTCGATGGGTGCCCCAGGCGGGCGATTGGAGGGGGTTGATGACCTTGGTGAATGTAGGAGCTACACCGATGGGAGACCTGTACAAGGAGGGCAGCCTGTTGCCCTTCGAAGACTACCGACAGGGACATGACCTCCCGGGGGGACACTTCTTGTTACACCGCACGCTCACACGCACCATCGGGGCGTTCTGGAAGGCAGGCACTGCCGAACCCTGTTCTCATTGTCTCAGTACCTACCTACTGACTTCAGAGGGTACCCATAAAGTGGTTACTGGGCTATATAAGGCACTTCGAACGGGGGCACTGAACCCTCTAGATGACCTGAGGCGGAGGTGGGAGACGGACCTGGGGACCCAGATAACGGAGGGGGAATGGGATCGGATACTGGAGAGGACACCGAAAATATCCAGAAATGCTAGATTTCAGCTTATTCAATTCTACGTGCTACATAGGGCCTATCTCAGTCCGCGGAGACTGCAAGATCACTTTTGCGTGTTGGACTCTAAATGCCCCCGGTGCAGAGCAGGGGCGGCGGATTTCCTCCACATGCTGTGGTCCTGCCCCCGGCTGGGGTCTTACTGGGACACAGTGGTGTTGGACGTGGCGAACATTATAGAGATCAATATTGTGCGTACACCTGTCTGCTGCCTGCTGCACTGGTTCCCACACACCCCAAAGAATAGGGCAGCTAGTAGGTTCCAAGACCTTGCATATATCTTAGCTAAAAGAGAGCTGACAAAGAACTGGAAAAGCCCGAGCAGCCCCAGCCCTCAAAATTGGAAGAGGGTGCTCAAGAAAATTGCAGAAAGTGAAAGATTGGTACTGCACACGGAGTCTGGGTGGGGTAGAGGCTCTCCCGAGATGAAGGAGGCCTGGGAGCAGATCATTATAGCATTACATGAAGAGCGCTTGGCTCCTCGCACGGACGGGCCTTTGCCAACCACCGCACCTATTATCTGATCGAATCATACACCTACATATTTACAGAGGGGTCGATGTGACGGATAGAGTAGAGACCCGAAGCACAAGACTCGGAGACCAAGCATGACTCCTAGAAACACACGACCATGCGCACTATATGATATTCCTACATAGGGCAAGTTCGGGCGGGGGGTGGGGAGTTGGGGATAGTTATAAGTTGAGCTGGGTCGTCCTTTATTTTTCCATAGCATCTTGGCCAGAGAATCACCATGCCTATCTCCTCCCTCCTCCCTCCTCCTCACATACATCTTAAGTGCTATTACCATCGAGGGAGGAGGGACATGTCTAAAGTATGTAATCCTTGGTTAGCTTTCAACATTGTCAAGACTATACAATAGCATATAATGTAATGTTATGTGATTTATAGCAATGATGAGCCTCAACACACGTGGCATGGGACTATCGGCGTTTCATTTTTCATTTCTTTATACCTGTAAAGGCTGAACTCAAATTTCCATAAAATTTGTTTGCAAAAAAAATATGGGCTAGTTCAGGGATTTACCTCAGTACCCATTCCTAATCTAGTCAATGGACTGAGGCATTCAGGGCAAGTTTTGCCACTAGAGCCTCATATTGGCCACCTGACAGGATCTGCATGTCTACAGGAAGTGGGCACAGTGCCACAGTTGCATAGCCACGGTGTCTCTCCCACAGCCTGGACTATCTCTCATATTGGGAGATACATCTGACAGGCTCTGATCTCTGCAGGCTGAGCATACAGAACCTACATTACACTCACATTTCCAGCACTTCCATGCATGACAGTACATCATGTGTCCATCAGCAATGTGGCTTGTGGGGCAACCTGAAGGGCACAGTGAGTCATGATATGCCTTCCACACAGCAGTTTGGCATGTGGGATGAAAGATCTGTGGCACAATACACATTGCTTGCAATATCCTCAATGACTCAGACAAGATGCATACATGGCTCATGCTGCCATGCACATACACATTGTCTAACATTTATAGCCATCATAAACCAAAAAAATAGTCACTGGATGGCAGTAAAGTCTCCTTGCCTAGCTATGTGCATCTAACACAAGGAGGATCTAGGGCCCCAAAAAAACATCACACAACACAATGTGAATGAGCACAACATATAGTACTGGTCTCCAATACTGGCACCATTTGCATCCCATTCGTGCCACACAGACTGCCACAACAGGCACACAAGAAGTCTAACTGGCACAAAGGGGCACTTTGTAGCCTGTGAGGAGGGAAAGAAAGGTGTTGCACAAAGCCAATTATGAGGTACTTCCCTGCTCCTCTGGTGGGCAGTAGAGCGGACCATACAGGGGAAGAACCTTTCTCACAAGTCTTTCCAGAGAATGCAGGGGTCCTTTCACCTGCTGGACGTGGCATGATTGCTCCCAGAGGCGGCACACAGCAGCTGAAGTGGTGGAGGTGTTGCTGGCAGCAGTATCAGGAGTCAAGTGGCTGATTTTGCACAACGCGGGGTACACGTATGCCACATACGCGGTCATCACTGTCGACAGACATAGCCTTTGGGGAGCTACCACTACAGGCAACTACGTTAGCCTATGGCTGTGTCTGCCGCTGTTTGAAACCACCTACCCTGCAGAAGACTTTCTGCTGCCGGCCGTGGGCAGTTCCTGATGTCCAGTGGAGTTCGTCAGGCATCTGCCATTTTGGCGGTTTGAAAGACTGTACATGCATAAAAAAAAACTATCTAAGTTTAATATCATCACAAACATCCTCAATCTGTCTTGTTGTGGAGGTCTGACTATACAATCACCAGTGTAGTAGGTTGTAGGGCACAGATGGTATAAGATGGCGGTGCACGGGCCACCACCATTGACAGTATTTTTGGGGGTCAGAAAATACAGTCACATTTCGAGGGGAAACTGTGTAGCAGATAGTTGGGTGTCACCCGAATCCATGTTGTGTTCACAACCATGTGGTCACATTTGAACCTTGTGTAGTTGCCAGCTGTCATGTGTTCGGGGTGTTATGTAGATCCAGTCAGAAATGCTTTGTCACATGATATTGTTAGCATGCATCATGTTGCTGTGGACACAGTGACTAATGTTCCAAATCATGTCTTTTCACACAGGTACCCTGGGAGGGGGAGGATGCAACAAACTCCTCTCTACCGTCCATTGCCATACCTTCAGACCAAGGAGGAATGCCATGTCATCCAGCTCTACCGCCTGAATAGGCAAACAATAGTGGAATTATGCCATCAGTTGGAACCAGAACTGATGCCAGCTAACAGTAATCCATACTACATACCACCCATTGTAAAAGTCATGTCAGCATTGCACTTCCTGGCCACAGGGTCAATCCAACATACAGTGGCCCTATCTGGTGGTATGTCCCAACCTACGTTCAGTCTGGTTTTGAAAGATTTCCTATCCGCAGTGTTGAAAAATACAGACAGCTATGTCATGTTCCCCTGACGTGAGGATTCAAGCAATGTGAGGGCTGCCTTCTAATGTTTTGCCTGCATCCCACATGTGATCTGGGCCATTGATGGCACACATGTTGGCCTGGTGCCACCTTAGGCCACGGAACAAGTCTATTGCGACAGAAAAAATGTCCATTCCATCAACGTGCAAGTTGTCTGTTTGGCGGATCTCTACATCTAAAATGTGTGTGACCGTGTTCCTGGATCAGCCCATGATTCCTTTGTAATGCAGAACAGCGCCATACCACAGCTGATGTCACAACTGCAACCAGAGAGAGCCTGGCTGGTTAGTAAGACATCTGTACTGATTGTGTGTGAGCAATATCAGGTGCTAAAATCATGAAGTGAGTGACTCATTGTTGCACTTTTGTCCCCTTCCTTAACAGGAGACTTAGCATATCCAAACCATCCTTGGTTATATTCCGCTATCTGAACAGGACTTGTGAAGCCCTCCTCTACTCACCCAGGAAAGTGTGTCAGAACACTGTAGCATGCTGAGTGCTCCACAACATCGCCCTGCGAAGAAATGTCCTGTACATCCCAGAGGAGGGGGAGTCTGCAGTGCCACCAGGTGAGAATCCTGAAATGCAAAATGGAGATGACAGTGGTAAAGAGGAAGGAGCTGATTTGCGATAAGATCTCATCCACAGCTACTTCTTGTGAGTGTAAGTATGTCATGTGATGTATTGACTGTGACTGTAAAATGAACTGTAGTTGTGGGAATGTGTGGAGTTTAGAATTTTTGAAATAGTGAGGGAGCTGATACTCTGCAAAAATCAGCAAAACGCTGATTGATAAGATAGCTTTTGACACATCCCCATCTTGATGATGTTACTTTGTTTGTGTCAATTTCTTTGCAATTTAACTTGTTTTCCAGATGCTTGCTATGTGACATGTGTCATATGTATGGTTTTAAGCTTATACTCCTTGTTTTGTTCTTTGTACAGGTGCCTTCATCATGACATCCTCATGTGGACATTTCAGAGTTGTGACATTGGCAGGTATGTGGTGCAGTTCTGAAATACAAAGTGGGCATGGATTGTTCCAGGTAATGTAGGTTGCAGAATTTGGGTGTATGAGACCTGTACCAAGACAGTTTGCACAGTGTTTGGGTGGAGGTTCAGAATTGCCCATTGCACTTGTTTTGTGTCGTGTGGTGGCCATGATGCACCATGTATGTGATCATGTGGTCATCAAATATGTAGTCCTAGCTTACGACCAAGTCATTGTTCCTTCACATTGACTAAACACTTTTAGTATGACCTGTATGTAGCTGTAGATGTGTTTCTTCATTGTAGGCCACAGTGCCTGTGCCTAAACACTGACATAGGGTTGTGTCATATCACCAGATGCATGAGCGTTGGATTATAAACGCCCTGTGATCCAGAACTGCTGTACTGCCATCTGTCTGAATCTTGGATTATGTGGTGTTGGATTACTTTGGTGTGGTACGTGATGAGGCTTAAGATGGTGACATCAACCACTTCATGTTTGCCTGTTCTACAGGACAATGTCTGACAAATCCCTTCCTTCGTGGTCTGGAGGTCTGTACCTGTAAATACGTTCTGTGCTTAGTATGAGACAATCATTCATGATTTACAAGAGTTCAGACATATTGACAGCCTATGTGCTGAACACTGTTATATATTTTTTAGTTTGACCAGACACTTGTATGTAAGTGTTTGTGTGGGATGGTTGTAATCCTGAGCTGGAAACTGTGTACATCCAACTTAGCCCATATTGTACAAGTACCTTGGATCATGATTGTATGGTTCACATGATCTGACATAGTTACATGGCTAAATATGAAAGCAAAATCAGCAGGGGATCAGCTGCTTCAGAGTCAGGGGTGTCTGTGGCTGGTTGTTCCTCTGACAGGGCCTCCTTTCCTGTGGCTGCCGCCGATGTTGATGGGCCTGTTGTTGATGAAGGCAGGAGAAGATTGGTTTTGAAAAGCGCTTCTTGGGGTTGTGTGTATGTCCCTTAACACCCCTGTTAGGGAGGCCATGTTGGTATTGTGGCCCTCCATCTTTTCATGCATGTCCCTCTGTAGCTGCTTGATTTCCCGGAGTTCGGTCAACACCTGGCCCATCACTCCTTGGGACTCCTGATAGACCCCCAAGACATGGCTGAAGTTGTCCTGGCCAAGAACAGCCCTAGTGGCCTCACCCCACTGGCCCACAGCATCCCTCCCACGTACCCTACCCCCAAGGGCCTGTGCCCTTGCCACAGGGTGACTTCTCCAACTTGTTAATGGACCCTCATTGTCCAAAGTGTTGCGCTGCAAATCAGGATCCAGGACTGGGGGGGCACGAGATGCTGAAAACTGTGCTAGTTACACAGGTTGGGGTCAGGGAAATGGTTTCCTGTGATGTTGAAGGAACAGGGCTGGGAGGTGACATTGTGGGCACAGTGAGACTCACTGTTGCCATCTGATCAGGTTGTCCAGATGGGCCAGAACCATCCTCCACGTCTACAAGTCCAGGATTGTTGGCATCACTCAGGGCTTCATCTAAGAGGGGTAGTAGTAGTCTGTTCTGTGGCCTCAGTATGCCTACCGGAAGATCTACCTGTTGATGAAAAACATACATTGTTACTTGTTGAATTATGACATTTACCTCCAAAGGTTTCGTGTTACAGTAAGCAGAGACCTTGGAAAAAGTTAAGTTGTAGGTAATCCAATTGTGCCAAGTAATCATGGTATTGGGTGATTTGACATTAATTGTATGCAGCATGGCAACACAATTTGACTCAAGCAGCTGATGAGATGAGCAGATCACCTGCACTTTGGAAGATGGCCTAAAAATGACATTTCACCACCAGTGCAGCCAGAACAGTGGAGAGGCAAGATATGGCCTTGTTCATTTTGAGGGCTAGTTGAGTAAGATGCAAGTAAACCCAGGACTTTGTTGTATATGTGACTGGAGTCATTGTGTACACAGTGCTATGTCAATGTTTCTGCTGCCAATACCAATCTGGTGATGCATCTTGAGGCCTCAGGAATACTTGTTGCACACACTGGGTAAAGTGTCATTCATGTGCTCAATAGTATCATCTTGGGTTAGCAAGTCAAGATGGAGCTAGGTAGACAGACACTTCTTTGATTTGAGTATGATCTGTATCTTGATCACTCCTAGGTGAGTACACTTCAATCGAGAGTTCATAAATTAGTGTATTTGGACAAGTGACCACTGGACTGGTGTTTGGAGTTTCTAGAACAGGGCCTATTGTGCTTTGCAGTCACATCACTCTTGTTACTGAAACAGTGCCTCCTGGGAGTTGCAGTCAGTTCACTCCCTCTATTACACACACTTTGCAAATGGCATCCTCCCAGGTGAGTACACTTCAATTGAGAGTTCACAAACAGGGGTAATTGGAAAAGTAACTACTGGGCTGGTGTTTGGAGTTACTGAAACAGTGCCTCATGGGAGTTGCAGTCCGGTCACTCCCCCTACTAAACACACTTGACAGATGTTATACTCACAAGTGAGTACACTACAATTGAGAGTTCACAAACAAGGTTATTTGGACAAGTGACCACTGGACTGGTGTTTAGAGTTACTGGAACAGTGCCTCCTGGAAGTTGAAGTCAGGTCACTCTCTCTACTCCCCAAAACTTGACAAACGTTTGGTATTACATATCTGTACTAGGTGGCATTTAGGTTTAAGCATAAGCTAACATTTTGGGACATACAATGAATCCTGGAATGTGTTTTTGTTTTTGTGAGACACCATTTTGACATATGGCATGTGATGGGCCTTAGTAGCTGTGATGTTGGATCCATTAATACAGATTGACAGTGTTACAACTCAGATACTGTGGGCATTGGATTTTGTTGAGGTACATGAACAAGACAGTGGCAACAGCTAAGGTGTGAGCATGCATGGCACTGCAGTTTTGTGACATTATTTTATGTGTGACTTACCAGACTCCACTCCCCCAGTTATTCTTGTCAAGCCCTGAGGATGCAGGATGGCCAAGACCTTCTCCCAGGGAAAGAGTCTTAACAAGGAGATGGGAGGGCCACTAGCAGTCTTCCACCTGCTGCCGGGAGACCAGGGAACTGACCTTGCCCCTGAGGTCATTCCACCTCTTCCTAATCTCCTCCTTTGTGCACAGGGTGGTGTCTACAGCATTCACTCTGTCAACTATCCTGTCCCACATTTTAATTTCCTTACTGAGAGGAGTGTGCTAGACTTGGGCTCCTAACAATTGTGGTTCTATTATAATGATTTCATCCACCATGACTCTCAACTCATCCTCTGAAAATCATGGGTTTTTGGCCTGCGACATGCCTGGAAATTAAAGAGGGTGACAGTGACTAACTGAACAAGACAAGTGAATATGGGGAAAAAGGGCTGCCGTATGACAAAAAATGGATGAAATTATGTGTGGTCTGTCTTGCTATGCTGCAGTGGAAATGCAAAGGATTGTGGTCTGTGAAGGGGTGTGCTTTAGCGCGTCCTTTGCAGGTGTGTCCACTTAGCCAATATGTGTCAGCTGTGTTGTTTTTTAATTCATCCAGAGTACACTTGTCTGTTACTTTGCTGAAGGCAGACCGCAGTGGTTGACCACCATTGGCTGACCATTGCTGCAACTGTGTGTTTGTAATAGGCTTGGTGTTTTGCTGCTGCACTGGAGGTCAGACCACCTAAATCCAAGCCGCCGCGGTGCGCCCCGCCGCTGGCAGTCTGCCTTTTTTCATATGTATGAACCATAATACGGTGGTCTGGGAACCGCAAGCGCGGCAATCTTTTTGGTACCGCCAACATGGTGGTCTGGCGACCCGACCGCCAAACTCGTAATCAGGCCCTAAATCTTAGTATAGCACTTAGAAACACAATAGCTCCAACTGGGGCTATCACGACATCTTGACGGAGTCATTCGCAACAGTCAGACGCCACATGCGTGGGAGTGTGGCTGTCATGGGGTCGCACAGACCCCAGGTACAGTACCATGGAAAATAAAGAAACAAAGACTTTGCATAGAGACACGGAGGTGAGGCATCACTGGAGTCAGTGCGGTATTGATTCCTTACTGCTACCGTGGAAGGGAGGCGTTGGTTCCTTACTGCTAGGCAGGGGAGGTGAGGCATCAGTTCCTTATGGTTGCAGGGGAGGTGATGTGGCATCGGTGGTGAGGCATTGGTCCCTTTTGACAAGGTTGGGTCGATGAATCCAGCAGGTCAAGACATGAGGCATCAACTTCATGGTGTTGCAATCACTCCATGGGTCCAATGGTACTGCGGTGGAATCGGAGTTGGGTGTCACAGGCATCAGTGAGACTGCACTCGTGACTCACGCTATGGGGGGACTTCGCAGTTGCTGCAGTGGCATCAGGCCTGCAGCATCGGTCTCCGTCGTTGCCCTCAGTGGGGACCACAGCTCGGGTCTCTACAGCTGAGCGGAGTCAGACAGCGGCACCTGTTCCGAAGTCGCTCTGCAGTCAATGTACATGGTTTCATCTTGGTTGCACCAGAACTCACTCCCAAGGGTCCAGGAACTGGATATGGCATCACTTAAGCAAGTCAGGACTCTCAGCAAGAGAACCCAGGTGCTGGCAGATGAAGTCTTTGACATCCCTGAGACTTCCTAACAGGAGGAAAGCTCAGTCCAAGCCCTTAGAGAAGCTTTGGAAGCAGGATGTAGAAAGCAAAGTCCAGTTCTTTCAATCCCAGGACAGAAGCAGAAAGAAGTGTCCAGCACAGCAAAGCAACAGGTAGAGTGGCAGTCCCTTCAACAGCATCCAGCTCTTCTTCCTGACAGAAGGTCCTCAGTACAGACGGATTCTAAATTTGTGGGGTCAGAGGTCCAGTCCTCTTACCCATTTCTGCCTTTGAAGTAGGAAAACTTCAAAGAGAAGTCTTTGTAGTGCATAAGATCCTGCCTTTCCTGCCCTGGCTCCAGCCACATTTCAGGGGGTTGGAGACTGTTTTGTGTAAGAATAGGCACAGCCCTATTCAGGTGAAAGTGTTAGCTCCTCCCACCACTCTAGATCAGGAAGGCCCATCAGAATATGCATGGCACACCTCTGATCCCTTTATGTGGCTGTTTAGAGTGAATTCACAAACAGCCCAACAGTCATCCTGACCCATACATGTATTCCACATCTAGGCAGAGACATAGAATGGTTTAGCAATAAAATGCTCACTTTCTAAAAGTAGCATTTTAAAACTTACAATTCAAAAACCAACTCCACCTAAATAAGTATTTTTAAATTGTGAGTTCAGAGACCTCAAACTCCACATCTCTATCTGCTCCAAATGGGAAATTACAGTTTAAAGATATTTCAAGGCAATCCCCGTGTTACCATATGGGAGAGATAGGCCTTGCAATAGTGAAAAACAAGTTTAGCAGTATTTTATATCAGGGCATGTAAAATACCCCAGTATATGTTATACCTTATAAATTCACTGCACCCTGCCCGTGGGGCTGCCTTTGGCCTACCTTAGGGGAGCCTTACATGTAGTAAAAGGGAAGATTTGGGCCTGGTAAGTGGGTGCACTTGCCAGGTTGGAAATGGCAGTTTAAAACTGCCCACACAGACACTTTAGTAATAGGTCTGAAACATGTTTACAGGGCTACTCGTGTGGGTGGCACAATCTGTGCTGCAAACCCAATAGTAGCATTTGATTTACGTGTTGCACTATACTAGAGACTTACTGGTGAACAAATATGCCAATCATGGATAAACCAATCATCAGTACAATTTAGACAGAGAGCACGTGCAGTTTAGCACTGGTCAGCAGTGACAAAGTGCTCAGAGTCCGAAAGCCGGAAAAAACTAAGGCCCGTATTTATACTCCGTTTGCGCCGAATTAGCGTCGTTTATTTCGACGCAAATTCGGCGCAAAACTAACGCCATATTTATACTTTGGCGTTAGACGCGTCTAGCGCCAAAGTATGGCCAAATAGCGTCATTTTTTTGCGTGAACGCCTTCCTTGCGTTAATGAGATGCAAGGAAGGCGTTCCCGTCTAAAAAAATGACGGCGACGCAAATGCGTCGTATTTATACTCCCGGGCAAAAATCACGCCCGGGAGGTGGCGGGTCAAAAAACCCCGCATTTGCGCCACAATTTAACGCCTGGGTCAGGGTAGGCGTTAAGGGGCCTGTGGGCTCAAAATGAGCCCACAGGTGCCCTCCCCTGCCCCCAGGGACCCCCCCTGCCACCCCTGCCCACCCCAGGAGGACACCCAAGGATGGAGGGACCAACCCCAGTGACATTCAGGTAAGTTCAGGTAAGTATTATTTTTTATATTTTTTATTTTTTTTTGTGGCATAGGGGGGCCTTATTTGTGCCCCCCTACATGCCACTATGCCCAATGACCATGCCCAGGGGACACAAGTCCCCTGGGCATGGCCATTGGGCAAGGGGGCATGACTCCTGTCTTTACTAAGACAGGAGTCATGAAATGGCGTCTGGGCGTCGTAAAAAAATGGCGCAAATCGGGTTGAGGCGATTTTTTTGCCTCAACCTGACTTGCCCCATTTTAAGACGCCCTAACGTCATTTTTTCCCAACGCCGGCGCTGCCTGGTCTACGTGGTTTTTTTCCACGCACACCAGGCAGCGCCGGTCTGCTTGCGCCGGCTAACGCCATTCCATAAATACGGCGCCCGCATGGCGCTTCAGAATGGCGTTAGACGGCGCTAAATTTTTTGACGCTAAACTGCGTTAGCGCAGTTTAGCGTCAAAAAGTATAAATATGGGCCTAAATGTAGCACATAGTCGAAAACATATATTTACTTTAGTTAATTAATTTTTGTTCATATCATATCCTTTCAGGATATTTAATATTAATTTCAATATGTAATGTTAATTTTGAAGCAAATCAACATCAATTCAAGGCAAGCCAAATGTATTTAAACAGTGGTCATATTAATTTACACATGGCTTGTGTTCATTTCGATATGTGCTTTATTCATTTCAAAGCATGCTATATTCATCTCACATAGTTTTATAATCATTTCAAAAAGTGGCATATTCGTTTTAATGAATGTCATAATAATGTTGATATGGGTTATATCAACTTCATTAGATGTCATATTCATTTGAAAGTGGTTCATATTATTCTTAACATATGTCATATTGATTTAAATGAATGGCATATTCATTTCACGGATGTCATATTCATCTTAACACCTGGCATAATAATTTTAACATGGGTCTTATCCATTTCAACATAGGTCAAATTCATTTTAATATATGCAATATTCATGTTGATGTGTATCATATTGATTTCAAAGCATAACATTAATTTTGACAAGTTTCATTTTAATTTTAGCATTGGTCATATTCAGTTTAAGGCATGTTAAATTAAGTTCAAAGGGGCTCATATTCATTTCAATGCATGTCATAGTCATCTTATCACGTGTCATATTCCTTTCAATGGAGGTCTGATTCACATTAAAGCATGGTATTGATTTTAACATGACTCATAGTAATTGCAACACATATCATAATCATGTCAATGTGTATCATATTACTTTCAATGCAAACCATATTAATTGTTTTATAAATGTAACGTTCATTGCACATCATATTCCTTTCAGAAAAATGCATTTTCATTTCAGCACCTTTTATTCATTTCAATTTGTCATATACATTCCAATGTGTGTCATATTCCTCTTGGCATATGTCAGTCATTTCATGAAATGTCCCATTCTTTTTTATGAATATTGTATGTGTTTCAGTAATTGCTTTATTATTTACAGCGAGGGACATATTTATTTCAGTATGATTGATATATATTTCAGTATATCTCTTATTCAATTTTGAGTGTGAATTATTCAAAATAATCACTAAGTAGCATATTCACTTTGCCTGGTTTCATATTTGTTTTGGTTCAAGTCAGATTCACTCTGCCAGGTATCATATTTATTTTGGCACATAGTACATTCATTCTGGTGTATGTCATATTCATTTTGCAACATGCTATGCATTTCAGGAGATGTCCTATAGAGGGGGCTGTAATTTTGACATGAACGGCTTCCCATACTTAAGCCAAGAGAATTTCGGGGCATCGAGATATGGAGTGAATCATGGGGTAAGACACCTGCATCGCTCACAACATTTGAATGCGCACATTATCACCGAACCTTTACATTACCTTCTGATGGAATCATGCATTCTCTGTCTTTAGTGTAGTTGAGTGGTATGGTACACAATGCTGTTCGTTTGTGGATGGATGCTGATGTGATAACACCATATTTCCTCCTCACTGAACTCATATCTGTTCAAACAGCAATATAGTCAGACGTTTTGTGGGGCCCTGGTGAAAAACTATTTGTGGGGTCCCATTCTTCGTTTTCCCTCAAAACATTTTCAAACTTCCATAGCAAATATCTCTTTTTAGGAGATATTGCAATGTCCAGTGCCTAATTTGTAAATAAAAACGTGCCGGTGACCAAAGCTCTTCTCTGAAACACACGGCTGCTGCAATTAAATGTGCGAGTACGGAATACCAAATCAGCGTAATCCTGAAGCCATCTAGGGCCTTTTTACTCCATTTACAGCTAGTCCCTGCCCCTGAAGCTCACTCTTGCAGCTTTCTGTTTTCTCCCTTTTTGACGCTTTTTCATTTTTCTCTTACTCGTCTTTCCCATATGTGTCTTTTGTTCGCAGTAAATGCTTGAGGCAGAAAAATAAGTGCCGGCCCTCAAAAATAAGTGCCAGTGACCGCACCTGCAACCACCGGCTCAGATTAAGCACTGGCAATTTCATTGGTCAAAAGATGAGGTTATTTGAAGACACTTTTAACCAGGGTTAGGAGTGCTCTTACTTTTGGAAACATGAATGAGGTTTTTTTTTGTTTAGTGTTCAAAGTTTACTAGTACAGTATGCAAAGTAACAGCGATCAAAACAAAATATGTTTTATAGTTATGGAGAAACAAGTTAACTCTATAAACATGGGTGGAACTTAAAAATGGTGCATTTTAGGCCAGTAACCGTGCTTAAACGCAATAGGATTTGAAATTAATTTTACTTGTATTTTCTCTGCAGTAAACAAACATGGGGCCATATTTATACTTTTTAACGCAAAACTGCGCTGATGCAGTTTTGAATCAAAAATATTACCGCCGGCTAATGCCATTTCTCTGCACCGTGTGGGCATCAAATTTATACTTTGACGCACAGCGACGCAAACCACAGGTGTGAGTCATTTTATTGAACTCAAACCAATGCGTCACGTTGGAAAGGAAAACGTCGTTAACGCGGCAAAAATGACTGTGAGCCCGTTTACGACATCGCAAACCGGATACGAAGAAAAGGAAGTGTCGCTTCGGTGCAGAGGAGCAGGAAACTCTGGTGAAAGAGGTGACGGAACACCAGCACCAACTGTTTGTCACGTCAAAGTTGCTAATCAGTAGGAGAGAGGGATTATGGCATCAAATTGTTGACAAGATTAACAGTGTGGCAGAAGAAGGGAGAACAGTCATCGAGTGCAAGAAATGCTGGCATGACTGCAAGCGCAGGACCAAGGAAAAGATGGCCAGGAACAGGAAGGCAGCACTGCAGACTAGAGGTGGGAGTCCAGCACCACAGGAGGCCCTGGACCACATGGAGGAGATGGTCGCAGCCGTCATCCCTGAGGAGATTGTAAAAAGAATTCAAGGACAGGACAGCGCAGACTACCAGGAGACAACACACATGCAGGGTAAGTTGCACGGGGAATTAAAATGCACAAATGTTAACTGTAAGCGGGGGTGGACATACCTAATACACAATGCATGTAAGTCATGATATTCAGGGAGTGGCATGGGTAAATGGGCACGGCACGGGGCATGGGCTGTACAGAGGAAACCTGGGGCACAATACCACACTACACCAACAACCTTTGCATGGGGGTATGCTGCCATGCCAAGGATGTTGCAAAGGTAAAGCCAGGCCAGGAGGGCAGGGTACAACGTTAAACTGGCAGCCCATCACACGTCATCCAGTATTCGACCCTACATTGACTAAGGCCCAATTAACAACCTATGGCCATATCTGCAAGTGGAATTTAACATTGACAACAGTTGCCACTACCACCTCTGCTGTGTGTGGAGGTCAAGTAGCTAATGGCAGTAACGTCCCCATGGATCAAACACACCCAAATTAGAGGGTTCAGGATGACAACGTTATCAATCCCCTGAAATCAATACAAATGTCCCAATCTTATCAAATGTGATTGTCCATAGTTGCTACAAACATCAGCCATTGTCATAAACATTAGGAGGTACACAGCACTAATGTCATACCCATGCTGCATATGTCAGGGTCCACCCTATGCCTGGGTCACAATAGCTCCAATGACACCATGCAACATCCCAAATATCATACTGCTCAGACAACAGCATTGAGGGTGAGGACACATGTAACTGGTTATAGAAATACACCCGCACTATCAGAGGAGGAAATGGAACACTGCTAGGACAATCAGTGCAATCCAATGTACCACACATTCCCCAACATCAGCAGTACACATTACCAATGCTGACATCCATATTGTGCCATACCAATGCTATACATAGTATATGCTAGCTCTCAACAACATATAGGTAGATGTGAAAGATCAGAGACTGGGGCAGTTCCAGATTGTTAAGTGTGGTGCTAGTGCTATCAGAACACCCACAGCCAGTGAAAGGCCTCACCATGAGAATGGAAGTAAACGGAGGGTTGAGTAGGACAAGAAGGTGGCAATTCACAATTTGGCCTGAACCAACACCTAGAGGATGTGATGCTGACAAGTCCACAAACTGACCACAATACATGTGACATGCAGGTGGGGCATAGGCCTGGGAGAATGCTAATATGAAAGACAGGAACAATGAACAGGAACCAAGATCACAATGTGAAAATAATCGGAAGGCAGGCATGTCACATTACAAATCCCACAACACAGACACACTAATTGTACCATATCTCATTGCAGAGCACGATGGCTCTCCTCCGGGTATGCCTGTCCAGGACTACCCTGATGACATGGATTATGAGCTGACAAACATCAGCCAGCAGACCCTCCAAGATGTCATTGGAATCCTCCAGAGCCCACCTTCAGTCACAATGAGGAGCACAGAACTAGCTGCCATCACAGAGGACCCACCCACCACCCCAATTGTACGACCTGCCAGCTCCAACACAGCTGAGGACTCTGACGACCCTGGCACCAGCTTTGAGCGAACTGTAGTTGGAGTACAGCCGGAGCTGGCCAAGGAGGTGCGGGTGGGGATGCAAAATATGGCAGCCAGCCTAGAGGGGGTGCGTTTGTGCCTGATGTCAACTGAAGAACAGGCAGCAGCGATGCAAGGGCGAACAACAATCTTGCAGGAACTTGAAAAAAGGTTGAAGGAAATCAGCACAGCTGTAATAGAGTTGACCCAACACCTACAACAACAATCCTGTCAGGTGTGCACAAATTCAATATTGAACCCCTCAGGGCTGACCTGGTTGCCTACCACAGTGATGTGGCTGGTATTCTTAACAACCAGCAGCTCCTCCTTGCTGCAGTACTGCCGTTAAGAGCCCCACAGTTGGCAGCTACCGGGATGTCTGACTCCACGTCTTCAAACACTGAGGTGTGTGTTGCCCCTTCACAACCACCACCACCAAGGGCAGAGGTGACTCCACACACATCAGAAGATGAAGACGTGGAGCAGATCACCTTCACCCGTAAGAGTACCCGGTAGCACTAGTCCCTGCCACATGGCCACCTATTACCAAGGTCCTGTGCTTTGTAACATGCCAGTCTTGCAACAACTGTACTGAAGCACTGTTCTTCAACCCACTGTTTATCTTGTCACCCTGCCCTGCGATTGTCTCTCACTACCTCATTGGCAAATCCTGTCCCTCTGCACTGCCTGACACTTCACCCCAACATGTCCAATGACATGTCCTTTTGCACTTGTGTAGGATCACAATGGAAGATGTCACACTAATGGACTCACAATCATGGACAATGTACATATAGCACTACAGCACTTTTAAATAAATAGCACTTACACAACAACTGTGTCTCTGTGTAATGTGACACATCAACCATGATGGCCATCAGTGATGTTTACCTCAGGTCAATGATTATTGATTGTCAATACACCTCACCTGAATGAATCGTGGCTGATAACTATGCACAGTGGTCTGGATTGTACCATCATCTGCCCTCCCTAAGGGTCATTTCATAGGAAAATATAAACTATACACCATAATGCTGTGTTGGACAGAATAACGTTTCCTCAAGGGATGTCTAATCCAGAAAATAGTGCCTTTAATTATTTCTGAAAGTCTAAACTTACCTATGTGACATTTGCCCCAAATTTTAGCTAACACACACCATACAGCATGAATGGATGTGTATGAGTTTCCATAGAAATAAGTCACCGGGCTTAACATTGTAGCAAATGATAGGTGTGAGTAATGTATACCATACTACATGAGAGCATACTACCACTCACCTTATAAGTATTTGCTTGGACATCAGGCTGCAGGCAGACTTAACACAGTGTCCTCAATACCAAATCTGTTAGCAAAGTATGTGACATTGAAAACATACATCAGAAAATAACCACACTTTTGGATCCATAGTAACCGTGAGCGGTGGGTGCAACGGATGGCCGAATTGTAGCTAAGTAGGTTTGGCGTAGCTGCCAATGTAACAGCTCAGTTGGGATATGGTTGCAGCATGGAACACAAAAGCTAAGACAAAAGAGACACTGTTCACTCATGCCAAGGCCCTGATCTACAAGCACTTGACACATACTGTAAAGGGTAACCTAGATATTTATTAAACAGTAAAAACAGAAGCTAAAACCAGGGGAAACACCTTACCTAACCTAAACTACTCTAACTACACATTACCCACAACTGTCCCTAACTAACCTAAGCTAAACTTACTTATCACATTTAACGAAACAATCTAAACATCAACCTCCCACCCCCCTTATAAGACGGGACACATGGAGGACAACATATACTAACCTAAACACATACTATCTTATACTAAACAAATATATATTTTTTGTATATTTTAAAATTTCTTTTTTTTTTTAAACACCAAAACCCCAACATTGTCCCCCACCCACCCACCCACGCACATAATAAAAACAGTTGTAAAAAGTATGATACAATCCCGGCCCCCAACCCACTAGTACTAACTAAACTAACAGCCTATAGTAACCTAACACTAAGCCCCCTAAACCCACTAAATTAAAGAACCAGGAAAGAGGAGGGTGGGGAGGGAATCATGGCTGAGTAGAAGCCTACAAGTTGGCTCTCCGCAAGGTCTTTTTGATAGCACGCACCCTCTGATTCACTTGTGCCACCTCCTGCTGTAGCTTGGTCATTTTACGCAATACACAGTCCAAATTCCGTTGCATCTGGTTAAAAGCTACAGGGTCTATGACTGCAGCAGGGGTGGTCTGTGTGCCAGTGGAGGAAGTAAGGGCCCTTGTCAGTGCCATGTCTGTAGGAGGAGGTGCAGGTAGTGCTGTGACAGGTCCTGGAGCTGTGGATGATGATGGTCCAGCAAAGGTCCCTGCTAATGTTGGTGCCACCTGGGTGGTAGTGGTGGTGCTGGTGGTGGTGGCCACCGAAGGGCCCCCTTGGGCAAATGCCCTCCACACTCTGGAGGCTCTTTCATGGCGATAACACCTTGCCATGTTGCGGAACCCAGACTCCACATCCAGAATGTGGCTGTAACGCATTGCCCTGCGCTGAAACTCTTGAATCTGGATGGGAGTCATATTGACAGCTGTTAAGACAAATAGAAAACCAAACATTAGGCACTTCATTGTGTGAAATGGCTCAAGAAGTAAATCAGACAATACATCTAATGTACCTGAAACAGCCCATATCATCATACCGATCACTGATTGTCCCTGACGCAGTACATGCCAAGCCAGCCTACACATGTCCTATCATCAAACAGCACATCAAAACCCTAAAAGATGGGTAACAACTGGAATGACTTTGACATCATTGTTCAGCCATTTGTCAGGTAAAAATCATGCTGCAAATCCTCCACCACTGACAGGCCAACAAATTACTATGTTCTTGATGACAATCTAGGGCCACAAGATCTGGGAGTTGTAAATGGAATTGCCAGAATAGATCAGTTAGCCCTCAACTTGTATCATTTTCTTTATTTGATGTGCCACAGCTATGGTAAGTTACACCAACCACAGAGATATGAACCCGTGTGCATACCTTTTGGCATCCATCCCTAATTTCAATGTGGCACTACAAACTCAAAATTTCAGTCTAAGATGTTACCTGAGGTAAGCTATAACTTGTTACGTATGTGTCAGAATCCAGTTCAGACATGTATCCGAAAACAATTGAGGGGCACATTGTTTATTGAAAAAATCTGGATTTCAAACATATGTTTCCTGATACACTCACAGACCATATATGAAACATATTTTAGAGCCACATTGACATCCTCAATTGACGTGAAGCCAGCACTAATTTACAGGCTCCTGTTGTGTTTTGAAAGTTAGTCTAGCTGTTGCGTCAACAAATGATGGTAATGTGTAGGAAATATTGTATACCTCACAGGCAACTGTGGCCCATATTTATACAAATTTTGCACCGCATTTGTGCTGCTTTTTGACACAAAGGCGGCGCAAACTTACAAAATACAGTTGTATTTTGTAAGTTTGCACCGCTCTTGCTTCAAAACAGATCACATTTGCGGTGCTAACAAAGTAGAACTATCGGCCTGTATGTTTAACTAGCATTCCACATGTTCAAAAACATTGCCTGCAGCATATGAACAAATCAGCTACTATCACTACAGAGCATTTAAACATGCACATTACTCTGATTTTTACTCACCAACAGGGCCACCAATCACAATCCCTAGGTGGACCAGCAGGTCTTGCTCCCTGGCAACAAGGTCAGCCCAGCGGTGCCTCAGCTGGTGGTCATTCCGCGGTGTGTTGTAGATTCTCTGGAGATGGTACAACACCTTTGCCCACCGGAGCCTCTTTGCCCCTGTGTGATAGCCTTGTATCACACGACCACCTGCCTCTATCATTAAGGGTAGGAAGTGGCACACCAGCCAAATAAACCCACCCAGCTCCTCCTCTCCCATCCTGCCTAGACGAGGCATACCCAACATGCTTGCACAAAACAAAAAGGGAATAAAGGGGTACAGAGGAGAATAGAGGGACAGTAGGACAGGGAAATGCAAAATAACTAAGAACACAGCCCAACTATACCCAAACTACCACTACCCACAACAGACTCCCAACACAACAAAGACAAATGTTGACACTGCAAATGACCCAAAAAACACTAAGACAGGATACCACAGACAGTTATGAAACACAAAAAGACAATTTAAAGACCACACTGGAGACAAAATCACAAAATGCACAGAGCGACAAGTCAAAACACAGCCACACAGTCAGGAAATATCACAGACTGACAGACTGCAAAGTGAAAGTGAAAGTACACCCACTGTACCAATTCTGTAAACAGCATATCCTATTACATCACTTCCTATTTCAAATGCGGTGCGTTTTTATTGTTATATGTCAAAATATTATCACGCTTACAGTCTGTGTGTCATTTTTTTTTACGCACATGCTTAGAAATAACCCTGCACCCATAATTTGAAATATGTTTCATACTTAACCAATTTCAGGGGGTACAGTGTGGGAATTACCACTCAGGGCCAATGGATGTTTCCTGGCAATGTGTGTCATATTTCGACGTATATGCGTCATTTTTTGACGCATGTGCGTCTTTTTTGATGCATATGCGTCAACATTTCTGTCTTTAACTGGGTTTGGATCATTTCTCATTTGTAATAGTACATGACAGTTGACAATACAGAGTTAGGCTGATTGCACCCACATTGGGCATTACGGTGTATGGGCACATGTGACAGATCATACAACTGCGGACCACGATCCTCTAGTTGTTGTACCGGATTTGCACTCTCACTGACGCAATAGATGGGCAAACGTGTGGGATACAATTAGGTATTACCCAGTTTGGGCATGTTTTGCATCAAGAGAGGATAGCAAGGCAACGCAACTCAATACAGTAACTCAATGCCTATGGGTCAATGTGTGTGATTTGCCTACTACTATTGTTGTTGTCCCACTGCGTGACATCACAAGATGCATTTTGCAAATCTGCTTGTATGCATGTGGAGTCAATGTGTCCAACCCTCAGATGCTAGTCAGGGTGGAAATGAAAGAGGACATGTGTTAGTCATACACGTAGCAACAACTGCTGTGTGCACTTCCTAGGTTTTTTGGAACATAAGCACCACAAATGACAAAGCATGCACAGGATGGATAGCAGATCGTTGTTCATGGCAAGGTTCTAAAACTTAGCCATTACATGCCCTGGAATCTTGGATACTACTTCCTAGGCACTTGTTTGTTTACCCACCATTTGCCAGGCATGGGATAATGCTATGTGGGTACCGTGTTTGTGACACCGAGTCCCAAATATAATACACAATTGTAATGTTACGCCACAGTTGGAGTCATAGAACTGAGCCATCTCTCTCCTGTGGCAGTGGAGGACCAGCAGACCAAGCAGCACGTATTCACATATTTCCAGTGGTAAAATGCTCAGAGGTGTCTGGTTCATGTGTGTGGGCCAATGTTTAGCCTGTGTCATTATTGGGGTCTATGTTGTCACAGTTACGTGCAGGTCTAGTCATGAGTCTGTGGGGCCAATTCCTGTATCTACAAAGTATCCTTCGCAGATCAATAGAAAGAAAGCCAATGAGGAATTGCGAACACACATGGGGATGGTCCAGCTCCGTCACTGCAGATGTGTTATGAGACTGTCAACAGGGCAACCTTGGTGTGCTGACAAAGGTACTGTCTCAGGATTCTTATACCAGCAGGTGTCCTCACAACATTTGTACACAGGTTGGCCTCTAAAATTCCCACTGCATCTGGGAACATCAGTGCCTCTGTGCTGATTAATCTCACAGCTATTCACCACACAAGCCCCATCAAGATGTTGGGAGCAATGTGAATCAGCGTGTGGACAGTCAGGGTCCTAACATATGTAGACATTTCATGCACATTATCTGACGTTGTTTGTTGTGCTGGAGGCACCACACCCAATCCATGCATACAGCCATGGTACACTGTCACTATTTGTCACTCATGCAGACGTGAAACCCAGACAAGGGATAGGCCATCATTCGGCTATTTGGAGACAAGTTCCCCCATTGTACGATAAATAAACTGATTATGCTATACAATGTATTTGAGTATGCACTGTAGACCCACCTGACACAATACCCCAGGAGGAATGTGAGGGTTGGGAAAGCAACTATGATACAAATGTAGCCACAAAGAACCTTTAGGGTAACGCAAAGACAGGAGCCAGTCAGGCTAACAGGATGCAGAGTCAATCAGGATCCCAACATTTGACAAGGTAAATAGACAGTGGTCAGACTGAGACTGGTCAAAGGTGGAACAACATTGTGGAAACTGACAACTGTGTTTCTCCTGTGTGTTGTAACATAACCCAAGGGCTGTGTTACACAGCTGATTTTTACGGCAATGCATAACAGTGTTATATATATAATGGCAGCTTCTATGCTGTTCCAGGCAGCTGCAAGGGCAGTGCATGTTCAAATGGCTGGTCTCCATGGAGGTGCTCACAGGTGTGTGCAGCATCAGTCTCTCACAAGCCCTGTAGGTGAGATTCAAGTTCAAAGAGCCAACAGTATCTTTCACATGGGAAGCAATGTACAGGTGATTACAGGTCCTACAGACTACAAGCCAGTGCATTACTTAACCTGATGTTCATGCAGACATAAGTACAATGACTATGGCATACCATACTAAAGAGGGAAGCACACTGGATTAACATTGTGAGCCTGGGTGTGTGTGTAGAGGAGGGATTATCTGGGGACACATATTCCCGTTCCAGGGACCTCTGAAGAAGGGTGAGCTGAGACAGGGAACATGGATGTGGCTGGACTTAGGACATGGGCTGCCATGTGCAGGGGATGTCATGTGAGCAATGCTAGTCATACCTGGGGCACTTGTGCTATCTATTTGCTGCTTACATGGAAAGCTTGTCACACACAGTCCTTGCAAAGATAGGTGATGTAAGACTTACTGCTGTCAAGGGTCTGGTCATACCTTCTTGTCACCAATGCACTAGCACATCCACTGCCTCATGTATGAGGCATCTTTTTCCATTATTGACTGATGGTGTCTTAGTTGTGTGCCATATGCTGCGATGAACCATGTTGCCAACATGTATGTGTGAAATAGGTGTGGTCCTCTGCTATTGCCATTCAAATGTGAAATGTACAGGATATATGTAATTTACAGTGTGTGTGAATGTGGCTGTACATTCATACGCATCAAAATAGATTTGGAATTTTCTGTGTCTTAATCTGTATTTCAGCAATGCTCCATGAGGCTACACTCTGATTCTGATAGTTAGAGATAATGTTATGCAAAAATGATTACCGAGACCATGATATAGTGAATAGCATAGGTGTTTATGGACATATGGTAAGACAGTGGTGATGGATAAGTAGAGTTAAAAGACATTTTGGACAATATGTTGTCTCCGGCGCAATCCTGCAGCTGTATTTGGATGGTCCCCCTCATGTTGAGGGACAGCATCCTCCTCTTCCTCCTCTTCAGGCATTTGTGGGTTGGGTTCATATAGGGGAATGTTCCTTCTTTCACATATGTTGTGCAGGATGGCACAGGTAAAAATAATTTTGCACACCATTTCTGGTGAGTATAGGAGGCAGCCTCCGGTGATGTCGAGGCATCTGAATCTTGACTTCAGGATGCCAAAGGTCCTCTCGATTATGGTGCGTGTCCTCCTATGTGCCTCATTATAGACACGCTCTGCTGAAGTGCTTGGGTTTGCAAATGGGGTCATGATCCATGGCTGGATCCCATACCCCTGATCAGCTGAAAGAGAAAATGAGTGAGAACATGTTGATGTACCTTGCAACATGATTATCACTTTGCATGGCAGTTGTTCTCTTGTGTTGTCTGTGACTCATCAGTGTTTGTGTTATTGTGTGGAATCCTAGGCTTCTGGGATGTACCATCAGCATTGGGTTGTTTCCTTATCTTAACGGGTGTTTGGCTGTTGATCGGATGTCAGCAGTATTTTTGTAGAGTTGCAGTACAGTGTTTACTCCCTTGCATTGTGTCATGTGAAATAGGTGTCCCTGTGTCTTAACTGGGGGTGACATGATACTTCCATACACAGAATCGATTCCACAGTGGTGGTAACACAGTTGCATCTATATACCCTGGACATCCCATCCAATTTCACATATGCAATAGAATTATTTAACCATCAGTGAGACCCTTTGATTTGGCAAGGTGACAATGTGAACCACATCTCCGTACGTTGTCAGCACTGACGTGTTAACAATTGACTATGCACTAACTTCACATGTGTGACAAGTTCACTGCAGACCTATTTCTCTGCCCTTGCCAAGTCGACTGAGGTTGCAACGTGTACCTATACTACTTAACATGTTCTAGTCCAGATGGCTAACTTGGTTGTGAGGTTGCCATTTTGAGTTTCAGAAGGTCCGTATCCCTGTACATCGGTTGTGTGTGTGTTAATTTGTCACAATGCGTATGTGTAGGAATGTGCACTTTCAATATTGTCCCATGAAGATGTGTTCTTCGCACAGTCCACTTGCCAATTGGTAGTGGGCAATGTGAGAGCAGGAGTGATGTGAGATATTGGTACATCCTCAATGATTGCATGTGACCTTCACTGTAGTCATCATCATGCTATGTGTGTCATGGTGTTTAACCTGCAGCAAAACACATTACACACTCCTTACACAGTAGGTATTGTTTGGAAGGGTGTTCGATTGAGTGTTATTGATGTGATATTAAAAGATTAATCTTCCAAATTGTACTGCCAGTTGGGGCCATGTCTTTGTCATTGTGTTGTTTTAAATTGCCCCCTTGTGGCTCTGGAGTGGCATCAGTTGTTATTTGGAACTGTCATTTGTCCCTAGGTGTGTATCCCATTGGGTGAGGATATCAAACATGCCTAGCGGTGTCACTACCTCATTGTCTTCCTGTCCACGTGTCGATGTCGTGGTGTATGTGTTGTGTGTCCTAGAGGGTTGCTGTGCAGTGTGTAAATAACTGGGTTTCTGTACTTACCAACAAGTAGTTGTAGGAAGTTGGCTCTGTATGTGCTATTTCAAAGTAAGGAATAGCATGCACAGAGTCCAAGGGTTCCCCTTAGAGGTAAAATAGTGGTAAAAATAGATAATACTAATGCTCTATTTTGTGGTAGTGTGGTCGAGCAGTAGGCTTATCCAAGGAGTAGTGTTAAGCATTTGTTGTACATACACATAGACAATAAATGAGGTACACACACTCAGAGACAAATCCAGCCAATAGGTTTTTGTATAGAAAAATATATTTTCTTAGTTTATTTTAAGAACCACAGGTTCAAATTCTACATGTAATATCTCATTCGAAAGGTATTGCAGGTAAGTACTTTAGGAACTTCAAATCATCAAAATTGCATGTATACTTTTCAAGTTATTCACAAATAGCTGTTTTAAAAGTGGACACTGCAATTTTCACAGTTCCTAGGGGAGGTAAGTATTTGTTAGGTTAACCAGGTAAGTAACACACTTACAGGGCTTAGTTCTTGGTCCAAGGTAGCCCACCGTTGGGGGTTCAGAGCAACCCCAAAGTCACCACACCAGCAGCTCAGGGCCGGTCAGGTGCAGAGTTCAAAGTGGTGCCCAAAACGCATAGGCTAGAATGGAGAGAAGGGGGTGCCCCGGTTCCGGTCTGCTTGCAGGTAAGTACCCGCGTCTTCGGAGGGCAGACCAGGGGGGTTTTGTAGGGCACCGGGGGGGACACAAGCCCACACAGAAATTTCACCCTCAGCGGCGCGGGGGCGGCCGGGTGCAGTGTAGAAACAAGCGTCGGGTTCGCAATGTTAGTCTATGAGAGATCTCGGGATCTCTTCAGCGCTGTAGGCAGGCAAGGGGGGGATTCCTCGGGGAAACCTCCACTTGGACAAGGGAGAGGGACTCCTGGGGGTCACTTCTCCAGTGAAAGTCCGGTCCTTCAGGTCCTGGGGGCTGCGGGTGCAGGGTCTCTCCCAGGCGTCGGGACTTTAGGTTCAAAGAGTCGCGGTCAGGGGAAGCCTCGGGATTCCCTCTGCAGGCGGCGCTGTGGGGGCTCAGGGGGGACAGGTTTTGGTACTCACAGTATCAGAGTAGTCCTGGGGTCCCTCCTGAGGTGTCGGATCTCCACCAGCCGAGTCGGGGTCGCCGGGTGCAGTGTTGCAAGTCTCACGGTTCTTGCGGGGAGCTTGCAGGGTTCTTTAAAGCTGCTGGAAACCAAGTTGCAGCTTTTCTTGGAGCAGGTCCGCTGTCCTCGGGAGTTTCTTGTCTTTTCGAAGCAGGGGCAGTCCTCAGAGGATGTCGAGGTCGCTGGTCCCTTTGGAAGGCGTCGCTGGAGCAGGATCTTTGGAAGGCAGGAGACAGGCCGGTGAGTTTCTGGAGCCAAGGCAGTTGTCGTCTTCTGGTCTTCCGCTGCAGGGGTTTTCAGCTGGGCAGTCCTTCTTCTTGTAGTTGCAGGAATCTAATTTTCTAGGGTTCAGGGTAGCCCTTAAATACTAAATTTAAGGGCGTGTTTAGGTCTGGGGGGTTAGTAGCCAATGGCTACTAGCCCTGAGGGTGGGTACACCCTCTTTGTGCCTCCTCCCAAGGGGAGGGGGTCACAATCCTAACCCTATTGGGGGAATCCTCCATCTGCAAGATGGAGGATTTCTAAAAGTTAGAGTCACTTCAGCTCAGGACACCTTAGGGGCTGTCCTGACTGGCCAGTGACTCCTCCTTGTTGCTTTCTTTGTTCCCTCCAGCCTTGCCGCCAAAAGTGGGGGCCGTGGCCGGAGGGGGCGGGCAACTCCACTAAGCTGGAGTGCCCTGCTGGGCTGTGACAAAGGGGGGAGCCTTTGAGGCTCACCGCCAGGTGTCACAGTTCCTGCCTGGGGGAGGTGTTAGCATCTCCACCCAGTGCAGGCTTTGTTACTGGCCTCAGAGTGACAAAGGCACTCTCCCCATGGGGCCAGCAACATGTCTCTAGTGTGGCAGGCTGCTGGAACCAGTCAGCCTACACAGATAGTTGGTTAAGTTTCAGGGGGTACCTCTAAGGTGCCCTCTGTGGTGTATTTTACAATAAAATGTACACTGGCATCAGTGTGCATTTATTGTGCTGAGAAGTTTGATACCAAACTTCCCAGTTTTCAGTGTAGCCATTATGGTGCTGTGGAGTTCGTGTTTGACAGACTCCCAGACCATATACTCTTATGGCTACCCTGCACTTACAATGTCTAAGGTTTTGTTTAGACACTGTAGGGGTACCATGCTCATGCACTGGTACCCTCACCTATGGTATAGTGCACCCTGCCTTAGGCCTGCTAGAGGGGTGTCTTACCTATACTGCATAGGCAGTGAGAGGCTGGCATGGCACCCTGAGGGGAGTGCCATGTCGACTTACTCGTTTTGTCCTCACTAGCACACACAAGCTGGCAAGCAGTGTGTCTGTGCTGAGTGAGAGGTCTCCAGGGTGGCATAATACATGCTGCAGCCCTTAGAGACCTTCCTTGGCATCAGGGCCCTTGGTACTAGAAGTACCAGTTACAAGGGACTTATCTGAATGCCAGGGTGTGCCAATTGTGGATACAATGGTACATTTTAGGTGAAGGAACACTGGTGCTGGGGCCTGGTTAGCAGGGTCCCAGCACACTTCTCAGTCAAGTCAGCATCAGTATCAGGCAAAAAGTGGGGGGGTAACTGCAACAGGGAGCCATTTCTTTACACAAGCCCCCCCCAGCCCACAGGCCAGGAGACTCAGCCCAAGCTGGGAGAGTCTTCCTAGTCTGTCAGGCGAGGAAGAGTAGGAGAAATAGGCTGGTTAGTTGCAGGGCCTACTCTGCCTTACATCCTTCTGTTCAGGTCATTCCCTTTGGGGAACTGACCCACTTCCACAGTGATAGGACCTAGTCTGAATTGCCTCTTGTCTGCCTCTTCAATGTCTCCACCCATTCTTTTTATTTTGGGTTTAGAGGTATCCACCTCTGCTAATCTTATCTTAGCCAGGGTCATCCCTAGCTTACCCAAAGAGGTTACCCAGAGCTGGAGTAACCCCACCATGACCAACAGGGTCAGGGGGCCTAACTTGCTATTTGGCATGGGGTCTGACCACCATGCCAAGGATAGTGCAGCCATAAAGGCTAACACCCAGCAGAGGCCACTGACAGCTGTCAGTGCCCAGAACCACACCTTTAGCTCTTCACCTACAAGGGAAGGGGCTAAGTTACAGGCTTCTTTGGGTTCAGGGTGCCTGTCTGCTGTATTAGAGTGGGGGTTACCACATTTTGTAGTAAACACCCTTCTTCCACTCTTTCTTCTGTTAGCTGAGGAGCCACCCACTCAGGTTTAACAGTTGCCTGACTAGCCAGGACTTCTTGTGGGTCAGGTTGGATTTTATCAGGGCCATTTTTGGAGTTCTCCCCTACTGGAGCAGAATCTCCCTGGCTTGCTGTAACCTTGGCTAAAGGTTGTCCACCCTTCCTACTATGTTTTCTTTTCTTCTTCTTCTGGGGCCTGCTTGCATTTACTGCAGAGGCAGGACTTCCAGAATCCTTGGGAGAGGACTGGCACTGGACCAGTTCCTCTCTTGGGCTCTGACTAACCTCTGGGTAGTCATTTCCAAGGAGACAATCAAGGGGGAGGTCTGTACTGACTACTACCCTTCTCCAGCTAAGAGTGCCACCCACTTCTATGGGTACTAAAGCCACAGGCCTCTTAGTGACCCTGTCTAGGCTAACTCTTACCCTGGCAGTCTCACCTGGGATGTACTGGTTTGAGAGCACCAGCCTGTCATGCACAATAGTGTGACTGGCACAAGTGTCTCTCAGGGCAGTGGTTGGGATTCCATTCACCAGTAGGTGGTGGAAGTGTCTGCTTCCCTCTGGAATCTCCAACTCACCTGTTGGGCCCTGTTTCCAGTTGAAGGCTAGGAAGACCTCCTCATCTGAGGAGTCATCTCCCATGGCTACACTGGTTACCCCAGGAATTTTGTTCTGGGGTTTGTTTTTGGGACAAGAAGTGTCCTTGGTGTGGTGCCCAGACTGTTTACAGTTGTGGCACCAGGCCTTAGTGGCATCCCAGTTCTTACCCTGGTACCCACCTTTGTTTTGGGTTGTGTCTTGGGGCCCACCCACCTGTTCTGGTTTTTGGGGGCCTACAGAGGACTCTTTTTCTTTGTTTCTAGTGTCACCCACTTTTTCCTGGGGAGTTTTTGTAACCCCTTTCTTTTGGTCACCCCCAGTGGAAGTTTTGGTTACTCTAGTCTTGACCCAGTGGTCTGCCTTCTTTCTCAATTCTTGGGGAGAAATTGGACCTAGGTCTACCAGATACTGATGCAACTTTTCATTGAAGCAGTTACTTAAAATGTGTTCTTTCATAAACAAATTATAAAGCCCAACATAGTCACACACTTCATTTCCAGTTAACCAACCATCCAGTGTTTTTACTGAGTAGTCTACAAAATCAACCCAGGTCTGGCTCGAGGATTTTTGAGCCCCCCTGAATCTAATTCTATACTCCTCAGTGGAGAATCCAAAGCCCTCAATCAGGGTACCCTTCATGAGGTCATAAGATTCTGCATCTTTTCCAGAGAGTGTGAGGAGTCTATCCCTACACTTTCCAGTGAACATTTCCCAAAGGAGAGCACCCCAGTGAGATCTGTTCACTTTTCTGGTTACACAAGCCCTCTCAAAAGCTGTGAACCATTTGGTGATGTCATCACCAGCTTCATATTTTGTTACAATCCCTTTGGGGATTTTTAGGATGTCAGGAGAATCTCTGACCCTATTTAAGTTGCTGCCACCATCGATGGGACCTAGGCCCATCTCTTTTCTTTCCCTTTCTATGGCTAGGAGCTGCTTTTCCAAAGCCAATCTTTTGACCATCCTGGCTAACAGGGGGTCATCTTCACTGAGAGCATCCTCAGTGATTTCAGGAATGCTGGACCCTCCTGTGAGGGAAGCAACATTTCTGACTATCATTTTTGGAGACAGGGCTTGAGAGGCCCTGGTCTCCCTATTTAGGACTGGAAGGGGGGAATTGCCCTCCAAGTCACTAATTTCTTCC
Source organism: Pleurodeles waltl (assembly GCF_031143425.1). NCBI lineage: Eukaryota > Metazoa > Chordata > Amphibia > Caudata > Salamandridae > Pleurodeles > Pleurodeles waltl. Next base: position 547,739,835 of record NC_090443.1, on the reverse strand, counting down.
TCTGTGAAGTCATCCTCAGAGGGGTTGGCTTTTTCAAACTCTGCCAACAGCTCCTGGAGCTGAATTTTGGTAGGTCTGGAGCCAATGGTTATTTTCTTTATATTACAGAGAGACCTTAGCTCCCTCATCTTAAGATGGAGGTAAGGTGTGGTGTCGAGTTCCACCACATTCATCTCTGTATCAGACATTATTTTGCTAAAAGTTGGAAGACTTTTTAAAGAATCTAAAACTGTTTCTAGAATCTAATTTCAAACTTTTAACAAACTTTTAAACTCTAAAAGACAATGCTAAACAGGGACTTAACACACAAGGCCCTAGCAGGACTTTTAAGAATTTAGAAAAATTTCAAATTGCAAAAATGAATTTCTAATGACAATTTTGGAATTTGTCGTGTGATCAGGTATTGGCTGAGTAGTCCAGCAATTGCAAAGTCTTGTACCCCACCGCTGATCCACCAATGTAGGAAGTTGGCTCTGTATGTGCTATTTCAAAGTAAGGAATAGCATGCACAGAGTCCAAGGGTTCCCCTTAGAGGTAAAATAGTGGTAAAAATAGATAATACTAATGCTCTATTTTGTGGTAGTGTGGTCGAGCAGTAGGCTTATCCAAGGAGTAGTGTTAAGCATTTGTTGTACATACACATAGACAATAAATGAGGTACACACACTCAGAGACAAATCCAGCCAATAGGTTTTTGTATAGAAAAATATATTTTCTTAGTTTATTTTAAGAACCACAGGTTCAAATTCTACATGTAATATCTCATTCGAAAGGTATTGCAGGTAAGTACTTTAGGAACTTCAAATCATCAAAATTGCATGTATACTTTTCAAATTATTCACAAATAGCTGTTTTAAAAGTGGACACAGTGCAATTTTCACAGTTCCTAGGGGAGGTAAGTATTTGTTAGGTTAACCAGGTAAGTAAGACACTTACAGGGCTTAGTTCTTGGTCCAAGGTAGCCCACCGTTGGGGGTTCAGAGCAACCCCAAAGTCACCACACCAGCAGCTCAGGGCCGGTCAGGTGCAGAGTTCAAAGTGGTGCCCAAAACGCATAGGCTAGAATGGAGAGAAGGGGGTGCCCCGGTTCCGGTCTGCTTGCAGGTAAGTACCCGCGTCTTCGGAGGGCAGACCAGGGGGGTTTTGTAGGGCACCGGGGGGGACACAAGCCCACACAGAAATTTCACCCTCAGCGGCGCGGGGCGGCCGGGTGCAGTGTAGAAACAAGCGTCGGGTTCGCAATGTTAGTCTATGAGAGATCTCGGGATCTCTTCAGCGCTGTAGGCAGGCAAGGGGGGGATTCCTCGGGGAAACCTCCACTTGGACAAGGGAGAGGGACTCCTGGGGGTCACTTCTCCAGTGAAAGTCCGGTCCTTCAGGTCCTGGGGGCTGCGGGTGCAGGGTCTCTCCCAGGCGTCAGGACTTTAGGTTCAAAGAGTCGCGGTCAGGGGAAGCCTCGGGATTCCCTCTGCAGGCGGCGCTGTGGGGGCTCAGGGGGGACAGGTTTTGGTACTCACAGTATCAGAGTAGTCCTGGGGTCCCTCCTGAGGTGTCGGATCTCCACCAGCCGAGTCGGGGTCGCCGGGTGCAGTGTTGCAAGTCTCACGCTTCTTGCGGGGAGCTTCCAGGGTTCTTTAAAGCTGCTGGAAACCAAGTTGCAGCTTTTCTTGGAGCAGGTCCGCTGTCCTCGGGAGTTTCTTGTCTTTTCGAAGCAGGGGCAGTCCTCAGAGGATGTCGAGGTCGCTGGTCCCTTTGGAAGGCGTCGCTGGAGCAGGATCTTTGGAAGGCAGGAGACAGGCCGGTGAGTTTCTGGAGCCAAGGCAGTTGTCGTCTTCTGGTCTTCCGCTGCAGGGGTTTTCAGCTGGGCAGTCCTTCTTCTTGTAGTTGCAGGAATCTAATTTTCTAGGGTTCAGGGTAGCCCTTAAATACTAAATTTAAGGGCGTGTTTAGGTCTGGGGGGTTAGTAGCCAATGGCTACTAGCCCTGAGGGTGGGTACACCCTCTTTGTGCCTCCTCCCAAGGGGAGGGGGTCACAATCCTAACCCTATTGGGGGAATCCTCCATCTGCAAGATGGAGGATTTCTAAAAGTTAGAGTCACTTCAGCTCAGGACACCTTAGGGGCTGTCCTGACTGGCCAGTGACTCCTCCTTGTTGCTTTCTTTGTTCCCTCCAGCCTTGCCGCCAAAAGTGGGGGCCGTGGCCGGAGGGGGCGGGCAACTCCACTAAGCTGGAGTGCCCTGCTGGGCTGTGACAAAGGGGGGAGCCTTTGAGGCTCACCGCCAGGTGTCACAGTTCCTGCCTGGGGGAGGTGTTAGCATCTCCACCCAGTGCAGGCTTTGTTACTGGCCTCAGAGTGACAAAGGCACTCTCCCCATGGGGCCAGCAACATGTCTCTAGTGTGGCAGGCTGCTGGAACCAGTCAGCCTACACAGATAGTTGGTTAAGTTTCAGGGGGTACCTCTAAGGTGCCCTCTGTGGTGTATTTTACAATAAAATGTACACTGGCATCAGTGTGCATTTATTGTGCTGAGAAGTTTGATACCAAACTTCCCAGTTTTCAGTGTAGCCATTATGGTGCTGTGGAGTTCGTGTTTGACAGACTCCCAGACCATATACTCTTATGGCTACCCTGCACTTACAATGTCTAAGGTTTTGTTTAGACACTGTAGGGGTACCATGCTCATGCACTGGTACCCTCACCTATGGTATAGTGCACCCTGCCTTAGGGCTGTAAGGCCTGCTAGAGGGGTGTCTTACCTATACTGCATAGGCAGTGAGAGGCTGGCATGGCACCCTGAGGGGAGTGCCATGTCGACTTACTCGTTTTGTCCTCACTAGCACACACAAGCTGGCAAGCAGTGTGTCTGTGCTGAGTGAGAGGTCTCCAGGGTGGCATAATACATGCTGCAGCCCTTAGAGACCTTCCTTGGCATCAGGGCCCTTGGTACTAGAAGTACCAGTTACAAGGGACTTATCTGAATGCCAGGGTGTGCCAATTGTGGATACAATGGTACATTTTAGGTGAAGGAACACTGGTGCTGGGGCCTGGTTAGCAGGGTCCCAGCACACTTCTCAGTCAAGTCAGCATCAGTATCAGGCAAAAAGTGGGGGGGTAACTGCAACAGGGAGCCATTTCTTTACAGTAGTCCATTTCCATATCGTCCATCCTGGAAGTGTTGATTGATGGTGCAGTGACGGAAGATGAATGAATCATGGACACTCCCAGGATACTTTGCCACGATGTTGGTGATCAAACCCCGGTGATCGACAATGGCCTGCACATTGATGGAGTGTGTGTACTTCCTGTTGCGGTATAGATGTTCGGTTGCAGCAGGTGGCACAATGCGTACATGTGTGCAGTCAATGGCACCAAGGACGTGTGGAAAGCTGTTAATTTGGTAAAACCCGTGTTTTGTCTTCTGCTGCTTCTGCTGTGTGTTGGGGAAGCTGATGTGACTGGGTGTGAGGGAGATGATAGCATCCAGTACCTTCGGTAGGAAGGCGGAGAATGATGGCTGTGAGATCCCGGCAACCAGGGCACCAGTGGTTTGAAAGGAGCCACTTGCCAACATGTGTAGTTCAGCTAGCAGCTTGGTTTCTGGTGGAATGGTGCAGGGTGTCTGCAAGCTGGGTGCTAACTGTGGCTCAATGTTGCGCAGCAGCTGCTGAATGGCTTGCCAGTTGAGCCTGTACCTTTGAATGATGTCTTGTTGGCAGAGTCCCAGAAGGGTTGTCCTGATGCAGAATATCCTCTCCTGCCTTCTGCGTTGCCTTTGGGGTCCCTGTTGGTGTTGTGGAAGCTGCTGTTGTTGGTCCTGTGCTCTGCATCGGAATGCATGCTGGGTGAAAAGCACCTCCATGTCTTCCTTTTGGAGCTCTGCTGTTGCTTCTGTGTGTTTCAATTAAGTACAGGTGTGTTTGTGCCATTTTAACGCCTGCCCTGACCCCGGCGTTATTTTTTTATGCAAATCGGACTGTGCATCATTTTCCGACTCCGCCTCCCGGCCGTGCATCATTTTTGCGCGGTAGCATAAATAAGGCGCACAGGAGTTTAAGTCATTTTTTGTACGGGAACGCCTACCTTGCATGTTATTAACGCAAGGCGGTTTCCCGCATCCAGAAAATGACGCACACAGCGGAATTGTGGCATTCGCAGGCTCGGGCGTCAAAGTTTAAATATGGTGCACGGTTTGCGCTGATTTTGACGCACATTTGCCGCAAACAGAGTATAAATATGCCCCATGGTGCATTTAAAGTACTTGAGACAATAGCTTTGATCAGCACATAGAGGAGAAATAGTCCTTGGCATTCATCATCAATTTCAAATTGTAGCATTCCTGTAGTGCATTCCACAGCTCACGAAGAGGGCTCAAAGTGCACACCATGTAGCATTTAGTTAGCACCCAATCTTACAGTTCATTGATGTGTGACTGGTGTTGGTTGCAGTGTCATCAAAAGCAAAACCGTTTCATGTCATGCGCTAGCACCTTGTGAGTGTGCTCCAAACTTGTCACCGAAGCATGTAAATGCGTCACACACATGAGGTTGTATACCAAAGTGAATGACATTTGGGATTCTATGTGTCATTTTTGCGCAGGATCTAAATTTTAGTGGCTCACACATTCATTATTCCTTAATGGAGAGAAATACCGTATTTATATGGCAGGGCAAGAGAAAGTGCCCCTCAAGAGAATATGGATAGACGTGATCCTGGTGCAAAAACAGCCCAATGTCTCCAGGTGTTGTTCTGCAACCAGTAATCCACTTCCTGGAGACTCCCTAGTTGTGATCAGAGCCTGACTTCTGGAGGCTCTGTTATACCACCCGTAAATCACTTTACAGAATACACCCAAGAGCAAATGAAACTCGACCACTGGAGGTACTTTTACGTCGCCAGTAGACCACTTTAAGGAGGCTACCCGGCATCAGGGAAGTCCCAAGGTCATGAAGGTACATTTAGCCCTATTGTCGTGAAAAACAGCTTACTTGGGTGCCCTCTACGATTGCACCCGAATATAGTTCACAATAACAAATGTATCCCTATAACGAGCCAAACCGATTTGCTGTGCTATTGCTTGTTAGCAGATGAGTAACAACACTAATACCGTGAATAATTAGAAATGAAAATGTTTCAATTCTGAAAATGAGATTGCAAATTAAACCTTACTAAAGTCCATTCTTACCTCACTTCACACCACTTTTCTTTGCAATCTTTCTCTCTCTCTCTCTTAGACACTTATGCCCTTTTTTCCCATATCTTTCTGAAATTCTCCACCTGCATATCTCACACATCACCTTCCTCTTCATCACTGCCCTTTTACTCTGTCATTCTGCATGTACTTCCTTCTGTCACCGCTCAATCTCCACACCCTCTGGATCTCATTCTTTTTCACCTCATTTGTAAACACAGGGGCATATTTATACTCCGTTTGCGTCGAATTTGCGTCGTTTTTTTCAACGCAAATTCGACGCAAAACTAACTCCATATTTATACTTTGGCGTTAGACGCTTCTAGCGCCAAAGTTCATGGAGTTAGCGTCATTTTTTGGCGTGAACACCTTCCTTGCGTTAATGAGATGCAAGGTAGGCATTCCCGTCTTAAAAAATGACTCCCAGGCATGTGCGTGGTATTTATACTCCCGGGCAAAAATGACGCCCGGGAGTGGGCGGGGCAAAAAACCCCGCATTTGCGCCTCTTTTTAACGCCTGGGTCAGGGCAGGCGTTAAGGGACCTGTGGGCTCAGAATGAGCCCAGAGGTGCCCTCCCCTGCCCCCAAGGACACCCCCTGCCACCCTTGCCCACCCCAGGAGGGCACCCAAGGATGAATGGACCCATCCCAGGGAAGAAAAGGTAAGTTGTGGTAAGTATTTTTAAAAAAAAAATTTTGTGGCATAGGGGGGCCTGATTTGTGCCCCCCTACATGCCACTATGCCCAATGACCATGCCCAGGGGACATAAGTCCCCTGGGCATGGCCATTGGGCAAGGGGGCATGACTCCTGTCTTTGCTAAGACAGGAGTCATGTTAATGGGGGATGGGCGTCGTAAAAAAATGGCGCAAATCGGGTTGAGGCGATTTTTTTGACTCAACCTGACTTGCCCCATTTTGAGACGCCCATACGCCATTTTCCCCTACGCCGGCGCTGCCTGGTGTACGTGTTTTTTTTTCACGCACACCAGGCAGCGCCGGTCGGCTAACGCCGGCTAACGCCATTCTATAAATACGGCGCCCGCATGGTGCTTCAGAATGGCGTTAGCCGGCGCTAATTTTTTTGACGCTAAACTGCGTTAGCGCAGTTTAGCGTCAAAAAGTATAAATACGGGCCACAGTTTTTTCTTTTCATTCAGTGCCATCAATATTTCACAGCTGTGAATACCCCTTTCGTGTGCTTTCTCCTAAAATGGTCATTACAGTTGCAATAATATGACCACTGCTCTGTACACTCTACGAGAGACCAAGGATTGTATTCTACTGGGACAGGTATGCCGCTGCATGGCAAACAGACATGTATGCCTACCCTGAGTTCCCAATTGCATGTGAAACTGGTATCCTAGCCTTTTTGTTTGGCTTTGGCATCACATTAATCTAGCATGAGCTCAGAGGCACAGGCGTGTCCCTAGTAAGGGTGCACAAAGCATACCATTATTCTAGGCACTGGACCACTGTCAGTGCCCAGGGAGAGTCATATGAAGTTGTGGTGGCAGCATACTCAGTGTTTACAAATCAACAGATTGGTAAGACCTTGTGCTTTGCATCAAGGGGAATGTGGTCTACTGACCTCTTCCATGTAAAGTTTCACTTTTATGTGTGTCCTTGTGTGGATGTTCTGTATGTCCGTGTCGTTTGCATGTATATTCAGCGAGTGTGTGGCACATGTATGATACTAGGACTCTGGTTGTGTTAAGAGTCTGAGTACTGGGACCAGTGGGATCTATCTTGAATGATCCCTGGTTTGGCATGGCCCAAGATGGAAGGTGAGTACACCTTACCCACACAGAAGGGATGGCATTCCTGTGGCTGGAGGGAGGAGACCAAGACACTGATTTGAAGAAGGCCTGAGAGAGGGCTAGCTTTCGAATTTCAGTGAGGGCCTTGTTAGCAAAGGGATACTTATTAGTTCTTCCGGAACACTGACATTTGGCAGATTATAGTGGTAAGAGGTTGGTTTGCAGTTTTGGTTGTTCAAGGTAAGGAACTTTGTAGGTAGGTGTTGTACTCGCGGTTTACGAGCAGCGTTCTGGTGTTGCCTAGCGCGGCACCAGAAGAGCGGAGCGAGCGTGACCGTAATGATCAAACGGTTACTGCTTGTGTGCCGCCTCGGTACGCGTTTGGAGATCGGGGACACATTTTAAAACAAATAAAACTTACTGTGTTTCATGCAACTTGGTTTTCCCTCGCTTACTTCATTTGACAACGAGGGTCATCTCCAGACGCTGGGGACCTGCGCGGAAAGTCTCTTGTCTGTGGTTCTTCAATGTTAGAGGCTGTGACGACGTCGGAAATAGAAAAAAAGAGATTTCAGCACCTCGAGGGAGTGGCTTTGCTTCATGGAAATACTCCAACTGCACGCAAAAATAAGCCCAACGCAAACTAAGGAGTTTATTTACTACTAAATAAAAAAAAAAAGTATGGATCTGGTCTATTGATGATTTGAGCTTCGCTACTTTACGTTGTCACAGTATATGTCTACAGACAGCGTTTTACAGAATTAAGACAACTGTTCTCAGAAGGTTTATAGACTGTGTAGCGAACATTTGTTAGAAATCTAACTATTGATGTGAAAAAAAATAAAAATACATTTATATTCTGGTGTGTTGTGGATAATTCATCAAAATTATTTTTTTAATACAGTTATATTGTTTTTATTAAATATTTTTTAGTAGCCTCACCATGCAATCGGTTCTGCCCCCACCGCCATTTCTAGACAGTCCAGGTGAACCAGCTATATGTTGGAAACAATGGTTTGATGCCTTCGAAACATATTTAGGGGCGATCGGTGCATCATGTTACAGGCCGGAATGGAAAAAATGTCTGCTGCTCCATTCTATTGGCTTTTAGGGTAGAGCGATTTTCAAGCATCTACCTGAAGTACATATGGAGGATGATGAAATGGATGAGTATGAATCTGCGGTGAAGAAAATGAGCAACAGATTTGATGCTCCCCCCAGCTTGGTAGTGGCTAGACACAAGTTTTTTAAAAGAGAACAACGCTCAAGTGAAGATGTGGACACATATATTTTGGCGTTGCGCGTTCTAGCTGCAGAATGCCAGTTTGGAGTGCTGTGTGATCAACTCATTAGAGACCAGTTTATTTGTCAAGGGACAGACAAGTCTATCAGACAGAAGTTGTTAACGCTGGACAATCCAACATTGGTGGAGACGATAAGGATTGCTAAGAGCATAGAATCTTCTATCAAGTCTTCTAAGGAAATAGAATTGGCAACGTCCAGCAGAGTCAATGTGGTTGTCAACAAGGATGACAAAAATACTGGGATCAAGTCTTGTGGACAGAAAAACAATAAGTTTGCCAATTCCAATGTGTTCTTTAAACAAATTTTTTTTTGTTTTAGATGTGGTAATTCTATGCATAAAAAAGGATTTAGGAATTGCCCAGCCTTGGGTGTCCAATGTAGGAATTGTGGCAGGTTGGGGCATTTTGCAAAAGTTTGTCAAGGTTGTAAACGAGAATCTGTCATGACGGTGATGGAAGAGAATGATGAAGCGGTGGAGCATCTTATGGGAGAGGTTCAGGACATGGTTTTGAGTGTGGTTGATGGAGCGGTTAAGACTGGTGATCCGGATAATTGTGTGGATCCCTATGTTTGCATAAGAGTGGGAGTCAAGTCATTGCGGTTGCTAGCGGACTCAGGGGCTAGGATCACCATGATTACTCTGGAATTGTTCAAGCTGAATTGGGTAGAGCGTGTTCTTGAACCGTCAGACAGGGCTCCAGTGTCCTACGAAGGGAGAAAGATTGAACTTCAAGGTTTCTTTGAGGACATTCTCGAGTTTAAGGGAAGACGCATATTTGGTAAAGTCTATGTAGCGGCTAGAGGGTTGAACATTTTAGGCTGGTTCCATCAGGGCCTGTTTGGAATGGTGTTGAGACCTGGTACTTCTGAGCAGATTGCAGTATTAAGAGATTCGGGGGAGATTGAGGTCCTTCTTAATGATTTCCCAAAGGTCTTTTCAGGTGAATTGGGGAAGTTGCATGGGTTTAAACATAAAATAAAAGTGAAAGCCAATGCCATTCCAGTCAAGCATAAACTAAGATATGTTCCTTTTAGCGTGAGAGAAGATTTAGAAAGGGAACTCGAAAATTTACAGAACAAGGGGATTATAGAACCAATTGAATCCTCTTTGTGGCTCTCTCCATTAGTAGTGGCTAGGAAAAAGAATGGGGATTTAAGAATTTGTGTGGACTTGAGAGCACTCAACAGGGAAATTTGGGTAGACTCACATCCTCATTCCACCACAGGGGTATCTCCTTTTGAAGCTTTGAAAGGAAGAAAGCCCAATACGCAAATCAAACCTGGGTGGATGTCCAAGTTTTTCAAAAATATGCAGGTTGGAGACCGTACTGACATCATCAAAACTAATGTGGATAACAAACAGTGTGCACAAAAGAGATACTTTGACAAGAAAGGGGCAAAAGAGTCACTTATTGCAGTAGGCGATTGGGTTGCAGTAAAATTGCCTACTTTTGTTAAAAAGGGCAATCCCAAATTTTCTGAACCGGTTAGGGTTGAACTGGTTTTGGGTAATGCTGTAAGGGTTCAGGGCAATAAGTGGTGGAACAAATCCAAGGTTGTCAAACTGAAAGGGAGATCGAATCCTCAGTTTGTACCCAAGGGTGATTTAGTAAGACAGTCTGACTCGAATGTAGGTGGGGCTGGTTTAGTGAAACAGTCTGATTTGTGTGACAGTACTGGTGAAGGTTTGGTTGTGCGCAGGAGTAACAGAGTAAGGAAATTGCCTTGGAAACTGTGTCAATGAGTTACCGTATGAGATGTGTCTTCAAAACTGTATTTATGAGACAACGGGTAATATCGATGTATTTTCTGGCAACGTTAATTTCTTATGTGTTTATTTTTATTGTGGTTTGTAGCATTTGTAAATATTGGTATTTTTTTCTGTTGAGATGAGGGTTGTATTGTTTATAAAAAAAAATTTTTTTAAACTCAATGTTGTACTAGCGGTTTGCGAGCAGCGTTCTGGTGTTGCCTAGCGCGACACCAGCGCGACCGTAATGATCAAACGGTTACTGCTCGTGTGCCGCCTCAGTACGCGTTTGGAGATCGGGGACACATTTTAAAACAAATAAAACTTACCGTGTTTCCTGCAACTTGGTTTTCCCTCGCTTACTTCAGTAGGGCCTGTCCTTTTCTTGTTCCTGATTACTGCTCTGAGGGCGATGATAGCCAGATGCAGAGATCTGACACTTTAATGTGCACTTGTTTTGGAGATTTCTGCTTAGAGCCAACATCATTACTACCTGCTGTGAGAGACATTGCTTTGCACATGGGCTCTCTTTGAGGAAAAGCCAGAAAATTACATTTGAAAAAGAAACAACCCAAACCAATTCTGAAACTTTAGACAGTTGATCAACATCCCCTGTCTGAAAATGTGTATGAAAGTGGGATCCAAACCATCCTACTTTTTCAATTCCAAGTTCTTCATGGCCAAGTAAGGGAGTGCTCTGCAGAGTAGTCAAAGGACTGTTGTGTTACCAGGGTTGTGGTCTACTTGACAGCCAGTTTCCTGGATCCGAGGCAAAAAAACCTTAAGTCTGAACTTTTTCATAGAGGAGCTGAGGCTCCACCAAGAGCCTATGTTCATGTCTGCCTGCTGAGAGAGGGACGGAGTATGCCTGGCCCTGCAGGATGATAGACTACAGAAGAGGATAAGCCCAGCAAGTTCCATATGTGGGGAATGACCAGAGAAACAACTGACTACTGGGGAACAAAGCCAGGAGCAACCCATGTTTAGAGGGGTCCCTGGTCTTCCTAAGGCGTTCTCATTGTGAACTGTAGCAAGACGTCTAAGCACCAAGCATTGTGTGTAACTGGCAGTCTAACCTGGGACTGAACAATTGGTGCCGCCGCAGCAGATGTCGGAGGCAGAATACTTTGTCACCACAGAAGTGGGAGCTTCTAAAAGCAGCAGCTGCCAAAGACACACGCTCATTATCAGCCTGGGGGCACTTGCCATCCCTGTGTCCTAGTTACACACAGGTGAAGGAGGCAATGCTACTGAAGAAGAGTGCCAAAATAGGAGTTGTTAAGCTGACATATCGCAGCCATCAACTTCTGAGCATAGTTGCCTCAGCCCCTACAGTTCATGAGGCTTCCCCTTAGGAGGGGGACGCTTGCTTGGTTCTGTTTTGCACTGCCTGCACTGCAACGGTAAGAATGTAGATAACAGAGGGCCTAAAATCTCAAGTGGAACATGAAACTGAGGAAGCACTTTGAGGTCTGTGATACAAATTTGAGACTTTTACTGAGTGACCTTTAAGAGGTGTAAATTAACTGAACTGTTGTCTGCATCTATGCCTTGGGAGTATTCTGAGTGAATTGTGTGGGTCGACTGTAATGAGGTCTTTACCCCCTACACTACCTCCCTGAGAGTTCAATGACTGCTCACCGTCACTACCCTGAGAGCCCAATGCAGGCAGGTGTACTTGGCCAAGGTTGGAGAGCCATAGTAGGACAGATCTCAGGACATCAGAGGCAAACAACCTCAACCACCACAGTTGGGGGTCCAGTTGCCCTTGACTGTGCTGTGGTCAACTGAACGGGGTCTAACTTTTCGGCATTAAATCTGAACGCCTGTATACCCTGTAATAAGCACTGTGAGAAACTTACACTAGCTTCAACCTCAACTCCAGAGGTCTCAATTGTGCCTTGTAATGAGCACACATTCACACCCTCAACCCACTCAGACATATATCGGTGACTGATTTCACTGTATGCACTACACAAGACGCAGATGTAGCAAGAAAAAAGAACGAAAACATAACATCTGGAAAAATAAAATATGCTTAGGCAAGTTGAAGTAAAATATGAAATGTGAAGGACTGCATAGCTGACATGGAATACCTTAAGTGTTTTTATATTCATTGTTGAGAAATCAATTAGTGTTTGTGCTTGTAAAGTTAAGGGCATTAATATGGGATCCAGTAAGGACTCATTTTAAAGTAAATTTGTAATTACTGCCTGGTACAAGTACTGACCGAACTCATCCCATTAACGGCATGATTTAGAGTTTGGCAGGGGGGTTACTCCGTCACAAAGGTGACAGATATCCCACCCGCTGAAATATAAATCCCACAGGATATAATGGGCTTTATATTTGGCGGACAGAATATCCACCACCCTTGTAACAGAGTAACCATTCTGCCAAACTCTAAATCAGGGCCCTTAGTTTCCTGATTGGTAGTTTGTAAGGGTCACAGCAGCTGCTGTTCACTATCCCCACAGCGAACAGAGAAGACCTGTTTTTCCCCTTACAATCAAGGCCACTGGAATAATGTGGTGGAGATTACTAAGTTACGCAGAAGGGTTTACTTAACTGCAGCATAATGTGGCACATATTATGATCGTATTACTTTATTATTTTGTCATTTTTACACAATTAACACTATCTGGGCAAATATTTCACCTCATTAGTACCAGTCGAACACCCAAAGGCAGCAATAAACAACAGAAAAACATAGAAGAATCATCACCACCACCAGTCTTTGTGGACTTGGACCCTAATTCTCCCTGTTTTTAAGTGTTGCTGCCATGGCCTTTGTTGCAGCTGCCTCAATTATGTTTTGGATTTCTTCCTGAGTTATCCAAGGCAGTAGGACAGCCAAAAGATCCCCTTTCTACTCCCACCTGGAACGTTTTGCTGGTATGGGACCTTTCTCCTCCAAGGAAGAAGAAAAAGAGATAATGCTCCTCCTCATGGCTGTTGTCTTCCCATCCATTGTTACCACAACTCTTGAAACCTATATGTAAGGAAATGCCTCCTTGGCATTGTTACCCCCCTGACTTTTTGCCTTTGCTGATGCCAAGTTATGATTTGAAAGTGTGCTGGGACCCTGCTAACCAGGCCCCAGCACCAGTGTTCTTTCCCTAAACTGTACCTTTGTCTCCACAATTGGCACAACCCTGGCACCCAGGTAAGTCCCTTGTAACTGGTACCCCTGGTACCAAGGGCCCTGATGCCAGGGAAGGTCTCTAAGGGCTGCAGCATGTCTTATGCCAATCTGGGAACCCCTCACTCAGCACATACACACTGCTTGCCAGCTTGTTTGTGCTGGTGGGGAGAAAATGACTAAGTCGACATGGCACTCCCCTCAGAGTGCCATGCCAACCTCACACTGCCTGTGGCATAGGTAAGTCACCACCCTAGCGGGCCTTACACCCCTAAGGCAGGGTGCACTATACCACAGGTGAGGGCATATGTACATGAGCACTATGCCCCTACAGTGTCTTAGCAAAACCTTAGACATTGTAAGACATAAGAGTATATGGTCTGGGAGTCTGTCAAACACAAACTCTACAGAACCATAATGGCTACACTGAAAACTGGGAAGTTTGGTATCAAACTTCTCAGCACAATAAATGCACAATGATGCCAGTGTGCACTTTATTGTAAAAATACACCCAGAGGGCATCTTAGAGATGCCCCCTGAAAACATACCCGACTTCCAGTGTGGGCTGACTAGTTTTGCCAGCCTGCCACACACCAGCCATGTTGCTGGCCACATGGGGAGAGTGCCTTTGTCACTCTGTGGCCAGGAACAAAGCCTGTACTGGCTTCTCATCTCCCCCTGCAGGAACTGTAACACCTGGCGGTGAGCCTCAAAGGCTCACCCCCTTTGTTACAGTGCCACAGGGCATCCCAGCTAGTGGAGATGCCCGCCCCTCCGGCCACTGCCCCCACTTTTGGCGGCAAGGCTGGAGGAGATAATGAGAAAAACAAGGAGGAGTCACCCCCCGGTCAGGACAGCCCCTAAGGTGTCCTGAGCTGACTCTCACTTTTAGAAATCCTCCATCTTGTAGAAGGAGGATTCCCCCAATAGGATTAGGGATGTGCCCCCCTCCCCACAGGGAGGAGGCACAAAGATGGTGTAGCCACCCTCAAGGACAGTAGCCATTGGCTACTGCCCTCCCAGACCTAAACACACCCCTAAATTCAGTGTTTAGGGGCTCCCAGAACCGAGGAAGATAGATTCCTGCAAACTAAAGAAGAAGAAGGACTGCTGACCTGAAGCCCTGCAGTAAAGACGGAGACGACAAATGATTTGGCCCCAGCCCCACCCGTCTGCCTCCCTACTTCGAAGAAAACTGCAACAGCGATGCATCCAACAGGATCCAGCGAATTCTGAAGCCTCAGAGGACTACCCTGCATCTAAAGGACCAAGAAACTCCAGAGAACAGTGGCCCTGTTCAAGAAACTGCAACTCTTTGCAACAAAGAAGCAACTTTTAACCGGTTCTGTGCCTTGGACGAGATGATCTCGTCCAAGGCTACAGTTCCCCTGTGCCTTGGACGAGATCATCTCGTCCTAGGCACAGGGGAACTTAGGGGCGCGCTAGCGCGCCCCCGTGCACCCCCCTTCCCCCCCCAGGCGGGGATGGAAGGGGAAGACCTTCCCCTTCCACCCCCCCCCCCACGGCAATCCGATGACGTCAGCGCGCGCATAGCGCGCTGGCGTCATCTAGTGTTGCCGGGCGCGCTGGAAGCCATTTGCTTCCAGCGCGTCTTCGGAGGAGGACCTGTTAGGTGAGTCCTCTCCGTTTTTGGGGGGCGGGGGGTTGAGAAAACAGACACGGTGGGAAAGGAAAGGGTTTTTCCTTTCCCCCTGTGTCTGTTTTCACAAGATTCCTGCTCCACTAGCCACCAGGGATTTTCTTTTTGGGTAAATTTGGGGGTGACCCCTTGAGCAAGGGTCGCCCCCCCCGGGGGCAATTTTTATTTGTATTTCGCCCCCCCCTGGGGGCAGATCCGCCGATTTTTCGGCGGATCTGCCCCCAGGGGGGGGGGGGGGGGGGGCGAAAACCACTAGACACCAGGGATATGTTTGTTTATGTGTGTTTTTGGGGGCGACCCCTTGGGCAAGGGTCGCCCCCCGGGGGCAATTTTTATTTGTATTTCGCCCCCCCTGGGGGCAGATCCGCTGTTTTTTCGGCGGATCTGCCCCCGGGGGGCAAAAACCACTAGACACCAGGGATATGTTTGTTTATGTGTGTTTTTGGGGGCGACCCCTTGGGCAAGGGTCGCCCCCCCGGGGGCAAATTTTATTTGTATTTCGCACCCCCCTGGGGGCAGATCCGCCGATTTTTCATCGGATCTGGGGGCAATTTTTATTTTTATTTGTATTTCGCCCCCCCCCCCGGGGGCAGATCCGCCGATTTTTGGGCTGATCTGCCCCCGGGGGGGGGGGGGGGGCGAAAACCACTAGACACCAGGGATTTTGTTTTTATTGTTTATTTTGGGGGCAACTCCTTGGGCAAGGGTCGCTCCCCTGGGGAGCTTTTTTTTTTCAGTTTCAGCCCCCCCCCCGATGGCAGACCAGCCATTTTTTGGACGATCTGGCCCGGGGGGGGGGGGGTGGAAGCACACTAGGTGCCAGGGATTGTGTTTGGTGTGTGTTTGGGGGCACCCCTTGGGCAACGGTCGCCCCCCCTAAGGTGGGGAAAATTTGTATTGCCCATCTCTGCCCGTAATTTTGTAGGCCCATCTGCCCCCAAGGAGGGCAGAGACCGCCAATACGGCAGGGATTTTTTTGTTTTGTGTTGTGCTTGGGGTTCCCCCTTTGGGAAGGGTCGCCCCCTGAAAGGGGGCACAGAGGTGTTGCCCATTTCTGCCCCCCTTGGGGTCAGATTGGCCAATTTTTTTACGCCCATCTACCCCCGAGGGGGACAGGATCCACTTAGGTACCAGGGACAACTTCTAAGTTCTTGGTGGTGGGGTGTTTGTCAACTGGCAAAGTATTTGTATTTGTGATTATAACAATTTATTTCTTCTTTTTCTTCTAGTTCAACGCTTTTGCTTCCTTTGCTGTGGATCTTTGCGGTTTTGGCAGCAGTTGTCCTGTGGTTTGCATAGTTGCATGCTTTAGGTAAGTGAAAGCAATTTATTCCAAAGGAGTATTGTTGACATGTTTGTAGGTGGTGTACTAAATGCAGTATTGTGTGTTTGACATTGTCCTTAGATTTGAGCACAGTGATGTTTGTGTTGTCATATGTCTAAATTGCTTTTTTCTTTCTTCTTTTTAGTGGGATATCATTGGTGATTGCTGTCTGTGCAGAGTAGTTGCTTGGTGAGTAGCTATTTCAGGCAACTGAGTGGTATAGTTTTTTGTAGTACATAACTCTTTGTGATAAAGCTACACTTTGTTTATTACTTATTTTAGTGCTAGTTGTTGTTGTTGTTGGCAATCCATTTGTTGTTAGGATCATGGCTAGCCGCAAAGTGACCGCTCAGCAGGTTGTTCGCATGCTCTTTGAGTCGTCTTCAGACCATGATTACGACACTGACTCTGCATCTGAGGCAGAGGAGGAAGCAGGAGATTCTGGAAGTGAGTTTTCTGTCCGAGAGTATTCTTCTGATGAGGAAGCTACTCTCAGTGCAGATGAAGGGCTTGTGTTAGAGGAGGACATTGATGTGCCAAGAGTGCAGCAGCCTGGGGCTGCAGGGTTTCCCATTGGAAGACCTGACACCTGGATTGCCCCAAACATGGAGCAGCCACAGTTACCTGCATTTACTGGTCTCCCAGGGTGTAGAGTTAATACGGAAAACTTTCTGCCTGTATTTCTTTCACTTGTTTATGGACGATGTATTTTTGGAAGAGATTGTGGAGCAGACAAATGTGTACGCAGAGCAATATTTGCGGGACAACGCTGCCAGACTTAAGCCTCAGTCTAGAGCTACTCATTGGGTTCCCACATATCTGGAAGAGATGAAAAGGTTTTTAGGTTTGTCTTTTTTGATGGGGTTGATCAGGAAGCCGTCACTGGCTTCTTATTGGTCTACTAGTCCCTTGATGGCAACTGCTATATTTCCTGCAACTATGACACGTAATCGGTATTTGCTTCTTCTTCGTATGCTGCATTTTGTAGACAATGCTTTAGCCTTGCCACGAGATCACCCTGATTGTGACCGCCTTTTTAAGATTAGGCCTGTCCTTGATCATTTTGTGGATCGGTTTTCAGAGGTCTATGTCCCAGGCAAAGAGATAAGTGTGGACGAGTCTTTGGTCCTTTTCAAGGGGCGTTTAGTTTTTAAGCAGTACATTCCTAGTAAGAGGGCACGGTATGGGATTAAATTGTATCTGCTGTCAGAAAGCAGTACAGGATATGTGTATAATTTCCGGGTCTACACTGGTAGGGATTCCAGTATTGACCCACCTGGTTGTCCGGCCACTTTTGGAGTTAGTGAAAAAATTGTGTGGGAACTTGCTAGACGGCTGTTTAACAAAGGTCACCATTTGTACGTAGATAATTTCTACACTGGAGTGCAGTTGTTCAAGGAGTTGTTTAGGGTGGACACTGTTGCTTGTGGCACAATCCGTTCTAACCGGAAAGGCTATCCAAGGGAGCTTGTCTGTAAAAAACTTGAGAGGGGACAGTGCAGTGCCTTGCGGAATAATGAGCTGCTAGCTCTGAAATTTTCAGACAGGAGGGATGTGTACATGCTATCGACCATCCATGATGAGAGTACTTCCCCTGTGGTTGTTTGGGGTCAGGTTGCGGAAGTGCGCAAACCTGCGTGCATTTTGGACTACAATAGGCACATGGGTGGTGTTGATAGAGTAGATCAGAGGTTAGAACCTTACACTGCTCTTCGTAAGTCATATGTGTGGTATAAAAAGTTGACCCTACATTTGTTTCATTTGGCAACTTTTAATGCCTTTATTGTATACAAGGATTGTTCACCCGAGTCAAGGATGACATTTGTTAAATTTCAGGAGTCGGTGATAGAAAGCCTTATTGTGGTGGAACTGGCAAGAGTTCCTAGAGTAGAAGTGGTGGAGGATGTGGCTAGATTGAAAGATCGGCACTTTCCAGATCACATTCCTCCCACTCCCAAAAAAGACATGCCCACAAAGAAATGTAGAGTATGTGCCCGGAGATCAATCCGGAGGGAGAGCCGGATGTACTGCCCCGAATGCCCTTCAAAGCCTGGGCTGTGTGTGCCCAGCTGTTTTAGAAGTTACCACACAAGGAAAAACTTTTGGGAAATACCGTGAGCGTAAGCTGTCTGTTTTATATTTTCATATGTTTCACCGTTGGCATCTGTTGTGTATTTAGTTAGAGCTTTTGTGTTTGTAGTTTTGTGCTTATTTTATAATTAGTAGTTTCTTTGTTGTTTATAAATAAAAAAAAGTGATTGCGGTGTGCGTGGGGTGGCGCTTGGCTGGCGGTGTGCGTGGGGTGGCGCTTGGCTGGCGGTGTGTGTGGGGTGGCGCATGGCTGGCGGTGTGCTTGGGGTGGCGCTTGGCTGGCGGTGTGCTTGGGGTGGCGCTTGGCTGGCGGTGTGCTTGGGGTGGCGCTTGGCTGGCGGTGTGCGTGGGGTGGCGCTTGGCTGGCGGTGTGCGTGGGGTGGTGCTTGGCTGGCGGTGTGCGTGGGGTGGCGCTTGGCTGGCGGTGTGCGTGGGGTGGCGCTTGGCTGGCGGTGTGCGTGGGGTGGCGCTTGGCTGGCGGTGTGCGTGGGGTGGCGCATGGCTGGCGGTGTGCTTGGGGTGGCGCTTGGCTGGCGGTGTGCTTGGGGTGGCGCTTGGCTGGCGGTGTGCTTGGGGTGGCGCTTGGCTGGCGGTGTGCGTGGGGTGGTGCTTGGCTGGCGGTGTGCGTGGGGTGGTGCTTGGCTGGCGGTGTGCGTGGGGTGGCGCTTGGCTGGCGGTGTGTGTGGGGTGGCGCTTGGCTGGCGGTGTGCGTGGGGTGGCGCTTGGCTGGCGGTGTGTGAGGGGTGGCGCTTGGCTGGCGGTGTGCGTGGGGTGGCGCTTGGCTGGCGGTGCCAGCCAAACGGCAGTCCACACTCCCATCAGCTGGTGTGATTCTTGTATCAGGCATGTGGGCGTATGTAAGTGATGGGCCCTTGAGTGGCGCGGTCTGTCGATGTGAGTGTTGTAATGTGCTGGGCCCGTGGCTGGCGGTGTTAATGGTCTTGTGCGTGTCATGTATGAAAGGTGTGTGAATGGACTGTAAAGCGGTTGGTGCCTTGTCGCGGCTTTACAGCTCACGAGCTGTGAGTCATTGGTTCACTTTTTTGCCTTTCACTTATTAGCAGTGCATTTCATTTTTGTGAAATCTCTTGTTAATAAAATTTGATCCACTGAACCATTACTCACCCTCGTGCCAAATCCAACCAGTATGTGTTGTAAAAAATGACAAAACCTGCTCCGCTGTAATCAGGCGTCGCAGCACACCTGTGACACGCTAGGTGCCTCGGGTGGGACCCCGATGATGAAGCATGCCACCAACTTGGTTGTGGGTGAGGGGTCTTCTTCACATAACCTAAGTGTGTTTCTTTTCACAATTTTAGTGTTTGGCACATCACGGATGTATGTGCACACATCAAAGTGATATATTCCAAAAATACCTGTGTTTGGGGGAGGGCCCACCTATGTTTTTGGTCCTGGGTGCGGCCTTCATGTAGGGAAACCTACAAAACCCAGAAACTTTTTAAAACTAGGCACCCCAAGGAGTCCAGGGAGGTGTGGCTTGCGTGGCTCCCCTAACATTTTCTTACCCAGACTCCTCTGTAAACCTCAAAATTTGTATAAAAAAGCATATTTTCCTGATTTTTCTTAGTAGGATCACCGCTCCAGCACAAAATTCCTACTCACCCAGTTTTCCCCTCAGTCTCCCAAGTAAAATGACACCTCACTTATGTGGGTCCCCAAAGCAGAGTCCGTCTCAAGATGTATAAAAGAATATGCCCTTATAAACTTGCTGTGCTATCCCTTCTATCCCTTCAGGTTTTGGGCCTTATTCTGTTGCAGGCACCTGGCCCACCCACACAAGTGAGGTATCATTTTTATCGGGAGACTTGGGGGAACGCTGGGTGAAAGGAAATTTGTGGCTCCTCTCAGATTCCAGAACTTTCTCCCACAGAAATGTGAGGAACATGTGTTTTTTTAGCCACATTTTGAGGTTTGCAAAGGATTCTGGGTAACAGAACCTGGTCCGAGCCCCGCAAGTCACCCCTCCTTGGATTCCCCTAGGTCTCTAGTTTTCAGAAATGCACAGGTTTGGTAGGTTTCCCTAGGTGCCGGCTGAGCTAGAGGCCAAAATCCACAGGTAGGCAATGTTTTCTTTAAAAAAATGGGATGTGTCCACGTTGTGTTTTGGGGCGTTTCCTGTCGCGGGCGCTAGGCCTACCCACGCAAGTGAGATATCATTTTTATCGGGAGACTTGGGGGAACGCTGGGTGGAAGGAAATTTGTGGCTCCTCTCAGATGCCAGAACTTTCTGCCACAGAAATGTGAGGAACATGTGTTTTTTTAGCCAAATTTTGAGGTTTGCAAAGGATTCTGGGTAACAGAACCTGGTCCGAGCCCCGCAAGTCACCCCATCTTGGATTCCCCTAGGTCTTTAGTTTTCAGAAATGCACAGGTTTGGTAGGTTTCCCTAGGTGCCGGCTGAGCTAGAGGCCAAAATCTACAGGTAGGCACTTGGCAAAAAACACCTCTGTTTTCTTCCAAAATTTTGAATGTGTCCACGTTGCCCTTTGGGGTGTTTCCTGTCGCGGGCGCTAGGCCTACCCACGCAAGTGAGGTATCATTTTTATCGGGAGACTTGGGGGAACGCTGGGTGGAAGGAAATTTGTGGCTCCTCTCAGATTCTAGAACTTTCTGCCACAGAAATGTGAGGAACATGTGTTTTTTTAGCCAAATTTTGAGGTTTGCAAAGGATTCTGGGTAACAGAACCTGGTCCGAGACCCGCAAGTCACCCCTCCTTGGATTCCCCTAGGTCTCTAGTTTTCAGAAATGCACAGGTTTGGTAGGTTTCCCTAGGTGCCGGCTGAGCTAGAGGCCAAAATCCACAGGTAGGCAATGTTTTCTTTCAAAAAATGGGATGTGTCCACGTTGCGTTTTGTGGCGTTTCCTGTTGCGGGCGCTAGGCCTACCCACGCAAGTGAGGTATCATTTTTATCGGGAGACTTGGGGGAACGCTGGGTGGAAGGAAATTTGTGGCTCCTCTCAGATGCCAGAACTTTCTGCCACAGAAATGTGAGGAACATGTGTTTTTTTAGCCAAATTTTGAGGTTTGCAAAGGATTCTGGGTAACAGAACCTGGTCCGAGACCCGCAAGTCACCCCTCCTTGGATTCCCCTAGGTCTCTAGTTTTCAGAAATGCACAGGTTTGGTAGGTTTCCCTAGGTGCCGGCTGAGCTAGAGGCCAAAATCTACAGGTAGGCACTTCGCAAAAAACACCTCTGTTTTCTTCCAAAATTTTGGATGTGTCCACGTTGCGCTTTGGGGTGTTTCCTGTTGCGGGCGCTAGGCCTACCCACGCAAGTGAGGTATCATTTTTATCGGGAGACTTGGGGGAACGCTGGGTGAAAGGAAATTTGTGGCTCCTCTCAGATTCCAGAACTTTCTCCCACAGAAATGTGAGGAACATGTGTTTTTTTAGCCACATTTTGAGGTTTGCAAAGGATTCTGGGTAACAGAACCTGGTCCGAGCCCCGCAAGTCACCCCTCCTTGGATTCCCCTAGGTCTCTAGTTTTCAGAAATGCACAGGTTTGGTAGGTTTCCCTAGGTGCCGGCTGAGCTAGAGGCCAAAATCCACAGGTAGGCAATGTTTTCTTTAAAAAAATGTGATGTGTCCACGTTGTGTTTTGGGGCGTTTCCTGTCGCGGGCGCTAGGCCTACCCACGCAAGTGAGATATCATTTTTATCGGGAGACTTGGGGGAACGCTGGGTGGAAGGAAATTTGTGGCTCCTCTCAGATGCCAGAACTTTCTGCCACAGAAATGTGAGGAACATGTGTTTTTTTAGCCAAATTTTGAGGTTTGCAAAGGATTCTGGGTAACAGAACCTGGTCCGAGCCCCGCAAGTCACCCCATCTTGGATTCCCCTAGGTCTTTAGTTTTCAGAAATGCACAGGTTTGGTAGGTTTCCCTAGGTGCCGGCTGAGCTAGAGGCCAAAATCTACAGGTAGGCACTTGGCAAAAAACACCTCTGTTTTCTTCCAAAATTTTGAATGTGTCCACGTTGCCCTTTGGGGTGTTTCCTGTTGCGGGCGCTAGGCCTACCCACGCAAGTGAGGTATCATTTTTATCGGGAGACTTGGGGGAACGCTGGGTGGAAGGAAATTTGTGGCTCCTCTCAGATTCTAGAACTTTCTGCCACAGAAATGTGAGGAACATGTGTTTTTTTAGCCAAATTTTGAGGTTTGCAAAGGATTCTGGGTAACAGAACCTGGTCCGAGACCCGCAAGTCACCCCTCCTTGGATTCCCCTAGGTCTCTAGTTTTCAGAAATGCACAGGTTTGGTAGGTTTCCCTAGGTGCCGGCTGAGCTAGAGGCCAAAATCTACAGGTAGGCACTTCGCAAAAAACACCTCTGTTTTCTTCCAAAATTTTGGATGTGTCCAACTTGCGCTTTGGGGTGTTTCCTGTTGCGGGCGCTAGGCCTACCCACGCAAGTGAGGTATCATTTTTATCGGGAGACTTGGGGGAACGCTGGGTGGAAGGAAATTTGTGGCTCCTCTCAGATTCCAGAACTTTCTGCCACAGAAATGTGAGGAACATGTGTTTTTTTTAGCCAAATTTTGAGGTTTGCAAAGGATTCTGGGTAACAGAACCTGGTCCGAGCCCCGCAAGTCACCCCTCCTTGGATTCCCCTAGGTCTCTAGTTTTCAGAAATGCACAGGTTTGGTAGGTTTCCCTAGGTGCCGGCTGAGCTAGAGGCCAAAATCCACAGGTAGGCAATTTTTTCTTTAAAAAAATGGGATGTGTCCACGTTGCGTTTTGGGGCGTTTCCTGTCGCGGGCGCTAGGCCTACCCACGCAAGTGAGGTATCATTTTTATCGGGAGACTTGGGGGAACGCTGGGTGGAAGGAAATTTGTGGCTCCTCTCAGATGCCAGAACTTTCTGCCACAGAAATGTGAGCAACATGTGTTTTTTTAGCCAAAGTTTGAGGTTTGCAAAGGATTCTGGGTAACAGAACCTGGTCCGAGCCCCGCAAGTCACCCCATCTTGGATTCCCCTAGGTCTCTAGTTTTCAGAAATGCACAGGTTTGGTAGGTTTCCCTAGGTGCCGGCTGAGCTAGAGGCCAAAATCTACAGGTAGGCACTTCGCAAAAAACACCTCTGTTTTCTTCCAAAATTTTGGATGTGTCCACGTTGCGCTTTAGGGTGTTTCCTGTCGCGGGCGCTAGGCCTACCCACGCAAGTGAGGTATCATTTTTATCGGGAGACTTGGAGGAACGCTGGGTAGAAGGAAATTTGTGGGTCCTCTCAGATTCCAGAACTTTCTGCCACAGAAATGTGAGGAACATGTGTTTTTTTAGCCACATTTTGAGGTTTGCAAAGGATTCTGGGTAACAGAACCTGGTCCGAGCCCCGCAAGTCACCCCTCCTTGGATTCCCCTAGGTCTCTAGTTTTCAGAAATGCACAGGTTTGGTAGGTTTCCCTAGGTGCCGGCTGAGCTAGAGGCCAAAATCCACAGGTAGGCAATGTTTTCTTTAAAAAAATGTGATGTGTCCACGTTGTGTTTTGGGGCGTTTCCTGTCGCGGGCGCTAGGCCTACCCACGCAAGTGAGATATCATTTTTATCGGGAGACTTGGGGGAACGCTGGGTGGAAGGAAATTTGTGGCTCCTCTCAGATGCCAGAACTTTCTGCCACAGAAATGTGAGGAACATGTGTTTTTTTAGCCAAATTTTGAGGTTTGCAAAGGATTCTGGGTAACAGAACCTGGTCCGAGCCCCGCAAGTCACCCCATCTTGGATTCCCCTAGGTCTTTAGTTTTCAGAAATGCACAGGTTTGGTAGGTTTCCCTAGGTGCCGGCTGAGCTAGAGGCCAAAATCTACAGGTAGGCACTTGGCAAAAAACACCTCTGTTTTCTTCCAAAATTTTGAATGTGTCCACGTTGCCCTTTGGGGTGTTTCCTGTTGCGGGCGCTAGGCCTACCCACGCAAGTGAGGTATCATTTTTATCGGGAGACTTGGGGGAACGCTGGGTGGAAGGAAATTTGTGGCTCCTCTCAGATTCTAGAACTTTCTGCCACAGAAATGTGAGGAACATGTGTTTTTTTAGCCAAATTTTGAGGTTTGCAAAGGATTCTGGGTAACAGAACCTGGTCCGAGACCCGCAAGTCACCCCTCCTTGGATTCCCCTAGGTCTCTAGTTTTCAGAAATGCACAGGTTTGGTAGGTTTCCCTAGGTGCCGGCTGAGCTAGAGGCCAAAATCTACAGGTAGGCACTTCGCAAAAAACACCTCTGTTTTCTTCCAAAATTTTGGATGTGTCCAACTTGCGCTTTGGGGTGTTTCCTGTTGCGGGCGCTAGGCCTACCCACGCAAGTGAGGTATCATTTTTATCGGGAGACTTGGGGGAACGCTGGGTGGAAGGAAATTTGTGGCTCCTCTCAGATTCCAGAACTTTCTGCCACAGAAATGTGAGGAACATGTGTTTTTTTAGCCAAATTTTGAGGTTTGCAAAGGATTCTGGGTAACAGAACCTGGTCCGAGCCCCGCAAGTCACCCCTCCTTGGATTCCCCTAGGTCTCTAGTTTTCAGAAATGCACAGGTTTGGTAGGTTTCCCTAGGTGCCGGCTGAGCTAGAGGCCAAAATCCACAGGTAGGCAATTTTTTCTTTAAAAAAATGGGATGTGTCCACGTTGCGTTTTGGGGCGTTTCCTGTCGCGGGCGCTAGGCCTACCCACGCAAGTGAGGTATCATTTTTATCGGGAGACTTGGGGGAACGCTGGGTGGAAGGAAATTTGTGGCTCCTCTCAGATGCCAGAACTTTCTGCCACAGAAATGTGAGCAACATGTGTTTTTTTAGCCAAAGTTTGAGGTTTGCAAAGGATTCTGGGTAACAGAACCTGGTCCGAGCCCCGCAAGTCACCCCATCTTGGATTCCCCTAGGTCTCTAGTTTTCAGAAATGCACAGGTTTGGTAGGTTTCCCTAGGTGCCGGCTGAGCTAGAGGCCAAAATCTACAGGTAGGCACTTCGCAAAAAACACCTCTGTTTTCTTCCAAAATTTTGGATGTGTCCACGTTGCGCTTTAGGGTGTTTCCTGTCGCGGGCGCTAGGCCTACCCACGCAAGTGAGGTATCATTTTTATCGGGAGACTTGGAGGAACGCTGGGTAGAAGGAAATTTGTGGGTCCTCTCAGATTCCAGAACTTTCTGCCACAGAAATGTGAGGAACATGTGCTTTTTTAGCCAAATTTTGAGGTTTGCAAAGGATTCTGGGTAACAGAACCTGGTCCGAGCCCCGCAAGTCACCCCTCCTTGGATTCCCCTAGGACTCTAGTTTTCAGAAATGCACAGGTTTGGTAGGTACCCTAGGTGCCGGCTGAGCTAGAGGCCAAAATCTACAGGTAGGCACTTCGCAAAAAACACCTCTGTTTTCTTCCAAAATTTTGGATGTGTCCACGTTGCGCTTTGGGGTATTTCCTGTCGCGGGCGCTAGGCCTACCCACGCAAGTGAGGTATCATTTTTATCAGGAGACTTGGGGGAACCCTGGATGGAAGGAAATTTGTGGCTCCTCTCAGATTCCAGAACTTTCTGCCACAGAAATGTGAGAAACATGTGTTTTTTTAGCCAGATTTTGAGGTTTGCAAAGGATTCTGGGTAACAGAACCTGGTCCGAGCCCCGCAAGTCACCCCTCCTTGGATTCCCCTAGGTCTCTAGTTTTCAGAAATGCACAGGTGTGGTAGGTTTCCCTAGGTGGCGGCTGAACTAGAGGCCAAAATCTACAGGTAGACACTTCGCAAAAAACACCTCTGTTTTCTTCAAAAATTTTGGATGTGTCCACGTTACGCTTTGGGGTGTTTCCTGTCGCGGGCGCTAGGCCTACCCACGCAAGTGAGGTATCATTTTTATCGGGAGACTTGGGGGAACGCTGGGTAGAAGGAAATTTGTGGCTCCTCTCAGATTCCAGAACTTTCTGCCACAGAAATGTGAGGAACAAGTGTTTTTTTTGCCAAATTTTGAGGTTTGCAAAGGATTCTGGGTAACAGAACCTGGTCCGAGCCCCGCAAGTCACCCCTCCTTGGATTCCCCTAGGTCTCTAGTTTTCAGAAATGCACAGGTTTGGTAGGTTTCCCTAGGTGCCGGCTGAGCTAGAGGCCAAAATCTACAGGTAGGCACTTCGCAAAAAACACCTCTGTTTTCTTCCAAAATTTTGGATGTGTCCACGTTGCGCTTTGGGGTGTTTCCTGTCGCGGGCGCTAGGCCTACCCACGCAAGTGAGGTATCATTTTTATCGGGAGACTTGGGGGAACGCTGGGTAGAAGGAAATTTGTGGCTCCTCTCAGATTCCAGAACTTTCTGCCACAGAAATGTGAGGAACATGTGTTTTTTTAGCCAAATTTTGAGGTTTGCAAAGGATTCTGGGTAACAGAACCTGGTCCGAGCCCCGCAAGTCACCCCTCCTTGGATTCCCCTAGGTCTCTAGTTTTCAGAAATGCACAGGTTTGGTAGGTTTCCCTAGGTGCCGGCTGAGCTAGAGGCCAAAATCTACAGGTAGGCACTTCGCAAAAAACACCTCTGTTTTCTTCCAAAATTTTGGATGTGTCCACGTTGCGCTTTGGGGTGTTTCCTGTCGTGGGCGCTAGGGCTACCCACGCAAGTGAGGTATCATTTTTATCGGGAGACTTGGGGGAACGCTGGGTAGAAGGAAATTTGTGGCTCCTCTCAGATTCCAGAACTTTCTGCCACAGAAATGTGAGGAACATGTGTTTTTTTAGCCACATTTTGAGGTTTGCAAAGGATTCTGGGTAACAGAACCTGGTCCGAGCCCCGCAAGTCACCCCTCCTTGGATTCCCCTAGGTCTCTAGTTTTCAGAAATGCACAGGTTTGGTAGGTTTCCCTAGGTGCCGGCTGAGCTAGAGGCCAAAATCTCCAGGTAGGCACTTGGCAAAAAACACCTCTGTTTTCTTCCAAAATTTTGGATGTGTCCACGTTGCGCTTTGGGGTGTTTCCTGTCGCGGGCGCTAGGCCTACCCACGCAAGTGAGGTATCATTTTTATCGGGAGACTTGGGGGAACGCTGGGTGGAAGGAAATTTGTGGCTCCTCTCAGATGCCAGAACTTTCTGCCACAGAAATGTGAGGAACATGTGTTTTTTTAGCCAAATTTTGAGGTTTGCAAAGGATTCTGGGTAACAGAACCTGGTCCGAGCCCCGCAAGTCACCCCATCTTGGATTCCCCTAGGTCTCTAGTTTTCAGAAATGCACAGGTTTTGTGGGTTTCCCTAGGTGCCGGCTGAGCTAGAGGCCAAAATCTCCAGGTAGGCACTTGGCAAAAAACACCTCTGTTTTCTTCCAAAATTTTGGATGTGTCCAAGTTGCGCTTTGGGGTGTTTCCTGTCGCGGGCGCTAGGCCTACCCACGCAAGTGAGGTATCATTTTTATCGGGAGACTTGGGGGAACGCTGGGTGGAAGGAAATTTGTGGCTCCTCTCAGATGCCAGAACTTTCTGCCACAGAAATGTGAGG
This sequence comes from Pleurodeles waltl, assembly GCF_031143425.1. Classification (NCBI taxonomy): domain Eukaryota; kingdom Metazoa; phylum Chordata; class Amphibia; order Caudata; family Salamandridae; genus Pleurodeles; species Pleurodeles waltl. Next base: position 547,712,156 of record NC_090443.1, on the reverse strand, counting down.
AACATGTGTTTTTTTAGCCAAATTTTGAGGTTTGCAAAGGATTCTGGGTAACAGAACCTGGTCCGAGCCCCGCAAGTCACCCCATCTTGGATTCCCCTAGGTCTCTAGTTTTCAGAAATGCACAGGTTTTGTGGGTTTCCCTAGGTGCCGGCTGAGCTAGAGGCCAAAATCTACAGGTAGGCACTTCGCAAAAAACACCTCTGTTTTCTTCCAAAATTTTGGATGTGTCCACGTTGCGCTTTGGGGTGTTTCCTGTCGCGGGCGCTAGGCCTACCCACGCAAGTGAGGTATCATTTTTATCGGGAGACTTGGGGGAACGCTGGGTGGAAGGAAATTTGTGGCTCCTCTCAGATGCCAGAACTTTCTGCCACAGAAATGTGAGGAACATGTGTTTTTTTAGCCAAATTTTGAGGTTTGCAAAGGATTCTGGGTAACAGAACCTGGTCCGAGCCCCGCAAGTCACCCCTCCTTGGATTCCCCTAGGTCTCTAGTTTTCAGAAATGCACAGGTTTGGTAGGTTTCCCTAGGTGCCGGCTGAGCTAGAGGCCAAAATCTACAGGTAGGCACTTCGCAAAAAACTCCTCTGTTTTCTTCCAAAATTTTGGATGTGTCCACGTTGCGCTTTGGGGTGTTTCCTGTCGTGGGCGCTAGGGCTACCCACGCAAGTGAGGTATCATTTTTATCGGGAGACTTGGGGGAACGCTGGGTAGAAGGAAATTTGTGGCTCCTCTCAGATTCCAGAACTTTCTGCCACAGAAATGTGAGGAACATGTGTTTTTTTAGCCACATTTTGAGGTTTGCAAAGGATTCTGGGTAACAGAACCTGGTCCGAGCCCCGCAAGTGACCCCTCCTTGGATTCCCCTAGGTCTCTAGTTTTCAGAAATGCACAGGTTTGGTAGGTTTCCCTAGGTGCCGGCTGAGCTAGAGGCCAAAATCTCCAGGTAGGCACTTGGCAAAAAACACCTCTGTTTTCTTCCAAAATTTTGGATGTGTCCACGTTGCGCTTTGGGGTGTTTCCTGTCGCGGGCGCTAGGCCTACCCACGCAAGTGAGGTATCATTTTTATCGGGAGACTTGGGGGAACGCTGGGTGGAAGGAAATTTGTGGCTCCTCTCAGATGCCAGAACTTTCTGCCACAGAAATGTGAGGAACATGTGTTTTTTTAGCCAAATTTTGAGGTTTGCAAAGGATTCTGGGTAACAGAACCTGGTCCGAGCCCCGCAAGTCACCCCATCTTGGATTCCCCTAGGTCTCTAGTTTTCAGAAATGCACAGGTTTTGTGGGTTTCCCTAGGTGCCGGCTGAGCTAGAGGCCAAAATCTCCAGGTAGGCACTTGGCAAAAAACACCTCTGTTTTCTTCCAAAATTTTGGATGTGTCCACGTTGCGCTTTGGGGTGTTTCCTGTCGCGGGCGCTAGGCCTACCCACGCAAGTGAGGTATCATTTTTATCGGGAGACTTGGGGGAACGCTGGGTGGAAGGAAATTTGTGGCTCCTCTCAGATGCCAGAACTTTCTGCCACAGAAATGTGAGGAACATGTGTTTTTTTAGCCAAATTTTGAGGTTTGCAAAGGATTCTGGGTAACAGAACCTGGTCCGAGCCCCGCAAGTCACCCCATCTTGGATTCCCCTAGGTCTCTAGTTTTCAGAAATGCACAGGTTTTGTGGGTTTCCCTAGGTGCCGGCTGAGCTAGAGGCCAAAATCTACAGGTAGGCACTTCGCAAAAAACACCTCTGTTTTCTTCCAAAATTTTGGATGTGTCCACGTTGCGCTTTGGGGTGTTTCCTGTCGCGGGCGCTAGGCCTACCCACGCAAGTGAGGTATCATTTTTATCGGGAGACTTGGGGGAACGCTGGGTGGAAGGAAATTTGTGGCTCCTCTCAGATGCCAGAACTTTCTGCCACAGAAATGTGAGGAACATGTGTTTTTTTAGCCAAATTTTGAGGTTTGCAAAGGATTCTGGGTAACAGAACCTGGTCAGAGCCCCACAAGTCACCCCATCTTGGATTCCCCTAGGTCTCTAGTTTTCAGAAATGCACAGGTTTTGTGGGTTTCCCTAGGTGCCGGCTGAGCTAGAGGCCAAAATCTACAGGTAGGCACTTCGCAAAAAACACCTCTGTTTTCTTCCAAAATTTTGGATGTGTCCACGTTGCGCTTTGGGGTGTTTCCTGTCGCGGGCGCCAGGCCTACCCACGCAAGTGAGGTATCATTTTTATCGGGAGACTTGGGGGAACGCTGGGTGGAAGGAAATTTGTGGCTCCTCTCAGATTCCAGAACTTTCTGCCACAGAAATGTGAGGAACATGTGTTTTTTTAGCCAAATTTTGAGGTTTGCAAAGGATTCTGGGTAACAGAACCTGGTCCGAGCCCCGCAAGTCACCCCATCTTGGATTCCCCTAGGTCTCTAGTTTTCAGAAATGCACAGGTTTGGTAGGTTTCCCTAGGTGCCGGCTGAGCTAGAGGCCAAAATCTACAGGTAGGCACTTCGCAAAAAACACCTCTGTTTTCTTTCAAAAAAATGGGATGTGTCCACGTTGCGTTTTGGGGCGTTTCCTGTCGCGGGCACTAGGCCTGCCCACACAAGTGAGGTATCATTTTTATCGGGAGACTTGGGGGAACATAGATTAGCAAAACAAGTGCTTTTGCCCCTTGTCTTTCTCTACATTTTTTCCTTCCAAATATAGGAGAGCGGGTAAAAAAGACATCTATTTGAGAAATTCCCTATAATTCACATGCTAGTATGGTCACCCCGGAATTCAGAGATGTGCAAATAACCACTGCTCCTCAGCACCTTATCTTGTGCCCTTTTTGGAAATGCAAAGGTTTTCTTGATAGCAATTTTTTACTCTTTATATTTCAGCAAATGAATTGCTGTATACCCGGTATAGAATGAAAACGCACTGCAGGGTGCAGCTCATTTATTGGCTCTGGGTTCCTCGGTTTCTTGATGAACCTACAAGCCCTATATATCCCCGCAACCAGAGGAGTCCAGCAGACGTAACGCTATATTGCTTTCCATAATCTGACATTGCAGGGAAAAATTACAGAGTAAAACGTAGAGAAAAATTGATGTTTTTTTCACCTCAATTTCAATATTTTTCTTTTTCAGCTGTTATTTTCTGTAGGAAACCCTTGTAGGATCTACACAAATGACCCCTTGCTGAATTCAGAATTTTATCTACTTTTCAGAAATGGTTAGGTTTCTGGGATCCACCATTGGTTTCATGCCCATTCCTGTCACTGACTGGAAGGAGGCTGAAAGCACAAAAAATTGCAAAAATGGGGTATGCCCCAGTAAAATGCCAAAACTGTGTTGAAAAATTGGGTTTTCTGATTCAAGTCTGCCTGTTCCTGAAAGCTAGGAAGCTGCTGAGTTTAGCACTGCAAACCCTTTGTTGATGCCATTTTCAGGGGGAAATCCACAAGCCTTCTTCTGCAGCCACTTTTTCCAATTGTTTTGAAAAAAACGAAATTTTCACTGTATTTTGGCCAATTTCTTGGCCTCCTTCAAGGGAACCCACAAAGTCTGGGTACCTCTAGAATCCCTAGGATGTTGGAAAAAAAGGACGCAAATTTGGCTTGGTTAGCTTATGTGGACAAAAAGTTATGAGGGCCTAAGCGCGAACTGCCCCAAATAGGCAAAAAAAGGCCTGGCACAGGAGGGGGAAAAGGCCTGGCAGCGAAGGGGTTAAAGACCACACGTTTCCCGCCAGAAGCGTGAGACTTTCCACTCTGCACCCGACGCCCCCAGCTCAACCTGCGGAAAACTAACACTACAGGGAGGACTCCCCGGCGACTGCAAGCCCGTGAGTAGCCAGAGTTGACTCCCCTGAGCCCCCACAGAGAAGCCTGCAGAAGAAATCCAGAGGCTCCCCCTGACCGCGACTGCCTGCTTCAAGGAACCCGATGCCTGGAACCAGCACTGCACCCGCAGCCCCCAGGACATGAAGGAACCAAACTCCAGTGCAGGAGCGACCCCCAGGCGACCCTCTGCCTAGCCCAGGTGGTGTCTACCCCGAGGAGCCCCCCTGTGCCTGCCTGCATCGTTGAAGAGACCCCCGGGTCTCCCCATTGATTCCTATCAGAAACCCAACGCCTGTTTGCACTCTGCACCCGGCCGCCCCTGTGCCGCTGAGGGTGTACTTTCTGTGCCTGCTTGTGTCCCCCCCAGTGCCCTACAAAAGCCCCCTGGTCTGCCCTCCGAGGACGCAGGTACTTACCTGCTGGCAGACTGGAACCGGGGCACCCCTATTTCCATTGAAGCCTATGTGTTTTGGGCACCATTTTGACCTCTGCATCTGACCGGCCCTGAGCTGCTGGTGTGGTAACTTTGAGGTTGCTTTGAACCCCCAACGGTGGGCTACCTTGGACCCAACTTTGAACCCTGTAAGCGTTTTACTTACCTGTGAACTTAACATTTACTTACCTCCCCCAGGAACTGTTGATTTTTGCAGTGTCCACTTTTAAAATAGCTTATTGCCATTTTTGTCAAAACTGTACATGCTATTGTGATTATTCAAAGTTCCTAGAATACCTGAGTGAGATACCTTTCATTTAAAGTATTGTTGGTAAATCTTGAACCTGTGATTCTTAAAATAAACTAAGAAAATATATTTTTCTATATAAAAACCTCTTGGCCTGGAATTTGTCATAGGCATCATGTCGTGCTCCTAACAATGAGCTGACTTGGAGAAGTAACTATGCCGTATGGGGACTTCGACGGCTGTGCCGTAGTCACTGCTTCAAGGCATCCCCTCAGCTGAATCACCTAAGGCACTGCACCGGGGCCTGAATACTACGATCCTTACTCCATTGATCTGTTCATATGCTAAGTGCTGGTGAGCTTACTTTGTTAGCAGCCTCAGTGGTGTAGGGAATTGGTATCACCTGCTTTACTAGCAATGGCGGTACTAGACGGTTCCCGCAATGTTGGCCAAAATTACATCCTCGACAGGCTGCAAGGTACACCAGCACTCCTGGAGCCATTATAATTTACTGGCCCACAGTGCTACTTGTGGTGCCAATTTTAAAAGATTGGCATTTTACTCTAAATGGCAGTTATATAGCACCCCCTGTCGTTTGCAGAAAATGTACCCCTTTATTTCAGCAGCATGCTTTAGATGTGGCCATGATCAGAGGGGCTGTCTCCATATATGCTTCACTTGTCCAGTCCTGACAGAGTTCTGAAGTAAAATATTTTCATTTAGCAAGCAATGCAGCTCTGACCACAGGCCCTTTGGAGGCAGCAGCTGTTGCTACATATTGCTTCCTTGGTGGCATGGTTGCTAATACTACAAAAGTGGAGGTCTCCCGAAGCCCCAACTTTCAATATTTGATAATAAGATGCAACGGGTCAAACAATGGGACAAATTAGATGCTCAAAGGGGGGCGTGGTCAAAATGGCGGCCGGAGCGGACGTGTAATCCAAGCTCCGCTCGCGGCCTACCATTAATTAGCACACTTCCACCGTCCCTGCGGTCGCCCGGACACTTAGCTCAGCTGCGCGAGGACCCCGGGAGTCTCCGGCAACGACTGACATCCCACCCGAAGTGCAGGGCGGTCTGTGCGGACTGCACCGCACTCGGCTCAAGGCCAGACGCGAGGGGTGAGGCCTTCCCCCTCCGACGGAGGCTGAGGAGCTCGCCGGAATGAGCAGAAACAGGCCCCGAAGCGGCCGAACAAAGTCAGAATTAGGAGGTGAGGCGGGGCAGCATGCAAGACAGGCGCGGACCCCGGAGGTAGCGCACACGGGGAGTGACGGCCGGTTCCCCGGACCGCGGGCGAAGCGGAGGAGCAGAGAGACGAGAGGAGATCCCACTGGCACAACCCTCCCCGGTGCGAGCAGACTCTAGAAAACGGGGAGTAAAGGAAACAGAAAGAGAGGAGGAAAAGGAATAAAAGCGAGAAAGAAATAACAAAAATAATAAACAGGTGAAGGAAGGGAAAGGAAGAAGAGGAGGAGGAAAGAAGGGGGTGGGGGGAAGAAAAAAGGAAAAGAAAGGAAAAGTTGAACGAAGTGCGCACACAAGAAACAGGCGTGGCTGGGGCTGACATCAAGGAAAACTAAGTGAGAGCCACAAAGAAGAGGCGAGTGGAGGGAGAACCCCCCCCCCCCCCGGATGGGCCACTGAGACTCCCTTTTTTTTTCTCTTTTGGGACCGGGATATCTCCTTCTTCCTCTTCTATCAAAATTATAACACATCTACTGAATAAGATCCTAAGGAGAGGGGAAAAAAAAGAAAAAAAGGATAAAGAGCTAGAAGGGAGAGGCGAAGGGAAAGGTGAAGGAAAAAAGGGAAAAAAGGGTGAAAGGATATCGCTGGTCTCTCCCTCCTCCTGCGCTTTCATCAAATACCGATAATCAGAACAGTGACGCTCAGAGAACCCCAACGTCAAGACAAGATGAGTATATCAACATCCCTGGAAATTGCCACCTACTAACGTCGAAATAATCACCCAAGATCTCCTCAAACGATCAACAGCACCATAGACCAGCACATAAGGGGCCCCACCAGAGTAAGGGACGAGAGTGAGAACGAAAGGGAAAGAAAAAAGAAAGGGAAAACTGGACGAAGTAGGAAAGAAGTAGGGTGTGGGCTCCCGAAGAGAACTCTGTGTCTCGCTACGACAATCAAACGAAACACAATACACGGCGAGACCCGGACAGCTGACGCTTTACCCAATAAATAACGCAATCACGGCGAGAGCAATCATGGGTAAACCAAAGCTACCGAAGCCACACACTAACACAGAAGCTGGGACACCCCTCCCTGAAGGAGAGATAGGATCCCAAACTGACGCTCTGCAAAAGATGTCTGAAAATCTGGCTACTCACTCAGCGCAATTCGATAAAGTGCTGCAAGCGGTACTGGACACTAAGGGGCATATTTATACTCTGTTTGCGCCGAATGTGCGTCAAAAATTTAATTTATACTTTGACGTCCGACCCCGCGGGCGTCAAAATTCCACCATGTGCGTTATGTTTTCGAAGGGGGAACCTTCCTTGCGTTAATTATATGCAAGGTAGGCGTTCCCTTCCAAAAAATGACTTTAAGGCCTGTGCCCCATATTTATACTCTGACGTCATTTTGACGCACAGGAGGGGGTGGGCCTTAAAAAACGACGCACAGCCTGATGGGCGCCGTTTTTTAACGCCTGGATCAGGGCAGGCGTTAAGGGACCTGTGGGCTCGGAAGGAGCCCAGAGGTGCCCTCCCCTGCCCCCAGGGACACCCCCTGCCACCCTTGCCCACCCCAGGAGGACACCCAAGGATGGAGGGACCCATCCCAGGGAAGTACAGGTAAGTTCGGGTAAGTATTTTTTTCAGATTTTTTTTGTGGCATAGGGGGGCCTGATTTGGGCCCCCCTACATGCCACTATGCCCAATGACCATGCCCAGGGGACATAAGTCCCCTGGGCATGGCCATTGGGCAAGGGGGCATGACTCCTGTCTTTGCTAAGACAAGAGCCATGTCAATGGAGGTTGGGCGTAAAAAAAAATGGCGCAAATCCGGTTTGAGGCCTGAATTTTGCCTCAGACCTGACCTGCCCCATTTTTTGACGCACAACCCCCATATTCCCATACGCCGGCGCTGCCTGGTGTGAGTCATTTTTTTTGACGCACACCAGTCCGCAGCGCCGGCTAACCTCATTCCATAAATAAGGCACCCGCATGGTGTGTTGGAATGGCGTTAGCCAGCGGTAAAATTTTTGACGCACAACTGCGTTGGCGCAGTTGTGCGTCAAAAAGTATAAATATGGGCCAAAGTCCTTATTGGAAGGGAAAATAGACTCAGTGGTGTGGGAAGTCAATCTCCTCTGCACTGATCATCGGAAATTGGCAGAAAGAGTTACCATCACTGAATCAGAACTTGAAACGACCCAACCGGCAATATCTGAGATGAAGGCTCAAATCCAGCGAATGGAAAGCGAAATATCATCACTACAACGCAGAGCTGAAGATGCAGAACGCCGGTCACGCAGGAATAATGTTAGGTTCCTGGGTGTCCCGGAACGAACGGAGCTCCCCAATGCTGAACACTTCTTGGAGCAATGGCTCAAGGACACAGTGCTACTTCAGGCCACACCACAGACGCTGGTATTAGAACGAGCACATCGGGTCCCGGGCGGACCACCTCGACCGGGTGCCCCACACCGCCCACTGATAGCAAGATTCCTAAACTACCGAGACCGGGACCAAGTGTTGCAAGGCTTCCGAAATAAATGCCCTGTCCGCATGGAGAACACCGAGATGACAGCATACCCTGATTACATGATGGAAGTCCAGCGCAAGCGCGCCACTTACATTAGAGTGAAACAGATACTTTGAGACAAGAACATCACTTACTCTCTCCTGTTCCTGGCCCGACTGAGAGTGATAGATGGCGACGGGACTCTTTTCTTCCTGTCTGCAGAAGATGCATGGACATGGTTACACGCTAAGGGACTGGTAGACCCAGTGGCGGAACCCGATGGACACGGAGTATGGCTGGAACAACACCCTAGATGAAAAAAAAAATCAACGCCAGGATCAAAACTCGACCATCAAAGTCTCAGGCCGCAGACGCGCAGACACAGGTCCTTAAAGTGGCAAACATATTCGCGACTGCGCAAACATTGGCCAGAAACAAAACCAGGGATACAGACTCAAACTCTTCACGTGGCTGCCTAAGCCCCCCTTCGTCGCCACTTATATTCGGCCCCGCCCTGACTCCACGCACGGCTGATGACATATGAAACCGAGCAGGCAGACTTGGAAATATTAAGACACTACATCTACAGAGGCACAAAAGAACAACACAAGACATAAATGACCTAGGGCAGCCCATGGCTGACACAAACAAATAAACACTCAAGACATGTTAAACCCTCCCGGAAGAGAGGACAGCAGATAAACACCCGGAACGGCAAACAAGAACAGACTTACCTTTAAGAACCGGATGTGGATGTAAGACTGGACGACCGAGATGGGCAGGGATACAGGATCCTTCACGTGGGCCACGAACATTTGTAAACCTAGATCCTCTCTGACCACATCTCCATACCCAAGTGGATCACCGAATGGACCCGAGATTAAGTAATGTACTTGATGGCACCGGTTGTGCCACACAGTTTGTTATGGTTTTGGTTATTGTTAGTTCTAGTACCCCAATACACACATCTCGACAGGTGTCACAGTTAGCATGCTCAGAGGGATGGGAGGTTCGGGGGGTGATGAGATGGCAGAGATTTATGACTACTGAGGGGAAACTACCAAGTAAAGCAAAATTAACACTATGGCTACATATAATATTTTAACTTGGAATGTAAGAGGGATGGCCAATATATCCAAATGTAGCAGAATATATAATTACTTTAAGCGCCATACAATACACATAGCAATACTGCAGGAGACACACCTCACGACTGAAGACCTGAGCAAAATAGACAGGAAATGGCCAGGAAAAACATACAGCACTAGCATATCGACATACACGAGAGGAGTGCTGATATGGATAGCCCCCAGTGTCCCCTACACAGTTAAGTACACACAAATAGAGAAAGATGGAAGATAAATCCACCTAAGAGGAGAACTAGACGGGAAACAGTTGAGCATTACAGGAGTATATGCACCCAACATTAGACAGGGGGATTTTCTGCTGTCCACTTATGCAGCTCTATCATGGGACCCACTGATACCCAGCATATGGGAGGGAGATTTCAATTGTGTACCAGACGTAAATATGGATAGATCCCACCCCCAGCTAGAGGGCGCCCCGAGTAGAAGACTCTCCCAAACGCTACGAAATTGGATGACAGATAGAAGACTACATGATGTATGGCGGAGCTTGCACCACACGGACAAAGAGTACTCCTTCTTTTCCCCTGTACACCAACTACACACCCGAATAGATCTGCAGCTGTGTATGAGCGAACGTACTTAATTATTAGTCAAGGCATCCTACCTAGCTAAAACTATATCAGACCATTGCCCCCTAGTGACAACAGTGCGATGAGGTAGACTATACATGCGCACACCTGTCTGGCGCTTACAGCCGTCCCTACTACGAGACCCCCCCTTTCGAGAAGAATTAGCAGAGGGAATAGACTCATATTTTAAAGCAAACACAAACACAGCGTCATCGAGGGCAGTGGAATGGGACGGGCACAAGGTGGTGATAAGGGGTCTATGTATGTCGACGTCAGGCGGAGTCCGCAAGACATTAAATAAGGAGCTATGCGACATTGAGGGGGGGCTAAGGGAAGCGGAGAGGGTGGTGGGACTGAACGGGGAGGGCGAGGGGAATATGATTGAGCTGAAAAACAATGGGTCAAAATTGATGCGCGCTTACGAAAATTTTATTACAGACACTACACAGGGCGATTACATGCCAAAGGTGACCGATCCAGTAGGTTGTTGTCCTGGCTGATAAAAGGTGAACAACAACACTCCACCATAAATGCCATTCGTACAGACAAAGGCAACATAGTTAATACACAGTTGGAGATCAAGGAGGCCTTTAAACAATATTACGCTACTCTGTACAAGGCAGAACCCCCCCGCCCAAACAGCAAATAAGCGAATTCTTCCAGACACCCCAATTAACCAGGTTGACGGAGGCACAGTTGTCAGACCTAGAGAAACCCATTGCATTGGACGAGATTCAACAGGCGCTGAAACAAATGGCGCACAATAAAGCCCCGGGGGGGGGCGGGCTTCCGGCGGAGTACTACCAGGTTTTTGCAATGCAAACGGCAGCACCATATCTAGAAATGCTACAAGAAGCTTTTGAAAAAGGCCACCTCCCAGAATCACAGTGCAAGGCAATTATAGTGGTTCTCCACAAAAAAGGACGCAATCCATTAGATGTCCGGTCCTACCGACCCGTCTTTGTTAAATTCTGCTGTAAATTGCTAGGGAAGGTACTGGCAAATCGTCTTCTCCCATTGATGCCGATATTAATCCACCCGGATCAGTCCGGTTTCATACCTGGCCGCAGCACACACACTAATATCAGATGCCTCTCACGATTAATAGCCGAGACCCCAAAGTCGGACTACACACGAACAGCGGTCTCATTGGATATAGAAAAGGCATTCGACACACTGGGCTGGGAATACCGGATAAGATACCTAAAATGTATGAGGTTCGGCAATACATTCATAAGATGGATGAAAACATTATATGCAGATCCTAAAGCAAGAGTGAAGACAGGCGGTATGGTATCAGAGAGATTTGAAATAAGCAGAGGCACTAGACAGGGTTGCCCCCTGTCACCTTTACTGTTTGCACTGGCAATCGAACCACTCGCAGCACGATTGCGACATGAAGCACCACACTGGGGCATTCTCGACGGAGATGTACACAAGGTCGTTTCCCTATATGCAGATGATGCGCTGATATACTTGCGTAACAGTTCGGAATCTCTACCAGACCTATACACCTGCTAAATACATTGGGGGATATACGAGGCCTACGAGTAAACTGGACAAAGCCATGTTTGTTCCCGATGCAACTAACACCAGACACCCAAAGAGAAATCATTTCCACACACAAGTTACAATGGTGTCACACCACTTTCAAGTATCTAGGGGTGCAAATATATCACGATGAGCAGCACCTCAGACAAGGTAATTTAGATCGAACGATCAGATCTATAAAAAGCTTGATGCCCTTCTGGTGCTCACTTCCACTTTCGCCTCTAGGGAGAGTAGCAGTAGCTAAAATGATTGTACTTCCACGAATCTTGTACTATTTCTCGGCCTTGCCGCTCAAGCTCCCCAAGAATCACTTCACACCCCTAGCTAGCCTGTTGACAGACTTGACGTGGAACACAGGACGCCGCCGAGTAGCCATAGCCAAGATTTACCTGCCACTGGAAAGTGGAGGGATGGGTACAGAATTATACTATGCAGCGGCACAAATACACTGGGTCATGGACTGGATATGCAACCCAAATGGCTTGGAGGGGCAAATGATGAGCACTTTGCTGGGACAATCGAACGTGATAAAATGGCTCGTCGGCCGAGACAAACCAGTACTTAACAGCAATATTTTGCTGGGAGTGGCGGACTGGATATGGCGTTGATACGTGGAGACGACGGGACATACACCGCCGTACTCACCCAGAATCCCATTACTAGCTACCCCGGGACTAAACAACATAACACGACAATTTAAACTAGCAACTTGGGTCGCTAAAGGTGCAAACACAATTGGAGACATATTCGAAGAGGGACACTTCCTATCATATGAAGCATTAGCAAACAGGTTTAACCTGGGCAGGGGCGAATTCCTCACACACAGGGCGCTACAACAAGTGGTGCGCAATACCTGGGGAAACGGTAACAACGAACCTCATACCTCACCAGTACTTCATGAATTATTGTTAGGGGCAGGCACGCAAACAGCTATATCCTGGATATACACGACACTACAGAATTACCCAGAAGAGGCTCAAACACAAGCAAAAACTAGATGGGAAGCGGCCTTACTCGCACCTCTGCTCACACAAAAATGGAACACAGCACTTGCAAACACAAGAGAGGTATCGCATAATGCCCGTTTCCAATACACGCAATTCAATTATCTGCACCAGACATATCTCACTCCAGCTAGAATAAAGCGTATGTTCCCACAGTCTAACCCGGAATGCCCGAGATGCGGGCTGCCGACGTGGAGTTGCCCACCGGTACACTGCATATGGCAGGAAGCAACAACACAAACAGCTACCTGGTCGAGATTACCCCTACTCCCTTCCCCGGAGTCCTGCCTGCTAGGGGTGCGCACATGGCGGGGGGAAGACAAACAAAAACACAGGTGCGCTGACCTCGCGTTCATGTTACTTAAACGCTTAATAGCCATACAGTGGAAATCACTCAGCGCCCCAGATATACACCATTGGACATTGGAGATGCTACACTGGACTAAAGCAGAAACACAAGTGCTACACACACTGCGCGACAGCGGGGTGGAGGTCAAAGGGGCAGATATAGGGGACTCCATCATAGAGCAGCTAGAACAAAAAGATGATACCCGACCCCCCTGAACTAGAGCTATGGCTACCTCACGAGTAGATATACCCTCGTGCCATTCCTCCTTGTTGCTAAGATAGTACCGAAATGGATAACTCACCTCCTCAATTGACCTCGGGTCGTGCGCACTCCCTCGCGCCCCCTCCTCGACTACCGCGCTCCCCCCTCTCTCTTTCTCTTTCTATACCTCGTCTCCGCCTCTCCTCCCTCCTCCCCCACCTCTCCCCCACCTTCTGCCTTCTTTTCTCCGCTCTCACCCACACCCTCCCCCTGGGCTATTTCTCCCCACATTACTGGACACAAGCTGAGACCATACATGAGCAATTCAATTTATATATGGCGCTTATTGTTATTGTTAACCTTTTATTTTTTTTATTTTTTATCTGGATATAGATTGAGTGATCTGTTGATACATCATGTAAACTGTAGAGACATGCCAACTGTAAGATAACTCAATACAATAATTTGGTGATATGCTCAGCTTACTGTAAACAATGATACAAACTAATAAACAGATTTTAAAAAAAAGTTATATTTTGGTGATGTTTTCTGCTGTCGTTTCTCTTTCATTTTATCTCAGTTGTATAAGAACAGAACTGTTTCAAAATGTTTTTTTGTATTGCTATTTATCACACTATGGCCCTTTTTTATACTTTTTGACGCAAATCAGCGCTTGGGCAGATTTGCGTAAAAATGTTTACCACCGGCTAACGCCGTTCCAATGAGCCAGCCGGGCGCCTTATTTATGGAATGACGTTAGCCGGTGCTGTGGCCTGGTTAGTGTCAAAATAAATTACGGTAACCAGGCAGCGCAGGCGATGGGAAGACTGGTGCAAGTCAGGTTAGAATCAAAAATTGGCTTCTAACCTGACTTGTGCCACTTTTTGGCACACAACCCCATGGAAATTGCTCCTGTCTTAGCAAAGACATGAGTCATGCCCCACTGCCAGGCCCAGGGGACTTTTGTCCCCTGGGCATGGCAATTGGGCACAGTGGCATGTAAGGGGGCCCAAGTCAGGCCCCCCTATGCCACTTAATTTTTTTTATATATGTATACTTACCTGCACTTACCTGCACTTCCCATGGATGGGTCCTCCCATCCATGGGTGCCCTCCAGGGGTGGGCGAGGATGGCAGGGGGTGTCCCTGGGTGCAGGGAAGGGAACCTGTGGACTGCTTCCATGGTCTCCCACCATGGAAATGAACCAATTGATGCAGTAAAAATAAAATAAGCCCATCGGCTTGAGTTATTTTCTCTTTCCTATAATGACATCAGCGCTCCCTGAGCACTGATGGTGATTGCGGTAAGAAAAACGGACTCAGGCTGCTCTGGAAACCTTTTCGAACAGCCTAAGCTAAAAAGTTAAAAAAGGAATCCTCTGGGCAAATCATCAGAGGTAACTTTATACCCCTCCCCAGTATCAACCAATAGCCGGCAGACACACCTAAGAGGCTATTAGATTTATAAAGTGTACATAAATAAAGAAACAAAATGTAAAATTGAAAATGTGAAAACACTCTGTAAATGTAAAAGAATATGAAATTAGAATGAAAAAATACATTTGGTATTCTCAGATGGGTTTGTGGGAGCAGTGCACATGCATCAAACAGAATATAGTATGGATGATGGGTGGTCTCAATTGCATTTAGAAAACCTCCAACCTCCTCATTAAAATTTAAATGTTGATTTTTTATATTAGTTAGTGAATTGAATATTTATATTTCATCATTTGTGTATTTAATTGATTAATGTTTAATTTTGTGCATTCTTTGGTAATGTAAATAATTGAAATTGCTTAGGCTAGGGTCCCTGGATTCCAATAACGTCTTAGTGAGGGTCCCATGGTTCCAATAATGATTTAATGGTGGTCCATGGATTCCAGTAATGATTAAGTGGGTGTCCACACCACTGTTATAGGGTATGAGCTAGGTCTGTCACATGGCTAAAAAGGAAAAACATGTTTTGTATCTCTTTTGTTGACCTCTTAGCTCCAGGCGAATGAATACAAATATAGCACAGACACACTCAAATGTAAAACAAGTTCAAGTTGAAGTAATGGTGAGAAAATAACTCATTTATGTTATGGAAATTGAATGTGATCACTGCAGATGCCCATGTGTACAAACATATAGTTGCAGAATTGAATCCTGTTTCGTACATTGGGAATTGGTGTTTGACATGTATTTATAGTGCTACAAGGTCCCAGCCTGCGACGGAAACACTGTGAATATGCAAATCATAATTATAACGCACTATAATTTAATGCCATCCTCAGGTTGGCTACTGCCTGAAAGAAAAAGAAATGTGTATTATTAGTTAATCAACAAATCCAATGGCTGCTTGGGAGCCATACATTTGTACTAGGTAGAATCTGATTGCAGATTACTACATATATTTTGGATAAACTTGTTTTACTTTAAATAATAAATCTTTTTGCATATTTTGTGGCAGCCATCCCTCCAACCCAAGTGCCTTACTCTTGAGGATGTGGAATGGATCAGGTTTATGCACTTTTGCTCCTAAAATTTTTGTCTGAAGAGGAGGGCGCTGATGGCAATTGAGCTCTTCAAGGTGCAAATATAGTCCTGGCTGAGCCATTGAGGTGCCCGCCCTGCCCGCTTCCTGCCTGGGCCCAGGACATTAAAATGCAGAATATACCATCGAGGGAGGTTTGCAGGAGGATTTACCCTTACAACTTTCAAATTCAAACAAACACTACTGATGTAAAGGAAGCCCAGCATGGTAACAGAAGAAGGACAAATGCAAAAGCCATTTGTTAAGAGAGCTCTACGGCAAGATTTGAATTCCTTAAAGTGGAGGTTTGGAAATTATATATTCTGTATTAGACCTAGCATTCTTGCCATGATTCCCCCCTAACTTTTTGCATTCAGACCTTCTGTTTTTGCTGACTTTGTTTTTGTTGGTCTTGGGACTCTGCACACTTTACCAGTGCTAACCAGTGCCAAAGAGCTTGTGCTCATTCACTAAAATATGGTAACACTGGCTTATACCCAACTGGCAGATTTAATTAATTTATAAGTCCCTAGTAAAGTACATTATGGCCCTAATTCCAACCCTGGCGGTCTCTGACCGCCAGGGCGGAGGGCAGCGGAAGCACCGCCAACAGGCTGGCGGTGCTTCCTGGGCTATTCTGACGGTCAGAAAAGGGGAACCGGCGGTTTCCCGCCGGTTTTCCCCTGGCCCAGGGAATCCGCCATGGGGATTCCGACCCCCTTCCCGCCAGCCTGTTTCTGGCGGTTTTCACCGCCAGAACCAGGATGGCGGGAACGGGTGTCGTGGGGCCCGTGGGGGCCCCTGCACTGCCCATGCCACTGGCAGTGCAGGGGCCCCCTAACAGGGCCCCACAAAGATTTTCACTGTCTGCTTAGCAGTGAAAATCGCGACGGGTGCCACTGCACCCGTCGCACCCCTGCAACTCCGCCGGCTCCATTCGGAGCCGGCTTCATTGTTGCAGGGGCTTTCATGTTTGGTGTCTTTGTAATCCAAATTTAAAATCCTAACTTATGGTGAAGTGAGACTTGAAATTACAATTCTGAAAATGTCACTTTTAGAAAGTTGGCATTTTCTTGCCTTCGCCGTTTGGTGCCTGCAGCCTGTCTCTGGTCACATGACCCGGTGTAGTTGGCAGTTGGGCTCTGTGTATTCCTCTTAGACAGCAACACAAAATGGGAGCTTTAGTGTGACTGAATGGGCCATCACCGGCAGGATAGGAAGGAGGAGCCGGGCCCAGCCTCACTCACACCTGGATTGGCTGAGTCTTGTCTCCACATTAAGGGCTGCATACCCCTTTTAGTTAGCTTTGAGCCAGGCCAGGGGAGGCGGGCTATCTATACACTTCAAACGCATGTGTCTAGAAGGTTCCTCCCACTTCAAAGGCACAACTGTGCATAAAAGAAGGACCTAGGACCTCAGACACCATCACTTTAGTACACTTCTGAACCTGGAAGGACGACTATGCGGCCGAAAGGTCTGTCAAGCTGGTAGACTGCTGCTCTGAAGGAGCTGCTGCCTTTCTGTGCTGACCTGCTGCCTGCTGCCCTACTGCCTGGGGAAGACGTACTGGAGCTGCAACCCATCCTGAACCCAGTCCCCAGAGTGAACCAAAGGGCTAGTCTGCTGGCCTCCTGATCTGAGCCCCGGGGACATAACAGGACCCCAATAGCTCATGGATCTGTCTTCAGCAAGTTCCTGACCCCCAAGAGGTGCCTCTCAGGTCCTGGATCACTGGTGTGGCCCTAGGGCTCTTAACTCCAAGCTTTGGGGCTCCTTTCATCCGCAAACGGGACCATAAAGCACTCAGCGAAAATCAGCGCAAGCTGCCACCAGCCTGTCTTTTTCACCCAGTAGCACTGACCACTCTCAGGGGACGGCCAACGCAAAGCCTGCCCATCTGCGTCACTCGGCCTGCTCCTCATTGTAGGAGGCTAGCCTGGCTTATAGTGGGTACCAATAGTACTTACACCTTGTGCCAGGTCCAGTTATCCATTATTAGTAGAGTGTAGTAGTGTTCTAACAGATTAGGCTCATAGAGGTAGCTGGAGCAGAGCAGCCAAGGCTGAACTAGGAGACATGCAAAGCTCATGCAATACCACTTATATCATATAGGTACTATATCATAAGAAAGACAATACTCATAGGGCCAGATGTATGAAAAAAGCCTTTTGTGAATCGGAAATAGCGAGTTTTAAGAAATCGCTATTTCTGATTCGCAAAATGCAATGTATCACATTTGCGATTCGGTAATAGCGATTTCTTAAAAATCGCAAATGCTATTACCGAATCGCAAATTGCAATACCGGCCCCCATTCGCATCTATGGGCCTGTCGACCCATATTTGTGAATATTTAGCATGTCCCAAATTGCGAATTCCTAACTGGAATTCGCAATTTTGGGAAATACAAAGTCCAGGGTGCTGGGGGCCTAAGGCCCCCTCTGCTGCACCCTAAACCATTTTTCAACAACATGTAAGGTGCACACATGCCAAAAGGGCATGTGTGCTTTACATGTACATTTTAAAAATGCATTTTAAATGCATTTTTAAAATGTGCACATGGTTACCACCAAGTCAAACTTGGTGGTAATAGCGATTCCTTAATGCCCAATTCGCATTAAGGAATTGCTTCATACATGTGCTTTAGAAATCGCAAATAAGGATTCCTTATTTGCGATGTCTTATTTAGAGAGTCGCAATTTGCGACTCTCTAAACAGGGTCGCAATTTTAAGGAATCGTTATTTAAGCGATTCCTTAAAATTGCATTCAGAATGCCTTTGATACATTCTGAAAGGGCTTTTTGCATTCGCAAACGGGCATTCGCACTGTTTGCGAATGCAAAAAGCTTTGATACATCTGGCCCATAGTTACTAAAAATAAAGGTACTTTATTTTAGTGACAATGTGCCAAAAATATCTCAGAGGATATACTCCTTTAGGAGGTAGGTAACATACACAAAATATACACAACTAACCAAATCAGGTAAGTAAAACAGTCAGAAAGTAGTGCAAACACTGTAGAACTCAATAGGATGCAATAGGCCTAGGGGCAACACAAACCATATACTAAGAAAGTGGAATGCGAACCACGACTGGACACCTAGGCTAGTGTAGTGTGTAGAGGGTTGCTGGGAGTGTAAGGGAGACCCCACCCCAAGACCCTGGAAAGTAGGAGTAAAGTACTGCTATTTCCCTATAAACACACTAAGGTCGTGATAAAGGATTTTGCAAGGACCACAAACGACTGCAAAGCACTGAAGACGGATTCCTGGACCTGAAGACCTGCAAAGGAAGGGGACCAAGTCCAAGAGTCACATAGGTGTCCAGGGGGGCAGGAGCCCACTAAACCCCGGATGAAGGTGCAAAATGGCTGCCTCTGGTTGGAAGAAGCTGCAGGTTTTGCAACAACAGAAGGAGGTAGGAAGTTCTCCTTCATGCAGATGATATCCCATGGCATGTTGGATGATGCAGAGTTGTTTCCTTGGCAAAATACCACAAACAAGCCTTGCTAGCTGCAAGAGTCACGGTTGGAGAAAAAGGGGGCTGCCCAGGCCCAAGAAGGACCAGGATATCACCACTTGAGAGAGGAGACAGAGGGGGCCCTCAGCAACGTAGATATCCCTCAGACAGGAAGTAAGCACCCACAGAAGTCCTTGAACACAGGTTCAAGAAGTCTGAATATGGCAGTTGTCTCAACACTGCAAAGGGAGGTCCCACAATACCAGAGATCAACTCAGGGAGCTGAGCATCACAGGATGGAGTGCTGGGGTCCTAGGCTCAGCTGTGCATGCAGGATTTCTTGGAAATGTGCACAGAAGCCCTTGTAGCTGCAGATTACGAGGTGCACAGGATTACTGTCTGGGGAGGGGAGGCAAGGACTTACCTCCTCCAAATTTGGACAGTTGGACCACTGGATAGTCTGGGTCAATTGGGTCCACCACCTGTGTTCCAGGGGCCACGCTCGTTAGGATGAGAGGGGACCCAGAGTACCGGTGACGCTGAAGTTTGGTGGCTGCTGGAGCAGGGGGAAGATTCAGTCGACCCACTGGAGATTTCTTCAGGGCTTTCAGTGCAGGGTGAAGGCAGGCAGTCCCCAGAGCATGCACCACCAGGAAACAGTCGAGAAAGCCGGCAGGATTAGGCTATACAATGTCGCTGGTAGTCGTCTGGCTACTTTGTTGCAGTTTTGCAGGCGTCCTGGAGCAGTCAGTGGTCGATCCTTGGCAGAAGTCAAAGAGAGAAGTGCAGAGGAAACCTGATGAATTCTTGCAAGTCGTAATCTGAGGAAAGGCCCACTGGAGAGACCCTAAATAGCCCTCAGTGGAGGATTGGCCACCTAGCCAGGTATGCACCTATCAGGAGGGGTCTCTGACGTCACCTGCTGGCACTGGCCACTCAGAGGCCTCCAGAGTGACCCCACACCTCTGGAAACAAGACGGCAGAGGTCTGAGACACACTGGAGGAGCTCTGGGAACCCCCCCTGGGGTGGTTATAGACAGGGGAGTGGTCACTCCCCTTTCCTTTGTCCAGTTTTTCGCCAGAGCAGGGACTGGGGATCCCTAAACCAGTGTAGACTGGCTTATGCAAGGAGGGCACCATCTGTGCCCTTCAAAGCATTTCCAGAGGCTGGGAGAGGCTACCCCTCCCCAGCCTTTAACACCTATTTCCAAAGAGAGAGGGTGTAACACCCTGCTCTCAGAGGAAATGCTTTGTTCTGCCTTCCTGGGACTGGGCTGCTCAGACCCCAGGAGGGCAGAACCCTGTCTGTGGGGGTGGCAGCAGCAGTAGCTGCAGAGAAAACCCCAGAGAGCTGGTTTGGCAGTACTGGGGATCCATAGTGGAGCCCCCCAGGATGCATGGAATTGCCTCCCCAATACCAGATTTGGAATGGGGGACAATTCCATGATCTTAGACATGTTACATGTCCATATTCGAGTTACCATTGTGAAGCTACATATAGATATTGACCTATATGTAGTGCACGTGTGTAATGGTGTCCCCGCATTCACAAAGTCCAGGAAAAAGGCCCTGAACTATGTGGGGGCACCTTTACTTGTGTAAGGGTGCCCTCACACTTAGTAACTTTGCACCTAACCTTCAGCAAGTGAAGGTTAGACATATAGGTGACTTATAAGTGACTTAAGTGCAGTGGAAATGGCTGTGAAATAACGTGTGCGTTATTTCACTCAGGCTGCAATGGCAGTCCTGTATAAAGTTTTGTCTGAGCTCCCTATGGTTGGCAAAAGAAATGCTGCAGCCCATATGGATCTCCTGGAATCCCAATACCCTGGGTACCTAGGTACCATATACTAGGGAATTATAAGGGTGTTCCAGTATGCCAATTGAAATTGGTAAATGTAGTCACTAGCCTATAGTGACAAATTTTATAGGCAAAGAGAGCGTGAGCACTGAGGTTCTGATTAGCAGAGCCTCAGTAATACAGTTAGTAACTGCACAGGTACACACATTCAGGCCACAAACTATGAGCACTGGGGTCCTGGCTAGCAGGATCACAGTGAGACAGTCAAAAACATACTGACATACATGTAAAATTGGGGGTAACATGCCAAGAAAGATGGTACTTTCCTACACTCGTTCGACACCAATCACTGTCCACAGCCCTCTCCTTTCTCCTCACAACCCCTTCCAAAGCGAACCGGACTCCTGACACAAAACTTAAGATGGTAAAACTTCAGCTGGACTAATCTGGGACTGTATCTGACTCGTGCTCCACAGTGGGCAGCCTGATCGTTTGCCTTTTACCCTGACCAGCTAGAATAGATAGCCATTGTTGGCACTTTACGCTTTTTGGTGCTAAATTGCAGTTTTCTCATTAAATATTATTAACATCAGTTCTACTGTTTGGATTTTTGTTGTTTTGGTCTTGTTTTATTTATTAAATTAAGTTCATTTTACTAACCTGGTGTGGGATCTTTTTGTATGGTGTTTTTACTGTTTTACAGTTTCAAGTGCTACACAAATACTTTACACATTGCCTCTAAGTTAAGCCTGACTGCTCTCTGTCAAGCTGCCAGGGGGTTGGACACAGGTTAATTTGGGGTTGGCTTGTTCCTTATCCTGTCTAGGACTGTGGTTGCTGCTTGACCAGGGCTCACACCCCAGTCAAGCAGTAACCCAATTTCTAACAGTCTCCCATATCATTTTACTAGGGTTCAAGCCAGTTTTTTAACATGATTATAATGTTAACCAAATGAAAATGAATCCCTTCAGAGATCAGCCACTGTCTGGATGTTTTGGCATGATTAGGCATAAAACAGCATGTTAGAAATTTGTGACATGCTGCGACATGTGTCACACCACAGAGTGACAAATGTCACATGCAAAGAATCTCCTCATACTTGGATGACCGTGTAGAAGAAGCCAATAATGTGTGACACACAGTGTGAATTAGAAGCAGTGGTTGAAGTGAGCAGGATCTATTGGGAAAGATGATCCAATCTATATTCATTTTAAAAAAACTGTCCCCCTACTTTTTTTTAAAGTGCTGCTGAATGATTAATGATGACCAATTGGGCGCCTCTGGTTTCAAGGAAAGGGAAACAGTCTCTTCTATTGGGAATCTAAAGGAGAAACAGAAAGATTAAACACAAAGAAGCTTCTCTACAGTGTGCCTGCTACCCAAAAGAAATATAAATGTGTGCAATTGCTTATTTTGCAGATCCAATGCCCGCCTGGAAGCCAGCATATAGATTTATTTGATTGAGTCATTTGAGACTTTATGGTGACAACGTTTCTCAATTTTGGGAGGTAATGTAAGGGTGTTACCAGCCGAATCTTGGAGTGTGCTCTTCTAATGGAAACTTATACTTTATAACACTTGTTTTACATTAAGCAGTTGTTTTGGCTTGAACATCAAGGGCCTGATTCCGAGTTCGGCAGACGGTTTAGGCCATCCACCGAACTTCTGATCGGGAGGTTGCTGCCATAGTGGCTACCTTATCCGCCGGGCCCATTAAGAGTTTCCCGCTAGGTGGGAGGGCGGAAACCTGAGTTACTGCATGCTGACTTAGCGGGAAACACCCTACAGCATTGTCTCCAGCTTGAAATTGAGCCGGCGGCGATGCTGTAGGATGCAGGGTGCCCCAGCACCCTCACAATGTTCACTGTCTGCAAAGCAATCAGTGAACATTCCGAGGGTGCTAGCCAGGGGGACCTTTGGGGCCCCTGCACCCATTCTCCGCCAGCCTTTTTATGGCCGTGTTACCGCCATGAAAGAGCTGGTGGAGACTGAGGTCGTAATCCCCAGGGCAGCGCTGCCTTGGTGGTTTAGGACCGCCGCAAGCGCCAGACCGCGGGATCTCTGATCCTGGAGGTGCTGGTGGTCTGACCATGGCACGACCGCCATGGTCATAATGCGGTGCTCGGACTGCTGCGAGCCAAGTTACCGCCAGACACGTAATGACCACCTAAATCTCCAGCAGCCTATTTCTTACAGTTTGCAATACAGTTTTTAAATAATGAATTGCCTTTTAGTTACTGTGTGAGACCTCTGCCACTATAAATACATGTCACCATTCCCCAATGTGCCAACCAAGATTCAGTTTTGCAACTGGTCACACACACACCAACACCTGCGTTTATTTAATCACCAAAGTGAGCTTTCATAGCGTAAAATAGTGCATTTACTACAGATTACTTTACCCTGCTTTAATTTTTTATTTAAGGTGGGTGCATGTATTTTACCTGCATTTACATGGAGATCAATTGCTGACAAAATAGTGGTGGAATATTTAGAGGGAGGCGAACCACTGAAAGCTTGAGCCAGGCTCATGCAAGGTGTCTGGCGCCACTGGAAGCCCTGTTGGACTACTTCTGCATGCCACCAACAATCTACCCTCATGAGCCAACAAATAAAAACAAAGCATAAACCTTTGATATAGAGAGAAAGACATACCTAACTAGTGGCTGAATTGCATAATTTGGAACCAGAAAACCTGGGGTCAATCCTGGCTTCCCTGCTTAACCAAATTGTGCGCTCCTAGGCAAATATTTTATTTTATGGAGCTTCCCTTTTCTTCATGATCACATTTCAGAGCACCCTCAAATACATGTGTTAAGACCATGAGCTGTATACAAAGCTCTTATGTTTGACCGGACTTCAATCTTATGCTTTGCTCTCTGGTTTACGGGGAGTGGTGTTAGTCCCCTGTGGGATTTTTTTGCTCCACAACTGGACGTGGTCAGCATGTATATTCAATATCACATAACATTTCAGAAGTAAATATAACGGATATTAGGTAGACAATAAGGACTGTCAAATTTTAAAAATGAATGTCTTGAAGTGTTATTAAAAAGTATAAGGCATTACAGAAAGCAAAATCAATGGAAATGACAAAGAGTCAGTCAGTTCATCATTCGTCATATAAAGCATAAAGCTCACAATAAAATACACGTCATGAGATAGAGAGACAAGAGAATAAAGGAACTCAGTAAATAGGTCATAAATCAGTGATCGGTGCAATTGTGTGTGGCCTGCTAAAGATCAGGGGAAAGTGAATTCCGCACCCTCTGAGTGAAACCTCTATTATACGGTAAACTAAGATTGGTATTACTGTGCAAAGCCCCAAAGATTCCATCAAATTATATTACAGAAAGAAGAATACAGGTTAAAATCACAGTTGCCAGCACCCTCGCTCTGCCTTTTGCAATACAGTTACCACCCCTGTGCTCCTGTGACACATTTTGGTTTGTACAAACTGTATTACAAATCATGGTCAAATTCTCATGAGAAATTACATTGTAGTTCCAAAAGGTTGAGGGCTCGAGAAAGTATTCACTTTGCTAACACATCATGAGAATGAAGCTTGAGAATAAAGCATCATGTTGCATGTGAGAGAATGAAATAATGTTTCAAAACATGGTTTCTATTGTGTGCAGAGTGCATGGCGTGGAAAATAGGAAAATTACTGTGTGTAGGAATAAGATGGTGACATGCAGCAACAACCATTTTACAGTTGATACCTTGATTATTAATGTTAAAACATACTCAGTTTTCAATAAAATATCTTATTTTTCACTTATGGTAATCACTCTGTGTTAATACAATTAGGTACTTTCATTAGAACCACTATAACAAACTAATAAACAATACTATTGCTCCATCTATTATACAAATCTAGGCCGCATATAGGGCACAGATGACAACTGACATCGCTTTGTTCTCTAATGGCATTGAGATCACTGCAGGGAGGGTGATGGCGAGGGAAGGAATCACTTTTAATGAATACTTTTTAATACAGTGGTCTAATCTGTTGCATGATTTACATGGCAGCTATTTTCAAGTCTCGGACCGTGCACAGTTTTGGAGCTAAGCCATACCCTTGGCTCAGAGCTGGCTTTACTCTCCCTGTTAATTTGTTGGTTTGCCCATCCCTAAGATTATTTTCCTGTTTTCGGCTCTGTCTCTGCCTCTCGCCCCCCCACACTCACTAACCCTTCTCCCGTTGCCCAGAAGGATTATAGTTCCCATTTTTTTTTGTGCACTCCAGCCGCTGGTTAGCAGGTTTAGATCAAGATATAGTCCGTGGACAGATAAGCATGCAAAGCTAAAGTGCAGGAGGCAAGAGCCCGCCTTCGACCACATGGATCGCACCACATTCCTAATTCTGAAGCACTTGGGTAGATCTGCATTTTCATTAGAACCGCTATAACAACCCACCCTAATGATTTTTAAAATCATTAAAGCTTCAGGTCACCATTTAAATCCCCTTTCATTACAGTTCTGTCTGTTTTTCGCTTCTTGAGCATAGCTTCTTCTAATTCTTCATGTCTTCAAAGAGGTTATTTCGGATCTCAAAATCATGCCTTTTTGTTTTTCTTCCACTTGTTGCTGATATCCTCTCAGTACTCCCACAGTTCACCCATCCTTTCTTCATAAGACATCTGTCATCCAATGTGCAAATTAAAATGATTACTATAAGGGTTAAAGACAGTTTAGTATACCCTGGCATAGGGTTACTAAACAATTCAAAAACATATGTAAATCCCTTTCCAATTTTGCTAACTTAGAAGCACCTGTTTCCAAGGCACCTGTTTCTTCAAGAACCTTTAACTTATGCTGGATGTTAGTATTGTTAATAAAATACCTGTTAATCTGATTACTTTTACCAGGCACATACGTGCACAGACTCTGCTTTCATTTGCTAATATTGTATCTAAACAAGCCTGTTTTGCATAACCATAGCCCTGCCAGCCATCAGTCTCTTATTAATGCTTGTTACAGAACCTGCTGTGTTAGCAGCCAATATGTCGACCGTGTAGACAATTTCCTAATCTTCACATTATTAAAAGCTACCCCAACAATAGGAATCAAGGAACCAAATATATTCTCCATCACTTGCCCAGCACTTTCTCTCTTTCCTTCTCTCTCTCTCTTCACAATTTTGTTATTCTTTTTATTCATATCATCCACATGATAGACATGAATAAACAAAACCTAAGTAGAAATTATCCACCCAATTACGGGGAGCTTAAAATAGGTAGTTCACTAATGGGCTCTTGCTCAGTCAGAATCATGTTGTTTGCCACATAAGTTTCTTCACACTCAATCCATCCTACTACTTCTCAAGGTTCATTTGGTCTCTTTTCCTGAAACATACACATTTTCTGCTTCTTTGCCTTATCAAAGCTAGTCTTGAATGCACCGACAAATTTCCATCTTCCTCTTCTTTCTTTTCTAACATAACATTTCTCTCCTCCTCAATCGTTTCACTAAATCTTACCTTCCACTCATTGAGTTCTTTTGCAGATTCCTTCCCACCTTTGCTTAAAACACATGTAAATGTATTAACATCATGGTTAGATTGGTTAATTTCTATAACGTGTGCGGCGTATCTAGATACAGACCCCAAAAACGTGCTTCCATAGTAAGTATACAAAGACCTAACTAAAGGAACAGTTTCAAGAGGAACATCAAAATTCAATAGGTACAGTTCAAGAAAATCCTTATGATAAATGCAGATTTATAAATACAGAACATAATAGGGCATAGGTTTAGCTGGATATGGTAGGAAGAAGGTAACAAAGATGCAAATATAGCAGTCTTGTTCATTCATAAGTTTTGAATATTCATCTAATAACATTTAACCCCTTCGCTGCCAGGCCTTTTCCCCCTCCTGTGCAGAGCCTTTTTTTGGCTGTTTGGGGCAGTTCGCGCTTAGGCCCTCATAACTTTTTGTTCACATAAGCTACCCATGCCAAACTTGCGTCCTTTTTTTCCAACATCCTAGGGATTCTAGAGATACCCAGACTTTGTGGGTTCCCCTGAAGGAGACCAAGAAATTAGCCAAAATACAGTGAAAATTTTGTTTGTTTTTTAAAAATGGGGAAAAAGGGCTGCAGAAGGCAGCTTGTGGTTTTTTCCCTGAAAATGGCACCAACTAAGGGTTTGCAGTGGCAAGATCACCATCTTCCCAACTTTCAGGAACAGGCAGACTTGAATTGGAAAACCCAATTTTTCAATACAATTCTGACATTTTACTGGGACATACCACATTTTTACTATTTTTTGTGCTTTCAGCCTCCTTCCAGTTAGTGACCAAAATGGGTGAGAAACCCAAAATGGGTGAGAAAGCTAAACATTTCTGAAAAGTAGACAAAGTTTTGAATTCAGCAAGGGGTCATTTGTGTAGATCCTACAAGTGTTTCCTACAGAAAATAACAGCTGAAATAAAAAAATATTGAAATTGAGGTGAGAAAGACAGCCATTCTTCTCCACGTTTTACTCTGTAACTTTTTCCTGCGATGTCAGATTTTTTAAAGCAATGTACCGTCCCGTCAGCTGGACTCTTCTGGTTGCGGGGATATATAGGGCTTGCAGGTTCATCAAGAACTCTAGGTACCCAGAGCCAATAAATGAGCTGCACCTTGCAATGGGTTTTTATTCTATACCGGGTACACAGCAATTAATTTGCTGAAATATAAAAAGTGAAAAATAGGTATCAAGAAAACCTTTGTATTTCCAAAATGGCCACTAGATAAGGTGTTGAGAAGCAGTGGTTATTTGCACATCTCTGAATTCCGGGGTGCCCATACTAGCATGTGAATTACAGGGCATTTATCAAATAGACATCTTTTTACACACTGCCTTACATTCGGAAGGACAAAATTAAGAGAAAGACAAGGGGCAATAACACTTGTTTTGATATTCTGTGTTCCCCCAAGTCTCCCGATAAAAATGGTACCTCACTTGTGTGGGTAGGCCTAGCGCCCACGAAAGGAAATGGCTCAAAACACAATGTGGACACATCACATTTTTTCACAGAAAACAGAGGTGTTTTTTGCAAAGTGCCTACCTGTGGATTTTGGCCTCTAGCTCAGTCGGCACCTGGGGAAACCTAGCAAACCAGCGCATTTTTTTAAAACTAGACACCTAGGGAAATCCAAGATGTGGTGACTTGTGGGGATCTGACCAGGTTCTGTTACCCAGAATCCTTTGCAAACCTCAAAATTTGACCCAAAAAACACTTTTTCCTCTCATTTCGGTGGCAGAAAGTTCTGGAATCTGAGAGGAGCCACAAATTTCCTTTCACCCAGCGTTCCCCCAAGTCTCCCGATAAAAATGGTACCTCACTTGTGTGGGTAGGCCTAGCGCCCACGAAAGGAAATGGCCCAAAACACAACATGGACACATCACATTTTTTCACAGAAAACAGAGGTGTTTTTTGCAAAGTGCCTACCTGTAGATTTTGGCATCTAGCTCAGTCGGCACCTGGGGAAACCTAGCAAACCAGCACATTTTTGAAAACTAGACACCTAGGGGAATCTAAGATGTGGTGGCTTGTGGGGATCTGACCAGGTTCTGTTACCCAGAATCCTTTGCAAACCTCAAAATTTGACCCAAGAACCACTTTTTCCTCTCATTTCGGTGACAGAAAGTTCTGGAATCTGAGAGGAGCCACAAATTTCCTTCCACCCAGCGTTCCCCCAAGTCTCCCAATAAAAATGGTACCTCACTTGTGTGGGTAGGCCTAGCGCCCACGAAAGGAAATGGCCCAAAACACAACGTGGACACATCACATTTTTTCACAGAAAACAGAGGTGTTTTTAACAAAGTGCCTACCTGTGGATTTTGGCCTCTAGCTCAGCCGGCACCTGGGGAAACCTAGCAAACCAGCGCATTTTTGAAAACTAGACACCTATGGCAATTTAAGATGGGGTGACTTGTGGGGATCTGACCAGGTTCTGTTACCCAGAATCCTTTGCAAACCTCAAAATTTGACCAAAAAAACACTTTTTCCTCTCATTTCGGTGACAGAATGTTCTGGAATCTGAGAGGAGTCACAAATTTCCTTCCACCCAGCGTTCCCCCAAGTCTCCCGATAAAAATGGTACCTCACTTGTGTGGGTAGGCCTAGCGCCCACGAAAGGAAATGGCCCAAAACACAACGTGGACACATCACATTTTTTCACAGAAAACAGAGGTGTTTTTAACAAAGTGCCTACCTGTGGATTTTGGCCTCTAGCTCAGCCGGCACCTGGGGAAACCTAGTAAACCAGCACATTTTTGAAAACTAGACACCTATGGCAATTTAAGATGGGGTGACTTGTGGGGATCTGACCAGGTTCTGTTACCCAGAATCCTTTGCAAACCTCAAAATTTGACCAAAAAAACACTTTTTCCTCTCATTTCGGTGACAGAATGTTCTGGAATCTGAGAGGAGTCACAAATTTCCTTCCACCCAGCGTTCCCCCAAGTCTCCCGATAAAAATGGTACCTCACTTGTGTGGGTAGGCCTAGCGCCCACGAAAGGAAATGGCCCAAAACACAACGTGGACACATCACATTTTTTCACAGAAAACAGAGGTGTTTTTTGCAAAGTGCCTACCTGTGGATTTTGGCCTCTAGCTCAGCCGGCACCTGGGGAAACCTAGCAAACCAGCACATTTTTGAAAACTAAACACCTAGGGGAATCAAAGATGGGGTGACTTGTGGGGCTCTGACAAGGTTCTGTTACCCAGAATCCTTTGCAAACCTCACAATGTGACCAAAAGAACACTTTTTCCTCTCAATTCGGTGACAGAAAGTTCTGGAATCTGAAAGGAGCCACAAATTTCCTTCCACCCAGCGTTCCCCCAAGTCTCCCGATAAAAATGGTACCTCACTTGTGTAGGTAGACCTAGCGCCCATGAAAGGAAATGGCCCAAAACACAACGTGGACACATCACATTTTATCACAGAAAACAGTGCCTACCTGTGGAGTTTGGCCTCTAGCACAGCCGGCACCTGGGGAAACCTAACAAACTAGCGCATTTTTGAATACTAGACACCTAGGGGAATCCAAGATGGGGTGACTTGTGGGGCTCTGACCAGGTTCTGTTACCCAGAATCCTTTGCAAACCTCACAATTTGGCCAAAAAAAACACTTTTTCCTCTCATTTCGGTGACAGAAAGTTCTGGAATCTGAGAGGAGCCACAAATTTCGTTCTACCCAGCGTTCCCACAAGTCTCCCGATAAAAATGGTACCTCACTTGTGTGGGTAGGCCTAGCGCCCACGAAAGGAAATGGCCCAAAACACAACGTGGACACATCACATTTTTTCACAGAAAACAGAGGTGTTTTTTGCAAAGTGCCTACCTGTGGATTTTGGTCTGTAGCTCAGCCGGCCCCAGGGGGGGCAGAAATGGGCTAAAATAAATTTGCCTCCCCAACCCCCCCGGGAGCGACCCTTGCCTACGGGGTCGCCCCTGCGTGACATTAGCGCAAAAAAAAATCCCCGGTGCCTAGTTGTTTCTGCCCCCCTTGGGGTCAGATTGACCTAAAATCGGCCGATTTGTTCCCAAGGGGGGAAGAAATGGTCTAAATACAATTTGCCCCCCAGGGGAGCGACCCTGGCCTAATGGGTCGCTCCCCATCTCTAAAAAATAAATAAAAAAAAATAAAAAACACAAAAAAGAAATTAGCCCTGGCGCCTAGAGGTTTCTGTCCCCCCTGGCGGCAGATCTGCCTAATAACAATAGGCCGATCTGCCCCCGGGGGCAGAAAAGGCCTAAAATAAATTTGCCCAGTGCACTGTGCCTCAGGACGTAACCATTACGTCCTGGGCACAGAAGGGGATAATAAATGTTGGAAATGGGATTCCTGGTTGGCTATGGTAAGCACCTAAGCCAGGCAGGAACTGCCACTCTATCAGGGCGAGTAAGTTACACACCAAAGGTAACCTGTGCTCACCCCCAGTAGCTTGTCACAGAGCAGTCAGGTTTATCCCCAGAGGTAATGTGTAAAGCGTTTGCACGGCACACCCACACCAGTGACACAATGAATACATCACAAAAGAGACTCCGCACAAGGTTTTATAAAAACAGGTTCCTGTATTATTTAAACATCTTAGTCCAAGAATCAACATAAATCACAAGGCGTGTGCATATGAATCAATTAGCAGCAGATGA
Source organism: Pleurodeles waltl (assembly GCF_031143425.1). Lineage (NCBI taxonomy): Eukaryota > Metazoa > Chordata > Amphibia > Caudata > Salamandridae > Pleurodeles > Pleurodeles waltl. The sequence goes on along the minus strand of NC_090443.1, from coordinate 547,681,223 downwards.
TACTTGCCACCCTGAGTAAAATCATCCTCAGTGACACACAACCCCTTGTCTGTGGGTGTTTACAGCAGGAAGTGTATACAACTAGAATGTACCACTTTGAAGCATAATAACATAATCACAAATCCGCAGTACTGTGGACATCATACAGTTTGCTGACATAGTACTTGCTGTCCTAGCAGTACCAGTATCAGAACAATATGCCTTATGATAGCAGACCATGAGAGGCAATAGTACACACAGGATTCATCCCCACTCAGTAACACCAGCATGGATCATGATATCCTCCTTCTTAGTACATAGGGTGCAGCCCACCTGAACTCATATTAGGCATACTATGTTCATTCCTCTGTACTGCCACAACATACGCATTGGCAGAGGCGTGAAAGCCCTTGCACTTGTATCAGGATTAAAGTAGTAATTCCACTCTCAGGGCATGGCAGAAAGTGTTCCCAGATGACCAAGAATACGGTACTCCAGTGCAGGGAGCTCAACTGAGACCCTTGATGTAAATCAGCCCCTGGTTGTGTGAGGCGTGGGGGCCTGAGAGATCAGGGGACACACAACTTCCAGGGGAGGGCCAAAAATGAAGTATTTAGAGGGAGCCACTGCACTTTAGCCCTGAGTGCACAGCTCTATTGAACAGGAGACCCCTCCGGCTATGATTCCAAAGTACAACTCCCGGGTATGGAGGAAGGCACACACATGGCAGAGCATAGCAAGACCTCCTGAGTCTCCCACATCCTGATCACGGCAGAGCAAGAGTCAAAGCCACTGCCCACGCTCTTTCTGCCATGCGGTGCGGTTGTCATGTGGGCCGGACATCTCTGGTGTTGGGACTGATGCTGCAGTGGTCTTTCTTCCTTCTCTCAGTGGCATCAGCGGGGTCGGGAGCTTGGGGCTGCTCAGTGATGTGGTTTGAACACAGGGGTTGTAGGAGGCTGGCCTGGCTTGTAGTGGGTACCAAGGGGTACCTACACTCTGTGCAGGTCCAGTTATCCCTTGTTAGTGTAGAAGAGGTGTTTCTAGCAGCTTAGGCTTATAGATGGTAGCTATAGCAGAGCAGCTTATGCTGAACTAGGAGACATGCAAAGCTCCTACTATACCACTGGTGTCATATGAACAATATCATAAGAGAACACAATACACAGATATACTAAAAATAAAGGTACTTTATTTTTATGACAATATGCCAAGAGTATCTCAGTGAGTACCCTCAGTATGAGGATGCCAAATATACACAAGATATATGTACACAATACCAAAAATATGCAGCAATAGCACAAGGAAGTAATGCAAGCAGTGTAAAGTTACAATGTATTGCAATAGGAGCACATAGGTATAGGGGCAACACAAACCATATACTCCAAAAGTGGAATGCGAATAACGTATGGACCCCAAACCTATGTGAGCTTGTAGAGGGTCACTGGGACTGTAAGAAAACAGTGAGGATTAGAAAAATAGCCCACCCCACGACCCTGAAAAGTAGGTGTAAAGTGCACCTATATTCCCCAGAGAGCACAGAAGTCGTGATAGGGTAATTCTGCAAGGAAGACCAACACCAGTAATGCAACCAAAGTGGATTTCTGGATGAGAGTACCTGTGGAACAAGGGGACCAAGTCCAAAAGTCGCGACAAAGTCGAGAGTGGGCAGATGCCCACGAAATGCCAGCTGAGGGTGCAAAGGAGCTGCCACTGGATGGTAGAAGCTGTGGATTCTGCAAGAACAAAGAGGGCTAGAACCTTCCTCTTTGGAGGATGGATGTCCCACATCGTGTAGAAGCTTGCAGAGGTGTTCCCACGCAGAGAGACCGCAAACAAGCCTTGCTAGCTGCAAGGGTCGCGGTTAGGGTTTTTGGATGCTGCTGTGGCCCAGGAGGGACCAGGATGTCGCCACTTGGATGAGGAGACAGAGGGGGCGCCCAGCAAGTCAGGGAGTCTTCACAGAAGCAGGCAGCAGCCACAGAAGTACCGGAACAGGCACTTGGAAGAGGAGTGAACCGGAGCTCACCCGAAGACACCAAAGGGAGTCCCACGACGCCGGAGGACAACTCAGGAGGTTGTGCACTGCAGGTTAGAGTGTCGGGGACCCAGGCTTGGCTGTGCATGAAGGAAATCCTGGAAGAGTGCACAGGAGCCGGAGCAGCTGCAAATCACGGGGTACCCAGCAATGCAGTCTAGCGTGGGGAGGCAAGGACTTACCTCCACCAAACTTGGACTGAAGAGTCACTGGACTGTGGGAGTCACTTGGACAGAGTTGCTGAGTTCCAGGGACCACGCTCGTTGTGCTGAGAGGGGACCCAGAGGACCGGTGATGCAGTCTTTTGTTGCCTGCAGTTGCAGGGGGAGGATTCCGTCGTCCCATGGGAGATTTCTTCAGAGCTCCTAGTGCAGAGAGGAGGCAGGCTACCCCCAGAGCATGCACCACCAGGAAACAGTCGAGAATGCGGCAGGATCAGCGATACAAGGTTGCAGTAGTCGTCTTTGCTACTTTGTTGCAGTTTTGCAGGCGTCCTGAGCAGTCAGCGGTCGATCCTTTGGCAGAAGGTGAAGAGAGAGATGCAGAGGAACTCTGATGAGCTCTTGCATTCGTTATCTAAAGAATTCCCCAAAGCAGAGACCCTAAATAGCCAGAAAAGGAGGTTTGGCTACCTAGGAAGGAGGATAGGCTAGCAACACAGGTAAAAGCCTATCAGGAGGAGTCTCTGACGTCACCTGCTGGCACTGGCCACTCAGAGCAGTCCAGTGTGCCAGCAGCACCTCTGTTTCCAAGATGGCAGAGGTCTGGAGCACACTGGAGGAGCTCTGGGCACCTCCCCTGGGAGGTGCAGCTCAGGGGAGTGGTCACTCCCCTTTCCTTTGTCCAGTTTCGTGCCAGAGCAGGGCTGGGGGATCCCTGAACCGGTGTAGACTGGCTCATGCAGAGATGGGCACCATCTGTGCCCATTAAAGCATTTTCTGAGGCTGGGGGAGGCTACTCCTCCCCAGCCCTGACACCTTTTTCCAAAGGGAGAGGGTGTAACACCCTCTCTCTGAGGAAGTCCTTTGTTCTGCCTTCCTGGGCCAAGCCTGGCTGGACCCCAGGAGGGCAGAAACCTGTCTGAGGGGTTGGCAGCAGCAGCAGCTGCAGTGAAATCCTGGGAAAGGCAGTTTGGCAGTACCCGGGTCTGTGCTAGAGACTCAGGGGATCATGGAATTGTCTCCCCAATACCAGGATGGCATTGAGGTGACAATTCCATGATCTTAGACATGTTACATGGCCATGTTCGGAGTTACCATTGTGACGCTGTACATAGGTAGTGACCTATGTACAGTGCACGCGTGTAATGGTGTCCCCGCACTCACAAAGTCCGGGGAATTTGCCCTGAACGATGTGGGGTCACCTTGGCTAGTGCCAGGGTGCCCACACACTAAGTAACTTAGCACCCAACCTTCACCAGGTGAAGGTTAGACATGTATGTGACTTATAAGTTACTTAAGTGCAGTGGTAAATGGCTGTGAAATAATGTGGGCATTATTTCACTCAGGCTGCAGTAGCAGGCCTGTGTAAGAATTGTCAGAGCTCCCTATGGGTGGCAAAAGAAATGCTGCAGCCCATAGGGATCTCCTGGAACCCCAATACCCTGGGTACCTTAGTACCATATACTAGGGAATTATAAGGGTGTTCCAGTATGCCAATGTAAATTGGTGAAATTGGTCACTAGCCTGTTAGTGACAGTTTAGAAAGGAGAGAGAGCATAACCACTGAGGTTCTGGTTAGCAGAGCCTCAGTGAGACAGTTAGTCATCACACAGGGAACACATACAAGGCACACTTATGAGCACTGGGGCCCTGGCTGGCAGGGTCCCAGTGACACATACACTAAAACAACATATATACAGTGAAATATGGGGGTAACATGCCAGGCAAGATGGTACTTTCCTACAGGGGTTCACTTGGCACCTCGTTGCAGATGCGTCTTTCAGATCAGCAGGCCCTCCTCTCAAAGTTCCTTGAGCCAGGAGGTGCAGCGGCAGCAGTCTCCTGCGGTGATCTCCTCCCTCCCAGCACGCACTCTGTCTCCAGTTACTTGGGGCACAGGGCCGAGGGAACAGTTTTAATAGCTACCGGGACGGCGCTGACCTCCCTCCTCAGTTTCACAAGATGTACTGAGTACCAGAGAGTTCTGGCCACGTACCAGAGAGGAACGAAGTGGTGGGTCCCCACATCGCTCACCAGGCGATAATGCCACCAGGTGGATGGGATCAGAAAGCACTCCCCGGGCGCTATCCTCAAAAACACAGGGCAACGATCCCAGGCAACCACCACACTCTAGGAACACGGGGAGTGAAGAAAGGCGCTCTCACCATGCGCTTGTTGTGGGAAAAGGCCAAGGAGGGGGAAAAAGAGTGCTCTCTCTGCACTAGGCTCCTTTGGAGGCACAAAAGGGGGAACTTCAGGGGCAGTCAGGCTAGCACAACAGGCAAGTGATGGTGCCCAGGGGAACCAAAATTAGGGAGTAGCTGGCAGCAGGGCAACAAGCAGAATAGCAATCCAGATGAGTCCTTTGGCCACCCAGCAGACACCAGGCAGCAGGGCAACAAAGAGAATAGAGGTCCAGATGAGTCATTTGAGCAGTCCGGCAATCCTTCTGGGGGGTAACTTGAAAGGAGTCCTTTAAAGTCAAGCACAACATCCTTTCAATCCAGCCCTGTCTCCAGACATCAGTAGGGGGTTATCAGTCCATTGTGTGAGGGCAGGACAGAGCCTCTTCACAGGTAAGGTGTGAACAACCCTCCCTCTCCCAAGCCCAGGAAAACTACCAGTATGCAAGTGCCTTTTCTGTCACACCCAGCCTCTCCTGTGTGATGGGTGTCTGGAAAGTATGCACCAAGTGGAGCTGTCACTCTGCCCAAGATGTGGATTGGAGTCAGGCTGCAAAAGCACTAGAGTTATAAGCACAAAGAAATGACCACTTTCTAGGAGTGGCATTTCTAAAATAGTAATAAAAAATCCACCAACCTCATTAAGAAGGATTTCTCACTACCATTCCAAACATACTAAACATGCCCACGCTATTCCTCATAGATCAGAAGATACTACTTAGACATATGTCAGGGCATTTCCAATGAGAGGAGCAGCACTCACAGTAGTGAGAAACTAAATAGGCTGTTTTTCACTACTAAGACATGTAGTACATAAAGACATTCCCTACCTTTTACATACACAGCACCCTGCCCATAGGGCTATCTAGGGCCTACCTGAGGGGTGACTTAGGTGTAGCAAAAAGGGTGTTTAGATCTTGGCAAGGAGTTTAACTGGCCAAGTCATTGTGGCAGTAACCTGGGCATGCAGGCCTTGCAGTGGCTTGCCTGAGACATGTTTGAAAGGCTATTTCTGTGGGTGGTGCAATCTGTACTGCAGGCCCACTAGTAACATTTAATTTACAGGCCCTGGGAATATAACGTTACAAGGGACTTACATGTAAATGAAATAAGCCAAACAGGTGTAAACCAATTATACTAAGTTGCAGTGGAAACAGCACAGGCACTTTAGCATGATTAGCAGTGGTAAAGTGCCCAAAGTCCTAAAGCCATGAAAATGAGGTTCATAAAAATAAGGTAAGTAAGTAAAAAAAGGTAAAACGTTTGAGGATAACCCCGCAGAAAGGGCCATTTCCAACAATAAAATTTTTCACCACAGTTACCTACAGTTATCTCTATGAAGTAATGTAATATCTAATTTCATTCTATCATTCTTTGGTTGAGGCATGCCCACTAGTAAATCAGCTATGAATATCAATATCATAATCACAAATACTCACTATAAAGTTTTGCAACAAATTTCTTTGCTGTTTGATATGTTTCTTCTACAAAAATATTAAGAAAAATACAAAATGCAGCCACTAAAATTTCTGGTACAAAATTAATCATCAAGAAAATGTCCAAGTCCAAAAATCAGTTTTAGTTCATATACTTAATGTTAGTCAGGAAAATAATCTACTTTCTTTGCCTGGATATGTTAAAAGGAAAATCCCTAGGGCTTTAAGTGAATGCCTAAAGAAAACTAATATCTTGGGCTGGATATCTAAGGTACAAAACAAACAGACCACAAATTCAAAATCTCAGTTCAAGGTCTAATCAGGAATTATTTAAGAATGTTTATCTCAGCTTTAATCAGTTAATGTTAATGGAGGCTCTTCAAAAATGCATTTGTAATTTGTCCACCAGCATGGACAAAATTTATTTTGCAATTTGCCAGATCAATGACGACTTCTGCATCACATGGCTTAATTTGTTGGAAATCAACTGGATGTGACCATTCATGACCTGCAAACTTTCTGTTAGGGAATTTCAATCACTTTGCTCTTTTGATTTTCGGTTGTGTATCATCACCGTCACCTTGTGCTTCTTGCTGTTTTTCTCCTTCAATTTCCTCAACTCTGCACTTCTTGCAGCATTCTTCTACACTATTTGGCCATTTTGTTTCACAATACACTTCTTCAATTGAGGTGCTTACAGTTGGCTCTGATTCATTGTGCACCCCTGTTGCATTTCTGCATTTCACCACTGCCGGTGTCCTCACCTCATTTGTCATAGGCTGAGGACTGTTTTCACCTTGATCATCTTTGTCACAGAAATCCACAATTCACCAGGAATTTGGGAGGTGCTGTGCTTGAGTTTCAATCTTTGCCTCTTTCCCCAGATTTGGGACTGTTGAGTCTCTTCACTGTAATCTTGCACCTCTAGCTCTAGGACTAGATCAGTCTGTATCTGCCAGTACCTGTCAACTTGTGACTCTTCTCCTTCAGGATACACCTATCTAATCAGAATCTGGCTCAGTGAATCAGAGGCAGTTATCACCACTTCTTCATCTGCTTGTTTCATCCACTTTGTGTACAATACATAAATCCACTGAGGTAATCTGGCACACATCACTGCTGTGTCAGTCATGAGGATTACCCGGTAAGGGCTCTTCCTACGAGACTTCAAACAGTTGGATTCAATCTCCAGGACTGAGGCAGTGGCACTGTCCCTGCTCCATATATGGGATTGCCAAATGGACCTGTCAAAAGTTAGAATGTAACACATCAGCCAGTCTCCTGTAATTTTCATAAACAATATAATTTGTGATGTTTACAAGCTCAGCTACAGGTTTAGATGGAATTATCATGGCTCCCATCACCTCTTCATAGTGGTGAATCATGTTATTATATGAAGAGCAAACCTGAGACTCATCAAGACAAGTAAAAGTATATGAGACCATTTAAAGAAAGTGGAGTGCATATATTAACCAATTTGGGTTCAAACGTGCCATAGAGACTTTCTACTATTGCTGAGGCTTTTGGCCTGTAACTACAATAGAACATTTGTTCGATCCCAAGGGCTAGGCATAGCAACTCCATGATATTATTTTTTAAATCTGTACCTCAATATGATATAAAAAAAACAGGTAGGCCAAAATAAGGGATCAATTCCCTCAACAGTTATTTAACCACAGTAAAACTGTCACTCCTCATAGTCAGGTATCCGTCAACCCTATGGGAGAAAGGGAGACAACAAGCAGTATGTACCTCAGGCCCTGGTAAACAGATGTTTAGAATAAATCAACCAGAATGCAAGTATAAGACCTTCTGACTTCCCTATCTGGCTCCTGGTCTCAACTGTCTTTTTACCATTTAACTGCTGGCATGTAATGTATAGCTGCCAAACTCTCGTCCATGGATCAAAAATTGGTATTAAATCTCTAGTTCTGGAATGTACATATCATACCATCTCTCCCAATTTAGACAGGCCCATGGAAGTGTTGCACCATAATGGGCAGTATTGGACTGTCACCATCAGTTTTACATGGTTTATCTTCATTGAATGAGCTGGACTCAAGACCACAGTATTTGGCCACCTGGTCCGCAAATCTGTTTCCGGATGTGGCCTTGTCATCATTCACAATGGCAACTTAATTTGTTAACTGCAATGCATCAAGAAGATTGAATATGTGAATTACATTTCCCTTTGTGACCACAACTGTCCAAAATCATGGACAACACCAAACTCACACTGGATGTCAGTGTAGATGGTAACTCTCAGTTTTTGGCCATGGAAAATGCTCTACTTGGTGGTATTAATTCAGCTACTTGTGGGGAGGTAAGTAGGGTGCTCTCACGATACCAAATATGGTGCAGACTGCATATGCTGCCCTCAAAGTTCCATAAGGGTCTCTCAAACAAGAGCCATTCACAAGTAAGGTTATTTTGGTGGATTCAAGTAGTATATCCAGTATGCCTGGCCTTGTTTTGGTAAACAATTATGTGGTACCTACATGTGTGATTTAAATCAGGATTTTCATTATCTGAATCTGAAATTGGCAAGGGTTCAAGATGATGCACCAACATCGAACTCTACACCACTCTGCGCCACTCCAGTCTGTGCTGCGCCACTCCACTCTGGGCTTTCCCTCTCTGCACCACTGTACTTCAAGCCACTCTACTCTGCGCCACTCCACTCTGCACCATTCCAGTCTGCGCCACTCCAGTCTGCGCCACTACACTAGCACCACTGCATTCTACGACGCTGCAGTGTATGCCACTGAATTCAATGCCACGGCACTCTACACCACTATACTCTGCAGCACTCTATGCCAATGCACTCTACACCAGTCCACTCTGCTCTATTCTGCACCAGTATATGCAAGTCTAAGCGACTTCACAACGTGCCACTTGCATACACGACACTCACTGCCACTCCTCTCTACAACACTCTACTACACTCATTCCACTCTAGAATACTCCATGCCACTCTCCTCTAAGCCACTAACTTTTAGCCATGCTGAACAGCAGCCACGCTGATGTACAACATGGCTAAAACACATTAGCAAAGCCAATAGTTCTGCATAGGTGAGACCTTTAGGTTTTGCCACTGCTTGTCTTATAAAAGCAAGTATTTGGTTGGACGATGATTTATTTATTCAAACTGTCTGCACTTTGAGCTACTAGTCGTGTTCACTGACCTGTATCATCTCACCTGAGGGACCCTTGACTGCTCGACCACAGCTACCACTGAAAGTCAAATGCTGAAGAGGTACTTGGCCCAGTTGAGCAGGATCCATAGTAGGTAAGACTTGGGACATCAGGAGTAAAAGGCTTCAACCACAACTGAGTCCAGTAGCCCCCGCATGTCCAGTGGCCCTCTGAAAGGGGTTCTGACACATACGTACACTCAGCACATGCGCCAATCCCACATGTACTACACTGTACTGCTACATCCCTGTACTGTACTCTTTCTAGGCATACATACATCCAGCGCAGAGTCACTACTCCTGCACTGCAAAACACTCCACATCTACCTGATGTAGACCAAGGGTGCATTAAGACCACAGCAGCGTAACTTTCTAAACAGGTGAGTGAGCCTGTAGGCCTCACTCCAGTGTCACAAAGTAAAAAGATACTGTTGACTACTACTGATCACTACAAAGTATGCTACCACCACCGTGCTTGTGCTGCCTAACTCCCATGAAGGCACCCTTCTACCACTATGACAGTAGCACTTTGGGGGCCCCTTCCGGTTCAACAAGAGCGCAATCCATGAGACAGGCTTAGGTCATGGCGCTCACGCTTGATCTGTGTTCGCCTATGACAGAAAATCAGCATTAGAGATCCAACAATAGCACAGTTGGGTGCTCAGGGCAGAGGTACACACCTCTTACTATGCAGAGCACTTTTCCGTCCCAAACGTATGCCTGGTGAGAATAAATTACATGAGAGATGTAGTGCTATGCAGCATGTGCGCAATGAAAGCATGTGCTGGATGTATGTGTGCTTGCGTGAAGTACAATACATGAAAGGTGAAGTGTTGTCAAGCGCATATGGTGAGTGTGCATGCTTGGAGTATGTGTGTTTGCAAGTGGCACACTCTGATTCAGTATAGAAAAAGTTCAGTGTTGAACAGTGTGCGCAGACTGAGGGGGTCATTCTGACCTTGGCGGACGGCGGAGGCCGTCCGCCAAGGTACCGCCGTCAGAACACCGCACCGCGGTCGAAAGACCGCTGCGGTGATTCTGACATTTGCCCTGTGCTGGCGGGCGGCCGCCAAAAGACCGCCCGCCAGCACAGGGCAAATCAACCTTCCCACTAGGATGCCGGCTCAGAATTGAGCCGGCGGAGTGGGAAGGTGCGACGGGTGCAGTTGCACCCGTCGCGTATTTCAGTGTCTGCTGGGCAGACACTGAAATACTTTTTGGGGCCCTCTTACGGGGGCCCCTGCCGTGCCCATGCCATTGGCATGGGCACGGCAGGGGCCCCCAGGGGCACCGCGGCACCCCCTACCGCCATCCTGTTCATGGCGGGAGAGCCGCCATGAACAGGATGGCGGTAGGGGGTGCCAGAATCCCCATGGCGGCGGAGCGCGCTCCGCCGCCATGGAGGATTCAGACGGGCAGCGGAAAGTCGGCGGTACACCGCTGACTTTCCGTTTCTGGCCGCGGCTGAACCGCCGCGGTCAGAATGCCCAGCGGTGCACCGCCAGCCTGTTGGCGGTGCTACCGCCGACCTCCGCCATGGCGGTAATTACCGCCATGGTCAGAATGACCCCCTGAGTGTGTGTACTTAATGTATGTGTACTTGTAATGGTTAATGGTACAATGCATGGAGGGAACAGTGCTGGACAGCAAGGGCCAGATTTACAAGGACCTGGCGCATCTTTTTGCCACATTAGCATCATTTTTTTAAGATAATGCGGCTCTACGAGGCAAAAATGGCAATGCCTTATTTATAAAGTGGCACATTGTGTGCATTGCGCCTCTTTCTGACCCCTTGTGCCACATTATGCCTGCATCAGGCACAATGTATGCAGGGGGGCATTCCAACATTAGGAGGCCCACTAAAATGGCACAATGAAATCTACAAGAGTTAATTGTGTCATTTTTGGGGTCGTTTTTGATGCCTGCTCAAAGCAGGTGTTAAAAGGGAGCACCATTCGAAGTCAATGGGCCTCCTTGTACTGTGCTGCAGTAGCGTCTAAATTTTTGACGCTAGTGCAGCAAAGAGCTACAATAGCGTCAACATTTTTTATGTTATTTGCCTAATGTGCGCCATGGTGAGCCGTATTGTAAATTCAGAGCACCCATGCCATGTTGTCATTAGGTGGTGGGGGTGAGGAGGAAGCAATCTGGCGCACCAGTACTGATGCACCAAATTCTTGTAAATCTAGGCCTATGTGTGCTGTGAATGTAAACTGAGTAAATGTGCCTGTATTGGAACATTATATGGGGGACCCTGGGTTCCATTTTGGGAACCCTAGGCATGCCTGGTGAAGACATGAGGAGGAGAGGAATCCCCCAGACAGATTTATGTATTGCTGCATTCCTGTGAGCTGGGTGGAACACAATGTAGGAAGACACTCTCCCTTTACACTTCAAAATGTTGCTCTTTGATTCAGTGATAGATCACAAGGAGCCCTGGACACATCTCAGGAAAGGAGATGGTCTGATAAGAGAATCATTAAGGGTAAGGCTGAGAGCCTGGGATTAACCTTTTGATACACATTTCACTGTGGCTGACATCCAGGTGTGAACTCTGTTGTGTTGTAAGCACCTTCAGAGTCTTGCCTTCTATTACAGACATCCTTTTAGGAGGAAAGACGAAAAAGCATGAGGGACACTTCAAATGAAGCAGAACCCAAACATACAACTTCAAGGACTCAGACTCTAAATCACATTTGGTATCTGGAAAAAAACTAGAAGAGGGGGAGGTTGAGACCACAAATGTTGTCATCTGCCAAGCAGCCATGCAGGCTGTGTGAGAAGAAGCAGCTCTGCAAAACTTCTGCCTGTGATCAGGACTAGTGGCCAAAGCCTGCTATTCTCTCTGCAATGTGAGGGGACATCAACCAGGGAAAAGACAGATCACCTGCCCTGGAGCACCAGTGTCTGCATGCTTGCTACGACAACATGCCCGGTGAGAAAGAGAACAGCTCTGGAGTGCGCGCGGTCCAGTGAGGAGCCCTGGAGTAAATTTACAATAGCTGGGAGGGAGGTGCTTGGCTTGCCAAGCGCGTTGAAGTACACCGTTGGCATACAGTGAGATTTTGAATTCTCAGAGCCCAAACATCATTCTTGTCACAGTTGCAGACTGCCGAATCAAGCAGGTTAATGGTTCTCTAAAGAAGGAAAACAAAAGCGGCGATAGAAGGCATCCCTGCTTGGTACCTCTGTAAAGAGAGAAGGGGGTCTAAAGACAGCCATTCAGAGTGACTCCAGCCAGAGGTGTGTATATACCGAAAAGATCACCCTCAAAAGCTTAGGTCCCAAATCCATCGTCTGAAGTGTGAGACACAGTAAAGCCCAATCCTCCCTGCTGAAGGCCTTCTCTGCATCTAAGGTCAGATGGATCGCAAGTATGTTCTTGAGGGAGGCCCTCTTTAAAAGGTGGGTTGCCGTCCTGATATTATCATGGGTTTGGTGACCTGGACATATACACTCTGGTCAGAATAAAGCAGATTAAAAAGCACCGCATTGAACAAGGTGGCTAAAGTCTTCTTGGATAGCTTTGAATCCATATTAAAGAGGGGTATTAGGTTATATTACGAGCAGAGACTGGCATCTTTGTTGGCCTTCGGTTTTACCACGGTAACAGCTTCCCCCATTGTTGAAGTGATGGAGTCTGTGTCAGCACGGTAATTGAATACGGTTGTATGTTTCAGGGCTAACCTGGAAGAGTACATTTTGTAAAATTGGGCCGTGAAGTCATTGGGGCCTTTAGTTTGATTATGTTTCAGAGATTTAATAGCTTGTTTGACATCCTCGGGTAGGAGCGGGCCTTCCAATGAGTCCTTCTGAACATCCATAACCCCTGGGACTTGGACCCTCTCCAGAAAGGTCCCCCAGTGCCCAGAGGGAGGGAGCTTTCCAAGACAGAGATTCACGTAAAAGCGTCAGAATACCTCAGCCTTCTCCACATCATACACCAAAGGGACCCAGGAGTCACTAAGGATCTCCCTAATGTAGTCCTTTACCCACTTGTCTCTCAAAGCCCAGCAAGCTGGGTGCCCACCTTATCATTGCAGTGTTTCCTGAGAAGGGAACTCCCCCTATAACCAGGATGCAGATGACATGACGAGGGATTCTGCATCTGCTCTTTTTCCAGCCCCTGTATTTCTTGTTCTAGTTGTTGTACCTCCAGCTTGTGGAGCCTAGAGAACTCTGTTGTAGCCACTATAAAACAGCCCCTAATGATAGTCTTAAAGGTGTCCCAGACCCCTGCAATAGAAACTTCCCTTCCCTTAAGTTCAAAATATTTATCAATTTGTTGACCTATTTCATCCCTACTTATCGTGTCTCTCAACAAGGAGGGATGGAGACACCAACTATGAGGTTGTTTCCACTTCCCTACATCCAGCTATATCATGATAGGAGCATGGTTGGAGACCACTATCGCCCATCCTCTGCTGAGCGTATCATTCCCATTAGGGCACTGTTCAGTAAAATATAATCAGTACAGGAGTGCGTCAAATGGACATGGGAGTAAAATGTATAGCCAAACGTTGTTGCATGTTTCCCACCAGCTATCCTGTAAGCCTAACTCTTCCAGTGCCTTGTTCAGATGTTTAGACCTCCCTTTTCTGTCCCTGTGTGAGTCCCACACCATATTGAAAACTTTGGCAAGAATTATTTCCCCTCGGTCCTAACTCCTCCAAGAACTAAAAACGGTAGGGGTCCTGTGCCGAACTGGGTGTGTAAATGTGTCTAAAGTGATGGCGCACCCTCCTACATTCCAAACAATATGAGGTGTCTGCCATCTCTTGTCTACTTTAGGATGGGAGATTACTAGGGGAAATTGTGTTTCAGGAAGATTGCTACCCCCTGTTGCCTAGTTGTGGCTGAAAAATAGTAGACTGGTAGATATACATTTTATTGATGTTTCCCCTAGTCCTTCCGTAAGAGATTAGCCTCCTGGCAGCATATGATGTCTGGGCAGGACTCCCAAAGAATCCGCCATCTGGCTCATTTGTTTGTTGGGAAAGTTCAGGCCCCATGCATTAAGCAGTATAGATGAAGTATCGATGAGCCAGAAGTAGAAGGCTGAATGAGACGTGCAGCCAAGACTAAGCATGAGAGAGTTGGTGTGGTGGACACTATCCCAGCCCCCACACTCCAAAACAAGAACCATTTAGGAGCATGAGACAAGGGAATAAACAGAAACCCACAAGGAATAACAAACCATGAATTATTTAAAGTGGTGAAGAGACATCCATCAACCCAAAGAGGTCGATGTGTGAGGACAATATCTGCCCTTGGAATCACTGGCTGGGGAGCAAGGAGACCGTCCTCCCCGGCAGGATCTGTGGCCCCTGGACTAAGTACATTCCATCCAGGTACAGCCAGACCACAAAGATCTCAACAAGGAGGGATGGAGACACCAACTATGAGGTTGTTTCCACTTCCCTACATCCAGCTATATCATGATAGGAGCATGGTTGGAGACCACTATTGCCCATCCTCTGCTGAGCGTATCATGCCCATTAGGGCACAGTTCAGTAAAATATAATCAGTGCAGGAGTGCGTCAAATGGACATGGGAGTAAAATGTATATCCTCCCCGGCAGGATCTGTGGCCCCTGGACTAAGTAAATTCCGTCCAGGTACAGCCAGACCACCACTAAGAAATAACTGGGTCTCTCCAGCTCTCACATTGCCAAGCATATGTCTTCATTAGGTAACATCCATGCCTGCATGCTGATTAGGGTAGGGAAGGTGTGTGGGGGGAGGCATCCTCCCCTTACCTTGAAGGAGGCGCATCTCCCACAGGGACACCACAAGTGCCTGAGCAGATGGCCCCCCAGTGGTGCCTGCCCGGGAACAGCCATCCCCAGGCAGCGGTTATCTGTATTTGCAACTTGAATCAGACATCAAAGGGTCAGGGTAGAGTAATGCAGCTGGGGACGCAAAGCCTTCACTGTTCCTGATCCCCTACAGCCCGGTTGTCCCTGTTCCAGCTTCCTAGTGGCTCTGGTGCTGCACTCCCACACCAGGTAGTGGGGGCCCCGACCACAAACCTTCTAGAGGAGAGTCTCTGGGTGTGGACCCTGTGTGCAGCCCCAACAAGGCCACTGCTCTCCAGACATCTGTGACAACAAGATGCTTGTCCCCAATTTTAACAAAGAAAACTAAAGGGGACGTTTACCTGTATTGTATGCTATCCTATCAGAATTTCTTCATGACTAGTCGAAACTCAGCACAGCGCTGCAAAGGAAGCGGAGAGCTGTCCTAGTAGATTGAGCAGGAGTAGTCCTGAAAGCCGATGCCTCCCCCCCTTTCCATCTCTCTGTTGAACTTCTTCTTTTTTAATAAACCAGTGGAATTCAATAAGCGCATTTGTAGGAATTTGTTGCTGAGTTTGTCACTTGGGACCTGCAATGATGTAGCCACTCTATGCGCAATTCGAGGTGTTCACTGCCCAGAAGGGATGAGAAAGCTCCCACTACAAAACTCACTTTCAAAGACAGTTGAAGACTTGGCTATTTCCTAGATAACTGCACTACTCGCATCACAGCAACAGAGCCCAGAAAACAGTCACACCTTAAGTTCAATTCTCAGTTTACAAGTCACGAATTACAAACAACTCAACCAGCAATCTACTTTTAGTATGCAGAAAGCAAAAAAGGTTTGACCTATGGTTCACCATGGCATTACATAGTTATGTACTTCCATATATAATAGTTATGGCCCACAAAAATACAAAAATCTAAATATGTAGCTAGATACACACTAGATGTCATATATGCATCCTTAGGACAAACCACAGTTACAGACAACTTCCCCATGAGCTGCAGCGACCACAACATCATCAACTTCAAGATCCACACGCCTATCAATTACACTTCAAAGACAACAAAAAAAACACAACAAACACTCATACAGGCAATGGAAAAAAAAAAACATCCAGCAACGCCAAATTCAGGTGAAAGACATAACTCCTTCTACAACTATAGCCCCACTGCACTGGACAAACAGATACCAACAAAAAACACATCTAGAGTTGATAGTTTGGTTTTTAGGGGTGAGGTGGGGTATTGGGGTAGTTTGGTTTTTAAGGGCAGGGTGGAGGGAATGGGGTAGTTTGGTCAGGTAAGTGGGGTTGGAGCAGGGTTGGGGGTAGTTTTTAGGGGTGAGGGGTGGATTAAGGGCTTAGAGGGTGGGGGAACGGGGTAGTTTGGCTTTTAGGGGCGGGTGGGGTGATCTGGGTAGTTTGGTTTTTAGGGGTGGCGAGGGGGATTGGTGTAGTTTGGTATTTAGGAGCGGGATGGGGAATTGGGTAGTTTTATTTTTAAGGGAGGGATAGGGCGTCGGGGTACTTTTGTTTTTAGGGGCGGGGTGTGGGGTTGATTGTTTTTAGGGTGGGTGCGGGGAAGGTTTTAGGGCTCAGGGTGGTTGGGGAGTTGGGGTAGTTTTGTTTGTAGGGGCGGGGTGGGAGTAGCAGTAGTTTTGTTTTTGGGGCGGGGTGGGGGGATCAGGGTAGTTTGGTTTTTAGGAGCAGGGTGGGGGATCGGGGTAGTTTGGTCAGATAAGTGGGGTTTGGGCATGGTTGGGGGTAGTTTTTAGGGGTGGGTGGTGGATTAAGGGCTTGGGGTGGGGCGGTCAGGGTTGTTTGGTTTTTAGGGGTGGGGGTTGGGGGATCGGGGTAGTTTAGTTTTAGGGGCAGGGGTGGAGAGATCAGGGTAGTTTGGTCAGGTAAGTGGGGTTGGGGCAGGATTGGGGATAGTTTTTAGGGATGGGGTGGATTAAGAGCTTGGGGCAGGGGTGGGGGGGTCGCAGTAGTTTGGTTTTTAGGGGGGTGGGTGATCGGGGTAGTTTGGTTTTTAGGGGCGGGGTGGGGGATTGGGGTAGTTTGGTTTTTAGGGGTGGGGTGGGGGTATCGGGGTAGTTTGTTTTTTAGGGGCGGGTGGGGGGATAGGTTGTTTTATTTTTAGGGGTGGGTGGGTGGGGGCAGGGATGGTTTAGGGGCTCACGTTGGCTCAGGTCGGGTGGGGATGTTGGGGTAGTTTTGTTTTTAGAGGCAGGGGTTGGGGCTAGAGGTAGTTTTGTATTTAGGGGTGGGGGGTCAGGGTAGTTTGTTTTGGGGCAGGGTGGGGGTTGGTTGTTTTTAGGCCAGTTGGGGGAGCGGGAAGGTTTTAGGGCTCAGAGTGGGTAGGAGGTATCAGGTGGTTTTGTTATTAGGGGTGGGGGTCGGGTTAGTTTTGTTTTTAGGGGAGGGGTGGGAGTTGGGTTAGTTTTGTTTTTAGGGGAGGGGTGGGGTTGGTTGTTTTTAGGGTGGGTGGGGGTAGGGGAAGGTTTTAGGGTTCAGGGTGGGTGGGGGGGTATTGGGGTACTTTTGTTTTTAGGGGCGAGGGTGAGGGGATCGGGGTAGTTTTAGTATTAGAGGCAGGGTACTTTTGGGCTTTAGGGTGGGTGGGGGTGGCATGCTTTAATCACACATGCCCTTCCCACACATGCCTTCACTAGACATCCTTTTGCAAGGAAACATCGTTGTAAAGGCATGCATGGTAAAGGCATTCGTGGTAACAATGCAGTCGCTGTTCAGACCACGTTGTTCAGGCATGCGTGATTCTCACATTAGTTGTTCCATCATACATTCCTTTTCTCCATGAGCATAACCGAAGCAGACTGCCCTTCCAAAGAACTCCAGAAAACTTGAACAGAATACCGCTATAACAGGGCTAAACACAGAAACACCACAATCTCAATACTTCTGTGACAAAGGGCCAGATGTATCATGAAATGGCCTTGCGAATCGCAAATAGCGATTTTTAAGAAATCGCTATTTCTGAGTCGCAATAGGCCATGTATCATAATTGCGATTCGGAATTAGCGATTTCTTAAAAATCGCTATTTGTGGTTTGCGAGGCCCAAATTGAAAATCACAAATTGCGAGAACGCACACCTGGAGGAGACTGATGACATCACAAGCAGGAAGTGAGTCATCCCAGGCAGTTTCAGGTGCCACACACAAACCAGCACACAGAGAGAGTCAGCCCAGCCACACTGAGCAACACTCTGAGGAAGGCAGCACACTAGAACAACCATGGACACCTCTGCCCAGGGAAAGGAGAAGGGAGAAAGGAAGCGCAAGCTGAAGTTCAGTGAGCAAGAGCTGGAGGTGCTGACAGAGGAGGTGGTCAGGAGCAATGACCGGTTGTTTGGCAAAAGCTCACTCCAGGTGCCTGAGAGTGAAAAACGCAGACTCTGGGCAGATATCCAGAAAAAGATCTGTGCTGTTGGAGTGGCACAGTGCTCTATAGAAGAAATCAAGAAGAGGTGGTACGACCTGCGGTCCCGTGCCAAGGAGAGGGTGGCAAGACGACTGCAGGAGGCCAGGAGCACAGGAGGCAGACCACCCACCGAGACACCCTCCACCCCGATAGAGGACCTAGTGGAGTCCACAATCCACCCGGAAGCAGTCAGTGGGGTCACTGAGATTGACACCTCCAGCACACCAAGTACCAGAAAAGGTAAGTGCAATATTGAATTGTAACCCCATTTGTGTATGCACAAAAGCCCCTCAGGAATTAGCAAGTAATGTAAAACATTGTGAGAAGTTGTCCATTCCACATCTTAGAAGTAGCACAACAATGCCTTATGGGAGTGGTAGTCCACAACCCAGAGCTGAAAGTAGCACATACAATGTAAGAGGCAGAGCGACACCCAGAAGAACACAACACCCACAACACAGTGAAGAGAAGTACCTGTACCTTTATTATCATTGTGTGACCTTAATTGTAACAAACATAACTGACATGCTGCATATTGTCGTTGCAGGTGGGCCAGGCCCAGCAGCCACATCATGTGCCAGTGCAGGGGAGACAGACACCCATCCTGCTTCAGACTCCAATACAAGTGAGTCTCAGAACATTGTGCCACTCTGACGCAGGCCTAGGGCACTGCCACTGCCAGACATGAGTCAGGACTCTGATGAGCAGCAGGAAGGCTCACAAACACCGTTCCCAACTGGCAGATGCACACAGATGCAGGAGCCCCGTTCGCAGCAGACCACAGCACCCCGCAGGATGCCGACATATGCAGGTGCACAGGCTTATGAGGCAGGTGAGGGAACATCCTTATTTGGTGGCCTGGAATCGGCTATGTTGCAGCAGCAGCGCCTGCAAAATAAAAACATCACAGCATTACAAAGGCAGATGCCGCAACATAATGCAAACATGGGGGGGCCTGCATCACCAGCTGGAGTGCCTGAATGCCAACATTGAACAGCTGCATGAGGGACAGGTCCAGGCATCGCAGGACACAAGGGAGCTCACTACTGCTGTGAGGGAACTATGTCAGAAGCTGCGCTATGACAGGGTAAGCCACCGCAGGCAGGAGCAACGCTTCATGAGCATGTTTGGAGGATTTTGTCGCTCTGTGACTAGGCTGGCTAATTCCACCTCCCTAATATCGCGTTGTGCAGTGGCTGCACAGGTTGAGGCAGCACACAGCAGCAGGGATGTGGCCCAAGGACTTGTACAGATCACTAATGTGATCGAAAATATAATGGGAAACTGGTCAGCCACACCTAGCAAGCTTGGACTGGGGGACACGGAGGACACATCCAGCCTCAGCAGCCTAGCTGTGCCCACAATGGACACCAGACGGCGCAGTGCCAGGCACAGCACTGCCAGGCACAGCACTGCCACAGAGGCGGACAATTGAGGTGCCAGTGAGGCAACTGCGCACTCGAGTGGTGTGCGTGGCCAAAAAAAGTGACTGTAGTGGCCACAGGGGACTGTATGTGTGTCTGAAATGAGTACACTATGAAGGAATAGTGCTTTACTGTGAACTGCTATTGTTTTTTTCACAATCACTTTTGTTGGTATTCGTTGGACTAACATTACCTGACATTAAGGTAATAAATTTACTCACTACAGGTACTTTTGTCAGTGGATTTGTGTTTTCATACTTACATCTGAAATGATTGTGTGTGATGTCAGCACGCCTTTGCCTTCCCTCTGCTGCACTGGTCCTGTCTGCTGGCTGTAGGGGTGGTATGGGATAATCATCCTCATCTGAGTCTGCCTCCGATATTTCCACAGGTATGCCCCTAGTTTCAGTGAAGCCATCATGTAGCTGGGGAACTCGTATTGACCAGTGTCCAGCATATGTACATAAAGTGGCCTCCCTGTTCACTTACTATGGCTAAGAATCGACAAAGACACAGCAGGGCCATATATGCTCTTGCAGAAAAACCCATAAATGTAATATAATTCACTGTGCCTTAGGGCTGTAAGGCCTGCTGTAGAGGTGAGTAACAAATATTACATGCAGTGTTTAGGGGACATAATACACAAGACCATGTCGTGCTTTCCCTTTTAGGGAGCACCTTGTCATGCAGCCTGCAATGGCAGTCTGCATGAGTTTGGTGCTGCGTCGCTTGGAGTGGCACAAGTTGTGCTGCAGTTCTTAGGGCCCCTCTTCAGTACCAATGCCCTTGGTACCAGGGGTACCATTTACTAGGGACTTACAGAGGTGCTAACGGGCCTGGCTTTTGGGATCAAGTGACCAGGGGTCTTGTTTTGGGAAAGGAATACTGGCACTGGGGAAATGGTTAGCAGGAACCCAGTGCACTTCAGCCAAAGTTGCATAAAAAACAGGCAAAAAGTGTGTCGGCAGCTGTAATGCAATCAGAGTCCCGCTTCCTATAATATCCTTCACTCAACTTGTACAGGAGAGATAGTCAGATGCCTACTCGGCAAGTGCAGGGAAGTAGGATCACTCCCACCTAAGCTCAAAACCTCCTACATCAGACCTGTCATCAAAAATTAAAACCTCAATGTTAGAAATGGGGTCTCTAGTTGACAGTCGGTTTGCACCCTGTCCAAGTAGGAACCCTCACTCTAGTCAGGATAAGGGTGACACCTAGGTCAGATAACCTCTGCTCACCCCATTGGTAGCTTGGCACAAGCAGTCAGACTTAACTCAGAAGCAATGTGTAAAGAATTTGCACATAACACACAGTAATATAGTGAAAACCACACCAGTTTTAGAAAAATAACCAATATTTATCTGAGTAAAACAAGACCAGAATGAGAAACATCCAACATGCAGTAATAAAGATATGAATTTTGCAAGAATTAACTTAAAATTACATTTCCTTGAAGGTGATAGCTCCATCTGGGTCTATCACAGTGTTGTGAACAACAAGTCCAACAGTTCAGGTCGGTCAGAGAAGATCTGCAAACAATACCTTGGAAATGCAGGGTGTTGTTATCCTCGCGATGAGATCCGGAGTGTGGTGTCGCAGGCGTCGGTTCCGGAGGTCGGTGCGGGGGTCGTCAGGCCCTTGAAGTCAGACCCGTTGCAGATCGAACACCAGGTTGATGAAGAAGTCGGGAGCGGTGGTATTAATGGCGTTGGGGCTGCAGTCTGAAGAGGGACGGTGCGTTGTGTGGTACCCACAGGTCACGGCGCCAGTAGGGGTTCGGTGACGGTGTCCTGCGCCATCGGTGAGACCAGGGTCACAGTGTGAAGCGGAGTGGTGAGATATGTGCTGTCTCAAGGTCATGGTGCATTCAGCATCGTTGCTGAAGCGCTGTCGTCGGTAGGCCCAAGGCGGCGGTGCAGTGGCCACAGGTCACAGTGCAGTCTGTTAATGATGCTGGAGTCAATAGTGCTGGTGTCAGTTGACTGGGGCTGCGTTGCAGGATGGGACAGTGCTTGGTGTACCTCATGAACGGTGTCCTCAGGACACCGAGCAGGCAGCGGCGTCAGTGTCAGCGTGGAGCGCTGCAATCGGAAATGCCAAGGCTGTGGTGTGAGCAAGGCGATGCAGAGTGTAGAGTCCACAGGTCACAGTGCAAGCAGCAGTTCGGTAACGGCATCCAGTCGCAGCGTCGGTGAGACCAGGGTTGCGGTGCAAAGCGGGGCACGGCTTGGTGCATTGTCGTCAGAGCACGATGTAGTCATCAGCATTGTTGAAGGCATTGTTGTGATTTTTCTTCACAGTACAGCACAAAACACACAGGGGCATATTTATACTCTGTTTGCGCTGAATGTACGTCAAAAAATTTGACAAACATTCGGCGCAAACCTTGACCCATATTTAAATTTTGATGCCCGACCCCGCGGACGTCAGAATTCCACTGTGTGCGTCATTTTTTGGAAGCGGGAAGCTGCCTTGCGTTAATGATATGCAAGGTAGGCGTTCCCTTCCAAAAAATGACTTTAAGGCCTGTGTGCCTTATTTATACCCAAGTGTCATTTTGACGCACAGGAGGGGGTGGGCCTTAAAAAACGGCGCACAGCCTGATGTACGATGTTTTTTAATGCCTGGGTCAGGGCAGGCGTTAAGGGATCTGTGGGCTCGGAAGAAGTCCAGAGGTGCCCTCCCCTGCCCCCAGGGACACCCCCTGCCACCCCGCCCACTCCTGGAGGACACCCATGGATGGGGGGACCCATCCCAGGTAAGTAAAGGTAAGTTCAGGTAAGTATTTTTTAAGTGGCATAGGGGGGCCTAATTTGCCCCCTCCTACATGCCAGTATGCCCAATGACCATGCCCAGGGGACAGAAGTCCCCTGGGCATGGCCACTGGGCAAAGGGGCATGACTCCTGTCTTTGCTAAGACAGGAGTCATGTCAATGGGGGTTGTGCGTAAAAAAAAATGTCGTAAGTCCGGTTTGAGGCCTGTCTCAGACCTGACGTGCACCAATTTTTGACGACCAACCCCCATTGTCCCCTACCACGGTGCTGCCTGGTGTGCGGCATTTGTTTTGACTCAGACCAGTCTGCAGCGCCGGCTAACGTCATTCCTTAAATAAGGCGCCCGCATGGCGTGTTGGAATGGCGTTAGCCGGCGGTAAACATTTTGACGCACAACTGCGTTGGTGCAGTTGTGCGTCAAAAAGTATAAATATGGCCCACAGTTCCCAGTGCTGTAAGCAGATGAAGTTGAAGTCTTTGATATCCCTAAGTCTTCCAACAGGAGGCAAGCTCTACTCCAAGCCCTTCACAAGCAGGATACACAGCAAAGTCCAGTCCTTGCCCTCTTTATGGCAGACGCAACAACTGCAGGCCAACCCAGCAAAGCACACACAGCAAAGGGGCAATACTCCTCCTCTAGCTCTTAAGCTCTTCTCCTTGGCAGAGGTTCCTCTTGATCCAGAAGTGTTTTAAAAGTCTGAGGTTTTGGGTCCACTACCTATGCCAGCTCTGGCCTTTTGAAGTAGGCAAACGTCAAAGGAAGGTCTCTATTGTTCACAAGATCATGCCTTGTCCAGGCCGGGCCCCAGACACATTACAGGGGGCCAGAGACTGCCTTGTGTGAGGATAGGCACAGCCCTTTGAGGTGCAGGTGTCAACTCCTCCCTCTCCACTCTAGCCCAGGAGACTCATCAGGGTATGCATGCTAGAACCCCAGCTCCCTTTGTGTCAAAGGAAAGGGAATTCACAAACAGCCCAACTGTCAGTCTGACCCAGACGTGGATTTCACAGGCAGGCAGAGGCACAGAATGGTTAAGCAGGAAAATACCCACTTTCTAAAACTGCCATTTTCAAACTGACAATCTAAAAAACAACTCTACCAAAAGATGTATTTTTAAATTGTGAGTTCACA
Organism: Pleurodeles waltl; assembly: GCF_031143425.1. Lineage (NCBI taxonomy): Eukaryota > Metazoa > Chordata > Amphibia > Caudata > Salamandridae > Pleurodeles > Pleurodeles waltl. Next base: position 547,657,657 of record NC_090443.1, on the reverse strand, counting down.
GACCTCAAACTCCATACCTCCACCTGCTCCAAATGGGAAACTGCTCTTAAAGGATATCTAAAGGCAGTCCCCATGCTAACCTATGGGAGAGATAGACTTTACAATAGTGAAAACTGAATTTGGCAGTATTTCACTATCAGGACATATACAACACATCAAAATACATGCCCTACTTTTTAAACACACTGCACCCTGCTCATGGTGCTACCTAAGGCCTACTTTAGGGGTGCCTTACATGTAGTAAAAAGGAAGGTTTGGGCCTGGCAAGTAGGTATCCTTGCCAGGTCGAATTGGCAGTGCAAGACTGCACATACAGACACTGCAGTGGAAGGTCTGAGACATATTTACAGGGCTACTCATGTGGGTGGCACAATCAGTGCTGCAGGCCCACTAGTAGCATTTGATTACAAGCCCAGGATACAGATAGTGTACATTATTAAAGAATTATTTGTGAAAATAATATGCCAATCATGGATAAACCAATCACCAATATAATCTACACATGGAGCACTTGCACTTTAGCACTGATCTGCAGTGGTAAAGTGCGCAGAAACAATAAATCAGCAAAAGCAAAGTCCAGCATACCATCAAAAACAGGAGATTAGAAGGCAAAAAGACAGGGAAAACACGCCAAAAGATGCAAGGTATAACACTCAACCCATCTGATCCAGCAAACTACAGGCCTATATCAAACAGATGATTCTTAGAATTTTTTTTGAGAAAGCAGTGTTTACTCAAGTCTTTAACTTTACCAAACATTATAGCTTACTGTCAGACCAACAGTTTGGTTTCAGCCCAGGAAGAGGAACAGAGTCAGCTATCATCTCCATCAGGGATGATCTAAAACTCACAGTGGACAAAAACGGAGTGCCTGCCTTATTACTTCTGAATTTATCAGCTGAATTTGACACCGTCCACTACCAAATGTTACTGCAAAGACCTCACAATATTGGAATCCATGAAAGTGCATTAAAGTGGATCACTTCTTATCACACATGCAGACAAAGTATAGTCTACCTCCCCTTCTTAGCCCGCTCACACACAACACTGTGACATTCCTAAGCTAAATCCCTTACCTGTTCTGGTTAAATAATACAACCTCACCTGTTACAACTATGCAGATGAAACCCAAATCGTTTTCAAAATGGATAGCCCAAAGGCCTATACTATTGAAAGCTTGATGAATGCCTTTGTGCTTTAACTGGTTCTGTGCGCGGATGTAACGGTTACGTCACGCGGCACAGTGCTCCTGTGCTGAGGACATATGAAGTATGCGAGGGAAACCAAAGTTGAAGGCAAGACGGTAAATTTTATTAAAAGATAGAAATGTCCCCGATCTCCAAACGCGTACCGAGGCGGCACATGAGCAGCAACCGTTTCCTCTTTTCGGCCGCGCTCGCTCCGCTCTCCTGGTGTCGCGCTAGGCAACACCAGAACGGCCGCGCTCGCTCCACTCTTACGGTGTCGCGAGTACAACATTGAGTTTTTTTTTTTTTTTCAAACAATACAACCCCCATCTCAACAGAAAAAAATACCAATATTTACAAAAGCTATAAACCACAATAAAACAAAATAAACACATAAGAAATTAACGTTGCCAGAAAATACATCGAAATTACCCGTTGTCTAATAAATTTAGGAAAACACACCTCATACAGTAACTCATTGACGCAGTTTCCAAGACAATTTTCTTACTCTGTTACTCCTGCGCACGACCAAACCTTCACCAGTACTGTCACTCAAATCAGACCGTTTCACTAAACCAGCCCCACTTACATTCGAATCAGACTGTCTTACTAAATCACCCTTATTTACAAACTGAGGATCCGATCTCCCTTTCAGTTTGACAACCTTGGATTTATTCCACCACTTATCGCCCTGAACCCTTACAGCATTACCCAACACCAGTTCAACCCTAACCGGTTCAGAAAATTTTGAATTTCCCTTTTTAACAAAAGTAGGCAATTTTACTGCAACCCAATCGCCTACTGCAATAGGCGACTCTTTTGCACCTTTCTTGTTGTCAAAATATCTCTTTTGTGCACACTGTTTGTTATCCACGTTAGTTTTGATAATGTCAGTACGGTCTCCAACATGCATATTTTTATAAAAACTTGGACATCCACCCTGGTTTGATTTGCGTATTGGGCTTTCTTCCTTTCAAAGCTTCAAAAGGAGATACCCCTGTGGTGGAACGAGGAGTAGTTCTATAAAACCACAGCATTGCTTGGACCGACGCCTGCACATCACACCCATTCTTCAACGCCCATCTGACACAATCCCCCAACACACGGTTGAATCTCTCCACCAAACCATTCGTTTGGGGTTGATAAAGAGAACATTTCAGATGTTTAACATGCCCTTGCTCCAAAAATGTTTTAAACTCTTCATATATAAATTGAACTCCATTGTCCGAAATGACTTCCTCTGGAAACCCTTCACTCATGAACACTTCCCTCAGAAATAGCACAAGAGTCTTGGCATTCGGGTCCTGAACAAATTTGACATATGGCCACTTTGAAAAATAATCAACAATAACATACGCATAGCGCAACTTACAATTTAGAGAGTGAAAAGGTCCTACCATATCAACCCCCAATTTACGCCAAGGACCATCAGGACACATTATGGGCATTAAGGGTGGTGTTACAGGTTTCAAACACTTGTCAGAGTTGGAACACACTACACAATTTCTTACTAATTGATCGATTTCATGGTCCATTCGAGGCCACCAAAAACTGTCTCTCACTCGTCTTTTTGTCAATGTGGCCCCCAAATGACCATCATGCGCTTTCTTCAATATAGAACACGTCAAACCTTCCGGTGGAATTAATTTGTCGTTCCTCAAAAGAATACCATCCTCAATTGTCAACTCATCAGAAACCTTCCAAAATGGCTGAACGGCCGACGCCAAATCCCTCTCATACGGCCAACCCTCAACTATACACTTCATAACTGTGCACAAGTCAATATCATCAGCCATCTTCTTCTTCCACTCTGACTCAGAACATACACACACTTGTTCAACCTCAACTGCTGCAATCATACAACATTCGTCATCCACAAAATCATCAACCAACGGGCTACGCTGACTGGGAAATCTTGACAGAAAATCTGCCCTCACGTTACGCCCCCCAGGTATATGTGTCACTTCAAAATCATACTGCATCAATCTCGTTACCAATCTAGCAATTCTGGGTGTACCTGTTTTGTCATTAGTCCCTTTCAAAATTGAGACTAACGGTTTATGATCTGTTTTTAACAAAAAGTGTCTCCCCCACACATAACACCTGAATTTTTCAATGGCCCAAACACAAGCCAACAGCTCCTTTTCGATAACAGAATAATGCACTTCTGGTGTTCTTAATACTCTAGAGGCAAAACCAATGGTGTTTTCAACACCATCAATCATTTGAGTCAACACTGCACCCAAACCAACATTGCTGGCATCCACCGTAAGACAACATTTAAACCGTGGATCATACGGCTTCAACACCTTAGCCTGTGTCAAGAGGATCTTGATGTCCTCAAACGCTTTATCACATTCTGAACTCCACACAAAACTGGTCTTATCTTTCAATAGATTGGATAAAACTCTCACTCGACTCGCATACTCCGGTATAAACCGAGAGTAAAATTCACACATACCCAAAAACGATTTAACTCCAGCCTTGTCTGTAGGCTGAGGAGCGACTGAGATCGCATCAATCAAACCGGGTTTGGGACTAACACCCTCCTGACTAATTACATGACCCAAATACTCAACTGACGACTTCATGAAATGACATTTCTCGCTCCTAAGAACCACGCCATGAGTCATAAATTTCTGTAAAACCTGTCGTAAAACATTGTCATGCACTTGCTGGTCAGGTGCATAAATTAATACGTCATCCTGGAAAACCACCACGTTGGAAATCCCCTTTAACAATGTACACATGATTTTTTGAAACACCGAAGCCGCCGATGCCAATCCAAATGGCATACGGCAAAACTGGAAAACACCAAAAGGCGACACAAATGCTGTTAAAAACCTGGACTCCGGATCAAGTTCTACCTGATGGTACGCGCTAGCCAGGTCTAACTTCGTAAAAATCTTCGCACCTTTGATAGTGGACAACATTTCATTGATATTGGGTAGAGGATGTGAATCTACCCAAATTTCCTTGTTGAGTGCTCTCAAGTCCACACAAATTCTTAAATCCCCATTCTTTTTCCTAGCCACTACTAATGGAGAGAGCCACAAAGAGGATTCAATTGGTTCTATAATCCCCTTGTTCTGTAAATTTTCCAGTTCCCTTTCTAAATCGTCTCTCACACTAAAAGGAACAGATCTTAATTTGTGCTTGACTGGAATAGCATTGGCTTTCACTTTTATTTTATGTTTAAACCCCTGCAACTTTCCCAATTCACCTGAAAAAACCTTAGGGAAATCATTAAGAAGGACCTCAATCTCCCCCAAATCTCTTAATACTGCAATTTGCTCAGAAGTACCAGGTCTCAACACCATTCCAAACAGGCCCTGATGGAACCAACCTAAAATATTCAACCCTCTAGCCGCTACATAGACTTTACCAAATATGCGTCTCCCCTTAAACTCGAGAATGTCCTCAAAGAAACCTTGAAGTTCAATCTTTCTCCCTTCGTAGGACACTGGAGCCCTATCTGGCGGTTCAAGAACACGCTCTCCCCAATTCAACTTGAACAATTCCAGAGTAATCATGGTGATCCTAGCCCCTGAGTCCGCTAGCAACCGCAACGACTTGTCTCCCACTCTTATGCACACATAGGGATCCACACAATTATCCGGATCACCAATCTTAACCGCTCCATCAACCACACTCAAAACCATGTCCTGAACCTCTCCCATAAGATGCTCCACCGCTTCATCATTCTCTTCCAACACCGTCATGACAGAATCTCGTTTACCACCTTGACAAACTTTTGCAAAATGCCCCAACCTGCCACAATTCCTACATTGGACACCCACAGCTGGGCAACTCCTAAATCCTTTTTGATGCATAGGATTACCACATCTAAAACACACATTTTTTTGTTTAAAGAACACATTGGAATTGGCAAACTTATTGTTTTTCTGTCCACAAGACTTGATCCCAGTCTTTTTGTCATCCTTGTTGACAACCACATTGACTCTGCTGGACATTGCCAATTCTATTTCCTTAGAAGACTTGATAGAAGATTCTATGCTCTTAGCAATCCTTATCGTCTCCACCAATGTTGGATTGTCCAGTGATAACAACTTCTGTCTAATAGACTTGTCTGTCCCTTGACAAATAAACTGGTCTCTAATAAGTTGATCACCCAGTACTCCAAACTGGCATTCTGCAGCTAGAACGCGCAACGCCGAAATATATGTGTCGACATCTTCACTTGAGCGTTGTACTCTTTTAAAAAACTTGTGTCTAGCCACTACCAAGCTGGGAGGAGCATCAAATCTGTTGCTCCTTTTCTTCACTGCAGATTCATACTCATCCATTTCATCATCCTCTATAAGTACTTCAGGTAGATGCTTGAAAATCGCTCTTCCCTCAAAGCCAATAGAATGGAGCAGCAGACATTTTTTCTGTTCTGGCCTGTAACGTGATGCGCCAATCGCCCCTAAATATGTTTCGAAGGCATCAAACCATTGTTTCCAACATATAGCTGGTTCACCTGGACTGTCTAGAAATGGCGGTGGGGGCAGAACCGATTGCATGGTGAGGCTACTCAAAAATATTAACAAAATAAACAAATATAACTGTACTTAAAAAAATAATTATGATGAATTGTCTGCAACACACCAGAACGTAACTGTTGTTTTTTTTTTTTTTTTCTTACATCAAAAGTTAGATTTCCAGCAAATGTCCGCTACCCAATCCATAAACCTTCTGAGAACAGTTGTCTTAAGTCTGTAAAACGCTGTTTGAAGACAAATACTGTGACAACGTAAAATAGCGTAGCTCAAACCATCAGTAGACCAGGTCCATACCTTTTTTTTATTTTTATTTAGTAGTAAATAAACTCCTTAGTTTGCGTTGGGCTTATTTTTGCGTGCAGTTGGAGTATTTCCTTGAAGCAAAACCACTCCCTCTTGTGCTGAAAACTTTTTTTTTTCAGTTTTCAATGTTGTCACGGCCTCAAACGTAGAATTGCCACAGACACGAGACTTTACGCGCAGGTCCGCAGCGTCTGGAGATCCTCGTCGCCAAATGAAGTATGCGAGGGAAACCAAAGTTGAAGGCAAGACGGTAAATTTTATTAAAAGATAGAAATGTCCCCGATCTCCAAACGCGTACCGAGGCGGCACACGAGCAGCAACCGTTTCCTCTTTTCGGCCGCGCTCGCTCCGCTCTCCTGGTGTCGCGCTAGGCAACACCAGAACGGCCGCGCTCGCTCCACTCTTACGGTGTTGCGAGTACAACAACATAACCATTACATCCTGGGTCAGGAGCTCGGAGGGAGTGCTAGCGCTCCCTTCGTGGGCTTCCCCCCACCCCCCAGGGTCCGCTTCCATCCCACCCCCCCCTCTAATGACATCAGCGCACGACTGCACGCTGATGTCATTAGAGGGTACCGGTTGCGCTGGAACCCACTTGCTTCCAGCGCATCTTCGGAGAAACAAGTAAGTTTCTCCTCCGGCCGGAGGGGGGTGGGTGTTGAGGATTGCACACAAAGAGGCAGCAGGGGAAAGGCAAGGGTTTCCCTTTCCCTCAATGTCTCTTTGAGCATTTTAGGCTGATCTGCCCCCAAGCGGGGCAGAAACCACTGGAACGCCATGGATTTTTTTATCTGTTTATTTCTGTGGGGGCGGCGACCCCTTGGGCAAGAGTCAACCCTCCAAGGCGGGCAAAGAACAGTTGGCCATTTCTGCCCTCCTTGGAGGCAGTTCTGCCTATTTGTTTTTAGGCCCATCCACCCCCAAGGGGGCAGAAGCCACTTAGGCACCAGGGATAGTGTGTGTGTGTGTGTTTATTGTATGGGGGCGGCCCCTTGGGCAAGGGCCACTCCCCTTATGGTGGCATATTATTTATGGTCATTTCTGCCCCCCTTGGGGGCAGATCGGCCTATTATTTTTAGACTTATCTGCCCCCAAGAGGGGCAGAAGCCACTGGAACGCCAGGGATTTTTTTATCTGTTTATTTCTGTGGGGGGCGCCTCCTTGGGCAAGGGTCACCATCACAAGGGGGGCAAAGAACTGTTAGCCATTTCTGCCCCCCTTGGGGGCAAATCGGCCTATTTTGAAACCACTTAGGCACCAGGAATAGTGTGTGTTTATCGTATGGGGGGTGGCCCCTTGGGAAAGGGTCGCTCCCCGTAGGGGGTACATTATTTATGGCCATTTCTGTCCACCTGGGGGCAGATCGGCCTATTATTTTTAAGCTGATCTGCCCCCAAGATGGGCAGAAACCACTGGAACGCCAGGGATTTTTTTCTTTGTTTTTTTCTGTGAGGGGCGTCCCCTTGGGGGAAAGGTCGCCCCCCCAAGAGGGGCATAGAAGTGTTGGCCATTTCTGCCCCTTTTGGGGCAGATCTGCCTATTTTTTTTAGGCCCGTCTGCCCCCAAGGTTGCCAGATGCCACTTAGGCACCAGGGATAGTGTGTGTGTGTGTTTATCGTATGGGGGGGGTGGCCTCTTGGGCAAGGGTCGCTCCCCTTAGGGGGGCACATTATTTATGCCCATTTCTGTACCTCTGGGGGCAGATTGGCCTATTATTTTTAGGCTGATCTGCCCCCAAGGTGGGCAGAAACCACTGGAACGCCAGGGAGTTTTTTTCTTTGTTTTTTTCTGTGGGGGGCGTGCCCTTGGGGAAGGGTCGCCCCCCAAGGGGGCATATAACTGTTGGCCATTTCTGCCCCCCTTGGGGGCAGATCGGCTAATTTATTTTAGGCCCGGGGTACAAGCCACTTAGGCACCAGGGATAGTGTGTGCGTGTGTTTTTTTTTTTTTGGGGGGTGGCCCCTTGGGCAAGGGTCACTCCCCATGGGGGCACACTACTAAAGGTCTTTTCTGCCCCCCTTGGGAGCAGATCAGCCTATTTTGAAACCACTTAGGCACCAGGAATAGTGTGTGTTTATCGTATGGGGGGTGGCCCCTTGGGAAAGGGTCGCTCCCCGTAGGGGGTACATTATTTATGGCCATTTCTGTCCACCTGGGGGCAGATCGGCCTATTATTTTTAAGCTGATCTGCCCCCAAGATGGGCAGAAACCACTGGAACGCCAGGGATTTTTTTCTTTGTTTTTTTCTGTGAGGGGCGTCCCCTTGGGGGAAAGGTCGCCCCCCCAAGAGGGGCATAGAAGTGTTGGCCATTTCTGCCCCTTTTGGGGCAGATCTGCCTATTTTTTTTAGGCCCGTCTGCCCCCAAGGTTGCCAGAAGCCACTTAGGCACCAGGGATAGTGTGTGTGTGTGTTTATCGTATGGGGGGGGTGGCCTCTTGGGCAAGGGTCGCTCCCCTTAGGGGGGCACATTATTTATGCCCATTTCTGTACCTCTGGGGGCAGATTGGCCTATTATTTTTAGGCTGATCTGCCCCCAAGGTGGGCAGAAACCACTGGAACGCCAGGGAGTTTTTTTCTTTGTTTTTTTCTGTGGGGGGCGTGCCCTTGGGGAAGGGTCACCCCCCAAGGGGGCATATAACTGTTGGCCATTTCTGCCCCCCTTGGGGGCAGATCGGCTAATTTATTTTAGGCCCGGGGTACAAGCCACTTAGGCACCAGGGATAGTGTGTGCGTGTGTTTTTTTTTTTTGGGGGGTGGCCCCTTGGGCAAGGGTCACTCCCCATGGGGGCACACTACTAAAGGTCTTTTCTGCCCCCCTTGGGAGCAGATCAGCCTATTTGTTATAGGCCCATCTGCCCCTAAATGGGGCAGAATCCATTTAGACACCAGGGAAAATTTCCAAATGCTTGATGGTGGGATGTTTGTAAACTGGCGAAGTACTTGCATTTGTGATTATAACAATTTATTTCTCCTTTTTGTTCTAGTTCAAAGCTTTTGCTTCCTTTGCTGTGGCTCCTTGCGGTTTTGGCAGTGGTTGACCTGCGGTTTGCGAAGTTGCATGTTTTAGGAAAGTAAAAACAATTTACTCCAAAGCAGTATTGTTGTCATGCATGAATGACGTTTGTAGGTGGTGTACTAAATGCAGGATTGTGTGTGAAATTATCCTTAGATTTGTGCACAATGATATTTGTGTTGTTTTGTGTCTAATTTGCTTTTCTTTTTCTTTTCAGTGGGATATCATTGGTGATTGCTGTGCCTGTACAGAGTAGTTGCTGGTGAGGCTTTTTAAGGCAAGTGAGTGGTATAGTTTTTTACTACAAAACTCTTTGTGATAAAGCCACACTTTGTTTGTTACTTATTTTAGACAGTGCTGGTTGTTGTTGGTGCATTTGTCAAGGTACACTTCTTAGAAAGGATCATGGCTAGCCGCAGAGTGGCCGCTCAGCAGGTTGTTGGCATGCTTTTTGAGTCATCTTCTGACCATGATTATGAAACTGACTCTGCAGAGGAGGAAGTGAGAGATTCTGGCAGTGAATTTTCTGTCCGAGAGGAATCTTCTGATGAGGAAGCCACTCTCAGTGCAGACGAAGGGCCTGTTTTAGAGGAGGACACTGATGTGCCAATAGTGCAGCAGCCTAGGGCTTCCCATTGGAAGACCTGAACTCTGGGTTGCCCCAAACATGGAGCAGCCAGAGTTGCCTGCCTTTACTGGTCTCCCGGGGAGTAGAGTCAATACAGAAAACATTTTGCCTATCAATTTCTTTCAGTTGTTTATGGACAATGTGTTTTTGGAAGAGATTGTTGAGCAGACTAATTTGTATGCAGAGCAGTGTTTGAGGGACAACGCTGCCAGAATTAGGCCATACTCTAAAGCTACCCAGTGGTTTCCCACAAATTTGGAAGAGATGAAAAAGTTTTGGGGTTTGACTTTTTTGATGGGGGTGATAAGGAAGCTGTCACTGGCTTCTTATTGGTCTACTAGTCCCTTGATGGCAACGGCTATATCTCCTGCATCCATGAGTCATAATTGGTATTTGCTTCTTCTTCAGATGCTGCAATTTGTTGACAATGCTTTAGCCTTGCCACAAGGTCACCCTGATTCTGACTGTCTTTTTAAGATTAGGCCTGGTCTTTGATCATTTTGTAGATTTGTTTTCAGAGGTCTAGGTTTCAGGCATAGAAATAGCTGTGGACGAGTCTTTGGTACTGTTCAAGGGTTGTTTGGTTTTTAGGAAGTATGTTCCTAGCAAGAGGGCACAGTATGGAATCAAATTGTATCTGCTGTCTGAAAGTAGTACAGGATATGTGTATAATTTCTGGGTCTACACTGGTATGGATTCCAGAATTGACACCCCTGGTTGTTCGCCCACTTTTGGAGTTAGTGAGAAAAGTGTGTGGGAACTTGGTAGACAACTGTTTAACAAAGGTCACCATTTGTATGTAGATAACTTCTACACTGGAGTGCAGTTGTTCAAGGAATTGTTTAGGGTGGACACTGTTGCTTGTGGCACAATCTGTTGTAAATGGGAAGGCTATCCAAGACAACTTGTCAGTAAAAACTTTGAGAGGGGACAGTGCAGTGCCTTGTGGAATGATGAGCTACTAGCTCTGAAATTTACAGACAGGAGGGATGTCTACATGCTAAGTACCATCCATGATAAGAGTACTTCCCCTGTGACTGTTTGGGTCCGGGTTGCCAAAGTGCACAAACCTGTGTGCATTTTAGATTATAATAAGCACATGGGAGGTGTAGATAGAGTCGATCAGAGGTTGGAACACTATACTGCTATTCGTAAGTCTTACGTTTGGTATAAGAAGTTAGCGATCCACCTGTTCCACTTGGCAACTTTTAATGCTTTTATTTTGTTCAAGGATAGTTCTCCAGTGTCAAAGATGACATTTGTGAAATTTCAGGAGTCAGTGATAGAGAGCCGTATTGTGGTGGAAGAGGCAAGAGTTCCTAGAGAAGCAGTGGTAGAGGATGTGGCTAGATGGAAAGATCACCACTTTGCTGAGCACATTGCTCCTACACACAAAAAAGACTTCCCAGCTAAGAAATGTAGAGCTCAAAGAGGTATCTGGAGGGAGACTCGAATGTACTGCCCTGATTGTCCTTCAAAGCCTGGGCTGTGTGTGGGTGGCTGTTTCAGGAGTTAGCACACTCAGAAGATTTACTGGGAACTAGCGTGAGCGTAAACTGCCTGTTTTATATTTTCATATGTTCAATTTCATGGTTGGAATTTCTGTCATGTATTTAGTTAGAGCTTTTGTATTTATAGTTTTGTACTTATTTCTAATTAGTTAGTGGTTTGTTGTTTAAAAAAAAAAGTGATGGCATTGTGCATCGAGTGGCGCTTAGCTTGCGGTGTAAATATTGAATTGCTGTTGGCTACTGCAAACACTGCCAGCCAAACGCCAGTCCACACACTCCCATCAGCTGGTGCGATTGCTGTATCAGGCATGTTGGCGTATGTAAGTGATGGGCCCTTGAGTAGCACTGTCTGTCGATGCGAGTGTTGTAATCTGCTGGGCCTGTGGCTAACGGCGTAAATTATCTTGTGCATGTCATTGGTTCAGTTATTAACAGTGCATTTTATTTTTGTGAAATCTCTTGTTAATAAAATTTGATCTACTGAACTATCACTCACCCTCGTGCCAAATCCAACCATTATGTGTGGTAAAAAATTACAAAACCTGCTCTGATGTAATCAGGCGTCGCAGCACACGCTAGGTGTCTCAGGTGGGACCCCGATAATTAAGCATGCCACCAACTTGGTTGGTAGGTGAGGGTTCTTTTCAACATAACCTAAGTGTGTTTTTTTCACAATTTTAGTGTTTGGAACATCACAGAAGGATGTGGACACATCAAAATGATCTATTACAAAACTACCTGTGTTGGGGGGGGGAACCTATGTTTTTGGTCCAGGGTGTGGCCTTCATCGAGGGAAACCTACCCAACCCAGATATATTTTCCTCACTTTTCTTCGTAAGGTCACCGCTCGGGTACATATTTCCTACTATCCAATGTTCCCCTCAGTCTCCCAAGTAAAATGATACCTAACTTGTGTGGGTCCCCAAAGCAGAGTCAGCCTAAAGATGTATAAAAATAATATGTGCTTATCAACTCACTGTGCTATCCCCTCAATCTCTACAGGTTTTTTGCCTTTTTCTGTTGCAGGCACCTGGGCCACCACACAATAGAGGTATAATTTTTGTCAGGTGACTTAGGGGAACACTGGATGGAAGGAAATTTGTGTCTCCTCTCAGGTTCCAGGACTTTCTGTCAGCGAAATGTGAGAAAAAAGTGTTTTTTTGGCCACATTTGAAGGTTTGCTGAGGATTCTGGGTAAGAAAACACTGGTGGATCCACCCAAGTCACACCTCCCTGGACTCCCTTGGGTGTCTAGTTTTCAGAAATGTTTGGGTTTGGTAGGTTTTCCTATATGGCTGCTGAGCCCAGGACCAGCCCTCCCCCGCCCCCACCCCGAAAAACAGTAGTTTTGTATTTGATAATTTTGATGTGTCAACATAGTGTTTTGGGACATTTCCTTTCGCAGGCACTAGGCCTACCCACACAAGTGAGGTACCAAGTGAGGTACCATTTTTATCGGGAGACTTGGGGGAACGTTAGGTGGAAGGAAATTTGTGGCTCCTCTCCAATTCCAGGACTTTCTGTCACCGAAATGTGAGGAAAAGGTGTTTTTTTAGCTACATTTTGAGGTTTGCAAATGATTCTGGGTAACAGAACCTGGTGAGAGTCCCACAAGTCACCCCATGTTGGATTCCTCTAGGTGTCTAGTGTTTTGCAGGTTTCCCTAGGTGTCGGCTGAGCTAGAGGCCAAAATCTACAGCTAGGCACTTTGCAAAAACCAGCACTGTTTTCTTTGGGAAAATGTAATGTTTCCACGTTGTGTTTTTGGGCATTTCCTGTCGTGGGCACTAGGCCTACCCACACAAGTGAGATACCATTTTTATCGGGAGACTTGGGGGAACGCTGGGTGGAAGTAAATGTGTGGCTCTTCTCATATTCCACAACTTTCTGTCACCGAAATATGAGGAAAAAGTGTTTTTGGGCAAATTTTGAGGTTTGCAAAGGATTATGGGTAACAGAACTTGGTGAGAGACCCACAAGTCACCCCATCCTGGATTCCCCTAGGCGTCTAGTTTTTAAAAACACACAGGTTTGGTAGGTTTCCCTAGGTGCCGGCTGAGCTAGAGACCAAAATCCGCAGCTAGGCACTTTGCAAAAAAACAGCTCTGTTTTCTTTGGGAAAATGTGATGTGTCCACGTTGTGTTTTGGGGCATTTCCTGTCGCCGGCACTAGGCCTACCCATACAAGTGAGGTAGCGTTTTTATCGGGAGACTTGGGGGGAATGCTGGGTGGAAGGAAATTTGTGGGTCCTCTCAGATTCCAGAACTTTCTGTCACCGAAATGTGAGGAAAAACTGTTTTTTAATTTAAATTTCGAGGTTTGCAAAGGATTCTGGGTAACAGAACCTGGTGAGAGCCCCACAGGTCACCCCACCTTGGGTTCCCCTAGGTGTCTAGTTTTCAAAAACGCACAGGTTTGGTAGGTTTTCCTAGGTGCCGGATGAGCTAGAGCTCAAAATCCACAGCTAGGCACTTTCCAAAAACACGTCAGTTTTCAATGCAAAAATGTGATGTGTCCGTGTTGCGTTTCCTGTTGCAGGGATTAGGCCTACCCAAGTAAGTGAGGTACCATTTTTATTGGGAGACTTGGGGGCACACAGAATAGTAGAACAAGTGTTATTGCCCCGTGTCTTTCTCTGCATTTCCTTCCGAATGTAAGAGTGTAAAAAAGACGTATATTTAAGAAATGCCCTGTAATTCACATGCTAGTATGGGGACCCCGGAATTGAGAGATGTGCAAATGACCACTGCTCCTCAACACCTTATCTTGTGCCCATTTTGGAAATACAAAGGTTTCCTGGATACCTATTTTTCAGTCTTTATATTTCACCAAATGAATTGCTGTATAATTGGTATACAGTGAAAACCCATTGCAAGGTGCAGCTCATTTACTGGCTCTGGGTACCTAGGGTTCTTGATGAACCTACAAGCCCTATATATCCCCTCAACCAGAAGAGTCCAGCAGACATAACAGTATATTGCTTTCAAAAATTTGACATCGTAGGAAAAAGTTACAGAGTAAAACGTGGAGAAAAATTGCTGTTTTTTTCACCTCAATTTCAATATTTTTTTATTTCAGTTGTTATTTTCTGCAGGAAAACCTTGTAGGATCTACATAAATGACCCCTTGGTGAATTCAGAATGTTGAGTACTTTTCAGAAATGTTTAGCTTACCGCGTTCCAGCATTGGTTTTGCACCTATTTCTGTCACTAACTGGAAATAGGCTAAAAGCACAAAAAATAGAAAAAAATGTGGCATGGCCCAGTAAAATGCCAACAATGTGTTAAAAAATGTGGTTTTCTGATTCAAGTCTGCCTGTTCCTGAAAGCTGGGAAGATGGTGATTTTAGCACCGAAACCCTTTGTTGACGCCATTTTCAGGGAAAAAAAACACAGGCCTTCTTCTGCAGCCCTTTTTTCCCATTTTTGTAACAAAACGAACATTTCGCTGTATTTTGCCTAATTTCTTGGTCACCTTCAGGGGAACCCACAAACTCTGGGTATCTCTAGAATCCCTAGGATGTTGGAAAAAAAGGACGCAAATTTGGCCTTTGTCGCCTATGTGGATAAAAAGTAATGAGAGCCTAAGTGCGAACTGCCCCAAATATAAAAAAAAAAGCTCGGCACAGGAGGGGAAAAGGCCTGGCAGTGAAGGGGTTAAACACATGGATGACACATAGGCCCACATTACGACTCTGGCGGATGGTGGTGTTTTGGAGAAAAGTACTGCCAAGAGGCTGACGGTAACTTTCCCAAAAATATGACATTGGCGGTTTAGCTCAAGCCAAACCGCCAATGTAATACTCCGTCTCCCAGGGCGGTATCAGCCATCGGGCTGGAGACTAGAGTCTCCAGCCAGGTGGCCGCCACTGTCCTACCCGTGGGATTCTGACCCTGCCTACTGCCATGGTTTTCGTGGCTTTGTTACTGCCACAAAAACCATGGTGGTAGGCACTATCAGTGACAGAGAATCCCTTCCCTGTCACTGATAGGGGTCTTCCCCACCCCTCTCCCAATCCCCTTCACCCTCCCCCCTTCCACTCCAGACCCCCTTGAGATACACGCACATTCACACACCATCATACACACTCATACACACATTCATAGCCACATTCATCCACACTTGCTTACATCCATTCATACACACATCCACACACACTGACATACATACAAGCACACATGCACACACAAAACACACAATACACGCACTCACACATACCAAACGCAACACACCCACAGACATACACATACCCTCCCCCCACACACACAACACCCCCCTCCCCTGCCGGAGCACCCGACTTACCTCATTTCAGGGGGTCCTCCAGCAGGAGCCAGGATGGGGCGCTGCTGCCAGCAGCAGCGTCTGCCAGCAGAACACCACTAGGGGATATCATGGATCATGATATGGTCTGCGGCGGTCTACTGGCGTGGCGCTGCTGCTGGCAGCATCACCATTTTACCGCTTTCCGCCGCCATGACCGTAGCCGGAATTCCGCCATCCTTCTGGCGGAATTCCGGCTACGGTCATAATTTGGTGGTCGGCTGGTAGCCACGGTGACGGTCTTTGGCGGCTGTCGCCGTGGCGGTAGGCGGTTTTTACCGCCAATGTCATAATGAGGGCCATAATGATCTAAAGCTTAATACAGCAAATACAGAGATTATGACATGCAGAGAATGGCAGAAACTACCACTGAGGACAAAGGCAAAACTACCAGCCTACCGCCATATGGTCTAAGAAAATTGAAGCCCCCTGACAGCATCAACAAAGGTTAGAAACCTAGGAGTAACCATGGTTTCAGAGCTATTCTTGATAGCACTTGCTAACGTTACAAACAATGTCTTCTAGACAATGAAAACACTACCTTGGATCTTCCCATACCTTGCATACTAACATAAACTGCAAGCCATCCTCATGCTTATAATCTCCAAGCTTGATTATGCCAATAGCCTATACCTTGGCACACCGTATTCATACCATGCAAAATACAACTTATCCAAAATGCTGCTGCAAGGCTTCTTCTCCACCTTCACCCACGAGACTGCATGACTCCAGTCCTACAATCGCCTCACTGGCTACCCAAAGCTAGAAGGGTAATAGTCATATCACTCTGCATTGTCTACAGAGTCTCTCAAGGAAAAGAATCACTATACCTAAAAGTTAAATTAAAACAATACAAACCAAATAGAGCACTGCGCTCCAGGCTTGCACCTCTTATTAAGATACCACCTTATTACAGGAAATCTGTAGGAGGAACTGTACAGTACAAGCCAAGCTCTGAAACTCACTACCAGCCAGCATTAGAAGCACCCAGGAACATATACACTTACAAAGACAGTTGAAAACTCAGCTATTTCCAAGAATACTACACTACCCTCATCACAACAACAGAGCCCAGAAAATAGTCACACCCTCAAACGCAATCCTCAGCTCACAATTCACGAATTGCAAACAACTCAACCGGCACTCTACTTTTAATATGCAGGTAAGCAAAAAAGGTCTGACCTATGGTTCACCAAGGCATTACATAACTATGTTCTTCCATATAAAACAGTTACAGCCCACAGTAATACTAAAACCAGAATATGCAGTGGTCAACAACAAATTGTAACTAATCCCTCTTATATTCACACAAGACATATCTGCTATGAAGGTTGTCCATCACCAGTACTATACAGCCAGAAAAATAAACATTACCAAATGAATAGGCATGGAAGACTTGAAGAAATCTGTCACACATTACTGGACAATTTGAAGGACTTTAAAATAGCCCTTTCACTGCAGGTCCCAAATATCTATACAATCTGAACGCTACATTAAGGGCCATATGTATGAACACATTTTCCCACAGACATAGAATGGGTAAAAACCTTTGATACATCTGACATTAAATCTTGCAAAGATACTCAGATATGGGAGGATAACAAAATGTCTATCTCAACAGATCTCTCCACTTCTCTCCCCATCCCACCATGCCAGCTCCTGACCACAACTATACACAAAATCTCAAGCTTGGACAACCGAGTGCAGTAACCAGCTATGCAGAATGTATCATATAAAATACCATAAAGAGACCTGAGGAGCTATTCAAAGCTATCAGCATGCCAAAAAACATAAATCTGTGCATTTCTCTCTCGCACTTCATCATTCAACACACTGCTACGTGCTGCGTCCCATAACACAATAACTGCACTATACACAACATGGAAACACTTCCCACATAGAATCAAAACAAAAACAGCATCCTAACACACACCCTACACGATGTAGTGTGCTACTGATGTAGGCAAGCGTTTCAGCTTCCCACATAGCTGTAGTAAGTGCCATATAAATAATGCAATACGATACATGGTGTGGAAAGACAGGAATATGACCCCATGTAGGAATAAGATAACAACAGGCAGCGCCAACCATTTTGAAATCGAGGCCCTCTCCTCACATTATTTTGCTATTTTTGACTACATCTTCGCCCCTCTGACAGGGGCGTAAAGCAGGCCACCTGCAGCCCCTGTGGTGCAAAGAGGCTCCCAACCCTTCAAGAATGCCCCTGTCAGGCCAAGGCCAATAAATATCTGTGCAATATGGGAGACTCAGGGGCCCCTTTTCACATCCTGCAGGGGGACCCCATCATTTTGTACTACGCCACTGCCCCATGAATATCCCTGTCCCCATTACACAGAAATAATACAGTTCCCCATACTTTGCCATGCACTTCAACCGCTGGTTGGCAGTTTTGGATCATGTTAAAGCCCTTGTAACGTTACACGCTCACAGTTAAAATACAGGAAGTGAGGGCTCGTCTTCGACCGCATGTATTGCGCGGCATTCCTCTTTTGGAAGCACCTGGGTACATCCGCGCGCGCAAGAACGAGTGCTTTCCTTTTCAATTCAAAAGGCGCGCGACACTCGTTATCCCACCAAAGGCGGCTAAGGGCTAGGTAAGCCCTTCGTGCCTCCCGCCTGCTCCTACCTCATCTAATGGCTGAGAGGGCAGGTTAATTTTCCGAACGGTAAACGTTATGTGTGGAAATTTCACTTTTCCAAAGTGCATCGGTCCGTCGAAGCTCCACTTCTCCTTAAGACTTGCTGATTTTCACTCACACAGACCAGTAATTTGGACGAAGGAAATTCAGGTATGGTCCCTAATGTATTGAAAACCGTAGCACAAGTCATTAAGGAAATCCTTATAATATTGACCTCGGATCAGATTTGCAGTACTTTTAACTAAGACGGTGTATGTAACAGCGGTGGTTTCTTTGGCGACTGGGCTAGAAGAGTTGCTGCCAGCTTTTCTTTATGCCTCACCGCGCCTATATTTGGTATTAACAGGTCTGACAATTTATGATAAGCAAATAAGTGTTGCAATACCTAGAATGCAAAACAATGTTTTACATTCAGTGACATGTAGCTTTGTGTTTATAAAGAAACCACAAAAACAACAAATACCCTAATGCAATTTCGTTATTATTAATTAACACCTGTATTATCCATTTTATTTAGCAGAGAAAAATAAAATACTGTATGAAGTACTCACACCTGACATCAAACAAGACACATTTGGATCTCTGAAGTTGCATGCCCGGGCCTAGCCTTTTTTCTTCTTCACGTCTTATTACTTTGGAGCAGTGAAGAAGTGTGTTGTGAGCAAAAACACATCATGATATTTTTTAGTATATAATAATAATAATATAATTTCAAGGTCTTAAGTTGCTACTTTTATGAGTGAACAGTCCATACCGTCCTTTTTTCATGGATGGCGATTTTTTTTTTTGCATTGGTAATTAGAAATGCAGAACTACAAGGACCAGAATGCAAAGTATACTTGACGATTTATTTACATATGTTCTCCATGTTACATTCTTTCTGCATTTGTACACCATGCATTTCTGGAAACCAAGTATCAACCATCGCCATCGGTTTATTGTATTAAACTCTGTCTGAATCTGTGATTTCTTGCGAAGGATGAATTTAGGACTCTTGGCGCTCACTTGACTGTAGACACATTATGAAGAGTCACAAATAATGCATCCAATACTTACGTTAATGGCATTACTCCTGATCCTACTCCCTCGCATTCCTTTCAACCAATGAGGCTCCCTCCCTCCCCCAGACCCTTCCCTTCCCCTTAAACCCCCCCCACCCCACCACCTCCTGTACAAAAACAAGCCCAAGCAGCAACTCAGGAGGTCCGTACCGGGAGGGCGGGAGGGTACGGAAAGGAAGGCGAGGGAGTAGGACTATGAGTAATGCCATTAACGTAAGTAATGGACGCATTACCTCCCGTCCCTCCCTCGCCTTCCTTTCAACCAATGAGAAAACAGGAGACAGACACTGAGTTGCAACAAGTTTAAACACAACCAACAAAGGACACTGAATAACCACCCCCCTATTACATCATAGAGGACAAGACATGGTGACCCAATGCTGACTCCAAACTGCCCAAGTCCGCCAGTCTGTAATGACGAACAAAGGTCGAAGGAGAGGCCCAAGTAGCGGCCCTGCAAATTTCCACCCCAAAAGCGCCTTGAAGCTCCGCTACCGTAGCAGCCATACCCCTGGTAGAACGGCCCTGAATCCCTTGGGGCGGAACCACCCCTTTCAAAGAATAAGCCATCAAAATCAGAGAGCGAACCCACCGACTCAAGGAAGCAGTGGACGGCTTCTCCCCTTTTTGAGCCGGACCGAAATTCACAAACAGAGAATCACCTTTCCGGAACGGAGCAACCACCCGTAGATACTCCAACAAAGCCCGCCGCACATCCAACAAATGCAACCGAACCTCCTCATCCGAGGAAGGCTCGGGACAAAAAGAAGGAAGGATAACCTCCTGGCGAGCGTGGAAAGACGAATTCACTTTGGGAACAAACGAAGGAACCAGTATAAGCACCACCCGATCCGGAAAAACCTTACAAAAAGGAAAAGAGCAGGCCAAGGCCCCCAGCTCCCCCAAACGGTGGGCCGAAGTAATGGCCACCAGAAAAAAAGTTTTCAAAGAAAGATGACGCAAGTCACAGAAACCCAGAAGTTCAAAGGGAGAAACAGTCAAAGCATCCAACACCAAAGAAAGATCCCAAGAAGGAAAGGACCACACCGGACGAGGAAACAAGTTAAGAAGACCCTGGAAAAACCGAGGCATCAAATGACCCTCATCAGACAGATGCCATGGACCCCTAAAAGCCTGAATCGCCGCCCACTGCACCCTCAGGGAAGCCACAGACAAACCCAACTGGGCTCCATCCTGTAAAAACTGCATCACCTCAAATAGAGAAGCAGACGTATGATCTAACCTACGCTGGAAACACCAAGAAGAAAAAACCTTCCACTGCGGACCATAAGACATCAAAGTGGAACGCCGCCGCGAAGCCAGTAAAGTAGAACTCAAAGCTACCGGAACCCCTAAGCCCGTCAAACCCCTTCATTCAACTTCCAGGCCATCAAGTGCGACCGCCTCAACGACCCCATTGCGAGAGACAGAGAGGAAGAGTCCACACGTGATCCGAAGCCATCAACCGAAGCAACGGAAACCTATTTTGCCCTCGGCCAATGGAGCGCGATCAAGAGAACCCTGGCCTTCAGAAGACGTACCCCCACCAGAAACGCATGGAGCAACTGGAAGGGCAGGAATGCGTACAAAAGACCCTGAGGCCAAAGACACAACATCCCCTCCACCGCCCAAGCCTGAGGACAACAAAACCGGGAGCGAAAACGACTGACTTTCGCATTTTCTGGAGAGGCAAACACATCCACCACTGGAAGACCCCACAGGTGAACCAGGAGACGAAACAGAGACAACCGGAGGGAGAAAAGCTGAGACGAAGGAATGACCCGGCTCAGAAGATCCACCCAAACATTGACCACCCCCTGAATGTAGGTGGCCCGCAAGGAAGGAACCCACTTTTGTGCCCAAAACAAATATTTTCCTTGCAACGTGGAACAGTGCCCGCGACCTGGTCCCCCCCTGCCGGTTCACGTAAGCTTTGGCCGCCAAGTTGTCTGTCTGAATAAGAACCGCTAAACCTTTCAGGGAGTCCTGAAAATGAATCAGAGCTAGAAGCACCGCCTTCAACTCCTGCCAATTCGAGGAACGTCTGGCTTCCAGAGGCGGCCAAAACCCTGGACCTGAGCCGACCCCATCCAAGCCCCCCAACCGGAGAGGCTGGCATCGGTCGTCACTACCACCGGGAGAGGAGGAGATAAAGACACCTCTACACGAAGATGAGCTGGGACCAGCCACCAACCCAAATCCCTGCGTACAAACCCAGACACAGGAATCCGTGCCCGGAGAGAACTCGACCCCGGAGACCAATGAACTAGAAACCAGTTCACCAGGCAAAGAAGATGGAACGGTGCCTATGGCACAAGAAAAATCTCTGACGCCAAATTACCCTGCAGACACAAGCACTGAAGGGCTCTGGGAGCTGGCTGTGACAAGATCAACCACACCTGTGACTGGAGGCCCACTAACCGCTTCTACGACACAGTCACCAAGCCTTGAAGAGTCAGAAATCGGGCCCGAGAAAAACCAGATCCTGGGAAGGAGCCAAATCTTACTTCCCCCAGTTGACCAAAAAAACGTGGTTTTGCAGGACCAACAAAACCCGGGCCACATGCCTCTGTAACATCACCTGAGAGGGCGCTTGGATTAGAATATCGTCCAAATAAGGATGTACAAACACCCCTTCGGAATGTAGAACAGCCACCAGAGGGGCCAGTACCTTGGTGAAAATTCGTGGAGAGGACTTGAGGCCAAATGGCAGAACACAAAACTGAAAATGGTCCTGTCCCACCGCAAAGCGTAGGAACCTCTGAGAAGACAGAGCCACTGGAACATGCAGGTAAGCATCCTGCAGATCCAGAGACCCCAGGAAATCCCCTGAACTGATCAGAGGAAAAATCGCCTGAATGGAAAGCATACGGAAATGTACAGTCTTGATCCAGGAATTTACCCCCTTTTGATTGACGACAGGACGAAAGCCCCCTGACACCTTCGGAACCAGGAACAAGACGGAATAAGTGCCCAGACCTCTCTCCCCCACAGGAACATGGGAGATAGCCCCCTTGAGAAGTAGGTCCCGGACCCCTTCCAACAACGCCTGCCTCTGGTCCACGTCCGCAGGTAGTGGAGTAGGACGCACCCCGGTAACCGGAGGTACCACTTCGAAATCTATGGCGTAGCCATTGTTCACAATGTCCAGCACACAGCGATCGCTGACACTCTCCTGCCAAACAGAAAGAAAGTGCCTCAGCCGTCCCCCAACCGGCCCTTTGCCAGGCCCACAATGATTGTCAGGACCCCATCTTGAATCCTCCCCACCCCGAAGGAGCAGACTTTTTAGGAGAAAAACGGGGCTGAAAATGACGTTTCCTGAAAGAAAAAGATTTGGAATCCACTTCGGGAGAAGACCACGAATGCTTCTGTCAACCCCTGCCAGAAGAAGAACCACCTTTGTAAGGCAAGGCGTGTTTCCTCTCCTTAAAGGCCTTCGAAAGCATGGCAGGCAACTGATCTCCAAATAAATTGCGCCCCTCAAAAGGCAGTCTCAGGAGAGCAGATTTCTCCCCAGGATCTGCCTTCCACATCCTTAACCAGAGGGACCTACGAGCCCCAATCAAAGCTCCCGACGCCAGAGCCGAAGTACGGACAACATCAGAAGACATGTCTGCCAGCAACCTGGCCTGTTGTTCCATAACAGCCAGCATTTCCGAACACTCCGAACCTCCCTGAACAGCAACCTCCAGCTTGTCAAAATCCTGCACCAAAGATTGTGCAGAATAAGCAGAAAAAATACCCGCTCGGAGGGCTAAATTCTCCGCCGCAAATGCCCTTTTAAGACCAGAATCCACCTTACGGTCAGTGGCATCAGGAGGAACACAGTCCTCCGGACTGACCGCCGTCTTGCCAATCAGAGTTGCCAAAATGGAATCCAGTTTAACCGAGGGTGGCAACACATCTTCCCCTTTCAGCAAGTACAGCTTCTGAAAGAACCGCGGAACCTGAGACTTGTCCACATCCTTCCACTCCCGGAGTACCATATCCTTAACAGGGCCCTGAAAAGGCATGGCAAACCTCGAAGGTGTTTGATATTGAGGGAACAAGTGTGAATCAGTCCCCGTAGGTTGAAAAACAGGAAAACCTAAATTGTCCCGAACATGTGGCAGAACCTCCCACATCTCTTTCCTGGAGACATATTTCCCACAAGAAGAAGTAGAAGGAGCGTCATCATCTGAAGAAGAGGACCCCTCCGCAGCCCCAGAAGGTCGGGCAGCCGAAGAACGTCCAGGCCTGGATGCTCCAGCTTGCAGAGCACGAGACACAGCCCCCTCAATCATGTCCTGAACCTCTTCCCTGGACATGAGAGGCGCAGGAGCCCCCACCGCCCCTTGGCGACCCCCAGGAGTGGAGAGGGGAACCTCAACATCCTCCCATGAAGAAGAGGAAGAGGAAACAATCCTGCGTCGCTTTGAAGGAACCTTCGGCATAATCCCAACAAGAAAGGCAGACTAGAGATCCCAGCACCCATTAAATAATGGAGAAAGCCCCCCCTAAAAAAATATCAGCAAATATAAAAGCAGCAATAATTAGCCCCAAACTACTAAAAACGCGGGCAGAACGCCCGTCCTACCATCAAAAATGTCTAAAAACCACAACCGGCACATCAGCCCATCAACACGAGCCGAAGATCCGGAAGCACAGCCCCAGCTGTAATAGAGCCGACTGACTCCATCAACCGACTCCAAGGACGCGTCTCCAAGGCAGCACCGCCTGCCTCCAGAAGACGTGACTGCCGGGAACTCTCCATGAGGAGCTCCATGCTCGTCGAGAGTCAAGCCGATGCCCCCCCAGGCCCCGCTGTGGAGGAAGGAGAAAGGTAAGTATAGCGGGGCTAGACAAAAAGATGGTGGTGGGGGGCGGTTTAAGGGCAAGGGGGGTTTAGGGGGAGGCAGGGAGCCTCATTGGTTGAAAGGAAGGCAAGAGAGGGACGGGAGGTAATGCGGTGCTTAAAAGGGGGGACGTCGACCGAACATCCTCCTAAAACCCGAGAGGTTTAAATCAACATTTACATAGACTCAAGCACACGCACAAATACAGATACAGTCCTATAAATAATTCTTCAGTCGTTGGATTTCAGTCTTGGAATGTGTTATTCTTTGTCTCCCAGCTTTAGCCAACATGTGTTTCGTCGTACTCACAACTTCATCAGGACTTCATATATCCAGCTAATATCCACTAGTTCAGCACAATCTCCAACTTCTTATAAAACTTTTGCAAAATCCAGTTGCTCCCCTGCTCCACGTATTTAAAAGTGCTACGTCTATTTTGGCAATACTCTCTCGAAGCAGTGATCAAGTTCATGGCAAGTGCGCCATGCATGACGGCGCCCCTGATCCGGGACACACTTGCCAGGAACTAGATCACTGCTTCGAGAGACTATTTTCAAAATAGACGCAGCGCTTTTAAATACTTGGACGGGGGAATGACTGGATTTTGCAAAAGTTTAACCAGTCCAAATCTGGCTGCATTATTTTTCATTGAGCCTTTAACATTTTAATTATTAGGTTTGAACAGGTTCTCAGCTGCGTGTGGCAGTATTATTACCACAGGGAACCGTTAGAGTGATTATTCCACTACTCTCTGGTTGTTCCGGGGGAAATTCTGGCTGTATTAGATGAACATGCAACACGTGGCATTTGGGGCAATTGCTCTTAATTAATCAAGCCTGCAATTTTGAATGATCAAATATCTTCTTTCTTGCAATTGACCCACCTCAGCCAGAGTAGACAAATAGGACTGGGGCCACCTCAAAGGGGGTATGGAGTACCAGAGAAGCATCAGGTATATCATATGAGAATGACTGAAATAGCACAGAGGAGCATGGTGGACTGTTGGTGCACCAATGCAAGTAGCTATTTGGCTAGGAGAAAGAAGGGCAAGGAGATGCCCCTTGTTTCAGTGTGTCTACAGGAATGGAGATTCTGGAGGATGGTGCAGTAACCCCACTACCCATCCGGATGCCACACTGTGGGCAAAGGATGGCGGAAGGGAAGGTGTGGAAGCCTCTTCACTTCAATTGGCATTTGTAAGGGTGCTGGGTGGGAACAGAGATGCTAGTAAGCCAAGTACTATTAACATACTTGGAGGAGAGCGGTACCATGATAATCAGAAGTGAGTTGGAAAATAGTGGTAAAATCACAGAAGGTGTGTCTCAGTTGAAAGGGGAAAAAGATGAAAGATGTGATGGGGGTGGGAGGAATCTGGTCAAAATGGTATGACGGGGCAGGGCCGTGATGGGATGATTTGCTTAGGCAATACTAGGAGCTGGGGATTGGGAGCAGTGGGCAACAGGTGGAACAGCGTGCAACCGAAAAAAGTCAGGGCTCAGGAGTAATAGAAGGAGCAGCTGCTAACGAAGATAACGGTGCATGGGAATAGCTGGGGGAGATCTGAAGATGTTGAAAGCCAAAACAAAACAACACTAGACACTCATAGCATGCTGGTGATGGGGATGAATGGACTGGGACAAAATGGTGACACTGTTGTACCAGGGGCATAACATATCTTTTTGGGTCACACCTGGTGCTTGTGAAAAAGAAAGGGTAACAAATTTAAAGTTTGATGTATTGTTCATATCACAAAAAAATAGAAAAAGGGAACATAATGGATCCAACCACGAGAAAAAAAGTGGGCACTGCTATTGGCAGTATGCTGTTATATGTTATGTACAAGAGTTCCAAGTTCTGAACAATTCAACCTCTCATTCAGTATTTGGGGCAAAGCGAGTAGAATGGGGTAGTGAAGTCTGCAATGTTATGGAAGACTTTACAGAGTGGTGGTGAGGAAAGACTTCAACACTGTTTTAATTCTATAAGACCTTAAGAGGTGCTCAGATAGGGAGAAGATGGGAATAGTGGGAGTGGGTTTTTGTGCTTGTTTTTAGGTTAAGATTTATGGACCATGAGTAAGATGAAAGAAAGAAAAATTGATATTGGACCAGACAATGTTGGAGTTGATGAGGGAACTAAGCAAAGAGAGGCCAAAGGCCAAGCGGCCTTTACTTTTCATGCTGGTTGTCCTAAAAAAGATAGATTCACCATTTATAGCTGGTTTTTGACTCATTGTTTTGACTGGGTGGGCTGCAATGTGCCACGTTAGTATGAATCATGCTGTAAGACCAGTGAGGGAATGTGGGGGAATTGGCTGCGAAGAATAAATGTGAGTTTGACGGTCTTTTGGCTAGACCGCCACAGTGGTGGCTGCCAAAAGACTGCCATGTTGACGGTAATCCAACGACCGTATTGAGAGTCACCCCGCAAAGCCTACCAAAATCCAGCCAAATATCCAAAACCACTAGGACACTAAAGGGCGGGAAAGAGGCGGTCCCACCGCCAGCCCACCAAAAAAGCCTCTGATCATATTACGATCCACAAATCACAATAGCGGTTCATCCATGGCAGAAAATCAATGGTAGTGCGAACTGCGGCAGTCGGTGGTCACATCAGTAATACACCACAACACATTAGATAGTTTGAAAACCCCACACCGGACACACATCCACACTCCCACACACCTACACACTGCACTATAAAACACACCACTTCACACACCACAATCCTTTGCAGCAAAAATGCCAAACACAGCCAGATAGAAGCCACCTAAAATATCACATAGCATACTATAGGCACCCCCTCACATTTCACCTAGCACTCATCCCACACCTGCATAACACACACAACACACAAAATAGTATCCTACACAATAGACACCAACCACCACCCAGGCACATCACAGCACCCACACCTCATCACCAATTAATTTTCCTTTCCATTTCTTCTACCTCACTTTCTCTTCCACCACTACTACGTCCCCACAAAAACATCCACATTTCACTAATGAAGAGTTGAAGGCCATGGTGGATGAAATCATTAGAGTAGAGTCACACCTATTTGGAACACAGGTCCAGCAAACATTTATTGCCAGGAAAATGGAGATGTGACAAAGGATAGTCGACAGGGTCAATTCTGTAGGCAGTCATCTATGCACAAGGGAGGACATCAGGAAGAGGTGGAACGACCTAAGGGGGAAGGTATGTTCCATGGCTGCCAGGCACCAGCTGGAGGTCTTCAAGACTAGCGGTGGGCACCAACCTCCTCCCCCAACTTTCACATTATGGGAGGAGAAGGTCTTGGACATCCTGCATCCTGAAGGCCTAACAGAAATACTGGGGTGATGCAGTTGGGTAATTCACTACACCATTAATGTCACCAAAATGTTTTGTCTTGCATGCTCACTGATCACCTTTGGCCACCTAAACAACCAACCCACCCACCACCCCTGTGTCCAAATGTCAAAATACCACACTCTGGCATGCGTCGTGTCAACTAAACTCATCCGGGGGAGTCATTGGCTGGGTATGGCATGGGTAGTACACGACTAACAGCATTATAACTCCCAGCAGGCACTGTTCCACCTTTAAGAAAACCAGAACAGTGCAACACAAGTAAAATGGCCTTGCGTGTGAAACTAACAATTAATTCAACACACCTGAATGCTACAGTATTGTACAGTCTATGGTAAACTCATCATTGCTATGGCAATCAACCAGTACTATTACAAGCAGCACACAGCTACATCTGTGTTCCCTACTAAACTGACCCTTGAAATTACAATCCAAACAATGTCATGTACTCACCTGATGGGAAAAACTATATAGGAAGTTGGATGTACTTGTAATACACCCATAGAGAAGCCCAGGTTACATGCTAACTCCCATACTGTTGGCCAGTTCTGTCACAATAATACATTTAGCAGCTGTTAGTTGACTCTATGATGCCATACACATTACTAGGGGATAACTTTACATTGTCATGTCTTCACTCAGACAAGATATGTGTCAATAAACAGTCATCTAATGTAAAGGCTTTGTGTGCATGTCACACAGCATGTCTAGCGGTCAGAATTTGATATCACCTGGTGCATTACTTTCAACAACTGTGTGTTCCACCTCTCCAACAGGTAACCTTGCCATTGTCACCATAGAGAGGACATCAGAGACTGCCACTGCCCTTCTGGATGAAGGCCCCAGTGAGGAAAACACCCCTGGATGTGTGGATATTGAGGACGAACCCGGCCCATCTGGGACACCTGATCAGTCAAGAACTGTGAGCATCACCCTGCCCACATTGACTCCTCACAGCCCTGCATCAACGTCACAGGCAACCATTTGCCTTCAAACCTGTGTCCCAAGGGCAGTGTCATCCATCTTGTGTCCCCCCAGTACTGGTACCTGAGTGTCCTGCTATGGCCCAGACAATGATGCACCTGCCACCAGTGGGGGAGAGTAAACTGTGCTACAGGCATAGGGACATGGGGGTAGGGTGCGTGGGAGGGTTGGTGTGGGTCAAGGATGGAGGCTTCTAGGGACACAGTTGTCCAGGACACCATCTCCCAGTCTTGGGAGCTTACCAACAATCCCAAGTCATGATGGGCCAGAAATGCCCATGGTGGGGGAGGTCAGACAGCTGCAGAAGGACAACCACCAGGAAGTCATGCAGCAGTGGCAGACCCACAATGCCCACTTGGCTACCATTGCAGGGGTGCTGAGAGACATGAATACCACCCTAAGTAGGTTTTGTACCCAACATCTGGCCTCTTCCACTAGCAATGAAACATTAGGCCCTTCGACAGCTGTGGCAGCTAGTGGAATGGAGGCCCTGCCAGGGGAACGGTATGCCTCAGACACCCCAGCCTCTGTAGCTGAAGAACCCCCTGCAAACGTGGTCATCCACCCAAACATCCAGGAGGAGCAGATGCCAAGACCAAAACCACTGCCAGGAAGTGAACCTCTACTGATAGGTTCCCCTTGTGTGGCACAGATACACCTTGTTGACTGTTCTGAAACCTATCCCCAGTCACCTATGGTACATGGATACTGAATTTGTTACCCCAAATGTTGTAGCAGCTACCCTGATGATTTCATCCAGCATAACAAAACCCTTCACCGTTTGCTTTCTGTACTATTTTGTTTAAATTCTCACTCATTTTCACTTTAATTTAATTCAGAGGCAGTAAGTATTTATTTATTTGCATGATTAATTAAAATCTTAGCAACAAGAACAATAATAAAATAGTATTAGAAAAACAAAAAGATCCGGACTAAAGCATTAATAAAAGCAATTAATAAAAGTAACTGAACACTTATAAGACACAAAACTCTTTGATCTTATCAATTAAATGCGCGCCCCAGATAGCAAGTTTATACTCGTGGTGTGTGCAGTCAAGAATTTGACGAGTCTGCCGATTGTCTGCGGATCGGTTGAGTCAAACATTTTCATCACTGCTGGCCGACACAAATGAATCCCATTCCTCTTGAAAACTGATTTTAGCAGTTGTCGACGTGATTCTTTTAAGGCCGGGCAAATACAGATCAAGTGGACCATATCCTCCTTGGCACCATTACATAGCCAGCAAGACGTCTCACCTCCATTCTTCCATGATGGTTGATCCACTCTAGATGGTAGAGCTCCTAAATGAAGCGCAAGCAGGCAATGTTTGATGTGAACTGCAAAAGTTAAAATCAGGTATTGCGATGGTGCCAGTGTAGTGTAAGTGTGCATAAGAAACCAGGCGTGCGAGCATTGTGCAAATTTAGATTTGTCATTTAGAAAAGATTGCAGACCTATTTCCTTTTTTAACACACAACACAAGAGGGGATATGAGATATTAGAGGCTCATAGGTGCATCATTTGTGTCTCTTGCAGGGAATTTTGCAAATACCTATTGTATACTGACTTTGGATTATTACTCACTGAATTCCATAAAGCCACAACTAAAGGGCTAGCAGTGTTTCTGCCTATTTTATACCAGGTCTTTATTGTATGAGCTTTCCTGTCCAGCTGCTGTTGTTTGAGGCCAAATTCTAACTTGACCTGCTCAGGGGAAGCAGTATGAGGAAGATTAAAGACTTGCTTATAAGTTTTTATTTGTTTGCGGATCCAGAAGCAAGGCGTCTTTCCCGTATAGGGCTGCGCTTCCGTATGTAATAGCTGGGAGGAATTTGGCCGACATGACAGACAGTAATGGTTTGTACGAAGGCCCTTTTAACCTTTTAGCTAGAGTGCAGAAGGCGACCGCCAGGGCATTACTCCTCTGCGCAATGTACTGCTTTTGCGGCACAAGGTTAGCCTCATTGTCTATAGTAAAACCCAAGTGTTTGTAGGAGCAAGTCATTTCAAGGGTAATGCCGCTCAACTTTATTTTGTTTACAAAATTAGAAGGGCATCCTATAGACATAGTTTTAGTCTTTGATGTGTTGATTTCTAATTTGTTTGTCATTACAAAGTCGGCCAGGGTGCTGACCAGCCGCTGCAGCCCTATTTTTGTATGGCTCAATAAAACAATGTCATCAGCATACAAAAGGTGCGACATAGACAAACTTCCCATCCTTGGAGAGTGTGAGTTGGTCACGTCCAGCTTTGGGGAGAGATCCGCCATGAAGAGGTTAAAGAGGTGCGGGGCCAGAACGCAGCCTTGTTTTAAACCTGCATTTGTTGGTATCCTCCTTGAAATTTTCGAGCCATCTGCTACCTTGATCTGCACCTAAGTTTTGTCATAGAGCATTTCGATACTCCTAAGAATCTGTTCTTGCAAGCCCCAACTTTGCAGTTAACGTGAGGATATTAATCACTGTGCCATAACTCTTCCGGAAACCAGTTTGATTCAGGGGAACAAGGTTATTTGAGTTAGACCAATTGAGCAAGTCGTCCAAAATTAAGGTGGCAAAATATTTGGCCTCACTGTCGATTAGCGCAATCAGTCTGTAGTTGGCTGGGTTTGTTCTATTACTCCCTTTAAATATTGGACTGATGATGGATCCTCTCCAACTGTCTGGGATGGTTCTATTACGTTCAACTTCAGTATATAAAGTTGACAGTGTAATTGACCAGTACTCAGGATCGGCCCTAAATATAGCTTGAGGAAGACCATTGGGGCCGGGAGCCCCATCCCTGCGGCCCCTCTTGACTGCTAGGGAGACTGCCTTGGCACTGAATCCAGCATCGCTCTGACAGACGGCTTTAGGGTTTACAGAGTTCCTTCAGATGCAATTTTACTTCAGATGAGAGCGGTTTGAAAAAGATGTCGGCCAGGTAGTCCACCCATTTGTCCTCAGTTTATTACTCTTGCCTGCAGGCCAATACTGTTGACTGTTGCCCAAAAGGCCCTAGAATTGGCCTTTCTTGAGTTGTGACGTAATTTAAGCCGGAAGTTATCCTCCTTTTTAGTACGTTCATACCATACCTGATTTTTTAAATTTTTTCGAGGAGCCTTTATTTGGGCACATGAAAGATCTGTGAAAGGTCTATCTTTTATTAATCTGAGCTTGGGCCTCAGTTCCTTTCTTAATTTTAGGATTTTTACTGATAAGCTTGACAGCATCATCCGATTATAATTTGGAGATTGACGCCTGGCAGAGCCAAGTGAAGATAACGAAAGTAGAAAGACACTCCATACTTCCACAGCTGGCAGGTCCTGGCACGTTGTCGATTGAAACAGAGTTTTTATATTTTCACACAACCGTGGTAATGAGGACTCTGAACAAATCAGGCAGTTTAAGTTGATGGATGTAATTGTTCCTAGTTCAATAGCAGCTGGGAGAAAGTGTGGGGCATTCAAGTCCAGTTCTATATGTTGATATGAGTGGTCACTGTGGAGAGTAGGTTTAATTTTGAACTTGCTTACATGAGCTAACAATGGAAGAGACACGTCCGTTTAATCTATTATGGTCGCAGACTTTGTGCTGTGATGAGTGAAGCTTGGCTGCGCGTCATCTTTGATCCTGCCATTTAGAACCCTCATGCTCAGTTGCTCTAGTGCCTCTACCAGTTGTTTACCCATTGCATCCAATCTCTTCTGTACTGGTGGAGGTTGCGGCAGCACTGACTATATAGCATTTTCTGCTGCCAGTTGCTCATCCGGTTCTGGAGTGTGTATTAAGTTGGCATTAAAATCACCCGTCACTAAAATGTCCCATGTTGGGTGGGCGCATCTTATCTCTTCTACCTTGTTCAATAGTTTCTCAAAAAGGAGTGTTTTCCGATGTTCCTGCGGGTGTGCATAAATATTAAAAATTACTAACGGGGTGTGCCGATTTTTGCTAAAATTGATTTTAGTGGCCTGCAAGTCGCTTTTTGAAAATGCTAGCTGCTCTGTTGTGGCATAAAGTGGTGTGGAGATATAAGTGGCTAGACCACCGCTTGGCCTGCCTGATTTGTTTAATTTTTCGGCACTAATGTGGTATAATAGGTACCCTCCTAATTGGATCGGGTCTACTAGCCATGTTTCTTGCAGTATGATTATCGAATAGTTGCAGCTGGTTATTGCTAAGAACCCGTCTGTAATGATAGTTTTCGCTCCAGCGATGTTTCAAGACATGATGGTGACTCCCAACCTCTGATCTGCATTTTCTGCATTACAAATGCTAGGTCAATTAGTCCTTCTCAAATTTGAAGTGTGAGCCGTCCACCTCTGTTCATCCTGAACTCCATTCCGTACAGTTCGGAGGTCAATGGAAGTTTTTGAATTAAGTTCCCCGGTAAAACTGCCACTGTTCAAACTCCCCTGAATTCGGGCCCCATACGAATTCATGGGCCTTTGACTCCAATTTATGATTTAACTTTTCTCTAGTGCTTGACAGAAGGGGGAGAGGATAGCGTAATCTGGATGGTTCTGACAGCAGTATGCCCCAAGTTTTGAATTGCTGTTTTACAGCCATAATTGATGTAGCGATTTCCCTTGTTCTCCAAGTTGTTGATGTTTGCTCTGGCCCATTTTGAGAGCTACTGGAGAAGAATTTCACTGACATTAGGTCTGCGGATACGATCTTCTGAGTTGATGGCACCTCAGCCAGGAGCCTCAGGATGTTGCCCCTATTTAAGCTATCTTGTTGGCCCCGTGATATGCATTGTGGGGTTAGAAGGACCTGCCTTGATTCCCAGTCACTCTCGGCAGGATGGATGTGTTGTGATTGGTGGGGGTGATCTGTAATCCTGTATAACGTTGGCCTTCTCGGCTGACCGCCCTCCCACTGGCTACTACTTGGACCATTTCTAATATGTCCGTTTGTTTAGTTGAAGAAGTCTTATTTCGGTGTTCGCTTGCAAAAGTGTGTGCGCTTTGAAACTTAACTTTTGTGGTTGTAAGTCTGTGATCGTTAGTGATTGTGACCACCCTAGAAGGATGGTTATAACTTGGGCTTGTCGTTTCCCTGCTAGTGATGTTAATGCCGGACTGTGTGCCATATGCTGAGGGGGGGTATTGTATTACACTGGCTAATAGGCTGTGCTTGAACCTCATCACTATTGTTCCGTGGCTGTAATTTGAGTCTCGACGGGTTGCCCGATGCAGTGTCTGGGTGAGTTGATGTAAATTGCAAGGCGCCAACTTGGGTGGATGATC
Source organism: Pleurodeles waltl (assembly GCF_031143425.1). Lineage (NCBI taxonomy): Eukaryota > Metazoa > Chordata > Amphibia > Caudata > Salamandridae > Pleurodeles > Pleurodeles waltl. Next base: position 547,624,061 of record NC_090443.1, on the reverse strand, counting down.
TTTGGAGCACCAATTGCTTCTTATGCCTACTGGACAAATTGGTACCCAATCCACTACCTGTGGAACATCTTTTGGTCTTAGTATTCCTGCTATTGTTGTCCCCGGTGGGTCCTTCACAAGTAAATGTGCATCTGATTGGATCGCAGATTTTTCACTACCCATGTGTGTTTCTGCCATTGGACACCCCTGCGTGAAACCAGGTCCATGAGCTCCTCCACCCTCATCTCCGAACAGTACAGCTTAGACTGAGATTGTTCTGTCGGCCGGTGCATTTTGTGTTCTACTGATGGCGGCGAGGCAGAATGCTGCTGGTTGTTAACTGGACTGAGCCATTTGCTGCCCCTACCCTTGTAACTTTCACATGATTTGGGGCCTGTGGATTTCCTAAAGTCCCAAAGACCCAGGTTTGTGGTTTCTGGTGCACCGAAAATATGGGGGAGAGATTTCCACTAGCAGCTTTGGTATATGTGTTTTTCCTTGCTTTTCTGGCTCGCTTTTTTTGTCTCTTAGATATACGTTTAGGTGTTGGGGCTAAATGCTTGTTTGTACACTCTGAATTTGTAGGCACTGTTTTTTCCAACTGTGCGGATTCGTCTGTACAAATTGAGTTTGCTGATGTTAGTTTTTCCCTCTGTATCCCCATTGCAGTGGCGGGATCAACATCTGAAATATTTACCAGTGCAAAAGGCTTACTTCGGACTTTTGAATCGGTGTAGCCACGGAATGATGTACCCTGAATATTTGCGCTCCTCTTTTGCAGGACAACTTGTCACAGCTCCTAGTATCTTTTGGTGTGTGGCTATGTGAGATGGATCGTGCTTAGGATTCTTGGAAATAGCACCATCGCTCTTATTTGTTTTGACTTTCTTCAGTATCTCTGTTAAAATATTTGGTAGCATGCTCAATCTATCAATGATTGGGCCACAGTTGCAAAAACCTTGCTGTTGATTGGTATTGCACTTTTGCTCAGTTGGCCCGATGGTCAGCAGATCCAATTTACGATTGATATCAGCGATGTGAGTGGCCATATTATTCATTAGATCAAGAACTGTCGTTGAAGTGTGTAGAGCGTTTAGAAGTGAACTTTGTTTAGAAGTGAGGCGTGCAGTCGAGTGAGGCCCTCCAACCCACAACTAGTTATTCCAACTGGAGGAGGACTTTTGTAAAGAGTTTTGCTTTTTCTGTTAGTGGCCGCTGGGGTAATTAGAGTAGCCAATTTATTACTTTCCGTTGTTCCAACATCTGGTTGTAGATTGCTCATGCCACTGAAAACTTCAATGGTTGAGTTAGAAGTTCTTTCGTGTTGTAGTATGGCCGAACTGTGTTTGGCATTTTCCGGCAATGACGGTTGGTTCAGATACTGTTCCTTAGGATTTGATAAGTCAAAGGTTTTTAATTTTCAGTACCTCACCCAGAGCTTTGTTATTTGTTATAGAGAGTGACTGCAACCAAGAATCCTCCATACTTCCTGTAGATGCATCAAAGCCGATGTCCAATCTCTCTTTGATCCCCTGGGTGTCAAAATTTGACCACGGGATAGGGGTCGACTGTTGGCGAAATCCCGCATACACAGGGTCGTTGTATTCCTCTGTCAAGTTGCCACTGATGATTGGAGGTACAGTGTTACTTGGGTTGACAGACGTGCCCTGTTGTTGATCACCCTAAGGAGTTTTCCCCTCCTGGGAGTGAACATGAGCCGTGATCAGGATACTTCCCACCTGCAAGTTTTTGCGCGCTATTGGGCTGCTTATAACCCCGGGGTTGTTCTGACGTTCATGGACTAAGCTTGCGTTATACTCCTCAGAAACTTGCTGCTTTGAAACATCCTGGAGGGGGAGATTCAGCCCTAAATGCTGAATCGAGTTTGTCGATGCATGGAACCCCGACTGCCTTTTACCCAGTGTTTGTGGTACCAGTGGTGTTGGAAGGCCCTCGTCAGTATCTAGATTTGAAAAGAATGCTGCAGCTGGATCTTTTAGAAATGCAAACTTGTTGGTGACTCCTGACTTCTTAAAGTAGACCTGAAGAGCAGTGAGAGGCAACACGAGTTGATCAAGACCACTGCTTTGCGGACCCTGTGGAGGGCATTTTTCTTTCCTTTGCGCCCTCCTTTGGGGTTTTTGAGACCTGGTTTTACCCTCTTTTGGGACCCTGACTCGACCCAATCTCATGACGGCTATCTCTTGTCCCAGATTACTTTCAGGGTAATCACGGTCTGTTTATGCCTGATGAGTTGATGAGTTGATCTTAAGACCGGAACAATCAGTGAGCGGGGCACCCAGGACACTCACAAGCCGCACCCAGACCCAGCTGGGCCACTTTCCTGTGGCCCCGGTGCACTCACTCTGCAGCTATTGGCTGATAAACAATTGGCGAGGCCCTAAGCGCAGGGCCTCCTGCTGGATTAATGGAGAGTAGAATGATGAAGCAGTGAGCAGGTGTGCCTAATAAGTTGAACTTTCTGGAGGAGAAAGACTGGCAGATCTTGGACACCAGGGCAATGGGTGAGTGGGGCACACAGGACGCTCAGAGGCCGCACCCAGACCTAGCCAGGCCGCTTCTGTGTGGTCCTGGTGCACTCACTCTGCCACTCTGAAGCTGTTGTCTAACAAAGCTGCGCTCACCGTGTCTGATGGACTGATTGGAGGACCTCTTGGCGCAAGGCCTCCTGCTAGGCTTAATGGAGATGGAGAATGGAGTGCTGTGGAGGTGATCTGAAGGATGCTGGCCTGGGGAGGAGAAGGAAGGGGGGGGACAGGGACCTAGGACGGGGTCCGGGTGGGGCGAGGCTCGAGGGAAATGGCACGTAGTGCTCAGGAAGGTGATACGGAGGAGACCAGCATCCAGGGAGATGGGGTGGATCCGTAGTGATCAGCGGTGACGGTCACAAGGGGGGCCACCAGGCTAAGAAGCACAGGGACAAGGACGAGGGGCGCGATACAGAGGTGCAAGAAAGCTGGCTCTCAGAGCGCGTCGCAGATGCAGTAAGGCCACGTGGCCTACACCACTAATCTCCAAACGCGCTCTGGACACACTCGAGCCCACCACCTCGCGAACCCTGCACCCTGCGCCGCTCCACGCCAGCTAACCACCACCGGCCACCACGCTCACCTCACCTCCCCTCAACGGAAGACACCAAAGCTACTGGCCCCCACCAACCTCCCAACCCTTCCACACCTCAACACCTCGAAACCCCTACCCCCAGCCCCCTCCAAAAGGATCCTCCCCACCCTCCACTCACTCCACTCCACTCAATACGACTGCTCCTGCTCCTCTGCGACCACCGCGACTTCTGCAAGTTTTCCTGGTCTTTCCCAGGCGGAAGTAGCGAGGACAGGGCCGTAGGCGTTGCTGGTTATCCCGCTTCCTTCTTCCCCTGCTGCCGGCTGCTAGATAACAGGGGTTGCGGATAGCAAGTTGCGGACGATCGAGGCCGGTGGGGCAAACGCTCACCAGGTCCCCGTATTCCCGTCGTAACCACTTAAGCGTGCCTCGCGGGTGAGCGCCGCTCCCTCTTGCTGCTCCTGCTGCCGAGCGCTACGTTCCTCCTCTCACGTCCATGTCACCAGCTGCAGGATGAGTGAAGAAGCTGTTTAAATTCACTCATTTTGCTGTGCACTCCCCAATAAATACCACTTAACCACAGATCATGTGTAAGAGTCATTTATGGACCTTGTACAACACATCTTGCACCAAAATGTTACTCTCAAATGTCTCTCATATAATGTATGACCAGGCCAGATTTTGCATTGCCTAATAATGATAGACATAACTCAAATCACCTGTAAGCCACTTTCCCACATATTTCAAGGATCACACAGTGAAGTACTGCTGCTAACTTCAGAATTACAGCATAGGTGTCATGCACTGTCCAACCCACAGATTTCTGAAGTTAGAGACATGTCAGTCTTACACTATGCCAGGAGGCAAATATATTGTTTCAATGTATCATCAGCTGGAGCCCTATCACAATCACATAGCATAGCTCCCAAATTACCATACCCCATGAAACAGAAAGAGGTCAGTACAAATGTCCCCACTCATGGAACCTTCTAACTTACAATGGTCAGGTACCTGTAGGCTTGCCACTCACCTATGTCAGTCTTGTGACACATGAACATTGGTCTGTAATGAGGAAGCATACTGACAGCTACATAAAAGTTTGTTGTTAACAACACAAACCATAATGGTGTCAGAGGGTATGGATATCACACAATGCCGTTTCAGAAACAGAGATACGCACACATGGCACCGTTGGCCCCACATCCAATGCCAAACAGGTCTTAAGTGTGGAATAGGACACTACCACCCCACTATCCTGACAGTCTGGGCTTAGAACTCACACACAACAAATCTCAAGCCTGACAGAACCTGGTTCAATCCATGACCATCTCAATAGTCAGTCTGCAAACCCCATCTGCCTGTGACACTGTCTGATATTGCCAAATGAGCCTGTTCACTTTATCTGCAATTTGTAAATGATAAACATTAGGTATAGGCCACATTGAAACATAAACATTGCACAGCCAATTTAAACATACATATGTGACTTGGATTGTGCTAAGAACCTTAACAACCATTCCCAACCAATTCCCCACTTAATAACTCCAAGTACATCACATCACATACCTAGAGTCAGGTGAAGTACTGATTGATAAGATCAGCCCTGATGTCTCCAGCTTCATACTCATCATACTTATCCTCACTTGGCAGATCTGCATTCTTACCCGCTGGAACTGCTGCCTCCTACTCATCTTGTATAAATAGGATTTGACGTCTCAGGGCGAGGTCGTGGAGCATGCAGCAGGCAACAGTCATTTGACTTACTTTGGTGGGTGAATAGAGAAGGGTTCCTCCAGACTTATCAATGCAGCGGAATCTTGCCTTCTCGAGCCCAAAAGTCAATTCCCCGACATGCCATGTCCTTCAGTGGGTCTCATTGAAGCGTACTTTCCCTGGCATGGTTGGGTCCCTTACTTGTGTCACTAAGCAAGGACAGTTTAGGTAGACAGAGATCCCTGTAAGGAATAGTTATAACATCAAAACATAAATCTTGGACATCCACATACCTGGTAGCAGATACAAGATAGAGACCCTGGCAACCTGAGCCCTCCTCCCACACCTGCTCTGGCCCCTTAGATTTGTGGAGGGAAGCTCAAGACAGCCACCTCCATTTTGTGAGCCCAGCATTTTCCCTGTGCCCTAATACAGCCCAGTGTTCAAGGATTCCTAGAAGACCTAGGTAAGGAGCCCCAGACTTTTCTGGGAAATGGTATTATTTGTTTAAAAGTGTTTTTTACTGCTACCCGTGCCTGCTTACTGTAGACTCTCTGTGTTTCAGGCAGCTTGACCTTTTAAAGTGATGTTTTTTAGCTGTGACTGTGTGAATTTCCTTTCTAGTTTGTGGCACAAGACTGCATAAAAGCCCCCCCTCGTTTCTAAGTAAGAAGGCTACGTACATCTTGCAGAGTGTGTTTAGGAGACTGCTTAATCTGTTTCTGTGATTTAAATTGTGTTTAGAAACTGTCTGCATCCCCTGTTTTTTGCCTTAAAAATGCCACATTTCAGAGTGCGCGACAAGCAGTATTTCAGTGTTTTTTAAACAATCTCTCCCTTACCTGGAAAGTAGACTCTGCTAGCTTGGAAGTGTGGATTCAGCATGTCTGTATCCAAGGAGATTCTGAATAGAGCAGGAGCTGCCTCCTCCCTGCCCACAGGGACTGAACTTCAGTTAACGTGCCCCTTTTATAAGTTCCTATTGGTTGTTGCATATGGTGTTGTGATAGGTTGTTGGGGACTGGTCTTTCTATTGGTTTAGGGATTAGAGTTGGGCTTGTGATTAATGGTAGGGCTGAGATTCCTATTGGTTCCTGGTTCTAGAGCTGGGGTTGTGATTGGTAGTAAGGTTGAGATTCTGATTGGTTCCTGGTTCTAGGGCTGGAGTTGTGATTGGCGGTAGGGCTGAGATTCTGATTGGTTCCTAGTTGTAGGGCTGGGGTTGTGATTTGTGGTAGGGCTGAGATTCTGATTGGTTAATTGTTCTAGGGCTGGGGTTGTGATTGGTGGTAGGGCTATGATTCTGATTGGTTCCTGGTTCTAGGGCTGGGGCTGGGGTTGTGATTGGTGGTAGGGCTGAGATTCTGATTGGTTCCTGTTTCTAGGGCTGGGGTTGTGATTAGTGGTAAGGCTGAGATTCTGATTGGTACCTGGTTCTAGGGCTGGGCTGGGGTTGTGATTGATGGTAAGGCTGAGATTCTGATTGGTTCCTGGTTTTTAGGGTTGGGGTTGTGATTGGTTGTCAGGATTAGGGGTATGATTGGTGATTAGGGCTGCGTCTCCCATTGGTTGTGAGAATCAGGGTTAAAAATCTGAATGGTTAGGGTTAGGATTAGGTTTCTATTGGCCAGTAGGGCTATTTAAGTCTAGGGCTGAGGGCGTCTCAGCCCGGGTGTCGAGGACAAGGGCAGTTGCCTGTTTGGGCATGTTAGGGACTGATCAGGCCTAGGGACATAAATGCTGCCCAATTCTCTATTGACCCGAAAGGACTTTACTCCCTACACATCAATCAACATGCAAACACATTATCTGCAAAGACCTCCAACTTGTGCATCACAAACTGACCGCAGACAGATTGCAATGCCCCATCATCCAACACAATACCCCTTATACAACACATATACACATATCCGCCACAACTACAACAGTCAAACTCCTTCATTCTCACAGCAAACACTATTCTATCCACTCCCACTAACACAACCTGCAATCACCCACACAACACAAAACCAGACTATGCATTACTTTCAGCCTTCCAGATACACACTCCCTGTTCATACAAACCAACAACACTATCCTCTGTTTGCTCCACACAGACCACCTTTCATCATAACAACCCCCAAACTCAGCCTTCCAACACACCAACTACAAACACCCTTCCCCTCTATTCACCAATTACACACAACCACACAATTCTCACACTCCACTCCACCACACATATTACCTCTTCCACTCATCACAACTAACAAAAACTCCACTGACACACATCAATCCCCTTTTACACACCTCATACATTCATCTCCAAAACACATCAACAACCCCTGTAAGACTCTAATTCCACTCACCAGTACTAACTCACATACAAATCCCTCACCGAAAACAACTACATCCATATCCCCTCTCACTATTTCACAAAAACACTACAGACCACACAAATCAGCACATCAAATCAACACAAACTTATTATACTTATCGTCACACCAACTCTCACCCTCATGACTACACAAAGAATACAAATCTCATCCTATCTTTACCCCTACATTCTCACTCTTCACAAACACCTACCACAAGCAACTTTCATTCACTCGCCTCGCCTCAATTGCACAATTTAGAGCCTTACATCATGATCCACAACCTCCTCCACCACCCCTAACCCATACTCCATCCACACTAAACAGACGCAAACAAAATAAACATGCCACTCTTAACAACTTTGCATTCCCTTGTCTATTACATAATAAGATTACCCTACAAAAAACAGTACACACTTCATGTCTCTCTCAGCCACCAAGTCCACCACCCACACACACAGACTCAACAAAGTGTCTCCTAAACCTGCTGGAAGAGGAACACTATATTGAAAAACAGGACTATTGTGACCCTCAGACAGTTATCACAACTAACAACACACCTGCTTCAAGCTCAAATTATACTGCTTGCCCTTCTCTTAAGGAAAACAACACCACCACTAACACACTTTTTCTAAACTGCCAGCTCATAAATGCTCAGTCACTCTAAAAAACCAAGCACCACATCTACAACCTGCTCACAAACACACAACCTGACTTACTTATCATAATAGAATCATGGTTGGGAGATGACATGGCCCCAGTTATGCGCGAAACCCTTCCTTTGGACTATCAAACCATCACACAAAACCGTATAGGCAAGAGAGGAGGGGGACTAGCTATTATATTCAAACAGGCAATAAATCTCAGTAAAGCAGACAGCATTTCCATACAAGGTTGTGAAGCCCTCCTTACCAGATACCACCCTACTCCAACTTCCTCCTGTAACTTTCTTCTCCTTTACAGACCTCCACCTACTAACTCAACATTCCCAGACACTTTTCTAGATAGTCTCAAACCTTATTACATTATACTCAAACCTTTGCATTCTTGGGGACCTAAATATTTGACTTGACAAACCCAATATGCCCCATCCAAAAGCTATCACCACTGGCCTAGTCGCATTGAACCTACATCAGATTGTACACAATCCCACAAACATCATTGGACACATCCTAGGTGTCATTTTTGCTAAACCTGAACTAGTTACCATTCATAGCATCACGCAAATCGCTTGGTCAGACCACCATTTGATAACTTTCCGACATAAAACTCCACAAATCAACACACCCCACAACTACTTACATACATGCACCTATTGACCTTGGAGCAAACTCAATTTTGATGACTTAGAAACACAACTAACAGCCTACACAGATCTAGATACAATTAATTCTGTTCCAAAACTTTATGAGTGGCTACAGGAAACTTTTGATATCCTAATACCACTCAGAAAAACTAAACACGACAAAAGAAAACCAACACCTTGGAGAAACACAGAACTTAAAAAAGATAAAGCAACAAATCAGAAAGTTGCAGCGGACCTGGCTCAAAACAAACAACAATCAGGACAAGTTGCAGCTACGCAAACTTAACAGAATATACAAATCATCAATCAAAAAAGCTAAAAAAATGTACTACTCAGACAGAATTCAAAATGCTAAATCTGCAACCAAAGATTTTTATAAAATTCTCAATGAATTTCGAAAACCTACTTGTATGGAAGGAAGTTATCCCATTACTCAAGATTTCACAAACAAACTGGCAACTCATTACACAACCAAGGCAGACACACTGGACTCCTGTATAAAATAGAAGAAAACCATCAGCACCAACCCCTTTGTTAAAATACCCTCTAAGAATAAACCAACCCAGCCTCTGCAGTCCTTCAAACAAATATCCCAAGGTGAATTTATGGATTTGGTCAAAGCAAGCAGACCTTCTGGTTGCCCTTCTGACCCTTGTCCACCACACATCTTCAAGAAAATTATTTTATCTACTTCTGCTGCCATACCTGTAAGAAGAATCATCAACAACTCTTTAACTACAGGAACTTTTCCTGTAGGCCTGAAAAAGGCATACATACAACCGTTATTAAAGAAAACAAACCTAGCACTGCAGGACCGCAACAACTACAGACCAATCGCAAATGGACCTTTCTTGGGCAAACTGATAGAAAGCAGCATTCACCCAGATGTCACAATTCGTTGAAGACAATTCTATACTTTCAGACTTCCAAACTGGATTCCGCCCAGGAAGAGGCACTGAATCGGCACTCATAGCAATCTGGGATGATCTTAAAAACACAGTCGACCGCAATGGAGTTGCTGCACTACTTTCTCTTGGACCTCTCGGCTGCCTTTGATACAGTTGACCGTGACACCCTAATTCAAAGATTCCACGAAGCCGGCACAGAAGGGACTGCTCTCGACTGGATTACATCCTATCTTAAAAAAAGATCTAATATCATCTATTCTTCCACCTTCTCGTCCAAACCCTACCTCATAAAAGCAGGGTCCCCCCAAGGATCAATCATCTCACCTTTGCTTTTCAACATCTACATGATATCATTACCAGAACTATTCAATGATTTTCATCTCACATGCTACAACTATGCAGATGACACACAAATACTACTTAAATTAGAAGTCCCCAAAAACATTGAAAACTCAGAAATCATCAGTTGCCTCAGAGCCGTTGATCAGTGGATGACTTGGAGCCATCTCAAATTAAATGCCTCCAAAACAGAAATACTCATATGTGGTGACTGGAAAAGTTATGACCCACTGTGCACGTGGCCTGACGATCTCAGACCACCTCCTTATTATCCAAGGAAGTTAAAAACCTTGGAATCACCATGGACTCCAAGTTAACTAAGAATGCCCAAGTGGTCAAATTAGCACGAACAAGGTTCATCATCTTGAAGACTCTACGACGCATCTTCCCCCACCTCGGATTTCCACACGAGGTGCAAGCTTCTATCTCGCTTGTACTATCCAAACTGGATTATTGTCATGACCACACAAACTTGCCAAGTCAAATCAAAGAAGTGCATGAGAAAAGCAAAGAGATATCCTCAGTGGAGACAGCAAGCCCAAACTGGAAGAAGGTTTGCAGAGTAATCTTGCGCTTATTTCAAAGGAAGAATCAAGAAGAGAAGATCCAAGATGGCTGCTGTGAGTCCTGAAGGTTAGTTACAGTTCTAGTCTTGCAATCGGTTGGTTGCTAGGTTACGAGCTCTCCAGCTGGAAGCCTTGCACTTCAACTGAGGTCTGACAGGAATCAGCTGTGTGGAGAGAGAGCGCGCTTCAGAACAGAAACTCCTGTGAGGTAAAATTACATTTGAAGATTATATTACAGAAAACAGATAAATATTGTCAAGGTTTATTCGAAGAGTTTGATAGTAGACCGTTCCCGTGGGAGTCGGCAAGGCTACAGAGTTAATGTATGAATTAACCTTATGTTTACAAGGTTCTTGTTTAAGATATTAAAGTCAAAGAAAAAACGAACTTTAAAAGAGCAAGTATTTACAAATGTCAAGGTGATAAACGAAGGCCAAGTTTAAAGAGGAAAAGAACTGTTAACAAATAAGCATTTACAAATTCAATGGTAATAAACCAAAATAGAGTTTAAAAGAGAAACAAACTTAAATAAACAAGCATTTACAACTACAAGTTATCGACAGATGTCGAAGTAAGGAAGGAGAAACTAACTGTAATAAACAAGCATTTACAAATACAAGTTATCAACAAATGTCGAAGTAAGAAAGGAGAAACAAACTTTAATAAACAAGCATTTACAAATACAAGTATTGACAAAAGTCACAATAAGACAGGAGAAATTAAATAACATCAGCTGATTTGAAGAACGCATTATCACCAACTATATATATATATATAGCAACATAAAACCAATCTCTAACAAAGGTTGAGAAGTTCTTCCAGAATCAGTAATAAGCATTTTTTTAAGAAGAGCTATAATTTATAGAGAGAAGCAAGGTTACAGAGAACTCAGGGTGAGTGAAGAAATAATAGAATTAAAGAGAATTAAGTGTTGAGAGTAGAAAGTGAAAAACTGATGTTGTATGTCCCTAGTAATTGCGACTGTGACTCTTGCAGGTGCTGTATCCAATCTTAGATGTGAAGAAGCAGACTGAGTACTGTCGTTCATCATCTCTGTGGCAGTCTCTCTACCATCCCATTCTCCTTTCCCCCTCCGGGGTACTCAGCACGAAGGATTAATATTCGTTGTGAATATTGGAACTCCAACCTATGAACTATATGTGAAGCACGGAGTGGGCCCCATCACGTTTAATAAAGTATGGGTCCGCTATTCTTGGAAATAATTGCGAAAAGTTTTTTTTTTTCTTCTTGTAAATATGACTTACAACTAGGATCTGCAAACGGTTCTGTAAGTAAATTGCGACGGCGCTATTTATGAAAAATGGCTAAAGCGCGCTGTATTGTGTGTACTGAGTGTTTTCTGTTTATATCTGAAATGAGCTCAATGTGTGTTTGTGGGTCTTCTTGATGTTTACAGTTTGTTAAGTAAAATGTTGGTTAATTAATATTAAGTAGAAACTTAGAAAAAATCCAGAAATGAACCATGTGATGTGCTAACATAGCTATATGTTGCTCTTTAATTTATAGAATGAGCAATTGTGCACATATACAAAACTGCCGTTAAATGCTTAATAAATTAGAAAACACATTCAATAGATATAAATAGGGCCCCCCCCCAAAAAAAAAACGAAATTATCTATTTTCAATTCAGCCAGCACTTTCCCAGTTAAACATGGGTGGAATTTTGCATAACCTTCCTTTTAAATGAAAGTGGCGCAAAAATGTGACGCATTTCAAGTTAGGCTTATGCGTTTAGGCTTGTGAGTTAATGTATCCCAAATAATAGGCAAGGGATGCAGCTTGCTTTTATATGTGGAATTATCACAAAGAAAATAATATTTTTTTTTTTATTTTTTTTTTAAAGAAAATTATTAATAATGGAAAAATTATTTAAAAAAATAAGTGCCTTTCAAAATCGTTTTTTAATATTTATAAAGCTTAATACCTATACTATGACCTCCTAACATTAAAATTTAATTTAAGTTATGTTGCACCGCTAAAATGACATTTGTATGTGCAATTTTCCCTTGGCGCAGGAGCAAACAAGCTCATTTATATAAAGTATAAGTTAATATTTTCAATGGCTGACTCATGGATTGTGTAATAGACATTCTGGTAATGCATATTATGCAAGAAAATTGTAGGATATTGATTTTTTAATGCCTAAAATATCAAAGTCGATTTTGGGCAAAAGCACTGTTTAAACTGCATTTTCTTTCATTCAGAGTACTTTTTAAAGTGTCTCAGGCTTCAGTAAATGCATACATTTAGGTTTGATATATATTTGCAGGTTGTGCCTTCTTATGATTCAATGAGTCAATGTGCCAGTACAAAGGCTTGTTTTAATATCAAGGTTGAAGGTTCTAACTTCAGCTGGGCCTACTGAGACGTTCATTCATTCGAGGTTGATGAAATATGTACCATTGCATGGGATTGCAACAAGCATTTATTCTAACAACTGGTATGTGTGTTATTAAGGTTTGTGAATTATTCACAGTAAATGTAGTTTAATAATCTGGAAATAGAGATAATTTTTTTTAGCGCCTAAAAAGGATTTTTTTTTTTTTTGAAATAGAGTGAATTATTGCAGGTTAGAAGGAAAATAGAAAGGCCTACTGTCTTTGACAGATTCAGAGTGGCAGAAGCTAGGAGAGCTACAGAGGCTGGCTCAAGTCCTGCTGCTGAGATGCTATCTTTAGTTTTCCCATAAACAATGGAGGAGGCTGTCGTGTTGACACTTGTGACCTTTTAAATTAGGGCCTTGTCTCTGTAAAATGCAGAATGACCCTACAGGCCTCTAAAAGTGGGATTTCTGGTTTCTCCAGAAGAACATCAATACAATTAAAGAACTTAATTCCAAAGGGAAAATATAAAAAAAAGGGGTTTATTCGAAAGTCCCAACATCATGTTAAATGCTCTGCAGAACTGATACATTTGTGTCTCCGCTCTAAAAAAATAAAATGATGCCTGCTAGTTGCTTTTATTTGACAGAAAACGAAGTGTTGCATTAAGTCTTAGACAGAAAATAAGATGCAGCCCTTTTCTCAAATTTTGAAGGCTACATGCCTTAATGAGAACGATTTGCCAATTAAGACTTATTTTTCACAGTGGAAATTGTAGGTGCCAAATTAATATGGAGTGTCAGTGTAACAATTTTTACTTTTAGAAAGGTAAAACTAAGGTGGCTTGATGTTGCGAAGTAACTGACAAGAGGGTAACAGTTAAGTAATGGAAATTTATTTTCATGTATTTGGTCCTATCATGAATTGTTCTTGCTGGTCCTGTATGTTAGAAGAGAAACAGTAAAGTTATATTTGACAGCAGATTTCCATTGCCTGGTGATCTACTGTCAAAAGGAGGATAAGGATTTTAAACCTGACAAATTAAACAGGCCCAAATATTGGGTTTTGGGCTGCAGGTTTACAGTGCATAAAGTACATGACATGGTGTTGTGTGTCACCGCTTATTCACACATGCTATTGTTTTGTCTATGCTTTTTGTGCTTGATACACAGCAAGTATATCTGATGGCTTGACGTTTTGTGCGTTTTTATTATTTTTTATTTGTTTTTTGCATGTTTGTTGCTGCTTTTGATACTATTACAAGCTCCCCTGTGTTGTGAGGGGATGGTCATGACGATGCCCATCGCTACGCAACAGTTGGTTGAACTTGTTCTGGTTACTAAATTCCACAGATAATGATATTTCATGCTGTGAACATAAAAGACAACACTTCACCAGTGAATGTCTATTTGGCTATAATGGTATTGAAGGAAAATAAAAAGAGGTATACAGGATCAAAGTGTGTCACCTGCAGTTAGTCACGTTACTGCCCCTTCCCTTAAAGGAACAGGCAGCCCTACATTTATGTATCCTTGATTGGACCTAAGGATGAAATTATAGATCTGTGACTCAAGGTGACCTAATTTCTATATTACATTAGTTAATGATGTTGTGTTTCCTAAGTAGCATATGGCTTTCGTTCCTTAAAAGAAAACCAGGTTTTCATTTTTTCCTGAAGAAGGAACTGAAACATTAGCTAGGAGTACCGTATATGTTGTAGTCGCCAACGGTAGAGTTAAAATTTGTGTAACTTTGGCCTTTGTGTATCACCCGTACTCTCGGTGTTGTGTCACATGCCTGACTTTCACCCAAATAATTTTTTTTGTTCTTCCTATAGATTTTTTCTTTTGTTACTTCCCCTGACCAATGTCGCATCATGCTTAGTTATTGAGATTTTAGCTATGCCCTAGTCCCATTTCTCTTTTTCGAATTCCTTTCACCAGTCAGCCCTTTTATTATTATTGATGTATTGTTCAGGTTCACATTTCCAGACTGCAGTGATGTACCAGGGACCCCCATGTTATGTATAATTCCCTTTGGTATGACCAGACTGGTTTTCAAGAATTTGCCTTAGGCCTGCTTCAATGTTTTCCAGCCTGACTGTCAGGGTAGCGATAGACTGGTTAACTGACTCAATATTATAGTAAGACAAGTTTTCCATCTCGATAGGAGATATCTTATGTTTACCTTTTTGAACATGACGAATTTTCAATGTCTATTTTAATTTGGTTTTCGGTTCCCTTCTGTTCCTGCTACTTTAATTTTTGGTGGGATCAGATGTGTCCTAATCATGCAAATATCAGGACCCTCTAGTTCTTGTCTTTTTGTTTGCACATTTGACTATTAGCCTGTGTATTGCATAGTGCACCTGATGCACAGTTTTTAAAGGAAGGTTTCTACATGTCCCTGATAATCGGTATCATGTGATTTCTCTATTGAGATGTTCTAAGGTAAGGAGGAACACCTAGACTTAATCATTGAGGCAAATATGTGTTTACCCCATTAGACAATGCCACTGTGTGAGGAAATCCATTCAGATAGAATTCTCATGTAGCTATAGATGGCAGAGAATAATGGAGAGAACCCAATTAAAGATGCTAGAGACCCTGTTTTGCCCTTCTGCCTTTGTCTTTGTATTTTATGCCCATGGTGTATGGCTACTCCTTTGAAGATTGCAGACCACCTGCTTGCAGTCCCCTTGTTAAAAACCATGAACTGTTTTTTTTACTAAATTGAAGGAAACTAACAACTGTGGCACATTTCCTACGTCACTAGATTCTGCGGGTATCAAGTCATAATAACCTGCAGGACATTGATTTAAGCCTAATTCCCATCAGTGACAGCTACAGATGAAAGACGGACGTCTTGGCCCTACAGTCTCAGCACCCAGAAAGTAGCAAAGCTGGACAGCGATCGCCAGCGCATGGTATCGTACTTGTTCCATCAGACGGCGTTGGACATCACAAAACCAAAGTTTCAGTGTAAAAGAGCTAAAGAGAAGGATTCCTGTTGTTGATGGCAGAGCTGTTTTGAGGTTTCATTTCTCTACCTGTCATGTGCTGGTAACCTCTGACAGTGTGCAATCCCTTGAGCCCCTTGGCCTGAGTTTTGGCCACACACCCCCTTTTCTTTGCTCCAACGGAAGAAGGGCAGTGCACCGGAGATTTCAAGTTTGGAAAAAGGCACTATATTGTGGTGCCCATGAAAGAGCAGCTTGAGCGTCCTCTGACACTAAATAATGAGTGTTGGAGTCTGAAAGTGCTGCTGAGCTTGAGCTATTTCCCAATTAATGGTGCTTGCGTCTGCACGAGATGATTTGTGCCCTTGATCAATGAAGAGCACATTGTTTGTAGTGTCTGCCACAGAGGAGAGACACTGGTGCATTGCTTTAAGACATTGAGACTTTCGAGTGAGCTGTGGGTGTTTGCCAGGAGGGCACTCCAACTAAGCAGTATTTTCTCACGAAGAGGCCTGAATTGAGAGGCCCATGCGAAAGAAAACAACAAAAGAAAATTTGATGGACAATAGAAGCCTGCCAGAGAGGCTTTTTGAACGGACTCTGGGCATAGTTGGTTTCACAAGAGGTTTCCGTGTGATTGTATAGACTAGGTGTTAGGAGACTGATTGTTTTGCTGGCATTGTTTTAAAGTACTATTCTGTTTAGTAAAAGCAGAATAAAGTCCATTTTCTGTGGAAAGAGTACCCCCTTTTCACCTTAGAGCATTGATGAGAGTCACCACTGTTCCACCTGAACATACAAAAATTACTGAAATGCAGAGGAGCCCTAAAAATGTTACTAGATCATTTTAGGATTTGCTTTTTGGTTAGGGTTGTGAAAAATTATTATTTCATAGTGGTCACTACTTTCTCCCGTTGTCTATATGTTCTTAATAACGTGTTTTCTAGTGTCTTTTAAACATGACGTTGTCATTTATGGGTAGGATTGTTTTTCTCTACTCAATTGACTTCTGCACCCACTTCCCAACCTATGTCTTTTCCTACTATTGTTTCTTTGCACTCTTTTCACCCTTTTCCTGAACATGAGCAGGTTAGAAGATCAGAATTCGTAAGCAATTCTTTTGTACAGCTTCTGCATCAACACTAGTTAGTAGTGAACATCACTAATTGTTGGGTGTGTGATCTTATGCCACCTACTGCAGATAGAGGTATTCCTTATTTTGTCCTGCCATATGTGGCCTTTTGTGCTACTTCATGTTCAAGGAGACCTGTCCAGAGAGAGTTACCAAGTACTAGAATTTTGCTCCAGCAACATCTCCATGGCCTTATAAACATAGACCTGGACTCAGATTAGCATGAGAATAGGTTTATTGCCTATGTAAGGGCAAAAGGAGGGTTTGTGGTTCTAAAAATTCTGGACCCATGTAATTTACTTTGCCACAGCAGTACGATTTTAGTATCAAAAGACCGATAATGACTAGTACACTAAGCATGAGCATTTTCGCTCAATTCCAGCAGCGTTTTCACCTCGAAATCGCCATTTTCGTCCTGCACTCGTGGCTCCCATTTTATACACAGCAGCCATTTTTAAAAGTTGCCCTCACATAGGCTTATAATACAGTCAGATTTGATTCCAAGGACACGTACACCTTGATTGACTTCTCTCTGGCCTGGGCAAGCTGGAACCATTGCCTCAGGCCAAACCTGTTTGGTCAGTCCCTCTCCCAGTGGCCGAATCAGATAGCATCAAGGCACACCATGCCATAAAACCCTTATTATCGCTCACACACCCTGCCTAATCTTGCTCACACCTGCACCTGCTCTTTTCTTCTTCTTACTTTACGAGGGGGAGGTGCCCGTTTTTATTGGGGGTCCACACTTATCTGATGTAAAATACTAGGCCTTGCCGGGTAATTTATTATGGGTTGGATGACATGAAATATAAGGTTTCATCATGACACTGTTTTTTCCTTTGTAGTAAAAACATGTGAATGACCAACCAAAATGTCAAGAATGTTTGCCTGAAGCTTAAAAAACTGTATATAAGGAAACCTGACTTTGCATTGAAACACAGTCTCCTGAGAACATACAAATCGTGCTGTTGTACTTCTAGGACACTTGTCAATTGGTTGCAGCCAATAAATTCGATCTTTGACTTCACCTAGAAGACTCTGAGTTTCTGTAGTCTGAATCAGG
Source organism: Pleurodeles waltl (assembly GCF_031143425.1). Classification (NCBI taxonomy): domain Eukaryota; kingdom Metazoa; phylum Chordata; class Amphibia; order Caudata; family Salamandridae; genus Pleurodeles; species Pleurodeles waltl. The sequence goes on along the minus strand of NC_090443.1, from coordinate 547,606,319 downwards.
AAAGTACCCGAGGTCTTTGGGTGTACCCTGGCACCGCTGGGTTACCGGATCAGTACCGGTTCTGAAAAACCCAGTACCTCAGTAGCTCGGGTCGGGACTGAGGAGTTATCTTCTGCTTCTGAGGAAATCGAATTGAAGTATCCTGACAATTATGCCAATGGCCTCTATCATGGATCATCTCTAGTATGAAAAAACTACAACGTATTCCGAACTCCCCTTCCAGGCTACTATTACATGTAAAGCCACAAGCCCACATATCTCTCCTGCCCTGAGAGCACTACACTGGTTACCTGTTGCCAGAAGATGCACTTTCAAGCTGCTTTGTATCACCCACAAAGCTATACATGGAACAGGACCGCTTTTTATCAGAAACAAAATAACCAAATACATCCAACAAAGAAACCTCCCCTCCAGATTGGCACCCCGCCTTAGAACACCACCATACAAGAAAAAGACTGCAGGTGGTACATCCTTCTCCGTTCAAGCAGCCAAACTATAGAATTCATTACCCCCAACTATAAGAGCCACAGATAACTATCTTGTCTTCAGAAAACTACTCAAGAATTGGCTCTTTCCTTCATAACCACCATATTCAAACAGCTATGGACTGCATATGCCTATGTTGATAAATATTTTTTATCTGATTATGTGTATATTCTAGTTATATATAGTTCTTTAGAAAATATGTATCACTACTATGTGATAACAATAAACTACACACACTCTTTAAACCTGTTTAACTAATGTATATTTACTCATGGTTTAAATATGTATATGTAAGTACATATATGTGTGCATATGTGTGTGTACTCATGTGTGTATGTATGTGTGTGTGTGGGTGTATACATATAAATATATATATATATGTATACACCCACAATACCAATCAGCCAGGCCTTCTCTTTGTATTGTTGGGTCATCAGCAGTGGGATAATGCTGTTCCTCATGATGAAGGAATCATGGACTGACTCAGGGTACCTTGCACAGACCTGGGAAATGTTGAGGTCAGCCAAACAGAACACTTGGACATTAATGGAGAGGACGTTTTTCCTGTTCCCATACACCTGTTCATTGGCATGAGAGAGAACCAAGGCTACATGGGTGCCGTCTATGGCCCCAACCACATGTGGAATGTGTCCCAAAGCATAGAAATTAGCCTTTACATGGGAAAAATCTTCATGTTGTGGAAATTGGTTGTAGCTGTCTAGGTGTTTCAACAACGCAGACAGTACAACCTTCAAGACCAAACTGAACATAGGCTGAGACATCCCTACAGTTAGGGCCACAGTATTTTGAAAGGAGCCTGTGTCCAGGAAGCACAGCACTGGCCTTAATTGATAATGGGGTGTATGCTATAGGGATTATGAATGGCAGGCATCAGATCTGGCTCCAACTGACAAAAAAGATCCATAATTGTATGCCTATCCAGGCGGTAGATCTGAATCACATGTCGTTCCTCCATGGTCTGCAGGTCTGCTAGTGGGCGGTACACTGGAAGTTGTCTTGCTCTTCTCATGCCAAGGTAACTATGTGGGAGAAAACCAGTATGTATATGTATCACTCAATCTGCACAGCTAAGTATGGTCACACCTACGTCACAAAATATACTAAATATTGAACCATGAAACTTCACATACGTTGTACACTGCACATACCTAGGCAATAAATGGCTTATTACTGCATTCACATACCCTAACCCCTATCATGTTTATGAAATGGAGAAACATGTCACTGACAGTCTATGTGACATAAACTTTCTTAACATGTTGCACATATGGTGCACCTATACCATTTTCAGATTATCATTACTCTGCCGACAATAATATTACATGTACATAACTCAAGATACATCAAAACTACATCCTGTATATGCTACATGCCCATTTCGATATGTTTGCTTAAAGCCAGCTGTGAACACAATATTGTAGATAGGTTTCACAGCTTGTGACGCAACTTTAAAAACTTTTTCTTTCAGATATGATCCTTTAAATGGCAGCTGCCTGACCTACTGTACTGGACATTACGAAATGACCTAACTCCGCCGGCGGATGTCGTCATGGTGGTAGGCAGATACAACTGCGGTGGACATTGCCATTGGAACACATTGCTGCCTTTGGCAGTTTTGAGCCAATGGCGATGTCCACCTGCGGTGATGGTCCTGTATGTGGTGGACGTGACCGCCATCTCATACTTCATCTCTCACTTGACTCCTGACACTGTTGCCATTAGGACCTCCACGACCTGAGCTGTTGTGTACTACCTCTAGGAGCAATCATGCCACGTCCTGCTGGTGATAGGGCTCCTGCCTTCTCGGGAGACGAGCTGGACAAGCTCGAGGAGGAGGTCCCACCACTGTAGGGACAGCTCTATGGTGCACCAGAGGAGCAGGTAAGTTTTGAGTCTGGAGACTTAGTAGAGAGTGCGTGATGTATGTACCCTGACCCACCTACATACAGTATTACATGATAATAGACGGTGGTGTTAAAAATATTTGGACAGATATGCATTATTTAGAGATACGCTTGTGGTCTGGTCATATGTTTTCAAGCTGACACCTGGTGCTGGATATGCATGTTGTATGCCTGTCTCAATGTCACACATGGACTGACTGCAGATGGTCATTCCTTATTGAAGGTGATGTTGTAGGCAGTCTGTGTATAGGTACTTGCACTAACTTATACTTTGACCCTGCTTGTTCTGGTATGGTGCATGTGGACATGACATTCTCTTCTTGTTTGTGTTATCCATGCAGGTCAACGCCCATCAGAAAAAGGGGATTTAGTATGCCATTGCGAAGAAAGTGCGAACCATCAGGGTCCACAGCTGATGGAGCACCCACTATAGGAAGCAGTGGGAGGACCTGAGATGCTGGGCCCGGAAGACTGCAGAGGCCCAGCTGGGGATGTCCTCCCAAGGAGGAAGGGGTGCCTGTTGGACCTTGACCCCACTAATAACCTGCATTTTGCCAGTGGCCAACCCAGTGTTGGATGGGCGTTTGGAGGCAGCACAGCAGCAACAAGGGGGTAAGTATAGACTTAACAATCTTTCATCCCTTTACCAGGTTGGTGTATTATGTGAAATATTCTAAGCTCTGACCAAGTGCTAAGTGCAAAGAGTCAAAGAACTCCAAGGAACACATAGATTTACGTCCCCAACATTGGTACATAGGTGTGTACATCATATTGTGTCTAGGGACATATTACCAACCTATGTTTCCCCTCTGTACAGAAGGATATGATGATGCACATGTGACTGTGTCATATGTGTACCACTATACAGCTTTTCATACCCTGCAGGTTGTTCCTTCACATCAACAGAACAATACTTCCGATATCATGATGGGAAGTAGTCCAGGATTTTGCCCTCTGTATATTCCAATGTTCCTTGATCCATGTCTATGTGCAACATCAAGTCCGACAATTTACATAATTTCCTACTGTTCGTTTCTGATGAGTGACAGCATCATGTGAGGCAGTGATGTCCAACTGACATTTCACTTGCCATACTTTCAAAACTTATTCAGATCTGTTACAAGGTGTACCCCCTTGGTAAGTGAGGAATGTACATAGGCCTATGTAATGTGTCATCTGAGTGGACATCCTACATGTGGGTAAGCATGGAGTTGTTGCTAGACTCCTAATGGATCGCATAAATTGATGTCAGAGCTATGATTGTTAGTACCATGTTAATGTTCTGTTGGTGTGAAATGGATATACAACTATTTCCCTAGCCATTATGTTGTAGGCATGACAAATAGGTGAAGACATCCTGTACACAATTACAATCTTAACTGGTTTTTGCCAACATTATGTGTACACTGTAAGGTTCTGTCATCAATCCACACTGTAATGGGCATCAAACATAATCTTTGTTGCTATTTTGGATATGTTTTGAGTCCCTGTTGTATGGAAACCTGTTGTTTGCACTGACTACATTGTGGTGCAGCAGTGGAAGTTCACATACACATGTGAGTGGAATTGTAAGTGTAGTCAGGCATTTGGCTTGCATCAAGGTGTATGTCCCTGTCTTGGTAGCCTTGTACATGGTTTGTGTCTCAGGTTTTTTCCAAACAGTTTTTTCCAAACAGTTGTAGGGCCAGTGATGTATAATGTGTGGATAGTGATATTGCCACTCAGTAATTGTCTCTTGATAGTATAATGGCACCTTCATACACATGACAGGTGTCCATTGTATTGAAAGAATAGTTGTACTACCCGTGATTGTGTGTGAGTGAATTGTCTGAGATAATTAGGCCCTAATAAGTTTGCTATGCTTGGTTTTCAGGAAGACAATGACTTAGCTGGTATTAGGTACACCAAGTATGTGACATCCATATCTACATCACTATTGGTACATGTGTAGGTGACATGTTCTGACTCTATTATATTCAAGATTAGGATATGGCAATGAGAGTAGTTGCATGTTTGCAAATATCCTTTGTGAAGGATTGTGTATTCAGTGACATGAAGTGGGTATGGCTTGTATGCAACATGCTGTCTTGCATTTACTATACAATGAGGTCCCTTGCATGGTACATGACATCAGATCAAAATGTTAGTATGTGTTTAGTTTGTGAATATGATATGCAGTAATCAATGCCCCCCCTACTTCCAATAGCTTGGTTGTTGGTCGACTATGTGGAAAGGGACCTATTATCATGTGACCAAGTCAACTTGTCATTAACTGGTTGGTGTGATAGTTCTATGATATCATGGTGTTGTAGGTGTGATATGGGTAGCTTAGCTGGTGTGTGAGAAAGTTTTATTGTGGGTTGTACATTGTGTGTTGTGAAATGATGTTGGCACTAAACTGGTACTACCTGGTGGTGTTGTACAACTAGATGTGATGGAGCTGAGGTGTACAGTGTGATGTAAGTGGTATGTAAAGAATGTGATGACCCAACCTCACTTTCTGTTTCAAGCATCAGCATCTGCAGGCAAAGGAGATGGGACACAGCTGAGTGGGGAAGCTGCTGGCCACAGGACCTCCAGTTATGAGAACACCACAGCGAGCAATCCAGTGGCCTGAAGGCAAAAGGATTGCCATAGGGGAGACTGGATCAGTTATTCATCTTTGGAATCCTCCTCCAGTGGATACTCCCTGGTGGTGGCGGACTCATCTGGGAACACCCCAGCACCATCTCTATCCTCCACCCCCTTTCTATCACTGCCCTCCCTGTAGCTCCCCACCTAGCTGGCCAAGCCCATTCACCCAAGAGGGTGGGTGTCTCCTTCACCGCAGGCACCTCTGCCCCAGCCCCTGTCAGCCCTGCGGCCGTCAGTGAGGAGGTAATTGACCTCCTGAGATCTATCTCTGTGGGTCAGTCGACCAACCTGAATGCCATCCAGGGACTGGCAACTCAGATACAACAAAGTAATTCCTGGAGGGCATTCACGGTGCACTGGCTGGCCAACAGAGATCATTTCAGGCTATGGCCTCCACACTGACGGCAGCCAATCACCCTTTGTCTACCTTCCTCTTCCTAAACCCCCTCTCCTTGACCCAGCCAAAGCACTCAAACAGACATGCATGCATCCACCTCAACATCCAAGGGTAGCACAGACAAACCAAAGCACCACAAGACACACCACCGACATACACAGAAGCAACAAATATGTGCACACACAGAAACAGTCACAACCTGCCCTGACACCCCTACTATCCCAGCATCACAGACACCACTCCCATTACACCTGCACACAGCACACAAACATTCACAGATCCAGCCACCACTCCCATCCTACCCGCAGACAGCACCCCAGCAGTCCCTCAGACATCCACCTCAGTCACCACACCCATAGACACCACAACCACTGACACACATACATGCAGCACATCCACCATAACTGCAGACACAACCCCAACAGACAGCCACCGACCCTCCACCTTTACCCCCTCAGCCCAAGACACATAAACGTCCCCACTCACCCACCCAACAAACAACCACTACCCACAAGCATACCTCCCACAAACATGCAACAAAGACATCCACACAAACACCTCATACATGCACAGCCTCTCCCTGAAATCCCAAACCCTTTTGTTATGACCGTCCCCGTTAGTGCAATAAATCTTTTCTCTCAGAGTTTGACTTGTTTCCTACTCACCCCGTGACATCCCTGAGTGTTCTTTTTTCCTCCCCAAGGAAATCAATACCTTCCACCTCCAAGGCCTCACCTAACCCCTTGCCAGTATTCCCCCCAAGAAGTCGAGCCCTCCGAAGAAGACTCAACCCTCCCCCAAGCCTAAACCTAAACCCCCCTCCCAAGCCAAAGCACAACTCCCCCTCCTAAGACTAAGCCCAAACACCCCTTTCAGCCCCACCCCCAGGTCTTCCCTGAGGTGCCTGCCTGCCCCCTCGATGCCCCTACCAGTGGAGGTTACATGGCAGTCAGGAGTCAAGTTGGGGCACCATTATGTGCCCTTGGTGCATATGCACTTTTGTATATATGGACTGGCCAATGGCCTTGGACATTTATCTTTGTGTACCAAACTAATATATTTTGACCAACCAGTTGTTGGTTTTTCTGGTTACATCTTTGTCCTGAATTTTCTTTCCTAGGTTTGAGTTGTTCCTGGCTGACATTGGTTGTGTGCAGGTATTTGTGTGTGTGTGTGGTGCTTGTGCTTCCTGTAATGTGGGCAGTATGTGAGAGTGTGTGCAGTGCTTTTGTCCCCTAGGGATAGGGTGTGTGTTGTGTGATGGGCATGTGCATGTGGCAGACATGGTGTTGTGATGGTATTGTGTTGTGTTTGTGTTGACATGTGTTTGTTGTTGCGGTGTATGGCTTTGTGTGCCTTGACTCTATGCATGCTTGTAATGTGCATAGTTTGATTGGTACGATGTGCTGTGTATGTGTCGATAGGTAAGTTGTGTGATTGTGTGTGTTTGTTCCCAGTTAGTTGTACATTGTGTTATATGTGTGATGAGCCCCTGGCCATTGTCTGTTGTGAGTGCTTGACAATGTGTTTATGATGGTGCGTTAGTGGTGTTGTTGTGACGTGTTGTTATGTTGTATGGTATTGTGTGAGACTGGTCCTGTGCTGTATTGCCATGTGTATGTGTGTGTTCCTCACGTGTGGTGTGTGTGTGTGTGGTGACTGCAGTATGTGTGCTGTGTGGGCGTCTGTTGTTGTATGTGAGTGGGCATGTCAGTGTACTGTTATGTGCGAGTGTTGCCCTCGCACCCCTTTTCCTCCTGTATGTTTTGTAACTGTACAAAATGTAACAATATACAACAGCAACAGGTGAGTGAAGATTCCGTTGTCTTTTGGCGAGCAGGAGCAGCAGGATGATGTGTGGTACTGGTTCTCTGGCAACTCCGGACGAGTGTGGCTTCCTGAAGGTGATTGTCTCCTTTTATACAGTTCATTTCCACCTGGGTTTCCGTGGTGGGCCGACCACAGCGGAACTCTTGGCAGTGTGCAACCTCGTAATGGGTCCGATGGAAACATGGTCTCTGCCGGCCTGCTAGGGGCTCCAATAGTCCGCAGCAGTCTGACCACACTGGCAGTACCGGCGGTGCTTTGGCTGTGTTCTGTTGGGATCACCGCCATAGACATATTTTGCGGTCTTCTCCGCCAGCCTATTGGCTGTCTGACTGTCACTGCCATCATGGCGTCACAGGACTGCCAAACTTGTCCCTAAATCTGCTTTTGTATTCTGACAATACAGTTGGCAGATGTCTCTTTCCTGGCAATACAGTTTGAAAGACATAATTAATGATGCAAAAGAAAACAGACACTCAGGATAGCACATAAAAGTCTAACGTAAAAATAGCCAGAAAGGTTTCAAAATAAGCAAGGAGATTGCCTAAACAAATGCCCAGAGCTTCACCTCAGGTCATTTGGAGCATATAATGCTAACATCCCTACATTTGGGTGCTACTTTTACGTACTTTCTATCGTTACAAGTGAATTGCAGCGGGAACGCTTGATAAACGGAACCTACAGATAGGCACTAATCAGCAAGTGCCAGGCTCTTCTCATGGGAAGAATGCTATAATGCCTTGAAAAGGAGATACATGTTTTTCAAATGAAAAACAAATACCACTAGTCACTGATATATTCACTTCTGTGTGCCAACTTCAGAACAAGGCTACAAGAACAGTTTAGCTAAAGCGTGCAATATACAACACAGCATAACAAAAGGAATGAATGAAAACCTACAGAGTGCGCATATGCATGCAAGCATCTTGGTGCTGGTAAAACGGAGAGGGAATTAGTCTGACATAAATTAAAACCTTGTGAAGCTAACTTAAATATCACCTGAACTATGTATTTGAAAACAGCCCATTTTAAAGGGATTTCCAAATGATGGGCTAGCTATTTAGGGTTTTCAGGTCGCTTTTTTGGTTTTTGTTACCACTAACTTGAATGAATGGGTAGAACGAAGTGTTCTTGTGGGAGCATACCGCTGACACCAATTGTTTAGATAATTAGGGCCTCAGCCATGAAGGGCCTTGTGTGCAATGCACAAGGACTTTAGGATGATTTGCCTTTTTACTGTTAGCCAGTATAATTTGAATAATGTGTGAGATATGCGTTTAAACTTTGGGATCCCTAACAGAAGATGGGCAGCAGCATTCTGAAGAACTTGCAGTTTGTTGAGCAGTCTTTGTTGTATAGTGACATACAGAGCATTACATTTTGGATTACTAGGGCAACCACCACTGGATTTTGGAGGTCCAAGGGAATACAAGGGACATTTTGGGGGTTATTACAACTTTGGAGGAGGTGTTAATCCGTCCCAAATGTGACGGATATACCACCAGCCGTATTACGAGTTCCATAGGATATAATGGACTTGTAATATGGCTGGTGGTATATCTGTCACTTTACCTTCACTTTTGGGACGGATTAACACCTCCTCCAAAGTTGTAATAACCCCCTTTGTTTTTAGTATTCGCAAGGTATAGAAGCATGACGATGTAACATGGTTGATTTGGTCCCAGAATGTCAGCTTGTCGTAAAAAATTCCTCCAAAGTTTTTTACCTTTTTGGAGGGGGATGGCAGCATTCCGGAGTCACAAGGCCACCAACTAGGGGACCAAAACGGAATGTCATTTCCAAAACAGCAGAACCTCTTTCTTACTAAAATTCAGTTTGAGACATGTTTTTCTCATCAAACGTCCTACTTCAAATAGACAGTGATCAAATGTACTAGCGACCTCTGCATGGTCTCTCAAGATGGATATCACAATCTGAGTGTTGTCTGCGTACCACACCAGGGAGAACCGAAAAGAATAGATTCATCTGGCTAGAGGTGCCACGTAAATATTAAAATCTGGTAAACTCCATAAGGGAGTGAAAAAGGTTTGGAAGAATGGTCTCCTACCATAACTGACTGTCCTATATCTGCAAGAAAGGAAGTGAAAAAAGTCAGAGCAGAGTATTTTATCCCTATACTATCTAGACGGGATATGATCACAGTAATTTACAGGGTCGAAAGCGGCCGACACATCTAAAAGGATGAGCACTGTTTGGAAAGTCATTTAAAATGCGTATGTGTGCAGTAATGCTAAGCATAAGTGGGCTTCAAGTAGGGACAAAAACAAAATTGTAATTAATTAATAACACATATCTGCACGTGTTAAGTAACATATGGTGATTTGCACTTTCATGGTACATATGGTGTATACATTTAACATTCTCAAGGACCAGGTGTTTCCAATTGAATGAATATCTTGCTTGTTTGGGTATTTCAGTATGTTTGTGCAGTGGGTTGATAGCATGCAATCGGAATCGGACAACGTAATACACTACGTAAAAGATGTATGTTTGTCAGTAGGTGCAGGAGTTGTGAGTATGCAAGCAGTTAGAGGTTTTTTCAGCAAGTATGTAAAGAATTAAGGTATCATTGGTAATAGAGAAGGCTGAAGGTCTAGGCCAGGTGTTCACATTTTTTGGCATAAAATGAGATTTCATGATGCTACAATTACCCATTTTAGTCCTGTCGTCACTCTATTCTAACTGTGTGTGTGAGGCCTAGACCAGTGGTTCCCAACCTTTTGATTTCTGTGGACCCCCACTTTAACATTGATGGAAACCAGGGACCTCCACTGAATCATCATGGGAATCCGAGGACCCCCACCTAAGTCATTACTGGACGTGTGGGCCTAATTTGTCAATATTTGTTAATATTTTTACATTTTCTAGGCTCTCGTGGACCCCCTGAGAAGGCTTTGCGGACCCCCAGGGGTCCCGGACCACAGGTTGGGAACCACTGGCCTCGACTGTTTTCTGACTATGTGAGTTCCTAGAGTAGTTCTGTGACCCGGAGGGGAGCACCAAGCATCCCCTCCTTGCTGATGATGGAGTACTTTCCTTGTCCATGGTATAACTCATAGAGCAGTGGTGGCAGCTTACTGCAGTTAAGTCTACAAAGAGCATGCTTTCTCAACTGTGTCACTGATATTGAGGCCTACTGGCCTATTTGCATAAAGTTCTCCGTTTATAGCCCTGATTATATATGAGTTGGATGATACTGGGGAAATGGTAAACGTACAGCAGAATGTGCCATTACTTTGTGGTAAATCTGCCCCATTACTGCCCAACTACAAATTATATTCCATGGAATTGGAAATAATTATCATGTGAAAGTGTTTTTTTACAGTCACAAAATCACACATAACTTCCAGCTCCATGGGGTTTAACACATACATTAGCAACTCAAAGCAAGAGGTAAATGTATGTGGGAGCTACTGTGTGGGGTAGGGAGCAGGGGGGGGAAGGGAATGTATGTTTTGGCAAGAGTAGCATGCTTCCCTTTCAGAAGAAAAAATCAGAGCAACAGGCTTAGCTGCTACTGAAGCCAAAGCCTCATGCTATTAATGGCTGTAAAAAATAGGTCTTGTTCTCTGCCCACTCTGAATCAGACAGAAAGGAATTCCATCTGGTAATTCTGCTCTGCTTGACCCATAATCAGGCCTTTGTGTTTACCCATACTCTTCTGCTGACATCCAGAGCTCAAGTTAAACATGTGTAGCAAGTGTACTGCATGCATAGTGTGTGAGTGAGCCAGTGTAATCTGGGCCAGTGGAATCCATTTTGGATCCTACTGGCCGGGCCCTGCACAGAATAAAGGGTAAAGACTGTGCTCACATACAATGGAAGTCTATTGCCTGTATTCCTTTAGCTGAAACGTGGCGACCCAGCCGCTTAAGTGAGTAGAGTGGGGACAGGGCTGACAAAGTCTATGAACCTTTTTGGTTAGCAAGGAGCTTCTAGTTAGTCTACCTGACAGAAGCTTCTAATTAGCCTTCCTGAGCTGTGCTGTTTGGTGAACGGAAGGGGGAGTAATGGGACAGAAGAATGCATTGTGAAAGATGAGGAAGCCTCTTGGGGAGGCCTGCTCTTTTGTATTTCCCTGATTACTAATTGATTTGAATTGAATTGAGGACAGCCAGTTGCAGAACCTTGACATTTTTGTGCCTCTGTTTTGGGTGTCTAGGATAGACAAACCCCAGTGCTACCTACTATGAGAAGCATCATTCTACAAAAATACTTAGGCCCTCATTACAACCCTGGCGGTCAGTGATAAAGCGGCGGTAACACCGCCAACAGGCCGGCAGTAAATAAAATGGGATCATGGCCATGGCAGAAACCGCCAACACAGACAGCCACTATAACACGCCGACTGCCACGGCGGTAGCAACAAACACTGCGGCGGTAACCGCCAACAGCCAGGTGGAAGACAATGTACCGCTCACTGCATTACAACAGTCCTATCTGCCACCTTTTCCGGGATGGTACCAACGCCATCAAAAGCATGGCGGAAACAGAACTCTGATGGGAAACAACTCACCTCTCGACACTCAAGGAAGAACCACGACGCCATGGAGCCTGAGCTGCACTTTTTTCCAATGCTGGTGTACCTTCTCATACATCAGGAACACCGATGCTGGCGAAGACGACAACGGTGAGTACTGCACCTAGTACACAAGAGAGGGGGGAGGAAAAAGAACACATACGCAACACGCAACACCCCCACCCCTACCCCGAACACCATACACACAAGCAGATTCAACAGCATTACATATACACCCCGTAACCTTCAGGAATAACACAAGGAAAAAAGAAATGGAATAAAATTAGTCTAATAGTAATGTTTTAGATAAATACGTCCTTAAACAATAAACGGTATGTACAATACATACAAAAGGAGGGACAATGTCCACACCAAATTGTTCTTGGCCCACGGGGCCATAACACAGAGGCCAAGCCCACACTTGACTCCTGCCTCAATGCAGAGAGAACACTGCAGGGGCATCAGGTCCAAAAACACAGGCACCTCAAGGGGATGGGGAATGGGGGGCACCTCATTTGGAAGATGGTACAATGCCACTGGCCCAGAGGGGGCTCCATGCCCACTGCTTGGTCCTGTGGAGTGCAAACCCACAGTCCATCTAGTGGGTGGGTTGCCCACTGCTTGGTCCTGGGAGGTGCAAGGCCACAGTCTCTCTAATGGGTGGTTTGCCTACTACTTGGTCCTGGGGAGTGCAAAGCCACAGCCTCTCCAGTGGGTGGATTGCCCACTGCTTGGTCCTGGGGAGAGCAAAGCCACAGTCTCTCTAGTGGATGGCTTCTCCACTGGTTCTGGAGTGGGTTTGGGCCCAGTGTGCTTCATCCTGCAAAGGAGGGGGTGAGTGGATGCCTTCTTCCACTGGTTCTGGAGGGGGCCTTGTGATCAGTGTGCTTTATCCTGCCAAGGAGGGGATGAGTGGATGCCTTCTTCCACTGGTTATGGAGGGGGCTGTGTGCCCACTGTGCTTCATCCTGGATGGGGCAAGGTCACAGTCTCTCACCTGGGTGTCACACCAACAGGTGTTGCAGGGGCCAGGACGTACTGCAGCCCATGTAGTTACTACTACACACTGCTCACCGGCGGTGACAGCTGCTAAGTGGATGTCAGTTGCGCTGCAGGTGGTGGTGCTGTCAGTGGTGGTGGTAGCCTCCAGGCCTTCACCTGCAGCCTCGGATGGCTGCCCACTGGGGCTGCTGCTGCTGGCAGTAGTGCTGCTTGCGGTGGGGCAGGTGGAAGTGCTGGCCGCGGTGCAGGTGGCGGTGCTGTCAGTGGTGGTGGTAGCCTCCAGGCCTTCACTGCAGCCTCGGATGGCTGTCCACTGGGGCTGCTGCTGCTGGCAGTGGTGCTACTTGCGGTGGGGCAGGTGGCGGTGCTGGCCGCGGTGGTGGTAGCCTCCAGGCCATCACCTGCAGCCTCGGACGGCTGAAGTGCCATGGCTGGTGTAGTGTGCCCCTTCCTGCCCTTGGCAGATGGTGGTGCCTCCTTGCTTCTGCCAGCTGGTGTCTTCTTCTTGCCCTTGCTGGCTGGTGATGCCTCCTTCCCCTTGCTGGCTGGTGGTGCCGCCTTCCCCTTGCTGGCTGGTGTCCCCTTGCTTGCACACTGGCGGGGCTGACGGGTGCCTCCTTAGAGCCTCTCACACCTGCAGGTGCTGCAGAAACAACAGTGGCCGTGGACTGGGTGGCTGAGGTGCTGGGCTGGGTTCTGGCCACCCTGGCCCGAAGTGAAAAACGAGGGGAGGGGTAGGGAATAGGTCAATGTTGGTGAGGAAAAGCTTCTTAGGGACACTGGGGTGCGAAGAGGTTGAAGGTTTGGGTGTGGAGGATGAGGGAGTGGTTGTAGGAGGTGTCAGTCTGCTGTGTTTGGGTGCAGGTGCATGGGCTGGATGCTGTTGGTAATCTTTGATGTTATTCACCCTCCTCAGTATGGAATCATCCTCGGAATGCCCTGGTTGAGTTACCATAATCCTCAGATAGACTGGGAGGAGAGAAAGATAATATTCCAGTCATCCCTTTGTAAGGCAAGATGTCTTAAAACGTTGTTCGTTCCAAATCTGAGTGAATCTCAGTTAGCTATAGTTGCTACAAAGGAAAAGACATTGCCTTCACAAAACATATCATGTATTGGAGTGGAGGGGTCAAGGAAGAAAGGAGAGCCCTTCTTGTGGTCCCCAGAAGCCGTTAAGGCCTTTTCGGCTTTAAAGGAAGTCTTTTCCAGTACTCCTATCTTGACTCGTTCAGAGGCTGAAAGTCTAATTGTCACAGAAAGTTGTCTTCAGACATCCAGTGGTACAGATCCTCAACAAGCCCCCATAGCCAGGGCTGTTGAAAAAGCAGACTTCTCCACCGTACCAGTCTTGCCTCATCCAGATTTTGACCATCCAGTCATAGTAGAAGCAGGTACTTCAGATAGAACAAGTGGTGGCGTGTTTTCGCAACACAATAAAGACAATCACAAAGTGGCTGCTTTGTCCCGATTAGAATCTACCATGTTACCCTCAATTCAGCCTTCCAGAGCTATCATTGCTTCAGACAAGGTCCTTTACATCATCAAAGCCGAAGACTTCTTGTAAGAAATCCGTAATTCTTTTACCATTGAAAAATGGCAGACCTTGAAACAATATCTGCGTGCTTACGCTGAGAAAGCACTTCATTGTTGGTCATCAATGCTTTGGTTAGCTAAACTAGAATACAATAACTCGTCTCACACCTCCATTGGTGTTACACCCTTTTTTGGTTTGTTTGGCTATTATCCTGATACCCTGCCTATCACGATTCCACAAGAAAGTTCTCTTACATCAGCAGTTTTGGAGACGATTCAACAACTCCATCAATCCCAGAAACAGATCCAACAGCATCTAGAAAAAGACAGACAAAAGCAAACAGAGCACCACAACAAGAAACACTGTGAAGGACCTCAAGATAAACCAGGTGATAGAATGTGACATTCTACACGACATATTGACTTCAAGAAAAGACACATGTTTAGTCTCAAGTTCACAGGTCCTTACACCGTATTTCAGCAAGGCAATCCAATAACCTATAAACTGCAGCTCTCTTGGAAAAGTTATGGTCCTGAGAGCAACTTATGGGTCTTCGCTTCTGACATTCATGCTCCACGACTAGTGAGGCATTTTCATCGCCTAAACCCAGACAAATCAGGCCCTAGAGCGCGTTTGGGATAGGGGAGTACGGTCAACATCAGGACAGTGCGTGCTCTACAGGCGACAAAATTGCAAAAACCCAGTCTTTATGCAAGAGCATAATTTATGCATTGTGTTTATATGCAGTATGTTAACCTTTTGCATTGCAGAGTTTAATCTTGAAAAACATTATTAATGGTGTTGTAATAAATGTTCATTTGCAAGATATTGCTGCAAGCTTACTGAGTGTGTTAGGGTGTGGTCCCTTTCTAGGACCTTCTAGAAGCTTTCCCTGCAGCATGCCTGGGTGTGGTTTGTGGGCTGGGCAAGACTCTATATAAGGGAGCCAGCCCAGCTCCACATGCTCACTATTCAGAGGTCCCGGTGTAGAGCAGCAGCAACTTCCTTAGCTCCTGTTCCAGAGGCCTACCTTGATGTTCCAGGCCTGCCCCGCATTATATTGGTGATCCTTGAGCAGGGTGGTAAGGCGGAGGTCTGGCTGGGCCCCCGACCCAGTTCTCAAAGACTCTTGAGTTGTTGGGCCTACTGGTGAAACTTTCAGAGTGCGCGATTCATTGCTCTCATGTAACCCTTGGCATTCAGATCGGCAACAGCTTGCGCGATCATTTCATGACATTTGCATATTCTTGTTCGAATCGGCAGTGTGCGCGATTCATTTCCCGCATTTAAAACTTGATGTTCAGATCGGCATCAGTGTGCGCGATCATTTCATGGCATTTGCATATTCTTGTTTGAATCAGCAGTGTGCGCGATTCATTTCCTGCATTTAAAACTTGATGTTCAGCTCGGCAACAGTGTACGCGATGATTTTCTGGCATTTGCATAATCTTGTTCGAATCGGCAGTGTGCGCGATTCATTTCCAGCATTTAATACTTGACTTTCAGATCTGCAACTGTGTGCACATTCATTTCATGGCAATTAACATTTTGGTGTGTTGTGTTTGTTGAGGTGCACACATTTATCCCGAGCTTTTGGATTTCCTGTGAAGATGCTTAATTCCAAAAGTGACATTCTTCGTGCATATTAAGTTCCTAGTACAATTTCTATTGTTTTCCAGGGAATGTTTCAGATAACCTTTTGTCCTCATGTAAAAATGCAATGTTTGTTCTGAAACATTATTCTAGAAGGTTCTTGTATTTCTAAACAGTATGTGATATTTCATGAAAAGCTCATATGAAACATTGTATTAACCCATTCTTGATTTTTCCTGGTACCTAGATTTTTTGAGGCCTAGTTGGAGTCTAGTTCAAGGCCATTCATGTTTCTTCAGTACAGAGTATTATTTCCAGTTCCGAGTATCATTGAACCCTAGAATCAACAGAGTGTTATTTCATGTTCCGAGTATCATTGAACCCTAGATTCAACAGTGTTATTTCATGTTCCGATTATCATTGAACCCAAGATTCGACAGAGTGTTTTTTCATGTTCCGAGTATCATTGAACCTTAGATTCAACAGAGTGTTATTTCATGTTCCGAGTATCATTGAACCCTAGATTCAACAGAGTGTTATTTCATGTTCCGAGTAACATTGAACCCTAGATTCAATAGAGTGTTATTTCATGTTCCGAATATCATTGAACCCTAGATTCAACAGAGTGTTATTTCATGTTCCTAGTATCATTGAACCTTAGATTCAACAGTTATTTCATGTTCCGAGTATCATTGAACCCTAGATTCCACAGAGTATCATTTAATGTTCCGAGTATCATTGAACCCTAGATTCAACAGAGTGTTATTTCATGTTCCGAATATCATTGAACCCTAGATTCAACAGTGTTATTTCATGTTCCGAGTATCATTGGACCCTAAATTCAACAGAGAGTTTTTATGAAAATCAATGTGATTATATCTTGATATTGTGTTGTTTAACCTTTTGCTTCCTACAGGTCTCCTTCGCAGCTGTTCCCTACCTAATCCCCTTTTCCCCCACTTAAACTCTCTCAGGCTCTGTGATATTTCTATTGGAGTTTTGGAGCTATCTAGTGGTGGACATGTTGGGAACGTGCGCAGGCCCGAGGATCTGGTCTCCCTGACAGTAGTGCATGCAGGTGTGTGTGGAGACGCTACTGGGAGGGAGGTGGACTAGGAGGAGGAGGGGGACACAGTGGAGGAAGTGGATGTTGGTGTGTCTGCATGTGGATGGTGCTTGTGTGAGTGCCTGTGAGATGAAGTGTGGTGCTTGTGTTTGCCTGAGCCACTTCTGTGTGTTGATTTGGGTGATTGCTGGTCTGAAGGTGTCCTTTGGATAGTCTGGGGTTGAAGGGATTGGGACTAGGTAGAGGAAGTTGGAGTGGGGAGGCTGGAAACAGGGACAAGGGCTGCCATCAGTGAGTTGGCCAGAGCCTGGAATGCTCTCTGTTGGGCCGCCAGGCCAGAGTGAATGCCCTCCAGGTATACATTTTTTGTGGCAAATGCCCTGCTACACCCTGGATGGCATTCAGTATGGTTGATTGCCAAACAGAGAGGGATCTCAGGAGGTCAATAGCCTCCTCACTGAGGGCAGCAGGGGCCACTGGGGCATGGCCTAAGGTGCCTTGGGCGAAGGAGATGCCCACCCTCCTGGGTGAGCGGGCACAGGAAACACGCTGAGTGGCTGCTGGGAGGTCGGTGCTGGTACGGGGTGGCAGCTGTACCTGTAGTTGGGTTGGCCACAGAGGTGTCCGCCACCGCCAGGGAGCTGCCATCGGAGGAGGTGTCGCTGTCGGTACTGTCCCCTCCTGTCTCTGTCGTGGTGCTCCCCTCATCCTCCGTCCCACTGGTGCCCTCACCGTCGGCGGATTCAGCATCCAGGCCCATGTGAGATGCAGCTCTCTCCATCGCTGGTGCCTCTGCTCCTCTGCCAGATGATGCTAATGCACACAAGGACAGTGTGACAAAACAAAAAGGGGAGGGAGAGACAGAAGATACACTTGGTCAATGCCAGCAACAACACTACCGTTGGCATACACAACTCACAGGGAACAGCCCTATGTTCTAGGCCATGCACTACCGATTACAATGCTAGTCACCAGGCTATGTGGTACAATGCCTAACGCCATTAGCTACACACCTGAAACCCACAGGGCCCTGCCCAGTAGTAGATGCCCACTAACTATATTGGGGTTGGAGTGCATCTGAGCTTGCCCATCATTGAACCTACCCTGCTATGTTCCCCCTGGCCTAGAGGCACCCACAGCCCACATCCCCCACCCAGGGAACACCTTAACGCGCGCAAAGTCATGATTATGAATCTGTACTCACCCCCTTGTGGCTGCTGTGATGCCTTCTAGCGCCCATCCAACTCCGGATAGGCCACCGCCAGGATGCAGAACATCAGGGGTCAGGGTACGACAGCTACCCCTTCCTCGTTGGGAGGCCAGCCCCAGCTGGGCCTCCGCCATCTTCCTTGCCCAGCGGCGCAGGTCCTCCCACCGTTTGCGGCAGTGGGTGCTTCACCTGTCAAAGACCCACAGGGTCCGCACCTCCTTGGCGATGGCACGCCAAATACCCTTCTTCTGTTGGGTGCTGACCTGCAGAAAAAATACAGCAGAAAAGGCATTAGTCATACCGTCCTGAGTGTTTCACTCATGGCCCACCATATCCCCCACCATCCTCTTATGCACACACATTGACCACCATACATGCAGCACTCTGCACAGGACCCCTCAGACACCCCCCCACACGAGGCTTACACACACAGCACTCCATACATTCATGCCCCACGCATCATACTCACAGTGTACTCACCTGTCTGTCTAGAGGACCATTGTGTAAAGGATACTGGGATACAACCCCATCCACCAGTCTCTCCAACTCCTCTGAAGTGAAGGCAGGGGCACTTTCCCCAGGCACGTGAGCCATTGTCACTTCCAGACACAGGTAACAGCAGCACTTGCAGTGTAGGTCCTCTCCTGTTGAAGGTCAGGTAGCAAGTGAATGAACAGATAGAAAATGGCGGTCATGTCCACGGCGGTGCATACCGTCACCGCTGGCGTACATCGCCATTGGCTCCTGGGACCCATAAGCCCCAATGATAACCAATGCGGTGTTGCACGGCGGTCGTCAAGTGCCGACCGCAGCAGCACACAATGCCAGTGGAATTATCTCATTTCCACTTGGCCCTCCTCACAGGTCTGGCAGCCGCCATTTCATGGGGGCACAGTCTATGGCACCTAACTGCGTCACAGCAGACATTGGCACATCAACTGACTTACGAGTTCCCATACTGTTTCTGTAAAGCAAAAATTGCAAATTAATCTGAGAAAATGTTTGAACATGACCTTCTGCTCATCTTTTTTCACCCTAGAGTTCAACCACTGAGGATGAATAGGAGATGAAGACATCCCCCGTGTACAGACCCCTGGTGAACCTGGCGACAATGGAGGACAGGCACTTTATCCTAACCTACAGACTTGATAGGGTCACAATGCAAGAACTGTGTGCCCAATTGGAGCCAGACCTGATTTCGGCTATCCACCAGCCCACAGGTATCCCCCTCCAGTGCAGGTCCTGTCAGTGCTCCATTTCCTGGCAAGTGGCTCCTTCCAAGCGACAGTGGTCATGGCATCAGGGATGTCACAGCCTATGTTCTCAAACATGCTGGCCAGAGTGTTGTCTACCTTGATGAAACACATGCGCAGGTACATCATTTTCCCCCAGGTGGAGGATTTGGCCACAGTGAAGGCTGACTTCTATGCACTGGGACATATCCCCAACATCATTGGTGCCATTGATGGTACACATATTGCATTTGTCCCCCCTGGAGAAAGGAACAGGTGTTCAGAAATAGGAAAAGCTTTCACTCTCTGAATGGGCAGATGGTGTGTTTGGCAGACCAGTACATCTCCCATGTGAATGCAAGGTATCCTGGGTCTGTGCATGGTGCCTATATCCTGAGGAATAGTAGCATCCCATATGTGATGGCTCAACTCCAGAGGCACAGGGTGTGGCTAATAGGTGAGCCCATGATCCCCACCCAGTGTGGGTGTGTGGTTGGCCCTAAGGGTGAATGTGTGGCTAACAGGTATCCCTCGACATTTGCAGGTGACTCTGGTTACCACAACCTTCCATGGCTACTGACCCCAGTGAGGAATGCCAGGACAAGGGCAGAGGAATGTTACAATGAGGCACATGGGCGAACAAGGAGGATCTTTGAGCAAACCTTTTGCCTCCGGTGCCTCCATCTGACAGGGGGATCCCTGTACTACTCACCCAAGAAGGTGTGACAGATCATCGTTGCATGTTGCATGTTGCACAACCTAGCCTTGAGATGCCAGGTGCCTTTTCTACAGGAGGATGAGCCTGGGGATAGTCGTGTGGCAGCGATGGAGCCTGTAGACAGTGACGAAGAGGAGGCAGAGGAAGAGGATGTGGACAACAGAACTACACTAATTCAACAGTAGTTCCACTGACACACAGGTAAGAACCTGTAACTTCACCTTCCATTGCAGTTTTGTGTTGGACATTGAACATGGCAGCCTGATTCTCCTATTTCTATGGCCACTTACTGTACCCTTTGTCATCTCTATTTTCAGATTTCTGTGCCCCACTCTGGCTCCTGTTGTGTTTACTGATGCTCACTACAGGTCATAGCTATGTAAATATTATGGTACATTTGAATTGCACTGTTTACAGTTTGTTGAAAAATATACATTTCAAATAATTGTCAGACTCTAAACTAATAGTTCCATGGGTGTTTATTTCAGTGCCAAAAAGTAAATGGGGATGTGCAATGGGCTAGGTTGATTATGGAGGAAAGTCCAGGATAGAGTCCAGTCTATTTGTATCACAGATGCATTGTCCAAGGGGCCATAGTAAGTGGAGCAATGGCAGTTCAAGGTGGACAGGGTGACACAGTGGGACACAAGGATGACAATCAGGAGAGTCTTATTTTCTGGCGCGGTCTTGGCAATGTTCTCTGGCTTTGGCCTGGATCGCAGGGACCGTTTGCAGGGTGGTTCTCCATCAGGGCGTGGGGTGCTGGTGGCCTGTTGTTCCTGTGGCGGGGCCTCCTGTCCACTAGCAGCGGCGGAGGTGGAGGGCTGTTCTTCAGTGTGGCTAGTGTCAGGGGCATGTTGGTGTGCCACTGCCTCCCTTATGGTGTTTGCCATGTCTGCCAGCACCCCTGCAAGGGTGACCAGGGTGGTGTGGATGTCCCTCAGGTCCTCCCCTATCCCCAGGTATTGTCCGTCCTGCAGCCGCTGGGTCTCCTGCAACTTGGCCAGTATCTGGTCCATGGTCTCCTGGGAATGGTGGTATGCTCCTAGGATGTTGGTGAGTGCCTTGTGGAGAGTCGGTTCTCTGGGCCTGTCCTCCCCCTGTTGCACAGCAGTCCTCCCAGATTCCCTGTTGTCCTGTGCCTCTGTCCCCTGAACCGTGTGCCCACTGCCACCTACCCCAGGTCCCTGATCGTCCTGTGTTTGTGGGGTTGCCTGGGGTCCCTGTAGTGGTGGACACTGCTGATTGACGTGTCCTGGGGACAGAGGTATGGGCCCGCTAGGTGGTGGATGTTGTTTCCTGAGGTGGTGTTTCCTGAGGTGTGTGTTTCCTGAGGGTGGAGGCTCTGTGGTGGGCTGGGAATGTGCCTGGGTAACCGACTGTCCAGAGGTCCCTGATGGGCCAGGTTGGTCATCCTGATCCAGGCATGCAGAGCTGCTGTCATCACTGTGAGCCTCTTCTGGGGGGAGAGGACTCCTCTCCGGTGACGTTGAGTGGGGGTCCTGTGGGGATGTAATGCAGTGTTATTTTTCAGCGTGTGCCATCTTGTGCATGGGTATGTTTTCATCTATGATTGTTATTACCAAGGCAGCTTTGGCTTGTGTGAGTTGTGATTCGGTTGGCTAAGTGATTGTCACTGGTGTGCATGCTGTGGTGATGGGTGTCCATGCAGGTCTGTGATATGGGTCCATGCATTGGTGTTGCATGTAGGGCTTGGTATTGGGATGGGTGGGTTGTGATGGTGGGGTATAAGTGAGGTGGTGGAGCGATGGTGGTGATGGTAGGGGTAGGTGCTTGTGATGACATGCAGGTAGGGTGGGGGATAAAGTAGTAAAGATTTGACCTACCAGAGTCCAGTCCTCCTAATACTCCTGCCAGGCCCTCAGGATGCATGATCGCCAAGACTTGCTCCTCCCAGGTTGTTAGTTGTGGGGGAGGCGGTGGGGGTCGACTGCCAGTCCTCTGTACAGATATCTGGTGTCTTGCAACAACGGAACGCACCTTCCCCCGTAGGTCGTTCCACCTCTTCCTGATGTCATCCGGGATGCTGTCCCACAGTGTTGACCCTATCCACGACTCTCCGCCATAGATCCATCTTTCTTGCAATGGACACTGCTGCACCTGTGATCCGAATAGCTGTGGCTCCACCATGATCCTTAGCTCCTCCTCTGAGAACCTGGGGTGTCTTTGTTGTGCCATGGGTATTGTGTGAGTGGTGTGTGTAAGGGTGTGAGGGGTTATGTGTTGGGGTGTGTGCAGTGAGGTGCGTGGATGGTGTATGGGTGATGGTGTTTTGTGGCTCAGATTCAGTGGGTTCTCCTGGCTTATCTCTCTCTCACTTGCCAAAATCTCTGGACCGTAAGGGGTTGTGGGTGGTGTGGGTGTGTTTTATAGTGGTGTGGGTGTGGTGTGTACATGTGTGTCAGGTGTGTGTATTTTGAATTGTCCAACGTGGTGTGGTTTGTTAGTGTGTGTGTATTTTGAGCGCAGCGGTATGTACCGCCAATGGTTTACCGCGGTAGAATGATCTCTGCGGTGATTCGTGGGTCATGATGCTGTGGGTGTATTTCTGATGGCGTAACGGTGAGGGTTTTGGTACCGCCATTTTATCACTGACCTTTGGGCTGGCGGGCTTGTGTGGGTGTCTGTATAGTGGTGGATTTCTATGTGTGGGTCATAATACCCGTAGCGGTATACTGCCGCACTCACGGTATGTTGGTGGCATTCAGCATGGCGGTAAGCGACATTTACTGCTGATGTCATGATGAGGGCCTTAGTCTGGAGAACAGCCTGGAGAGTACTCATGAAAGGAGATCCCCCCTCAAACCTATTTTACAGTTAAGACAAAGGATCGACATTCACTGTCTAAACATTGTGTATGAAAGTGGGACTCAAACAACCTCACTTTGTTTTGCTTCCAAGTCCTTTATGACCAAGGAAAGGTGTACTCCATAGAGTATGCAAAGGACTGCTCTACAACCATGTCTGGTGTCTGCCTGCCAGCTAGTCCCCAACAGGTATGGAGAAATCACCTGAAGTTTGCACATTTTGCTAGAGGAGCTAGGGATCTTTCTTAAGGACCTAGAAGGTTGTCTGCTTGCTGAGAGTGGGAGTGAATCCGTCTGACCCTGCAGAAGGTAAGACTGTCCAGGAGGAGTAGGTCCCAGTGTGTCCCAAATGGCTGGGGGGCATCTAGGAAGAGTGGGCTAACTTGAGAACAAACTACAGAGGACCCTGGTGCCTGTGGAGCCCACCTGGTCTCTTGTCTTGATTCCCATCAGGTACTGGTGCACTGTGATGCACATCAATCAAGTTGGGCTGCAATTATCTGGTTACTATTGGCCCATTTGGAGATACACCTTCACATTTGCTGCAGACCGGAATAGGGGCTACAATTGCAGTTGCCAGATCTGCAGGCCTGTTTCGGGTTTTGACCATGTGGAGCTCACCAGCAGAAGACCGCGGTGGGGAGGCTTGCACCTACAAATGCGAGGATGGATTTAGGCCCAGATCTCTGACTAGGGTGAATGTTTGACATTGTTCAGCATTCTGTCCATAATCTGTTTGCACTTGTTGACCTAAGTGGGACGGGTATGCTCCGTCGTGGGTCCTGTGCTCACCCTACCACCAGATTCAAGCTAACCTGGCTGATGAGCGGTGATACTCCAGAACCGGCCCCTGTATTTTTGTTTCCAGTGAAGGAAGGGCCAGCCTGGCAGTTCGGGCGGGACTGGTCCCATCCTTGGGAAGCATGGTCAAAATAGATTTGCATATGGCTAATTCCAAAGTGGAATGGCGTGGTGAGCTAAACAACAATTGATTTAGGCCCAGCTCTCTGACTGGGTGTGAATATTTAACATTGTTCAGCATTCTGTCCATCATTTGTTCTTTTTGCAGGTGTTCTGTTTGAGTCATGGTGTAATGCATAACATATAGAAGTGGGATGGATTCTCACGATTTTCATATCCTTTATTGAGTTGATGGTGAGAGGGAGATCAAGGAGAAGGAGAATGTTCAACCCCACTTAGGCAACACCAGTCAAATTTGACAGAATAGGGTCCAGAGAAATTTTCAATGTTAGCTGACAAGTGACTGTCTCAGAGGGTTACCAAGGAGGTGGAGCAGCATGACTCTAAGACAATGGGTGGAAGGAATTCCCAACAAACTGGTTCCAAGCTGAAGGGTAACAGTCAAAGCAATTTTCAAGAGTCCAATTGAATACACAAGCAGACATTTAATTTGGTATCAATTCAGGAACACAAGGAGAAATAAGGATGGGATAGGGATGCCTTTAGAAAGTCTATGTGTATGTAGAACACTGTGTGTAGTCACCAGTGCCTAACTTTGAGTGTGTGTAGTGGGAGTGTTTAATCAGGAGTATATGCACAGTTTGGAGTGAGTAGTCGGCAGAGCATTGTCAAAAGTGTCCATGTAATTGGGAGTGCCTATTTGTGAGAATATAGTTAGGCATGCGTGTGTGGTTGTATGTGGTCAGGAGAATGTAGTTGGGATTGCATAATTTTGAGTTTGTATGTAGATGGGGTGGGTGTATTGTCAAGACTATGTAGTCTGAAGTGTACAGCTTAGTGCATGTGTAGTTTGGAGTGCATTCTCAAGATTGTGTAGTTGGCAATTTGTGTGTATTGTCAGGAGTGTAGCCTAGAGTGTGGGCATGGTAGTGAGTTCTTATTTAGGGGAATGAGTGTACTCTGCAGTACATGTGTAGTGAGGGGTATATGGTCAGGAGTGTGTAATCGTAGTTGTATAGTGAGGAGTTTATGTAAAGTAAAGAATGTGTGAGCAGTCTGGGGTGTGTAGTCTAAAATGTGTATGTAGACAGGGACAGAGATGATTTAAGGCATGGGCAAAGTGGGCAGTCGCTCATCCCCCACCTTTAAAGGGGCCTCCCCTGGTAAAGTGATTGGGATAGTCCTGCCATCCCTCAATAGCAGTTTAACAAAAAAAGATTGTCTTTTTTACTTGATTGTTTATTTAGTTGTTGTGACTTCAAGCTGTAGTGGAGTCAACCAAGTGTCTGTGAAAGTGTCATAGGGTTAAGTGGCTTAAGTTGGGCTGAGTATGACCATTAAATGCTGGCTTCTGTTAATGCTTCTGTTACGCTTGCACACTCAGCAACCAAACTGAAGCATACATGTTTTTGCAGGATAATCTTGTTCACTTTGGTGCTTTGTTGAATCAGTGCGGTTGTGATGCAAGCATCGCTGAAATTACAACTATTGGAAAAGATTATGGTAAAGTAAGATTCTCTAGAAAAGTAGAAAGGTTAATGGGTAGAACTATCAAGAGCATGCCTTGGTCTTTCCACAGAACTGTACACAGAAGAATCGGTGGTCACCATCACACCAGAACAATGCGCCAGGATGCTACGCATATGGTGCTGACAATGATGTGAACACGAATGTAAAGGTGTGTCCGTTTTGTAAAAGGGGTCAGCACATTTTTGCTGCTACAGACTTTACCAGCTGATATTCCTGTTTATTTCACATGCATTTAGTTTATTTAATTCTTTCTGGAAATGTGTGAGACATTTAAATAAAGCTGAGAGGCAACAAAACAAAGTGTATACAAAGAAAGTTACACAAGAAAACAACAAACACAAGCCAAACAGGTAATTTTTCCTTTAATTTACAATGTTTCTCTACCCAGTTCTGCCCTGCGGCAGTCTGTGACAGGGCGAAACACATTGGCTGTGCTTGTTTGCATATTATGAAGAAAAACACGATTAAAGTGAAAAAAACAAAGGACCTACTAGTCTTGTGTGTGTTGTTTTCTTGTACAACTTCATTTGTATACACTTTTTTTGTTGTCACTCAACTTTGTTTGAATGTCTCTAATATTTGACCAGTTGCTAGCTGGCTTTTAGAGGTGGGCACCCAGTGATTACCTCAGGTGGTGGAGCAACAGGTCCCCTCACTGCCATAATCGGTTCAATTTCTGCAAATGCGTACTGTTTGTGTTTAGCTACTTTGATCTTAGTCCCTGGATATGTCTTGGTGTAAAGTTCGGGTGGATTTGTGGAGCCATGTGTAAAGACCAATATATCCATCATCAACCATAAGATATTGTAGTTTTACATTCAAGTATGCCCTAACCTGACAGTTGCATACAGCACCTGTCATGCCGCTGTGCGTGGCACGAGCCGAACATTCGGCTCGGGCCACAGCACGCGATCCTCAGACGCGCTGCGCCCCCAGTCTGTTTGTACTTTAAGAGGCCGCAAATTGGGCATGGGGCCTCGTTCTTTTTCCGTGCACCGCGTGTCTAGGCAGGTCTGACCCCCCACTCACCTGTTCTTTTCTTTTCTTTTCTTTGGACATCTGGTTGTGCCTTCCTTTATGTTTTTTCCCCCTTTCTATGTTACCCTTCTCTTCCCAGCATTCCTTGTTCCCTATTCTCTATAGTTCCTAGTCCATTCTGTTCTATGTGCTTTTCCCTATCTAAGATGGTGTCCTTTTACTTCCTGTTGGTCGTTTCCTGTTTGTTGGTATTTAAGGGCTGTAATTCTTTCTCTCCTTGCGCTGCAACACTTTCTGTTTGGATGGTGTCTTCGCTCCTGCTTCCCTGTATTCCTGTGCTGGTTCTCTCTAGTTCCAGTATATTTTTTCCTGTATTTGCTTCTGCTGTTACCTCTTCTTTTTTTGTTCCTGTTTCAGGAACCTATCTTTGTGGAGGTTTTTTCCCCTTTATGTTTTTTTTCCCTCTGGCGCTACTTCTGAGGGACACGGCCTGCTCTTGGCGTACCCATTGCCTGCAGCACCGTGACTACCAGAAAGAGTCGCCCCTACTTGGGCCAAGGTCGAACATTCAAGAAGAGGATCCACGCCACTTGCTCTGCGGCCTCCAGGGTAAATCAGCACGTAAGTCGTGACAGCAGCACAATGCCAATCCGAAGGCCCAGAGGAACATAGAGCACAAAATGTGGCCTGCAAGTAGCGAGAATACTGTTTGCTAAAACAGATGATTTCTTAACACCGGCCTGAGTAAAAGGTGCTAAAACTGACACCCTTGGGTGGTATTCCCCCAAACATTTTGCCTTCACACCTCCTAGTTTTCTGAATTAGTTTTTGTTGGCCTTAGAACTCTGTGCACTTTACCACTGATAACCAGTACTAAGGTGATTGTGCTCACTCCCTAAAACATGCTGAAATGGACGTACACCTGATTGGCATATTTAATTTGCTCATATTCCCTAGTAAACGTGGTACACCATACACCCAGGCATTGTACACATAAATGCTACTAGTGGGCCTGTAGCACTTATTGTGCCACCCGCTTAAGTAGCCCCTTAACCCATGTCTCAGGCCTGCCATTGCAGACTGTATGCAGTTTTACAATTCAACTTTGCAAATAAACCCCTCGCCATGCCTAAAACTCCCTTTTTAATACACAAGCCATCCCTAAGGTAGGTTCTAATCAGCCCATAGGGCAGGGTGCAGTGTATTTAAAAGTTGTACATGTATTTTTAAGTTTTAGAAGTCCTGGTTATCAAAAGCTCTCAAGTTTGTTTTTCATTACTGTGAAGCCTCCTACCCTTATAGGATAACATTGGGTTACCTTATTATATTTAATAAGCGATACCTGTCATTTGGGAGCAGGTAGACATCTCATGTTTAGGGCCTCAGGAATTGTAATTTAAATACTCTTTAGTGGTAAAGTCGGAATTCAAGGCACAACTCTCAAAATGCCACTTTTAGAAAGTTGGCATTTTCTTGTTCTGACCATTGGGTGCCTGCAGTCTGTTCCTGGGTCACATGACTAGGTGTAGTTGGCTGTTGGCCTTTGTGCATTCCTCCCAATCAGTCACACAGTTGAATGACTGGGTATTGGCAGGATGGGCCATCCTGACTCAATGGGAGGGGTGGAGCTGTCACCTGTCACATTTGCACTTTAACAACACTGCCTCAGCTCACACACAAAAAACTGCACATTAGCCTATTGTGCCCCCAGACATCCTGGGACCAGAGCAGAGAGTGAGGAAATTCCAAACACTTCTGTTGGGGGAGGAGGGCCTCCACATGTTCCTTCCACTTCAAAGGCAAACACCAGTTATAAAATTAGAGCCTTCAGATCCACTCTTCAGTTGACTCCTGAACTTGTGGGCACTACAGAAGGGCTGCCCTGCTGCCAATGGACTGCCCCACTGTCTGAGAAAGAAGACATGACCAGCTCCTTTCATCCCAGTCTACCTGAGTGACTCCAAGGGCTAGTTAACTGGCCTCCTGTTCTGAACTACAGGGACACAACAAGCTCCAGAGGCCTGTCTGTAACTGCCAAGCTGACCTGCTGCACTGGACCTGCCTGTGTCCTGTCTGCCTCTGCTGGAGCGAGTTCCTGATTCCTAAAAAGTGCCTCCCAGGTCCTGGACTCTTGGTGTGGCATCAGTTCAGGGCTCAAAAAATCTACTCAACCACTCATTATGGTGAGTCATGTTTTACCAGGTCGAGCTATTTTTAGAACCTATTCACCCCTTCTGGTGAGTGGACAAAGAACAGGTGTTCTATTCAGTCAGAAACTGAATTAACAATTAAGATGCATTTAAATCTCATTCTTCTCACATTTGCTTTGTGTTCAGAGTCAGAGGTCAAAAGGCAGTTTGTCTTCTTGCAATGCATTTACTTTTCCTTGTGACTACAGAGTTCCAGGATTTTATAAGGTGAACTGTCTGATCTGTGTGAAATGAAAGGCTGTCGGCATCGGGTTTTTCCAAACACACAACATTTATATAACTAAGTCAACTTTACAAACTTTGCAAAATATACTTCAGTAGCTGTGAAGACCATTTTTGTACTTCTGTGTGATGGAAAAATATTTTAATAGGATGAGAAAAACACTTTACATGGTGATGTGCAAATTATAACTATGTTTTCTGAAACCCAATTTTCACAGATTATTGTTAATACACTATATAGTTTTATCAGTAAGGTGAAAATTAGTGGGAAGGTTTTTGAACATTTCTTGGAAATTTACTGTCTGTAAATGACAGTGTGCTACCACATCATGCTTTAGTAATGTAGTTATTAAAAGTGAGTGTTTAAACAAAAACTGAGAAACATTCCTGCCCTGATGGCGAAGCTATTAGTAAACTCCCGCCAATTTTTAAGAAAAGACTTTGCTGCCTTTACAGCTTTTTTTTTATGGAAAAGTGTTGCTAACATACCGCCATATTTATATTTTGTCATTTTTTGGGAGTGCCAACCCACCTTGCTTCGTTTTGCGACAATGATATGCAAGGTAGGCGTTCCCTTCCAAAAAAATGAAACGAGCCCTCCAGTGCCATATTTACAGCCTGACACTAAAACGTCACACATTAAGGAACCGGTCACAAAAAAGCTCGATTAGCATCAAAGTTTAACTTCTGGTCAGATCAGGTGTTAAAATGAGGCCCAAACACTACTACTTAAGGAAAACACACAGAAGGAGCAATGGCAACCTCCTGGACAACATGGAACTGTTAATGCTCCAGCTTGGCACATGTCACAGACGACAGTGACAATAACAGGTCCCTGCAGCCCCACCGCAGCAACCCCAAACACAACAGCCACGAAGGCAGCGCAGAAGGCAGGAGAGGATATTTAGACAGCACACAACCATCCCTGGTCTCAGGGAACAATATGTCATCAGAACCTACTGTCTGAAGCCAGACTTAATTGTATGCCTGCTGCACCACATAGCACCAAATATCACTGTAAGGGTGGAAACTCCAACACTATTCCACCCATGACCAGACTCCTGGCTGCCCTCCACATGCTGGTGTCAGGATCGTTCTAGACAATGGGCATACAAGTGGGTGGTATGTCCCAGCCATCCTTCTCGGCCTTTCTACCAGAGGTTCTGGATGCAATCACCCGCCTCACACCCTACCACATTTGCTTTCCCAACACAAAAGTAGCAGGAGACCAAGCAAGGTTTCTACCTGATTGCTGGGTTCCTGCATGTGCTGGGTGAAATTGACTGTACCCATGTCTGACTTGTACCACATGGTGCAACAGAACACCTCTACAAGGAACCACAAACACACCCATTCGATAAATGTGCAGGCCATTGTGGACCACCATGGGCTCTTCACAAACATCCTAGCCAATTATCTCGGCAGTATCCATTATGCCTACAGATTTCGGCATTCCACCATCAACAAGCTTTTCCAGGATGGGCAATATGGCAATGGGCTACTTGTAGGAAAGCCATCATACCAATTATTACAGACAATAAACCAACCTTGTCGGACAAACAATACATACACCACACTAACACATGGACAGGGGAACATAGATGTACAGACAACAACACAGATACCACATGCCACACTACACCGCATTAATTGCACATCACAAACACACATATCTACATAATACAGCCACAACCTGACTGGTACACCACATGAAGGACAGGTGGAGCAATATCCCCTTTGCATACAGAAGGCGGCCCCAAACCACTACAGGTGTCCACTGGTTGACCACTAAATACCGATCCCACACACATAACACCAAAGAAAGAATAGCTCAACTATGTGAATGGCATTCGCCATGTCAATGTAAAGAAAGGCACATGTAGGCACAGCCCCACATTTGTCATGGTGTTGAAGCCTCTGGCAGCACCAATATCAACTGCCATACAAGTGTTGCCATTACCAACTACATATCACCTAAACATACCTGATGTACCGGTTGTGTGCACCTTCACCTGTCTGCTGCATTGTGTTACACACATAGGAATACAACATCACCAGCCATTAAAGACTATGGGGCAGATTAATGAAAAGTGGCGCAGCACGTAGTCTAGTGCCACTTTACATGCGCCCTTTAGCACGCCCCTAACACCACCAGATGTGCACTGGGTACAAAAACAGTCCGCCATGGTGCAGAGCAGGAGCAATACTGTCAAGATAATGAATGCCATACTAGGACTCAGTAGGAGTATTGAGAACATACCTGATCTTTCATGCACCGTTCTTAGGGACCCTTTCAAAACTATGGTGTGCTACCTGCTATATGCATATTCTGAAAGTGTCTGTGATAAAGCATGTCTAGGAACCTTGGAGATTGCTCTGCACCAATTTTGCTACTTCTCCAATTGTGTGAATCTCACCCACGTACACATTGTGGCTGGCACAGGCATAATCTGCCACAAAGGGTCACTAAGTGTGGCACTGCATGCGTAGTGCCACATTGTAACATGGAGGCCTGAGTTTGGATCCGTAGGGCTACCATGGTGTCAATACAAATGACACCATTGTGGTAGAAGGAGGTGGTAGGTTCCACTAACAATAGGACACAGCCTCAAATATGGACATCACAACACATATTTGGCATGGGTGTACATTCAGTTCAGATTTATTTTGACAATCACCAGGGCCCTGAGCCACAACCCTTGACAATAATGTCCATCACCAAACACTAATGCAACCATTCCACAAAACAGGAACACACACAATACCAGAAGCAAGTCTGAGTCTCCAATCCTCCTAAAACTAACATCTGCCATGGCACATATGAAACCACAAATATGTATGACCGACACATGTTCTCTCATTCCTTTGCAGCCGACCAAGGTTATGGCATCCAGACATGGGTGATGACTCCTTTTGACAACCAGACAACGGTGGAAGAGTGGGCATACAATGAAGGGCACAGAAGGACCCAAAATGTGGTGAAGAGGACATTTGGGCTCCTAAAGTCAAGGTTCAGGTGCCTTGCCCTGACAGGAGGAAGGCTGTTGTATGCACCACCCCAGTATACAAGATGATCCTTGTATGTGCTATCCTGCATGACATAAATAGACAGACTAATGTCCCCTGGGGTGAACTGGTAGAAGTCCCCAATCAGTAGGAGGATTATAATGGTGCAACACAGGTAGAGAGGGAACTACAAAACACTGCTGCTGGAGTTCACAGGAGACAACAAATTGTAGAGAACTTCTACACTTAGACGCTGTACAACTAATATCACTTTGTAAATATCACCAATAAATCACTTTGCACTAGAATGTCCATGGAGTGCTCATTCTTCACAAGATATACCTTTGGAATGTTGCTCCTACCTCAAAGAGCAGGAAAGAAACACAACAGTTACAAAGATAGTTGGAACATAGGTTGTGATGTAAGAGGGCCAAACATCGGCGTCACATAACTCACGGACATATGGCTCTTGAGGGCCTAGATCCATGCACCAGAAAAAATATGTGGCATTAAGTAGGCATAGTGCAAAGTCCTACCACTTTCCCCACATCATGCCCACGCCAGGCAAAATGCATGCAAGGGGGCGCACCTACAGTAGAGGCTGTTTCCAAATGGTGCCTCTGAAAATAAGGAACTAAACTGTGTCACATCTCAGGTGGGTAGCTGTAACACCAGCACCGAGCAGGTGTGACAGGGAGGAACAACATTGGTATCAATGTATCTTCATTGACTGTTCAGGGTTAGGAACAAAAATTTGAGCCTCACCCTGCACCGAGTATTAATGGTGTTACGTACTGACACCGTCATTGGCCCCTGCCATATGGTGTTCTGTACCTTAAATATAGCACACACATATTGGCTGTGGAGTGCGCTAAGGGTTGTTTGAAAAGTGAAGCAGCAATGGGTGGTGATCCACTCTCCATGCATATTCCCCATAGCCAGGAATTATCAATAAAATGGGAGACTGCACCACCAAATTAATGTGTGGGTGGAATGTAGACAGAGTCGGTCTCACTCCCTATGTAAATTTTAAAACACTTGTCACACAAATCTGCTGTCTTGCCTGCAGCTAATTCCGATATACATGTGCACTCACATGCCTGACCAAGACAAAGTTTCCTACTGTGAAAAAATCCCTAAAATGTCTAGGTGTCCAACATGCCAATCAGTTTTGGGATGTGCATGTATGTCTAGCAATGTCCAAATATGTCACAAACTCATCCTAAATTGTGTGGGTGAAGAAGGAGACAGATATGTTGCATCTGGCAAATTAAAAATCCAGAACTGATATGATTTCACACACTACCAAGATACACTCATGTTGACAGTGACATAGATTGTGGAATGCAGATGTGAGTGCTTCCTCATGTACACCAAAGGATGTGGAAGGACAGCTGAGAGACTCCCACAGACACTTGGAGATACAACATGGGGAGGTACTTGGAGACTACACAAGTGCTGTGGCTGGTGTACTGTCATGCGTGTGTGTAAGTCATGTAATCCTGCAAAGCCTGGAAATGAGAGGGAAACTATCCCGCAGCACAGTAGTAGATGATGTGTTACACAAGTCACACAAAGCATCCGATCCTTGTATGACCAGAAAATGTTGCAGTAGAAGATGTGTACAAAGTGTAAGCAGCCTAAAGAATGCCAGCAATGTAGGACCAAAACTTTTCCAAAAAAGATATGCTGTTAATGTTTGAAAAGGTACAGACATAGACCCATACTGACTGTGCAACACAACAATGTCACCAGGTAATCACACGACATATGTTCACAGAGGATGTCTAGGTCATCACATAATCCAATCATGTTTACTCCAACAACATTGTAGTTGCCCATCGTATACTATTCTGACAGAAGACAGTGACAGATGACATCATCTGGCCCATGGGTCTTAAAAAATGAACAGGTTAAACTCGAGATACATGGCCTAACCAAGCTGCATATGGAAATTACTAAGAATGAATAACCATTTCAGTCAGACCCTGCCAAATGATGAGACATGTTCTACACATGCAAGCAGCCAGTCTCCTGTACATGATAGGGCATGCCTGACATTAAATACCCCACAAGAATTTGTAAATCCCAGGCCATGTGATCACATTTGTGCAGGTGTCTGTCTGCAGGGGACTGCACATTGCTCGGCTGAGGAGATATCATGATGAGGCTAGATCCCACCCAACACCCCCTAACTTCAATGCTAAGGCTACATTGACTCTTGACACTGTCAGGGGCCTGATACATGTGCACAGTGGACTGAGCTAAGTGGAGCACCGTCAACCTGCATCAAAACATGCAACCATGGGTCTGTGTGGGCAAAAAATGTCCGATACTAGCAATGATGACTAGGCTGCCATCATTGCCTGACTGCAACACTGCCACACAATTGTATGGCATTGTATGTGACAGTCATAACAAACAGGTTGGGGTTGATTGTAAGTACCTAGTTTGAGCCATGCACACATTTATCTGATTTCTCAGCACACCTGTACCACTTAAATGGTACAAGCCTGGTATTTAGTATTGGAGTCTGCACAAAGCCAACTTTTCACTAATGAAAATGCATTTGTATCACGTGATCATTGGTAGCCTTAAATGACCATCAGATGTGTTCCCACATACAGAAACATAGGTGGCACAGAAATGACTACACAGCCATTTAACACTGTCCAACATGCATCCTTGCAGGAAGATATATATGTGAGGTTTCATATCCCAGGAACACACCGCTGTGGCATCCTTTACACATATTCATGTTCAAACCTTCATTGACACATGTGAGTACACCATCACCAGCACCATAGATTCATGGGGAACCACATGTAGCCTAGCCTAGCATCATGAACCCTAAGCCAAAACACTCACCACAGTGTGGACGCACATGCACTCACATTGCCAGGAGTTACATACATGGCCATGTATTGAACATAGCCCATCATATCTATTGAGTTGTTGTAAAACGTACATTTGGAAATCAGACATGACAATGTGGTAGACCCACAAATGTGTGTACATCACATATGTTTACTCCTAGTACACATGTGGTAACATGTATGTTTACAAAGTCTTGCAGATCATGCACATATGCAAACGGTATCAGTTATCGCATGCATCAGACACACATACAAGCTTGATGGTAACACATACCGTTGTTAAAGTTAAGATAAGAATACACATGCACCCACAGGTAGCCATACCATGCCGACTACATACATGCATAGCTTCAGTGACATAGCATGTGAATCTGGGTGCACTGTCTGCCTTTCCAACAAAATCCACGCCTTCCCATTATGTGTCAAACAATCTGACACGCGTCATATGCAAGTCCGCAGGCCTTCATGGAAAGGAATACAGTGCATGACCTCTATTCGTAATTTTGTTCGAAGCAAACGCCAATACTCCGTACTTAACTAATCAAAAAAATGATGCCTCAATTGCAAGCCATGAGGCCTTGTCAGCCTCAATGGGAAAAAGAATCAACGCATGACCTTCATGCATCACATATAATGACGCATATCACAAAACGTGACACTCACGTCCAGGAAGTAATGAAAGAGGACTTCCTAGATGCATACATGGTACAGTGATTTCACTTTCACTTTTAGTCCACAGTTTTTCATCTGTAAATGTGAGCGGGTGTGTGGAGCTGTTCGAAGAGTGGTGGTTTTGAAGAGTTTTGTGCTGTGTCCTGTTGCTGTTGTGTACTTTTTGTCCTTTTCCTCAGTCTTGTGTAGTGTTTTTGTCCTGAAATTGTTATTGTATTGTGGAATGTTTGTCTTGGGGTAGTGTAGTGTGTTGTGGTATTTGGGGCTAGGTGGGTTAGTTTATTATCATTTTTGGGGGCTCTTTTGTTTACAGTTACCTTATATTGCAAAATGTTTGGGAAAGGGAGAGCAGCTAAGATGAGTGGAGATGAGCTGGGAGGATTCATCTGGCTGGTGGGACGTTACCTCCCCATGATGCTAACTTTGGGTGGCCGGCTACCCGACGGAGGCATGGAAGCTGCGGTGGGACAAGGTGCTCCACCACCTGTGCAGAAGTTTTGGAGTTGTGCCCACCGACCACCAGATCAAACACCCTTTGGCACACCTCATAGCACGGGAGCAGGATCTACTTGCTCACTTGGGGATTCAGATTGGTGGACCCGTTGGTAAGTACCCCATTTGCATAGCAACATCCTTATTTGCATGTGCATGACAAGCGGACATAAGGTTGACTCCAGCATGTTTTGTCAAGGGTCAGGACAGGTAGTTTTGGGCCTGATTTAAGAGACCCTACCGCCACCTTAGCGCTGCCATTACAAAATATATTTTGACACTAAGGCAGAGCTAAAGTGGCATTTTCACCATGCCATATTAACTAAGTGGTGCGATGCATGCATAGCGCCACTTTGTTAACCCTTGCACAACATTATGCCTAGGCCAGCCATAATGTATGCAAGGAGTGCGTTTCCCCGTTAAGGGGGCCTAAAAAATAGTGCAGGGAAATCTTAAAGATTTCCTTGCACCATTTTTTCCCGCACTTTCAATGCCTGCTCATAGCAGGCATTAAAAGGGGGCATACCATTATATATGATGGGCTCCCATGTTCTCTGCAGGACGTCTTGTGCCAACATTTTAGTGCTACTACTGCAGAGAATATCAACAGCATCTAAATAAAAGGATGCTGTTGCCCCCTACCCTGCTGCATGCTGCGTCGTATTAAATATGGCACACACGTGGTGGGGGTAGTGGGGCGCTAAGGGGCGCAAGGAAAGTTGCGCTGCACTAGGCACAGCACCACTTTTCTTAAATCTGCCCCTTTGTGTCTTTAGCCAACGGCATTTAAGGAAGCTTAGCTATGCACCAAGTCCAAACTACTTGCACATTCCTCTTTGTGTACATTGTGTACCACATACACCGTATAAAGTGTTAAATATAAGACAAACATGTGCTGATTTTCTACCACAGACCTGCCCCGTATTACCAACAGTACGGGGCAGGCCTGCAACTGTGCCAGCACTGTCACATTACTCAGCAGCCTGTGCCAACACAGGCATACTTGGACCACAGTGCAAGTGTGTCTGTGTTGAGGGGAGTGTTTATGTGCAAGTTGGTATCCCTTCCTGGACATAAATAGTCTACTGTGGCGACAGTGGCTGCCCACATAGTAGTGGCAAGACATCTGTAATGTTATTCTGTTAACCCCTTCGCTGCCAGGCCTTTCCCCCTCCTGTGCTGAGACTTTTTTTAGCTTTTTGGGGCAGTTCTCGCTTTGGCCCTCATAACTTTTTGTTCACATAAGCTACCTACGCCAACGTTCCGTCCTTTTTTTCCAACATCCTAGGGATTCTAGAGGTACCCAGACTTTGTGGGTTCCCCTGAAGGAGACCAAGAAATTAGCCAAAATACAGTGAACATTTCATTTTTTTCAATAAAATGGGATAAAAGGGCTGCAGAAGGCAGCTTGTGGTTTTTTCCCTGAAAATGGCATCAACGAAGGGTTTGCGGTGGTAAAATCACCATCTTCCCAGCTTTCAGGAACAGGCAGACTTGAATTAGAAAACCCAATTTTTAAACACAATTTTGACATATTACTGAGACATACCCCATTTTTACTATTTTTTGTGCTTTCAGCCTCCTTCCAGATAGTGACCAAAATGGGTGAGAAACCAATGGATCCCAGAAAGCTAAACATTTATGAAAAGTAGACAAAATTCTGAATTCAGCAAGGGGTCATTTGTGTAGATCCTACAACTTTTTCCTACAGAAAATAACAGCTGAAATAAACAAATATTGAAATTGAGGTGAAAAAAAACAGCCATTTTTCTCCACGTTTAACTCTGTAACATTTTCCGGCGATGTCAGATTTTTTAAAGCAATATGCCGTTACGTCAGCTATACTCTTCTGGTTGTGGAGATATACAGGGCTTGTAGGTTCATCAAGAACCCTAGGTACCCAAAGCCAATAAATGAGCTGCACCTTGCAATGGGTTTTCATTCTATACCGGATATACAGTGATTCATTTGCTAAAATACAAACACTGAAAAATAGGTATCAAGGAAACCTTTCTATTTCCAAAATGGGCACTAGATAAGGTGTTGAGAAGCAGTGGTTATTTGCACATCTCTGAATTCCAGGGTCCCTCTATTAGCATGTGAATTACAGTGCATTTCTCAATTAGATGTCTTTTTTACACACTGTCTTACATTTGGAAGGAAAAAATGTAGAGAAAGACAAGGGGCAATAGCACTTGTTCTTCTGTTCTGCGTTCCCCCAAGTCTCCCAATAAAAATGGTACCTCACTTGTGTGGGTAGGCCTAGTGCCTGTGACAGGAAATGCTCCATTAAAATCTGACGTGTTTTTTGCAAAGTGCCTAGCTGTGGAGTTCAGCCGGCACCTGGAGAAACCTACCAAACCTGTGCATTTTTTTAAACTAGACACCTAGGGAAATCCAGGATGGGGTGACTTGTCTCCTGATAAAACTGGTACCTCACTTGTGTGAGTAGGCCCAGTGCCTGCGACAGGAAATGCCCCAAAACACAACATGGGCACATTACATTTGCCCAAAGAAAACACAGCTTTTTTTTGCAAAGTCCCTAGCTGTGGATTTTGGCCTCTAGCTCAGCTGGCACCTAGGTAAACCTATCAAACCTGTGCATGTTTAAAACTAGACACCTAGAGGAATCCAAGATGGGGTGACCTGTGGGGCTCTCACCAGGTTCTGTTACCCAGAATCCTTTGCAAACCTAAAGATTTGGCCAGAAAAACACTTTTTCCTTACATTTTGGTGACAGAAAGTTCTGGAATCTGAGGAGAGCCACAAATTTCTTTCCACCCAGCATTCCCCCAGGTCTCCCCCAAAAAATTGTACCTCACTTGTTTTGTTAGGCCCAGTGCCCGTGAAAGAAAATGCCCCAAAACAGTATGTGGACACATCAAAATTATCAAAAAAAACCTACCTGTTTACACGGGGGTACCTGTGTTAATGGTCCTGGGATCAGCAGCCATATAGGGAAACCTACCAAACCCAAACATTTCTGAAAACTAGACACCTGAGGGAGTCCAGGGAGGTGTGAATTGCATGGATCTTCCAGTGTTTTCTTACCCAGAATCCTTAGCAAACCTCAAATTTAGCTGAAAAAATCACATTTTTCCCACATTTCTGTGTGGGATTACCGCACTGAGACAAATTTCCTAGCACCTAACGTTCCCCTCAGTCTCCCGGGAAAAATGATACCTCACTTGTATAGATGGGCCAAGTGCCTGTGACAAGGAAGAGCCCAAAACATGTCAGAATTGAGGGGGAACCAAAGCGGATCCAAAAGGGCAGTTTGAAAAATAAAATTTTTAGGCTGACAAGTAGGGCATCATTTTTATCGGTATAGATGAAATAATGCGGGGGTGGTAGGAATTTTGTGGATTCCTGCAGATTCCGGAAGGTTCCATCACAAAAATTTGGGGAAAAAATGTGTGATTTCAAGCAAAGTTGGAGGTTTGCAGGTCATTGTGGGTAAGAAAATGGTGCGGGTGCATTTGACACACACCACTCTGGACTCACCCAGATGTTTAGTTTTCAGATGTGTCTAGGTTTTGTGGATTTTTCTACATGGCAACATCCCAAAGTCCAAACAGTTCAGCCCTCACCATTCCAAGTAGGACGATTTTGAGAGTTAGACAAGCTCTCATGGCCCAAATGTAAAACCAAAACCCAAAATATTCAAATGTCCACTTGCTTGCCATAGGATAAGATGTTTTAGTGTGTGGGGGAGAACTGAAAGACTGTTACCTCCCTTCAGTTGGGGTGGGGGTATAATCATGCCCATACTGATTGGTAGCCACCACCACACTATTTTTTTTTAATTCTCTGGCATCTAGTAGGATTTTTGCCTCCCCCGGGGACTGGATCGGGGGTAATTGCCCCATCTACCCACTGGTGGGCCATGCCCCTACCCTCTTTTTTGGAAACAAATCTTCGCTGGTGTCTGGTGGGCTTTCTGCCCCACTTGGGGCAGATGGGCCTTTAAAAAATAGGCCGATCTTGCCCCGGATATGGCCAACAATAATGTGCCCTTATGGGGAGTGACCCTTGCCCAAGGGGCTGCCCCCCCAGACAAAACCAATCCCTGGTGCCTAAGTGTTTTCTGCCGCTCCTTGAGACAGATTGGCCTAATAGAAATAGGCCGATCGGCCCCCAATGGGGGGTAGAAATGGCCTAAAATACCCCCCCCCAGGGGAGCAACCCTTGCATACGGGGTCGCTCCCCTTATGTGAAAGTGAAGCAAAAAAAAAAATCCCCCGTGGTTAGTGGTATCTGCCCCCCTTAGGGGCAGATTGGCCTAATAAAAATAGGTCAGTCTGTCCCACAGGGGAGCAGAAGTGGCCTAACATACATTTGCCCCCAGAGGAACGACCCTTGCCTGAGGGGTTGCTCCCCACATCTAAAAAAAAAAATTAACAAAATAAATTAAAAAATCCCTGGTGCCCAGAGGTTTCTGTCCCCCCCCCCCCTCCTGGGGGAGAGCGGCCTAATTACAATAGACTGACCCAAGGGGGGGGCAAAAATGGCCTAAAACAAATTTCACCCTCCCTTGGCATGAGATTGACCAAAAAAATCCCTGTGTTCTAGTGATTTCTGCCCCCTTATGGGCAGATTGTCCTAATAAAAATAGGCTGACCTGCCCCTAAGGAGGACAGAAATGGCCTAAAGACATTTTGACCCCCTCACAGGGGAGCGACCATTGCCTAAGGGGTCGCTTCCCATGTGTAAAAAAAAACAGTAAACAAAAAAAAAAGATCCCTGGAGTCTAGAGGTTTCTGCCCCCCCCAGGGGCAGATTGGCCTAATAACAATAGGCTGATCTGCCCCGGGGGGGGCAGAAAAGACTTTAATCAAAAATGCCCCCCAGGGGAGCGACCCTTGCCCAAGGTGTAAATATAAAAAAATATATTCCTTAGTGTCTAGTGGGGATTTCTGCTGCCCGCTTGCTTCAGAAATGCTGAGAGAGACATCAAAGGAAAAGGCCTTTCCTTTTCTTTGCTGCCTCTCTCACCCCTCCACGTGATCAGAAGAGAAATGGCCTAAAATACCCCCCCCCCAGGGGAGCAAGCCTTGCCTACGGGGTCGCTACCCTTATGTGAAATTGAAGCAAAAAAAAAAAAAACCCCCGTGGTTAGTGGTATCTGCCCCCCTTAGGGGCAGATTGGCCTAATAAAAATAGGTCAGTCCGTCCCACAGGGGAGCAGAAGTGGCCTAACATACATTTGCCCCCAGAGGAACGACCCTTGCCTGAGGGGTTGCTCCTCACATCTAAAAAAAAAAATTAACAAAATAAATTACAAAATCCCTGGTGCCTAGAGGTTTCTGCCCCCCTCCCCCCCTCCTGGGGGAGAGCGGCCTAATTACAATAGACTGACCCAAGGGGGGGGCAAAAATGGCCTAAAACAAATTTCACCCTCCCTTGGCATGAGATTGACAAAAAAAATCCCTGTGTTCTAGTGATTTCTGCCCCCTTATGGGCAGATTGTCCTAATAAAAATAGGTTGACCTGCCCCTAAGGAGGACAGAAATGGCCTAAAGACATTTTGACCCCCTCACAGGGGAGCGATCATTGCCTAAGGGGTCGCTTCCCATGTGTAAAAAAAAACAGTAAACAAAAAAAAAAGATCCCTGGACTCTAGAGGTTTCTGCCCCCCCAGGGGCAGATCGGCCTAATAACAATAGGCTGATCTGCCCCGGGGGGGGGGGGGGGCAGAAAAGACTTTAATCAAAAATGCCCCCCAGGGGAGCGACTCTTGCCCAAGGCGTAAATATAAAAAAATATATTCCTTAGTGTCTAGTGGGTATTTCTGCTGCCCGCTTGCTTCAGAAATGCTGAGAGAGACATCAAAGGAAAAGGCCTTTCCTTTTCTTTGCTGCCTCTTTCACCCCTCCACGTGATCAGAAGAGAAATGGCCTAAAATACCCCCCCTCCCCCCAGGGGAGCAACCCTTGCCTACGGGGTCGCTCCCCTTATGTGAAATTGAAGCAAAAAAAAAATCCCCCGTGGTTAGTGGTATCTGCCCCCCTTAGGGGCAGATTGGCCTAATAAAAATAGGTCAGTCCGTCCCACAGGGGAGCAGAAGT
The DNA here is from genome assembly GCF_031143425.1 of Pleurodeles waltl. NCBI lineage: Eukaryota > Metazoa > Chordata > Amphibia > Caudata > Salamandridae > Pleurodeles > Pleurodeles waltl. The sequence goes on along the minus strand of NC_090443.1, from coordinate 547,564,352 downwards.
GGCCTAACATACATTTGCCCCTAGAGGAACGACCCTTGCCTGAGGGGTTGCTCCACACATCTAAAAAAAAAAATTAACAAAATAAATTACAAAATCCCTGGTGCCTAGAGGTTTCTGCCCCCCTCCCCCCCTCCTGGGGGAGAGCGGCCTAATTACAATAGACTGACCCAAGGGGGGGGGGGCAAAAATGGCCTAAAACAAATTTCACCCTCCCTTGGCATGAGATTGACAAAAAAAATCCCTGTGTTCTAGTGATTTCTGCCCCCTTATGGGCAGATTGTCCTAATAAAAATAGGTTGACCTGCGCCTAAGGAGGACAGAAATGGCCTAAAGACATTTTGACACCCTCACAGGGGAGCGACCATTGCCTAAGGGGTCGCTTCCCATGTGTAAAAAAAAACAGTAAACAAAAAAAAAGATCCCTGGAGTCTAGAGGTTTCTGCCCCCCCAGGGGCAGATCGGCCTAATAACAATAGGCTGATCTGCCCCCGGGGGGGGGGGCAGAAAAGACTTTAATCAAAAATGCCCCCCAGGGGAGCGACCCTTGCCCAAGGTGTAAATATAAAAAAATATATTCCTTAGTGTCTAGTGGGTATTTCTGCTGCCCGCTTGCTTCAGAAATGCTGAGAGAGACATCAAAGGAAAAGGCCTTTCCTTTTCTTTGCTGCCTCTTTCACCCCTCCACGTGATCAGAAGAGAAATGGCCTAAAATACCCCCCCTCCCCCCAGGGGAGCAACCCTTGCCTACGGGGTCGCTCCCCTTATGTGAAATTGAAGCAAAAAAAAAAATCCCCCGTGGTTAGTGGTATCTGCCCCCCTTAGGGGCAGATTGGCCTAATAAAAATAGGTCAGTCCGTCCCACAGGGGAGCAGAAGTGGTCTAACATACATTTGCCCCCAGAGGAACGACCCTTGCCTGAGGGGTTGCTCCACACATCTAAAAAAAAAAATTAACAAAATAAATTACAAAATCCCTGGTGCCTAGAGGTTTCTGCCCCCCTCCCCCCCCCCTCCTGGGGGAGAGCGGCCTAATTACAATAGGCTGACCCAAGGGGGGGGCAAAAATGGCCTAAAACAAATTTCACCCTCCCTTGGCATGAGATTGACAAAAAAAATCCCTGTGTTCTAGTGATTTCTGCCCCCTTATGGGCAGATTGTCCTAATAAAAAATAGGTTGACCTGCCCCTAAGGAGGACAGAAAAGGCCTAAAGACATTTTGACTCCCTCACAGGGGAGCGACCATTGCCTAAGGGGTCGCTTCCCATGTGTAAAAAAAAACAGTAAACAAAAAAAAAAGATCCCTGGAGTCTAGAGGTTTCTGCCCCCCCAGGGGCAGATCGGCCTAATAACAATAGGCTGATCTGCCCCGGGGGGGGGCAGAAAAGACTTTAATCAAAAATGCCCCCCAGGGGAGCGACCCTTGCCCAAGGTGTAAATATAAAAAAATATATTCCTTAGTGTCTAGTGGGGATTTCTGCTGCCCGCTTGCTTCAGAATTGCTGAGAGAGACATCACAGGAAAAGGCCTTTCCTTTTCTTTGCTGCCTCTCTCACCCCTCCACGTGATCAGAAGAGAAATGGCCTAAAATACCCCCCCCCCCCCAGGGGAGCAAGCCTTGCCTACGGGGTCGCTACCCTTATGTGAAATTGAAGCAAAAAAAAAAAAAACCCCGTGGTTAGTGGTATCTGCCCCCCTTAGGGGCAGATTGGCCTAATAAAAATAGGTCAGTCTGTCCCACAGGGGAGCAGAAGTGGCCTAACATACATTTGCCCCCAGAGGAACGACCCTTGCCTGAGGGGTTGCTCCCCACATCTAAAAAAAAAAAATAACAAAATAAATTACAAAATCCCTGGTGCCTAGAGGTTTCTGCCCCCCTCCCCCCCCCTCCTGGGGGAGAGCGGCCTAATTACAATAGACTGACCCAAGGGGGGGGCAAAAATGGCCTAAAACAAATTTCACCCTCCCTTGGCATGAGATTGACAAAAAAAATCCCTGTGTTCTAGTGATTTCTGCCCCCTTATGGGCAGATTGTCCTAATAAAAATAGGTTGACCTGCCCCTAAGGAGGACAGAAATGGCCTAAAGACATTTTGACCCCCTCACAGGGGAGCGACCATTGCCTAAGGGGTCGCTTCCCATGTGTAAAAAAAAACAGTAAACAAAAAAAAAAGATCCCTGGACTCTAGAGGTTTCTGCCCCCCCAGGGGCAGATCGGCCTAATAACAATAGGCTGATCTGCCCCGGGGGGGGGGGGGGGCAGAAAAGACTTTAATCAAAAATGCCCCCCAGGGGAGCGACCCTTGCCCAAGGTGTAAATATAAAAAAATATATTCCTTAGTGTCTAGTGGGTATTTCTGCTGCCCGCTTGCTTCAGAAATGCTGAGAGAGACATCAAAGGAAAAGGCCTTTCCTTTTCTTTGCTGCCTCTTTCACCCCTCCACGTGATCAGAAGAGAAATGGCCTAAAATACCCCCCCTCCCCCCAGGGGAGCAACCCTTGCCTACGGGGTCGCTCCCCTTATGTGAAATTGAAGCAAAAAAAAAAATCCCCCGTGGTTAGTGGTATCTGCCCCCCTTAGGGGCAGATTGGCCTAATAAAAATAGGTCAGTCCGTCCCACAGGGGAGCAGAAGTGGCCTAACATACATTTGCCCCCAGAGGAACGACCCTTGCCTGAGGGGTTGCTCCACACATCTAAAAAAAAAAATTAACAAAATAAATTACAAAATCCCTGGTGCCTAGAGGTTTCTGCCCCCCTCCCCCCCCCTCCTGGGGGGAGAGCGGCCTAATTACAATAGGCTGACCCAAGGGGGGGGCAAAAATGGCCTAAAACAAATTTCACCCTCCCTTGGCATGAGATTGACAAAAAAAATCCCTGTGTTCTAGTGATTTCTGCCCCCTTATGGGCAGATTGTCCTAATAAAAATAGGTTGACCTGCCCCTAAGGAGGACAGAAAAGGCCTAAAGACATTTTGACTCCCTCACAGGGGAGCGACCATTGCCTAAGGGGTCGCTTCCCATGTGTAAAAAAAAACAGTAAACAAAAAAAAAAGATCCCTGGAGTCTAGAGGTTTCTGCCCCCCCAGGGGCAGATCGGCCTAATAACAATAGGCTGATCTGCCCCGGGGGGGGGGCAGAAAAGACTTTAATCAAAAATGCCCCCCAGGGGAGCGACCCTTGCCCAAGGTGTAAATATAAAAAAATATATTCCTTAGTGTCTAGTGGGGATTTCTGCTGCCCGCTTGCTTCAGAATTGCTGAGAGAGACATCACAGGAAAAGGCCTTTCCTTTTCTTTGCTGCCTCTCTCACCCCTCCACGTGATCAGAAGAGAAATGGCCTAAAATACCCCCCCCCCCCAGGGGAGCAAGCCTTGCCTACGGGGTCGCTACCCTTATGTGAAATTGAAGCAAAAAAAAAAAAAACCCCGTGGTTAGTGGTATCTGCCCCCCTTAGGGGCAGATTGGCCTAATAAAAATAGGTCAGTCTGTCCCACAGGGGAGCAGAAGTGGCCTAACATACATTTGCCCCCAGAGGAACGACCCTTGCCTGAGGGGTTGCTCCCCACATCTAAAAAAAAAAATTAACAAAATAAATTACAAAATCCCTGGTGCCTAGAGGTTTCTGCCCCCCTCCCCCCCCCTCCTGGGGGAGAGCGGCCTAATTACAATAGACTGACCCCAGGGGGGGGCAAAAATGGCCTAAAACAAATTTCACCCTCCCTTGGCATGAGATTGACAAAAAAAATCCCTGTGTTCTAGTGATTTCTGCCCCCTTATGGGCAGATTGTCCTAATAAAAATAGGTTGACCTGCCCCTAAGGAGGACAGAAATGGCCTAAAGACATTTTGACCCCCTCACAGGGGAGCGACCATTGCCTAAGGGGTCGCTTCCCATGTGTAAAAAAAAACAGTAAACAAAAAAAAAAGATCCCTGGACTCTAGAGGTTTCTGCCCCCCCAGGGGCAGATCGGCCTAATAACAATAGGCTGATCTGCCCCGGGGGGGGGGGCAGAAAAGACTTTAATCAAAAATGCCCCCCAGGGGAGCGACTCTTGCCCAAGGTGTAAATATAAAAAAATATATTCCTTAGTGTCTAGTGGGTATTTCTGCTGCCCGCTTGCTTCAGAAATGCTGAGAGAGACATCAAAGGAAAAGGCCTTTCCTTTTCTTTGCTGCCTCTTTCACCCCTCCACGTGATCAGAAGAGAAATGGCCTAAAATACCCCCCCTCCCCCCAGGGGAGCAACCCTTGCCTACGGGGTCGCTCCCCTTATGTGAAATTGAAGCAAAAAGAAAATCCCCCGTGGTTAGTGGTATCTGCCCCCCTTAGGGGCAGATTGGCCTAATAAAAATAGGTCAGTCCGTCCCACAGGGGAGCAGAAGTGGCCTAACATACATTTGCCCCTAGAGGAACGACCCTTGCCTGAGGGGTTGCTCCACACATCTAAAAAAAAAAATTTACAAAATAAATTACAAAATCCCTGGTGCCTAGAGGTTTCTGCCCCCCTCCCCCCCTCCTGGGGGAGAGCGGCCTAATTACAATAGACTGACCCAAGGGGGGGGCAAAAATGGCCTAAAACAAATTTCACCCTCCCTTGGCATGAGATTGACAAAAAAAATCCCTGTGTTCTAGTGATTTCTGCCCCCTTATGGGCAGATTGTCCTAATAAAAATAGGTTGACCTGCCCCTAAGGAGGACAGAAATGGCCTAAAGACATTTTGACACCCTCACAGGGGAGCGACCATTGCCTAAGGGGTCGCTTCCCATGTGTAAAAAAAAACAGTAAACAAAAAAAAAAGATCCCTGGAGTCTAGAGGTTTCTGCCCCCCCAGGGGCAGATCGGCCTAATAACAATAGGCTGATCTGCCCCGGGGGGGGGGGGCAGAAAAGACTTTAATCAAAAATGCCCCCCAGGGGAGCGACCCTTGCCCAAGGTGTAAATATAAAAAAATATATTCCTTAGTGTCTAGTGGGTATTTCTGCTGCCCGCTTGCTTCAGAAATGCTGAGAGAGACATCAAAGGAAAAGGCCTTTCCTTTTCTTTGCTGCCTCTTTCACCCCTCCACGTGATCAGAAGAGAAATGGCCTAAAATACCCCCCCTCCCCCCAGGGGAGCAACCCTTGCCTACGGGGTCGCTCCCCTTATGTGAAATTGAAGCAAAAAAAAAAATCCCCCGTGGTTAGTGGTATCTGCCCCCCTTAGGGGCAGATTGGCCTAATAAAAATAGGTCAGTCCGTCCCACAGGGGAGCAGAAGTGGCCTAACATACATTTGCCCCCAGAGGAACGACCCTTGCCTTAGGGGTTGCTCCACACATCTAAAAAAAAAAATTAACAAAATAAATTACAAAATCCCTGGTGCCTAGAGGTTTCTGCCCCCCTCCCCCCCCCTCCTGGGGGAGAGCGGCCTAATTACAATAGACTGACCCAAGGGGGGGGCAAAAATGGCCTAAAACAAATTTCACCCTCCCTTGGCATGAGATTGACAAAAAAAATCCCTGTGTTCTAGTGATTTCTGCCCCCTTATGGGCAGATTGTCCTAATAAAAATAGGTTGACCTGCCCCTAAGGAGGACAGAAAAGGCCTAAAGACATTTTGACCCCCTCACAGGGGAGCGACCATTGCCTAAGGGGTCGCTTCCCATGTGTAAAAAAAAACAGTAAACAAAAAAAAAAGATCCCTGGAGTCTAGAGGTTTCTGCCACCCCAGGGGCAGATCGGCCTAATAACAATAGGCTGATCTGCCCCGGGGGGGGGGCAGAAAAGACTTTAATCAAAAATGCCCCCCAGGGGAGCGACCCTTGCCCAAGGTGTAAATATAAAAAAATATATTCCTTAGTGTCTAGTGGGTATTTCTGCTGCCCGCTTGCTTCAGAAATGCTGAGAGAGACATCAAAGGAAAAGGCCTTTCCTTTTCTTTGCTGCCTCTTTCACCCCTCCACGTGATCAGAAGAGAAATGGCCTAAAATACCCCCCCTCCCCCCAGGGGATCAACCCTTGCCTACGGGGTCGCTCCCCTTATGTGAAATTGAAGCAAAAAAAAAAATCCCCGTGGTTAGTGGTATCTGCCCCCCTTAGGGGCAGATTGGCCTAATAAAAATAGGTCAGTCTGTCCCACAGGGGAGCAGAAGTGGCCTAACATACATTTGCCCCCAGAGGAACGACCCTTGCCTGAGGGGTTGCTCCACACATCTAAAAAAAAAAATTAACAAAATAAATTACAAAATCCCTGGTGCCTAGAGGTTTCTGCTCCCCCCCCCTCCTGGGGGAGAGCGGCCTAATTACAATAGGCTGACACAAGGGGGGGCAAAAATGGCCTAAAACAAATTTCACCCTCCCTTGGCATGAGATTGACAAAAAAAATCCCTGTGTTCTAGTGATTTCTGCCCCCTTATGGGCAGATTGTCCTAATAAAAATAGGCTGACCTGCCCCTAAGGAGGACAGAAATGGCCTAAAGACATTTTGACCCCCTCGCAGGGGAGCGACCATTGCCTAAGGGGTCGCTTCCCATGTGTAAAAAAAAAACAGTAAACAAAAAAAAAAGATCCCTGGAGTCTAGAGGTTTCTGCCCCCCCAGGGGCAGATTGGCCTAATAACAATAGGCTGATCTGCCCCGGGGGGGGGGGGCAGAAAAGACTTTAATCAAAAATGCCCCCCAGGGGAGCGACCCTTGCCCAAGGTGTAAATATAAAAAAATATATTCCTTAGTGTCTAGTGGGGATTTCTGCTGCCCGCTTGCTTCAGAAATGCTGAGAGAGACATCAAAGGAAAAGGCCTTTCCTTTTCTTTGCTGCCTCTCTCACCCCTCCACGTGATCAGAAGAGAAATGCTTTTACATTTCTCTTCTGATCTGCGCTGGGGCATCCTCTGATGAGGGCATTTGCGCGATCACGCGCTGACATCATCAGAGGCCACATGGGGTCTGGCGGGGGTGTAATGGAAAGCAACTCCCCTTCCATCCCTGCCCATGGAAGGGGGTGCCAGGCCCTCGGTGGGAGTGCTAGCGCTTCCCCTCAGGGCCCATAGCAGGACGAGATGGTTATGTCCCTGGCGGCTGAGCGCCACGGCAGCGGACATCTCGTCCAGGACACCCGAGGGGTTAAGATAAGTTCGTTTAGCTTACTTTAGTGTCGGGTAGTGTCTAGGTTAGGTTTTAATATGATGTTATTTTAATGATTTAATAAATTCTGTTAGTTTTAGACAATTATCTCTCAATGTTGATTGAGTGTCTGGTTGTTCTCATGTGTGGACTGGCCTACTAGGAGTAATGCCTTAGGGTATGCTTTCTGTATTTATTTGCATGTCTGACCATGTGCATCCCCTTTGACCAAGGAGCTGTCAGATTGGCTGCAATATGACATCAGCTACTCAAAACGTGTCATTCCCAGTCTCAGCCATTCACATTATGTATGTATACGGAATCTTGGACAAGTAAGTATGGGACTTCAACTGTCATTGCTGGGGTCTGTCAGAAATATTGGTGGAAAGTGTGGCACATATTACATCAGCCATTTTAGGGTATGTGCCCTGGCATACTGACAGCTGCCCGTCAGTGACGAAATTTGCCTCTTCTGTCCCCCAAATATTAGTTGTACTGGTGCTCTCATCTGGGAAAATTCCAGACACTTGGTTCTGACCTATACAAGCCATATGTCAACTTGCATGAATAAGTGTTCAATGCATGTATTTAAGACTCTGTAAGTTGGTTGTAGCCCACAAAACCATCTGTCACCTTTTTCATGTTAGGATCCTAGTGTGTGGCGTTGTGTCTGGCAGTAAGGCACACTTGTAATTAGGTCCTGTTCTCATTGACATAGCTTCACACAATGTATACATTTAGCTGAGTTGATGGATCACAGTAAACATTGGCATGATACATGTGAACATGGAGATTTATTTACATATGCAAGTGTATTTTCCAATGCAATACAATGTCCAGTTCACAGACCCCATGAGAGCTCCAGAGCCTTTTGTACTGCAGTCAGAGTCCAAGGGTGAGGGACATGTCATGAGACATGGATTAGAGAAGTGGGAATTAGTGAGGATTGACAATAGGTAGGATTTGAGATGATGAGTGTCTATAGCTGATAAGTCAACAGTGGTTGTGTGAAGAGGGCACATAGCCAGCTATCACAACACTGGCATGATGTAAAGTCCAGAACAAAGGAGACACTGTCCATATGTCACAGACTGGTGATCCCAGGTGGTTTTCCTTTTGAATGTTATTCCTTCCACATCTTCATCCTCTGATGTGTGTGGTGCCTCCTATGCCATGGGTGGTGCTGTTGTTAAAGTTGAGGGGGCCACACACATCAGGGGTTAGAGATTTGAAATTTAAGGTTCATCTGCCGTTTGTGGGAACACATAAGGCATCACTCCAATAAGGAGGAGCTGCTGATTTTTCAATGCTGCAGCTACATAACGGTGGTAGGCAGCCATGTTTTCCATCAGGGAGGCCACTTCCCACTGTATGGACTCCAGGGCATTTTCTATTGCTCCCAACCTGCTGCTGCCACTTTCAGAGGGCAATTGTTGAAGCCTCTGCCGCATGACAGCAGTTATGTTGGCCAGGGACTGCTGGAGTCCATGTAGCGGGGAGTGGGTGCCTCTGATGGCAGCTGAGTTGTCCTTTTTTGGACTGAAGCACCTCTGCACTCCCTCTAGGCTGCCTGCCATGGTCTCCATCCCCACATGCACCTGCTGTGCCAGCTCCCGCTAGACTTCTACCACTGTCATCTGAAAGGTGATGTTGGGTCCTCGGAGTCCAGGGCTGTGGCAGGACTGGTTGGTGCTGTGTGTTGGTAGTTGGGTGGTTGATGTGGAGACCCCGCAACACTGTGTGTCCTCCCTGTAACTGGAGATGGTGTCTGGAGGGATCCTATGACACCCTTGAGAGTCTCTTCATTGATGGTTGGGAACTGGTTATCCATGTCATCTGTAAAATCCAGGACAGGCAGGTCCGCAGGAGGTAAGCCATCACCCTCTGCAATGAGATAGTAAAATATCAATCTTTGAATGTAGTCGCTGTTGACATGGCTCATCATTTACTTGCTACTGGAGGATCAGTGACATGTTACAAACCCCAGGTTGTAGTTGTTATTTATGTGTTTCATTGTGCATCACACTTGGGACAACCTCTAAAGGTATTTTGTGCATTGATCCCACACCACCATAATCCTTGCAGGCCCCTTGCTCCAGCCACTGACACAATGGTAGCAGGTCATTTACCTTCCGATTCACCTTGGTGGACATTCCCACAGTGATTTAATGAGTGTTGTCCCTCTTTTGGTGCTTTACTGCATTGGCACCATGAATGATGGCACTAGTGCAGCAAAGCACATGGAGGTCCATTGCTAACACTGCTTGTGTTACTGTGTCCTCTGCCTTTAGCTGGCCCCACACATGTGCCATTTGTGTGGCACAATCAGCCCCATTAGTTCGTCCCTCCCTACATTAGGGACATTTCCTTGTATGCAGCATATCTGCCACAGGCATATGTTGGTGTAAGTATGTACAATGTGGATCAATGCATACAATTTGAGACTTTGCCAATGTGGCACAGGGGAATGGGCAGCTTGGATCCACATGGGCAACATTTTGTATGATGGTACAGTTGTTTTACGGGATAGTGTTATTGTGCCCGTAGTGCAACAATGATGCCACTTGTGCAGTTCTTACACATTGAGGTCTCCCTTTATGCACAACACTGACCATTCATGCAACACAGACAACCTTGTTACGTGGTAAAATTGGAGAAACTTGTACTGCACCACAAATTATGATCACAGACATGCCCCATATGTTGTATGAGTTCACTGAAATGGCGCATGGAAGTGTGTGGGAGTTGTTGTTGGGCCACCTTGTGCAGCTTTCATTCTACATGTTACGCAGTGATGCCCTTATTTTTCATATCTGGTACTGCTCAGTGCAGCGGCATTAATAGTTGCACCGACTGCACACCCCTGCATTTCACCCCACGCTTTCGCAGACTTGTCCCTGCACCAACGCAGGCATCCTTCACGATAGTGCAAGGGTGCCTGCGTTGAGGGGATAGATTGTTGCTATGCAGGAAGGTGTACCTTCCTGCACATGAACAATCTCTTGGCACTGTGGCATTTCTATGTGTGCTGCAGGATGCGGCACACATGAGCAGGGCATAGACACGAGAAGGATGGGTAGCCTTTTGCCTTGTTGCGCCATCCTTACACCACCCCTGGGGTGGCGTTGGCTTTAGTCACCGACTCTGGTGAACATGTTGTAATGGCTCCGGGGAAACACCATTATGCAATGGGTATTGTCGTTGCACAGCCACACTGATTGCACGCCCCTTCCAGGCAAAGTGCTGCATGTGTGAGGGGCCATATTTAGAAGGTGGTGTTAAACCACAGTAAGTGGCTTTACACCACGTTGTGTATATGTCGGAGTGCATAGTGCCACCAGAGCATCACTAAAAGTGTCATTTAAGTGGTGATGGAGAATTTTGATTCTGGCCCTATGTCTCTCGATGTGACCCTTTTGCATAAATTCAGGGTTTCCTATGTTCTTCCCACTTTTAACATTTGTGAGATTATAGACACCTGATAGGGCATACAAATATATCGTAGTCGCTGTTGATTCATGCTCCAGATTTGTATGGGTGTTGCCACAACGCTCGGCTGACGCTCGGACTGTTATTAAAGATTTGCAGTTGCAGCTTTCAATTCGGACCAGGGCCCTGCTTTCACCTCAAGGGCATTCAGGAACGCCATGGCTTTGTTGGGGGTCCAACTCCAGGACTCGTCTCCATTTCATCCTGAGGGAAATAGTGTTGTGGAGCGATTGTTCATTGCGCTACCATTTCTTGACATTTGCATGGTGGCTTAAGAATCGGCAAGATGAACGATTCGTTTCATGGTGCTTTAACCTTGTTGTTTATTGCGCGCTACCATTTCTTGACATTTACGTGGTGGCTTAAGAATCGGCAAAAGACGCGCCATTTGTTTCATTGTACTTTGATCTTGTTATTCATTGTGAGCTGTTATTTCTTGGCATTTACATTGTGGTTTACGAATCGGCAAGATGCGCGATTCGTTTAATGATGATTTGACTTTGATATTCATTGCGTACTACCATTTCTTGGCTTTTTACATGGTGACACTCGAATCGGCAAGACGCACGATTCTCTCCTCGAGTTTAATTCATGTTTTTTATTGTATGCCACTATTCTAAGATATTTGTCATGTAATATTCGAGTTGACAAGTTATGTGATTTGTTTTTCCTGAATCCATATTGTGTTATTCATGGTGCACAATCCTTTTATGGTGTTTACTATATATATATATATATATATATATATATATACATATATATATATATAAATCTACAATATGCGCAATTTGTGTTGAAACAATTTAAGAGTACACAGAAGATCAGAGTTTCTAGATGCAATATTGTATGGTCCTAGTATGCATTCTCAAAAAAGGATTTATATGACTGGTTTAAAATTTAGTCAGAATGTTTTTCTGATTCTCATGTAAAGGAAAGTACTTGAATAAGAAAGTTTTCATTTAATCCATCTTGATTCCCTTACAGGTATCCGGCCATCTTGAAACTTAGTCATTTTAAACATAATTCTTAGATTGTTCATGTTTTCAGAATGACTATGCTTAGAATCATAGTCTGGTATTGATTTCAGGAGATATAATTTTCATATTGTGTGTTCTAACCTTTTTCTTACTACAGGTCTCCTTCCCAGCTGTTTCCCTTCCTAATCCCCTCTTCCCCTCTTGAACTCTCTTAGCCTCTGTGATTTATCTATCAGAGTCTTGGACCTGTTCAGTGGTGGACGTGTTGGGAACGTGCGCAGACCCCGAGGATCTGGTGACTCTGACAAGTGGTTAATACATGGGGTTATTAATCTGCCTATTTCCATACTACATTTCACATTCCGGTAGACAGATATGAAAAGCTGGGAGATAATTACATCCATGAGGTGTGGGAGCTTCTCTTCTCGTACAAATGCTTCAATGGCATGAAAGACGTCTTTCTTAGCAGTAGTAAAAGCGAGACTTCAGTTAGCCATTTGATGATTTGTAAACAGCTGTCCTTGCAAGGGGCGTGTAATGCCTCGGCTGCAGATTTGGCTTGTTATTTTAAGGGAGTCCCAGTCCCTTCGATTAGACCCACATTCCAGGTGCTTTCAAACGGCAGCTACGTCCTTCTCAATAGTGAAGGCTTTTGTGGCATGCGGCCTGCAATAGTTTATGTTGTTTCGGTCTCTAAGGTCATTACATGCTGTGGGTGACACCTGTCACCCTAAATCCGGGTTTTGCTCTGGCTAACTAGCAGTGCCTCATCTTTACCAAAAGACAGGGATGATTGGGCACCCGAGCGCATGACATATTAGGCTTCTCAGGGAAGTCGTGATCACTCAGGTTGCATCCGGTTCTCTCATTCACAATTCGGTCTCATATACAAATGAAAATAAGAAGCAGTGTAAGTTTTAATGACTGGTTTAATAAAACAACTGCATTTTAGATAGCAAAGCATGAGCTGCAATAACCAGGACGACATAACATGACAATATTAAAATGGTGACGAGGAGAGTGAAGCATAAGAATAATGCTATCATATTGTCACTAGGATTTATGGACTATTTCCTATCTAAGCCATAATCTGAGCACAGCATGTTAAGCTCTAGTTCTGCCTTTCAGGTTCCCCCGGGAGGACATTGACCCTCATACCTGAGCAAAGGCCTGTAGTCTGCGTTAGCATCTGCAGCTAACCATTCAGCAATCAGCATACAGTAGTGGTTCCCTGGCTGTAACCTCCCTCATATATTTTGAGAACCCTCTTCTAAATCTTTTTAATTTAATACCAGTTTTTAGCGTTTTAAGCCAAACAATCATTAAAATGGCCCTGGACAGGGATGTGTGTTGTCAGACGTTTGTGAGTGCTTAGGTAAGGATGTATAGTCAGGGCGCACAGTTGTGAGAGTGTAGTAGGACTTTATAGTCTGGATTACATAGTCGGCAATGTGTATCTGGGAAAGCGTAGAGAAATGTGTGACTTGTCAAGAATGTATAGAATTGATAATATCTGACTAACAAATGTGTTCAAGGCAAGGTTAAATGTATGTGCATTGTATACTGGGCTGCTTTGTGAGAAAGTGTTGGCTGGTGTTGTTTTTTCCTATTTTGTAGTGTGTGTGGAGTGTTTTTCCCACTCACCGTTGTCCCTGCCCAAACTAGGACCTACTTAATGCAGACTAAAGGGCAACTTTGCAGTTACCATGTTTAGTGGATGCTCCGTTGGCGCGGCAAATGAAAGCCCATCTGCGTCTGACCGCGCCGAGCTCCATGACACCCAGCCCTTCCTCCCCCAAAGATAAACAATCACTGAGTTCTACACCCTCCACCCCAGGCGCCGCAACAAACACTTCCACTGCGCTGACCCACTCTCTACTTAAGGACCTTTCACCTGCACCCAGTGCCTCTTCACCTGCCGCAGCACACACACCAGCCCACCGAACAGCTCCACCCTGGCCACATCATAGATACCACGTAAACAAAACATCAACCCCCAGGCACCCTTTTCAACACACGCTCACTATGCAAGCATTCCACCGAATTATGGGACCTCATCAACACCATTGCACCCAACATTGTCTTCCTCACTGGGACCTGGCTCAAATCCACATCTGCCTGAGACATAGCCACAGCGATCCCTGATGGACATAAAATGACTTGTCAGGACCGCACCAACAAGCCAGAAGGAGGGACAGCCATAATCAACAAAGAAACAATACAGTGCGCACCACCTCCAGCAACACAATTGCAGACTTCATTTCGCCACTAGCCTCAGACTCCAAGGATTACATCTTCCTTAGCAACTTAAATTTCCACATGGACGACCCCAACAACAGCAACACTGCACACCTCCTCGACAGTATGAGCAGTCTTAGATTGATTGAGATTGTCTACGACCCTACACATACCCCATTTTCACCAAATACAGCCATGTCACAGAACTCACATGGGGCCCAATTCATAAAGGTAAACTTAGACCAAAAGTCTATGTTTAGACCACAAGTCTAAGTTTATACCTAAAGTCGAACGTTACTCATAGTAAAGTTAGACTTGTGGTCTAAGTTTAGACTTTTGGTCTAAACTTAGAACAAAAGTCTAATTTTACTATGAGTAAAGTTAGACTTAAGGTCCAAACTTTTGGTCTAAGTTTACCGTTGTGAATATGGCCTACGGTATAGCCCAAAAGTCTGAGTTTAGACCTAAAGTCCGCCTTTACTCGTAGTGAAGCTAGACTTTTAGTCTAAGTTTAAACTTTTGTTCTAAGTTTAGACTTTTGGTCTAAACTAAAACTAAAAGTCTATACTTAGACTTTAGGTCTAAACTTAGACTCTTGGTCTAGGTTTGCGTTTGTGAATTGGGTCCAATGGACTGATCACTCCATCGTCCACTTCAGCATCTCCAGTCCCCACACCTCCCCCTCCAAGATGACCAGTGCCCCCCACCGGAGGTGGAACAAAAGTTCAGAGGCCAGCTGGGCGGATGCCCTCAACACCTCCAACACCGCTCTCCCACCAACCTCACACAGGAAGTGAAATACTTCAATGCCTGGATCACCAATTCTGCTGACAGCATCATCCCCATCAAGAGTAACATCCAGAGAAAATCCTCCAGAAAGGCCACCTGGCACACTCAAGAACTTAGAACAGGGAAACGAGACAGCAAACATGTGGAGAGGAGATAGCGCATGTTAGACCTGGCCCTGTTTGCAGGGGCATCCCCAAACTTTTAGTCTTCCTCCTATTTTTGTTTTACCTCTTGCTGCTGGCTCTAGGACTCTGAGCTCTTTATCACTGCTGATCAGTGCTAAAGTGCAGGTGCTCTCCATTCTAAAGTTGGTATCATTGGCTTACACCGAATTGGTGCATTTAATTTACCTGTAAGTCCCTTGTACAGTGGTATCCCTATACCCAGGGCCTGTAAGTTAAATGCTGCTAGTGAATCTGCAGCGCTGCTTGTGCCACCCACAGAAGTAGCCTTTTAAACCTGTCTCAGGCCTGCTAGTGCAGGGCCTGCATGCACAGTTTACTGCCGCAGGGACCTCACATCTAAATTTACTTGCCAGGCCTGGAACTCCCCTTTTACTACATTTAAGTCACCCCTTAGGTAGGCCCTGGCTAGCCCTTTGGGCAGGACGCTATGTATGTGGAAGGCAGGACATGTGCCTGGCTGTGTGGCCTGTCCTGGTAGTGACAAACAGCCTATTTGGTTTCTCACTGCTGTGAGTGCTGCCTAGCCCATAGGATTACATTGGACATGCCCTGCCTTATGTCTTGGGGGCATTGTCTGATATACGAGGGGTAGAGTAGGCATGTTTGGTATGGTTTTAAAGGCAATGACAAATGCTTCTTACTGGTGTAAGTGTTTTTTTTATTACCATTATAGAAATGCCACTTCTAGAAAGTGAGCATTTCTCTGTGCTTGTGATTCTGGTGTTTTGCAGCTTGACTTCAATCCACGTCTGGGGCAGAGTGACAACAGGGCCTCGTGCATACTTTTCAGACAGCCTGTACACAGGGAGGCTGGAGGTGTCACAGAGGTGCACCTGCATATCGAATGGTCTTCCCAGGCTGAGAGAAAGGGAGGTGGGGCACGCCTGCATTTGAAAAGGCTGTGCCCTAGCTTCACACAAAGGGATTGTTTACCCCCAACTGATGTCTGGAGCCTGTGCTGGAAGAGAGATGGGATACTCCTAGAATGAGTTAGACACTTTGGAGACATTTTGAGACCTTAAAGGACTGAACTGGGCACAAGATGCTGCTGGAAGGACTCACCAGGAACCGCCTTGGGACCTCTGCTATTGTGTTGACCTATGACCCTCCATGTCTCTGAGAAGGACTGCCTGCTTTGATCCCTTGTGCTGACCTGCTTGCTGGGGCCCTGCAGCCTTGTGGCTCTACCAGTGTTCTCCAGGGGCCGGGTGGTGTCCCCCATAACCCCTCTTGCTTTCTTCTGTTCGTTTGCGCTTGGAAAGAGCTGTAACTTGCTGGGAACCTGAAGGGCACTTTTCCATTTATTCTGATAACACAAGAAGACCCTTTTCCCATTTATTCTCGTACCACAAGAAGAGTGCTTTACAGTCTCACCTTTGCAGGACATGAGGCGCGCTCCACTCTCTTCCTTACAGTGCGGAAAGAGTGCTTCACTGTACTGACTTTTCAGTGCCCCTGCTTGGTTGTCCCTGTGGGGTCTGGATAGTGCCTGGTGTTTCCTGCTGCGAGACTCCTACCTCCCTCTCTAGAGTGTGCAGGCAGATGAGCGCTATCACGTTGGTGCTCTGGGGGCACAAGCAAGTGTTTATTTTGGGAGCCTGCGACTGCTGTGACCCAGGGCTGGAAGTCTGTAAGAAAGAGCTGACCACGGCTCACAGAGGTCAGGGAAGCCTTGAGGGGTGAGCGGGTCCTCTGGGGAGAAAAGCGTATGTCCAGCAGGGCTTTGGATGTGCTCTCCGGGTCTCACGTAAGGCAGCGAGCCACCAGAGCTGAGAAGCCGAGCCACGTGGTTATGGGTGGTTGGACCCAGACATCGTCATCATGGGGAGACCGGGAGAGGTCTCCCCGATGGCTATAGAAGCACCAGAGGCTGTGGGGCCTTGTTTACTGAGGTTAAGCCCCTCTTAGTGTAGTGGCAATATTGTAGGGCTGGCAGGACAGTGGAGGGAACCCTCGACGGAGGTCCAGTGCCTGCCTAGCCTTCCTGGAATCTACTGTCACCACAACACACGAAGCACCAATGCGCTATAGCCTTTTTCATAGGAGGGGAGGTATGGTGGTTCCTACCCTCCGTGCGCTACTGTTGTTCCTCTCTTCCTATGACCTGATAATAGTTACATGTCGTGCTAACCAGGCCGGTGGGGGGACACATGTATTCTCAGGAACTCCTTGGCATGGAGTACATGGGATACTCATGAAAAATGCTCTAGGGAAATGTTTATCCTGATAGTGCATTTTAGTAATAATAACAGCCTGACTACTGCTTATGATGCAGGATAACCAGTAATCTATGTGTTGTATGTACTACTGCTGGTTTTTGCAGAGTAATAGTACTGTGTAATGTTCTGACAACTGCATGGTTAGCAGGGTGATAATGTCGTGTACAATACAGTTGATTTTTATGTAACTTGGTGTTTTTTTCCTTTGTGGTGAAGATAGTGATTTATGTGTGTTGTGTGTGTTATGCAATCGCTTTACACATTGCCTCTGGGATAGGCCTGACTGCTCGTGACAAGCTACCTAGGGGGGTGAGCAGAGGTATTCTTGGGTGTGTAACTTCCTTGCCCTGATTAGAGTGGGTGGGTTCTGCCTGGCTTATGTGCATACCCTAGCCAACCAGAAACCCCATTCCTAACAGCGCGCCAGCAAGGACATCTCTGACAGAGGAGCCTTCAAGCCTGGAACATCCTCTCCACCAGAACATCACCACCGCCATTAAATCCGTCCACTCTAAGCGCCCACAGACCCATGCCCACAGCACATCTTCAACCTTGGAAACCAAAGGATCGGCCTAGCACTCACCACCCTGCTCAACAACTCTATCACCACTGCAACATTTCCAGATGTCTGGAAACACACCAAAGTCAGACCACTACTCACAAAACCCTCTGCCGACCCCAGCAAACCCAAAACCTACTGGCCAATCTCTCTGCTCCCATTCCCAGCGAAGGTACTGGAAAAGCTCATTAACAAGCAAATCATGATTTACCTGGAGCAGAAACTGGTACTCCCAATCCAGCTTCCTCAGCAATCACAGCACCGAAAGTGCCCTGATCGCAGCCACTGACGACATCCGAACCCTTATTGACCAAGGAGAAACAGCAGCTTTGATCCTCCTCAACCTCTCGGTAGCCATCGACACGGTTTCCAACCACATGCTGATCAAAATACTTCACCACATCATCATCCAAGGAGACGTGCCCAGATGGATCACCTCTTTCCTCACTGGAAGAACCCAGAGGATCCATCTCCCACCTTCATCTCCAAACCCAAGGAGATCACCTGCGGTGTCCCCAAGGGCTCATCCCTCAGCCCCACACTCTTCAACACATATAGTACCCCGTCGGCCAACATTTGTCAGATCCCACGGTCACAATATAATTTCCTACGCAGATGACACCCAATTAATTCTCTTACTCACCAACGTGCCCTCTACCACCAGAACCATCTTCCACTAATGCATTACAGGCGCCACTGACTGGATGAAGGACAACTGCCTACAGCTGAACCGACAAGTCGGAAGTACTGATCTTTGGCAACAGAAGCAACACATGGAATGATTCCTGGTGGCCATCAAACCTAAGACCAGCACCCACTCCCTCTGACCACCACAGAAGTCTCGGAATTGATAACAAGCTCACCATGAAATCAAAGATCAGTGCTGTCTCCTCTACATGCTTCCTCACTTTGTGCATGCTACATAAGATCTTCAAGTAGCTGTCCCTACACACAAGTTGTGTTGTGACACAGGCCCTCATCATCAGCTGACTGGACTACGGCAATGCCCTCTATGCAGCGATCACCGCACACCTCCTTCAGAGACTTCAGACCATACAGGATGCCGCAGCCAGACTCATCCTCGGCCTTCCCTGACAAACCCACATCACCCCCCACTTCAGGAAACTAAGCTAGCTCCCTATACAGAATCAATGCTAATTCAAGCGTCTGGCCCACGCACACAAGGTTCTACACAAACAAGAACCCACGTACATTAACCACCACCTGAACATCCACCAACCGTCGAGAAGACTACGCTCTACCTCACTTTCACTTGCACTTACTCCCCGCATCTACCAAAGCAGAAATGGAGGACACTCCTCTCACATCGCAGCAAAACCTGGAACAGCCTCTCCATGCACCTCCAGACCATCACCTCACTTCATTAATTCAGAATGGCCCTCAAGACCTGGCTGTTCGAATATGCCTCCGGGACCTGCAAGCACCTGGATACCCTATCCGGTCTTTGGCCATGCTCTATAAATTCTGATTGATTGATTGATTGATTGGTTTAATCTGGAGGTTGGGAAGTCGACTGTGTGTAGGTGGGAATATGTGTTTAATAGGGAATGCCTTGGTGGGAGTCTAGTAGAGAGGGCAGTCAGGAGTGTATTTACTAGTGTGTATTCAGGACTGTGTGCATGTGTTAGACATGTGTTTCGGGTTGTGTGTCAGGGTTAGGTGACATCAAATTTGTGTGTCATGCAACTGTGTGACTGAAGCTCTATTTGTTAGTTTGAAGCTCTCTCAAGTGTTTGGACTTGAGCTAAGGAGTTCATGAACTAATGAATACCTGCTAGAAAACCTCGGTGAATAGGTGTATTATCAGACATATTCTCCATACTCTTATGTATTGCATTTTATTGTCATACTCGCTGACAGGTTTTCACCAAACCAAAAAAGGTGCACGAGAGAAAGACTGATGTGGCATTAAAATTTGGTGACAACTCATTCAATAGTTTCTCAGATATGTCTGGAGAATGTGTAGTTATGGTTAGGTCCAACATTCCTATGAAAAGGGGATTTTTGCTTGGTGCTTTCAGTATCAGTTGGTATTTAAAGAGAACACCTTTCACCAGGGGTGCGTTTCTTAGCTGTAAAAAGGATTATTGTTTCTGGTGCACTGTGAGATATAAAGAAAGGTTTTTAATGTCGTTCTATATTGGATGAGAGAAGTGAGCTTTGCAGGTTAAATGGAAGAGATTTTCAACATCTCGTTGCAGCTATTGAGATTGTTCTGCCCCTATATTTGATGAAGCACGATTTGGGGATATCTAAAAAAAATGGCTGTGCCGATTTTAATGCTGCTTACCATCTATGCCAGGGAAATCTGTTAGTTATAAGAGCAGAAAGAATGACTGAGGATGGAGCTATGCACTTTAGTTCTAGATATGAAAATGAGTCTGGGATGAGCTGGCAGCCAACTAAGAGATTTCATGGCATTGACTCAATCTTCCTGAGTCAGCAAATGATCTGTGCCAACACATTCTGGCCCTAATTATTAAATTGCCGGTACCTACCACCAACATACCGCCACCGTGGCTACCATCTATCCACCATATTATGAGGGAAGCCTGACTTCCGCCACAATAAGGGCGGTAATCTGGCAGTGCTCATGGTGGTGGACGGTGGTAAGCTGGCGCTGCTACCACCAGCACCGCCACGCCAGTTGAACGTTGCCAGCCATATTATGTCCAGTAATACAGCACTGCGGTGTTCTGCTGGCCTGGCACTGCTGGCAGTAGCAGCGCCCTTTCCCGTTCCCTGCCGGACTACCTCCTCGACCAAGGTAAGTCTGGCTTCCGACAGGGGAGGGGTTGTTTTGTGTGTGCGTCTGAGTGTGTGCATGAATGTCTGAGTGTGTGTGTGAATGCGTCTGTGTGTGTTTTGTTGTTTGCGTGGGGGTATGCATGTGAGTGAATGCATGTAAGAATGGTGAAGTGAGTGCGTGTCTGCACGTCAGTGTGATTGTGTGTGAGTATGTGTGGAACAATGCGTGAATGTCAGTGTGTGAATGAATGCGTGTATGTCTAAGTGAATGGGTGTATGCCTGGTGCATTTGGGTGTCTGTGTGCATGTATGCGGGGAGGGGGGTGTGGTGTGAGGGGTGCTGTGACTGTAGTGGGGGTGGGAGTCAGTTGTGTGGTGTGTCCATGTATGGGGGGTGAGTGAGTGGATCAGAGGGGGGTGGGGGATGAGTCTAGATGGAGGGGGGTGTGGGGTGTCAGGTGAGTGTTTGGAGGAGCTGCCTACCAGTGACAGGTAAGGAATTCCCTGTCACCGGAAAGACCTACCGCCAAGGTTTTCGTGGCGTTGCTAAAGCCACGAAAACCATGGTGGTAGCCCGGCTCATGATGCCATGGGCGGTACTATGTCGGCCGCTGGACTGGATATAGATATCTCTGGCCCCATGGCTCATTCCGCTATGGCGGTATGAGTGGAGAAGTGGAGGGTTGGCTGCAGCCAACCCACCAATCTCATATTGTGGCAGTATACATCGCCAGATTGTTGTCGGTGATACCGCCACATTAACCCTGGCGGTCAAAAGACCGCCAGGGTTAAAATGAGGGCCTCTGTATTTGTTAAAATCATAGAATTTGTATTTTTGGATCTATCAGAAGTACAATGTTACCACAATGTAGCCCAGACTGAATAATGGCATTGACTGCCAGAATTCTACATTTTGAATCAAGAAATGAAAAATTGATACAGCATCTTCAAATGATAAGTACAGGGTTTTAATATAGACGGTACATGAGCACCTAAGGACAGTTTTCAGTCTATAAGAATCCCTAGATTGCAGACGGTTGTGTCTGGTTTGAGAGGAAATGCCATACAAGAAGACCAACCAACATCTTCTGATGTCACTCTCAGGGAGATGAGTAGAAGCTCCGGCTTGACCGGGTTTAATTTCAGGTGGTTGTGTCAGCCGCCAACGTCTGATGGACAAGCCATCATCTAGTAGAGAACTACTCAGAGGTACAATATAATTTCGGTTGTTGTCTTTTTTCCAGGGCGACACATAAAAGATTATCATCTGCATACATGAAGAATTTTGAGCCAAATTGGTATAACAACGAGACCAAAATGTGCATGTAAGTATTGAACAATAATGGTGACAAAATAGAGCCTTGTGAGATGCCAAATCCAATGTTTTTTGAAGAAGTAAAAGGCGAAGAAAAAAATATTTTAGTCCTATCTGGAAGAAAGGATTTAGCCAAGACAGGGCCAAGCCTTTAATTTCCGGTTCAGTGAGCCTGTCATGTAGGATTTTAATGTCATTGGTATTGAATACTGCTGAGAGGCCCAGGAGCACCAAGGCTCTCGGAATCCTCTGAGTTCATCTTTCTCGGTAAATCAGCAACTTCTACGAGTTCAGGGCTATAATCTGGCCAGAATCCTGCCTGTTGGCAACCCAAGAAATGATTGGATTCTTCAAAGTCTTGAGCCTGGGAAAAATATTTTTTTCCAAGGATCTTGGACAAAAATGGTGGAAAGAAATTAGCCAAAATTAGAAGGGGATGGTTGGGTCCAAGGTTGGTTTCTTCTGCAGTGGCTGCACCAAAGCCTTTTTCCAGTATACTGTAGAGATACTGACCTTGAAGAAAAGAGAGTCTCACAAGTTGTAAAGGGGATCTGTGGTTGAAAATACTTGGCTGAGTATACATCTGATAGGGGACCTGTGGGACGAGACTGTTGAATTAAAGCTAACAAGCCACGTTCACATAGGAGGGAGAAATTTTCAAAACCGCATTGTTTTTCTTTTGTAGATTAGTTTCAGTAGTTAGGGAAAACTTCGAGATGATTCAATTTCAACTCTAAATGTTATTTTGTCGGGGGAAAAAAAAAACTTACGAGCTATTCAGATAAAGACTCTGAGGAAGTGATTACCGTTGCACTAGCAGCAGGTTCTGCAAGCTCATTGATGATACTGGACAGTTCTTTAAATAAAGGAGCCGTAGATAGATGTGAACTATGTGTGCCTGCTAACATGAGAAAGTGAATCTTATCATGGGGATCGTGCGTTCTTAGCCAAAGCATTTCAATTCTGCATTATTGTAGTTCACTTTTGGATAAATGTTCAGCAATCCAATGGTTATTTTTTCAATTCGTAGATTTCTTCATTGTTTTCTCAGGTATTATCTTATTTAAAGTTTGGCTATTAGCTATATTAAAGAGCTCAATGTTTCATTGGCCATATGGTTAAGGTGTTAAAGTTAAATTGTCCAGTTTGTGTCAAAGTTATGAGCATATACTGTGTGAGCAAAATACATTTCAGGCCCAACTTTTGGAGACAATTGACTTTACTTTATTACCAGAGTTTGGATGAAGTGCTAGCCTAACTCGTATATCAAAATGACCAGTCCAGGCCATAGGGAACACTTTCTGTACTTCAGGTGCGACACAGTTAGCAAACCTGGGTTCAAGCAAGTGACCCATATTGTGAGTAGGATGAATTAATATAAGTTTCTTACCAAGGGTTTCTAACTTTTTTCTGGTGTACTGTGGTGGACCACAGGGGATATAGAACCAAAGGTTAAAATCCTCTAATATGATAAGATTGTTTGTCTGGGGACACTGAGAGCATGACATTACAATCATATATTTTTTTGAGAAAAAGTTGGCAAATCGATTACACTGTCTTGTTTGTGGGAAGCAAGTTTCCCCCAAACAAATGTGATGGCAAAACTGTTGTAAATGACAGTATCCCTACCATTGACTCCTGTGACCGGTCCTGACGAGAGAGCGGTCCTTTAGTGCTGTTTTACTGAATCTATATGACACTTTCTGATCAAATCATATTAGTAATGCATAGTAAGTTTTGTGTACTTCCATCCAGAGAGAGAAAAGTAAAAAAAAAATAGCATCTTTTCTTTTTGATTCCCATGGTAATCGTTGTAAATCCAGTATAGCAAAAGTTTACAAAAGAATTACCCCAAACTTGGCATGGAACTAAAACTGTACTCAGACGTGGGCCTTTTCATGATTTGGTGTGAACCTCTTCAGCAGTTTGAGATATTGCTAATGCAAAATTGTATCTGACAGCTTTTAAAGTCAATTTTAGAGCAGTCATTCGTTCACAGATTCTTCAAAGACCTGGATCCCCGAATTATCTGAGGATGAAAGAGTCTAAAAAAATAATAAATTCCATTGGTGGCGGGAGAATTTTGTTCCTTCAATCAGTTGGGATTCAAGATCTTTAGAAAATTTGAAGTTTCAAGCAAATTGTTTGGCTGCACGAACTGAAAATTATTTTGTCGTGGCCATTACAAGATACTAGACACTGAAGCTTGGGCCCCAAAACTGTAATAGGGAAGCACCCTACGACGCCAGGGATGATGTGTGGAGGTCCCAGAGAAGATGAAACTGCCTTCAGAATTTAAAAAAATGGCACTGTTTTACTTATGGGATTTGCAAACTCAAATCCATGTCAGCAGATTCGCAAAGTTTTGGGTAGATCTGAACATTCTTTCAAAAATTTGATGTCCTTTTTCCCAAATCCTGAAAGAAAGTTAAACCAATAAAAGAACAAATCACTGTGTAAATAAACAAGGCAAAGACCATGCACAGTACAAGGTGAATCCAAGGGCTGGCACAGGTCTTGGCATAGGCTGGGTTGGTCACCTGTCCAGGCTTTGGTGCAGGCCAGTCCCTACAACCAATCACTGCTGCTCACAGCAAAAGACCTCATTCAGCAAGTGTTGGTCGTCTGTGGATAACAGGTGTAAGGCTGAGCAGAGGTTAGGCACTGCAGAGAACCCTCAATGCGCACGACCCAAGGCCATATGCACTGGGGCTTGACTGCCCGCAGAGGGTTAATTTATATAGGTCCTGGTCATTGGCTAACATGCTTAGGGGGAATTGGCTGCTTGTGGAGGGTGGCCAGCTGTGCATGGCTAAACCCAATGTACAGAGGCTGGTTTTATAAAGCATTAATGTAATATGTCATTTAAAAAAGCACAGAAATTCACTGAAAAAAAACTGTGTTAAAGGAAATTTATGGTTTATTCTGCATATAATACCACAATGTATGCGTAAATAGCTGAAATTCCATTAAAAACACAAGAGTGCTGCTATGGTTACGAAAGAATCTAAACACTGCTGAAACTGGCCAGGAAGCTACACAAACCAGGCCTCCATAGCCCACCTTGAAAACTATAGCTGGGTCCCCAAATGCGCTACTTATGACCTAACAATATTTTTACCAATAAATAACACAAAAATACAAGCTATCATCATTATATAAAATCAAAGAAGATCATTTTCCCTAGTGACACTATCCATAATATCAGTTCCAAGGGTGCTGTGAAATGTCTGCAGTCATTTGTGTTGTCACCTGTCATATCTTGTGTGGTGCCTTGGGCAGTACATTTGGTGAGAAGTGAATGCAGGTATACAATGCTCTTGAACGTGTTGCTCCCTTAATTTTTTACTTAGCAAAAGAACAGGGCATGACGTCATACAAGTAATAGGTCATCTTGGAATGGGAAAGTGTGATAAGTACCCTGTTGTGAGGCTACAATATAGGATTGAAATAAATACATATGGGAGCTTTTTACAGTTCCGGAATAATTTAGGGGGGATAGATAAAAATAGACGTAATTTGTGGCGATTTCCAGGTGAGTGCCAATGGAAGCTGAGGTCTTCCCAATTTGGCTGATTAGCACTTGCCCAGACATTACTAAAGTTGTGTGACATAAGTGAGCAGCAGCCCTCAAACAGAGGCTGAAGAGGGAAAAGAGGCACCAAACCAAACATTTACACTGTTCGAGGGCAAAGGTTCAGTCTTGATATGGCGGCTCTGGATTGCTGGCTGCCAAATGAGGCACAACCAGTAGGATTCACAGTCCAGCAGGGTAAATGCCAGGGTGAAGGTCATGTGCACAAAATGACCGAATAGCAATACACCGAAAAGAGAATCTCTATGAATTCGTAATCCCAAATCACTATGTACATAATGAATCACTAGAAAAAATTGTGATTCGTTACTTAGGCAGTTCGGTATTAATGAAATCGCATATGGCGATTTCCTAAATAGTGAACTGTTTCATATATAAGGACCAGCACATTACGCATTCAGTGTTGACATCAGCAGCAAGAAGTAAACCTCCTTTTAAAGCTGGAGAGAATTGGTGCTGCAGCTCCCTAGGGAAATCCATTTGGGATTCAAGAGTGTGCTTGCTGTCCAACCTTGTTTGAGGCCAAAATGTCACTCGAGATAGTGTCAAGGCTGTTGGCAGCGGAAAGAGGAAGTTGAAGTTCAATAAAATAGAAATTGAAAATCTCACAGAGGAATGTGTTGGGCACAATGACCAACTGTTGCAAAGGCATCCCTGACAGTGCCTGAATTCCAGAAGATCTTGAAGAGGATGTAGAAAAAGTTCAATGCGGTAGGAGTGACCCAGAGATCAATAAAGGAGATATGCAAGAGATTATGGCCCTCATTACAACCCTGGCGGTTAGTGATAAAGTGGCGGTAATAGCCCCAACAGGCTGGCGATGTATACCCCCAAATTATGACCATGGCGGAAACAGCTCAGACAGACAGCCACTTTAACACACCGACCACCAGGGCGAAAGCAACAGGCACCACGGCGGTAGCCGGCTACAGCCCGGCGGAAGACAATGTTCCGCCCACTGTATTAAGACCAATCTGCCACCTTTTCTGGGGCGATACCAACAACATCAAAAGCCTTGCGGAAACACTGCACAGAAGGGAAACAACTCACCTGTGGAGACTCTGGGAAGAACCATGCCACCATGGAGCCCGAGCTCCATATCTTCTACGTCCTGCTCCACTACGAACATCAACGACCGTGAAGACGACCACGGTGAGTACAGCCACCTAGCACACAAGGAAGGGGGGAGGAAAATGAGAGTGACACAATCAATCAATCAAAAAATGTATTAAGCGTGCTACTCACCCGGTAGGGGCTCAAGGCGCTGTGGTGGGGAAGGAGGGGTGGCCGATTTACTGTTCAAAAAGCCATGTCTTGAGGTGTTTTCTGAAGGTAAGGAGGTCCTGGGTCTTGCGTAGGATAGTGGGGAGGGAATTCCAGGTCTTGGAGGCAAGGTAGGAGAAGGACCTGCCTCCGGAGGTGGTGCGTTGGATGTGGGGGACTGTGGCGAGGGCGAGGTCGGCAGAGCGGAGGAGATGAGTGGGTGTGTGGAAGTTCACTCTTTCGTTGAGGTAGGCTGGCCCCGTGTTGTGGAGGGATTTGTGGGCGTGGATGAGGATTTTGAAAGTGATCCTTTTGCTGATGGGTAGCCAGTGAAGGGATCTGAGGTGGGCGGAGATGTGTTCGTGACGTGGGAGGTTCAGGATGAGACGTGCAGCTGTGTTCTGGATCTGCTGGAGTTTCTGCTGAAGCTTGACTGTGGTACCAGCGTAGAGGGTGTTTCCGTAGTCTAGTGTGCTGCTGATGAGTGCATGGGTGGCGGTCTTCCTGGTTTCTATGGGGATCCATTTGAAGGTCTTTCGCAGCATGTGGAGGGTGTTGAAGCAGGAGGGAGTTATAGAGTTGATTTGCTGGGCCATGGAGAGAGATGGGTCTAAGATGATGTCGAGATTGCGTGCCTGGGTGGAGGGTGTTGGTGGTGGTCCGAGGGCAGTGGGCCACCAGGAGTCGTCCCATACTGTCTTGTTGGGGCCGAAGATGATGATTTCTGTTTTATTGGAGTTGAGTTTGAGGTGGCTTGCTGTCATCCATTTGGCGGTGTCGAGGAGTCCGGCGTGGAGGTTTGTCTTGGCGGTGGTGGGGTTCCTGGTGAGGGAGATGACGAGCTGGGTGTCATCTGCGTAAGATATGATGGTGATTCCGTGAGGGCGGAGGATGTTGGCAAGCGGGCCATGTAAATGTTGAAGAGGGTAGGGCTGAGGGAGGAGCCTTGGGGGACCCAGCAGATGATCTTGGTTGCTGGGGACTTGAAGGGAGGGAGGCGAACTTTCTGGGTTCTCTCGGCGAAGATGGAGGCGAGCCAGTCCAGGACCTTGTGTTGGATTCCTGCGTCGAAAAGGCATGTTTGGAGGGTTTGGTGGCAAAGTGTTGAAGGCTGCGGAGAGGTCCAGGAGGATGAGTGCGACGGTCTCGCCCTTGTCCACTCTGGTTCTGATGTCGTCAGTGCAGGCGATGAGGGCGGTCTCAGTGCTGTGGTTCTTGCGGAATCCAGACTGGGAGGCGTTGAGTGTGTTGTTTTCCTCTAGGAAGTGTGACAGGGGGGCGTTCACTAGCTTCTCAGCGACCTTGGCGGGGAAGGGGAGAAGAGAAATGGGGCGGTAGTTCGTGAGGATATCCGGGTCTGCTTTGAATTTTTGAGGAGTGCGGTTACTTTGGCGTGCTTCCAGGAGTCTGGCAAGATGGCGGTGTCAAAAGAGCTGTTGATTACGGCGCAGAGCTGGGGAGCGATGATTGGGCTGGCCTTGTTGAAGATGTGGTGGGGGCAGGGGTCTGTGGGGGAGCCTGAGTGGATGGAGTTCATGTTTTCTTTTGGTGTCTTTATCGGGGTAGGGGCCCAGGTGTGCAGTTGGTTGGAGTGAGGGGGTGTGGTGTTGTTGGCTGTGTCGGTGGTGGTGATGGTGGGTGCAGGTGGTGTGAAGCTGTTGTGTATGTCTAGAATTTTGAGGTGAAAGTGGTTGGAGAGGGAGTTGCAAAGGTTTTGTGTGTGAGTGGGGTCGGTGTTGCAGGATTTGGGTCTGGTGATCTCTTTGATGATGGTAAAGAGTTCCTTGCTGTTATGTGAGTTACTATCTATGCGTTCTTTGTAGTAAGCCCTTTTGGTGGTTCGGATGAGTTGGTGATGTTTGTGCATGGTGGTTTTGAGGGTGGAGAAGTTGGTCATGGAGGGCTCTTGGCGCCAAGCTTTCTCGGTTTTGCGGCGTTCATGCTTGGAGGCTTGGAGTTCAGTGGTGAACCAGGGGTCGGTCTTGATGTTGTGGGTGGTGTTGTTTCTTTTCAGAGGGGCGAGTGAGTATGTGCAGGTTGTAATCCTTTGTGTGAGGTTGTGGGCAGCGATGTTGGGGTCGTTGGTGAGGGGAAGAGTTTGTGTGAGCTTGGCGTTCAGGTGTTCTGTGGGGATCTTGTCCCTCATACAGTAGGGTGTGGTGTGTTGTCGGTAGTGGGTGGGGGGTTTCATGAAGGAGAAGTGGACGCAGTGGTGGTCGGTCCAGTGGAGTTCGGTGGTGTGTGTGAATGTTATGTGGTTGCTGGAGGAAAAAATTGCATCTAGCGTGTGTCCTGCTGAGTGAGTGGGTGATGTGACCAGTTGTTTGAGTCCTAGGTTCATGAGGTTGTCTAGCAGGGTTATGGAGTTGTGGTCATGGGGTTTCTCCAGGTGAAAGTCACCAAGGAGGATGTAGTCTGTGGAGGTGAGGGCGTGGGGGCTGATGGTGTCAGCGATGGCATCACAGAAAGGGGGCGGGGTCCTGGTGGTCTGTAAATGAGTGTTTCTCTGAGGGTGGTGTTGGCATTAATTGAATTAAGAAGTGTAGGTGTTCTGCGCTGTCCAGGGTGTCATGGGTGTTGGTGGTGATCATGATGGTGCTTTTATGTATGATGGGGATGCCTCCTCCCGGTTTGTTTAGACGGTCTCTAGGGGAGATTTTGTAGCCTTCTGGGATGGCTATGGCTATGTCGGGTTCAGATGAGGGGTTCATCCAAGGTTCCGTGAGGAAGGCGATGTCAGGGGAGTGTGTTGTGATCAGGTCCCAGAGCTCGATGGCGTGCTTGTGTATGGAGCAGGTGTTTAGGAGTATGCAGTTAAGGTGGTTGCGGGGGTTGTTGTTGTTGTGGTGCGTGTTGGTGTTGTTGTGGAGTGTTTTAGTGTTGTTGTGGAGCGTGTTAGTGTTGTTGAGGGGCATGTTAGTGTTGTGGAGCATGTTAGTGTTGTTGTGGAGCGTGTTAGTGTAGTTCTGGGGTGTGTTAGTGTTGTTGTGGGGTGTGTTATAGTTGGTGTGTGGTGTGTTAGAGTTGGTGTGGGGCATGTTAGAGTTGGTGTGGGGCATGATAGAGTTGGTGTGGGCCGTGTTGGTGTTGTTGGTGTTTGTGGGGGTGCAGGAGAAACGGCATGCAGGACATGAGAAAGGTCTGTGTGTGTGCTTGGCGTTGGCTTGGGCGCAGGCGGGTTGCTTTCCTGGGTTGAGGGCGTGTAGTTTGGTGGAGAAGTAATGCACACACACACACGCAAAATCCCCACCCCCAATACCATACACACAAGCAGATGCAGTAACATAACATATACACCCTGTGCCCATCAGGAATAATGAAAGTACAACTACTATAGATTAAAAAGAGTGTCATAAGATAAAATAGTAGCAATACGTGCATCCAAATCAAAAAGTATGTACATACTTACAAATGTAGGGACACTGCCCAGTCCTCAATGTTCGTGGGCCACAGGGCCACATTACAAAGTACAAGGCCCCACTGCACTCCTGCAACAACACGGAGCAAGAACACTGCAGAGGCATCAGGTCGAAAATAGGCAAGCACCTCAAGGGGACTGGGAGCAGGGGGGCACCTCAGCCGGCAGATGGAACAACACCACTGGTCCCAGAGGGGACAACATGTCCTACGCTTTGTCCTGGGGAGTGCAAGGCCACAGTCTCTCAAGTGGGTGACTTGCCCACTGGCACTGGAGGGGGCATCGTACCATGTGCCTTGTCCAGGGGAGTGCAAGGCCACAGTCTCTCAATTGGGTGACTTGACCACTGGTTCTGGAGGGGGCATCGTGCCCTGTGCTTGGTCCTGGGGAGTGAAGGCCACAGTCTCTCAAGTGGGTGACCTGCCCACTGGTTTTGGAGGGGGCATTGTGCCCTGTGATCTTCATCCTGGGGAGGATGGGGTGAGTGGATGGTATCTCCACTGGTTCTGGAGGGGACATCGTGCCCTGTGATCTTCATCCTGGGAAGGATGGGGAGAGTGCATGGCTTCTCCACTGGTTCTGGAGAGGGCATAATGCCCTGTGATGCAGATCTTGGGGAGTGAAAGGTAACAGTCTCTCAGGTGGGTGTCATACCCACTGGATTTGTAGGGGGCAGGCCTCACAACAGCCCATGGACGGAGGTCTACAGAATGTCCTCCGGCAGTGACAGCTGCTCAGTGGTGGCAGTGGTGCTGCTGCAGCTGCTGCTGGTGGTGGTGGTGGGGGGAGTCTCCAGCCAATCCCCTACAGCCTCGGAGGGCTGCCCACTGGTGCTGCTGCTGCTGGTGGTGGTGGGGGGAGGTTCTAGCCCATCCCCTGCAGCCTCGGACAGCTGCCCACTGGTGCTGCTGCTGCTGGTGGTGGTGGGGGGAGGCTCCAGCCCATCCCCTGCAGCCTCAGATGGCTTCCCACTGGTGCTGCTGCTGCTGGTGGTAGTGCTGGTGGTGGTGCTGCTGGTGGAGCTGGTGGTGTGGGGAGGCTCCAGCCCATCCCATGCAGTCTCAGATGGCTGCCCACTGGTGCTGCTGGTGGTGGTGCTGGTGGCAGTGCAGCTGGTGGTGGGGGTATGCTCCAGCCCATTCCCTGCAGCCTCAGATGGCTGCATCACCATGGTTGGTTGTGGGGTCTCTGACTGAGTCCCAGCCCCAGGCCACTTGTCATTACTGCCTGCTGGTGCAGGCCCCTTGCCCTTCCTTCCTGCAGCACTTGGGCCTGGCTCCTTGCCCTTCCTTCCTGCAGCACTTGGTGCAGGCACCCTTTCCGTCTGGCTGGCTGGTGGCCGGGATCCTTTCCCAACTGGAGTTGCTTGGGACACTACTGTGCCCATGTACTCGGTGGCTGAGGTGCTTGCCTCGGTTTTGACCACCCTGGCCTTACGTGAAGGACGGGGGGGAGGGATGGGGAAGAGGTCAATGTTGGAGAGGAAAAGCTTCTTAGGGACACTGGGGCGGGAAGAGGGAGAAGGTTTGGGAGTGGAAGAAGAGGGAGTGGTTGTAGAAGATGTCAGTTCGCTGTGTTTGGGTGCAGGTGCATGGGCTGAATGCTGTTATGAGGTGGATGGCTGTTGGGTGTCTGAGTGCTTGCGTTTGTGTACTATGGGAGGAGGAGGCACAGGCACAGTGGGAGAGGACACAGGAGACTTGTGCATGGATGTGGGGGTGGTGACTGCCAGTGAGGTGTGTGTTCTGATAAGTGTGCTGGAGTTGGGGGTAGTGGATGAGGATGTAGTGCAAGCAGGTATGAGTGTAGACACAACTGGGAGGGAGGTGTAGGACAAGGATGAGGGGGCCACAGTGTAGGCAGTGGATGTTGGTATGTCTGGATCTGGATGGTGTTTGTGTGAGTGCCTGTGGGATGAAGTGTGGTGCTTGTGTTTGCCTGTGCCACTCTTGTGTGTTGTCCTGTGTGCATGCTCGTCTGCCTGTGTGCTTGGGATAGGTTGGAGTTGAGGGGAATGGGATTGGGTAAAGGAAGTTGGAGGGGGGAGGGTGGAAACAGGGACAATGGCTGCCATCAGAGTGGAGGCCAGAGCCTGGATTGATCTCTGTTGGGCCGCCAAGCCAGTGTGAATGCCCTCCAGAAATGATTTTGACTGTTGCATTTGGGCTGCCAGCCTCTGGATGGCATTCACAATGGTAGACTACCCAACAGAGATGGATTGCAGGAGGTCAATAGCCTCCTCACTCAGGGCAGCAGGGCTAAATGGGGCAGGGCCCGAGGTGCCAAGGGCGAAGTAGATGCCCACCCTTCTGGGTGAGCGGGCACGGGAAACTCGCTGAGGGGCTGCTGGGAGGGCGGTGCTGGTACGGGGGTGGCGGCTGTACCTGTAACTGGGGTGGGCACAGAGGTGTCTGCCACCACCAGCGAGCTTCCATCGGAGGAGGTATCCTTGTCTGAACTGTACCCTCCAGTCTCTGCCGTGGTGCTCCCCTCGCCCACCGTCGCACTGGTGCCCTCAGGGTCGGTGGACTCTGCCTCCTGGGTCCTGTGGGATGCAGCTCCCTCCTTCGCCGGTGCCTCTGCTCCTCCGCCAGATGATGCTAATGCATAGAAGGACAGAGTGACAAAACAAAAAGGGGGGAGAGACAAATTATACACTTGGTCAATGACTGAACCAACGCCACAGTTGGCGTACACAACACACTCACACACAGGGAACAGCCCTACGCACTAGGCAATGCACTACCAGTTACAATGCTAGTCACCAGCCCATGGGTAGGGAAACATACCGCTCCTGCAGCATACCTGAGACCCACACACCCCTGTCCAGTAGTGGATGCCTACTAGCTAGGTTGGAAGAATTTCACATCAGAACCCTGGCCAACATGGGACCTACGCTGCAATGTCAGGCTTGGCCTAGGAACACTCACAGGCTCACATCCCCCACCGCGGATACCACCCCACCATGCGTGAGTAGAAATCAAGGGCACTGTACTCACCCCCTTGTTGCTGCTGTGATGCCCCCAAGAGCCCATCCAGCTCTGGATAGGCCACCTCCGGTATGCGGGCCATCAGTGGGGTCAGGGTTCGAGGGGCACCCCTTCCTCGTTGGGAGGCCATCCCCAGCTGGGCCTCCGCCGTCTTCCATGCCCACCGTCTCAGGTCCTCCCATCATTTTTGACAGTGGGTGCTCCGCCTAGTGTAGAGCCCCAGGGTTCGCACGTCCTTGGCGATGGCACGCCATATACCCTTCTTTTGATGGGAGCTGACCTGCAGAGAAATACACACAGGGAAAGGTATTAGTCAGGCCGTCCTGCCTGTTACACTCATGGCCCACCATGCCCCTTCCCAAACGCATTAGCACAGACATGGCCCAGCATACGTGCTGCACGCTACCCATGGCCCATCCAGCAACCCACCCCCCTACATGATGCCTTCACACACACCACTCCATGCATTCACGCCCAATGCATCGTACTCACAGTGTACTCACCTGTTGGTCTGGAGGCCCATACAGCAGTGGATACTGGGGTAGGACCCCATCCACTAATCGCTCCAACTCTGCCGAGGTGAAGGCAGGGGTCCTTTCCCCAGTCACACGCGCCATGGTAGGTTCCAGACACAGGTCACAGCGGCACATGCAGTATAGGTCCTCTCCTGTTGAAGGGCAGGTAGCAATTGAGTGAACAGATAGAAAATGGGGGTTACGTCCACAGAGGTGCGTTCCATCACCGCTGGCGTAGATCACTATTGCCACTGTACCCCATAGGGCCCAATGATAACCAATGAGGATTTGCACAGCAGTTCCCGACCGCCTCCCGCAACGGCACACAACATCAGTGGAAATACCTCATTTCTACCTGTCCCTCCATACTGGACAGGCGGACGCCATTTCTAGTGGGGGGGAGGGCATAGATCCTAACTGTGTCACAGTTCACAATTTCACAATCTGGACATATTTCACCAAAATATTGTAACATTCACAATATGCATTGAACTGAAGTGGTTACAATGTACAGATAATGACCAGCTGCTCACTATTTTACCCCATAGATTGCAACTGCTGTGGATAAATAGGAGATGGAGGCATCCCCCCCTGTGTACAGACCCCTGGTGGACTTGGCAACAATGGAGGACAGGCACATTATCCTCACCTATAGACTGGACAGGGCCACAATCACAGAGCTGTGTGCCCAAATGGAGCCTAACCTGATATCACTTATCCGTCATCCCACTGGGATCCCCCCTCTTGTGCATTTCTATCAGTGCTCCATTTTCTGACAACAGGTTCTTTCCAAGTGACAGTGGGCTTGGCAGCACGAATGTCACTGCCAATGTTCTCAATAGTGCTGACCAGAGTGTTGTCTGCCCTGATTAATCACATGTGCAGCTACATTGCTTTACCCCAGGTGGAGGATTTGGCCACAGTGAAGGCTGACTTCTATGCAATGGGACATATCCCCAACATCATTGGTGCGATTGATGGGGCACATATAGCATTTGTCCCCCCCCCCGGCGAAATGAACAGGTCTTCAGAAATTGAAAAAGGTATCACTCAATGAATGTGCAGATGGTGTGTTTGGCAGACCAGTACATCTCCCATGTCAATGCTAAGTATCCAGGCTTGGTGCATGATGCTTTTATCCTGAGGAATAGCAGCATCCCAAAAGTGATGGCCCAACTCCAGAGGCACCATGTGTGGCTAATAGGTGAGCCCTGGTTCCCACCCAGTGGATGTTGGTGTTTGGGTATGGTGTGGGCCATATGGCATAGTGTGTGGCTAACAGTTGTCTCACGATATTTGCAGGTGACTCTGGTTACCCCAACCTCTCATGGCTACTGACCCCTGTGAGGAATCCCAGGACAAGGGCAGAGGAACGTTACAATGAGGCACATGGGTGAACAAGAAGGATTATTGAACGTACATTCGGCCTCCTGAAGGCCAGATCTCGGTGCCTCCTTCTAACAGGTGGATCCCTGTGCTACTCACCCAAGAAGGTCTGCCAGTTCATCGTGGCATGTTGTATGTTGCACAACCTTGCCTTGAGACGCCATGTGCCTTTTCTGCAGGAGGAGGAAGCTGGAGATGGCCGTGTGGCAGAAGTGGACTCTGTGGACAGTGAAGATGAGGAGGCAGAGGATGAGGATGAGGACAACAGAAGTGCAGTCATTCATCAATACTTCCAATGAAACACAGGTAAGACAGTGTGATTTCACAATTCATTGACAGTTGGATGTGTGACATTGTCACTGGCAGGCTGTGAATTCCACCTTCTATGGCCACTCACTGTGCCCATCGGCATCTCTTTGTAGATGTGGGTGCCCAACTATTGCTCCTGGAGTGTTCACTGCAGGCAACTACAGGACTTTCCTATGTAAACAGTACTGTACAGTTGAATTGCAATTTTTAACCTTGCTAAACGAATACATTTTGAAATCATTTGACATACTCCATACTTTTTTTTTTTAAGTGTGTTTATTGCAGTGCTCTGATGAAAAGGGCGAAGTGCAATGGGCTGGGGTGATGATGGACGAAAGTCCAGGTTAGAGTCCAGTCTATTTGTAGCACAGGTGCATTGTCCAAGGGGCATAGGAAGGGAAGCAATGGCAGTTCAAGGTGGACAGGGTGACAGAGTGGGACACAAGGGTGACATTCAGGAGGGTCTTATTTCCTGGTGGTGGTTTTGGCAATAGTCTGTGGCTTCTGCCTGGATCGCAGGGAACGTTTGCGGGATGGTTCTCCTTCTGCAGGGGAGGGGTGCCGGTAGCCTGTTGGTCTTGTGGCTGGACCTCCTGGCCACTAGCGGCAGAGGAGGTGGAGGACTGTTCAGTAGTCTGGCTAGTGTCAGGGGCCCACTGGTGTGCCACTGCCTCCTTCATACTGTTAATCCAACATATAAATATACAGAGGTGATAAATATGTATTTATATATAAATCCTAAGTGAAAAAATCAATTGATCACTGGGAACAATTACTGTCTTTACCATTCCAATTATTTATTAGTTTGTTTGTCTCTCTTTGTCTTACTCTCATGAATGAAATAAAAGTTAGACATTACAACACTATACACATGACTACATTTCTAATAATATGTACAAACAATGCACAAATAGACATATAACACTTGACCTACAATGGTCTAAAACAATGTTAAAACAAAAGATTTGTTTGCACTGAAGTCTTTCAAAATGTAA
Source organism: Pleurodeles waltl (assembly GCF_031143425.1). Classification (NCBI taxonomy): domain Eukaryota; kingdom Metazoa; phylum Chordata; class Amphibia; order Caudata; family Salamandridae; genus Pleurodeles; species Pleurodeles waltl. The sequence continues at coordinate 547,528,248 of NC_090443.1, read as the reverse complement.
GCTGCTAAACCTTTTCCCGGCAAGCAGTATTATAATATGAGGTAATGATATTTAGTATTGTCTTTCTGAGGTTCTTTGTTCCTGATACTTATATACAATACAGTCCCATTTTAATTGTCTCATTATTCCATAATTTCAAGAACATTCCTCAAAAGTGTAGTCAATGCATTTCAGCCTTTCAACTTCTGGCCTCCTCAGGACATCAAATGCAGTGCCTTATCCTTTAAGTGTGGAGTTTATTTTCGTAGGACTTTTACTAAAGGCAATCGCCATTCCTTCAAAGTATTTTTCCATTTCAAGATTACGCTCAGTATTACTTTTTTTAAAAAGACGGAGTCCCCCGCGTGTAAGTATCTTCCTTTTAGCAGTTTTTTTCACTCAACCATATGAGTCACTTGTATTCAGCTCTGCGCACTGGAGAGTTGATTCCCTGGGCCTGTCCTCCCCCTGGCGCACAGCAGTCCTCCCAGCTCCCCTGTTGTCCTGTGCCTCTGTCCCCTGAACCGTGTGCCCACTGCCACTGACCCCAGGTCTCTGATTGCCCTGTGTTTGTGGTGTGCCCTGGGGTCCCTGTAGTGGTGGACACACTGCTGATTGACGTGTCCTGGGGACAGAGGTATGGGCCTGCTGGGTGGGTGCTGTGGTGGTATTTCCTGAGGGGGAGGCTCTGTGGTGGTGTGAGACTGTGCCTGGGTAACCTACTGTCCGGAGGCCCCTGATGGGCCAGGTTGGACATCCAGATCCAGGCGAGCAGAGCTGCTGTCATCACTGTGGGCCTCTTCTGTGGGGGGACTGGCTATTGCTGGTACCTCTTCTCCGGTGACATTGGATGGGGTACCTGTGGGGATGTAAATGCAGTGTTATTCTTTCGTTTCTGTTTGTGACATATTGGGCACGGGTTGGTTGCCCTCTTTGGTTGTTATTGCCCTGGCAGCTTTGCCTTGTGTGAGTTGCTATTTGGTGGGCTAGCTGATTGTCTCTAGTGTGCATGCTGTAGTGATAGGTGTCCATGCAGGTCTGTGAGTGGTGTCCATGCATTGGAATGGCATGCAGAGCTTGGCATTGGGATGAGTGGGTTGTGATGGTGGGGTGTGTGGGAGGTAGTGGAGTGATGGGAGTGAGGGTAGGGGTGGGGGTATGTGATGGCATGCAGGTAGGATGGGGTGATAGTAATAGAGAGTTGACCTACCAGAGTCCAGTCCTCCTGCTACTCCTGCCAGGCCCTCAGGATGCATGATTTCCAAGACTTGCTCCACCCAAGTTGTTATTTGTGGGGGAGGAGGTGGGGATCCACCACCAGTCCTCTGTACTGCGAGCTGGTGTCTTGCTGCAATGGAACGCATCTTCCCCTGTACGTCGTTTCACCTCTTCCTGATGTTATCCCTTGTTCTGGGGTGCTGTCCCATGGCATTGACCCTGTCCACCCTGTCTACCCGGATGATTTCCTCCACCATGACCCTTAGCTCCTACTCAGAGAATCTGGGGTGTCGTTGTGTTGCCATGATTGTAGTGTGAGTGGTGTGTGTGAGGGTGTGTAGGGTGATGTGTTGGGGTGTGTGATGTAAGGTGCGTGGGTGGAGTATAGGTGATGGTGGTATGTGGCTCTAGTTGTGTGGGTGCTCTTGCTGTCTCTGCTGGCAATTATTTATAGTCATAAAGGATTGTGGGTAATGTGGGTGGGTGTTTTATAGTGGTGTGGGTGTGTGGGTGTGGTGTGTGTATGGGTGTCAGGTGTGTGTAGTTTGAATTGTCCAATGTGGTGCTCTTTTGTTAGTTTGTGTGTATTTTGAGCGCAACGGTATGTACCGCCAATGGTTTACTGCCATTGAATGTCTGCCGTGGTGATTCGTGGGACATAATGTTGTGGGCGTTGTTCTGTTGGCGTAACGGTGTGGGTTTTGATACCGCCAGTTTATCACTGACCTTTGGGCTAGTGGATTTGTGTGTGTAGCTGAATAATGATGGATTGGTGTGTCTGTGTAATAATATGGTTAGCGGATGTCCGCTGCGGCTGCGGTATGTTGGCGGCAGTCAGCAGTAAGTGGGATTTACCGCCAATGTCATAATGAGGGCCTATATGATTTCAGATCATGTACCAAGGAGAAATTGGCAAGCCATCTGCATGAGCCAAGAAAAGGATGAGCCCCCCCACCACCCCAACATCCACCCACCAAATGCACTAGAAGAACTCGTGCAGAGAACACTGGCGACAGACACCATAAGTGGATTTGTTTCAATCAATTCCTCAGACCTTTCTGGAACCTCACAATGTAAGTCAAATATGGGACTGTAATATTAAACAGTATATGAGAAAGGTGTCAGTCAGACAATTAAACCTATTGCTAACCCATAATATTATAGTGAATTCAAAACCTAAACCTAAAGTTTAAATCACAGTATATAAAGTAGTAGTAGGCCATGAACTTTCAAGGTGCATAATTGGAGATGTAATGTCCAAAAACATAACTAACAAATGTAAGGAAAAAAGTAATAGTAATGGTTACAAATATAGTCACAGTACAATCAAGTATAAATCACTAAAGTATTCTCAATCCACAAACAGAAAAACCTCCTCAAGAAATTGACCAACTAGTAGAGGATGTCCAGAAGATATACACATGCATGTAGATGATCCTAATGATAGTAGCAGCCAGGCTAGTCCAACACAGGCTGCAAATGTAGGTCCTGCAGCTGCGGAGCATAGAGACACAAAAGGGAGTGAGGGCATCACACCAACTGTTGCACAAGACCTGTAATGAGGCCATGGCAACTGCAGGAAAGATAACACTCAATCACAGTCCTAAGTCACAAATGTGATAAGTCCAGAAAATCCACTACTCTTTGGAGGTTTAGAAACCTCAATACTCAAAACTGCTAACACTGGATAAAAACACCACTACTGGGTTACAAAGGTCATCTAATATGTTAGCTGCCAACTAGATGGCAATGAATGACAATTTTGCCAAACTCACTGATATCCTCAAGACCGTATGTCAAGAAATGCATCATGAAAACATCCACCAGAGATAAAGGGAGCACCCTACATTATCCTGCAATAATAGGTTAACCTGTGCCATCAATTGCCTAGCTCAAGCCACAACCACTTTATCTTGCCGCTCTGTTAGCTTTTAAGTGAAAATGGGGCACTACAGCATGAATGTAGCAAGAGGACACCTACAGGTTACCAATACTGTAGAGACAATCCAAACAATTAACATTGCAAGTTACACAGTGATTGGATTGGGAGGACCATTCTAGTGTCAGCAGAATTTCAGTTACAGACGGTTCAAATCTGCGTTAAAGCAGGAGTCGCAGTTGTTCTAGTAAAATTGTTGAAGCAAAAACATCAGCTCACAGCAAACACAAGCCTTATGAAGCAAGGCATGTAAAATCTTTACATTGCAAAACAATTGCATATTCTATTGTTTGTCTAAACAACTGTCTGATAAGAGAAGCATCTTTTCAGATATAAATTATGTTACCTAAAATTAAAAAGTATTTTTAGTTATACAACCTACAAAGCCTCTTACTAATTGTTTATGTAATTTTGTATTAATTTACATAATTATTGTGAAAAATCATGATTGGTTATATTAGCGCATTTTAAATCTCCTTCTGCAACTTGAGTTTCCTCATGTGTGAGGTGGTGCGATTGGCTCTTCTTCCTCATCTACATCAGATTCTTATACATTTACAGTCAGTCCTTTCTTTGTTGCAATATTGTGTGGGACAGCAATGTTGCTTCAGTTTTGCAACTTATCTCTGTAAAATATTGTAGGGCACCACCACTCTTATGCAGACATCTAAAGCAACTTTTGAGTAGTCCAAAAATCATGTTCTTTTATGCCTCTGGATCTATAGTATGCCACATTGTAACAACATTCATTGGCAGTAGTGGAGTTCTATGAGGCCTCTAGTTCTTTGCGGTACAACATTGTAACAAGGTTCAGTCAGTGTAGTGGTGGACAGGTAGATATTCATTATCCATGGCCGTAATGCATACTGACTATCATTATTCACCTACAAAAAAAAAACATATTTAGCTATGCGAGTAAATTGACATTTAAACTCTACGTTATAATATTCTATATATACTTACCCAATAAATATCCATTGTTAAAATCTCCTCTTTGTAGCCTTTGGTAAATTCAACCATGTTGGAATATGAAAGAGCGGTGGGTGCTCCTTGGAAATCAAGCAACAATATGTGTTATCACATTTTTGGCATCACACACCATTTGGATGATAAGTGAATAAGTACTTTTTCCGATTCCTGCATAAATACTCCACGTCAGTATGCACAATCTATAAATCAATCTAACATTAGAAAAGTTGGCTATCCTATACATTTTCATTTTTGTGGTTTGCAAGTACTGTGCATTTCTGGAGAAATACATATTAGTCTGAATGTCCTTTACTGTAATATTGCATCTAGAAATGTGTGGGGAAAAAACGAGAAAGTGCACTCTGTGAAACATCAACAGCTGCCGCAATCACACTTTGGTAGTTACCAGAATCTAAGAGATGCAAACTACATAGCACCTGCACATGGGTGGAGATGTATTTACTGCACAAGGCGTGCCTCATAAACTGAGGCTTTAAATCCCCTATGAGTTCCAGAATAACAGCGCAACTTAGCCTATACATTGCATATTTCTCTTCCTCAGTTTGGTAAAATAGTGCAATCCACAATCTGAAGATCCTCTCTTGTCTTCTCCTCCTACTCTGCAAACCAGTCGGAATATGCATTCTTCTTGGCATTACATACACAGCAGCCATTTTGAGAAACTCGGATACATTCTGGACCACCATTTATAATTTGCATTCAGTTCCTATCTGGTTTGAGCTAGTGGTTAATTGCATGTGCAAAATTGTGTTTTTGCAACTATTCGCTATTTGCAAATGTAATCGGTTAATTTATGCCTGCAAATGCTTATTTTTTTTTTTACATACCAAACTGGTGTTCAGTTTGTGACTAATTACTGAGTCACAGAACTTTGTACATATGGTTCTATATCTGTATACACTTTAAAAATGTGTAGGGCAAAGCCATTGAAATGGAAGCAGAGTGTTCCCAGCTATTCTACTTTCTTTAATAGATCATCAAAACAAACTGAGGGATTCTGGTGGACCTTGGTTGCCTCACAAGGGCAGTGTAGATTTTCTTTTATGTTAAATGGTGTGCATGGATCAAAAAACTGCTTTCATATTTTTTCTTTTAAATGAGAGAATGTAAGTAAGGTTGGGCTGCAATTCTGAAGGTGTGTTTTTGTACCCATTTTGTTGTCCAAGTTTTTTTTAATACGTTGCAAATTTTTATTACAAGATAACAGAGAGAAAATGTTGCCTCGACACAAACAGTGCTTATTTTTAATAATAATAAAGTTGTACTTCTATCGTTTAAAAAGTATTAGGTACACTTTTAGAAAATTAATAACGATATACGTGATGGAGAACTTGTCATACGGGGAAGTAACATTTTCTTCCCTTTTATCTCCATCCATCTCTATTTGTCTTTTGAGCAGTCATGGGATGACTGTGATTTTATTATTTTACTTTCACTTTATTTTCTGTTGTTCTTGTCTAGCTTCATCCTGCTTGTTGTACATGTTCACTCTTCTTTCATTTCTCAGCCTTTGTGGGTTGTCTGACATTTTCTTTCTCTTCCTGTTGTTTTACCCTTTTGCATCTTTTTACCCCTTTTTTTTACTATTGCGTGTTTTTTCGTGCAGTTTTTTAAAAGCTTTTCTACTAATTTTACTCCCATGGCTGGTGCTTCCTAGACTTGTACGTCTCTGTTCCACTTTAAATTTCTTGAGCTGTTCTTTTTGTATCATCTTTTCCCTATTAGCAATTCTTGACCACCGGCCGAGCTGTTGGGCTTGGAAAAACGGTGAATTTTGTAAATGTGGGTGACAAACATTGGATATGGAGATGGTAAGGTTGTGCTGAAACAGCCAACGAACATGACGTTAGTCAGGAAACAAAAGGGCTGGCTACTAGTGGAGAAGCTGGAAAGAGAGTTGAGTGCTCAAGCGTTCAGCTTTGGCAGAAGCGGCGGTCCATCTGACGCATTTGCTTTGCCAAGGATCTTCTTGGCTGAGACTCAGTGGTGTGTTCTAAGAGACAAGAGTGGGAGGCTTTCTTTTTAATGAAACTCGTACGCTTCGCCTGACGTGTGCCAAGAAAGAGGGCATCCATAATATATCTACGCAGCGGAATCAATGGCATTTAATGCAATTAAACAAAACACACAAAAGAGACTCATTCCGCTAAAAGCTTTGCTTTGAATAATTTCATCTCGGAGGCATCTAGAGTAAGTGGGAGGGTTGTATTCAGGCGAAGGCGTCCAGCGTTTAGAAAATGTTTATTTTTGTGTTTGCCAAAGCTAATCCAACGTAATGCTTTAACAGACCGCTATGGTAAAGAATGTAAATACCGACCAAGTGATGAAAAGATGTTCCCAAGAACAGCTTGAGGAACCTCCAAAGTCCCAGAGATATAGGTGTAGTGCTTTGTAAGCTTGTGGGCAGATCGTCCTGCCTAAGAAAAGCCTTTATTGAGTCAGTATTACTGGACGGGGCAGATTGCCGTCCTGGCTTCATTAGAAAATTATATTTAAAGTGGTTGAAGTACAGTTAAGACGAAAGTCCTTCCTGGATTGTGAAATGTTGCCACCGTTTTCTGCGTTCTGGCCTGTACTATGATCTTTTTCTTCCCAGTGGCCTCATTCCTCCAAAACCACAGGGGAATGTTCAATGTTGATTTTTTTACTTTGGGCCAGATGTACAAACTTTAGGAATTTCAATTTCCTAATTGCAACTATATCCAAATCGCAATTAGGAAATCGCGATTCCTGATGTATGAATATTTTTACTTTAAAATAGCGATTTCTAGTGGGTCGCATCGATTTACCTCATGAATATTAATGAGGTAGGTCACAATTTGCGACCCAGTAGGAATCTGCACCATTACAGGGATTTTGGCCTGTTTGGGTCAGCAGACCACCATGTCTTATTTTATCAAATGTAGCCTGTAGCCGTTTCTATTAAAAGAAATGGGACTACATTTTAAAGAAAAGTTTCTTTATTTTTTTTTGCTTGTTCAAGAAGATGCTGCAATCCAATGGACGACTGCTTCCTCTCAAACAAACATTTTTTTACATTTACAAATGGGAAGGGCTCCCAAGGAGGCTACTTTCCATTTGCATATGGTGTCACGATCTGCACGATGCTTCTCACCTTTGGATGAAGAGCTTGAAAAAGCACCCAGTCTTCTGCTGGTCCTGGACTGACCAAGATAAGGGCGAGCTTTTCTAGTAGCCACGGTGCTGCTTGACAGGAAGCGCCTAAGCAGACCGTACCCTCCACAAGGGGTCCCAGAGGAAAAAAAAAAAAAAAATGTGGGTAAAACCTCTACACAGGAACTCCTTAAAAATAGGAAAAAGCAAGAGTGAAAAAAGGAAAAATTGGAAAAAATCACAATCAGAGCTACAGGAACTGGAGAAAAAACACTACGAACAGGAGTGAGGATCACCACCAAGAGGAAGTGTAGTGCAAGCGACCTCTGACCTGTTTTTGGTCTAGAGCTCGCCCCCCACGTCCGCAGCACCACCTTGCTGTCTCGTGCCCCTCACCCCCGCCCACGCTACTGCTAGCGTGTTCGAGGCCCGAGGCTCTCTGCCGCTTTTCGCCGTATCTGTAAGTGTTTTTCCACTTTTCAGCGCCTTGCCTCCTTGCGCTCTTGCCCCCATTTGTGCCCCTTCGGATTGCTGTAGTCCGATTGTATTTTGTGCCATTTATCGTATTTTGTGACTGTTTTTGACTTGTGCCTTACTTTTGTTATTGTGCCTTGTTTTTCCTGGTTTTCGCCCCTTGTGCGCTCCCCCTTGCCTTTTTCTCCCTGCCGCTGCCTCCCCGCGGCCCCGCCCCCCTCGTGCCCCCATTTGCCGCTCCCTCCCGCCTCCCAGCTGCTCCTCCCTCCCCCCTCCCTTCTTAATGGCTGGCGCGTCACGAGTGAGCGACCTCTGACCTGTTTTTGGTCTAGTGCTCGCCCCCCACGTCCGCAGCACCACCTTGCTGTCTCGTGCCCCTGACCCCCGCCCACGCTGCTGCTAGCGTGTTCGAGGCCCGAGGCTCTCTGCCGCTTTTCGCAGTATCTGTAAGTGTTTTTCCACTTTCCAGCGCCTTGCCTCCTTGTGCTCTTGCCCCCATTTGTGCCCCTTCTGATTGCTGTAGTCCGATTGTATTTTGTGCCATTTATCGTATTTTGTGACTGTTTTTGACTTGTGCCTTACTTTTGTTATTGTGCCTTGTTTTTCCTGGTTTTCGCCCCTTGTGCGCTCCCCCTTGCCGTTTTCTCCCTGCCGCTGCCTACCCGCAGCCCCGCCCCCCTCGCGCCCCCATTCGCCGCTCCCTCCCGCCTCCCAGCTGCTCCTCCCTTCCCCCTCCCTTATTGATGGCTGGTGCTCCGCGTCGCGAGTGAGCGACCTCTGACCTGTTTTTGGTCTAGAGCTTGCCCCCCACGTCCGCAGCACCACCTTGCTGTCTCGTGCCCCTGACCACCGACCACGCTGCTGCTAGCGTGTTCGAGGCCCGAGGCTCTCTGCCGCTTTTCGCCGTATCTGTAAGTGTTTTTCCACTTTTCAGCGCCTTGCCTCCTTGCGCTCTTGCCCCCATTTGTGCCCCTTCTGATTGCTGTAGTCCGATTGTATTTTGTGCCATTTATCGTATTTTGTGACTGTTTTTGACTTGTGCCTTACTTTTGTTATTGTGCCTTGTTTCTCCTGGTTTTCACCCCTTGTGCGCTCCCCCTTGCAGTTTTCTCCCTGCCGCTGCCTCCCCGCGGCCCGCCCCCCTCGCGCCCCCATTTGCCGCTCCCTCCGGCCTCCGGCCTCCCAGCTGCTCCTCCCTCCCCCTCCCTTCTTAATGGCTGGTGCTGCGCGTCCGCGCCGCTGGCGCGCCGGGGGCGCGCCAGGGGCAAGCCCGTCTGCGCCCGTCCGCGCCTGGACCACACCCAGCGCCACCCCCCCTGGTCCACACGCCCCCCGCACCACCAGCCTTCGCTACTCAGCTAGCAAACTCCTCGCCCTTAACCCTGGCTCCTCCACAGCCTGCTTCCAGGCCACTCCGAAGCACACCAAAGGACCCTTCTCCTGCCTCACCTGCAACTTCACCTGCAACAGAACAATGAAGCCTGCAACAACCAACACCAACCACCTCCACTGCATCCTCCTCAACACACGCTCCGCACGAAAGCACGCCTTCGAGCTCTGGGACCTGCTCGACACCACCTCCCCAGAGGTAGCCTTCCTGACCGAAACCTGGTGGAACAACTCCTCGGCCCCTGACATCGCCATCGCCATCCCTGACGGCTACAAGATCACCAGAAGAGATAGCACCAACGGAATCGGTGGAGGAATAGCCAGCATCCACAAATCCACCCTCAAGATCCACACCCACACGGACGACACCCTCAAAACAGCTGAACACCTTCACTTCCAGATCCACACGGACCCCAACACCACCCTCAGAGGAACTCTCATATACCGACCTCCAGGACCAAGAGCCCCCTTCAGTGACACCATTTCCGACCTCGCAAGCACCCACGCCCTCGCCTCAACGGACTACATCCTCCTCGGAGACCTAAATTTCCACCTGGAGAACAACAACGACGCCAACACCGCATCACTGACCACCAACCTCTCCAACCTTGGACTCAGACAACTGGTCAACACACCCACCCACATCGCCAGTCACACCCTAGACCCACTCTTCACTGCAAGCAACCACATCTCCTTCAGCCACACCTCCGAACTCCGCTGGACCGACCACCACTGCGTCCACTTCACATTCAAGAAAAACACTGAACACCACCGCACCCCATTACCGCCGCACCGCCGCTGGGGCAAAGTCACCGAAGACCAACTAACCAGCACCCTCGCCAAGAACCCGCCGACCGACCCCACCGACCCGGACTCCGCCGCCATCAACCTCCAACAGTGGATCCTCAACTGCGCCAACACCCTCGCACCACTCAAGAGGCCCACCGTCAACCAAGAAAAGAAAAAAGCAGCCTGGTTCACAGACAAACTGATCACCTCCAAACGCACCTGCCAGAAACTCAAGAAAAAATGGCTTCTCGAGCGCACACCCGACAGCCTAGCAACCCACAAGGAAGCCACCCGCACGCACCACTAACTTATCCGACTCGCCAAACGCTCCCACTTCACAGAACGCCTAAACAACAACGCACACGACAGCAAGGAGCTCTTCTGCATCGTAAAAGAACTCTCCAACCCCAGCACCAACGTCAACGACGTCCCACCATCCCAGAAACTCTGCGACGCACTCTCCACCTTTTTCTACCAGAAAATTGCCGCCATCCACGACAGCCTCAACACCACACCTCCGCCAAACCCCACCCCGACAACTCCTCCTACGCCGACCGCCTCACCACCTGGACCCACGTAGATGACGCCGAAACCCGAAAGACCATGAACTCCATCCACTCAGGATCCCCCTCAGACCCCTGCCCACACCACGTCTACGACAAAGACGACTCCACCATCGCCCCCCAACTTCGTAAGATCATCACCTATCCTTCGACACCGCAACCTTTCTGGACAGCTGGAAGCACGCCGATATCCAAGCCCTCCTCAAGAAACCCAAGGCTGACCTCAACGACCTCAAAAACTTCCGCCCGATCTCCCTCCTCCCCTTCCCAGTGAAGGTCATCGAGAAGATCGTCAACGCCCAGCTCACCCACTACCTCGAAGACAACTCCATCCTAGACCCCTCCCAATCCGGATTCAGACGCAATCACAGCACCGAGACTGCACTCCTCGCCGCCACAGACAACATCAGACAGCAAATGGACAACAGCGAAACTTCAGCCCTCATCCTCCTAGACCTATCCGCCGCCTTCGATACGGTCTGCCACCGCACCCTACTAACTCGTCTCCACGAATCCGGAATACAAGACAAAGCCCTCAACTGGATCTCCTCTGTTCTCTCCGGCAGAACCCAGAGAGTCCGACTCTCACCCTTCCGCTCCGAAGCCAGCAACCTCATCTGCGGCGTCCCCCAAGGCTCCTCGCTAAGCCCAACGCTGTTCAACGTCTACATGGCACCCCTCGCACAACTGGCCCGTCAGCACAACCTCAGCATCCTCTCCTACGCCGACGACACTCAGCTCATCCTCTCCCTCACTAAAGATCCACACACCGCCAAAGCCAACCTCCATGAGGAACTGAAATCCATCGCCGAATGGATGAGAAACAGCCGCCTGAAATTAAACTCCGATAAGACAGAAGTCCTCATCCTCGGACGCTCCCCCTCGGCCTGGGACGACTCCTGGTGGCCCACCGTGCTGGGACCCCCACCTACTCCAGCCAACCACGCACGCAACCTCGGCTTCATCCTTGACTCTGCCCTCACCATGTCCAAACAGGTCAACGCAGTCTCCTCCTCCTGCTTCAACACCCCCCGCATGCTCCGTAGAATCTACAAGTGGATCCCGACGGAAACCAGAAAAACGGTGACCCAGGCCCTTGTCAGTAGCAGACTTGACTACGGCAACGCACTCTACACAGGCATCCCAGCAAAAGACATCCAACGACTCCAACGCATCCAGAACACATCCGCCCGCCTGATCCTCGACATACCCCGCCGATGCCACATCTCCCACCACCTGAAGGACCTCCACTGGCTCCCCGTGGACAAGAGGATCACCTTTAAACTTCTCACCCACGCGCACAAAGCACTACACGACGCCGGACCCTCTTTCCTGAACAACAGACTCAACTTCTACGTACCCTCCCGCCAACTCCGCTCTGCCAACCTCTCCCTCGCCATCGTTCCCCGAATTCAACGCAAGACCTCCGGCGGCAGATCCTTCCCCTACCTCGCCGCCAAGACCTGGAACTCTCTCCCGACCTCCCTGCGCCAGACCCAGGACCTCCTCACCTTCAGGAGACTCCTCAAGACATGGCTCTTCGACCGATAGCAGCTGCCCCCCCCCCCCCCCCTCAGTGCCTTGAAACCCTAACGGGTACATAGCACGCTTTATAAATTTAATGATTGATTGATTGATTGATTGATTGAACGCAAAGAAGACCAGAACTGAAGGACTTATAAACTAGGAGACAGGAAGTGACAAAACAGGAGGAAAGAGCAACACCATCTTGATAGGGAAAGCCACATAGGAAAAAATAGGAAAAAAGTAGCAGTATAAAAGGAAAAAGAAAGAAGGCATGCTGGGAAAAAGGAACTCTAAGAAGAAAACAACATGGACACCAGAACAAGTAAAAGAAATGAAGGTGGAAAAAGAAGAAGAAAAAAGGAAGAAAGAATAGGGTTCTAATCAGGTAAGTAAGGGAAAAGGTATTCGGGCTGCAGGCAGGAAAAGCGGCGCGACCGGGAGCACGAAATGTGCTAACCGACTGCGTAGAGAACAAAGACAGGCAAAAACGCGGGCTGCGTTGATGCCGCCTCTCCGAGTTTAGGAGCGTCGGGCGACCGCGGTGCCCAAGAGAGACACCGCAGTAAAGTGCGGCGTCACATATGGGTAACCACTACAAGCCTGTAGTCAGTAAAAGATTAATGTTTTGTGACCAAAATTCGGTCGCAAAACATTATTGCATACCATTCTGATTTGGTATTTGGAAGGGACATCCCTTCCCAATACAGAATCAGTATTTGTTAGTAAACACAAATTGCAACTGGGTAACATGGTTCTGAATTGCAATTTGATGATTGTACATAAAGAAATGCTTTGTTTGTGCTGCAAATGGCCGAATCCTCTGAATCCGGCAGTTTGTGATCTAAAAAAAGCTATGTACCTCTGGCCCAAAGTGCCAAACCTAAGTTTACTGTACACAGCATCAGCTTCGTCCAGGTAAGGTTCAAATTTAGGTGTGGTCTTCCCAATTACAAATATGTGTTAGAGAATCTTCAGAGACACTTGTGGACAATTTAATTTTACCAGTGGCCAGAACTCATACCTGACTTTACTTTGCCTATCATGCCAATAGAGATGTGCTCTTTGATCATAGCTGAGGCATGCTTGACTGTCCTGTAAATTTGTGAACATGCCTAAAAGAGACCAAAGATCCACCACACACTATGATCACACAGCACATCCAGCTAGCTTATGATGTCTGAAGTGACAACCTGACACTGGAATTACCAAAGAAGTCCTTTATTCCATCATACCCATGGTCTCATTCTGAGAGAAAAAAAAGTATTGCACATCAGAATGATCCCACGATCCTAAACTGTCAGTGTTGTGGAATGAACCTAAGAGACGATACAGAGGGGAAAGAAAAGAAAGGGGATGCACCATAAAGGTAAATGGTGGTAGGAACACATAACTATCCCATTAACCATAAGAAATGTTTATAGAGATAAAAAGTATATACAGCTGATACATTGTAGCACATCTCCTTCCAACAAGAATAGAAAGATACAAGGTCAGATAAGTATTGAAGGGCAGCAAGAGTTACAAAGAAACAAAGTGAAATCAGTTAATTCATATATGAGTCTGTATGCCACTTAGGTGTGAACAGGTAACATTGATCAGTATAAGTTTTAGTAAATTTTAAAGTACACTTCCATGTACACTATTTAACCAAGAGGAATATTTGACAAGCCTGTTTATGCTTTATGTTTGACCATTGTCCATTCTCACTACATTACTTTTGACATTTGTGGTATGCATGCATTTAGAAATTTGCTCTCATTTGCTCTTGTTTTCACCATGGTTTTCATTTTTTTAATTATTATTATTATTATTATTATTATTATTATCCATTACAGAACCCCCCACAGTCATTTTGAAACTTCTTACTCCTTGCTTTATATGGTGCCATCTTTTGTACTGGCTGTGGTGGGCTTCCATTTGTTTTTTAAATACCTCCTTCTTTACCCATACTGCTTCACTACCACTAAGCCAACTGGTGTTCAGTTGGGGACCAGGTTTTCTTCCTCTAGGAGAAATGAAAGGAGACATCCCGTGACTAGGTTAGGTGCAGTGATATTACCATAACATATTCTCTATAGAGTTCTCCACTGGGTGCCCATCAATGCTGGACAGTTTAATGGTCCCCTTCAACATTCAATTTGCTCTTTCTACCAGTGTGTTAGCCTTCAGGAAATACAATGCTGTTTTCAAATGTTTCATAGATAACTAAAGTAAAAACTGTTTGATTTCATTAAAGATGAATTGGACCCCATTATCAGTAATCAAGGTGATGAAATGCCCTCTTCAAAAAAGTATCTTTTAAAAATGTAGTCAAAACACCTGTGCTCATTTGATTACCATTCCCGTTGGATTGCAACTAAATGTGTTAATCATTTTATTTTTAACTCTTTAATGGTTTATAGGTCCAAATATATGTAACACACGTTTGTCCCATGTCTTATCAGCAACACTTATGGGAGCCAATGATGTTTTGCAGTTATGTTTGTTTTTGTCACTCATGGCACAGTTAGTGCAATATTTTAATTTCCGTTCAATGAACGTATACATTCATGGTAACCAATAATTACTTGTAGCTCTCTACTGGGTGATAGAATGACCCTCATGGGCAAGTGTAACAGCTTGAAAGAAGCGTCTGTATTGGGCGGGGACTGGAGAAAGGCAGAAACACCAAGGTGGTGGGAGTGGCGGAGGCGAGGTGGCGCTCTCTGACCTGCTCCTCAGTTCACTACTGGAGGCATGTGTTCTTTTTTGTTCACACACTCCCCCCCAGCTCTTCCTGACAGCAGCCACTCCTGCATTTAAAACCCCTCGCCAAGCCTTAAACACACCTTTTATTACACATAAGCGACCCCTAAGTTAGACCCTTAGTAGCCCTTAGGGGAGGGGGCTATGTAATTAACAGGTAGGACATTTACTTTTCCTTAATAAAATTAATAAGTTGTAATTGTCAAACCAGAGGTGGTAGATATGTCATGTTTGATACCTATGATCTTGTAATGATAAAGCCTCTTTAATAGGTAAAGTCGGATTTATCATCACAAGCCTGAAAATGTCACTTTTAAAAAGGTGACATTTTCCTTCCCTTACCCCTCTGTGCCTGTAACCAGCCTTAGGTCACGTGACTGGGTGTATCTGACAGCTGTAACTTTGTAAATTCATCCCAGACAGTCACACAATAGGGGGATTAGCAGAGCCTGGATTGGGGCATTAACGGGCTTTATGGGGGGCGTAGCTAAGCACAGTCCCACTTGTGACTGAATAGGCTGGGCTCTGCACCACACATTAGGTTTATCAACCGTGCGTTGTCATTGCAGTCAGCTAAGAGTCAGGGCAAGGGAGGCAGAAATTTCCAGAAACATCACAGAACCCTTCTGGAAACTTCTCCCAACTTTAGGAGCAGGGCACCAGGGTATATAAAGAGCACTCTCAGACCTGCTCCTCAGTTCACTACTGCACCTATGGAAGGACTCTCAGAGGACTGCCTGCTGCTGTGACCCGCCGTGCACTCTGCCAGACTGCTGCTGTACCTGTAAGGCCTGCTTTGCTGGCTGGAGCCTGCTTGGCACTTTCAGAGACCATCCGTGCTGCAGAGCCCTGCATCACTACCTACACTCAGGACTCCAGAAGTGACTCCAAGGGCTATTTCAGCTGGTTTCCTGTTTTGAGCCACAGGGACATAGCAGGCTCCCGCCATCTTAAACCTGCACTCCCAAGAGGTCTCCATTCACTCCTGGACCCTGGTTGTGATGCTAAAGGTGCCCAGGTGGCCTTTTTCTAAAACTGAGGACTTGCTATTTTGAACCTTAACCTTTAAAAATTCAGAGGTCTGCTTATACTAATTGGATTTTCATGGTTTTGGTGTCAAATAATGTATTAAAATGTTCTCTATTTTCCTCAATTGGTTTGGGATTTTTATTGTGTTGTATTTTTACTGTATTGCTGTTTGTGTACTGCAAAAATACTTAACACATTGCCTCTGAGTTTATCCTGACTGCTTTTTGTGCGAAGCTACTTAGGGTTAAGCACAAGTTAAATCAGTGACTTTTTTGGTTCACCCTGCGAGGGATTGTGGCTGTTGCTTGACGAGGGCTCACACCCAGTCATCCAACAACCCAATTTCTCACAGGCCTTTATTGGCAGGTAAGATTGTTTTTTCAACATCAATGTTTCCTAAAGATGGCATTTTAAGTGTAGCACTTTTTAACATTTGAAAGATTTCTTGATACTTAACTTTCCAATCAAATTGGTTACCTTTCTTTAATAGAGTTCATATAGTGTATGCAATGCTGCAAGGTTTTTCACAAATTCAGACTTGTAATCCACCAAACGAAAAAGAGTAGAGTTCATTTTTGTTAGTTGAAGGATGGGCTTTTTTACTGCATCAATCAAAGTTACTTTTGGTTTGAAACCATCTTTTAAAATCATATGCCCCAAATAATCAACATAGTTCATTCTAATCTGGTATCTCTAGGAGGCTGGCCTTGCTTATTGTGGGTACCAATGGTACTTACACCTTGTGCCAGGTCCAGTTGTCCCTTATTAGAACAGCAGTAGCGTTCTAGCAGCTTAGGCTGATGGAGGTAGCTATAGCAGAGCAGCTTAGGCCGAACTAGCAGACATAGAAAGCTCCTACTATACCACTTATATCATATAGGTACTATATCATAAGAAAGACAATACTCAGAGTTACTAAAATAAAGGTACTTATTTTAGTGACAATGTGCCAAAAATATCTCAGAGGATATACTCCCTTAGGAGGTAAGTAAAATACACAAAATAAACACACAAACCAAAATCAGGTAAGTATAACAGTCAGAAAGTAGTGCAAACACTGTAGAATACAATAGGATGCAATAGGCCTAGTGGCAACACAAACCATATACTAAGAAAGTGGAATGCAAACCACAAATGGACCCCTAGGCTAGTGTAGTGTGTAGAGGGTAGCTGGGAGTGTAAGAAAACACTAAGGGTGCCCAAGACCCTGGAAAGTAGGAGTAAAATATTACTATTTCCCCAGAAACACACGAAAGTTGTGATAGAGGATTTTGCAAAGATCACAACAGACTGCAAAGCACTGAAGATGGATTCCTGGACCTGAGGACCTGCAAAGGAAGGGGACTAAGTCCAAGAGTTGCGAAAGTGTCCGGAGGGGCAGGAGCCCACTAAACCCCAGATGAAGGTGCAAAATGGCTGCCTCCGGATGAAAGAAGCTGAAGATTCTGCAACAACAAAAGGTGCTAGGAACTTCTCCTTCGTGAAGAAGATGTCCCATGGAGTGCAGAAGGATGCAGAGTTGTTTCCTAGGCAAAATACTGCAAACAAGCCTTGCTAGCTGCAAGAGTTGCGGTTGAAGAAAAAGGGTGCTGCCCGGACCCAGGAAGGACCAGGATGTCACCACTTGGGAGAGGAGACAGAGGGGCCCCTCAGCAACGTAGAGAGCCCACGCACAAGAAGGTAGCACCTGCAGAAGTCCTTGAACACGGGTTCAAGAAGTCTGAACACAGTGGTCGTCTCAACACTACAAAAGAGGGTCCCACGAAGCCGGAGATCAACTCCGGGAGCTGAGCATCGCAGAACAGAGTGCTGGGGACCTAGGCTTGGCTGTGCATGAAGGATTTTGTGGAAATGTGCACAGAAGCCCTTGTAGCTCAAGTTCACGCGGTGCACAGGATTACTGTCTGGAGAGGGGAGGCAAGGACTTATCTCCTCCAAATTTGGACAGTTGGACCACTGGACAGTCTGGGTCACTTGGGTCCACCACCTGTGTTCTAGGGGCCACGCTCGTCAGGATGAGAGGGGTCCCAGAGTACCGGTGACGCTGAAGTTTGGTGCCTGCTGAAGCAGGGGGAAGATTCCGTCAAAAGGAGATTTCTTCATGGCTTCCAGTGCAGGATGAAGGCAGGCAGCCCACAAAGCATGCACCACCAGGAAACAGTTGAGAAAGCCGGCAGGATTAGGCGCTACAATGTCACTGGTAGTCTTCTTGCTACTTTGTTGCCGTTTTGCAGGCGTCCTGGAGCAGTCAGCTGTCGATCCTTAGCAGAAGTCAAAGAGAGAGGTGCAGAGGAACTCTGGTGAATTCTGGCAAGTTGTTATCTGAGGAAAAGCCCACTGGAGAGACCCTAAATAGCCCTCAGAGGAGGATTGGGCACCTAGTCAGGTAAGCACCTATCAGTTGAGGTCTCAGCGTCATCTCTTGGCACTGGCCACTCAGAGGCCTCCAGAGTGCCCTCACACCTCTGGATCCAAGATGGCAGAGGTCTGGGAAACACTGGAGGAGCTCCGGGCACCACCCCTGGGGTGGTGATGGACAGGGGAGTGGTCACTCCCCTTTCCTTTGTCCAGTTTCACGCCAGAGCAGGGACTGGGGGTTTCCTAAACCAGTGTAGACTGGCTTATGCAAGGAGGGCACTATCTGTTCCCTTCAAAGAATTTCCAGAGGCTGGGAGAGGCTACCCTTCCCCATCCTTTAACACCTATTTCCAAAGGGAGAGGGTGTAACATCCTCTCTCAGAGGATTAACTTTGTTCTGCCTTCCTGGGACTGGCCTGCCCAGACCCCAGAAGGGCAGAAGCCTGTCTGTGGGGTGGCAGCAGTGGTAGCTGCAGAGAAAACCCCAGAGAGCTGGTTTGGCAGTACCCGGGGTCCATACTGGAGTCCCGGGGATGCATGGGATTGGCACCCCAATACCATAATCGGCATGGGGGGACAATTCCATGATCTTAGACATGTTACATGGCCATATTTGGAGTTACCATTGTGAAGCTACATATAGGTATTGACCTATATGTAATGCATGGGTGTAATGGTGTCCCCGCAGTCACAAAGTTCGGGGAAATAGCCCTGAACTATGGGGGGGGTACCTTTGCTGGTGCAAGGGTGCCCTCACACTTAGTAACTTTGCACCTAATCTTCAGCAAGTGAAGGTTAGACATATAGGTGACTTATAAGTTACTTAAGTTCAGTGAAAATGGCTGTGAAATAACGTGTGCGTTATTTCACTCAGGCTGCAGTGGCAGTCCTGTGTAAAAGTTTGTCTGAGCTCCCTATGGGTGGCAAAAGAAATGCTGCAGCCCATAGGGATCTCCTGGAACCACAATACCCTGGGTACCTAGGTACCATATACTAGGGAATTATAAGGGTGCTCCAGTGTGCCAATTGAAATTGGTAAAAGTGGTCACTAGCCTAAAGTGACAAATTTAAAGGCAGAGAGAGCATAAGCACTGAGATTCTGATTAGCAAAGCCTCAGTGGCACAGTTAGTCACTACACAGGTACACACATTCAGGCCACAAACTATGAGCACTGGGGTCCTGGCTAGCAGGATCCCAGTCAGACAGGCAAAAACAAAGTGATATACCTGTGAAAATGGGGGTAACATGCCAGGCAAGATGGTACTTTCCTACAGTATCTGTCTCTTTTTAAAGTGAGACCAGCATCCCTTAGTACTGTTAAAGCCTGATGTAATGTATGGTCATTTTCTTGGATAGTGGCTTCATAAATGACTGTACACAAACTTTATTCGGTATGAAATAAATCAACCCTTAGATTACATAAACAACATTAAATATCCATAGTATCAATAAAACAATAAAATCACAATAATCTAATTTAAAAACAGATCAAACATCATTTTCAAAAATAATAATTTAAAACGTCCCTAAAAAAACTCTAGGTTGTTACGCCAAGTAATGGCCCCCTTCAAAAACAAGCCCAAACCCCTCCATACCAATGAATCTGAGGCCATTTCCAACCACATAATAGCAGGGCAAAATTGCACAAATCCCTTTGGCCTCAGTAGGGGTCATAAAAAACGACTTTTCTAAAAGGTGCATAAAAAACATAGAATAATGTAAAATGGGACAAGGTCTGCAGGGACACCCAGTCACAAGGACATGGTCTGATAGATTTTTCACCATACTGACCTAACGGAAAGCAAAGATTATTTCTAATGACCCCCAACCGAAATCGGGTAATAAGAGTCCTTTCCCTCAGGTCATTTATTGCTAGAAGAGAGGGCTCCGGACCCACCCCCATCTTCAGCATAATAAAATCCCTGACCAATTGTTTCCCTAATTCCTTTCCCTCTCTTTCAGCTCTCCGAATTCTTTAAAAATTCTCCTTCGCCCAATTTTTGTCCTGGCTAGTCAGACCCTCGGGAGAGTAAAACAGATCCGGCCGCCCCAGCTCCTGTGCTACTTTTCTTATGTACATCAGCCAGGGAATGCACTTTACATTATCACAAGCCAAACAATCCCTTAAGGATCTCTCTATTAAAAATAGCAAATTTGTTTCTCCAAATCGAAATCCATAACAAAAGGGGAGCCAACTGAATAATATCTTGCACACACTCAAGATCTAGTTCTAAATGCAAGCAAAAGCCAGAGGTATTTTGGCCAATGCCCAATAGTCTTCTACAGAAACGATTTTCTTCAATAAGGGGCACTCTGGTGTCCATATACCCCCAAAGTGCTGCACCATACAACATGACAGGGAGACATTTTCGCCTATAGATTTCAAGCAGAGGCTTAATGGGTTTGCTACCTACTCTAACAGCAAAATCAAAAGTAGCACCAACTGAGGCATGGAAAAGCATACTCCTTCTAGCAATAGATGGTTTCCATGAGCCTTTGTCATCAAAGATTACCCCTAAGTATGGGAATTCATTGACCCTACTAATAGTTTGGTCATCGACCTTTAGCTCCCCAACCCTGCTCAGAGATTTACCACATACCATAAAATGTCATTTCTTATAGTTTATCTCTAGGCCCAAGCCTGACATAAAAGATGCATAGGCTCTAACAGCTTTGCGAAGACTATTCATGGTGCGGGCCATAAGGACCGTATCATCCGCATATGTCAATACCGGGACACTAGTGCCATTCACCTTTGGAACATCCCTACAGTTCTCCGCCAAAAAATCTGACAATCCATTAGTATATAGGAGGAAAAGAGTAGGGGCCAACACACACCCCTGGTGAACGCCCATGGTGAGTCTGAAAGTCTCTGAGAATTCCCCATTTGACCCCACCCTCACATTGGCAACTGATCCTGAGTGGAGGTACTGAAGCAATTCCACAATGTCAGGATCCATCCCTAGCTGATTTAACCTTTCTCACAATACGGACCGATTTACCTTATCAAAGGCACAACTAAGGTCCATAAAGGCAAGATAGAGAGTACCCTTCCTGGCTTGCGTATATTTCCCAATCATCATCAGAAGATTAAGGCACTGTTCACGTGTGCCAAGACCTTCCCTAAAGCCATACTGATCCCGGCTCAGAATTTCCTTTTCTACCATCCAAGCGTCAATACGCCTTAAGATGATCCGCCCCAGAATCGGAATTCCCACAGTAACTGCCGCATTAAGAACATTTAAAAGAACAGGAGCCCATAACTGAGGGCAAGATTTGTATAAATCCATAGGAATGGAGTCCGGGCCCGGGGCTTTATTACTAGCACTGCCCTGGAGTGCATCAATAACTTTCTGAAGCAAAAACCTGATAGCTAAATTGGGAACCACCACACACTCATTTTCCCAATTATTTCTTAAAGGGGTTACCTAAAAAATGCTACAAAAATATTTTACCCAGCCCGCCGGGGGAATATTGCAACCCAAACCCTCAGATGTCTCTGTGACAAAATAACCTCTATTTACCACCTTCCAGAACAAGCCAGATCCTTTGGGACTGTGGGGCGCTCCAACTCTGCCCAGGCCTTTGCTTTGAACCTATTCTTACTTTCCCTCAAAGCCCTTTTGTACTCAATCCTTGCTACTTTCACTGCGGGCCTGTCTCTGGGATATTCTTTGAGGGCTGTTTTCATGTTTGCCCTGGCATCGTAACAAGCCTTATCAAACCACCCACCTCTACGCTTGTTAGGACCACTGTCTGTCGAAAATAGAGAGTCTCTAACTTCTATGTTTACTTCAGCTATTGCATCCATCACTTCT
The DNA here is from genome assembly GCF_031143425.1 of Pleurodeles waltl. Taxonomy (NCBI): domain Eukaryota; kingdom Metazoa; phylum Chordata; class Amphibia; order Caudata; family Salamandridae; genus Pleurodeles; species Pleurodeles waltl. Next base: position 547,506,315 of record NC_090443.1, on the reverse strand, counting down.
GTTGGGCTCGGAGTCACTCTCAAAAGTATATCCATAAACAAGGGTAAGTTTCCCCCCACCACCCTCTCAATAACTTGTTGGGCATCTACCTGTTTCCAGCCAAGTCGCCTACCCTGATCTCTTATCTTCACTGTTGCTGGACCACCCCTCCCTAATTTACTTTGTGCCCCTGGGAGTTTAAAGCACAATTTGAGGGGGTTATGATCACTCATACATTCTCCAAGCACCTCTCCACCAATTAACAGATTTTTCAATGACGGAGACACGAAAATGTAGTCAATTGTGGTGCCAGACCCTCTGCCCAAAAATGTTGGGAGCTGGTGAAAATCTACTACTTCAGTGTCCCGGAGGTTCAAAAGGCCCAACTTCCCAAGTTCCTTATTCAGAGCCCTACCTCTCACATCCTGAATATCATCCGCCAAGTAGTCCACACAATCATAGTCGAAGGGATTTACCATTGTACTGAGGCGGCCCAGCTTAGCATGAAAATCTCCCTTCATAAATAAGGGTATGATGTTGAAAACAAAGGGCGTTATGTATACCTTTCAATACCTTCTGCATGACTTTTTGAAATACCATTCCCCCAGAGACTTACCCAAATGGAATTCTGCAAAATAGTACAGCACCCCCAGGCGTAATAAAAGTGATCAAGACCTTCAACTCAGGATGGACTTGCACTTGGTGATAAGCCATGAATAGGTCGAAAACAGTAAAACAGCAATAGTCTATTCTACCCCACGTTATTAGTCTATTCCTATAGTTGCTGAGGGTGTTGATGATGATGGTTACAAGCATTCAGTCACGCACATACATGAGACATTCGATAAAGGCGGGGTTGAGAAATTCAGCTGCCTGAACACCCCCTTAACATAGTTTCCACCCAGGAAGAAGAGATTGGAGTCGAACGCTCCCGTTCTCGCAGTGTAAGAAAGTCTATTCAGCAGAAGGAGTATTTGCTGCTCAGTGCCAGCCGGAATCAAAACAAGCCCGGGAGACACTGAATGATGCACGCCGGACTCGAGCCTTCTGACACCAAGCAAAAATACCAAAGGAGAGTAGCCTAAATGGCAGAGAAAGCGGGATCACACAGGAACAGACTTCCAATAGGTGATAACTCAGAGAGAATCAACTATGATAATATGAGAAGGTGGTATGTATCTTAGGAGAAAAGCAATCGCTGTATGACACTGAAGCTTACAGTAACTGACACACTGGAAGTTTGTCTTGTCACAATTGGGCAAAATTAGAATAGTTACATAATCACCCTGCAAAATATGTGATAAACTGATAAAATCATGTTAAAAGTACACATCCTACTCATCTAGGGTAAAGTAGACAGGAATCCTGTCAGAGAGCTGTACAGCAGGGGTATGAGGTAATGTTGGGGGAACACGTCGTCAGTGGAGTAACAACCTGATACTACATGCCACAAAGAGAGAGAGAGGTTACTGCTTCCTATCCTATGACTTCCATATGTAAATCGCTAACCCACAAGAAATATGGTAATGGGAAATTCACCTATACTAACTGGAAAATGTCACTGTCCCAGGGGAACAAAAACAGATATTTTATATGGAATATCTTCACCCAGTGTCGTGGCTTGCTTCATCGTCCTCTTGTCTGTCGCACCCTGGTACGCTGTGTGGTGACCTCGACTTCAGGGAGAGGGAAATCAGAATAAATTGTGCTGGATATGTACGGAATCCAGAATATTCCAAAACAATATCTGTGGGTACCCAAAGGAGTCTGCTTTATTTTATGGGTGCACATCACAGGCTGAAAATCTTACTTGGATGTAGGTTGAGAGATCGTCTCAGCCATCCTCTTCTAGAACACACGATGTCAACATTTGTTCGGCTTTTGTATAAGCCCAGAGAGGGTGATGAAGTGTCGCGCCAGTGTTGCAACTGGCCACGGGGCACTACCATTGCTGATAAAGTATAAGCGGAGGGGAGCCGCCCTGACTCCCCTCCGTGTCCATGCTAAATATTGTTGACCTGTGGGAAGTTATAAAATAAATGGGAGCCAGAGGACGTGAGGTAAAAGGTTACGGAGCGAGGGTGAGTATCTGCTGGCTCTGTATATCACGCAACCTGTGTCCTTTCGTCATTCCAAACGCTGGCGATCGAGCACATCAGCATTGACACACAGGACACTGCAGGTGTCAGGTCTTCGATATGGCAGTACATGCTCCTCTATAGTCCCCCATTTGGAGCGATCTCACGAGGAGTACACCAAATGATTTCCAGGTAGATAAAATACTTTTACGAAGCTCACTGCTACCTGAATATTGTGCATTGTAAAAGTGCCACGAGCATGTGAGTGATTTTCCCACTGCCACTAATGAGTGGTAGGCTGACTAACCAGTTGACAAGTGTAAAGAAGCATGAGCAGGATCAGTGGGGATTGCGGTGTGAGTGTTCTATCTAATGCCATCAATGAGAGGCTAACAGCTTGATCAATGTAAAGTACCCTGTGCACTGGCTTTTTAAGTGCACTTGATTTTGTCATAAAGACACACTGTGTGCATTCAATCTAATTGATTAGACAGTTGAGTCTCTACATAGACATCACATAAAACACAGCATAATACGAATTATACAGAGGTAGACTGTGTACATTCGATGTATTTGGACATACAATGCTAAATGCTGCCTGAACAGATGAGCGATTTAAGGAGCCCTGTGCCTTATGTCTGTGATGAAGATGAACCAAAACAACCGTTTCCTATGTTTAACCCCTTCGCTGCCAGGCCTTTTCCCCCCTCAGGTGCCAAGCCTTTTCTTGGCTATTTGGTGCAGTGTGCGCAGAGGCCCTCATAACTTCTTGTCCACATAAGCTACCCACGCAAAATTTGCACCCTTTTTTCCAACATCCTAGGGATGATAGAGGTACCCAGAGTTTGTGGGTTCCCTTGGAGGAGACAAAGAAATTAGACAAAATACAGCAACAATTTCGTCTTTTAAAAAAAATGGGAAAAAGGGCTGCAGAAGAAAGCTTGTGGCTTGTGTTTTTTCCCCTGAAAATGGCATCAACAAAGGGTTTGTGGTGCTAAAATCACCATCTTCCAAGCTTTCAAGAACAGGTAGGCTTGAATCAGAAAGTCATATTTTTCAACAAAATGTTGGCATTTTACTGTGACATACCCCATTTTTACTATTTTTTTTTGCTTTCAGCCTCCTTCCAATTAGTGACAGAAATAGGTTTGAAACCACTGCTGGATTTCTGAAAAGTAGACAACATTCTTAATTCAGCAAGGGGTCATTTGTGTAGCTCCTTCAAGGTTTTCCTTCAGAAAGTGACAGCTAAATTAAAAAAATATTGAAACTGAGGTGAAAAAAAGAGCCATTCCTGTCCACGTTTTCTTCTATAACTTTTTCTAGCAATGTCATATTTTTTAAAGCAATACACCGTTACATCTGCTGGACTCTTCTGGTTGCAGGGCTAGTAGGTTCATCAAGAACCGTAGGTACCCACAGCCAATAAAGGAGCTGCACCTTGCAATGGGTTTTCATTGTATTCCCGGTATACAGCAATTCATTTGGTGAAATATAAATAGTGCAAAATAGGTATCAAGGAAACCTTTGTATTTACAAAATGGGCACAAGATAAGGTGTTGAGAAGCAGTGGTTATTTGCACATCTCTTAATTCCGGGGTCCCCATACTAGCATGTGAATTACAGGGCATTTCTCAAATAGACATCTTTTTTACACACTGTCTTACATTTGAAAGGAAAAAATGTAGAGAGAGACAAGGGGCAATAAGGCTTTTTCTGCTATTCTGTGTACCCCCAAGTCTCCTGATAAAAATGGTACTTCACTTGTGTGGGTAGGCCTAGTGCCTGCGACAGGAAACGCAACATGGATACATCACATTTTTACATTGAAATCTGACGTGTTTTTTGGAAAGTGCCTAGCTGTGGATTTTGGCCTCTAGCTTAGCCGGCACATAGGGAAACCTACCAAACCTGTGCATTTTTTAAAACTAGACACCTAGGGGAATCCAGGATGGGGTGACTTGTGGGGCTCTCACCAGGTTCTGTTACCCAGAATCCTTTGCAAATCTCAAAAATTGACAAAAAAAATGTTTTCCTCACATTTCAGGTGACAGAAAGTTCTGGAATCTGAGAGGAGCCACAAATATCCTCCCACTCAGCATTTTCCCAAGATTCCTGATACAAATGGTACCTCACTTGTGTTGGTAGGCCTAGTGCCCGCAACAGGAAATGCCCTAAAACACAACATGTACACATCACATTTTCCCAAAGAAAACTGACCTGTTTTTTTGCAAAGTGCCTAGCTGTGGATTTTGGCTTCTAGCTCATCCAGCACCTAGGAAAACCTAGAAAACGTGGACATTTCTGAAAACTAGACACCTAGGGCAACCCAGGATGGGATAACTTGTGGCAGTCTCCCCAGGTTCTGTTACCCAGAATCCAAGCCAAACCTCAAAATTTGGTAAGAAAAACACTTTTTCCTCACATTTCGGTGCTGCAAAGTTTTGGAATCTGAGGGGAGCCCCAATCTTTCTTCTGCCCAACATTCCCGACATCTCCTGATAAAAATCATACCTCGCTTGTGTGGGTAGGCCTAGTGCCTGCAACAGGAAATGCCCCAAAACACTACGTGGACACATCAAAATGATCAAGTACAAAACTACCCGTTTTTGCAGGTGGTGGAGGGAGCACCTGCGTTTTTGGTCCTGGGCTCAGCAACCATCTAGGGAAACATACCAAACCCAGACATTTCTGAAAACAAGACACCCGAGGGAGTCCGGGGAGGTGTGACTTGCAGGGATCACCCAGTGTTTTCTTACCCAGAAACCTCCTCAAACCTCAAATTTAGCTAAAAAAACAAATTTTCCCACATTTCTGTGTAGGTTCATCACACCGGCACAAATTTCCTATCACCCAACGTTCCCCTCAGTCTCCCGATAAAAATTATACCTGACAGGGAAGAGCCAAAAACACGTCAAAATTAAAAGGGAATCAAAGCGGGTCCAAAAGGGCAGTTTGAAAAAAAAATGTTTTTAGGCTGACAAGTGGGGCAGAATTTTTTTCGTTATAGATGTGACAATGCTGGGTGGGAGGAATTTTGTGGATTCCTGCAGATTCCGGAAGGTTACATCACAAAAATGTGCGAAAAATGTGTGATTTCAAGAAAAGTTGGAGGTTTACAGGGCATTGTGGGTAAGAAAATGGTGCAGGGTGCATGTAAAGCACACCACCCTGGAGTCACCCAGATGTTTAGTTTTCAGATGTGTCTAGCTCTCCCAGATTTTTCTACATGGCAGCATCCTTAAGTCCAAAAAGTGCAGTCCTCACCATTCCAAGTGGGACGATTTTGATAGTTAGACAAGCTCACCCAGTCCAAATATATAACCAAAACCGTAAATAATCAAATGTCCTCTTCCTTGCCGTTGAGATAAGATCTTTTAGTGTGCGGGGGATAGCTGAAAGACTGTTACCCGCTTCAGTTGTGGTGTGGGCATAACCATGCTCATACTGGTCCGTAGCCAACACCCCTCTATTTTTTTTTTTTTTTAATTCCCTGACATCTAGTTGGCTGTCTGCCCACCCCCCCACCCCCCCGGGAATGGATCAGGAGTAATTGCTCATCTTCATGCTGGTGGGCAGAACAACTTTGTACCCATTTATTTGGGGTGGGGGTATGGCCAAAGCCCCACCCTCTTTAAAAAAAAAATCTTTCCTGGTGTCTGGTGGGCTTTTTGCCCTCCTTGGAGGCAGACGAGCCTTACAAAAATAGGCTGATCTGCCTCCAAGGGGGGCAGAAATGGACAACAGTAATGTGCACCCATGGGGAGAGACCATTGCCCAAGGGGCTGCACCCTCCCCAAACAAAACACACACCAATCCCTGGTGCCTAAATGGTTTCTGCCCCCTCTGGGGACAGATCGGCCTAATAGAAATAAGCTGATATGACCTAAAATAAATTTTCCCCCCAGGGGAATGACCTTTGCCTAAGGGATCGCTCCCCTTGCATGCAATTGGCACAAAAAAAATCCCTGGTGTCTAGTAGTTTCTGCCCCCCTTGGGGGCAGATTGGCCTAAGAAAAATAGTCTGATCTGCCCCCAAGTGGGGGAGGTGGCAGAAATGGCCTAATAAAAAATTGCCTTGATGGAACAACCCTTGCCAATGGGGCCACTCCCCTTCATTGTTTACATTTTGTAAATAAACATCCCTGGTGTCTAGTGGGAACCTGTGTGGTCTCACTAGGCACATCAGAACAGCTGTGTGCTATATATTGTCATGCCAGTTAATATACATGTGGCTCCTGGCACGTTCCTGTGTTGATACTTCACATGCCCCACACCTGACCCCCCACTTTTAGGTGAGTTGTTGCTCGTCTGACAAGTACATGCGCTTGGTTTCCTCTACAGTGCATATGTGTGTTATGGGCCCATGTAAGACACAGTTGCCTCATGGTGCGAGGTGGCCTGTATTGTCACATTCAGGTTTTATAGGGTTCAGGTGTCTATGCATGATGTGTGGTTCCAGTCCAGGGGGATATTTTCATGCAGCTTCTGCCGTTGTTATGCCACTTTTTGTGACACACCAGCTGAGCAGGCTGCAGACCCATATCTACAAGGCCACACAATGCCAGCTTGCATGGCTTTTACTGGCCTTGTAGATAAGTTGTGAGGAAAGGCAGCATAAGTTGCTGCATTGCCTTACTCTGCGTCAGGGGGCATACCATAGGCATTGTGGTGGGTTTTCAAATGCGTAACCCATGGAATTTGTTGCATTTCCGGATTTACTGAGGAATGCTACAAATTCATACACCTCACCATGTGGAACCATAACAAGAAGTAATGTTTTTTAATCCTTGTTTTCTCCTCTTTCTATGTGTGCATAGGAAAATGGCAAAGCCTGACATGACTGTTTTTGTGCAGGAAGGTATCACTTCCTGCACAGGAACAATCCTGTCTGCAACACAGGCATCCTTGTGACATGATTGCTTTGGCGCTAGGCAGCCCAGTGTGCACCAGTGCAGGGGACGAGGACAGGAATGCACATTATCTTGTAGGTACAGCCCATTCCTCCCCTTTTCTTGTGACACAGGGCAGCACAGCAAGGTGACTAGCAGCGCTGCCCTGCACCACCTACCTTGTGATTTGGCACCCATGTTTTTTACTGTGTATTGTGGGACTTGTAGTTCTGGTGACTCATGTTCTACGTTCCATTACACATGCCAATATACAAAGTACAACCTGGACTGGTGATGCACTTAACACATGGAATAGATAAACGTGACAGAGCCTAACTGAGCTGTGCAACATGTAACTGGGCAGTGTGACTGACATTTTGTGCCATTTAACAGGATATGAAGCAGATTCCTGCCCTTTGGCCTGCTGACAGCACAGTAGAACACTGGTACATAGCTAGCTGCACTGCACAACATGTTATTTTTGCCCACTTTGTCCCTTGCTAATATTTACCCTGTGTGTGTAGTTCTTCCTCGTGTCCTGCACTCTCGTGTCCTGGGACTCCAGCCACCAACTCATCTGGAATGACAGCTGCCACACTCTCCTCCAAGACATCCAGCTCCTCATGCGGTGCAGGTTTTCCCCCCTTTTGTCTGCATTGCTAACTTCAGGTTGTTGGCCAGTTTCTCCTTTGTGCAGCGCTTATAATCATGCCAGTGCTTTTTGTGCTTTGTGATAGTCCTCTTCACTTGTCCCACACTGTTGATCTTCTTTACTACGGACTGCCAAATGGCCTCTTTCCTCCCTAGTGGCAATTTAGAGGTGACAAAGAGCTGATGTTGGTGCTCTGCTCTCAGGGATCAAGGTTTCATTCTCCTCCTCACTGAAGGCGCACTTCCTCTTCCTCTTCCTCTGGCAGTCTGTCTGAATTTCCTGACTGGTGCTAGGGTTGTTGTCCTTGCTTGTGCTGGCTGGCCATGACTGCCTTCTGAGAAATGTGCAGTTTTTTCAACTGAAGCATCATTTTTCTTTTGTACTTTATTGATGCATTCCGCACTCAAAAGTGACGCAGGGCCATTTTGCATCACTTTACATGCCACAAGTCAGCCCTGCGTTACTTATACAGCAGTAGCGTTAGATCTCCCTATGACATGGCACATACATATGCATCATTAATGCAGCCAGGATCCTTACCCCATGGTGCACTCTATGGTAAATATGACACATCTATGGCAGAGGATTCTGTAGTCCTGAAGCGCAAACTATTTTGACGTATCACTGATGCAATGAAGAGATGCGTCATTTCTTGTAAATTATGCCCCTAGTCTCCACGCACTCCAGTTCTACAGCACCAAGGGATGACACCTCCTACACAACAAAAGCAGTCGATGCCCTCGAGAACAATAGCACCCATTATAATCCATTATGACTATGTGGATAATGATGGTGATTATGAGGAGTCTGAGGAAGGAGAACTTACACACAATCATACTCCAAGAACAGGGGAGGCATGGGATAATTTCATCACCCCACTCACCCCACTTTCTGCACCTGCTACACCACCACCAAATTTGCCTCCAGATCACAACAGAGGATTCCATGCCCTCCTAGAGTGAACATCAAAAAGATTTAGGGCCTAATTTAGATGTCGGCAAAGGACATACTTTGTCGCAAACGTGACAGATATCCTGTCTGCGGCATTACGATCCCCATAGGATAGAATGGGATCCTAATATGGCAGGCAGGATATCCATTGCGTTTGTGTTTGAAGTATCCCCCTCCAATAACATCTAAATCAGGTCCTTGATCTCCCAGTACCTGTGAAACAGTCTGAATCTTTCCTCTATGATTTTAAGAACTCTTCAACCACATCAATCAAAATTATATCTCAATTGTAGACTGCATATGGAAGAAGGCTTGAAACTGATGAAGAATCTAGCAACAGTAGTTGCGGTGATACTCACCTGGACAAAGTCCCAGACAATTCTCCAGAAACTCTAATCTGAAATCCATGTCTTGACTTATTCAGTCAGGCGTCTCAGAGGAGTTTGGGAAATCCTACTACTCTTTGCTCTCCACCACGTGTTAAGTAAGTAGACGTTTAGAAAATGTGGGGAAGAGATTCTCTGCAGTGGCTGCCACAATTATCAGGTCCTCCAACACATTAGCTATTCTAGAAAGGGAAGACAGGCAAATGTGATCAGACTTGAGAGCATTTCTAGAATAGTTGCCTGAAGACCGACAAAAGCAAACAAAAGCAATACTGCAAGAAGGAGAGAGCGCATTAGCCAAACTTATAGATACAGCAATGGAGATTGCCTCTACTGGCTTTCGATAAATGACTGGGGCACCTGTTCCAAGAAGACAGTTGGTTGAAAACAACCACTTTTCACCCAGAGGTTCAGGTGAAAATACCAAACATGCCATACAACAGGGAGAGTCTCCTTGGCAAACATGTGGAAGACGCCCTATAAACATGGGGACATCAAGATCTCTAGGGTTGCTCGAAAAATGTTGTTACCAACCTTTTTGTGGCACTAGAGGAAGGGGGCATTTCTCTTATAGGTAAACTTTCAGTCATATCGATTTGAACCCTACCAATAACAACAGGGTTTTCTCCAAGCGCACTCACGACATCAGTACAAGCCACCACCTACAGCAGCCTACTCAAGACAAGATCCCTGAGAAAGGGCCAGAGCCATTGGCAAAGGGCAAGAAAAATCGAGATCCCTCAGGCTCCGGTCATCCCTACCCTTTCACCTAATCTTGGAAGCGAAGGTCTTTCCAGTTACTGCAACAGCTGCCATTCTATTTTATCAAATTGTTGGATGTTAGATATATTTCAACAAGTTCACACCCTGAAATTTGTTCGAAAACCTCCTCAAAATCCACCTCACAGAAGGTCACAGCAGCTTCTTTGTCTGTTAGATTTAAGACAACTGAACATATTCCTACAGGAATAATCTTTCAGAATCATTATGGTCTAGGATACCCTTGTGAAACCCAGTAGATACTATGCTATCTCTAGACCTTCTGAATGCATACTTTCATTTACCTAACCATGTAAAATATTGGTCGTTTCTAAGGGTTGAGGTAGCCAAAAGACATTGGCCCTCCTTATGACATTGGCGGTAAATCCCACTTACTGCCATGCTGACTGCCGCCAACATACCACTGCCGCGGCGGATATCCGTTTACTATATTATGAGACACACACACCAATCAGTCAGTATTCAGCCACAGACACAAATCCACCACACAAAAGGTCAGTGATAAACTGGCGGTATCAAAACCCACACCATTATGCCAACAGAACTACGCCCATCACATTATGACCCACAAATCACCATGGCGGACATTCAACAGCGGTAAACCATTGGCGGTACATACCGCAGCACTCAAAATGGACACCCACAGCCAAAACAACACCACATTGGACAATTCGAACAACACACACCTGACATCCATACACACACCACACCCACACACCCACAACACTATAAAACACACACCCGCATTACCCACAACCCTTTACCATTCCAAAGCATTGCCCGCAGAGAGACATCAAAACTGCAGACACAACGAGAGCCACACACTACTCACACCTATACATCACACACCCAACATATTACCTAACACACCCTCACCTACACACAACACCCATGGCACCAGAAAGACACCCCTGTTTCACAGAGGAGGAGATAAGGGTCATGGTGGAGGAAATCATCAGGGTAGAGCTACAACTATTTGGAGCACAGGTGCAGCAGATATCGATAGCTAGGAAGATGGAGCTATGGCGGAGAATCATGGACAGGGTCAACGATGTGGGACAGCACCCAAGAACTAGGGATGACATTAGGAAGAGGTGGACCGACCTACAGGGGAAGGTACGTTCCATTGCAGCAAGACACCAGCTCGCTGTACAGAAGACTGGCAGTGGACCCTTACCTCCTCCCCCACAACTAACAGCATGGGAAGAGCAAGTCTTGGCAATCCTGCTTGCTGAGGGGCTGGCCAGAGTAGGAGAAAGACTGGACTCTGGTAAGTCAACTCTCTACTTCTATCACCCCCTATCTGCATGCCATCACATACCCCACCCTCACCCTCATTCCCATCACTCCACCACTTCCCACATGCCCCACCATCACATCACACTCATCCCAATGCCAAGCCCTGCATGCCGTACCAATGCATGGACACCCCTCACAGCCCTGCATGGTCACACATCACTAAAGCATGCACATTATGGAGAACTAATCATCCCACCATACATCAACATACACAAGTGAAAGCTGCCAGGGCAAATACAACTAAGAGGGCAAGCCACGGATGCACAATATGTGAGACACAGAAACCATAACACATCATTTACACCCCCACAGGTACCCCAGCCAATGTCAGCAGAGAGGAGGTGCCAGCAATATCCAGTCCCCCAACAGAAGAGGCCCACAGGGATGACAGCAACTCTGGTCTTCAGGATCTGGATGACCTACCTGGCCCATCAGGGACCTCTGGACAGCCGGTTACCCAGGCCCAGTCACACACCACCACAGAGCCTCCCCCATCAGGAAACACCACCAGAGCACCCACCCAGCATACCCACACCTCTGTCCCCAGGACAGGTCAATCAGCAGTGTGTCCACCTCTACAGGGACCCCAGGCCACACCTCATACCCAAGACAGTCAGGGACCTGGGGTCAGTGGCAGTGGGCAAATGGTTCAGGGGACAGAGGCACAGACCAACAGGGAAACTGGGAGGACTGCTGTGTGCCAGGGGGAGGACAGGCCCACGGAACCAACTCTCCGGGAGGCACTTGCAGAGATTCTGGGAGCCTACCAACATTCCCAGGACACAATGGGCCAGTTCCTGGACAATGTGCAGGAAAACAGGAGGCTGCAAGAGGGACAGTACTGGAGGATCAGGGAGGACTTGCAGGCCATCAACAACACCCTGATCTCCATAGCAGGAGTGCTGGCAGACATGCCCGATATTATGAGGGAGGCAGTCACACAACAGCGGACCTCTGCCAACAGCCAGACATCTAAACAGCCTTCCACCTCCGCCACTGCTAGTGGACAAGAGGCCCCACCACAGGACTCACAGGCCACCTGCACCCTTCCCCCTGCAGAAGGAGAACCACTGCGCAACCATTCCCTGTGATCCAGACAGATGCCAGAGACACTTGCCAAGACCCCTGCCAGGAAATGAGACTCTCCTGATTGTCACCCTTGTGTCCCACTCTGTCACCCTGTCACCTTGAACTGCCATTGCTCCCTTTCCTATGTCCCCTTGGACAATGCACCTGTGCTACAAACAGACTGAACAATACCCTGGACTTTCCTTCCACACTTGCCCCTCTATAATTTGACAATTCAATAAACACTCTTGGAAAAAAAACACTGGAGTATGTCATGTATATCAATTATTTATTGATTGAAACAGGTACACACATTGCAATTCAACTGTCCAAAAAATGAGCATAGATTAATGACCTGTAGCTGGCTGCAGTGATCACACCAGGAGTATATGTGCGGTCATCAACATCTGCTAAATGAATTGCCAGAGGGAACAGTAAGTGGGCATAGAGGTGGGAAATAACAGCATGCCAGTGCCACAGAAATTCAAACAAATGTCATTGAAATGTGAAGTGACACTGTCCTACCTGTGTGTCATTGGAAGTATTGTCTGATCACTGATGTTCTGTTGTCCTCATCCTCTGCCTCCTCATCCTCACTGTCCACAGGGTCCACTGCTGGCACACGAGCATCTCCAGCCTCCTTCTCCTGCAGGAATGGGACATGGCCAGGGCCAGGTTATGCAACGTGCAGCATGCCACCACTATCTGGCAGACCTTCTTGGGTGAGTAGCACAGGGATCCACCTGTCTGAAGGAGGCACCGGAACCCGGCCTTTAGGAGGCCAAACGTCCTTTAAATAATCCTTCTGGTTCGCCCATGGGCCCCATTATAATGTTCTTCAATCAATCAAAAAAAATTGTGGAGTGTGTTACTCACCCGTGAGGGTCTCAAGGCGCTGAGGGGGTGGGAGGGGAGGGAAATCGGGGGGGGGAGGGTGGCAGGGAGGGTCACTGATTGATCAACCATGTCTTGAGGTTCTTTCTGAAGACCAGGAGGTCTTTGGTTTTGTGAAGGTCGGTGGGGAGGGAGTTCCAGGTTTTGGGGGGTGAGGTAGGAGAAAGACCTGCCTCCTGTGGTGGTGAGTTGGATGCGGGGGACTGTGGCTAGGGCGAGATCGGATGATCGGAGGTTGCGTGTGGGAGTGCAGAAGTTAACTCTTTCATTGAGGTAGGTTGGGCTGGTGTTGTGGAGGGATTTGTGTGCGTGGATGAGGATCTTGAATGTGATTCTCTTGTCTATGGGGAGCCAGTGAAGGTATTTGAGGTGTGGTGAGATTCGTTCGTGGCGGGGGAGGCCAAGGACGAGGCGTGCAGCTGTGTTCTGTATTCTCTGGAGTTTGCGTTTGAGTTTGAGTGTGGTGCTGACTTAGAGGGCATTACCGTAGTCCAGTCTGCTGCTGATAAGTGCGTGGGTGACTGTCTTTCTGGTTTCTGGGGGAATCCATTTGAAGGATTTTTTTAGAGTGCGGAGTGTGTGGAAGCAGGAGGAGGTTAGAGCATTGGTTTGCTGTGTCATGGAGAGGGAGGGGTCAAGGATGATGCAGAGGTTGCGTGTGTGGTCTGTGGGGGTGGGTGCGGGGCCTAGGGCGGTAGGCCACCAGGAGTCGTCCCATGTGGTTTTGTTGGGGCCGAAAATGATGATCTCGGTTTTGTTTGAGTTGAGCTTGAGGTGGTTAGTGGTCATCCAGTTGGCGGTGTCGAGGAGAGCGGCGTGTAGGTTGGGTGTTGGCGGTGGTGGGGTTGCGGGTGAGGGAGAGGATGAGTTGGGTGTCATCTGCATAGGAGAGGATAGTGATTCCGTGTGCTCGGAGGATGTTGGCTAGGGGGATCATGTAGATGTTGAAGAGTGTGTCAGCCCTTGTCCTGGCATTTCTCACAGGGGTCAGCAGCCATGAGAGGTTGGGGTAACCAGAGTCACCTGAAATATTGAGGGACAACATTTAGCCACACACTATCCCATATGGGCCACACCATACCCATACACCAACATATACTGGGTGGGAACCAGGGCTCACCTATTAGCCACACCCTGTGCCTCTGTAGTTGGGCCATCAGATTTGGGAAGCTGCTATTCCTCAGGACAAAGACATCATGCACTGACCCAGGATACTAAGCATTGACATGGGAGATGTACCGGTCCGACAAGCACACCATCTGTACATTCATGGAGTAGAAACTCTTATGATTTCTGAACACCTGTTCATTCTAGCGGGGGGGGCAAATACAATATGTGTTCCATCAATCTCCCCAATTATGTTAAGGATATGTCCCATTGCATAGAACTCGGCCTTCAATGTGGCCAAATCTTCGACCTGGGGGAAAACAATTTAGCTGCACATGTGTTTAATCAGGGCAGACAACACTCTTGTCAGCACTATTGAGAACATTGGCTATGACATTCCTGCTGCCAAGCCCACTGTCACTTGGAAAGAACCAGTTGCCATGAAATGGAGCATTGATAGCACTGGAACAAGAGGGGGGATCCCAGTGGAGTGACGGATAGCAGATATCAGGTCCGGCTCTAATTGGGCACACAGCTAAGTGACTGTGGCCCTATCAAGCCTATATGTAAATATTATGTGCCTGTCCTCCAGTGTTGCCAAGTCCACAAAGGGTCTGAACACAGGGGTTTGTCTCCATCATCCGCAGTGGTAGGAATCTATGGGACAAAGAGTGAGGAGCCGGCCACAAACTGAACAATGGAGCTACAAGAGAACTTTGCATGCTGTTAACTTGTAATGGGTCAGTGTGATTTGTCTAGTATGTCCTAATTTCACCAATGACGCAGATATTTTCCAGAGCCTGCCCCCCCCCGAAATGGCTTCCGCCTGTCCTGTATGGAGGGACAGGTGGAAGTGAGGTAATTCTGCTGATGTTGGGCGCCATTGTGGGTGGCGGTCGGGAACCACAGTGCAACTCCTCATTGGTTAACATTGGGCCCTATGGGTTACAGTGGCCAATGGGGATCTACGCCGGCGGTGACGGTATGCACCGCCGTGGACGTGACTGCCATTTTCTAACTGATCCCTCACTTGCTACCTGATCTTCCACAGGAGAAGACCTACACTGCGTGTGCTGCTGTGACCTGTGTCTGGAACCTACCATGGCCCATGTGACCCGGGAAAGGGCCCCAGCCTTCACTTCGGAGGAGTTGGAGAGACTGGTGGGTGGGGTCCTACCCCAGTACGGACTGCTGTATGGGCCTCCAGACCAACAGGTGAGTACACAGTGGGCACAATGCATGTGGCATGAATGCATGGAGTGATGTGTGTGAAGGCCTCGTGTAAGGGGGGTGGGTGGATGTCCCCTGGGCAGCGTATAGGTTGTGTATTGGGCCATGTGTGTGCCAATGGGGATAGAAACAGGTATGGTGGGCCATATGTGAAACAGGCAGGACTGTTTGTCTAATTCTATTTTCCTGTGTGTATTGCCTCTGCAGGCCAGCGCCCATCAAAAGAAGGGTATATGGCGTGCCATCGCCAAGGAGGTGCGGACCCTGAGAGTCTATGCAGGTGGAACACCGACTGTCACAAACGGTGGGAGGACCTGAGAAGCTGGGCACGGAAGACGGCGGAGGCCCAGCTGGGGATGGCCTCCCAATGAGGAAGGGGTGCCTGTCAAACCCTGACCCCCCTGATGGCCTGCATACTGGCGGTGGCCTATCCGGAGCTGGATGGGCACTTGAGGGCATCACAGCAGCCACAAGGGGATGAGTACAGTGCCCATCATTACAACTTACTTATGGTAGGGTGGTATCCGGGTGGGGGATGTGTGTCAGTGGGTGGTCCTAGGCCAGGCCTGACATTGCTGCAAAGGTCCCCTGGTGGCTAGGGTTCAGAAGGGATAATTTTGCTACCTAGCTCGTAGGCATCCACAACTGGTCAGGGCTCGGTGGGTCCAAGGTGTGCTGCATTTGGCTGTGTGTGCCCCTCCCTAAGGCTTGGCTGCTAACTATTTCTCTGCTAGTGCTATGGCATATTGCTTAGGGCTGTTCCCTGTGTGTGAGGGTGTTGTGTAGGCCAACAGTGGTGTTGGTGCAGCCATTGACCAAGTGTATCCTTTGTCTCTTTCCTGTCCTTATGTGCATTAGCATCATCTGGTGCAGGAGCAGAGGCACCGGCAACGGAGGGAGCTGCATCCTACAGGACCCAGGAGGCAGAGTCCACCGACGCTGAGGGCACCAGTGGGATGGAGGTCGAGGGGAGCACCACAGCGGAGTTTGGAGAGAATAGTTCTGACACAGATACCTCCTCCGATGGAAGTTTCCTGTTGGTGGTGGACATTTCTGTGACCGCCCCAGCTACAGGTACAGCCACCACCCCCGTACCAGCACCGCCCTCCCAGCAGCCCCTCAGCGAGTTGCCCATGCCTGCTCACCCAGGAGGGTGGGCATCTCCTTCGCCCCAGGCAACTCAGGCCCTGCCCCAGTTAGCCCTGCTGTCCTGAGTAAGGAGGCTATTGACCTCCTGAGATCCAACTCTGTAGGGCAGTCAATCATTGTGAATGCGATCCAGGGGCTGGCAGCCCGGAGGCAACAAACTAATGTATTCCTGGAGGGCATTCACACTGGATTGGTGGCCCAACAGAGATCGATTCAGGCTCTGACCTCCTCTCTGATGGCAGCCATTGTCCCTGTTTCTACTCTCTCCCTCAACTTCCACTGCCAAGTCCCATTCTCCTCAACCCCAATCCATCCCAAGTACACAGGCAGACGTGCATGCACACAAGACAACACACAAGAATGGTACAGGCAAACACAAGCACCACACTTCATCCCACAGGCACTCACACAAACACCATCCAGATGCAGACACACCAACATCCACTATTTCCACTGTCTCCCCCTCCTCCTCCTCCACCACCTCCCACCCAGTTCCATCCACACTCACACCTGCACTACATCATCATCCACTACCAGCATCACCACACCAAGCAATAACACACACCTCACTGGCAGACACCTCCAAAACAGCCATGCACACGTCCCCTGTGTCCTCTCCCACTGTGTCTGTCCCCCACTCCTAAGGTACACAAACGCAAGCACTCAGACACCCAACAGCCATCCACCTCACAACAGCATACAGCCCATGCACCTGCAACCAAAAGCCAAAGACACATCCAACAACCACTCCCTCTTCCTCTACTCCAAATCCTTCTCCCTCTTCCCACCCCAGTGTTTCTAAGAAACTGTTCCTATCCACCAGTGACCTCTTCCGTACCCCTCCCCCCTGTCCTGCATGTATGGGCAGGGTAGGAAGAACCCAGCCAGGCACCTCAGCCACACAGTCCATAGGCCCAGTCGTCACCGCACCCACTCGTGGTGAAAAAGGATCCAGGCCACATCTCCTGAAGGTGAAGGAGCCTGCACCAGGCAGCCTCAAGGGAAAGGAGCCTGCCCCAGCTGCCAGAAAAACCATGGAGCGTGCACCAGCAGGCAAGAAGAGAAAGGATCCTGCCCCAGCTGCCAGGAAGACAAAGGAGCCTGCTCCCGCAGACAAGAAGGGAAAGGAGCCTGCCCCAGCTGCCAGGAAGACGAAGGAGTCTGCATCAGCTGCTAAGAAGGGAAAGGAGCCTGGCCCAGCTGCCAGGAAGACCAAGGAGCCTGCTCCAGCAGGCAGGAAGTATAAGGGGCCTGGGGCTGGAACTGTGATAGAGGCCCCACCACCAACCATGAGTGTGCAGCCGTCCGAGATTGCAGGGGATGGGCAGGAGCCCCCCTCCAGCAGCAGCACTACCACTGAGCAGCCATCCGAGGTTGCAGGGGATGGGCAGAAGCCTTCCCGACCCCCCCAGCAGCACCACCACCACTGAGCAGCCGTGCGAGGTTGCAGGGGTTGGGCAGGAGCCTCCCCCCCAACCCCAGCATCAGCACCACCACTGAGCAGCTAACCGAGGTTGCAGGGGATGGGCAGGAGCATCCCCCACCCCAGCAGCAGCACCACCACCACTGAGCAGCCGTCTAAGGTTGCAAGGGATGGGCAGGAGCCTCCCCCACCAGCAGCAACACCACCACTGAGCCGCTGTCACCGCCGGCAGACAGTATGTAATTCTGCCTCCATGGGCTGCTGTGTGGCCTGCCCCCTGCAACGCCAGTGGGTATGACACCCACCTGAGAGACTGTGACCTTGCACTTCCCAAAATCAAGAGCACGGGGCATGTTGCCCCCTCCAGAGCCAGTGAGCAAAACACCCATAAAAGAGACTGTGGCCCATCACTCCCCAGGACAAAGCAATGGGCATGTTGCCCCCCCCCAGAACCAGTGGGTAACACACCCACATGCCCAACACTCCCCAGGATCAGGAGAGGGCACAGTGCGCCCTCCAGAACCAGTGGGCAAGACACCCACTCAAGAGACTGTGGCCCATCACTCCCCAGGACAAAGCAATGGGAATGTTGCCCCCTCCAGAACCAGTGGGCAAAACACTCACATGCCCAACACTCCCCAGGATCAAGAACAGGGCACGATGCCCCTTCCAGAACTAATGGACAAGACACCCTCTCAAGAGACTGTGGCCCATCACTCCTGAGGACAAAGCAATGGGCATGTCGCCCCCTCCAGGGCCAGTGGGTGAGACATGAGAGACTGTAACCTTGCACTCCACAGGACCAATCACAGGGCATGTTCCTCCCTCCAGAACCAGTGGTCTTGTAACATCTCCCAGCTGAGGTGCTCCCTGTCCCCCTGAGGTGCCTGCCTATTTACAAACTGATGCCCCTGCCATGTCCTCTCAGTGTTGCAGCAGGTGACATGTGTGGCCTTGGACTTTGGCCTGTGGCCATGTGGACTAAGCAAATAGTGTACTGGGCTGTGCCCCTTTTTCTGCACATATGTATATATCTATTATCTTGCCTAACTTAATTTTCATGCTGTGTTGATCTCATTACATTCACTTTGGCGAAATCATTTTGTCCTTGCATCATTCATTTTGTAATGCAGCTGATTGTGTGTATGGTATTAGGGGGGTGTTTTATGTGTGTGTGTGTGTGTGTGTCACTCTCTTTTTCCTCCCCCTCCCTTGTGTGCTAGGCGGCGGTACTCACCTTTATCGTCTTCGCCGTCATTGGTGTTCATGGTGGAGCAGAACATTGAAGACCATGGGGAAGACATGCAGTTCAGACTCCATGGCGGCGTGGTTGTTCCCTGTGTCTCCAATGGTGAGTCCTTTCCCTTCTGAGCTCAGTTTCTGCCAGGCTTCTGATGTCGTTGGAACCACCCCGGAAAAGGTGGCGGTTTCCTGGGTCATAATATGGTGGGTGGAACATTGACTTCATCCTGGCTGTAGGCGGCTACCATCGTGGTGGCTGTTGTTTCCTCCCTGGCGGTTGGTGTGGTACATTGGCTGTCTTTCGGAGAACTTTCTGACATGGTCATAATTTGGGGATAGTTACTGCTGGCCTGTTGGTGTATTACCGCCACTTTAACACCAACCGCCAGGGTCATAATGAGGGCCATTATCTGTTCAGGATCTTTCCATTCGGACTCCAGTCTGCTCCCAAAAGTCACCAAATGCATGGCAGCAGAAGCATATTACTTAAGAAGGAATGGTCACCAGATCTTTCCTTTTTTTGGTTGATTGGCTCATAAAGGGCCCCTCTCTTCAATCAGCAAAAGTATCTACCAGTGCCTGCCTTCAAGTCTTCAAAGATCTTTGTTGAAAATGAAACCAGGACAAATCCTGTCTTCAGTGTCACAGATCAATAACATTTCTTGGGGCAACCCTGGACACAGGTTCATGTAAGGTTATTCGCACAAAAGACAGAATCCAACTCCTTTTCAGTTCAAATATACAGAATTTTGTTGGGGTTGATGTCATCTTTTTAATTCCAAAATATCAACTCCATATGACATTACACAAGGAGTTGGATAAATAGTGGCTCCTGAACCAGGATACTTTCAAAGATGTAATTCAGATCATTACATTAGCTATGAGTGATGGATGCAAGCAAACAATGTCTCCCCAGGCCTGACATTTATCTCCACTTAACCCCAGCTGGTAATAATCACAGATGTACCTCTGGAAGGATGGGGTGAACACTTACATGACCTAGAAGTCTACGGCAAATGGATGTCTGAATGTATAAAAATGCACATCATCCCCTTAGAGTTAAGAGCTGTTGCTCTAGGCCTTCTATCCTTTCCTTCAAGACTAAGTGATTCAGTAATACCAGTCTGTATTGACAATACTACAATAATGTTGTACTTAAAGGACGAGCGACAAGATCCCAGCTACTATCACAGCACCAAAGTACAGTGAAAGTGGAACACATTCCTGGAATAGACAATCAGTGGGTCAGTTCTCTCAGCAGAACCTCAAGAGTGCCATGAGTGGGAGTTGGACCAATGCCAGCTATCAAGAATATTTCAGGAAATCTGGACTTACTTGCAACAGGTCTCAGCAACAAATGACAGTTCTATTCAACTTGCAGCAACAAATGACAGTTCTAGGTCAGCAGATACCCAGAAAGGTGCTTTGGGGGGAACCCATTTCAAATAGCATGGGTGGGGATATTTGCCCCATTTTCATTGATTTTCAGTCTCCTAAACAAAAGAGAGAGAGCTATGTCAGAATTCTTGTCGTGCAGCCTGGCCAAGCAGTTCTGGTACACAGAGCTACCGCTCCTATCGGAGAGTCATCACATTCCCCTTAGACCAGAGCCAGGCCTATTAACAACAATCAAAGGCCAGGTTGTTAATCTGACAGCAGAATTGCTCAGTTTATTGGCTTGGCTCCTCCCTATGAAGAGACTCATTTCCTGAACATCCTTCAGGATAGTAGGGAGATATTGGCCAAGGCTAGAGCTGACACAACAAACAAAACATACAAGGTGAAGTGGCGTAGTTTCTGCATGTGGGTCTCCAATAAGAACCCTCATCTATTTGAATTTACTCCAGAACAAATTCTACTTTACTAGCTACGCCTGTCTTGTTCAGGTCTTTCCCATAATTCAGTGAACGCTTACCTTGCAGCAATTTCACGATTCTGTGAATCGTGGAATCAAGCATCACTATGGTCGAACAGACTAATCAAGTCATTTTTGAGAGGGCTTTCCACCAACAAAAAAGCATTATATAGCTTGGAAATTGAACACAATATTATCGCGATTGATGAGAAGCTCGTTTTAACCCATTCGAAAGGTAGAACTGAAATATCTATCTTGAATACTAGCCCTCATTTCTGCAAGAAGGATCAGTTAAATACAGGCTTCTACAGTTCAGGAGCTCTGCACACAGTTCAAGCATGATAGTCACTGTTAGAACCAATTCTTGTTTTATCCCTAAAATCCCAGCTACTTTTCAAGTCAATGAGACAAAAATCCTAAAGATGTTTTTCAAAATTCCAACCAGTTCAGAAGATAGACCACCTCTTACCTTATTTGAAGTTCTGTATAGAAAGAAATAAAACATTTAGAAAATCAGATTAACTTCTCATAGCATTTGCACCTCAAAGGGAAGGTTATGCTTTATCATGGAGCAGTAAAGCCTGTTGTGTCTCTGTGGCTCTTGTCTTCTATCATAAAAAAACAACAGGACTTCCATTGACTGGACAAGTCAAAACGCGCTCTGCAAGAGGTGTAGCTTTTTTGCTGGAGTAATGGTAGCAGGCATATGCAGGGCTGATACATGGAATAACATCCATACTTTTACTAGGTATTACTGTCTGAATGCAACATCAAAGGAGGATGCGGCTGTAGGTCAAGCAGTTCTTCAGTATCTCTTTCAATAAGGGGAACCATTTCAACATATAATTATAGTGGTGTCAATGTTTAATACTCGTAATTTGCAATTCACACTTCCACACTATCAGTCATTTTTGCCCTGAGTTCATTGGCTGATAACCTGCCAGCCTTGTTTTACTCTTATGTAGTATTTCTGCATTGTGCCGAGCAAGGCATATTCCACTCTGTCACTGTCTAGTAGTTTTATTGCGTCTTACTGTGTTTGGTTTTGCCATATATTGTAAGTCCCTATCTTCTTATGCACTCTTTCAAGTTCCTCTACATGACCCTCTTATCATAGTCCTCTCCTTATTAACAAGAGCTTCAGTGACTCTCAGGGTACCCCTCACCACCCCCTTTAGGGCCCCAAAAGGTATTCATGTTCATGTCCTCCCTGATGTTCCCTTTAAAATAATGGGTAATTTTTTCACTAATTTTGTAGCAATTGTGTTCACATCTGAGGAGATTGTTTTGTAGGCTCCATCTGTTGGTCATGCTCGAAGTGGGGCATGGGTTGTGAACACCACAAGACGTGATCAGAAATAAACATGAATCCTACTTATGCACTTGATACTCTATCCACTATCTGGGAGTTCCCAAATAAGTGGCTATCCAGGTATATATGTGCAGAATGATGCTTAGAAGTATGTATAGTTTCTTGTGTTCCAGTGTTAAATGTGTCATATGTCTATCTAGACCCCCTTTTGAAGTAATTTCTTCTGTTCCTTTGACATGGCTGCAGCCTTCTTCACCCTCTGGCCTGTTATGTCTATTGTTGCATCCATTAAAATAATAAAATCTCCACCTATGACGATTTCCCTGCCACTTGAATGTAATATTCTAAGAATTTCCCTACAAATGTATTTATCTTGCCCTTCATTTGGACCATAAATGGTGGCCGTTGTAAACGTTTACCTTCCCAATGCAATTTTAATGGCCAGAAGCCTCCCCTCATCCTCTACCATTCCCAAAATCTCTCCCCTAAATGCAGCAGAGAAGAATATTGCAACTTTCCATTGCTTGGCTGACCCGGAGGATAAAAATTGTCTTGGGAGCCACTTAGACTTTAGCTCTGAATAATCAATTTTCAGTAAGTGTTTTTGCAGTAACAGACAGACATCATACCCTGAGTCTCAAAGCATTGAGAGCACCATCAATGGTTTGCTATGAGTATTTAGGCCTCCGAGATTTAAACTAACAATTCTGAGCATGTATTACGGACACATCAGGGTTGGCTTGCCTTGGTTGTGCTATTCTTACGTTGTTTACGGGCATTGGAATATATCTGTGGAAGTGTTGTATTTACTTGGTGAAAGACAGCTGATCCTCCCCTAACATCAACCTCCCACAAATAAGTAAGTAAACTTTATTATCCTCCCCACACCCCACCCAGAAAAGAAGTATTCTGTCTGAGACATCTTGTTCTCGTCCTCTGCCATCTCAGTTCCAGGCCCCCGCCATCCCACACACTCACTCTGCCTGCGTCTATTCCCCGAACCATCCTCTCTGAACAGCATTCTACCCCTGGTCAGTAATGAGTCTTGAAATGTATGTTGTAAAGCCCTGTAAAGCCATGCAGTGTTATCCTTGGGTAACAGAAGGATAATTCAGTTGAGGCTACTGTTTCTGAATACTGTTGGTAAGGGCCTTTCTTTCGTGTGCAATCACTACAGCATTTGGTCTCTCCTGTATTGCCAGTGATCTTTCTCCATCTGCTGATCTTTAGCCCTTCTTTGCTGTTGTTTTGTGGAGATCGGGCTGTAGCGTCTCCTCCCTTGGGGGGTTAGGAGGAAGAACACCCAGAATGCCAAAAGATATTTTGCTTCAATGGGGTATCTTAATTGGTGGAGCTCATTATTCCATTGCAATATGACGGCAGAACAGGTGTCCCAATCTGTAAATGGGTTTGCTTACTGCTCAGTTCTGTACTAGGCAGAAGACTTGATGCTTTTGGAGTGTGACCATAGAGAGGACCTGAAATGTTAAGAGAATGATGCTCAAAGGTTCCTGCCTCCAAGGTCCTTGCTCAGTTCATGATCTTCCTCCTTTCTTTTAATCGTGCACAAATATTAGAGAGATCACAGTTCTGTGCCTCCCTAAAAGGGGGTGCCCCTACACTGTAAGTTTACTCAAATGGGATTTCTGTATCATTTTTGCATAAGAATGTGTCAAAACAGCTGCTGCACATACCATTCAATGTCTTTCTGTTCTGCTGCTTGCAGCGCACCACTAATACAAATGTTATGCCTTCTGGAGTTAGTCTCTAGATCATTGATGTGTGTCTGAAAATCTAGGCTTTGATCTTTGAGGGCGTGGGATTCCTGGTGTAAGGGTCAATTTCTTCTTCATTTGCTTCTGAGATTTCCATTCCAGATACTTGTCGCCCCATCTTGGCTATATATTGTTTTAACCCATTCATGTCTTTGCCAACTCCGTTTTGTGTCACACCACGGATCACAGCACGACCCATGACTCACTCCACTGTCTCCCTGGCACCCTGCATTATACTGTGGGATGACCTAAATACTTACCTGCAGCCTAGGGTATCTGGCAAGGGGCTGCAGAGGGCCATTCTTCGCCTCGCTTGTTTGCTGGGCTGGAGGCATTCCTCTCCTTGGGGACCATATTCTTGCTCTCTGTAGTTTTATCTTCCCAGAATTCCTGAGGAAGGGTTTTTACGTAACCAATCCATCATGGACGCTCTCATGTATTCCTGCCAGCATTTCCCAATCCATCATGGTGGCCTTACTTTTTCATCTATGTCACTTCCTGTTTTGGGGTATATAAGGAGCAGAACTGTCTTTCTTCTTTGTGTTTCATCACTCCTTACTTCTGCTGGTGTGTCTTTGCTCATGCTGGTATATCCTCACTGCTGCTGGTGTCTCCTTGCTTTTGCTGGTGATTCTTGCTCCTGTTGTTTCCCTTCTGAATCTTTCTATTCTCCTGGTTACGTCATTTCCAATGGCCTTATGTGCGTCTTCTGAGCCTTTCTGTAATCCTGGTGTACCATCAGTATCAGTCCTCATCAGTGTCCCGGGAGTCTCCGATCGCCATCAGAGTTTTTTTCCCATTGGAGTTTTTCCGCATTGTGGCTCGTTCTTAGGGCAGTTTCTGCGTAGGCTATCCATTGTCTGCAGCATTGTGTCTACCAGAAGGGGTTGCCCCTACCTTTGGCAGAAAAGGACAATCAAAATCTGGACTCACAGATTTTCCCAGTGTTCAAAGCTGCAAATAGAAGTCCGTCCACTGAGGAGCCTTACAGATTGCAATGCCCAGTTTCCAACTCAGGCCACAGAAGCATGGAAGCTTTACAAGAATTACCTCAGACTGGGCTGGTAGACCCTGCACCAGCTTTAGTTCAGAGTTCAACAAAAGGCTCAAGAACTGCAGCAACTTCAAAATGAAAACTTGGCCCTGTGTAAAGCGCTTACTACCACAGCATCCAAAGTACCATCCATTTCTCCAGCAACCCTTCATTTTTCTCATGATCCAAACAAAATAAAATAATTTCTATATTCTCTGACAGTATTCTTCGCTGTCTTGACCAGTTTACTCTGGATAGAGCCAATCAGGCAAGGCATCACCATGGTTCACCCCTTTGGTAGCCGCAGAAGACCTGAGCCTTTCTGACAATGCAACCTTTCTCACAGCCTTTCAACAGATGTTTGAAAGACCTGGTTTAGAGACTTCAGCTGAAGAAGCTCTTTGCGACATTCAGCCGGGTAATCAAGATGTTTTTGCAATACATCATACGTTTCTACCAGTTATCAGTTGAGACCACATGGGTGGGACAGACTCTGGCTACTTTCTTTCACCGGGGCTTTCATGAGGAGATAAAAGATGAACTGGTACATTCGCCCTGCAAAGAAACAATGGCAGCGTTAATGGATCAGGCCCTGTCCATTGAACACCGATTCAATGAACGGAGATGTGAAATGCGCAGGGCCCGACTATAGCACACCCCAGGAACGACTTGTCTCAGTGCTTGAAAGATTGACACTCCAGTTTCCGAAAATCCTTCATCTTCAGGAGAGGAGCCTATGCAATTCAGACTAGCTTGCGGAGCATTGTCTGAGACAGAAAGGGGAACGTAGAAGAAACCACAGAAAGTTCCAGGAAACGTCAGATCCTGTCCTCTGTAAGAGGGTAGAGGATGGAATGTCAGGGAACCCTTCCATATGTTACTCCAGAGAACTGGTTACTCCCCTGATTCTCTTGCCCATGCTTCTGGAACTTCCTAATGTACAGAATGAAAAGATGTTGGCTCAATTGGACAGCAGGGTAAGCGGGTTGTACGTGGATGATAAAAATGGACACAAAAAGGAAAATATCCTGAGTCCCCAAGTAATACCCTGAACAGGTCTATACAGTAGACAGAATACCATTGGTCTCTGGATCAGTTGAAGAGATGACCACTCCTTTAAGGCTGACCTTTGGAAAACATCACAAGATCCTATGTTTTGTTACCTCTCCCAACCACATTTCAATCTTAAGACTTCCTTAACTGTTTAGACACAATACGCACATCAATTGGGAGACTTGAACTATATGCTTACCTTCCAAATTTTGTCATCAATTTGTTATGTAACCGAAGACTACTGTGCTCCTAAGGAAACTTCCAAGACCAAAGAAACTGAATGTGATACCATTATACAGGTTCATTTCCAGAAGTATGCAGATATATTTTAGAAACCTAAGGAAGTCTCTTTACCTCCTCACTGGGAATTCAACTGCTCTATTCTTCTCAAACCTAGTGCCACGGTTTTGTTTGAAAGAATTTATTCACTTTCTGAAATCGAAAAAGAGACCCTAAGGCAGTATATTGAAGAGAATCTTCAAAATTGACTCATCAAATGCTCCTACTCTCCTGCTGGGTCTTCTGTCTTTTTTGTACCCAAGAAAACCAAAAATCTATGGCAATGTATTGATTTCAGATGACTGAACAGACTAACCATCAAAGACTGGTATCCGTCACCTCTTATTAAGGATATTTTGGAGTCAGTCAGAGGAGCCCAAATTTTCATAAAGTTAGACCTTTGGGGAACCTACCAACTCCTTTGTATTAAAGAAGGAGATGAGTGTAAGACTGCTTTTAGAACCCCCCATGGGCATTTGGAATATTGCATTATGCTTTTGGGTTAAGCAATGCTCCATCCATGTTCCAGCGCTCATGGAATATGTATTTGCAGACCTGTTAAACCAGAGTGTTGTGGTATACTTAGATGACACCGTAGTTTATTTATTTGATTCCTCCTCCCACCACAATCATGTTTGTCAAGTCCATAATAGACTACGCTAAAACAAACTGTTCTGCAAGCCTGAAAAATGTGAATTTGATCAGCATGAAGTGGAATATTTGGGATACAGTTTAAATAAAACAGGAATTGCCAGGGACTCCAGAAAGTGTCTGCCATTCTTGATGCCCTTCTCCTTCCTCTATTAAGGAGCCTCAATGTTTCCTTGATTTGGCAAAATTGTATCACCAATTTTATTGACAATGTTTCCTCTCAAATTAGCCTGATCTCTCAAATTTTCAAGAAAGAGAGCCTAAATGACCAATCTAAGAGACAGAATAAGCTGAAACAGCCTTTCACGACTTGAAAAAAGTCTTTACCCAGACTCCAATTCTACATCATTCCAATACCTCCAAACTATTTATAGTCAAGACGGAAACCTCTGTTAGAGCAGTTGAGGCTGTCTTGGTTCAACAGCAAGAGGATGATGGTCTACAGCACCCTATTTTTTACCTCTCACACTTCTTATCTGATTCAGAGAAGAGCTTTTTAGTTCTAGAATAGGAACTCTTAGCCATAAAATGTGCCTGTTGCAAGTGGAGGTATTTATTATTGGGAACCAAAGAACCTTTTGAAATCAGGACTGATCATCGGAATCTACAGTGCCTTTACAACATGCAATGCTGGAAGAGTCGGCAAGCAATATAGGCCTATTTTTTCAATCAATACAGCTTTGTTATTACCTATATTCCATGAACACAGAATGGAATTGCTGATGCTCTTTCCCGATGATATCCTGAGAGTCCAACTACTTTTCAGCAGAATATCCTGGACTCACAAAGCATAATTGGAAAAACTCTGTCTTTTTTAGATAGAGTCAGGGCAGGATGCACATCTCTCACAAGGGAAGTCTGGAATTCCTCACTAAACCAGGTCCACAAACAAGACAAGCTTTACTATTAGGTCAAGTCCCTATTTCTTCCAACCAAATAATTACAGCTTGAGGCACTTCAGATGTGCCATGATTTACTTATAGCTGGCCATTGAGGCATCAAGTCCACCATAGAGTTAATCCTTCGATCTTTCTGGTGGCAATCTGTATGTGAAGATACAAAAGTATCTATCACTTCTTGTCCAATCGGTGCTCAAGCTAAGCCGCCTGATGCCTCGTCTTAAGGACTATTGCATCCCCTACTGGTTCCTCCTGCACCTTGGCATACAGTGTCCACTGATTTCATTTCACCCTTACCTACTTCGGCAGGCAGTAGAGTCATAGTGGTGACTGTGGACTCTTTCTCTAAGATGACACCTTTCACCCCTCGAAAGTTATCTTCCGCTAAAGAATTGGGGAAGATTTTTATGCAAGAAATATTCTGTGTCCATGGTCTTCCTCAAAGCATTATCTCAGACCGAGGTCCTCAGTACATACCAGGCATCTGGACACATTTCTGTAAATCCTTGCACATTGAGGCAGTTCTATCTTCTGGATTACATCTGCAAACCAATGGTCAGACGGGCTGCCTAAACCAAAGTCTAGCACAATACCTTTGTTGTTTTTGTAATTCAACCCAAAGTGACAGGACTTTTGGCTGAATTTTCTTATAACAATGCAATTCGTGGTACCTTCAAAATGACGCCCTTTTGTTGTTTATATGGATACCATCTGAGAACCTTTCCATCAGGCTTACAGGACTCTACCTCAGTTCCTGCTTTGTTTATCTGACACTTTTGAAATATAAGACAAAGGGGGTCATTACAACCCTGGCGGACGGTGTTAAAGCTGCGGTAATACCGCAAACAGGCCGGCGGAAAAAAAAAGGGAATTATGACCGTGGCGGAAACCGCCAACATAAACAGCCACTTTAACACTCCGACCGCCACAGCGGTACAGACAAGAAGCGCGGCGGTCACCGCCAACAGACAGGCAGAAGACAATGTACCGCCCACAGTATCACAACCCACCAATCCGCCACCTTTTCCGGTGCGGATTCACCGTGGATAAAAACACGGCAGAAACAGCTTTTGCAATGGGAAAACGCTCACCTTAACACACTCCACGAGGAAGGAGGGCACCATGGAGCCGGAACTACAAATACTCCCTGCCCTTGTCTTCCTGCTCCTCTACGAACACCAGCAACGGCAGAGCCGAAGACAACGGTGAGTACTGCACCTACGACATAGGGGAGGGGGGAGGCAAAAGTCAGGGGGACACACACGCAACACCCCCACCCCCACCCCGACCCTCGCACATTACAACACACACACCAATGCATTCCCAAGCATCACAGTAACAACCCCCAACCCTCCCCCCCCCCCGGAAGAATGCAAAGACAAAAGGAAATGAGTTCAACCATTGTAATGTATCAAAACACAGTAACCAAATATATACAGATATATATATACACATTCTAGAAATTATACATTACGATTAGTAGTGCAGGTATGCACATATCAATGTCCGTGGACCACTGGGCCCACAAAGCATGGGCGAGGCCCACACTAGATACCTGTCCACAAACGAAGAGAACACTGCAGGGGCATCAGATAGAAATACAACAGGCACCTCAGGGGGAAGGGAAGGGGGGGGTACCTCAGACGGATTACAGCACCACACCAGATCCACGACGGGGCTCCATGCCCATTGATGTATCCTGGGGAGTGCAAAGCCACAGTCTCTCAAGTCTCTACAGAGGGTGGTTAGCCCACTCTTCAATCCTGGGGAGTGCAAAGCCACAGTCTCCCAAGTCTCTACAGTGGGTGGGTTGCCCACTGTACCATCGTGGGGAGTGCAAAGACACAGTCTCTCAAGTCTCACAAGTGGGTGGTTTGCCCACTGTTCCATCCTGGGGAGTGCAAAGCCACAGTCTCTGAAGTCTCTACAGTGGGTGGTTTGTCCACTGTACCATCCTGGGGAGTGCAAAGCCACAGTCTCTCAAGTATCACAAGTGGGTGGTTTGCTCACTGTTCCATCCTGGGGAGTGCAAAGCCACAGTCTCTCAAGTCTCTACAGTGGGTGGTTTGCCCACTCTTTAATCCTGGGGAGTGCAACGCCACAGTCTCTCAAGTCTCTACAGTGGGTGGGTTGCTCACTGTTCCATCCTGGGGAGTGCAAAGCCACAGTCTCTCAAGTCTCTACAGAGGGTGGTTAGCCCACTCTTCAATCCTGGGGAGTGCAAAGCCACAGTCTCCCAAGTCTCTACAGTGGGTGGGTTGCCCACTGTACCATCCTGGGGAGTGCAAAGACACAGTCTCTCAAGTCTCACAAGTGGGTGGTTTGCCCACTGTTCCATCCTGGGGAGTGCAAAGCCACAGTCTCTCAAGTCTCTACAGTGGGTGGTTTGTCCACTGTACCATCCTGGGGAGTGCAAAGCCACAGTCTCTCAAGTATCACAAGTGGGTGGTTTGCTCACTGTTCCATCCTGGGGAGTGCAAAGCCACAGTCTCTCAAGTCTCTACAGTGGGTGGTTTGCCCACTCTTTAATCCTGGGGAGTGCAACGCCACAGTCTCTCAAGTCTCTACAGTGGGTGGGTTGCCCACTGTACCATCCTGGGGAGTGCAAAGCCACAGTCTCTCAAGTCTCACAAGTGGGTGGTTTGCCCACTGTTCCATCCTGGGGAGTGCAAAGCCACAGTCTCTCAAGTCTCTACAGTGGGTGGTTTGCCCACTGTTCCATCCTGGGGAGTGCAAAGCCACAGTCTCTCAAGTCTCACAAGTGGGTGATTTGCCCACTCTTCAACCATGGGGAGTGCAAAGCCACAGTCTCTCAAGTCTCACAAGTGGGTGGTTTGCCCACTGTTCCATCCTGGGGAGTGCAAAGCCACAGTCTCTCAAGTCTCTACAGTGGGTGGTTTGCCCACTGTTCCATCCTGGGGAGTGCAGAGCCACAGTCTCTCAAGTCTCACAAGTGGGTGGTTTGCCCACTCTTCAATCCTGGAGAGTGCAAAGCCACAGTCTCTCAAGTCTCTACAGTGGTTGGTTTGCCCACTGTTCCATCCTGGGGAGTGCAAAGCCACAGTCTCTCAAGTC
This sequence comes from Pleurodeles waltl, assembly GCF_031143425.1. NCBI lineage: Eukaryota > Metazoa > Chordata > Amphibia > Caudata > Salamandridae > Pleurodeles > Pleurodeles waltl. The sequence goes on along the minus strand of NC_090443.1, from coordinate 547,475,253 downwards.
TCTACAGTGGGTGGGTTGCCCACTCTTCAATCCTGGGGAGTGCAAACCCACAGTCTCTCAAGTCCCTACAGTGGGTGGTTTGCCCACTGTACCATCCTGGGGAGTGCAAAGCCACGGTCTCTCAAGTCGATAACATTCTCCACTGGTTCTGGAGGGGGACTGGTGCCCAGAATGCTTCATCCTGTGCAGGACAGACAGAGTGGATGCATGTCTCCACTGGTTCTGGAGGGGGACTGGTGCCCGGAGTGCTACATCCTGCCAAGGACAGAGGTAGTGGATGCATGTCTCCACTGGTTCTGGAGTGTGACTGGTGCCCAGAGTGCTTCATCCTGTGCAGGACAGACAGAGTGGATGCATGTCTCCACTGGTTCTGGATGGGGACTGGTACCCAGAGTGCTTCATCCTGCCAAGGACAGAGGTAGTGGATGCATGTCTCCACTGGTTCTGGAGGGGGACTGGTGCCCAGAGTGCTTCATCCTGTGCAGGACAGACAGAGTGGATGCATGTCTCCACTGGTTCTGGAGGGGGACTGGTGCCCAGAGTGCTTCATCCTGTGCAGGACAGACAGAGTGGATGCATGCCTCCACTGGTTCTGGAGGGGGACTGGTGCCCAGAGGGCTTCTTCCTGCCAAAGACAGACAGAGTGGATGCATGTCTCCACTGGTTCTGGAGGGGGACTGGTGCCCAGAGTGCTTCATCCTGCCAAGGACAGAGGTAGTGGATGCATGTCTCCACTGGGTCTGGAGGGGGACTGGTGCCCAGAGTGCTTAATCTTGCCAAGGACAGAGGTAGTGGATGCATGTCTCCACTGGTTCTGGAGGGGGACTGGTGCCCAGAGTGCTTCATCTTGCCAAGGACAGAGGTAGTGGATGCATGTCTCCACTGGTTCTGGAGGGGGACTGGTGCCCAGTGCTTCATCCTGGGCAAGACAGACAGAGTGGATGCATGTCTCCACTGGTTCTGGAGGAGGACTGGTGCCCAGAGTGCTTCATCCTGTGCAGGACAGACAGAGTGGATGCATGTCTCCACTGGTTCTGGAGGGGGACTGGTGCCCAGAGTGCATCACGCTCCCCGTGACGGTCCCAGTTCCATAAATGTCCCAGCTGCACATGGGCTAACAATGTTTGAGTTGGTGGTCTTTGCCCTGTTCAGCAGTGCTTTGCCATGGCGGTCTTTGCCCTGTTCAGCAGTGCTTTGCCATGGCGGTCTTTGCCCTGTTCAGCGGTGCTTGACTTTGCTGTCTCTGACCTGTTCAGCGATGCTTTGCCACGGCGGTCTTTGCCCTGTTCAGCGGTTCTTGACTTTGCTGTCTCTGACCTGTTCAGCGGTGCTTTGCCATGGCGGTCTTTGCCCTGTTCAGCGGTGCTTGACTTTGCAGTTTCTGACCTGTTCACCAGTGCTTTGCCATGGCGGTCTTTGCCCTGTTCAGCGGTGCTTGACTTTGCAGTTTCTGACCTGTTCAGCGGTGCTTTGCCATGGCGGTCTTTGCCCTGTTCAGCGGCCTTTACCATGGCGGTCTTTGCCCTGTTCAGCGGTGCCAGTTGACTCTGGCGGTGGTCTCCGGACCAGTGACGATACTGGTGCCCTCCAGGGCACTGACGCTGGCGGTGGTCTCCGGACCAGTGACGATACTGGTGCCCTCCAGGGCACTGACTCTGGCAGAGGTCTCCGGACCAGTGACGATACTGGTGCCCTCCAGGGCACTGACTCTGGCGGTGGTCTCCGGACCAGTGACGATAGTGCTGGCGGTGGCATCCTGGCCAGCGGGGAGGATGGCGGCCTTCCCCGCCGTGCTGCTCCTACCAGACTTTGGAGACTTCTTCTGCCCCTTCACCACCTTGGGTGGAGTCACAGCTGACTCGGCACTCCCCCCGGGACCCTTGTGAGCAGTTTTGCCGGCAGGAGTCTTCACCCCCTCCTGTCTGGCACTGTCCAACTTAAGGTGCTTTACAGGGGGGTGACTGGCAGTGCTTTGGCTCCATGTAACACTGGCTGCCCTGGTGGCCGGTGCACTCCACAGACCTCGAACACGCACTACTGGTACCGGACTTTTTTTGGCTGAGGTGCTACCACAGGATCTATGAATTGGAGGGGTGGGGTGGTGGCACAGAGGTCAACGTTGCTCAGGAAAAGTTTCTGACTAACACTGGGATGGGTAGCTGGAGGGGGTCTGGGAGTGGAGAAAGAGGAGGTGGTTGTAGGAGGTGTAACTTTAGGTGATTTGGGTGCAGGTACTGGAGGCTGTCGTGAGGTGGATGGATGTTGGGTGTGTGGGTGCCCGCGTTTGTGTACTTTGGGAGGGGGCGTCACAGACACACTGGGAGTGGACACAGGGGACGTGTAAATGGTAGTGGGGGTGGTGAGTGCAGGTGAGCGGGGTGTGGTGCTGGGTGTTCTGGTGCGATTCCTAGTGCCTGTAGATGTAGTGCATGCAGGTGAGAGTGTAGATGACACTGGGAGGGAGGAGGGAAACAACGAGGAGGGGGACACAGTGGAGGCAGTGGATGTTGTTGTGTCTGTATGTGGGTGATGCTTGTGTGAGTGCCTGTGGGTTGTGTGGTGCCTACGTTTGCCTGAGCTACTTTTGTGTGTCTACGTGTGTGCATGCTTGTCTGATGGTGTGCTTGGGATAGGCTGGGGTACAGGGGATTGGGTCTGGGTGGAGGAAGTTGGAGGGGGGAGGCTAGACACAGGGACAATGGCTGCCATCAGTGCTGAGGCCAGAGATTGCATGGTTCGATGATGGGCAGCCTGACCAGAATGAATGCCCTCCAGGAATGCATTAGTGTGTTGCAACTCCCTTTCTACACACTGGATGGCATTCACAATGGTAGACTGCCCAACAGTGAGTGACCTGAGGAGGTCATTGGCCTCCTCACTGAGGGCAGCAGGGGTGACTGGGGCAGGGACTGACGTGCCTGGGGCGAAGGTGATGTCCACCCTCCTGGGTGAGCGGGCACGGAGCGAAGGCTGAGGGGCTGCTGGGAGGGCGGTGCTGGTAGGGTGGGTGGCGGCTGTACCTGTAGAAGTGGGGGGCACAGATGGTGCCGCCACCACATGGGAGCTCCCATCGGAGGACGAGTCCGTGTCGCTGTTTGCTGATCCGGTGACCGACGTGAAGCTCCCCTAGCCCTCCGTCCCACTGGTGTATTCAGAGTCTGTGGTGTGGCCCTCCATGGCCATGTGGGATGCAGCTCCCTCGTTCTCTGGTGCCACTGTACCTCCGCCTGATGATGCTGATGCGCAAAAGAACAGGGAGAGCAGAAAAAGGGGTGGGGGTAACAACAGAAGAAAGACAGGTTGAGTGCATGGCTTACCGCTACCGTTGGCGGACAATACAGACACAGCAGCCCCCTGCACTACGCCGTGCTCTTGGCCTCTACAGATGCAATTCCTGGGATATGGCCTACATGGCTATGGGTGTCATCTGCCCACATAGATGACACAGGGGCATGTCTACCTGTACTTGGCACTCTACAGAGGTGGGGTGGAGTGGCACATGGCCTGCATTACGGAGGGGCCAGCCTACGGAACTCGTCCTGGCCTAGGGAAACCCACAGCACTCCTCCCCCACCCACACCCCTCCAATGCGCGCAAAGTCGGCAGAATAAAAGTGTACTCACCCCCTTGTGTCTGCTGTGATGGCCTCAAGCGCCCATCCAACTCAGGGTAGGCCACCGCCAGGATCCGGAACATCAGGGGGGTCATGGTGCGACGGGCACCCCTCCCACGTTGGGAGGCTATCCCCAGCTGAGCCTCCGCTGTCTTCTTGCTCCAACGGTGAATGTCCTCCCATCTTTTACGGCAGTGGGTGCTCCGTCTCTGGTGTACCCCCAGGGTCCGGACGTCCTTGGCGATGACACGCCAAATGTCCTTCTTCTGGTGGGCGCTGACCTACATGACATGTACAGGGGAAGAAGTGAAGTCATTACCAACTGAACCGTCGAAGTGAGTGGCCCCCATCCCTACCCTTGCCATGTGGCACATGCATTCACAGTCCTTCATGCTCGTAGAACTCTGCCCCCTTCCTTCTTACAACCAGCCCTCTCCACCCAGGCATAGCCCATACAAAGTGCCCACTGTGTACTTACCTGTTGATCTGGAGGACCGTAGAGTAGCGTGTACTGAGGGAGGACCCCGTCCACGAGCTTCTCCAACTCCTGAGCAGTGAAGGCAGGGGCCCTTTCCCCAGACGCAGCAGCCATTGTCTCCTCTAGACCGAGGTCACAGCAGCACTTGCAGTGTAGGTCCTCTCCTGTCGAAGATCAGGTATCGAGTGATTGAACAGATAGAAAATGGCAGTGACGTCCGCAGCGGTGCGTATCATCACCGCCGGCGCACTTCATCATTGGCTCCTGGGACCCATAGGGTCCAATGTTAACCAATGCAGCATTGCGCCGCGGTCTACGACCGCGTACCGTGACGGTGTACAACGCCAGCGCAGTTACCTCACATCCCATTGTCCCACTTTAGAGGTCAGGCAGCCGCCATTTCAGGGGCCCACATGGCTTCATTTACTACTGCATCACACATACCTAGGCCTACACTCAACACACATACAGGAAGAGTTTTGTATTTGGTGTCGTGTTCTGTGTAGCTGTGGGTACATACCTGAGAATTTGTTGACTCTGTGGTCGCTGTTGTCCTTCATAGGCACCGTCAGCTGGGACATTTGAGGAGATGGCGGAATCCTCCGGTGTACCAACCGCTAGTGGACCTGTTAACAATGGAGGAGCGACATTTGATCATCACCTACAGGTTTGACCGTGCCACAATCCGGGAACTGTGTACCCAGTTAGAGCCAGACCTGATGTCACCAATCCTCCATCTCACAGGAATCCCCCCTGAAGTGCAGGTGCTGTCAGTGCTCCATTTCCTTGCAAGTGGGTCATTTCAAACAACAGTGGCCATGGCATCAGGGATGTCCCAGCCTATGTTTTCCAACGTGTTGTCCAGAGTTTTGTTTGCCCTGCTGAAACACGTGAGGAGCTACATCGTTTTCCCTCAGGTGGAGGATTTGGCTACTGTTAAAGGTGACTTCTATGCCCTGGGACATATCCCCAACATCATAGGTGCTATTGATGGGACCCATGTAGCTCTGGTCCAGCCCGCAGGAGTGAACAGGTGTACAGGAACCGGAAGAGTTATCATTCCATGAATGTACAGATGGTATGTTTGGCAGACCAGTACATCTTGCAGGTAAATGCTATGTTCCCTGGCTCAGTGCATGACGCCTACATCCTGCAGAATAGCAGCATCCCGTATGTGATGGGTCAACTCCAGAGGCACCGTGTGTGGCTATTAGGAGACTCTGGTTACCCCAACCTGTCATGGCTACTGACCCCAGTGAGGAATCCCAGGACCAGGGCAGAGGAACGCTACAATGAGGCCCATGGGCGGACTAGGAGAGTGATCGAACGCACCTTCGGCCTCCTGAAGGCCAGGTTCAGGTGCCTCCATATGACAGGTGGTTCCCTATTCTACTCACCAAGCGAGGTGTGCCAGATCACCATCGCCTGCTCAATGCTTCACAATCTTGCTTTGCGACGCCAGGTGCCTTTTCTGCAGGAGGATGGTCCAGATGACAGTGTTGTGGCAGCTGTGGAGCCTGTGGACAGTGATGAGGAGGAAGCTGAGGGAGAAGACATTGACAACAGGGAGTCAGTCATACAGCAATATTTCCAGTGACACACAGGTGAGAATTTTTTTTTACTATTACATTCACTTTCACACTTCTACCTCTATCCTGTCTGTCAATTTGAAGCAGTATTTGGTAACTGAGTTGTACATTTCTATTACGGTTTCACAGGTGTGGTTACCAACGTGTGTCATCTGCTTGCATCCTTCATGGACTTGTGATGTGTGACATTAAAATTTCGAACGGATTTTGTCTTTGTCATAGCTAATACACATTTTCAAAATCACAGACTGGCTCCAGATTGTTTTGTGCTTCAAGGGTGTTTATTTAAGTGCTAAAAAATGGAGGGGGTTGTATAATGGTGATGGGTGATGGTGGAGGAATGTCCATGGCAGAGTCCAGTCTATTAGTCTCACAGGTGCTTTGCCCATATGGGCATAGGAAGTGGAGCTGGGGCAGTTCCAATCTGGACAGGGTAACAAAGTGGGACAGTGGGAGGACAATCAGGGTGGTCTCATTTCCTGGCGGGGGTCTTGCCATCTTGCTCTGTCCTGTTCCTGGATCTCAGGGCCCGCTTGCGGGGTGGTTCTCTGTCTGCAGGGGGTGGGGTGCTGGTGTGGGGGTCCTGTGGTGGGGCCTCCTGTCCACTAGCGCCGGCGGAGGTGGTTGGCAGTCCATCGTCCAGGCTAGTGTCAGGGGCCCCTTGGAGTGCCACGGTGTCCCTCATGGTCTTTTGTATGTCCTTCAGCACCCCTACGATGGTGCCCAGGGCGGAGCTGATGGTTCTGAGCTCCTCCCTGAAGCCCAAACACTGTTCGTCCTGCAGGCGCTGGGTCTCCTGAAACTTGGCCAGGACCGTTGCCATCGTCTCCTGGGAGTGGTGGTATGCTCCCATGATGGAGGAGAGGGCCTAGTGGAGAGTGGGTTCCCTAGGCCTGTCCGCCCCCTGTCGCACAGAAGCCCTCCCAGTTCCCCTGTGTTCCTGTGCCTCCGTCCCCTGGACCGTGTGCCCACTACCACTGCCCCCAGGTCCCTGTTGTTGTTGGGGTGGTGGGTTATCCTGGGTTCCCTGTAGTGGTGGACACACAGCTGATTGACGTGTCCTGGGTACGGAGGTATGGGCCCGCTGGGTGGGTGCTGTGCTGGTGTTACCAGAGGGTGGAAGGTCAGTGTTGGACTGTGCCTGTGCAAGGGGAACCGACTGTCCGTGACGTTACGTAGTGGTCCTGCAGGGGTATAAGAGCATGATTATAGCATGTGTGTGTGTTATGGTGTGCAATGGGTGGGTGTGCGTGTACCCCGGTGCAAGCATTCCTGTGTGGGGGCTTGTGTGATGATGGTTGGGGGGTGTTATGGGTATGTGTAGTGAGCATGCTTTAGTAATGGGTGACCATGCTTAGTTTTGTCATGAAGGGCTTGGTGTTGGGATGTGTGGTTTGTGTTATTGGTACATTAGTGAGGAGTTGGAGTGATAGGGGAGGGGGTGAGGGTGGGGGTCTGTGATGGCATGCATGTAGGGTGGGGGATACGATAGTTAAGATTTGACTTACCAGTGTCCATTCCTCCACCGACTCCTCCGAGGCCCTCTGGATGCATGATGGTCAAGACCTGCTCCTCCCATGTTGTTAGTTGTGGGGAGGAGGTGGGGGTCCGCCGCCAGTCCGCTGAATCACGATGTTGTGCCTGGAGACCACTGAACGCACCTTCCCCCGTAGGTCGTTCCACCTCTTCCTGATGTCCTCCCGATTTATTGGATGCTGTCCCACAGCATTGACCCTGTCCACGATTCTTTGCCATAGCTCCATCTTCCTGGCTATGGAGGTGTGCTGCACCTGTGATCCAAATAGCTGTGGCCTACCCGCACGATTTCCTCCACCATAACCCTGAGCTCCTCCTCGGAAAACCTGGGGTGTCTTTGGCTTGACATGGAGTGGTGTAGGTGATTTGTGGGGTGATGTATGTCTTGATGAGTGTGGTGATGTGTAGTGGTATGTGGTGTTTTGTGTGTGGAATGTTGTATGGGTGATGGTGTTGTGTGCCTCTGTGTGGTGGGGTTGTCTATTGCTGTGCTCTCTGTCTGTCGCCTTCGTCTATAGTTTTTGGTCATAGGGGTTTGTGGGTGTGTGTTTTATATTGTGTTGGGTGTGTGGGAGTGGTGTTTGTATGTGTATCAGGTGTGTGTAATTCGAATTGTCCAATGTGGCAGTGTTTTGGAGATGTGTGTGTATTTTGAGCGCGGCGGTGTGTACCGCCAATTGAATACCGCGGTTGAAAGACCGCCGCGTGGATTCATGGGTCGTGATAGCATGGGCGTGTTTCTGTTGGTGTGACGGTTGAGGTTTTGTTTTCGCCAGTTTATCACTGACCTTTGGTGTGGCAGACTTGTGTGGGTGTCTGAATTTCGGCGGATTCCGAGATGTGGGTCGTAATAGCTGTGGCGGAATTCCGCGGCCGCGGCTGTGTTTTGGCGGTCTTCTGCACGGTGGTAAGCGGTTTTTACCGCCAATATTGTAATGACCCCCAAAAAGTCTTCCTTAATTTGCGGGAGACCAAGCAGAGATTGAATGCATCCTCTGATTCTCTCCGATGAAAGTCCCCATTCTATTAAGTGGGTGACAAGGTTTGGCTATCATCTAAATACCTGGAGCACAACTCTCAGTAGATAAATTTAAATCATGACTTTTTGGGCCCTTCAAGATAGCGCACATCGTAAACCCAGTGGCCTTCCGACTTCAGTTGCCACATTCATGGAAGATACATCCTGCCTTTCAGACCTTTCAGTTAAAGCCCCTCACTCCTGATTCCTAATACTATGTTTTGTCTCAACCTCCATCAGTCATGGTGGATGATGTTCCTGAATATGAGGCTCAGGACATTTTTGACTCTCGAGTCTTTCGAAACCATTTGAAATTTTTAATTCATTGCAAAGGGTATCCTCCTAGCAAGAGATCTTGGGAAGATGCTGCCTCAGCTCATGCTCCTATGCTAGTTTAATGATTTTTTGGGCAATTCCTTGATAAACCCAAGGTCTCATGAGGTGGGCACACTGTCACACCATGGGTCGCACCACGACCTACAGCTCACTTCAATGCATCCCTGGTGTCCCGCGTTTTACAGCGGGATGCCCTAAACACTTACCTGCAGCCTGCGAGTCCTGTAAGGGGCCACGGAGGGCCATTCTTTGAGCTCACCTGTAGGTTGGGCTTGAGATATTCATTTCCTTGGGGGCCATATTTTTGCTCTCTGTGGTTTCATCCTCCCAGAATTCCTGAGGAAGGGTTTTTACTTACCCAATCCATCATGGAGGCTCTGTCATGTATTCCTGCCATCATTTCCCAATCTATCATGGTGGCCTCACTTCTTTCTCTGTCACTTCCTGTTTTTGGTTAAATAGGGAGCAAAACTGTCTTTCTCTTTTGTGTTGCAACATTCTTAGCTCCTGCTGGTGTTTCTTTGCTCCTTGCTCCTGCTGGTGTATCCTCACGTCTGCTGGTGTCTCCTTGCTGGTAATTCTTGCTCCTGTTGCCTCCCTTCTGAACCTTTCTATTCTACTGGTTCTGGCATTTGCACCAGCTTTATCTGTGCCTCTGAGCCTTGCTGCAGTCCTGATCTACTTCCATCAGCACCAGTCCTCCTAAGTCTCCAGGGTTTTCCCTCTTGGGGGCTCCTTCTGGAGGGCACTATCTGCTTAGATGTTCCATTGTGGACGACATCATGGCTACCACAAGGAGTTGCCCCTACCTTTGGCAGACAAGTACAGTGAAACTTGGACTCACAGTTTTTCCCATCACTCCAGGATTTGAATAGAAGTCCATCCACTGAGGAACCTGACAGTTTTGAGTGGGGAGGTTTCGTCAAGGAGGCAGTGAATAACTTCCTCCAGATATGATTATGTGATGGGTGGTTCTTCCTCTACTGCAGTCATTGACAGGGTGCTGAGCTCGCCTGAAGATCCATGGATGGCCTGAAAATGTTGTTCAATGATGTTTGTTTCCTAGAAAATGCCATATTGGTGTTTCACCTCATGGTTTGCTGTAAATCATTCTGTGCCCTTCTAGGGTTTTTGCTTGGGGTGTGTGCTCATAAAAAGGCAAGCAGTGAATATTATTCTTTGCTTAGTGCCACGAGGGCTCTCCTTCAGGGTTGCACCATGGGGCTCCTTAGGTGTCTTTGAAGCCTCACGTGTCTAGGTAGTATCTGCCTCGCAGCTGCAGGCCATATCTTCCCCACATTTCTTGTTTAGTTATTCTCATGGTGGTGTTGCCACAGGTCACATTTAGGATTTGTCCATGTTGCTGGTTTACCAAGGTGTAATGTTTGGAAGTGGCAGGAATCCAGCTAGCCCCCCACTCCTTTGCTTTGAGCCGTGCACTTCTGAATGGACCGATTGCTACTAGATGCTTATTGGTATCAGTGTTGCCTGATCACTTCTTCCCTGCCAGATGCCTCTGGTTACATATCACCTCTCTTTACTATGTCTGTTACTCTTGGGAGGCTCTAGTGATTTTCCTTCCTATACCCAAAGATGGCTTTGTTAAATGGGGATTCCCTAGTATTAGTTTTTTCAAATGGTATTCTGTGTGTGCCCAGTCCGATGTCTCAGTTGGGTCTCCTATATTGTCAGCAGATGGGGTTGTAGTCTCAGCTCCCCAAGCCACGGCGAGGCATCACCGCACTCCCACTTGTGGTGTGCATACCTCCACTTCCTTCACTGAGTTCAGTCCTTGTCTTCAGTCTCTGAACATGGAGTTTGGAATCAAATGGACCACTGTCCTCCATGCAGGACATGCTTACTTTTATTTTCAGACCTCGGCTACGGCTGCCGTCTTGTGTAATTTGGGAATGGCCCACAGCATGCTGTTTTTTTAATCTACTCTCCCTTTTCACCATGCGCTACACTGGGGTTCATCACAATGAAGATCTATTTTCTCTGTCCTCCCATGGCAATATCAGTGAGGGTCTGCCCCCCCATTCCTGCAACTGATCTTAGAAATAGGGTGAGCTTTGGCATGGAGGTAGCTGCAGTATTAAGGAAAACTACCAACCTCAGTCATTTCTTAAAACAACACTGATGTAGGTCTTGGGTAGATTGTGTAGCTGCAGCCACTTGCTCTTCCCCAGAATGCTCTGCAAACACCAAACCTTGGGTTCAAAAAAGTATTCCTTTTCATTTCTGTGACATAAAGTTCTGGAATCTATGATGAACAGTGAAAATCCTAAGTTCCAGTTTTTCCACACTTTAGCCATAAAAACAAGTATTTCATGTGTGATGGGCCTATCATAATAGACAAGAACAGGCCAAAACTGTGACTGTGAAGTCAGGGTACTGTCAATGTGGTCTTCTCATGGTTGAAATTGTGTCCTATTTTTGACCCATACAATGGGCCCACACACAGGCATATGCAGGGATATGTTCCTGCATGAGGGAGTCTGGAGAGAATTACCAAATTGTGGAAAACAAGTGCTGAAAATCTGGCAAATATCAAGTTCAATGTATTGTACTTGCGAGTCAATCAAGGCGAGGGATGCCCGACCCCCATTTATAGAAACCTTAGTATGTGTAGATGAAGAAAATATATGTTTTTGCTAGGTTTCCATACAGGCCATGGTATATATCTGTGACCAAAAGGCAAGTAGCCTTATCAGGCATTCCGCTTTCAGTTGCTTTTCCATGCATTGCACTTAGTTTATCGTTTGTAGGTATCCTGAAGCCACAGAAAATGGTTACATGTCTGGTACCCCCACTTTCAGGAGACCTAGAGAAATAACACTGGGAGTCTTGGCAGGAATGTGAACCTTTGTGATGAACACGAAGGGAATTACCACACTTTGTTAAAAAAAAAAAAATTATTGTTAAAAGAATTATGTATTTTTGGGAAGAAACAATTTGCTAAAACTCTGATGAAAGCTTTTTTTAGTGCAATTTCCTTGCCATCTAGTCAGGGTGAGGGTGGTCTGGTCCTAAGAGCTAGAAACCTTAGGATGTGTGGATGTTAAAAATGTGTGATTCAAGTTTTCAGACAGCTCAGGGGTTCTGCTTGTAAGCAAGAAACAGCTACCCTTAACTGGCATTTTACTATCATTGTTTTCCAAATTTCCCAAATGCACTGTGCTGCTGCCCCCACACTCAGGAGATCCATAGGAACACAGATTAGGGTCAAGCCTTGTCAAGAATAAGGCCCTCATTATGACATTGGCGGTAAATCCCACTTATCGCCATGCTGACTGCCGCCAACATACTGCCACCGTGGTGGATATCCGTTCACCATATTATGTCACACGCACACACAAATCCGTCAGACCAAAGGTCAGTAATAAACTGGCGGTATCAAAACCCACACCATTATGCCAACAAAACTACGCCCACAACATTATGACCCACGAATCACCACGGCGGACATTCAATGGCGGTAAACCATTGGCGGTACATACCGCCACGCTCAAAATACACATGCACTAAGAAAACAGCACCACATTTGACAATTCAAACTACACACACTTGACACCCATACACACACCACACCCACAACACTATAAAACACACACCCACATTACCCACAACCCTTTAAGACTAGAAATAATTGCCAGTAGAGAGAGACATCAAGAGCACTCGCACAACCAGAGCCACATACCACCATCACCTATACACCACCCACGCACCTTACATCATATACCCCAACATATTACCCTACACACCCTCACACACACTACTCACACTACACTCATGACACCACACCGACACCCCAGATTCTCTGAGGAGGAGCTAAGGGTCATGGTGGAGGAAATCATCAGGCTAGAGCCAAAGCTATTTGGATCACAGGTGCAGCAGATATCCATTGCTAGGAAGATGGAACTATGGCGGAGAATAGTGGACAGGGTCAATGCCGTGGGACAGTACCCCAGAACAAGGGATGACATCAGGAAGAGGTGGAACGACCTACGGGGGAAGGTGCGTTCTATGCAGCAAGACACCAGCTCGCAGTACAGAGGACTGGCGGTGGACCCCCACCTCCTCCCCCACAACTAACAACATGGAAGGAGCAAGTCTTGGCAATCATGCATCCTGAGGGCCTGGCAGCAGTAGGAGGAGGACTGGACTCTGGAAAGCCAAATCTCTATTACTATCACCCCCCTACCTTCATGCCATCACATACCCCCACCCTTACCCTCACTCCCATCACTCCACCACCTCCCACACATCCCAACATCACATCCCACTCATCCCAATGCCAAGCCCTGCATGCCATACCTATGCATGGACACCACTCATAGGCCTGCATGGACATCTATCACTACAGCATGCACACTAGAGACAATCAGTTAGCCCATCAAATAACAACACACACAAGGCAAAGCTGCCAGGGCAATAACAACCATAGAGGGCAACCCACCCATGCACAATATGTCACACACAGAAACAATAACACTGCATTTACATCCCCACAGGTATCCCAGCCAATGTCACCGGAGAAGAGGTGCCAGCAACATCCAGTACCCCCACAGAAGAGGCCCACAGTGATGACAGCAGCTCTGCTCGCCTCGTTCTGGATGACCAACCTGTCCCATCAGGGACATCCCGACAGTCGGTTACCCAGGCATAGTTTCACACCACCAGAGAGCCTCCCCCTAGAAAACAACACCACAGCACCCACCCAGCGGGCCCATACCTTTGTCCCCAGGACATGTCAATTAGCACTGTGTCCACCACTACAGGGACCCCAGTGCACCCCACAAACCTAGGACGATCAGGGACCTGGGGTCAGTGGCAGGGGGCACACGGTTCAGGGAATAGAGGCACAGGACAACAGGGAAGCTGGAAGGACTACTGCGTGCCAGGGGGAGGACAGGCCCAGGGAACCGACTCTCCAGGAGGCACTCACCGCGATCCTGGGAGCATACCAACATTCCCAGGATACGTTGGGCCAGATCCTGGACAGGATGCAGGAAAACATGCGGCTGCAGGAGGGACAGTACCTGGGGATCAGGGAGGACTTGAAGTCCATTAACACCAACCTGGTATTCATTGCTGGGGTGCTGGCAGACATGGCCAACAGTATGAGGGAGGCAGTGTCACACCAGAGGGCCCCTGCCACTAGCCAGACTACTGAACAGCCCTCCACCCCCGTTGCCGCTAGTGGACAGGAGGCCCCACCACAGGACCAACAGGCCACCAGCACCCCGCCCCGCAGAAGGAGAACCACCCCACAAACGTTCCCTGCGATCCAGGCAGAAGCCAGAGACAATTGCCAAGACCCCGCCAGGAAATTAGACTCTCCTGATTGTCACCCTTGTGTTCCACTGTGCCACCCTGTTCACCTTGAACTGCCATTGCTCCACTTCCTATGGCCCCTCGGACAATGCACCTGTGATACAAATAGACCCTTGCAAGGAAATAAGACTCTCCTGAATGTCACCCTTGTGTCACACTCTGTCACCCTGTCCACTTTGAACTACCATTGCTCCCCTTCCTATGTCCCCTTGGACAATGCACCTGTGCTACAAATAGACTGGCCTCTAACCTGGACTTTCCTCCATCATCACCCCATCCCATTGCACTTCCCCCTTTTTGTCAGAGCACTGCAATAAACAGACTTAGAAAAAATACAAGTATGGAGTTTGTCAAATGATTTCAAAATGCATTAGTTTACCAAGGTTCTTATATTGCAATTCAACTGTACAGTAATGTTTACATAGGAAAGTCTTGTAGTTGCCTGCAGTGAACACACCAGGAGCAATAGTGGGGCACCAACATCTGCAAAAAGAGATGCCAATGGGTACAGTGAGTGGCCATAGCAGTAGGAATTCACAGCCTGCCAGTGACAATGTCACACATCAAACTGTCGATGAATTGTGAAATAACACTGTCTTACCTGTGTTTCATTGGAAGTATTGACAAATGACTGCACTTCTGTTGTCCTCATCCTCATCCTCTGCCTCTTCATCTTCACTGTGCACAGGGTCTACTGCTGCCACAAGGCCATCTCCAGCCTCCTCCTCCTCCTGCAGAAAAGGCACATGGCGTCTCAAGGCAAGGTTGTGCAACATACAGCATGCCACGATGATCTGGCAGACCTTCTTGGGTGAGTAGCACAGGGCTCCACCTGTTAGATGGAGGCACTGAAACCTGGCCTTCAGGAGGCCAAATGTACATTCAATAATCCTTCTTGTTCGCCCATGTGCCTCATTGTAACGTTCCTCTGCCCTTGTCCTGGGATTCCTCACAGGGTCAGTAGCAACGAGAGGTTGGGGTAACCAGAGTCACCTCCAAATATCCTGGGACAACTGTTAGCCACACACTAACCCTTATATCCCACACCATACCCATACACCAATATCCACTGGGTGGGAACCAGGGCTCACCTATTAGCCACACATGGTGCCTCTGGAGTTGGGCCATCACATTTGGGATGCTGCTATTCCTCAGGATAAAAGCATCATGCACTGAGCCCGGATACTTAGCATTGACATGGGAGATGTACTGGTCCGCCAAACACACCATCTGCACATTCATCGAGTGATAACTTTTTCGATTTCTGAAGACCTGTTCATTTCGCCGAGGGAGGGGGGACAAAGTCAATTTGTGTCCCATCAATCGCACCAATAATGTTGGGGATAGGTTCCATTGCATAGAAGTCAGCCTTCACTGTGGCCAAATCCTCCACCTGGGGGAAAACAATGTAGCTGCATATGTGTTTAATTAGGGCAGACAACACTCTGGTCAGCACTATTGAGAACACTGGCTGTGATATACCTGCTGCCAAGCCTACTGTCTCTTGGAAAGAACCAGTTGCCAAAAAATGGAGCACAGATAGTACTTGCACAAGAGGGGGGATCCCAGTGAGATGACGGATAGCTGAAATCAGGTCAGGCTCCAATTGGGCACACAGCTCTGTTATTGTGGCCATGTCCAGTCTATAGGTGAGGATAATTTGCCTGTCCTCCATTGTTGCAAAGTCCACCAGGGGTCTGTACATGGGGGGATGTCTTCACCTCCTATTCATCCGCAGCGGTTGCAAACTATGGGGTAAAATGTTGAGCAGCTGGTCATTATCTGTACATTGTAACCACTTCAGTTCAATGCATATTGTGATTGTTACAATATTCTGGTGAAATATGTCCAGATTGTGAAATTGTGAACTGTGACGCAGTTAGGATCCATGGCCTCCCCCCCTAGAAATGGCGTCCGCCTGTCCAGTATGGAGGGACAGGAGGAAATGAGGTAATTCCGCTGACATTGTGCAACGTTGCGGGAGGCGGTCGGGAACCACTGTGCAAATCCTCATTGGTTATCATTGGACCCTATGGGGTACAGTGGCCAATAGTGATCTACGCACCGCCGCGGACGTGACCGCCATTTTCCATCTGTTCACTCACTTGCTACCTGACCTTCAACAGGAGAGGACCTACACTGCATGTGCTGCTGTGACCTGTGCCTGGAACCTACCATGGCGCATGTGACTGGGGAAAGGGCCCCTGTCTTCACCTCGGCGGAGTTGGAGCAATTAGTGGATAGGGTCCTACCCCAGTACCGACTGCTGTATGGGCCTCCAGACCAACAGGTGAGTGCACTGTGAGTACAATGCATGGGGCATGAATGCATGGAGTGCTGTGTGTGAAGGCCTCGTGTGGGGGGGCTGGTGGATGGGCCTTGGGCAGCGCGCAGCATGTATGCTGGGCCATGTCTGTGCTAATGGGGAAGGGGCATGGTGGGCCATGAGTGTAACAGGCAGGACGGTCTGACTAATACCTTTGCCTGTATGTATTTCTCTGCAGGTCAACACCCAACAAAAGAAGGGTATATGGCGTGCCATCACCAAGGACGTGCAGACCCTGGTGGTCTACGGCAGGCGGAGCACCCACTGTCGCAAACGGTGGGAGGACCTGAGATGCTAGGCACGGAAGACGGCAGACGTCCAGCTGGGGATGGCCTCCCAATGAGGATGGGGTGCCCATCGAACCCTGACCCTCCTGGTGGCCTGCATACTGGGGGTGGCCTATCCAGAGCTGGATGGGCGATTGGGGGCATCACAGCAGCAACAAGGGGGTGAGTACAGTGTCCTTTATTTCTACTTACACCTGGTGGTGTGGTATCCGGGTGGGGGATGTGTGTCTGTGGGTGCCCCTAGACCAGGCATGACATAGCAGAGTAGGTCCCATGTTGGCCAGGGTTCTGATGTAAAATTCCTCCAACCGAGCTAGTAGGCTTCAACTACTGGGCAGGGGTGTGTTGGTCTCAGGTATGCTGCAGTTGGCAGTATGTGTCTCTACCCTGGCCTGATGACTAGCATTGTAACTGGTAGTGCATTGCCTAGTGCGTAGGGCTGTTCCCTGTGTGTGTGTTTTGTACGCCGGTGGTGATGGTGCCGCCATTGACCAAGTGTATTCTTTGTCTCTCCCCTCCCTTTTTGTTTTGTCACCCTGTCCTTATGTGCATTAGCATCATCAGGTGGAGGAATAGTGGCACCTGCGACGGAGGGAGCTGCATCCCACAGGACCCAGGAGGCAGAGTCCACCGATGCTGAGGGCACCAGTGGGACGGAGGGCGAGGGGAGCACCACAGCAGAGACTGGAGGGGACAGTTCGGACACGGACACCTCCCCTCTGTGCCCACCCCAGCTACAGGTACAGCCGCCACCCCCTGTACCAGCACCGCCCTCCCAGCAGCCCCTCAGCGAGTTGCCTGTGCCTGCTCAGGAAGGAGGGTGGGCATCTCCTTCGCGCCAGGCACCTTAGTCTCTGCTCCAGTTAGCCCTGGTGCCCTGAGTGAGGAGGCTATTGACCTCCTGCGATCCATCTCTGTTGGGCAGTCAGTCATTGTGAATGCCATCCAGCCCAAATGCAACAGTCCAATGCATTTCTGGAGGGCATTCACACTGGCAACAGAGATCAATCCTGGCTCTGGCCTCCTCTCTGATGGCAGCCATTGTCCCTGTTTCCACCCTTCCCCCTCCAACGTCCTCTACCCAATCCCATTCCCCTCAACCCCAACCAATCCCAAGCACACAGGCAGACGGTTGACGAGGACAACAATACAAGAGTGGCACAGGAAAACACAACCACCACACTTCATCCCACAGGTACTCATACAAACACCATCCAGATGCAGACATAGCAACATCCACTGCCTCCACTGTGGCCCCCTCCTCCTCGTCCTCCACCTCCCTCCCAGTTGCGTCTCCACTTACACCTGCATGTACTACATCCTCATCCCCATCACCAGCACACCTATCAGAACACACACCTCACTGGCAGTCACCACCCCCACATCCATGCACACGTCCCTGTGTCCTCTCCCACTTTGTCTTTGTCCCCTCCTCCCAAAGTACGCAAGCACTCAGACACCCAACAGCCATCCACCTCACAACAGCATCCAACCGTTGCACCTGCACCCAAACACAGCAGACTGACACCTCCTACAACCACTCCCTCTTCCTCGACTCCCAAACCTTCTCCCTCTTCCCACCCCAATGTCCCTAAGAAGCTTTTCCTCTACACCATTGACCTCTTCCCTACCCCCCATTCTTCACATCAGGCCAGGGTGGTCACAACCTGGGCAAGCACCTCAGCCACCCAGTCCACGGTCACAGTAGTGTCCCCAGCACCTCCAGGTGGGAAAGGATTCGAGCCGCCAGCCAGCCAGCCGAAAAGGGTGCCTGCCCCAAGTACTCCAGGACGGAAGGGCAAGGAGCCAGCCCCAGATGCTGCAGTAAGGAAGGGCAAGGAGCCAGCCCCAGCTGCAGGAAGGAAGGGCAAGGGTCCTGCACCAGCAGGCAGGAAGGACAAGGGACCTGGTGCTGGGACTCAGTCAGAGACCCCACCACCAACCACGGTAATGCAGCCATCCGAGGCTGCAGGGGACGGGCTGGAGCCTCCCCCACCCACCAGCAGCACCGCCACCACCAGCAGTGGGCAGCCGTCCAAGTCTGCAGGGGATGGTCTGGAGCCTCCCCCCACCACCAGCTCCACCAGCAGCACTACCACCACCAGCAGTGGACAGGTGTCTGAGGCTGCAGGGGATGGGCTGCTACTATTCCTCAGGACAACAGCGTCATGCACCGACCCAGGATACTTAGCATTGACGTGGGAGATGTACTGGTCCGCCAGGTGCACCATTTGCACATTCAATGAGTGGAAACTCTTCCAATTCCTAAACACCTGTTCATTCTGGCGGGGGGAGGGGGACAAACGCAATATGTGTTCCGTCAATCGCTCCAATAATATTGGGGATATGTCCCATTGCATAGAATCCGGCCTTCACTGTGGCCAAATCTTCCACCTGGGGGAAAGCTATGTAGCTGCACATGTGTTTCACCAGGGCAGACAAAACTCTTGTTAGCACGATTGAGAACATTGGCTGTGACATTCCTGCTGCCAAGCCCAATGTCACTTGGAAAGAACGGTTGCCAGGAAATGGAGCACTGATAGCACTTGCACAAGAGGGGGTATCCCAGTGGGATGACGGATAGCAGATATCAGGTCTGGCTCCAAATGGCCACACAGCTCAGTGATTTTGGCCCTGTCCAGTCTATAGGTGAGTGTAATGTGCCGGTCCTCCAGTGTAGCCAAGTCCACAAGGGATCTGTACACGGGGGTATGTCTCCTCCTCAATGGAACCACAACTTCAGTGTACAAAGTGCACTTATGTAATGGGATAGTGGGAATGGCGAGGTATGTGCTAATCTAGGCTTTGACACAGTTAAGGTTGATATGACCGCTGTCCGCCACCATGAAATAGCGACGACTGTCCTGTATGTAGGGACAGGTGGAAGTGAGGTAACTCTGCCGACGTAGGGCATTGTGGCGGAAGGCTGTCTTGCACCGCTGTGCAATTCCTCACTGGATAATATGGGGCTCTATGGAGTACAATGGCCAATGAAGATCTGCACCGGCGGTGATGGTGTACACTGCCACGGACGTGACTGCCATTTTCTATCTGATTCTTCACTTGCTTCCTAACCTTCAACAGGATAACACCTACACTGCCTGTGCTGCTGTGACCTGTGTCTATAACCTATCATGGCCCGTGTGACTGGGGAAAGAGGAGGAGTTGGGGCGATTGCAGGACGGGGTCCTATCCCAGTACGGACTGCTGTATGGGCCTCCAGACCAACAGGTGAGTACACCTTGGGCACAGTGCATGTGGGAAGGATGCATGGAGATGTGTATGCAAGCATTGTGTCATTGGGGGAATGTCTTGTGGTGGTGTACATGGTGTGCGTCACCCGATGTGTGTGCCAATGGTGACGGAAACGGGATTAGTGGGCCATATGTGTGACAGGTTGGATTGTATGGTTAAAGGTGCTCTCCTGTCTGTATTACCTCTGCAGGTCAGCACCCATCAAAAGAAGGGATTATGGCGTGCCTTGCCAAGGACGTGCAGACCCTGTGGGTCTATGGCAGGCAGAGCACCCACTGTCGGAAACGGTAGGAGGACCTGAGACGCTGGACACGGAAGACCACGGAGGCCCAGCTGGGGATGGCCTCCCAGTGAGGAAGGGGTGCCCATCTCACCCTGACCCCCCTGATGGCTCGCTTACTGGCGATGGCCTACCCAGAGCTGGATGGGCGCTTGAGGGAATCACAGCAGCCACAAGGGGATGAGTACAGTGGGCATTATTAAAATAATTGGCAGGTGGCATGGGATCCGGGTGGTGGATGTGAGTTAGTGGGTGCCCCTAAGGCCAGGCCAGACATTGCAGCGTGATTCCACTCTAGGGTATTGTGTGTATGGCAAATACACGCTGCCTAGCTTGTTAGCATTCTATGTCAGACAGGGCTTTGTAGGTCCCAGGTGGGGTGCAGTTGGCGGTGTGTGGCCCTCATCTTGCCGTGGCATCTTGCCAAATCACTGGCAGTGCAATCCATAGTGCTGAAGCTTGATCCCTGTGTGTGACAGTGCTGTGTATGCCAGCTGTGGTGTTGGTGCAGTAATTGACCCAGTGTTTCCTTTTTCTCTTCCCCCCTTTTGTCTTCTGTCTTCCTGTCCATGTGTGCATTAGCATCATCTGGCAGAGGAGCAGGGGGACAGGCGACAGAGGGAGCTGCATCCCACAAGGCCCGGGAGGCAGAGTCCACTGTTGCTGAGGGAACCAGTGGGACGAAGGGCAAGGGGAGCACCACGGTTGAGACAGGAGGGGACAACACAGACTCAGATACCTCCTCCGATGGAATCTCCCTGGTGGTGGCAGACACCTCTGTGACACCCCACCTGCGTGTACAGCCGCCACCCGACCGTACTGGCACCACCCTCGCAGTAGCCCCTCAGCGAGTTGCCTGTGCCTGCTCACCCAGGAAGGTGGGCATCTCCTCACCCCAGGCCCCTCAGGCCCTGCCCCAGTGAGCCCTGCTGCCCTGAGTGAGGAGGCTATTGACCTCATGAGATCCATCTCTGTAGGGCAGTCAACCATTGTGAATGCCATCCAGGGGCTGGCATCCCAGATGCAGCAATGCAGTGCATTTCTGGAGAGCATCCACGGTGGATATGCGGCCCAACAGAGATCGATTCAGGCTCTGGCCTCCTCTCTGATGGCAGCAATTGTCCCTCTTCCTACTGCCCCCCCTCCAACTACCACTTCCCAGTCTCCTCAACCCCAACCCATCCCATGCACACATATAGACGAGCATGTACACAAGACAATACAAAGAGTGGCACAGTCAAACACAGTTACCACACTTCATCCCACAAGCACTCACGCAAACACCAGACAGTTGCAGACACAACCACATCCACTTCCTCCACTGTCTCCCCCTCCTCCTCCTTCACTATCTCGTCCACACTCACACCTGCATGCACTGCATCATCATCCACCACCAGCATCACCACACCAACCAACACACACACACCTCACTAGCAGACACCTCCTCAACATCCATTCACGCGTCCTCTGTGTCCTCCCACCCTGTCTGTCCCCACTCCTAAAGGACACAAACGCAAGCACTCACACACCCGACAGCCATCCACCACACATCAGCACACTGCCCATGCACCTGCACCTGCACCCAAATCCAGCAGACATATACCTCCTTCAACCACTCCCTCAACCTTCACTCCTACTCCTCCTCCTGCCCCACCGTCCCTAAGAAGCTTTTCCTTGCCCAACTTGATGTGTTCCTGCCCCCGTCCTGCCCATAAGAGCAGGGTCCCAATGACCCAGCCCAGCACCTCAGCCAAACAGTCCACGCAGACAGTGGTGGCATCACCTAGTCGTGGTGGCAAGTCAGTGAAGGATCCCACTCCACCAGCCAGGAAGGTTATGGATCCCACACCTCCTGCCATGAAGGGGAAGAAGCCCTCGTCTCCAGGGGAGGCTGTTAGTGAGACATCTCCACCACCAGCAGTGGTCCTGGGCCCCCACCACCAGCTGAGGAAGTGCATCCCTCACCATCAGCAGAAACTGCCCAGGTGGCACCTCCACCTGCCACCACAGTTCAGCCCTCACCTACTGCAGAGGCTGCCCAGGAGGCACCTCCACCTGCCACCACAGTTCAGCCCTCACCTCCAAATGACACAGTGCAGCCATCACCACCAGCGGAAGCCATGTAGTCCACCCTCCAGGGTCTGCTGTACAAGGGCCCCCCTCCAGGAGCAGTGGGCATGTTCCCCACTTGAGAGATTGTGGACACTCCCCAGCACAGAGCAATGGGCTTGGAGCCCCCTCCAGAACCAGTGGGAAAGACACCCACTTGAGAGACCGTAGCCTTGCACTCCCCAGCACAGAGTAATGGGCATGGAGCCCCCTCCAGAACCAGTGGAAAAGACACCCACTCCAGAGACTGTGGACTTGCACGCCCCCGCACAGAGAAATGGGCATGGAGCCCCCTCCAGAATCAGTGGGAAAGGCACCCACTACTGAGACTGTGGCCTTGCACTCCCCAGCACAGAGTAATGGGCATGGAGCCCCCTCCAGAACCAGTGGGCTTGTTCCCGACTTCGGCTGAGGTGCCTCCCAACCCCCCATCCCTCTGAGGTGTCTGCCCACTTGCAAACTGATGCCCCTGCAGAGCTCCATCCGAACGAAGTCAGGATTCGAGTTGGGCCTTGGACTGTGCCCCTTGGCCATGTGGGCACTTACTACATTGGACTGGGCAGTGGCCCTTTGTGTACATTTGTAAATATCTGTTTCACGTACCATTGGTTTATTTAGTAGCTGTGTATATCAATACATTCTCATTACTGCATTCTTGTTGTCCTTGCATAATTGTGCTGTGTATAGTGTGCCATTGTTTTTCATCTGCAGCTGGTTGTGTGTATGGTGTGTGTCGTGCGTGTGTGTGTGTCACTCTCGATTTCCTCCCTCCCTCCATTGTGTGCTAGGTGCCTGTACTCACCGTCGTCGTCTTCGTCGGCGTTGGTGTTCCAGGTGGACCATGACGTGAATGAGCATTGGGAAGACTTGCAGTTCTGGTTCCTGGCGGCGTTGTTCTTCCCTATGTCACCGATGGAGAGTCTTTGCTCTTCTGTGATGCGTTTCCACCAGGCTTTTGATGGCGTTGGTACTGCCCCGGAAAACGTGGCAGATTGAAGGGTCAAAATAAATATGGTGGGTGGTATTTTGTCTTCCGCCTGGCTGTTGACGACTACCGCCGTGATGAGTGTTGTTTCCGCTATGGCGGTTGGTGTGGTACATTGGCTGTCTATGGGAGTTATCACCGCTATGTTCATAATTTGGCAGTAATTACAGCCAGCCTGTTGGCGGTATTACCGCCACTTTATCACTCACTGCCAGGGTCGTAATGAGGGCCATAGTTTGTTTGCACACAGAGAAGAGATACTTGTTTTAAAGCAACCTAACACTGATTAAAAAACACAGTCGCACAGATGTGCACACACACCCTAGTAGGGAAATGGTTAAAATGCCAGTGCTGCGAAGGGGGAAATATCAATGACAGTAGGACATGACCATTTTGTAGTAAATGGTTATCATTCGTGGTGCTGTAAGTCTATGTCAAGAAGCTAAAAGCTCAGAAAATATCTCAATTATGTTATTGGCCTGTTTGGCAGTAATGAGATCAATGGTCAGGTCAGGCTGCAAGTGGCTCAAGCTGGCAGGCAGGTTTGGTCAGATATTTAAAATTACCTTCTGACTTTGATATGTTTTTGGAGGTCAGTTCAGCCAAATGAGCTGGTTACAAGTGATGTCCGAAAAGGATGTGAAAGCACCCGATTGGCGTCATGATAGCCATTGGTGAAGCAGGGGTAAAACATAGAAAAGCTACAGGAAATGGATTGTTTCTGCAGATGCCAAAGCAAGATAAATGTGTACAGTCACTGGATTTACATAGAGGCTTCCCCAAATCAGTTCTCAGTGGAAATGCTTCAAACAGAGACACATGGTTCCTGAGCCTACTTAGGTGCTGGCCTCACCCACTCTATCGGTGACCACAATATGACACAGAGGTTTCTGAAGAAAATTTCCATTGACGTTTTGATAATTGTTGATTTGGATGCAAACGCTAGTTCGTTGGCACAGCTCTCCACATTAAGACAGTTTGTATACTCTGCCATCGAATGAGGATCTTTGTACAGCACTTGTTATATACTAATACGTTCTGATCAGTGTCCAATTCCTTCTGTGTTTTCAGTACAGCGTTTTAAAGTTATAACTCTAGAATTCAAGAACGTGTTTTGCTGATCTCACCAAAAGAGTCTCCTGAAAGGCTTAGGGGGCTTGCGTTCCAGTTATTAAGCTCTATTTCCTGATGGTTTACAAGCCACTATTCTCTTATGAAGGGAGTTATATGTCCCAGCACAGGCAGAGTGTCTTTCTGTTTCACCGCATGCACTCCTGTAAACAAATGTCACCCTATCTGGTACTCACGCAAGCAAGGCAAGCAGACAAGCACATCAAACATTTAAAGGGGAGTGGCACACCTTTTTCAGAAGTATGCCACTGCTTCTGGCTTCCCAGATGTCATGCCATTCACCCAAACAGTCTTCCTATGAGACAGCTCCTAACTTTTGTGCCCCAATCGACTTAGAAAGAATAACAATAGTAACATAGAATTAAGAATAGGTAACAGTGAATAACTGAGATGCTTTTCACCAAGGTGTTTTAATTTACATCAAATACACAAGATGAGAGGAATGCTTCCAATTTTTCAAATCACTGACAATTGCTTGGGGGAACATTCCAACCCATCTTTCTTTTACCCACCATGCCACCTCAGATTAGACACAGCCAAATGCAAACCAACCAGTGTGGATCTTGCTCCAAAAATCAACCCGAACTGCCAAGTCGGGCCCTCTCTGAACCAGAACACAAGCAACCCAAGACTGGTTTTGCCCTAATAGGGGTTGTAGGTCAGGTGTAGCTTGGCTCCAGTGGAGCATGAGCGACATCAAATAGACAATGAGAGCAACACTTGAGTAGTCTATGTTGCCACTCGATGTGAAAAAGTCTCCTTTATTCACTGTTACCCATCTTTACTTTTATGTTCTGTATTGTCCCTCCATCTCATATTCTGTGTTGACAACAGCTATACAGGAGTAGAGAAGGCATGGGGAGCAATACACAATATGACCTCAGCTGATTTAACTCCTACCCCAAATTGCTCCCGGTGTCCTATTTCTCACCCACATCAACCCCCGGCCATTACTTCCCCACATGAAGAAAGAATATCTACCATCCTGTATTGACCATCTCCCCCCCACCCAAATGTTTATAAACAAAAACTGGTATCATGTGACCAACTCCCACACTGCCATCTCTTCTGCTCTTTCTCAGAGGCAATTATTTAAAAAAAAGTAATACCTGGCTCCCTGCCATCCTCTCCTGTTGTCCACTGCAGCTTTCCTTTCTCTCCCTGTTCAAAGGTCTGCTCTTTCTTTTGCTCTGAAACAGAGCAGCATTATGCTGGCCAGTTGTGTGAGACCCCTATCAGGACAATCTGAAATTATTCTATTAGTAACAACAGTGGAAAGCAACTTTTGTTGACCACAGTTCTATTCTATGCACATTTGTAGAGCTCATGGCTACCCTAGGACATCCCCTAGGGCATCCCAGCACTAGCAATTAGTTATCAAACAGCCAAGTTTTTAGGTGTTTCTGTAAGGTCAACTCATTATCAATGAGCCTCATTGTAAGAGGGAGAGTGTTCTATAGTTTGGCTACATTGTAGCTAAAGAAGCGCGCTCCACTTTTTGTTCTCCGAATAAAGGGAACTATGGTCAGTCGAGTTTTAGAGGATTTGAGGGTAATGATCGGGTTAAAGGGTGAGATCAGAGGTTGAAGTATAGTGGGGCCTTTAGCTAAAAGTGCCCTCTATTTTATGCAAAGGTTTTTGCATTTCACCCGCTGATCTACTGGGAGTCAGTGGAGAGTGACTAAGGGTTGCAGAGCTTAATTGTGTCTGGGGACATTGAGCAGAATTGAATTGGCGCAGTCTGCACACTTTTAAGTTTCTTGGTTACAGCTCTAGACGCTCCATAGACAAGCATTTGTCCATCCATACCCCCTAAACATTTTATAACTTTCTTTTGGGTGAGAGGTATGCCTAGGCAGTGTGGCCAGTCTAGTCTCAGGTGGGGGTTAAAGTTGCTGCCTAGTACCCTAAGTTCAGTTTTATCCCCATTTAGCTTGAGGCACAATCTGACCATCCACATAGCTACCTTCTCCACACAGGGTCCCAAAAAGGGAGAATGGGGATCATTTTCAGGGATAAGGGAGAACACCAATTGAGTGTCATCGGCATATGATACCATGAATATCCCACATGCTAACACAACACAATTTCTGCAAGAGGGTGCATGTATAGAAAAAAAACATGGGGCACAACGAATAGCCCTGTGGCACTTCACGCTTCAGACGGAATATATCAGAGGAACAGATTTTATTGAAGACCTGAAAAGACCTGTGCTTTGGAAAAGAGACAAGCCAATTCAGGAAAAGTCCTGTGACACCTGCATTGTCGATTCTTTCAATGAGGATTTCATGATTTACAGTGTTGAATGCTGTGCTTAGGTCATGGAGTATGATGCCTGCTGTACCTCTTTGGTATGTAAATGCAACAACAAAGTGACCTTTCAATCCATAATTTTGTGGTCCACCATGCTACCCCAGTTTGGACCCAACCGTATACAAATCAGTCTTGACCCTGCTCTCTTTGGGAACAGTCCAGCTCCAACATCCAGGCCAAGTCCTCCATGGACTGGAAACAAGTCTCCTTGGTCTAGCAGCATTTTTGGTTCCTCTACTACCTACAGTAGGGCGCTTTTCATGCTATGCTTTGGTGAAAAGCCAGCCTGGGTGAGATGGAAAACATTGTTTGCTTCTAAGAATTCAGAAAGTCAATGATTTACATGTTTCTCCAGTATCGTACTCAGTACAGGGGAAACACAATAAGTCTGTAGTTCCCTGGGAAGAGGGGATCCAGGTGAGTTTTTTCCAGAAGGGATTTTTCCATAATATGTTTCATTGCAGGGGTGTCTGTTTCCTTTGCAAACGAAAGAGTTACCATTTCTAGCTGTACTGGAAATTTGTATTCTGCTGTTTTAGAGATAATGAGTAGTGAAGTGGGATGAACCGGGCATTTAACTGATTTAACTTTGTTGAATGGGGCTGTAAAGCTATCCAGAGTCATACAGGGGAAGTCTGACTTAATACGTTTCCCCATTTCCGGCTTGGTACAGTTTTTGTAGGGACCTGCATCATTATCAGTGTCTTAAAAGGCTGAGTAAATATTGTGTTTTTTTTACAAAAAGTCTTGCAAAATCATTGAAATAGGTTGCTGTTGGTTCGGGTGTGAAACTGTCTGAAGTAGGTTTCATCAGTGATATGATGATCTGAAACATTTACAGCTTGGGCAATTTTAATTTCAGAATGGTATCCCCTCAGGTTTTCTAGAATGTATGATTTACTTAACTTTCTGTAGTCTTTCCTCCACTTTCTTTGAGCTTTTTTACATTCTTTTCTTAGCATCAGGAGGTGGGAAGTATACCGTGGGAAGATTTCTCTTTGGTACATCGAGTATGGATTTTCACAGGGATAACTTGGCCCAGTGAGTGCGTGTTCCATTGGGTAACCTTAACATTGGCTGCTAGAGGGTCCATACCCAGGTCCGGTCTTACTTTGCTATATTCATATTTCCATTTCTCGCTGTTCAGTTTTGACTAACTGCGGTCCTTCCAGGTGACTAGTCTCGGAGGCGACCTGGAATGTGTGGAGTTCAAGACCATTGGACTCATAAAGTGGTCTAACTACAATATATGACGTGGATCCCGCACATTCAAATGAGGGTCACTGCTGAAAATAGGGTTGAGCAAATGGCCTTTTACATGGGTTGGGTCGGATACGTTTTGTGATAATTGAATAGCGGAGAGATCTTGAAGAAGCTTGGAGGCCTACAGGATCTTCTAGGTGTACATTAACAAACTGGTCATAGAGGTCAGGTGGCCCATACAGGAGCACGCCAGAGAATATGAACATCAGGGTCCGTGAGATGGCAAATGCCATATTTTCACATCCTAGAAGCTGTAGAGGTTCATGGAGGCATCTAAATGCCTGCTTAAGTATGATAACAATCCCCCAAACCCTTCCTACCTGCCTCGTCTCTCTGGCACATGTAATAGCCCTGAACTCTGCATTAGCCCCTTCGCAGCCAAGGGCTTAACCGTTACGTCCTTGGCTGAGGCACCAAGACCGTAACCGTTACGTATTGGTACCAGCTCTAGCGCTCCCCCCATGAGCCTCGCCTCAGCCCCCCCACTGCAGGGATGGAAGGGGAATTGCTTCCCCTTTCACCCCGCCTCTGGTAGCGTCTGATGACGTCAGCGTGCAATCGCTCGCTGACCTCTTCAGAGGCCTGCCCCTCCGCGCTGGAAGAGAAATGCCTTTCCTCTCCTTAAATGTCTCTCTCACCATTTCTGCTGCCCGATCGCAATGCGATCGGGCAGCAGAAATGCCCACTAGACACCAGGGATTTTTTTTGGGGGGGGTAATTGTCATGACGGGAGCAGCCCCTTGAGCAAGGGTCGCTCCCCAGGGGGCCAAATTATTTTGAAGCCATTTCTGCCCCCCCCCCCGGGGGCAGAAAACCCCTAGACACCAGAGATAATTTATTTTTTTGTTTATTTATTTTTTTCATATTTTGGGAGCGACCCCTTAGGCAAGTGTCGCTCCCCGGGGGGCCAAATAATTTTTAGGCCATTTATGCCCCCCTGGCCATACCCCCACCCCAAATAAATAGAGCTAAAGTTGTTCTGCCCACCAGTGGGCAAATTGGGCAATTACCCCCGATTCACACCCCGAGGGTGGGGGGCAGAAAGTCTACTAGATGCCAAGGAGTTAAAAAAAAAAAAAAAAAAAGTGGGGTGGTGGCTCCAACCAGTATGGGCCTGGTTATGACCCCACCCCAACTGAAGGGGGTAACAGTCTTTCAGCTCTCCTCTGCACACTAAAACATCTTATCCCACGGCAAGCAAGAGGACATTCGATTATTTTGGGTTTTGGTTTTACATTTGGGCCATGAGAGCTTGGCTAACTCTCAAAATCGTCCCACTTGGAATGGTGAGGGCTTGCCTTTTTGCACTTTGGGATGCTGCCATGTAGAAAAATCCACAAGACCTAGACACATCTGAAAACTAAACATCTGGTTGATTCCAGGGTGGGTTGCTTCACATGCACCCGCACCATTTTCTTACCCACAATGCCCTACAAACCTCCACCTTTGCTGGAAATCACACATTTTTCCCACATTTTTGTGATGGAACCCTCTGGAATCTGCAGGAATCCACAAAATTCCTACCACCCAGCATTGTCTCATCTATACCGATAAAAATTCTGCTGCACTTCTCAGCCTAAAAATGTTTTTTTTCAAACTGCCCTTTTGGACCCGCTTTGGATCCCTCTCAATTTCAGCATGTTTTTAGCTCTTCCCTGTCACAGGCACTTGGCCCACCTACGCAAGTGAAGTATCACTTTTACCGGGAGACTCAGGGGAAGGTTGGGTGGTAGGAAATTTGTCCCGGTGCGGTTAACCCACACAGAAATGTGGGAAAAATTTGATTTTTGTAGCTAAATTTGAGGTTTGCAGAGGATTCTGGGTAAGAAAACATTAGG
The DNA here is from genome assembly GCF_031143425.1 of Pleurodeles waltl. Lineage (NCBI taxonomy): Eukaryota > Metazoa > Chordata > Amphibia > Caudata > Salamandridae > Pleurodeles > Pleurodeles waltl. The sequence goes on along the minus strand of NC_090443.1, from coordinate 547,445,559 downwards.
GGATCCACGCAAGTCACACCTCCCTGGACTCCCTTGGATGCCTAGTTTTCAGAAATGTCTGGGTTTGGTAGGTTTCCCTAGATGGCTGCTGAGCCCAGGAGCAAAAACGCAGGTCCCCGCCCTGAAAAAACAGGTAGTTTTGTATTTGATCATTTTGATGTGTACAGATAGTGTAGGCCTCCCACACAAGATAGGTACCATTTGTATCAGGAGACTTGGCGAAACGGTGGGTGGAAGGAAATTTGTGGCTCCTCTCAGATTACAGAACATTCCGTCTCCAAAATGAGAGGAAAAAATCTTTTTTTGGCCAAATTTTGAGGTTTGCAAAGGATTCTGCGTAACAGAACCTGGTGAGAGCCCCACAAGTCACCCCATCTTGGATTCCCCTAGGTGTCTAGTTTAAAAAAATGCACAGGTTTGGTAGGTTTCCCTAGGCGCCGGCTGAGCTAGAGGCCAAAATCCACAGCTAGGCACTTTGCAAAAAACAGCTGTTTTCTTTGGGAAATTATGATGTATCCATGTTGTTTTTTGGGACATTTCCTGTTGCGGGCACAAGGCCTACGCACACAAGTGAGGTACCATTTTTATTGAGAGACTTAGGGGAATGCTGGGTGGAAGGAAATGTGTCGCTCCTCTCAGATTCCAGAACTTTCTGTCACCGATATGTGAGGAAAAAGTGTTTTTTGGACAAATTTGAGGTTTGCAAAGGGTTCTGGGTAACAGAACCTGGTGAGAACCTCACAAGTCACCCCATCTTGGATTCTCCTAGGTGTCTAGTTAAAAAAAATGCACAGGTTTGGTAGGTTTCCCTAGGTGCCGGCTGAGCTAGAGGCCAAAATCCACAGCTAGGCACTTTGCAAAAAACAGCAGTTTTCTTTGGGAAAATGTGATGTGTCCATGTTGTGTTTTGGGGCATTTCATGTCGCGGGCACTAGGCATACCCACCCAAGTGAGTTACCATTTTTACCAGGAGACTCAGGGGAACGTTAGGTGGTAGGAAATGTGTCCCGGTGCGGTGATCCCACACAGAAATGTGGGAAAATGTGATTTTTTAGCTACATTTGAGGTTTGCTGAGGATTCTGGGTAAGAAAACATTGGGTGATCCACGCAAGTCACACCTCCCTGGACTCCCTCGGATGTATAGTTTTCAGAAATGTCTGGGTTTGGTAGGTTTCCCTAGATGGCTGCTGAGGCCAAGAACAAAAACGCAGATGCCCCTCCTGCAAAAACAGGTAGTTTTGTATTTGATAATTATGATGTGTCCAGATAGTGTTTTGGGGCATTTCCTGATGGGGGCGCTAGGCCTCCCACACAAGTGAGGTACCATTTTTATCGGGAGACTTGGGGGAACGCTGGGTGGAAGGAAATTTGTGGCTCCTCTCAGACTCCAGAACATTCCGTCTCCAAAATGAGAGGAAAAGGTGTTTTTTTGGCCACATTTTGAGGTTTGCAAAGGATTCTGGGTAACAGAACCTGGGGAGAGCCCCACAAGTCTCCCATCTTAGATTTCCCCGAGTGTCTAGTTTTAACAATTGTGCAGGTGGGTAGGTTTCCCTAGGTGACGGCTGAGCTAGAGGCCAAAATCCCCAGCTAGGCACTTTGCAAAAAACACGTCAGATTTCAATGTAAAAATGTGATGTGTCCATGTTGCGTTTCCTGTTGCGAGCATTAGGCCTACCCACGCAAGTGAGGTACCATTTTTATTGGGAGACTTGGGGGAACCTAGAATAGAAAAACAAGTGTTATTGTCCCTTGTCTTTATCTACATTTTTTTCTTCCAAATGTAAGACAGTGTGTAAAAAAGGCATCTATTTGAGAAATGCCCTGTGATTCACATGCTAATATAGGGACCCCGGAATTTAGAGATGTCCAAATAACCACTGCTTCTCAACACCTTATCTTGTGCCCATTTTGGAAATACAAAGGTGTTCTTGATACCTATTTTTAACTCTTTATATTTCAGCAAATGAATCGCTGTATATCCGGTATGGAATGAAAACCCATTGCAAGATGCAGCTCATTTATTGGCTTTGGGTACCTAGGGTTCTTGATTAACATACAAGCCCTATATATCCCAGCAACCAGAAGAGTCCAGCAGACGTAACGGTATATTGCTTTAAAAAATCGGACATCGCAGGAAAAAGTTAAAGAGTAAAACATTGAGAAAAATGGCTGTTATTTTTCACCTCAATTTCAATATATTTTTATTTCAGCTGTTATTTTCTGTAGGAAACCCTTGTAGGATCTACACAAATGACCCCTTGCTGAATTCAAAATGTTGTCTACTTTTCAGAATGTTTAGCTTTCTGGGATCCAGCATTGGTTTCACACCCATTTCTGTCACTAACTTGAATGAGGCTGAAAGCAGAAAAAATAGTAAAAATGGGGTATGTCCCAGTAAAATGCCAAAATTGTGTTGAAAAATTGGCTTTTCTGATTCAAGTCTGCCTGTTCCTGAAAGCTGGGAAGATGGTGATTTTAGCACTGCAAACCCTTTGTTAATGCCATGTTCAGGGAAAAATCCAAAAGCCTACTGCAGCCCTTTTTTCTCATTTTTATAAAAATAAACAAAATTTTTGCTGTATTTTGGCTAATTTCTTGGTCTCCTTCAGGGAAACCCACAAAGTCTGGATACCCTAGAATCCCTAGGATGTTGAAAAAAAAGGACGCAAAATTGGCGTGGATAGGTTATGTGGGCAAAAAGTTATGAGGGCCTAAGCGTGAACTGGCCCAAAAAGGCAAAAAAAAAGACCTGGCAGCGAAGGGGTTAAGCCAGGTTTCAATAAGAAATAACACGTCAGGTTTATTTTTGTCCAAAAGGTTGAAAAGTTCAAGCTTATGGCAGGGCAGAGATCTACAACTGATCATGTACATGTGTCAGCTAGCCATTAGGATACGGGTGATGTTGGGAGTGGGAGCATATAACAGTGCGATAGAGCTCTACGTCAAATGAGTGAACAAATTGACTTGGAACAGTGTATTCATGACAGTGGCTTGCTGTGAGAGCAATAATAGAAAAAGTAATGATAATATTAATAAAAATAATTTTAAAATTATATCATGTTTTCTGTAGTGTTTCATACCTCACGTCTGTCATCCATAATTGCTGCAAGCAACAGGTATAAGAATTAGCCAATGTAATGATATTTAGCCATTGTAATGATATTTGAATCAGAAGCTTCTAATAATTTAGTACCAGAGCAGCAGGGAGCCCCCTCCATTGTGTTAGTGTTTTGTGCCCGATGACCCTGCTAGGATGTAATTACTTTATAACACACAACAAAATATAAGTACCTGTAAACGAACCATCACTTGGAGCTCACTGTCCCCTGATATTTGAATTAAATCCAACCTAATCATTTTAGAGAGTTCCTAAAAACCCATCTTTTATGTCTCTTTTTGCAGTAATAATTATGGTGTTCCTGCAAAGCTGGCTAAGTTATTTTGCACCAAAGGATAGTCAGTAATTGCTTCCTACTCATCCATGTTACGTAATGCTACTTTTACTAGTTTCCCATATCACCTCGTCTCTCAATTGTAATCCTTCTTTATTTGAAATGGTGTAGGAATGCTATAAAAACTGTTAAATATATAAATAGTATGGCCTCACTGTGCCATCCGGCTCATGTACCTTCTCACATTTTGAGGATTCTGACAGAGACCTGGTACTACAGGTACTACAGTGGGAGTTTACACAAAAATCAGCAGACAAGATTTAAGTGAGTTTATTAAAGCATGGATGCCACACACATCTGTAGAAATGTTTACTGCCAATGTTCAGATCAGGCAGTGGTTTTACCTGAGGTGTTGGTTGTTTTGCTAGGTTTGTGGGCCACAGCTGTGAGAGGGCACTGACTCATCCAGGTTACCCTGCCTTCTCTTCCTGCAGTTCACAGAGAATCCACAGCAATGGAACAGATCTTTGTACGCCCCAGAGATGGCTCGCTGCGGGCCAGACTGCTTGTTAGAAATTGGGTTTCTGAGGTATGCACCCTGTCCAAGCAGGAACCACAGTCCATGTCAGTATATGTCAAAAACACACCCTAGGTTAACCTGTGCTCACTCTCTGGTAGCTTAGCACAGAGCAGTCAGACTTAAGGTACGTGGCAATGTGTTAAGTATTTGTGCAACACTTCAAACAGTAAAACAGCGAAAGCACCATATCAAAAGATACCACAAATGGTTAGGAAAATAGAGCTTAATTTAATGAATAAAACAAGACCAAACCTGCAAAACCCCAAAGGGTAGAATTTGAATTATGAATTTTTAAATAATAAACAGTAGATTAGCGCTTAGAAGCAATAAGAGCTTACTTGGGTTATCTGGTAGGGATGGACCAGGACAAAGTCAAGAGTTCAGAGCTACCACAATGGAGTGCGGACCGGTTAGAGGGATCCACTGAGGCCGTTGAAAAACAGTACCTTAATCCTAGTTGGGTCGTTGGAGATGCAGGGAGCAGAAGGCGCGATATGCCTGTTTCGATTCCGCAGCAGAGGAGATGCGTTGATTTCTCCCCCTCAGTTGAGGAGATGCAGCGATTTTCTCCACGGAGTAGAGGCAATGCAGCAATTCTAGGGTGCTGTGATTCCGAAGCCAATGCACCTGAGGGGATGCGTTAGTTTTCTCAAAACACCAGCAGCGATGCAGTGGCTGTGAGGTGCGGCAGTTCCAGAGGCATTGCGCCGGCCCTGCCCTTACAGCAGCAGTGATTCATTGGAGTAGATCCCTGTAGTAGAAGTAATGCACCGACTTCAATCCACGCAACGGGGGCAATGTGCTGATTCTGTCCCTTGCAACAGCAACAATGCGTTGGTTGTGGCTTGAGCAGTTGCCAACTTCCAAGGGCTCAGGACTGGATTGGCAGGGCAAGACTCACAGTTGGCAGAGCCCAGGTGCTGTAGCAGGTGAGTTGGAAGTCTTTTGTTTTGGGTTGGAGAAATGCAGGTCCAGTCTTGCACACTACCAGGCAAGGAGGGCTGCAGGCAATGGGTCAGCAGAGCAGAAGTCCAGCAGAGTGACAGTCCTTTCAGCAGCACATCAGTCCTTTTTCCTGGCAAAGTATCCACAGGTCCAGAAGTGTACTGAGTTGGAGATGTCTGAGGTCCAGTACTTAAATCCAGTTATACCTTTGAAGTGGGGGAGACTGCAAAAAGAAGCCTTTGAAGCGCTCATAGTTCCTGCTTTTCCTGCCCTGGCTCCAGTGTATACAGCCCTTTGTGTGGGGATAGGACACTGTCCATTCAGGTATAACTGTCAGCTCCTCCCTCCCATCCTGCCCAGGATGGCCCATCAGACTATGGTTGACCCATCAATCATACCTTTGTGTGTAGCTGTCTAGATGGAATGCACAAGCCCAGCTGTCACTCGCCGCAGATGTGTATTCAGAGACAGGCAGAAGGTACCAAAAAGTTAAAGTAAGAAAATACCAACTTTCTAAAAGTGGCATTTTCAGAATTACAATTTAAAATCCGGCTTCACCATGAGTTATGATTTTAAATTGTGATTCCAGAGACACCAAATTTGGGGACCCAATGTCTCTTTCCAATAGGAAATTACACTTCTAAAAGGTAATAAGGTAATCCAAATGCTATCCTATGAGAATGACATGCCTTGCAGTAGTGAAAAATGAATGTAGGAGTTTCTCACTACTAGGACATGTAAAACCTAAAGGAACATGTCCTACTTTTTACATATGCTGCCCTTGGGCTGTCTAGGGTGTACCTTAGAAAAGAAGGTTTGGGCCTGGCAAGAAGGTTAACTTGCCAGATCATGATCTGAACACACAGATTCTGCAATGACAGGCCTGAGACATGTTTAAGGGCTTCTGAAGTGGGTGGCATAATGAGTGCTGCAGGCCCACTAGTATTATTTAATGTATAGGCCCTGGGCACAGGTAGTGCACTTTACTTTGGACTTATAAGTGGGCTGTCCAGGGCTTACCTTAGGAAGGTTTGGACCTGGCAAGAGGGTTAACTAGCCAGGTCAACATGGCAGTTTAAAACTGCACAAGCAGGCCCTGTAGTGGCAGGCCTGAGACATAGTTAAGGGGCCCCTTAAGTGGGTGGCACAATCAGTTCGCCAGCCCCACTAGGAGCTTTTAATTTTACAGGCCCTGGTCACTTTCGAAAGGCTTCTGCCACAACACCTGGCACTACAGCCTCCATAACCAGTGTTACCTCCTCAACAACCGTCACCACCTCTAAGAGAACCGCCTCCCAGACACATCCATAAGCCTCTATTATTCCCAACTCCCAAGGCCATGGATAATGATGATGATTCATCTGTCTCTCTATATTCTGATATAGAGGAGGAAGATGGAGAACTTTCACAATAAAGACAGGATTTTAACAATCCTAAGGAAGATAATAACCTATCCAATCCACAGGATTGATCAGATGATATATCCCGGTTGCTTTCATTAATGTAAAGAGCTGGTAAGAACTTAAAATTGCCAGTGATATTGGTGAAACAACATTGTTTATTTTAGAGGTGTAAGGAGCAGCCACGCAAGTTTACAAGATCCGTTCCAATCTTGGATTTTGTCCAGTCTGATGGTCTAAAATTCATTAAAATACTTGCTTCAGTGATAACCTTGGCTGCTCAAAAGAGCTCTGAAAATCCTACCACGCTATCCTCTGATCCTCCAGACAGGGATAGTATAAGAAGTTTATTTTGCAGCAACATTAATTAAAGCAGGAAACACTCTTGCAATCTTTGGAAGCTACGATCGTCAAATGTGGGAAGACATTGCACCATTGCTTGACCTTATCCTGGAGGATAGAAAGGAGACTGCTAGAACTACATTCAAGACCTTTGCTACTGTGTAGGAGAAGCTGTCTTGAGAAGATAAGTCAGTTTAAGATCTATAACCTTCTGTTCTGAGATCTAATGAAATGTCCCGGACATGCCTTTTGATGGCTTCATTCTATTTAGGAAACATATAGATGAAGCTCTCCAGGGTCTCAAGATGGACACAGATTCAGTGAATGGACTATGGGACATATTTTAGAGCCCCTAGCGCGATTCCAACGCTACATTAGCATCATTTATTTAGGCTAATGTAGCGTTAGAAGGCCAAAAATGCTGCGCCATATTTACAAAGTGGCGCAATGCATGCATTGTGCCACTTTATAACCCTTTGTGCCACATCATGCCTGCGCCATTTTGTTCGGCATGTTTAACACCTGCTGAGAGAAGGTGTTAAAAGGAGGCTTCAATTGCTTACAATGGGCCTCTGGGTGCTTTGCAGGAATAGCATCAGAATTTTGTACGTTAATCCTGCAAAGCGCCCGACTAGCGTAAAAATCTCAGATGCTAGTCCCCTAACTATTGCCATGGTGCGCCGTATTTTAAATACGGCGCACACATGGTGGTGTTAGGGGGGCGCTATGGGGTGCAAGAAAAGTGGCACTGCACTCTTTGCAGCACCATTTTTCTTAAATATGCCCCTAGATATTTTTACTCAACTGTATAGCTGGATAGTCAAATTGTTCATGCCTCACAAAGATCACAAAATTACAGGGGATGCTTCATTCAGTATTGAGGTCACAAATGTTGTAGTATCTCCAAACGCAAACGAGATACAGCCAAAGATATATATATCAACAACCCTAATTGGATACAAAGTTATGGAAGATCCTCGGGAAGAAAAGGAAGGTCCTCCCAGTCACGCTTCAACAATAACCACAAGGGATCCTGACTTTCTGCCTGTGCTCCACTTTCCATAATATCAGACAAATTGCTTGCACAGGTCACACTTTAGAATACGTTCAAAGACCACCTATATGCCCACCCAAGGAACAACATCACTTCCATACGAGGGAGTTAAGGAAATGCTCTTTATTCTCCTCAAGGGAGAAAAAGAAACTGTCCCCAAATCCCAGAATAACCAGGCCTTGAATTTGAGATTTTTTTTCATATTAAGAAAGACTGGCCAATGGAGATCAATTCTGGACCTATGGTGGTTGAACAAATATTTGAAAAAGCAAAGATCTGAAATGATTACCCTTCACGAGGTCCGTCTGAGGATCCAGGAAGGTGACTTCATGGTGACCTTTTACTTCTAGACTGCGTTGTTCCACATACCCAATCACTGAAAGCACAGGAAATGTATTTGCTTCTCTGTAGGACAACACTACCAGTTCAAGGTACTTTCTTTTGCAGTAAAATTGTCACCTTATTTTTTTTACCAAATGCCTTGCTCCAGTGGTTGACTTTTTCAGGTGATAGATCAGCAAGTCTGCCCATACACTGGCTCATCAAAGCTCCATCAAAGGAAGGGGCCAGGTCTTCTACAACACCCGGCATCCATCTCTTCCGGAACCTGAGTCACACTGAAGAGGAAGAAATCATCTCTAGAACCCCAGATGAAAATCAAGTTCCTGGGTGCTATCTTTGACACGCAGCTGGGGATGGCACTTCTATTGGCAGAGAGAGTCATAAAGCTATGAGCAATGTCAAAGGGTCTGTTGCCAAAACAGTCTGTTACGATCAGACTGTACAAGTCCCTGTTAGACCTAATCTCATAGTGTACATCCCTTTTTCCATTTTGGAGGCATTGCATGAAACCCATCCAACAAGAACTGGTCATGCAATGAAAGGAAGTTGAAGGCTCATTGGATGATACAGTCCAGGTCAAGAGATGACTGAAACAGGCACTTTTGAGGTGAAAATACCCAGCAAACGTAAAGGCAGGTCTCTCTTTTCAACCTCTAATAGAAAGATTGGTAATGCAAAAACTCTCAACCAGAGGCTTCTAGTCAGGTGCAGAAAGGATAGTTCACATCAGTGTGCCAGGCTATGGGTCACATGTTTACGCTTACAAGCATTCCTCCCGAGATTAGCAGATCAAGCATTTCTAATAAGAACGGACAAAATGACATCAATGTTCTACATAGCCAAATAAGGGAGAACTCTGTCCTGACGTTTTGCAGAAGAGACATAACTGCTATGCAACTGGTCCATTTCTCAAGAGATCAATATCGCTGTGGAACACCTGCCAGGATACCAAAATGATCAGGTGGATTCACTAAGCAGACCACTTTCAGACTTCCATGGGTGGGTGGTACACCAGGACTAGGTGGATTGCATCTTGCGATAATGAGGGTTAACCCTCAATCAATCTTATTACCACAGCGGACAACAATTAAGGACAATACTTCGGAAACAGATTTTGGCATCCAGAGACATTTGGAAATGCCCTTTTGATCTTTCGGCCTAAGATTTTTGCATAAACCTTTCCTCTGTTTTCCCTGATCAAAAGGGTACTGAAGATGGATTGTTTCTCCGGTGTGGTCACAGCAATACTGGTACAGTGAGCTGCTAAAGTATCTCCATGTCCAGCCATTTATCTGAAATTGTACTCCAATTTCCCTTCCACTGAGAAATGTTCCACCATGACCCCAAGTTGCTGAACCTGACAGCATGGTACCTGACCACCTAGAGTTCGACCGTTTAGATCTACCGCAGGACTGTAGAAACATCCTAGCAAAGGCATGTGTTCTGTCAACTCCTAAAACCTTCAACTCTAAGTGGAGGAGTCAGCGCAGTCTCCTCCCCCCGCTTCAACACCATGCACGTGCTCCGGAAGATCTTCAAATGGATCCCAACCGGATCCAAAAGAACAGTTATCCAGGCCCTCGTCAGCAGCCGCCTGGACTACGCCGGAACCACCACCAAGGTACAGAAAAGACTGCAACGCATCCAGAACGCCTCCGCCCATCTCATCATGAACACCCACAAACACAGCCACACCTCCGCTCTACTGAGAGAACTGCACTGGCTCCCAATAGACAAGAGAATCACATTCAAGCTTCTCAAACACACCTACAAAGGCCTCCACAACACCGGACCAGAATACCTCAACCAAAGACTCCACTTCTACATGCCCACCAGGCAGCTCGGCACCACCACACTCGCCGATGTCCCACGCGTCTGGAAGGCCACATCACGAGGAAGATCCTTCTACCACTACTCCGCCAATATGTGGAACTCCCTTCCCATCCACCTCAGAAGATCTCCCACTCTATCACAATTCAGAAAGGACCTCAAAACTTGGCTCTTCACCTGATCCCCTCCGTTCTTCGACAACCTCTCACTTACTAGCCCCCCCTCCAGTGCCTTGAGACCCTAGCGGGTGACTAGTCATGCTTTACAAGTATTATGATTGATTGATTGATTGATTGATTGATTGAAGCATTTCTGTGTCTGGTACAAGAGCAAGAACTTTCATCCACTTCAAAAACAACCTCATCAAATACTGTTAAACTTGTTTTACCCAGGTCAAGCATGGACTCAAATATTCTTCAGTCAGAGTCCACCTGGTTGAGATATCAAGAATTAGAAGAACATATCTATGGCCATAACCTCTAATCTCCCAACAGATCATAAAGCAATTTATCAAGGAACTTTTCAGAGTTTTTCCAATTGTCCAACGCCATCTGGTACCTTAGATTTTCCATACTGTCCTCAGCCAGATAATGCAACCTCCGTTTGAACCAAAACAAAAGGCACATCTAAAGTCATGTCATAAAAGACAGCGCTTCTACAAGCATTAACATCAGCAAGGAGAGCAGGAGAAATGCAAGCTTTCACCATCAAGGTACCATTTCCTATGGTTCACTAAGGACAGAGTCATAGAGGTTTATACCCAAGGTTCCCACTGACTTTATTTTGAATGAACCAGTCATTATACAACCTTTCTTTTGAAACCCAGCTACGTCAGCAGAAAGATCATTATATTCATTATACTTACGTAGATGCCTCAGATTGTACATTGAGAAAAAGAAGGACATAAACGTGTCAGATCAGCTGTTCTTCTCTTTTGAACAACCAGGAAGAGGTTGTCCCATATCTAAAAAGGCAATAGGACATTGGCTGTCAGCTTGCATTGCTTTCTGTCATGCTAAGGCCATGCACCCACTCCAAGGAATGAGGCTGCATTCCACCAGGAGCATGGCATCATCTGCAGCCCTCTATGCTGGTGTGCCCTTCCAAGACATTTGGCATTTAGCCACCTGGAAGAGCACACACACGATCACAAAGTACTATGTTCTTGAAGTGGACACAGAAGCTGACGCAGCAGCGGAAAAGGCAGTTCTGTTTTGATAAAGAGGAGCCTGCTTCCCGCTTTTATTATGTGTTTTAATATATAGTGTTTGCTATTCTGATTCAAGTGTTTGAATATATGAAAGAACCAATGTTTAAGAAGAAATTAGTTGCTTACCTGTAAATCCAGTTCTCCAACATTGAAATCTTTTATATATTCTTATGTGACCATCCCCCCTCCCGGGTGAGAAGCTTATTTCATGTTTACTATTCTCACACTTGTGCTTTGAAATCTGAGCTATGCTGGCCTCTAGCAGGAGCAGGAGAGCTGGTGCTTCTCCCTAATCTGCTGAAGTTTGAGTTGTTTCAAATGAGCTGAATGCGCTACTTATATGGACGTTGTTGAGACCTATGGCCGTTTTAACACTGTTCACTGCTATTTAGCTGCACCAGGGGTTCACAGTCTGAAAACTGGGAACTATTAAGGCATGTTGTTAGAAATTGGGTTTCTGGTTAGCAGAGGTATGCACCCTGTCCAAGCAGGAACCACAATCCTAGTTAGGGTAAGTCAGATACACACCCTAAATTACCCTGTTCTCCCCCTCTGGTATCTTGGCACAGAACTAGCAGGCTTAACTTAAGATGCAATGTGTAAAGTATCTGTGCAACACTTCAAACAGTAAAACAGTAAAAACAACACACAAAAAGGCACCACACCTGTTTAGAAAACTAAAAGCTTAATTTTATGGGCACAACAATATACAAATGACAAAAATCCAATAAGTAGAAGTCAAGATATGAATTTGTAAAGATTAAAATGCAATATACTGCCTAGAAGCATAAAGCACCAACTGGGGATATCTAGTTGCTCCATGCCAGGTTAAATCCAAATGTTCCGGCCGACCGCTATGGATCGTGGGTCGGATTCCATTCCAGACAAGTCCTGCTGAAGTTTTACCATCTCAAGGATTGAGGCAAGAGTCTCATTTGTGGGGAATAAGTTCACTGGGAGCAAAGGGAACGGTGCTGGAGTGGGTCAGCGGGCACGAAAAGTCTGCGGTCATCACAGATGGGTGGGCTGGAGCCCTGCAGTCGGGAGTAGCGATGCTTGCTGTGCAAAGAAATGAACTTGCAGTGGCTCTCGCTGATTCTTCAGGCAAGCGGCATAGTTCCAGGTCCGTTCGCGGTCATGAAGAGCCCAAAAGCTTGATTTCAGGTGCCAAAAACCACTACCAATGGCCCAGGACTAGAGAAGTGCCTCTTGGGGTCAGGAGCTGTTTGAAGATGAGTCCAAGAGCTGTAACTGGCATGTCTGAAGTCTTTTGTGTCCCTGAGACTTCAGAGGAACAGATGGCAAGCCAGCAAGCACTTGAAGTCACTTTGGTTCTGGGTTGGAGAGCTTCAGGTCAAGTCCTTCTCACTACCAGGATAGAAGACTAGTAGGCAGCAGGTTAGCACAGTAGAGCAAGAGTCCATCAGAGTGACAGTCCTTTCAGCTGCACAGTGGTCTTTCTTCCTGGCAGAGTATCCACGGGTCCTGAAGTGTACTCAGTTGGTGGGGTCTGAGGTCCAGCCCTTAAACCCAGTAGTACCTTTGAAGGCTATTTTTTAAAGAATTGGGGGTGTGGTTTGGGTATTTGTTTTTAGGGCTTAGGGTGGGGAGGTCGGACTATTTTTTATTGTTGGGGTATTTTGTTGTTATGGGGTAAGGGTGGGGAGTCGGGGTAGATTTGTTTTAGGGCTCACAGTGGGTGGGGGGTTCGGGTACTTTAGTTTTCAGATGTGGGATTGTGGGGTTGGGATAGTTATTTTTTTAGGACTCATTTGGAGTAGTTTGGGTATTTGGGGTAGGGGTTGTTTTTGGCCTCAGGGCTGGTGAGGGGGTTGAATGACAGAACTACACATGCCGTTTCCACATTTGCCTTTACTAGGTATGCTTTTACAATCAAATTTGTTGTAAAGGCAAGTGTGGTAAAGGCATGCGTGGAAACAGCGTGGGTGTGGTTCCGACCGCGTTGTTAAGGCATGCATTGTTCTGGCATGTGTGGTTCTATCATACAATCTTCAGCTCCCCCCTTACATCCTGCCCAGGATGGCCCATGAGGCTGTGGATGGCCCATCAGTCACACCTAAGCTCCCTTTGTGTATGGCTATTTGGAGGGAATGTACAAGAGCCCAGCTGTCACCACCCAGATGTTTATTCAGATGCAGGCAGAAGGCACCAGATGGTTCAAGGAAGAAAATGCCAACTTTCTAAAAGTGGCAATTTCATAGTTACAATTTAAAATCAAACATTAACATAAATTCTGATTTTAAATTGTGATTTCAGTGACACCAATCATGGGGGTCCCACATCTTCCTAACTAAAAATTACACTTACACAATGTCATAAGGCAATCCCAATGTTATCCTATGGGAGATATGGGCCTTGCAGTAGTGAAAATCAAATTTAGGAGTTTTTCACTACTAGTTGAAGAAAAAACCTAAAAGTACATGCCCTATTTTTAAATACACTGCACCCAGTCCTTGGGCTGTCTAGGGCTTACCTTAGAAGGGAAGGCTTGGTCCTGGCAAGAGGGTTAACTTACCAGATAGACATGACAGTTGAAACCTGTACACACAGGTTCTGCAATGGCAGGCCTGAGACATGTTTAAGGGCTACTGAAGTGGGCGGCACAATCAGTGCTGCAGACCCACTAGTCATATTTAATTTATAGGCCCTAGCCACAGGTAGTGCACTTCACTATGGACTTATAAGTAAATTAAACATGCCAATTTTGGAAAAGCCAATGTAACCATGTTTTAAGCAGAGAGCACCTGCACTTTAGCACTGATTAGCACTGGCAAAGTACCCAGAGACCCTAAGCCAGCAAAAACGAAGTAAACAAAACAGGAGGCCAAAAGGCAAAAACTTTGTGGATGACCTTGAAGAAAGGGCCACGTCCAACACATGTGAATATGCAAAAGATTCCAATGTTGGAGAATTGGAGTTACAGGTAAGTAACTTGTTTCTTCCACGTGCTAACCCCTGATTTTCACCTCCTGCTGGAGTGCATGTGCACGCTCTTTCAACATGGTTGAATGGGTATCATTTTTGACACTACAGTGTCGAATTCTGCTTGCTAGTTCTGCTGGGTTTGCATATAACACTTGGGCACACTTGAAAGGAAGGGAACATCATGCCAACATAATGCTTGTATATCTACTGTCTTGTTTCTGGAAAACCTGCTTTTGTCATACCAGACATCAGACTTTGGGTTTTACATATAATTCTTGGGTCACACTTGAAAGGAAGGGAACAGAATACCCAAAAAACTTTTGTGCACCCACTCTGTTTGCTGAAGAACCCTGCATTTGTCCCACCAGACTTCTCTCTCTGAGTTCGTTGTGGATATAGGGCTGCTTCAAACTGGATCTTGTGTTAGATGTGGGAGGACACTAAGATTAGCATAGTGCACTCCCCATATACACCTCAAGCCCCCAGAGACCTAGTTTAGTGTGGCTGAAGACTTTTACCATCCTAAAAATGTTCAGAGTGGGTAGGATTGGCCCTGGGAACTTTTACCCCATTGGTTAGTGAATGCCCAGGAGTCATTCCCTCCCATTAACGCATGCCAGACATTAATGTGGCATCTCTATGCACTCACTTCAGAACACTCCTTGAGCAGAGGAAGAACAGAAGAGGACAGGACCTGCTGACTGTGACCTGAGAAGGGCCCTTGTTGTATGGCTCTTACAAATATAGCAGGACCATGCAGGAGACCAACACAAGCTTCACAATATAGAGACTTAGGTGGTCATAACAACCTCAGCGGTCTTTTTACAAGACCGCTGAGGGACCGCCGTGCAGAAGACCACCAATGGTGGCGGTTTGCCGCTCGGCCTATTATGACTGTTGGCAGCTCCCCGTCCTTTTACGGACGGAGAGCCGCCAACAGCCATACTGGCGGGAGGCGGGGAAGTGGAGGTTGCTCCACCTCCACCGCCACGCCAACAGAACACCACCCAGCGAATCACGTCCTGTGATTCGCCGTGGCGGTGTTCTGTTGGCTGTGTGGTGTCGGCGGAGCTGCCCCCATGGCTCCCGTCCCCTCCCGGAGGATCGATGGACAGGTAAGTCGATCGTCCATTTGGGGGCGTTGTGGGTTTTTTCTGGGTGCATGGGGGTGTGCGTCTGTGTATGTAGAGGGGGTGTGTGAGTGCGTGTATGCTTGCGGGGGTGTTGCGTGTTTTGGGAATGAGTGCGTGTATGTCTGTGGGTATGTATGGATGTGTGCGTGTATGTTTGTATATGGGTGTGCATGTCTGACTGTGTGTGTGGATGTAGGCATGTATGTCGGTCTGTGTGCGTGTGTGTGTTGGTGGTGCCTGCATGCGTGTCGTGTGTGTGTGAGTTTCTGTGGTGTTGGGGGTCGGGGTGGGGAGGGGGGCCCTGCCACTTTTGGGGGGTGGCAGGGGTGGTGGGGGGTGTAGGGGAGGGAGTCGGGTGGGGGGTGGGGGAGACCCCTATCAGTGCCAGGGAAGGAATTCCCTGGCACTGATAGTGCTTACCGCCATGGATTTCATGGCGGTTCCAACCGCAGGAAATCCACGGCGGTAAGCCGGGTCAAAATACCGCCAGCCTGGCGGGCGGAACGGAGAACCGGCGGATGACCATGGTGGTAACCGCCATGGTCATAATACAACAAAAAAGACCGCCAGTCTGTTGGCAGTCTCACCGCCGCTTCTCCGCCTTCCGCCAGGGTCATAATGAGCCCCTAAGTCCCCATATACCATCATTAATTGTTGTCATATCTCGGCTGGCTCACAGTACCACATCCAATTCCCAAACAGACCAGGAAGAGATAACAATGACAGCTCTTCAGCACACGTCATAAAAAGAATCCACTGAAAATATATAAAAAGTCACATTTTCAGACCAGGAAGAGATGTTGGCAGCCTCGAGCATGACCCTCTGATAGGAAAAGCATTTTCAAAACATTTATTGAAAAGAGTGTGTATTCTTGTATGAAAAACATGGCTCTGAAAAATAAGACATACTACAGTAATCAGCATTGTTAGAATGCTAAACAATATGAACAATTCTGTTATGCTGACATTTGCTAATGTTTGCTTACTCCTATCTGTATCAAGTTCTATATTAAAGAAAGCATAGCAGGAGTACCCTCTACCAGATCAGTTGGGATAGCCAAAACCCCATACCTTGGTGTTAGGTGTCTGGAATTCAGTGCAGGTTACCCTCCTTGGCAGGATGGAGGTTGTAGTCAACAGGGCTGCATCTTAGGTACAGCTTGCAGAGGTTCTGTGATAGTCCCAGCATAGAAATGCTCCTCACACTGAATCATAGCACTGAACCTCTTTATATAATAAAGCAGCATTCTCATCACACTGTGAGGGAGATGCAGAGCAGCTCATTCATTTTGTCTAGGTAAAATGAAGTGTCTCATAACACTCACACTATGAAGCAAAACAAATGACATGGTGTTCTAAAATGTCTGACCCTAGCTGACCCCAGAACAAGCTTTATAGAGTACAGGACATTAGAAATGCATGTACAGCACATTTGTGCACTAAAGTGTTGAAAGAGTTACCACAAAAATAAGGTGTCAACTTAAGGAGTTGAATCGAAAATTGCAACTACATGCAAGCCATGCAACACCCTGAGGGACTGGACCTGTGCCCTCCTGTATCCAGGGCAAAGATATGGACTCCAAGGGTCATAGGCCGACTTCCTGTTAAAAAAACAGGGCTACAACAGGCTACAGGGTGCCTTTCCTTCAACTGTCCAGCTGAACAGTGTCAATTGGACCTGTATTGGACCCTGCTGTTGTCCTCTGCCAGACACCTTGTGAGTCTCTAAGTGCCTACCCTGAGGACCCGGGAGGCTTTCACAATGTGCTTATGTGTTAGATTGGGACTCAAAGGACTAAAGTCAGAAGTTAAAATCTTTTGCCAGGATGAACCTGGTTAGTGTATGCCATTGCAGTCAGCATCACATTGTGCTTAGGTGCTCGTCTACCATGACTATGGACTCTCATTGGCCCTTTGTGCTTGTTAGCGCTATTCTTACTTAAGGCTTTAAGAAATCAAATCTTCGGTTCAGCTGTCATTATGCTTGCTAACTTTTACTCTATTTTTCTAATTCAATTTGGTATTTTTATTGTTTTAGATTTTGACTTAATTACTATTTTGGCACTGCATAAATACTTTATACATTGCCCTACGATAAGCCAGTCTGCTCTGTGCTATAGGTACCAGGAGGTTGAGCTCAGGTTAATTTAGTGACTTGAGGGTTCCCCCTGACAAGGGTTGTGATTATTCTTTGTTGTGGTTAGTCACCCACTTCAATTAAAATCCAGTGTCTTACACTCTGCAAATTCCTTTGGTTATCCAGCAATAGACTTTATTTTTACATGCTAGTTTCTTAGGCAACCCATCACTATAGGTGACAGGTTCTGTGCCTGTGAAAATTTTCTGAGCTAGACAACAGATGCTTGATAAACCTGTAATAATCTGTTAATCCACCTACATCTGGAGAGGACCTGATATATAGTCCTCTGCAAATCCTGCTATATTTTTTGAAAGACTATAGGTTGTATAAGTGTGTATATGTGTGTGTTTTCTATAGCACAAACCTAGTGCACAGGCATTGGAACACTTCACATGACAATCGGATTGCACAAGGTTAGATTAATTTCATTATAAGCATGGGAGATTACATGATTTGTCTAAAATTAAAAGATTTTGAGTTTGCGCCGGAGCTCGAATCTGGTTCCCCACATCCGAAGTTGGCTGCTCTGGCCATTAGGCAACATCCATCCATATTTATCAATTTATGTGTGGAAGTCATAAACAAATGGCATGGTTGTGTCTGATCACACATAATAGGCACATAGCTTTGTGAAGTGAAACAGCAGCAACAAATACTGGCATAGGGGACAGTGTTCAGTACCTTTGTACTGGTGCACAAACAGGAAAAAATATTTTAAATCTTACTTACATTTAAACCAGGACATTTTCTACCCACCAAAAATCAGCTCTCAACACACTAGTGTGGTCTGACCCAGTTTGGGAAACATTGTTCTAAAATATCTCAACTTGCATAGTGACGCTGGCTAAAAAGGCAGAACAGGCTGAAGTGGAGCTTGCTGTGAATTAAATATATATATATATATATATATATGCTCAAAGACTCATTCACAGACTGACACACACACCCACTCACAATCACAGACCTACACAGACACTCTCACACCTACTCACAGACTCACTGGGACACTCTCACATCCGCTCACAGACCCACTCAGTCACTCACCCACTCACACACCCACTCCCAGACCCATACAGTTACTCTCACATCCACTCATAGACTCAGGCACTTTCACATCCATTCACAGACCACGCAGACACTCACACACCCACTCACAGACCCACACTCTCACACACCCACTTACAGACCCACACAAACACTCTCATACTCACTCAGGCTCACTGTGACTCTCATACCCACTCACAGACCCACTGAAACACTCACATCCATTCACAGACCCACACAGACACTCACACACCCACTCACAGATCCACAGACACTCCGAGACCCACTCCCAGTTTCACAAACACACTCACATGCCCACTCACAGAACCACACAGACACTCAGACCCACTCACAGACCTACAGAGACACACATCCACTCACTGACCCAAACAGACACTGTCACACCCACTCACAAACTAAAGAGACACTTACACACCTACTCACAGCCTTAGAAAGACACTCACACACCCACTCATAGACCCACAGAGACACTCTGAGACCCACTCAAAGACCCACAAAGAGACTCTCATGCCCAATCACAGAGCCAATCACACACCCATACACAGACCCACTCAGACATTCACACACCCACTCACACACACACAGAAACACTGACATACCCAGTGAGAGACCTACACAGATACTCACACATTCACTCACAAACCCACAGAAGTGTTCTGACACCCACTAACAGACCCACTCAGACACCCACTAACAGACCCATACAGACACTCAGTCACAGACCCAGACAGACACTCACACACCTACTCACAGATCAAAAGAGACACTCACACAGCCAATCACAGACACACTCAGACACCCACTCCCAGACCTGGAGAGGCAGTCACACACCCACTAACAGACCAAGACACTGACACACCCACAGACACCCACACCCACAGACCAATTCAGACACTCAGACACCCACTCACAGATCCACAGACACTGACATACCCTGTGACAGATCAACACAGATACTCACACACTCACTCACAAACCCATGGAAACATTCTCACACCCACTTACAGACCCACTCAGAGAGTCACACATCCACTCAGACCCAGACAGACAGTCACACAACCACTGAAAGGCCCAGAGAGAAACTGACAGACCCAGTGACAAACCCAAACAGATATTCACTCACACACGCACTCACAAACCCACAGGAGCATTCTCACACCTACTCAGACACTAACAAACCCACTGATAGACCTACACAGATACTCAGACAGCCACTCACAGACCCAGACACTCATGCACCCACTGACAGACCCAGAGAGACAGTCACACATCTACTCACAGACTGAAAGAGACACCCACACACCCACTCACAGACCAACAGAGACAGTGACATACCCAGTGACAGACCCACACTGATACTCGCACATCCACTCACAAACCCATGGGAGTGTTCTCACAACCACTCACTCAGAGTCACACACCCACTCACAGACCCACACAGACACTCTCACACCCACATTCACTGACACACCCACTGTTACAGTGATAAAACCACTCAGATGCCCATTGAGACATCCTGTAGTGTTGCTGGTGTGTTGTGGATGACTGCTTTCTGTTTCTGATTCCTCAATGGATCCTCAGATCCGAATAACATTTACAAAGCTGAAATTGGATAAGCAACTGTGCTTAGTAAAAGGATTGGCTCTGAAAAGAGCCTTTGTGTTTATGACGTGTAAGTGGTAACTACACACAAAACAGGATACATTCTTTCAAATTCTGGAGGAACACCCTGTTGCCTTTCTCTGTTAAATTAACTCTATCTTTTCTATATAAAAGATCTATATCAAAGGGTAAATTGTTGTGGTTTCTAGAGCCCATGTTGTGTTCTCTGAGGAATGCAGAAACACTTTTATTAGTATGTTTTCTGGATTTGTCTATCTGTGGTCAGAATGCCCCTGCCACTTCCACTTTTGCCTTTGGCAAACATTGGAAAATACCAAGGCAGCCTGTGGGAAAAGTGCCATTAATTTACGAAAGGTATCTTTCATTAGGATTTCCAGTACTGACTCAGTAACTTTGCCCAGGTCATTGCCACCACAGTGCACAATAAGTAGGTCTGGATGTTGGCAATCTATAATGCTTTCAACCAAAGACAGTAATTAATGCCACTTTAACCCTCTCTGTATTACCCAAGTAATACCCACATTAGGAAACCCAGGTCCTTGACAATGCCACTATTTCTAGCATTCTCTCTGGCCCAAAACACAAACTATGACCCGCAATCCATACTCTGAGCATTTTGGAGGGAAGGTGGAGCAGCACACAGGAGAAGGCGGCTGTAGCTGAATGAGGCAGATTTAAAATGAAAGGCAGTTAAAAGGGAGGGTAGCACCTAAAAAAAGATCAAATTTGATTAGATGGTGTAAATATGCTACTACCTAAATGTCGGTAGTGATAGCAAGATAAAAGTGGTTCCATATGTGATTGGCTTTGGAGAAATAACAAAAAAATAATGGTGTTTGGAATATGGTTATAATTCCAAACAGTTAACCACGCCTGCTGCAGTTAGTTTAGAAGTTAGCATGCTGCTCTCAGAAAGTGTTGTGAACTTGTGACCTACTGCTAGCAGAGAATGTTTCAAAATGTATCACTATGGTAGCAGAGCTACAGGAGCATTGGGGGAAGGGAAGAAAAAAGACTAGACAGTGAACATGAAGGGAGAGTGGTAATAGAAGAAATGCTGAATATGAAGTGATTAAGTTCAAATGTTCTTATTTACACCAAATGGAGTATAAATGAGAATGATTATCAGCAGATTATGAAACGGATTTTTGGGCTCCCATGTGGATCCACTGATCTGCCACGAAGTTACACAGGGCTGCACTGAGTGCTGCAGCGAATCAGCATATCGGCCCTAAACCCCTATCAAATTGGGCTTCTTTAGAGCAGTGTTAGAAAAGGGTAAGAATACTGGCCATTCATAAGTGCTATATCATTAGGCAAATATGAAAGGAAGGTTGTGATTTGTTTTCTGGCTGAGTAGCCTTAAAAGCAAACTTAAAAAGTTTGCAACTAAAGGTTCTCTTGTATGAGAGTGGTATACCAATATTGTGCTTGGTACTTCCCATTTTCAGTGAGAAGAGGTTCTAACTGATGCTGACAAGCAAAATTACAGACCAACAAATGCATTTAACAGGTATATGAGTTAGTATCTACTTTAAAAAAGAAAATATGTTAGAAAAGGCATTTGTGTATGTAAGGTGGATGAAGGTGTGCATAATGTTCACAGTAGTGAAAAGTAATATAAAGGGAGTGTGCATGATGAAAATATAGTGATCACTAAAGGAGGAAAAATGTGTAAAGAGCAACACCTATTTTTTTAATCAATCGGCAAAACATTATTGTGTTCTAAAAGTAGATTTAGATGACTGATTACAGTAAATAAATAAATAGTACATTTCATTTTTTGAACACAGTCAGAAACAGAAGCAGGTACTTATACACCAAGTTTCACTTTTGTAGAAGCAACTATCATCACAGTACTAGTATAGGTAGAGAGCAAGTGACACACTGTAGTAAAATAGTTTTTCACAACCCCATACAGACATTGTGTGATTCAGTCATAGCGATATAGAGCTATTTCTGAATCCTGTTACAAACATGTATGCAGCCATACATCAAGGTATACAACTAGTCAATTACTAATTTAGCTACTGATATACCTATTTACAAAACCATGGGGCATCTTACACATGTAGTCAGGTGGTTTACACATTTACTCACACATCTATGCACCAGTTATGCACCCAAAACAAACAAAGCCACTTTTACACACAAATATATACCCCAACACTCTCTAACACATCCAGTAAGCAGTCCGTGCAGGCACATACATACCCATTTAGACACACATAGAGTTACTAAGACAGGCAGTCATACACTGACATAGTTAGTTAGAAATCCAGTACTACAGCCACAGTCACTTATACAGCCACTCAGATATGTACTCAAGTACTGATCACTAATCCATATAGTAACTTATAAGTAAATCTATAAATGCAAAATGACAGACTTACAGTGCATGTTACACACTGTATAACCGCTGCATTTATACACCCAGTATTTTCAGAAAAGTGCCTGCGAACCCCTAAACTGACACACTGAGAAAGACACTAAGAAAGCTATTAACACATCCATTAAATCACCTGTACATCTACTAACACACTCATTCACACTAATGCATCCACTCACACACCAATGGAGGCACTGAGACACCCAGGCACATACCAATTAGATACTGACACACCTAGGCACACAATCATACAGTCACTGATACACTTAGTCAAACACTAATGCAGCCATTGAGACATGCAGGCACACACTGATACAGACACTGACTGACATGTCCATACAACCACCGATGGAGCTAGTAACACGCAAATAAAACACCCATACAGTTATTGACACAACTCTGCAGACACTAATAAAGAGACTAGTACACTCAGACACACACAAATGCAGACAATGATACATCCATCCAAACACTAATGGATTCAATAACACACCCAGCCAAACACTGATGTAACCACTGACACATCCATGCACACACTGATGTGGACACTGACACATCAGCCAAACACTAATACAACCACTGACACACAGGGACATTCTGAGCAAACACTGATACTCCCACTAACTGTCAGAGTCTCTGTAGTTGGTAAAGCTTAAAATGAACTTCCACATGAGCAGAAAGAAACCTATATCCCAATGGCCTCTCCAGAATTCCTCTAGTCTCCACCAGTAATTACTAGAGACTAGAAAGACTCCAGGGAGGAACGGGATAAAGAGAGATAAGAAGAGACTGCTTTGTCCTATCTTCTAGGCTTTTCTCAAGGAAAGAATTCCCTTTAGTACTTAACTTCTAATGTGTGATGTCGTTGAGAAATGTTGAACTGTAAATAAACAATTATTAACAATCATATCTACACAACTTCATATTAGGCCAATAGCTATAGAAACATAAATAAAGATTTTGCACTACCTAAAACATAAACATATACTTTAGGACTAAGCCTTAGCTCCTCTTCTATGTCTTTTTGAATGCTGAATGATCTTTCTCAATTAAATCTTTTCATGAAGAAATTAGTTGAAAAGCATATTCTATATATTATTTGTAGTGTTTGTGGTTATTTGTGGTGTTTTGTAATTCCTCTCACATTTCAATTTACCAACATACACTTGCTTATTAGTCAATATTCATTTTCTATGGTGCATTTACAATTCCTTATTTTCCTATTTTCAGGAATACTTGCACGTCCTCAATTTGATCCAAGAAGACACTGGAACTGACCTCCTTCTTCTTCTCCTTCAACTGGTTAGTATGTGTAACTGAGATACAAAAATATTTGTGTTTTTTGTTTTCATTCTCAACTGCTTCTTCTTTTCATTTTCTTCATTCTTTTTCTCACAGTTTAATAAATATTAAACTGCTGTTAAGAGAGGAAGCGGTAAGACAACAATCTAACAGCTGAAATTGGTGACAACTAGTAGAAAATGTATTTTCGATGCTTAGGCACTTCGTAAAGGTCCTCAAGAAATGGGATAAGAATTGAAAACCTCGGTCTGAAATGATTACTGTGGGAATTCCATGAACTCTCACTATGTATTGACTAAATTGTTGAGCAAGTTGTTTGGCGTTAAGAACTCCCTTTAAGGCAATAAAATGAGCCATCTTTGTGTATGCGTCTACAATGTGTTAAACCCCTGACTAGAGGGTAGATCTAGTGTTAGGTCCATGGTCAGGGTGTGCAAAGTGTGAGGAGGAATGGCCAATGGTTGCAAAAGTCCCTTTGTGGCTTGTCAGTCTGATTTCCCAGAGCGCAAGTTTCACTCATACTGGTAGAAGTCTTTATTCATGTAAGGCCACCAAAATTGACGTTTCACCAAGTCTTCAGTTTTGTGAATTCATTTATTGCTGGCTAAAGGACTGTCATGGCATTTATACAAGACTCTTTCTTGCAGTTCTCAAGTAGGTATGTATGGTGCTTTGTTCTGATATGGCAATTGATTTCTGAGCTCTCGGTTAGGTTCTTTCTTAATCCATTTTAGCATCTCTTCTCTAGTCATTACTCTTTTAATTTCTTCTTCCAGACTTTCGTTAGATGTGACACCTACAATCTTTTATTTTGGAATTATTTTTTGGGTTTTCAGCTCAGTTGTACTCTTTGATGCTTTTATTTTGAATCGGGATAGAGCGTCTATCTTCCTGTTTTCACTTCCTGGTCGACAGGTGATTACAAAATCATAATCAGCAAAATACAGTGACCACCGTAGTTGCCTAGGAGTTAGGGTTCTTGCCAATTTTAAGAATTGCAATTTTCGATGGTCTGTAAACATGGTGACTCTATGCCGTGCTCACATCTGGTAATGCCTCCACTCCTTGAACGCATCTTTGATTTCTAACAATTCTTTTTCAGTAATGGTGTAATTAGTCTCTGCTGGTGTCAATATTCTTGAGTGACAGGCTAAAGGATGAAGTTGTCCTGTCTCTTTGTGTCTCTGAGATAAGACTCATCTATTGGCTTGATCAGAAGCATCAGTCTCTAATTAGAAAGGTTCAGAAGGGTCACATACAGCAGTATTAAACCTGTGGTGCAATCTCTGTTTAAGGATTTAAAAGCACCTCCAGCTTCTAGTGACCAGATGAATGGCACTCTCTTTTTCAACAGTCGTGCGAGGGGAATTATTTTCTGAGAATTTTCTTTTATAAATCTTCGATAGACGTTGGCAAATCCTATGAAACTTTGCATGTCTTTCACTGAGGCGGGGGAGGACCATTCACTAACTGCCGTAATCTTTTGTTCATATATAGTTACACCCTCAGGAGACAAAATGAAACCTAGATAAGAATTTCACAGACTTGACACTAAATTTTGCATAATCCAGTGTATACCAGTTCAGGGACCCCCAGTCCCTGCTCTGGCGTGAAACTGGACAGAGGAAAGGGGAATGACCACTCCCCTGTCCATCACCATCCAAGGGGTGGTGTCCAGAGCTCCTCCATAGTGTACCTCAGTTTTGCCATCTTGGATTCCAAGGTGGTGGGGCACACTGGGAGCATCTGAGTGGCCAGTGCCAGCAAGTGATGTCAGAGCCCTCCCTGATAGGTGATTACCTGTGTAGCTAGCCAATCCCCCTTTCGGGGCTGTTAAGGGTCTCTCTCCTGGGTGTTTCCTCAGATTCGCATTGCAAGACTCCAGCAGGAATCCTCTGGATCGTTTACTTCATCTTCTACCAACGGAAACGCAGCTGAACCCTCCAGGAACTCTACAAACTGCAACAAAGAAGCAAAGACCACTTCTGCAACATTGCATCTTCAGCTCCTGCCAGCAACTGCAACTGTTTCCAGGTCGTGCATCCTCTGAGGACTGCCTGTCTTCAGCCTGCACCAGAAGAACCGAAGGAATCTCCCATGGATTGACGGAGTCACTTCCCTGCTTCAGCAGGCACCTCTCTGCAGCGACGACCGGTGGCGTGGGTCCCCTCTCCAGATAATGAGCGTGGATCCAGCAACACAGGTGGTGGACTAAAGTGACCCCGACAGCCCCAAGATTGGGCTGTCCAACTTTGGTGGAGGTAAGAGCTTGCCTCCCCACGCAAGACAGTACTACAGTGCACTGCATGACTTGCAGTTGCCAAAGCTTGTGTGTGACCTTCCAAGAAGTTCACAGCTTAGGCCCCCAGCACTCCATTGTGCAACGCACAGCTTCCTGAGTGGTTCTCCGGCGGCATGGGATCCCTTTGTGTCATGCTGCTTGGGCCTCCATTTGTACCTTCTTTTTCCCATGCTGTGGGACTCCTGTGCGTGCTGCCTGGTCTTCTGATGGCTCTCTGAGTTGCTGAGAGCCCCCTGTGCCTCCCCCTCTTGGGTAGAGGCCACCAGGTCCCTCCTAGTCCCAGGCAGCGCCACTTTGCATGTGCCAGGGCTTGTTGGCAGAATCCAGCCATGCAAACCAGCCTGCAATCATCCATTCAGTGTGTGACATATTCTGCACCAACCAGGAACCCGCATCTGTCTTCTTGGGTGCATAACTGACTTTGTCTTCTCAGTGGTGGTTCTTCTTTTGCACCTTCATCCAGGTTCGCAGGGGCTCCTGTTCTCCCTGGCTTCTTCAGTGCTTCTTGGACTTGGTCCCCTTCTTCCACAGGTCTTCAGGTCTGGGAATCCATCTTTAGTGTCTTGCAGTCTCTTCTGGTTCTTGCATAAACTTCTATCACAACTGCTTGTGTGTTTCAGGAAACGTAATGTGATTTACTCCTGTTTTCCTGGGCTCTGGGGTGGGCTCTGGGGTGGGCTCTAGTACATACCTTTGGTGTTTTCTTACACTCCCAGCACCCCTCTACACACTACACTTGCCTAGGTGGGGATCCGACTTTCGCATTCCACTATTTTAGTATATGGTTTGTATTCCCCCTAGGCCCATCGCAACCTATTGTGATTTTCACTATGTGCACTGTTTTCTAACAGTTTTTACAGCTATTTCTGCATTCTAGTGTATATACTGTGTATATTACTTACCTCCTAAGGGAGTATAGTCTCTAAGGTATTTTTAGAATTGTGTTGTTAAAAATAAAGTACCTCTATTTCTGTAACACTAATGGGAATATTTATACTCTGTTTGCGCTGAATGTGCGTCAAAAAGTTTGACGAACATTCAGAGCAAACTGTGCACCATATTTATACTATGAAGCCCGACCTCGCGGATGTCAAAATTCCTTTGTGTGCGTCATTTTTTAGATGCAGGAAACTGCCATGCGTTAATGACATGCAAGGTAGGCGTTCCCGCCCAAAAAATGACTTTAAGGCCTGTGCGCCCTATTTATACTCCATCGTCATTTTGGCGCACAGGAGGGGGCGGGCCTTAAAAAACAGTACACAGCCTGATGTGCGCCGTGTTTTTAACTCCTGGGTGAGGGCAGGCGTTGAGGGACCTGTGGGCTCACTTCCATGGTCTCTGACCATGGAAGCAGTCCATTGGTGCCCTTCCCTGCCCCTAGGGACACCCCCTGCCACCCTTGCCCACCCCTGGAGGACACCCATGGATGGGGGGAAACCATCTCAGTTGAGTACAGGTAAGTTCAGGTAAGTATTATGTTTTTTTATTTTTAAAGTGGCACGGGGGTCCTAATTTGGGCCCCATACATGCCACTGTGCCCAATGGCCATGCCCAGGGGACAGAAGTCCCCTGGGCATGGCCATTGGGCATGGGGGCATGACTCCTGTCTTTGCAAGACAGGAGTCGTTTCAATGGGGGTTGTGCGTCAAAAAAAAGGCGCAAGTCCGGTTTGAGCCATGATTTTTGACTCAAACCTGACTTGCACCATTTTTTGACGCACAACCCTCATTTTCCCCTACGCCGGCTAATGGCAATCCTTAAATATGGTGACTGCATGGTGCGTAGGAATGGCGTTAGCCGGCGGTAAATTGCGTGACGCAAACCAGCGCCAGCGCTGGTTTGCGTCAAAAAGTATAAATATGGCCCTGAGTATTTTCTTTCATGTGTGAGAATACTGTGTGACTAGAGTGGTCTTGCAAGAGCTTTGCATGTCTCTCAGATAAGCTTGGCTGCTCAGCTACAGCTACCCCTAGATAGCCTGGCTTCTAGACACTGACTACATTTCACTAATAAGGGATAACTGGACCTGGTATAAGGTGTAAGTACCTTTGGCACCCACTACAAACCAAGGCAGCCTCCTACAGGGCTCCCTTTACACCCAGAGGACAGGTAACCAAGGTCACTAAGACTAGGGAAAGATCCACTTCTGCCCACTCTCATGTCACCTTAGTGTCTGATGGGGTCACACTGC
This sequence comes from Pleurodeles waltl, assembly GCF_031143425.1. Classification (NCBI taxonomy): domain Eukaryota; kingdom Metazoa; phylum Chordata; class Amphibia; order Caudata; family Salamandridae; genus Pleurodeles; species Pleurodeles waltl. Next base: position 547,417,369 of record NC_090443.1, on the reverse strand, counting down.
AAAACTCCAGGGGAGGACTCTATAGATAGAGAGCTCAGAAAGCTGAGACTGGAGGAGGCCAGTGTAGGAGGCTAGACTGGCTTGTAGTGAGTACCAAGGGGTACTTGCACCTTGCACCAGGCCCAGTTATCCCTTATTAGTGTATAGGGTGTCTAGCAGCTTAGGCTGATAGATAATGGTAGCTTAGCAGAGCAGCTTAGGCTGAACTAGGAGACGTGTGAAGCTACTACAGTACCACAAGTGTCACTTGCACAATATCATAAGAAAACACAATACACAGTTATACTAAAAATAAAGGTACTTTATTTTTATGACAATATGCCAAAGTATCTTAGAGTGTATCCTCAGTGAGAGGATAGGAAATATACACAAGATATATGTACACAATACCAAAAATATGCAGTATAGTCTTAGAAAACAGTGCAAACAATGTATAGTTACAATAGGATGCAATGGGGACACATAGGGATAGGGGCAACACAAACCATATACTCCAAAAGTGGAATGCGAACCAAGAATGGACCCCAAACCTATGTGACCTTGTAGAGGGTCGCTGGGACTATTAGAAAATAGTGAGAGTTAGAAAATTAGCCCTCCCCAAGACCCTGAAAAGTGAGTGCAAAGTGCACTAAAGTTCCCCAAAAGACAAAGAAGTTGTGATAGAGGAATAATGCAGGAAAGACACAAACCAACAATGCAACAACGGTGGATTTCCAATCTAGGGTACCTGTGGAACAAGGGGACCAAGTCCAAAAGTCACAAGCAAGTCGGAGATGGGCATATGCCCAGGAAATGCCAGCTGTGGATGCAAAGAAGCTTATACTGGGCAGAAGAAGCTGAGTTTTCTGCAGGAACGAAAAGGGCTAGAGACTTCCCCTTTGGTGGACAGATCCCTCTCGCCATGGAGAGTTGTGCAGAAGTGTTTTCCCGCCGAAAGAACGCCAACAAGCCTTGCTAGCTGCAAATCGTGCAGTTAGCGTTTTTGGATGCTGCTGTGGCCCAGGAGGGACCAGGAGGTCGCAAATTGGACCAGGAGGTAGAGGGGACGTCGAGCAAGACAAGGAGCCCTCTTAGCAGCAGGTAGCACCCGGAGAAGTGCCAGAAACAGGCACTACGAGGATGCGTGAAACGGTGCTCACCCGAAGTTACACAAAGGAGTCCCACGTCGCCGGAGACCAACTTAGAAAGTCGTGCAATGCAGGTTAGAGTGCCGTGGACCCAGGCTTGGCTGTGCACAAAGGATTTCCGACGGAAGTGCACAGAGGCCGGAGTAGCTGCAAAAGTCGCGGTTCCCAGCAATGCAGTCTGGCGTGGGGAGGCAAGGACTTACCTCCACCAAACTTGGACTGAAGAGTCACTGGACTGTGGGGGTCACTTGGACACAGTTGCTGGATTCGAGGGGCCTCGCTCGTTGTGCTGAGAGGAGTCCCAAGGGACCGGTAATGCAGCTTTTTGGTGCCTGCGGTTGCAGGGGGAAGATTCCGTCGACCCACGGGAGATTTCTTCAGATCTTCTAGTGCAGAGAGGAGGCAGACTACCCCCACAGCATGCACCACCAGGAAAACAGTCGAGAAGGCGGCAGGATCAGCGTTACAGAGTTGCAGTAGTCGTCTTTGCTACTATGTTGTAGTTTTGCAGGCTTCCAGCGCGGTCAGCAGTCGATTCCTTGGCAGAAGGGGAAGAGAGAGATGCAGAGGAACTCTGATGAGCTCTTGCATTCGTTATCTGAAGTTTCCCCAGAGACAGAGACCCTAAATAGCCAGAAAAGAGGGTTTGGCTACCTAGGAGAGAGGATAGGCTAGCAACACCTGAAGGAGCCTATCAGAAGGAGTCTCTGACGTCACCTGGTGGCACTGGCCACTCAGAGCAGTCCAGTGTGCCAGCAGCACCTCTGTTTCCAAGATGGCAGAGGTCTGGAGCACACTGGAGGAGCTCTGGACACCTCCCAGGGGAGGTGCAGGTCAGGGGAGTGGTCACTCCCCTTTCCTTTGTCCAGTTTCACGCCAGAGCAGGGCTAAGGGGTCCCCTGAACCGGTGTAGACTGGCTTATGCAGAATTGGACACATCTGTGCCCAAGAAAGCATTTCCAGAGGCTGGGGGAGGCTACCCCTCCCCTGCCTTCACACCATGTTCCAAAGGGAGAGAGTGTAACACCCTCTCTCAGAGGAAGCCCTTTGTTCTGCCATCCTGGGACAAGCCTGGCTCGACCCCAGGGGGGCAGAAACCTGTCTGAGGGGTTGGCAGCAGCAGCAGCTGCAGTGAAACCCCAGGAAAGGCAGTTTGGCAGTACCAGGGTCTGTGCTACAGACCACTGGGATCATGGAATTGTGCCAACAATGCCAGGATGGCATAGAGGGGGCAATTCCATGATCCTAGACATGTTACATGGCCATATTCGGAGTTACCATTGTGAAGATACATATAGGTAGTGACCTATATGTAGTACACGCGTGTAATGGTGTCCCCGCACTCACAAAGTCCGGGGAATTGGCCCTGAACAATGTGGGGGCACCTTGGCTAGTGCCAGGGTGCCCTCACACTAAGTAACTTTGCACCTAACCTTTACCAGGTAAAGGTTAGACATATAGGTGACTTATAAGTTACTTAAGTGCAGTGTAAAATGGCTGTGAAATAACGTGGACGTTATTTCACTCAGGCTGCAGTGGCAGGCCTGTGTAAGAATTGTCAGAGCTCCCTATGGGTGGCAAAAGAAATGCTGCAGCCCCTAGGGATCTCCTGGAACCCCAATACCCTGGGTAACTCAGTACCATGTACTAGGGAATTATAAGGGTGTTCCAGTAAGCCAATGTAAATTGGTAAAATTGGTCACTAGCCTGTTAGTGACAATTTGAAAGAAATGAGAGAGCATAACCACTGAGGTTCTGGTTAGCAGAGCCTCAGTGAGACAGTTAGGCACCACACAGGGAACACATACATATAGGCCACAAACTTATGAGCACTGGGGTCCTGACTAGCAGGGTCCCAGTGACACATAACAAACATACTGAAAACATAGGGTTTTCACTATGAGCATTGGGCCCTGGCTAGCAGGATTCCAGTGAGACAGTGAAAACACCCTGACATACACTCACAAACAGGCCAAAAGTGGGGGTAACAAGGCTAGAAAGAGGCTACTTTCTCACAGCCAGGCTGAGGCTGCAGCAGCAACAGCTAGCCCTACATAGGGAGGCCTTGGCAGTAGAGTGGGAGAGGCAGGGGTTGGGGTTTGCACCCCATGGCGGCAGCAGCAGCAGGGATTGTAGAATCAGGGAAGACTTAATTGATTCCAGAAATCTGCACACAATTGGTCCCCCATACAAGGTGGGGCACTGATATCTGCAAGTAGTTTGCTACACTTGAGAGGGCCTGTAAATTTCTGAGGGTCTCTCAAAGGCAGTGGGCTGCTATTCTCTTGTTGTCCTTCTCTGACAAGGGGAGGGATAGACTTCTCACTGTCAGAGAGGAAGATTCAGACAATTATAGTATCCTTACAACAGCACTCTTAGATGGTTTTGGTCTCACCACTAAACAATATAGGATCAAGTTCAGGGAGACCAGAAAAGAGGCCTCACAGGATTGGATTCCCTTTGTGGACTGTTCTGTTAAAGCTTTAGAAGGCTGGTTACATGGCAGCAAAGTGTCTGACTATGAGGGCTTATATAATGTGTTACTGAGAGAGCATATTTTGAATAAGTGTTTGTCTCACTTGTTGCACCAATACTTGGTAGACTCAGATCTGACCTCTCCCCGAGAATTGGGAAAGAAGGCAGACAAATGGGTCAGAATAAGAGTGAGCAGAAAACATCATGCAGGGGTTGACAAGGACAAGAAGAAGGAGGGTAAACCATATGACAAAGGTGGGGACACAGATAAAAACAAAGGCCCTCATTACAACCCTGGCGGTCGGTGATAAAGTGGCGGTAATACTGCCAACAGGCCAGCGGTAACAAAAATGGAATTATGATCACGGGCGGAAACCACTCAGACAGACAGCCACTTTAACACACTGACCGCCACGGCGGTATCAACAAGCACCACAGCGGTAACCGCCAACAGCCAGGCGGAAGACAATGTACCACCCACTATATTACGACAGGCCTATCCGCCACCTTTTCTGGGGCGGTACCAACGGCATCAAAAGCACGGCAGAAACAGAACACAGAAGTCAAAGGACTCACCTCTGGAGACTCAGGGAACAACCACGACGCCATGGAGCCTGAGTTGCACATATTTATGATGCTCATCTACCTTTTCCTGCATTATGAGCAGCAACGCCGGCGAAGATAACCACGGTGAATACTGCCTCCTAGCACACAAGGGAGGGGGGAGGAAAAAGAGAGTGACACACACACTCAACACGCAACACCCCCACTCCCAACACCATACACACAATCAGATGCCCAAACATTACATAACCACCCCGTACCCCTCAGAAATAATGCAAGGACAAAATGATTGGAAGAAAGTGAGTGTAATACGATAAAATAACATGAATAAGTGCAACAAACGTATATACATATTTACAAATGAAGGGACACTGCCCAGTCCTCAATGTCCGTGGTCCACAGGGCCACATCACATAAGCCAAGGCCCCACCTCACTCCTGCCACAACACGGAGGGGCATCAGGTCGAAAATACACAGGCACCTCAGGGGGATGGGAAATGGGGGGCACCTCAGACGGGGGATGGTACAACGCCACTGGTCCTGGATGGGGCCACATGCCCACTGCTTGGTCCTGGGGAGTGCAAGGCCACAGTCTCTCAAGTGGGTGGTTTGCCCACTGCTTGGTCCTGGGAAGTGCAAGGCCACAGTCTCTCTAATGGACGTCTTCTCCACTGGTTCTGGAGGGGGCATTGTGCTCAGTGTGCTTCATGTTGAGAAGGATGGGGTGAGTGGATGGCTTCTTCCACTGGTTTTGGAGGGGGCATTGTGCCCAGTGTGCTTCATCCTGGGAAGGATGGGTTGAGTGGATGGCTTCTCCACTGGTTCTGGAGGGGGCATTGTGCCCTGTGATGCAGATCTTGGGGAGTGCAAGGTCACTGTCTCTCACCTGGGTGTCAGACCCACAGGATTTGCAGGGGCCAGGCCGTACAACAGCCCATGGATGCAGGACTACACACTGTCCACCGGTGGTGACGGCTGCTCAGTGGTGGCAGTGGCGGTTCTGGTGTCTGGGCTGGCGGTGGTGGGAGGAGGCTCCAGCCCATCCCCTGCAGCCTCGGACGGCTGCCCACTGGAGCTGCTGCTGCTGGCAGTAGTGCTGGTGGCGGTGCTTGTGGCAGTGCTGGCAATGGTGGGGGGAGGTGCCAGCCCATCCTCTTCAGCCTCGGACGGCTACCCACTGGGGTTGCTGCTGCTGGGAATGGTGCTGGCAGTGGTGCTGGTGGCAGTGCTGGTGACAGTGCTGGTGGCGGGGCTGGCAGTGGTGGGGGGAGGCTCCAGCCCATCCCCTGCAGCCTTGGACGGCTGCCCACTAGGGCTTCTACTGCTGGCAGTGGTGCTGGTGGCAGTGCTGGCAGTGGTGGGTGGAGGCTCCAGCCATCCCGTGCAGCCTCGAACGGCTGCCTACTGGGGCTTCTGCTGCTGGCAGTGGTGCTAGTGGCGGTGCTGGCAGTGGTGGGGGGAGGCTTCAGCCCATCCCCTGCAGCCTCGGATGGCTGCCCACTGGGGCTGCTGCTGCTGGCAGTGGTGCAGGCGGCGGTGCTGGCAGTGGTTGGGGTAGGCTCCAGCCCTTCCCCTGCAGCCTCGGACGGCTGAACCACCATGGTTGGTGGTGTGGCTCCGAATGAGTCCCAGCACCAGGCCTCCTGTCCTTCCTGCCTGCTGGTGCAGGCCCCTTGCCCTTCCTATCAGCAGCCGGGGATTGCCCCTTGCCCTTCCCTCCTGCTGCTGGTGGGGCCTCCTTGTCTTTCCTAGACGCTGCTGGTGGGGCCTCCTTTCCCTTCCTAGACGCTGCTGGTGGTGCCTCCTTGCCCTTCCTAGATGCTGCTGGTGGTGCCTCCTTGCCCTTCCTTGATGCACCTGGTGCAGGCACCCTGTCAGTGTTTCTGCCTGGTGCCTGGGATCCTCTCCCACCTGCAGTAGCTGTCGACACTCGTGTGGCCGTGGACTGGGTGGCTGAAGTGCTCGCCTGGGTTCTGACCACCCTGGCCTGACGTGAAGGATGGGGGGGAGTCGTAGGAAAGAGGTCAAGGGTGGAGAGGAAAAGCTTCTTAGGGACATTGGGGTGGGAAGAGGATGAAGGTGTGGGAGTGGAGGAAGAGGAAGTGGTTGTAGGAGGTGTCTGTGTGCTGTGTTTGGGGGCAGGTGCATGGGCTGGATGCTTTTGTGAGGTGGATGGCAGTTGGGTGTCTGAGTGCTTGCGTTTGTGTACTTTGGGAGAAGGGGGGACAGACACAGTGGGAGAGGACACAGGGGACATGTGCATGGATGTGGGGTGGTGACTGCCAGTGAGGGGCGTGTAGTGATAGACGTGATGGTGGTAATGGATGAGGATCTAGTTCATGGAGGTGTGAGTGTAGACGCTACTGGGAGGGAGGTGGACGACGAGGAGGAGGGGACACAGTGGAGGCAGTGGATGTTGGTATGTCTGCATCTGGATGGTGTTTGTGTGAGTGCCTGTGGGATGATGTGTGGTGCCTGTGTTTGCCTGTGCCACTCTGTGTGTGTTGTCCTGGGTGCATGCTGGTCTGCCTCTTTGCTTGGGATAGGTTGGAGTTGAGGGAAATGGGATTGGGCAGAGGAAGTTGGAGGGGGGAGGCTAGAAACTGGGACAATGGCTTCTATCAGGGAGGAGGCCAGAGCCTGGATTGATCTCTGGATGGCATTCACAATGGTTGACTGCCCAACAGAGATGGATCGCAGGAGGTCAACAGCCTCCTAACTCAGTGCAGCAGGGCTAACTGGGGCAGGGCCTGAGGTGCCTGGGGCGAAGGAGATGCCCACCCTCCTGGGTGAGCGGGCATGGGAAACACACTGAGGGGCTGCTGGACGGGCGGTGGTGGTATGGGGGTGGCGGCTGTACCTGTAGTTGGGGTGGGCACAGAGCTTCCATCGGAGGAGGTATCACTGTCTGTACTGTCCCCTCCAGTCTCCGCTGTGGTGCTCCCCTCACCCTCTGTCCCACTGGTGCCCTCACCGTCAGTGGATTCGGCCTCCTGGGCCCTGTGGGATGCAGCTCTCCCCGTCACCGGTGCCTCTGCTCCTCCGCCAGATGATGCTAATGCATATAAGGACAGGGTGACAAAACAAAAAGGGGGGGGAGAGACAAAGGATACCCTTGGTCCATGGCGGCAACAACACCAATGTTGGCGTACACGACACACACACACACCCACACACACACACACACACACACAGGGAACAGCCCTACGTACTAGGCAATGCACTAACAGTCACAATGCTAATCATTAGCCCATGGACAGGGATCCCTAACGCCAATTGCAGCATACCTGAGACCCACAGACACCTGCCCAGTAGTGGATGCCTAATAGCTTGGTTGGAGGAGGTGTACACCAGACCCTGCCCAACATGGGCCCTACCCTGCAATGTCTGGCCTGGCTTAGGGGCACCCACAAGCCGACTTCCCCCACCCGGATGCCACCCCACCACATGCAAGTAGTATATTGGGGCACTGTACTCACCCCCTTGTGCTGCTGTGATGCCCCCAAGCGCCCATCCAGCTCTGGATAGGCCACCGCCAGTATGCGGGCCATCAGGAGGGTCAGGGTTCGAAGGGCACCCCTTCCTCATTAAGAGGCCATCCCCAGCTGGCCCTCCGCCGTCTTCCGTGCCCAGCGTTTCAGGTCCTCCCACTCTTTGTGACAGTGGGTGCTCTGCCTGCCGTAGACCCCCAGGGTCTTCATGTCCTTGGCGATGGCACGCCATATACCCTTTTTTTGATGGGCGCTGACCTCCAGAGAAATACACATAGGAAAAGGAATCAGTCAGACTGTCCTGCCTGTTACACTCATGGCCCACCATAGCCCTCACATCCCCTTATGCACAGACTTTGCCCACCATACATGCAGCATTCTGCCCAGGGCCCTTCCACCAACGCCCCCTACACAAGGCCCTCACACACAGCACTCCATGCATTCATGCCCCATGCATTGTGCTCACAGTCTAATCACCTGTTATTCTGGAGGCCCATACAGCATTCGGTACTGGGGTAGGACCCCATCCACCAGTCTCTCCAACTCCGCAGCGGTGAAGGCAGGGGCCCTTTCCCCAGTGACACAAGCCATGGTCGGTTCTAGACACAGGTCACAGAAGCACTTGCAGTGAAGGACCTCTCTTGTTGAAGGTCAGGTAGCAAGTGAGTGAACAGATAGAAAATGAAGGTCACGTCCACGGTGATGCGTAACGTCACCTCTGGCGTACATCACCATTGGCCACTGCAACCCATAGGGCCTAATGGTATCCAATGAGGAGTTGCACGGCGGTTCTCGACCACCTCCCCCAACGGCGTACCACGTCAACGGAATTACCTCATTTCCACACGTCCCTTCATACAGGACAGGCGGACCCCATTTCGGGGAGGGGACAGGCCATGGTACCTAACTGCATCACAATACACATAGGCAGCATTTGGGCTAATACAACAATATACTGTTACAGTCACAACATGCAATGCAGTGTAGTGTTTGGAAATATGGAATGCTGACCAGCTGCTCACCGTTTGCCCCCTAGATTGCAACCGCTGCGGATGAAGAGGAGATGGAGGAATCCCCCTGTGTACAGCCAACTGGTGAACTTGGCAACAATGGAGGACAGGCACATTATCCTCACCTATAGACTGGACAGGGCCACAATCACAGAGCTGTGGGCCCAATTGGAGCCTGACCTGATATCTGCTATCCGTCACCCCAACGGGATCCCCCCTCTTGTGCAGGTGCTATCTGTGCTCCCTTTCTTGGCAACTGGTTCTTTCCAAGTGACAGTGGGCTTGGCAACAGGAATGTCACAGCCAATGTTCTCAATAGTGCTAACAAGAGTGTTGTCTGCCCTGATGAGACCCATGCGCAGCTACATCGTTTTCCCCCAGGTAGAGGCCTTGGCCGCAGTGAAAGCGGACTTCTATGCAATGGGACATATCCCCAACATAATTGGGGCAATAGATGGTACACATAGAGCATTTGTCCCCCCCCACCCCCGGAGAAATGAACAGGTGTTCAGAAATCGAAAGAGCTGCAGATAGTGTGCCTGGCGGACCAGTACATCTCCCATGTCAATGCAAAGTACCCTGGGTCTGTGCATGATGCCTTTATCCTGAGGAATAGCAGCATACCGTATGTGATGGCTCAGCTCCAGAGGCACCGGGTGTGGCTAATAGGTGAGCCCTGGTTCCCACCCAGTAGGTGTTGGTGTATGAGTATGGTGTGTGCCCTAAGGGTTAGTGTGTGTCTAACAGTTGTCCCTCAATATTTGCAGGTGACTCTGGTTACCCCAACCTCTCATGGCTGCTGACCCCTGTGAAGAATCCCAGGACAAGGGCAGAGGAACGTTACAATGAGGTACATGGGCGAACAAGAAGAATAATTGAAAGGACATTCGGCCTCCTGAAGGCCAGGTTTTGTAGCCTTCATCTAACAGGTGGAGCCCTGTACTACTCACCCAAGAATTTGTGCCAGATCATCGTGGCATGCTGTATGTTGCACAACCTGGTCTTATGTCGCCAGGTGCCTTTTCTGCAGGAGGATGAGGCTGGAGATGGTCGTGTGGCAGCAGTGTACCCTGTGGAAAGTGAAGATGAGGAGGCAGAGGATGAGGATGAGGACAACAGAAGTGCTATAATACGACACTACTTCCAATGTCACACAGGTGAGACACTGTAATTTCCCTTTACATTGACAGTTTTGTCTTTGACATTGTCACTGGCAGGCTGATTTTCCCACTTCTATGGCCACTTACTGTACAATTTGGCATCTCTATTTGCAGATATTTGTGCCCCACTATCGATCCTGGTGTGTTGACTGCAACCAACTAAAGTTCATTCCTATGTATACATTATGGTACAGTTGTATTGCAGTGTTTGAAGCTTGTTAAACAAATACATTTTCAATCATTTGACAGACTCCAAACTTGTTATTATTCAAATGGTGTTTATTTACGTGCTAATAAGTAGAGGGGTGTGTGCAATGGGCTGGGGTGATGGTGAGGAATGCCCAGGATAGAGTCCAGTCTGTTTGTATCACAGGTGCATTGTCCAAGGGAGCATAGGAAGTGGAGCAATGGCAGTTCAAGGTGGACAGTGTGACAGAGTACGACACAAGGGTGACAATCAGGAGAGTTTTAGGGCCAGATGTAGCAACCATTTTGCATGTCGCAAACTGCGAAAAACAAAGTTTGCGACATGCAAAACGGCCATCGCGATGCAGAGTCACATTTTGCGAGTCGGTACCGACTCGCAAAATGTGATTCCGACTCACAAATAGGAAGGGGTGTTCCCTTCCTATTTGCGACCGCATCGTGATGCTGAGTTGCTTTGTGACAGCGAAAGCGGTCGCAAACCAACTCGCAGTTACCATCCACTTGAAGTGGGTGGTAACGCATTCGCAAACTGGAAGGGGTCCCCAATGGACCCCTTCCCCTTTGTGAATGTCGCTGAAAATATTTGGACCACTGCCTACTCTGAAAAAATGAAACCAAATGGTTTCATTATTTTTTTGATTTGCAACTCATTTTCCTTTAAGGAAAACGGGCTGCAAAATTTAAAAAAAAAAAACTGCTTTATTAAAAAAAGACACCTTTCTGCATACTATTTTGCGAGTTGCAATTTGCGAGTCGGAATGACTCGCAATTTGCAAGTCGCAAAATATTTTCTTCCTACATCTGGCCCTTATTTCCTGGCAGGGGGTCTTGGCAATAGTCTCTGGCTTCTGCCTGGATCGCAGGGACTGGTTGCGGGGTGGTTCTTGTTCTGCAGGGGGTGGGGTGCTGGTGGCATGTTGTTCCTGTGGCAGGACCTCCTGTCCACTAGAGGCAGCAGAGGCTGTTCATCGGTTTGGCTAGTGTCAGGGGCCCGGTGGTGTGCCACTGCCTCCCTCATGGTGTTGGCCATGTCTGCCAGCACCCCTGCAATGGTAACCAGGGTGGTGTTGATGTCCTTCAAGTCCTCCCTGATCCCCAGGTACTTTCCCTCCTGCAGCCACTGGGTCTCCTGCAACTTGTACAGTATCTGGCCCTTCATCTCCTGGAATGGTGGTATGCTCCCAGGATGTTGGTGAGTGCCTCCTGGAGAGTCGGTTCCCTGGGCCTGTCCTCCCCCTGTCGCACAGCAGTCCTCCCAGCTTCCCTGTTGTCCTGTGCCTCTGTCCCCTGAACTGTGTGCCCACTGCCACTGACCTCAGGTCCCTGAGTGTCCTGTGTTTGTGGGGTGGCCTGGGGTCCCTGTAGTGGTGGACACACTGCTGATTGACGTGATGGGACAGAGGTATGGTGTTTCCTGAGGGGGGAGGCTCTGTGGTGGTATGGGACTGTGCCTGGGTTACCGACTGTCGGGAAATCCCTGATGGGCCAGGTTGGTCATCCATATCCAGGCATCCAGAGTTGCTGTCATCACTGTGGGCCTCTTCTGGGGGGGGTGGGACTGGGTGTTGCTGGCACCTCCTCTCCGGTGACGTTGGGTGGGGGACCTGTGAGGATGTAAATGCAGTGTTATTGTTTCAGTGTGTGTCATCTTGTGCATGGGTGTGTTGCCCTCTATGGTTGTTATTGCCCTGTCAGCTTTGCCTGGTGTGAGTAGTTATTTGGTGGGCTATTTGATTCTCTCTAGTGTGTATGCTTTAGTGCTGGGAGTCCATGCAGGTCTGTGATGGGGGTCCACGCATTGGTGTTACATGCAGGGCTTGGTATTGTGAGGGGTGAGTTGTGATGGTGGGGTGTGGGTGAGGTGATGGAGTGATGGGAGTGAGGATAATGGTAGGGGTTTGTGATGGCATGCATGTAGGGGGGGGTGATAGTAAAAGAGGGTTGACTTACCAGAGTCCAGTCCTCCTCCTACTCCTGCCAGGCCCTCAGGATGCATGATTGCCAAGACTTGCTCCTCCCATGTTGTTAGTTGTGGGGGAGGAGGTGGGGGTCCACCGCCAGTCCTCTGTACAGCTACCTTCCCCCATAGGTCGTTCCACCTCTTCCTGACGTCATCCCTTGTTCCACGGCGTTGGCCCTGTCCACGATTCCCCGCCATAGCTCCATCTTACTTGCAATGGATGTCTGCTGCACCTGTGATCCAAATAGCTGTGGCTCTATCCAGATGATTTCCTCCACCATGATCCTTAGCTCCTCCTCTGAGAACCTGGGGTGTCATTGTGGTGCCATGGGTGTAGTGTGAGTATCATGGATGAGGGTGTGTGGGGTTGATGTGTTGGGGTGTGTGATGTAAGGTGTGTGGATGGTGTATAGGTGTTGGTGGTGTGTGGCTGTGGTCTTGTCTGTGGTCTTGCTATCTCTCTTGTGGCAATTGTTTTTAGTCGTAAGGGTTGTGGGTAATGTGGGTGTGTGTTTTATAGTGGTGTGTGTATGGGTTTCAGGTGTGTGTTATTCAAATTGTCCAATGTAGTGTTGTTTTCTATGTGTGTGTGTATTTTCAGCATGGCGGTATGTAGCGTCAATGGTTTACCGCCATTGAATGTCTTCCGCCGTGTGATTCGTGGGTCATAATACTGTGGGCGTAGTTCTGTTGGCGTAACGGTGTGGGTTTTGCTACCGCCAGTTTATCACTGACCTTTGGGATGGCGGACTTGTGTGTGTGGCTGTATAGTTACGGATTGCTATGTGTGGGTCATAATATGGGTGGCGGTAATCCTCTGCGGCGGCGGTATATTGGTGGCAGTCAGCATGACAGTAAGCGGTACTTACTGCCAATGTCATAATGAGGGCCAAAGTCTTCATCAAGCCCACAAAACTCTTCTGCGATGGGTCTAAATCCTCATCACAACAATCAGAACAAAAAGCCTTGGTGGTATATTTGTAAAAACAAAGGCCATAGGGCAGGGGACAGCTCTTGCCCTAAGAAAAGCACTAAAGCTCCTACACCCAGTACCCCCACTGCTGCAACTAGTGCCCCTAGCAATAGCAGTGGTGGTGGGAACACTAATACTGCAAATAGTCAGTCCAAGGGAGTAGCAGGGCTCACTCTGGGAAATATAGAGAGGGTTAGTTTAGTTAGGGAAACCACTGAGGCTGTTTTGATCTCTGATGGTGGCATTGACCTTGCCACCCTTGTTGCTTGTCCCCTTAATATGGATAAGTACAAGCAACAACCCCTAATAAATGGTGTTCAGATTGAGGCGTAGAGGGACACAGGTACCAGTTTCACAATGGTGACTGAAGAACTCCTGGCCCCTGAGCAACACCTACTTGGTCATCAGTACCAAGTCACTGACACCCATAACAACACTGTGAGGCACCCATAGCAGTTGTTGATCTCAACTGGAGGTGGGGGGGTGGTTGGGTGGTTCACTGGTCCTAAAAAAGTTGTAATGTCCACAGACCTACCTGTAGAGTGTCTACTAGGGAATGACTTGGAGACTTCAGCTTTGTCTGAAGTGGAGTTGGAGGCCCATGCAGCCATGCTGTGAATTCCTGGGCATATCTTTGCTTTAACCAGGGCTGAAGCCAAGAAGCAAAGAGAACAGGGAATTTTGGATCCCGAAACTATGGACCAAAAGCAGGGCTAGGAAGGGTAAAAGGTTATCCCCTGTCCCTCTCTCCACTGATCATTCCCCCTTTGAGGAGGAGGAGTCGACTCTCTGGACAGAACCTACACCTGAAGAACTTCAAGCTGACACAGCTGAACTCTTAGGTGCAGGGAGGCCTGCCAGGGAGGAGTTAAGTGTGGCACAGCAAACCTGCCCCACCCTTGAGGGTTTGAGACAGCAAGCTGTCAAGGAACAAGCAGGGGATGTCAGTGGCACCCACAGGGTGTACTGGGAAAACAATCTCTTGTATTCAGAAGCTAGGGAACCCAAACCTGGTGCCACCAGGAGATTGGTCATCCCTCTGCAATACAGATAATTTTTGATGACTTTTGCACAAGATATTCCCCTTGCTGGACATTTGGAAGTAAGCAAGACCTGGGACAGACGGGTCCTTCAGTTTCACTGGCCTCACATGTCTGAAGATATCGAGGAGTTTTGTTGCTCCTGTGTCACTTGTCAAGCCAGTGGCAAGTCAGGTGGCACACCGAAGGACTCCTTAATCCCACTGCCAGTGATTGGGGGTACCCTTTAAAAGGGTAGGGGTTGATATTGTTGTCCCCCTTGACTCTCCCACAGCTCCTGGAAACAGATTTATTCTGGTGGTGGTAGACCATCCCACCAGGTTTGCATAAGCCATACCTCTTAGGGCCAATACAGAACCTGCAGTGGCCAAAGCCCTACTGGGAATCTTTTTCAGGGTGGGTTTCCCAAAAGTGGTTGTATCAGACAGAGGTAGCAACTACATGTCTGCACACTTGAAAGCAATTTGGAAAGAGTGTGGTGTAACATATAAATTCACTACACTTTACCATCCCCAGAGAAATGGGTTGGTTGAGCGTATTAATAAAACACTCAAAGTCATGATAATGGGCCTCTCTGAAAAACTCAGGAGGAGATGGGATGCCCTGTTACCATGTCTTCTCTTTTCCTACAGGAAGGTACCCCCAAAAGGAGTGGGCTACAGCCCCCTTGAACTCCTCTTTGGTCACCCTGTTATGGTGTTAGGGGTCCAATAGTACTTGTTAAAGAGGGTTGGGAACAACCCCTGAAGCCCCCTAAACAAGATGTGGTGGATTATTTACTTGGCCTGAGATCCAGAATGGCTGTGTACATGAAGAAGGCAATTAAGAACCTTCAGGCAAGCCAAGAATTGCAGAAGCAATGGCATGACCAGAAGGCTGTCCTGACAGTGTACAAACCAGGGCAGAAAGTGTGGGTCCTGGAGCCTGTGGCACCAAGAGCACTCCAAGACAAATGGAGTGGACCACACATCATAGTGGAGAAAAAGGGTGATGTCACTTATTTAGTTGACCTTGGCACTCCAAGAAGTCCTCTCAGAGTAGTTCATGTTAACCGCCTAAAGCCCTACTATGACAAGGCTGACTTAACCCTGCTCATGGCCTCTCATGAGGGACAGGAGGAAGATAGTGACCCTCTCCCTGACCTCTTTTCAAATTCTGCAGCTGATGGTTCAGTTGAAGGGGTAGTCTTAGAAGATTGCCTCACTCAGTCTCAAAGAGAAGACTGCAGAAATCTCTGAGAGCAATTCTCAGAACTGTTTTCTCTTACACCTGGACAAACCACATGGTGTGAACACACCATGGATATAGGAGACAGCCTGCTAGTTAAAAGTACAATCTATAGGCAACCTAATCATGTAAGAGACTACATCAAAGCAGAAGTGCAGAAGATGCTTGACCTAGGAGTGATTGAGCACTCAGATAGCCCCTGGGCTAGCCCAGTGGGGCTGGTCCCAAAGCCACACTCTCAGAATGGGAAAAGAAAGATGAGGTTTTGTGTTGACTATAAGGGGCTGAACACAGTAACCCTTAAAGGTGCTCATCCAGTCCCCAGGGCAGATGAGCTCATAGATACACTGGCATCTGGCAAGTATCTCAGCACTTTTGGCCTTACTGCTGGCTATTGGCAGATTACGTTGTCAGAAGATGCTATACCTAAAACAGCATTTTCAACCATTGGAGGGCACTACCAATTCACAGTAATGCCCTTTGGTCTGAAGAATGCTCCTGCCTCTTTTCAGAGGTTGGTAAATACAGTCCTCCAACGCCTTCAGTGCAGCATATCTAGATGATATAGCTGTAATTAGCTCCACCTGGGATGACCACCTGGTTCACCTATGGAACGTTTTGGAGGCACTGCAGAAATCTGGCCTTACTATCAAGGCTTCAAAGTGCCAGCTAGGGCAGGGGAAAGTGGCTTATCTGGGACACCTAGAAGGTGGGTAACAGATTCAGCCACTACAGGGGAAGATCCAAACTATTTTAGATTGGACTCCCCCTACAACACAGACCCAGGTGAGATCCTTTCTCGGTCTCACTGGGTATTACAGAAGGTTCATTAAGAACTATGGCGACATTGTTGCCCCTGTTAATGACCTCACTAAGAAAATGCCTACATAGGTATTATGGACAGCCAGCTGTCAGAAAGCTTTTTGAGGAACTTAAACAGGCCATGTGTTTTGCACCTATTCAAAAAAGCCCAAACTACTCCAAGAAGTTAATAGTTCAGACTGATGCTTTAGAGGTAGGGATGGGGGCAGTTCTTTCACAGCTTAATACAAAGTGCCAGGATCAACCAGTAGCTTTTATCAGAAGAAGGTTGACGCCCAGAGAAAAGCATGGTCAGCTATAGAGAAGGAGGCCTTTGCTGTGATCCGGGCCTTACAAAAGTTGAGACCATACCTCTATGGTACTCACTTCATTGTTCAGAGAGACCACAAACCTTTCTTTTGGCTTATGCAGATGGAAGGAGAAAACCCAAAATTTGTTGAGGTAGTCCATTTCCTACAGGTTATGGACTTTACAGTAGAACATAGACCTGGGAGTACCCACTCCAATGCAGATGGACTCTCCAGATATTTCCACTTAGACAATGAAGACTTCGTGGCTGAAATCGACGCTCTAACTACATCACAGATGGGAGATTGACGCATTGCGGCTGGAGAAACGACGCAACATCCTCTTGCAGCTGCTGATAACAACACAAACTCCATGCAGCTCAGTTTTCTGACACCGTGCGACCGGATTTTACACGCATCGTCTCTGGGTGTCAAAGTCATTGTGAACCTGCGCGGATCCGAGGTGCCCTGCCGCAAATCGACACATCACTCCCTTGCATGGGAGAAAAACGACACATCACCTACCCGACCGGAGAAGAACTGACGCACGGCCTCACTTGCGAGTAAGGAATTCGTGCATTGCTGACTTTTCCGACGCACGCGCACCCATGAGGCTTTATTTGTGACGTAATCCTGGTACTTTGTGCAAAATCACCGTTTCCATTGTTTATATATGTAAGACTCACATTCTTTTGAAAATTCATACCTTGACTTGTGTATGTTGTACTTTTTGTAGTTTTGGTCTTGTTTGATTTAGATACATTTGACTTATTTTTCTAAACTGCTGTGGTGCCCATTTTGTAGTATTTCACTGTATTACTGTGTGTGTAGGTACAAATACTTTAAACATTGCTTCTGCGTTAAGCCTTTCTGTTCATGCCAAGCTACTAAGGGGTTGAGAAGGGGTTAACCAGGTGTGTTTCTCCTTTTCCCTGACTAGAGTGAGGGTCCTTGCTTGGACGGGGGTAACCTGACTGCCAACTAGAGAACCCATTTCTAAAACTATTGGTCCTGATGAAAGATTTGTTCCGTCCACCCGCTCTAACAGCTTCAGTCTTAGATTTTTGTATTGCTCTTAAGCCATTCTGTTCAGCAAATTTCAAATCGCAAATGTTTCCAGTTGCTCAAGAATCGATCATGACTGAAATCTCTCATAAGGTAATATGTCGAAACTCGAGTGTCATGGATAGGGTCAGATGGAGTGCCAATGATTGCAATGTAGTCGCTAGTTGATAAGTTTTCAGAGTGGTTTCTTCTTTAACACTCACCAGTCCAACCCCTCTACTGGCGGTGCCACAAGTTTTCCTTTTCCTTCTGTGTTATCTTTGGTTTCTTTGGACAAAATGTTAACAAAATGCTCATCTTGCTCCACAATAAAAACATAGATTGTTTTGTCTCCTTTTCTCTTTTTTTTCTATGGTAAAGGGTCCTCAAATTGTGCCTATTTGTATGGGCTATACTCCTAGTTGATGATCTGGTACCTTAGAACTTTCTGTTCTTACTCGATAAAGTCTCAGAACAGTTGGGAGAAACTCTTTTTTCTTTTCACCTCTTCTTTCTGTTTGTCGATAATCAATTTCTATGACAAAATCTATTAGTGCTGAAATCTCTGCAAGCAGATTGGGAATTTGAACCAACACATCTTTTAGTTTATATTTTAATCCCCAATAAAACAGGGCTGCCCTCTTGTCTTCTGGCCATTCTGTCTCCACAATTAATTTATAAATGTGTGCTAAATAAGCAACTAAGGGCCACATGTGCATACCTTTTTTCTCATCGCAAATGACCCGATTCGCAGAATTGGGCCATTTGCGATGAGAAAAAAGCATTTTGGTATGTGCTGCTCTGAAAAAATGAAAAGAAAACTTTTCATTTTTGTTTTCGAAATGCATTCAAACGGGCTGCATTTAAAAAAAAATACAGCTTTATTTAAAAGTGTCAGAGACATAGTGGTCTACTGATCCCAGCAGGCCACCATCACTGTGAGTGCTGCCATTCCCAATGGGGTCGCAAATTGTGACCTACCTCATGAATATTCACGAGGTAGGTCATTTGCAACCCTATTGGGAATCGCAAACAGTGTGAAATACACTGTTGTACATACGGTTTTGCGACTCACAAATGAGTCGCAAATTGCGAGTCGCAAAACTTGAGGTCATACATCTGGTCCTTAATCTCTGTTTCCTTGTCTTTATTCCAGCAACTCATTATCTGTAGCTTGAGATATCTTTCTTCTTTCAAAGATTCAAAATTCTGTTTTGAATTTGTCAAAGTTATACAACATGGGATCATCTCTGAAAACTAAGGGCATTGAACAAGAAGCCGCATTTCCACTGAGATACGATAAGATAAATGCCACTCGAGATTGTGCATCAGGGAAAATTACAGACCGACACATGAGATGAAGTGAACATTGAGTTAGAAAAATTTGAGCCTTTTGTGGATCACCACTAAAATGTTCCGGGGGCGCTAAGGGAATGACTGAGGATAATGAATGAACTACCTGGGTGGGTATTGCAGGTGTTGGATTGGTTGTGAAACTAGATGGCTGAAGAAGCTAGATTTATCCCAGCCATTATCCACTTATTTTGGATCTCAACTCTGAAGTCTCTATTCCAGAAGCTATCATGTCAGTTTTAAACTCTTGTTCTCTTCTATAATTGAGACTGACTCTTTTTGGATTACTTCTAACATCTCTCCCAAACGTTTTAAATTGCAACCCTCTACCATTCTGCTCAGGTGAAAATATTAATGTGGGCACTTCACTCTGTCAGAGTCTCGATGTTGAATAATGCTCAAAATTAACTTCCATAGGAGCAGAAAGAAGCCTATATCTTAATGCCCTCTCCAGAACTCCTCCAGTCTCCACCAGTAATTACTAGAGATTAGAAAGACTCCAGGGACGGGGGGAAGAGGATGGAGAGAGATAAGAAGAGACTGCTTCGTCCTATCTTCTAAGTTCTTTAATTCCAATGTGTGATGTCGTTGAGAAATGTTGAACTGTAAATAAATAATTATTAACAATTTTATCGACACAACTTCATATTATGCCAATAGATATAGATACATGAATAAATATTTTTACTAAGAAATTAACATACCCTGTAGGACTAAGCCTTACCTCCTATCCTATGTCATTTTGAATGTTGAATGATCTTTCTCAATTAAATCTTCTGATGAAGAAATTAGTATAAACAGTGGCGGCCAACACAAGTCTCAAGGGGGGGCGGTGGTAGGGGAAACAGGGAGAAACAATAAAATGAAATTAAAAAAAAAACGTTCCTGTCCTGCCGCCGCTACCGCCGCTACCGCCGCTACCGCCGCCGGGCACTACATTCCTCTTCTCTCCCGATAGTGATGGTGTCCCAGCAGTCCATGGGACACCAGCACAGGCTCTCCATGCAAACCTAGTGCTGCTCTCATGCTATACCTAGCATAAAAGCAGTGTCAGAATTGGTCTGAGGGGCTTGGTCTGCTGCTCAGAGTTTGCGTTTGAGTCTGTGCTGTTTCTCCAACCTGACTGTGTAAGATAGCAGGGTTGGAGAAACCTAAGTGCACATGTCAGTTTGGGTGGCCTAAGACAGCCGGCCAAACAGATCTGCGCACTTAAGTGCACTCCACTCCTCCTCCCAACTTCCATGGCCCAGCCCTGCCCCTCCCTGCACATGCTGGCTCAGTCAGCAGCTGAAAAATAAAACAATGATATAATATTGTTTTTTTTTTAAACTACTGGCTAGTAGCCAGTGGGGCGAGGCTCCTTCGCCATTGGGGAGGAGCTGCCCCTGACTTTAAAAGCATATTCTATATAAAATTTTACACTGGTGTTTTGTAATTCTTCTCAAATTTCAAGTTCTAATTATATACATATATAATCTATCAATATACATTTGATTATTATTCAGTATTCATTTTTTATAGTAAATTAACAATTCCTTACATTGTTATTTTCAGGAATACTTCTGTGTCCTCCATTTGATGGATGAAGACACTGGAACTGAACTCCTTCTTTTTCTCCATCGACTGTGTAACTTAGATGCAAAAATGTCATTTTTTTTCCTTCTCTACTGCTTCTTCTTTTTGTTTACTTCATTCTATTTTTTGCCATTTAAGGAACATTGAAACAGCTAATAAGAGAGAGGAAGCAGTAACACATTAATCTAGAAGCTCAAACTGTTGTGTTGAAGACACAATATACTAGTGTCTCAGAGATTTTATTTATGGGACTGTTTTCCTCAATTTTTTCCATGAAACGTTCACTACTAGCACCAAGCCTGCATGGCTCCGAGACACTCCTGACTATTTCTGACAAATTTGGATGCTCTAAATACCGCCGCTATGCACTGCTCACCTGATTAATCTCTAAAAATAACTCATGATGACTATCAACAGCTACTACTCTGGTGAGGAACTTTAGTGAAGTGTGCAGGTCTTAGTTCAGCGCACGCTCACGATTCTTCTCTACAGGTGTCCCAAATCTTCTAGAAGGAAATGGCAATACAACTAGCATGCACATGTATATCACTCATTAGCTGTCATTTTGAGGTTCCTCTTATGTGTAACTTGGGACCAATGAAATCGAGTTGGACAAGCAATATGATGTATTATGTTATTATGTATTGTAGTTCCTGACACTAACACACCGATACAGCCACTGAGACACTTAGGCACACACCGATGTAGACCCTGACACACCCAGGCCTAAACTGATACACCCACTGACACACCCAGCCAAAACCTGATGCAGCTGCTAAAACATCCAGGCACACACAAATGCAGGCACTGACACACCCAGTCAAACAATAATATATCTGCTTACAGACCCAGATATACCCTGGGACACACACTAAGAAACCCAGCCAAACACTAATTGAGTCACGGACACACAGATGCAGACACTGACAAGCTCAGAAAAACAGTAATAGAGCCTCTTACACACAGGCACACTCTGATGTAGGCACTGACCTACCCAGGCACCCACTGCCACAGCCACTGACACACCAAGCCATACACTAATACTGCTACTTACACACCCAGGCACACACACAGAACAGATAGTAACAAACCCAGCCAAACACTAACACAGCTAGTGAGACAACGAGGCACACACTGATGCAGGGGCTGACACACGCAGGCACACACTGATACAGCTACTGCCACACCCTGCCGCTCACTAAATGCAGACACTGACACACCCAGCCAAT
Source organism: Pleurodeles waltl (assembly GCF_031143425.1). Lineage (NCBI taxonomy): Eukaryota > Metazoa > Chordata > Amphibia > Caudata > Salamandridae > Pleurodeles > Pleurodeles waltl. Next base: position 547,395,825 of record NC_090443.1, on the reverse strand, counting down.
CACTTATACAGCCACTGACACAGCCTTGCACACACTGATGGAGACAGTGACACACTCAGCCAAACTGTAATACAGCCACTGACTCTGAGGTGCACTCCGATACAGGCACTCACACACCCAGGCACACACTCATACAGACACTGACACACCCAGCCAAACACTAATACAGCTAGTTAGACTCCCAGGCACACATTGATGCAGACACTGACACACCTAGTGAAACACTAATGCACCCACTGACACACCCATACACACACTGATTCAGAGACTGCCACACCCAGCCAAACACTGATGAGAACACTGACACACTCATTTATACATGCAGACTAACACACTTAAGAGTGGCTGTTAGTGTTACAACTCCATCTTGTGCCTAATGTGCAGTGGATTTTACTAGCTGGGCTCATGTAACCCTTCCCTTGTAGCGCCTCCTAACCTGAGTTCTCCCAATCCTGCTGGCTACCCTAGTGGAATCTCTCAGCCCTGAGCGGTCTCTATGGTTTCCCCCCTCCCAAGAAGTCTGGACCATTGACACTCCTGTTTTGTTGCTATAAAGGTTTTAGCTGGTTTGCACCTACAGATATCATGTGTCTATTTAGGAAAGTCACATTTCCACTGTGAACCACTGGGTTATACCATCATGCACTTGGGTTTGGTTATAATTGTTACAGTGGCAATTACTGTTTGCCACTGATACCTGTTAGGCCCATTTCCATTGTTATATAACACGTGAATTGGGAATATTCCATGCGTTCTGGACTCTTTCATTGTAGTGCTCAGAACTCTTCATACACACACTGAAAGTTTGTCATTGTGTTTCTTGGCAAGTTGTATTGAGTACCTTGGAATAAGTTCTTAGGGCCTCATTTTCAAGGCCTGTGGTGCAAGGCAGCGCAGCAAGTGCCTTGCTGCACCACCCTGTGCCCCAGCGAAAGGGCAGAAATGTGCCCTATCTACAAGATACAGTACATTTCTGTCCTCTCCCCCTGCGCTGCTGCACAAATTGCTGCCATGCACCAATGCTGGTACCCTTGCACCTTGGTGCAAGGGTGTCTGTGTAGTGGGGATGATTGCTTTTGTACAGGAAGGGACACCTTCCTGCACAAAAACAATCACAAGAGGAGTTGACCCTCCGGTGGTGCAGTGTGCCACTAGGGCCTCGTAAATGAGGCCCTTAGAGACTAAAGTTGTATTTGTTTAGGATTGGAAATACTGTATGTTCCGGAGTGCTGCAAGATCTCCATTTGTTCTTTGATTGATTGCTGCTCTCTTTCAGGCAAAGTTTATGATGATACCTATAAATGTACCAGAAGGGCAAACTATTTGAGATTCTAAGTAGGGAATCTATGGGTAGCATTGTCTTTTGTCGTTTGTATTGTATTGCATCTGCATAGAGGTTGTCGAAGTCCAGAGATTCCAAGCTTCTAGGCAATGCACAAGGCAGTTCCCGCAGTGACGTGGGTTCATCTTCTTTTTTATTTCATCCCATCGCCCTTTCCCATCTGTGGGCTGTCAGAGGAACTAGACTGTTGTTACTTGTTACACTGTGAAGCCCCAGCTGGAATTGGAGGCTCAGCATCACCCCTGTGGTTGGAACCAGTTGAGTACGTGACAGATGGTGGCATAACTATTAATGTAACTACTTAATTGCTTAAACTATGTAATTTAATGGTATCTGCTCTGAACCTAAATTTATTTGTATTGCTTTTCAGATATCTACTTGTATTTACAAAGAAAGATTTACAATGCCAAAACAGACAGAAACAAGAAAGAAACAGAAGAAAGGATACTATCTCCTTACAACTCAGAGCGAAAAGGGTTGTAATCTGGAGAATGTGCTTAAAGAAGAAAGAGCTGCTGGTATGAAAACTAATACGTTTCTTAAAATAGTATGTGGGAAAATGCAAAGGGTGCAAAACCATGCAAATAAAAAAGCAAAGTTTCAAATCAACTAAGAAAGGAGAAGCAGTAAGTAACATTAGAAGTAATAAAGCTTATAAGAAAACAGATACTTTAACAAAAAGACAGAGACTGTTTAAGGACATATGAGCAGGTAGGATGATTTAGAATTTAGTACAAACTATGAGGCAGTAGATGGGGAGAAGGGAAGCAGTCAAACAAAAACAACATAGTGAGGATGTAGTTGATAAAGCATTTGCCCTGAAATGGAAACTGTTTATTCTGATAGTGAACAGAATGAGAACACTGGATAAAACAAAACATGACAAGAAGAAGCCAAAAAAAGACTTGTGAATAGAAATATTTTTGGAAGCATACCTCCAGTACTGAGCCTTTCTTTAATGAAGAAAGCTACTTCCAAGAGAACACATTGGTGCATGCAGTTGAAACAACTGGTCGATGCTATGAGGTGAAAGATGATTCCTAGAAATGTAGAACAAGATATAGCTGAAGAGGTACAAGGTAGACATAGACATGCTCTTGGATATATATGTATCTGTAGTAATATCTGTAGTATTCGTCAGGAATCAATTGTGAAGAGGAAAATTGCAATTTTGCAATGACTAGATCCATGCAAAGTGAGGAATTATACTAATTTATTAGGTTATTCAATGGTGTGTTTATCCAAGAAAGTGTGCACAAGCATCTTTCATCACTTCAGAATGTTAGCTTCTCACTCTCAAATGTGAAATTTAGTTAGGAGACTTTACTTTGTGAAAACCCCTGCCTTATGTTTAGAAGAAATGCTTAGAACTATATTGCATGGTTCACTAGCAGAGGTAGAACACGCTTATGAAGATGTTCAGTTTCTTTTCTTTGGTCCTGAGCAGGAGTGTAGGGAAAATAAGTGGTTGGTATGTGCAGGTGTAGAAGAACAGGACTCAAGTATTAGTATGGATAACTTTACACAAGAGATTAATTTTGCACAGTTTCTTCACAGAAATCAAACTGTGTTTGTAATTGTTGCTGATGCACTCACTACAAAAGCTAAACTTGTAATGCTGTATTGTTCTAAAAAACTAAACAAGAGACCAGAGACAAGTGGCAAGAATTTGCTGTACATTTGTGGAGGAACACTTTGATTAGTCAACACAGCAAATTATATGTAAGTATTGCTATGATAAGTTAGAGGATAACAAAATGCCAGCAGAGCAATACATAGCAAATTAGAATTGGCATCAATTCCAGAAGAACTTTGACAATTAAATAATTATGAAACAATTTCCATACAATCGATACACCATTATCAAGCAATGGTTTGTATAGAACTAAAGACTGGGCAATTCCCTCCAACAGAGCTACCAAAAAAAAGTGACTGTGATGTATGTGAAAAGTAGTATTTGTGGCAAGCAGTTGTCAAAAGGGACTGCTAAAAAGTACAGACAAGGTACTAGCAGCATGTGGAAACGCTTCAGGAAAACACACAAGAGAGTGTACAATAGGATGATGCAGGAAAGGGCTGGTGCATTAGGTGAGTCCCGCTCTGCTACATCTTCTGGACAACCATTGTCTACTCCAAAAGCAACCATACCCCAAACCTCTGCAGAACTCCATGGCACGGTTACTCACTGTGCAAAGTGCTATATGCCTGTTGCACTTAAAATCTCTTCTATTTCCTAGTTTTTGGATGAAGTCAAAATGCACCGCTGTTATTTTTTTTTGGTTCATAATGTTTTTGGGAAAATTAAGCAAGTTGCTTCTTTGCAATTGTCTTTTCTTACAGTTTTGCTATCCTGTTTAATTTGTGTTTAAGAAATAAAAAAAACAAAAAAACTGTTAAAAATCTTTACAAAAAAGGTTTTTTGTTAAACCACCATTTGGTCAATTAAGGAGATGATTCTGTGTTTGTATTGTTTCAGTGTATGTATCAGTGTATGTCCTTGGGTGTATCAGTGTATGCAAAAGTGTGTGCCTGAGTGTGTCACCGTATGCATGAATGTCTGTGTGGGTGTGTCAGTGTATATATGAGTGTGTGCCTGGCTGTGTCAGTGTATGCATCGGTGTCTGTCTGGGTGTGTCAGTTTGGTACGCATCAGTATGTGCCTGGCTGTGTTAGTGTATGTACAAGTGTTTTCCTAGATGTGTTGGTGTATGCATGAGTGTGTGCTTGGGTGTACCAGTGTATGCATGAGTGTATGCCTGGGTTTGTCAGTGTATGCATTAGTATGTGTCTGGGTGTGTAAGCCTATGCGCCTCTTTGTGCATTGGTGTGTCAGTGTATGCATCAGTGTGTGCCTGGGCGTGTAAGTGTATGAATCAGTGTGTGCTTGGGTGTCTCAGTGTATACATCAATGTATGCCTGGGTGTGTTATTGTGTTCTTCATTGTGTGCCTGGATGTGTTAATGTATGTAGGAGTGTCTGCCTGGGTGTGCCAGTGTATACATTAGTGTGTGCCTGGGTGTGTTAGTGTATGCATCAATGTGTTCCTGGGAGTGTCAGTGCATGCATGAGTGTGTACCTAAGTGTGTTAGTGTATGTATGAGTGTGTGCCTGGGTGTCAGTGTATGCATTAGTGTCTGCCTGGGTTTGTCAGCGTATGCATGAGAGTCTGCCTGGATGTGTCAATGTATGCATCACTGTATGCCTGGGTGTTTTAGTATATGTATGTATGTATGAGTTTGTGCCTTGGTGTGTCAAAATATGCATGAGTGTGTACCTAGCTCTGTTAGTGTATGCATCAATGTGTGCCTGAGTGTGTCAGCATCTGTATGAGTGCATGCCAGGGTGTGTCAGTGTATGCATGAGTGCCTGCCTGTGTGTATCAGTGTATGGATCAGTGTGTGCCCTGGTGTGTCAGTGAATGCATTAGTGTGTGCTTGGGTATGTTAGTGCATGCATCAGTGTCTGCCTGGGTGTGTCAATGTATATATGAGTGTGTGACTGGTTGTGTCAGAGTATGCATCAGTGTCTATCTGGGTGTGTCAGTGTAGGCATCAGTATGTGATTGATTGTCTCAGTGTATGCATCAGTGTATGTCTGGGTGTTTTAGTGTATGCTTCACTGAGTGCCTGGGTGTGTTATTGTATGTATGGGTGCCTGCCTGGGTGTATCATCAGTGTGTGCCTCAGTGAGTTAATGTATGCATCAGTGTATGCCTGGGTATTTTAGCGTATGTTTTAGTGCGTGCCTGTGTGAGTTAGTGTATGCATGAGTGTGTAACTAGGTGTGCTAGTGTCTGTATGGCTGTATGCCTGGGTGTGTCAGTGTTTGCAGGAGTGTCTGCTTGGGTGTGTCAGTGTATGCATTAGTGTGTGCCTGGGTGTGTTAGTGTATGCATCAGTGTATTTCAGTAACGGTTACAAAAATATTATATACTCTATTGTAATTATATATCTAATTTTTACCTTTTACAATGCAAATACATTACATTTGGGGGAAGAAAGTCTCTAATTCAAGAAAAAAGTTAAACTCCATGATAATTTGCACAACACTTAATATTAAAAAAAACTCCAGAAATCAACTGAAACATTTTAACATTACATTTACTTAATCCTTTACAAATAGATTTTGAAAAACCAAATTCAATGAAAAAACAAAGGTTAGAGGGCCATTATCGATAGAAAATTGCATTAAATAAAAATACCTGAGAAATTCATTGAAAAAAACAAAGGTCACAGGGACATTATAGTTAGGCTGACATTTGAACATACAAATCCATAGAAATTCGGCAGTTATAGTTACCTCACTAAACTATAACTTACACCCCAGCAATGCACTGTTTATGACCTCACATATTGCATCACTTGTGACATGGTCAGTGACATCACTGATGCCATCACTTGTCACGCACTCACCTAGTTCAACTGCGGGGACAACACTGGAGCCAATGCTAGGCCTCCACTCCCAAATAAAGAAGAAAGGGAGCCCAAGAATACAACTCCTAGTGCTCACAGATTTCTAGAAGGGGGAAGGGACTAGATAATAAAAGAGGAAACTTGCAACACTGTTTTTGCGCCGCGATGGTGCTACTCTGCCTATCAGAGTCGTCACTTTTTGACCTTCTGACTTAATCAAAGATGGATATTTATAAGTCAGCACTTCTGGTTATTGTGAAAACGCAATGCACTGGAAACAACAAGAAAAAGGCAATTACCATAAGTGCATAGATCCTCTCATCGGTTTACAATACAATACTTTCGGTATTTTACACTTACAGGTTTCTTAAATAATTATAACATGGGAGCAGATGAACCAAATACTCTAGAGGAATCCTCTGAAACTGTATCCGATTTACTCATATTGCTTCCATTATCCTAGATGTACTGCTAATTCATTATCCAGGTTCAGACCTATTGAGTGTAATATATTATATCCTATAATTATTTTTGACTCCAATCTCCTTAACTCCAGGGTTCTAAGTAGAACAATGGAAGCAATATGAGTAAATCAGATGTAGATATAAGGGTAATTTGCTGCTGTGGACGTTTTTTCCGTTTACCATGGTAATGCAATGAATCGCTGGGATTGAGCAAAATTGGTATTCATGACTGTTACGACTGTCTTCTATAGGCAATATCTGATAAGAAATGGCGTCAATCGGAATAATTAGGAGTTGACTGAAGGGGGAGTCACCATTCCATGGTGACCTGCCGTGAGGCTGGCTGAGGACAAGAGGCGAGCGTATATATATATATATACATATATATATATATATATATACACATATTCACTGGGGAAAAAAACAAAGGTTACAGGGACGATATAGTTAAATTCTGAAATTACTAATACAAAACCATAGAAATTAGCAGTTATAGTTAGAGTCCTTTCAAGTAACTATAACCCACGCCCTAAGGTAACTATAACTCGTGTGCTTGCCATGCACAGATTTCTTATCCATAATTTTATTGCAAATGTTACAGTGATAATATCAAAGATGCCATACAAGAGCTCATCAATTTTATAATATGTGGAGTAATTAGCCTTGCATGGCGAAGGTGCAAGTTACAGTTACCTTAGGGCGTAAGTGATAATTACTTGAAAGAACCCTAACTATAATTGCTGAATTTCTATGGTTTTGTACGAGTAAATTCAGGACCTGTAACCTTTGTTTTTTTCAGTGAATTTCTACGTTTTTTTAACATAAACTAATTTTCAATAATATATATTATTCCAAACGGCCGGAGATGGTCGCAAGGCCTGGCCTGCAGTCAGGTCTTGCAGCCAAGCACTTATAACTTCCCAACCCCACACCATGCACAGCCTTGGCCGTGCGCAGCGCAGGTTGTCCACTGGGCCTGTCTCTCTCAATGGATCTGTGAGTGGGTGCGTGACTGAGTGGGTCTGAAAGTGGGTGTGTGAGTGTCAGAGTGGGTCTGACCGGGTGCATGAGTGTTTGGGTGGGTGTCTGAGTGGGCATCTGAGTCTCTGAGTGGATGTATGAGTGAATAAATTAGTGTATGAATGCCTCAGTGGTTTTTCTTTCAATTTTTTTCATTTTGCGGATATTTCGTGAATAATTTGTGAAAATTAGTGAATTTTTGTGGATACCACACTTGGGGGGTCATTCTGACCCCGGCGGTCAGAGACCGCCGGGGCCAGGGTCGGCGGAAGCACCGGCGACAGGCCGGCGGTGCCCCGCAGGGCATTCTGACCGCGGCGGTTCGGCCGCGGTCAGATGCGGAAAACCGGCGGTCTCCCGCCGGTTTTCCGATGCCCTTTAGAATCCTCCATGGCGGCGGAGCGCGCTCCGCCGCCATGGGGATTCTGACACCCCCTACCGCCACCCTGTTCCTGGCGGGTCTCCCGCCAGGAACAGGATGGCGGTAGGGGGTGCCGCAGGGGCCCCCGTAAGAGGGCCCCACTATGTATTTCAGTGTCTGCTCTGCAGACACTGAAATACGCGACGGGTGCCACTGCACCCGTCGCACATACCCACTCCGCCGGCTCCATTCGGAGCCGGCTTCCTCGTGGGGAGGGGTTTCCCGCTGGGCTGGCGGGCGGCCTTCTGGCGGTCGCCCGCCAGCCCAGCGGGAAAGCCTGAATGGCCTCGGCGGTCTTTCGACCGCGGAGCGGCCATATGGCGGTTCCCGCTCAGTTAGAATCAGGGCCTTGGTGACAAAAAATAATTTTACACCTATAATCTGTTGCTAAAACACACCTATATCACACTCCTGGAGTAATGGTATCTTCACCCTGACCCCTTCTGCCACTTTCAATATGGATTTTCACCCCGGGGCCCGTGTTCCATGAAATAAAATGGTGGCCGCAACTTTCTAGTCAGGTTGCAGTTAGCCAATTGCAACACCTCTTTTTGCATGTGAGATTGTGAAAATTCACGAATTTTCCAGAATTATTTGCAAAATATTCGCGAAGTCATCACGACCAGAGATATACACATTTATTTCCCCTTTAATATCTCAATAACTAATGGGCGGATTTACACCAAATAAGCAAAAGCGTGATCTGCATACCAAAAGCTAGCTTTCTCCTAAATTTGGTGTAATTCTGTCCAGCGGTTTGGACTGTAGATGAGAGTAAAGGTCCTATGGGAATTAACATGGGAAACACAACTTTTTTCACCCCATCCCTTTTTCTCGACCCTGCTTGACGTATCACCCCAAATATTTCCGTGGGCAACAAGAATCACTGCACACCTTTTTTTGGAAAATGTCATGACGATTGGTCAAATGGTGCCAAAGATATAGGCAAGTCAAGAAATGCTTTTCTATGGTCCTAACTATAACTACCTAGTAGCGGCACAAGGGTTTCTACTCCATATTGCTCCTCCTGCCCGTAAAAACCAGAGAGATCCAAATGGATCCCACTCTGCTCTGTAATTAATACTGTGAGCCAGACTTGAGGATGAACAATGAGCATTGGAAGTTATCTGCTTCAGCATCTGCAGAATCTTCTTTTCAATGTGTATGATATTTTACCCATGTATTTTTCCACATTGTTTTGTTCTTGAGGTTACAACTGAAAATCATACCACTGCAATCTAGCAAAACCTAATCTCCTCTCGCTCCTCTGTTTTTTATTGTTAGCGCACATAGAAAACAAAAACATTGAAATGACCCAGCAATAGCATCCCTCCCTCCTGGTCGTACTACACACACCCCACCCACACCTTTTGGTTACCTCAATTTCAATTCCCTCCTATCCCAGGACTAGGGGAGACATCTGGAGATACTGTTCCATAATACTCAATTCCCCAATACATGTGAAAGTGCTTCGTCCCTTCTGTTGTCTCCGGGACCCACCCTCGCACGTCCGAACATGTCTTTTAGTGTACAGTACCACTGTCTCATCCACCCCAGACCTACTCAAACGTCTTTGGGCACCCTTTACTCTTACAGTCTCCTCTCTCCATTCTCATGCAGCTACCCCTGCCTTTCTCCCACTCCCTCAGGCTAGGAATCTTGTTGCACCCCAACTGTTGTACAATGTTCCTATTTGTAACCATGTACTCTATGCGTACTAGAAGCTTCTGGTACTGCGTGGCATTGGTGAAGTCCGAGATCCCCAATAGAGCTAGGTGAGGCTGCATATCTATCTTGACCCCAGTTGCCTCATCTAAAGAGTCTGGTACTTCCCTCCAGAAGGTCTGCACCCTTGAGCATGACCACACCATGTGCAGGAAAGAGCCCTCCATCCTGCATCCCCAAAGACACTTTGCGTCATCCACTTTCCCCAGTCTGTACAACAGCAACCTCATGAAGTATGTTCTGTGCAAGAGTTTCAGTTGAATCAGTCTGTAGCTAGCCTTGCTAGCTGCCTCTGCAGGGAAGCTCAGTGATATCTGCAAGTCGTCCTTCTCTATTACCCTCAAATCAGCCTCCCATCACTCCTTCAACCTCCCCAGACTCCCCTGAGTGTTCATCATTAAAGTCCCATAAGTCAGTGAAGTAGCTTTCCTTGTGTTTTGTCTGTCCAATATTCTCAGTTCTAGTGGTGAGTCTTCCTGAGTCTCCTCCTCTCTACACTCCTCGAGAGCATGCCTCAACTGTGTGTACATGAGCCATTGGGATGTGGTCATGTGGTATTCCCTTTGCAATTGTTCGAAGGAGACAATCCCATTAGAATCCCATATATCGGCCAGCGTGGATATGCCAATGGTATCCCAGCAACGGAGGCCCAAAGGGCTTTAAGGGATCACAGTCTATGTCCCTCATAGAGCAGTGTACTAGGAGTCAATCTTTTGTCCCACTTCATGTCCCTAAGCAATTTATGCGACATCGCAACCACCGTACCGGTAGCCGGCTGCATTGTGCCAGCTACCTTTCCACCATACAATACATGCAGGTAACTGCTGTCCCCCATTCCCTATCTCTCCATCTGGAAGGCTGGATCATTCCCCTCTGAATATGCCCAGTCATTGACAACATTAACCTCTGATGCCTTGTAATATTTTTTAACATTAGGTAGCACTATACCCCCCCAATATTCGGAGTGCTGTAGTACCACTATCGCAATGTGGCGTTGAATCCCTGCCCACAGGAGTGTTCTTAACAGAGCACCGATTTTTGCAAAGAAGGCATCAGGGATTTTATACAGGCTCTTTTGCAGCATGTATAACAGCCTGGGGCGCTCAATCATCTTGAACATCAGCGCTTTGCCCAACAGCGAGAGAGACAATGTATTCCTGTGCTTAGCGCCCCTTTCTAAGGCCTCAATCAACGGTTCCAGATTTGCCTCGTAGTGAGACATTGCATCGCTTGTGATCCAAATACCCAGATATTTGAACAGATGGGACTCAATATGTAGAAGCAATGGTAGGTCAGCCAGGGGTTTCCAGTTTACCATCTGAAAGGGTAAAGACTTCTCCCAGTTCATCGTAAGACCAGAATACCTCCCATGTATGGAAGACATCCCGTACGCTAGTGAGGGACTGGTTAGTGAGGTACAGCAGAATCAGTAGCGGCTTGAGGGCGGCGGAAGGAGCGGCGCGGCGCAGGAGGGGGGAGGCGGGAGGGAATACAAAAAAATACTTACCTCCTCCGCCGCTCCTTGTCCCTCAGCGCTCCTCTGCCTCTGCAGGCACAGGCTCCCAGCCTGCCCTGCGCCAATCCTGATGCTGCTCAGAACAGTGTCAGGATTATCTGGGAGCGCCCAGTTAGGGTGCACCCAGGCAGTCTGGAAGACTGTGCAGGCTCTCTCCAGCCCAGCAACACTGTTGCTGGGCTGGAGAAAGCCTACAGTGCATGTGTGTTTAGCTGGCCCGAGTCGGGGGCCAAACACACATGCGCTGTGAAGGGGGACTGCTGAGCACTCCCCCAGTGCATGTCACCCTCATGGCCCTGCCCCTTTTAAAGAAAACGATAATAAACATGGTTTATTATTGTTTTCTTTAAAAGGGTTTGCAGCTGCTGCTGCTGGCGGTGGGGGTGACGCTCCTCTGCCCAAACGGAGCCACCACTGAGCAGAATATCATCCACGTACGGCGAAATACTCTCCTTCCAGCCCGTCCCTCCCAGTCGACCCCAGATCTGTGCATCCATGTGCATCCATGTTGCTAGTGCCGCTACTGCCAAGGTGAATAGCATGCGCGACAGCGGGCAGCGCTATTGTGCTCCTCCGTCAATTTCAAATTCCCGGGAAAGACATCCATTGACCTTCACCCTCGTGCTTAGTCCAGATTTAGGTAACGGTCCCAAAAACCCTCTTAGACAGTGTTGCAAACATTAATGGGACACAATCACTGACACTGGTTACTTAGTGCAAAAGGCCATTTATTTAGGACAGGATTGCATATCATACATAAACACTATATACACTGAGATTCAAACTGTTAACTTTAACAAACCTCTCCCACCCTTTGAACTTCTCTCCATTCTTCTTCCCCTTCATCCTTTCACTATGCCTCTGTTCACTCATCTTCCACTTCAATTCACCTACATCTTCCCCTTTTCCTTTCATCCCCTACTTGCTTCGGGCATCCCCCACCCTATCATCCTTCACCTGCTTCTTTCTCCCACCTGGAAGCGTGGCCAGGCCGGCATCTGACTCTCCATCCTCACCCATCTACTGTCACCTAACCCCGGCTGCAACCTGCCCTAAATGGCGATCCCCCAAGAAAACCTCCCCATCTTAAAAATTCCAAGACCCATTAAAACCCTGTTGTTCATGTAGGGTGGGTGGGCGGCCAATACTTCCACCACGCGAGCAAGTGGTGTGGAATAAGGCCGGTCTCCTTTTCCCACCCCCTACTTCAACCTCCCCCATGTACCCCACAACCAATCACTGTCCCATGCATCACTTCCCCTACCCCGAATGATCCCACAGAGAGATTAGACATTGTTTGCTCTCCACGGGGTCCTTCATTGGGACACAATCACTGACACACTGGTTACTTAGTGCAAAAGGCCATTTATTTAGGACAGGATTGCATGTCATACATAAATATTATATATACTGGGATTCAAACTGTTAACTTTAACAAAAACCCCCACCCTTTTAACTTCTCTCCATTCTTCTTCCCCTTCATCCTTTCACTATGCCTCTGTTCACTCATCTTCCACTTCAATTCTCCTACACCTTCCCCTTTTCCTTTCATCCCCTAGTTGCTTCTGGCATCCCCCACACTATCATCCTTCACCTGCTTCTTTCTTCCCCCTGGGAGGGTGGTCAGGCCCGCATCTGACTCTCCACCCTCCCCCATCTACTGCCACCCAGCACAACCCGTTAGGCGTTGTGCTGCCCCACCAGCGAACCAACTGCAACATTGCAAAAACTCATACTGCTTCTCTGAGCCACATCCTTTCCCCCAACAAATCCCCCACAATCAGGTGCAGTTCCATCAGGTAGTAAGCATTACCCAGCTCTGAAAGATGTACACCATCGGCCCGAAAAAGACCGGATTCCCCTTCTATAATACCTTCATGTCTCAGTACTTTAATACCGTGTGTCCAGCAGAAAACCCTCATTGCACTATTGAGCTTCCTCCGAGCCCTGTCGATAGCCCCATGCTTGACTGCATCTCGCCATTTCCTTCTGGGTACAAACTCTGTCCAGACTATGCATGTACCATGCATCCGTTGCCCAATCAGCTCCAAATCCCATTGCATATGTTGCAGTAAGGTGAGCCCAGAGAGCTTTACCAAATAATTTTCCCCAGGTGCAGTATCAGCAAATCCGGGCAACCCCAGCTTGACGTGATCGATGTTAAAAACCAGAAGCAGGTTACCCCACCGCATACCACTTTTTCCCCACCAAACCACTTCATGTCGGCCACTCGGAAGTCCCAAAGATCGTCCATAGAACTGCCGTTCGGCATACTTGGCTGCCCAATGTACAAATGAGTGGCCCACCATCCAAGTGACCATTTTCCCACTCCTGGGGCCCTCAAAGCACCCTGAAAAAAGAATAATTGTCAACTGGACTTGCAACAAAAGACTTACAATAATAATCATTTGCTGTCCACCCTCCACCCCCCCCAAATCAGTGTCGCACATATCGCTCCCAACATCGAGAACTCCACCTGCCAATTCGCTTAATCTGAGCCCAGTCCCAAACCAACTAAGCAGCCGCCGTTGCTGCGCCTATCCAGAAAGAATGTGTCCCATATCACTGTACCCGTCTTCCTACCCAACGCAGCGCAATCTGCAACACCGCCAACAACTGGAAAGCCGTAACCTTTTCACCATTGGCATCCCTAAAAACGACATTGGTGTCTGTATGCATCTGTGTTGGAAAGAAACGCCACTCCCTCACCGGACATGCCGCTGCATTCCCCCCTTTCTCCAACCAAACCCACTTACCCTGACCCATCTAGTCAGTCTTGGACTTCCGCAGCCATATGCCCAATCATTTGCTGCTCAACCAAACCTCAGATGCTTTCACTCCTACCGCTTTCCCCACTCCCAAAAGCTCAGGGACGAGGAAAGCCCCAAAAAACATCCACACCATGCACAAGCGAAACAAAGCCAGCTCATGCGCATCATAACAACACACTGGCAAAACGTACAACAATTCCAACAACAACTCAAACATAATGGGTTCCCTCGCCTCTTTCCCTACGCACCCCCTGGCCCTGCCCCAGGCTTTCAACATTCTCCCTAGAATGTCTTCCCTTGCTGGGTCCCAACCAAAAAACAACTTCCAGTAGAAGGAAACACCTGCCAACTTGCCCCCAATTGCTGCTGGTGACAAACCCTTACTGATCAAAAACAAAACAAAACGCATTGTACGAGCTTGCAGCACTGACTCATTCTACGCCCAAAAATTCCTTGCAACATTCTCAAAACTCTGAAACTCCAACCATGACAGCTGGTAATTGTTTCAGGTGGATTCAGCTAGCGACATCTCTACCAGTTTTATGATCCTCACTCCCCCCATTCCCAAATGTCGTACGGGACCTGCGTCTTGTGTCGTTCTGCCGCAGGTGCCAAACTCCGAAAACGGTGTCACTGTCAACGAGACATGGAATCCACAATAGCATTATTGACTCCTAGAATGTGCACAGCTTTGAATACTACATTCAGTGATAAACATTTGAGCATGAAATATCTCAAGAGATGCAACACTCTCACATCCCTCGTTTTTTTTTGTCTGTTCACTAAATCCACCACTGTCATGTTGTCCACGTGAAACACGACTGTCCTGTTCGCCAGTTCGTCCCCCTTCACCGACAAGGCTCTAACAGGGGAAAAAACTCCAAGAAAGCAAAGCTCCTGTCTTGTTGCAACCAGCATGCCAACCACTGTTCTGCACACCAACGCCCATCCCAAAAAATCCCAAAACCCGTAGCTCCCGCAGAATCCGAAAAACTTTGTACCTGCCAGACCGTGTCCTCGTCCCAAAACATCATAGAGATGCCGTTGAAATGTGTTAAAAAGGTTTCTCAAACCCTGACATCCTCCCGTAGGCCGATCGACACTCGGATCCTGTGATGAGGAAGGGAAGCGCCTGTCATGACCAAGCCAAGACGCCTGCAAAAAGTCCTGCCCCCTTTGACAACCCTGCATGCAAAATTCAGGTAGCCCAACAACTGCTGAGCCCTACATAGCTCAATCGTATGCAATGATCGCACTTGACACAAAAATTCCAACATCTCCGCCACCTTTCCCTGTGGCAAATGAGCCACCAGGTTGACCGTGTCCAGTTCAATACCCAAAAACGTCAAAACACAACTTGGTCCTTCAGTCTTCTCAGGGGCCAATGGAACGCCCATCTCTCTAGCCAGTCCCTCAAAACATGCTAGAGCCCTTTCACAATCATCCGAGCCCAATCTCCCAATGAACAGAAAATCATCCAGATAATGAGTCACCTCCCGGTGTCCTCACACTTTTACAAAAACTCACTGCAAGAAAGTGCTAGACATCTCAAAAAGTACACAAGAAATAGCTTATCCCATCGGGAGGACTCTGTCCACGAAAATCGCCCCATCCAACTGCATACCTAGCAAACCGAAATCCTCCGGGTGAATGGACAAAAGCCTGAAAGCTGCCTTAATGTTGCATTTTGCCAACTGGGACCCTTTACCACATCCTCGAAAAGGGGAATTGCATTGTCAATGGATGCGTAGATCACTCGCGAATCTTCAGGAACTATGAAATCATTCACCGACGCTCCCTCTGGTCATGACAAATGATGAATAAGATGAAACTCGCCCGCCACTTTCTTGGGGACCACAACCAAAGGGGAGAGCATCAACTCATCCATAGGCCAATCAAAAAAGGGGCCCGCGATCCTACCTTCAGCGACTTCTTTTCTCAATTTGTCTGCCACCACCAATGGCATGTCCTTGGCAGACCGCAAACTGTCTGCCTGTCTCCTGTGTCTCGGACCTTGATAACCCATCTGAAACCCCTCCAGAAAACCCAATTCCAGCTTGTTCACTATGACCCTGTCAGGGTACATGCAAAGCCAGGTCCTCAATACCTCTACCTTAATTGGGGTAGGCGCCCTTTGACCCAGGAGCGCCTTAAGTCCCTCTATCCCTAATCACCCTCCACTGTTCCGCTGGGCTATTGAGGGAAAAACATTGAGTGACCGGGTGCTTCCCCCTCCATTTGGAGCACTTGTTTTGGAATTTGCATGGGTGCCTGGAACAAAAGCCTTTATTACAATTCCAGCATGCCCCTGAGGTGGGCCCCTGTGGTCGCTGTCCCATCCCCGCCCCGGCCGAGGCGGGACGGGACTGAAAGGGCTTATAAAGTACCAGGAGGCCACTCGCAGTATGAGTAGAGGCTGCTGACTGTGAGGATGCCATCCACTGTATCCAAAGCTCGGAGTCCGCGTCCCCCCAGGCTTTGTCTGGATTCACACTAACCCTTGCCCGAAACTCCTTGTCATAATTGAGCCAGGCAAAACGCCCAGAATGTATCTGGGCCTTCCTAGTAATGTCCATATACTTGAAGAGCGCGATGGTCCTGTCAGGGAACTTCTCACAGTATATGCTAGCATATATCAAAAAGGCAGAAGTCCAATTATCCCTAGTAACCGGAACCCAGGGTCGCCTAGCTAACTCCCATTCCTCCTCTTTTGACCCTTCCTTCACTTGAATGTCCCTGTGCAATAGCTTAAAAACATCGACATACTCATGTTTCCAAATCCGAGCCTTCGTCTTGTCGACCACATGCGAAACCAATGGCATTGCCAACCCCATATAGGGAAGCCTTTTCTTATGCCCTTCCCCTTTATCCTCACCTTCTTTGTCCTGCGGCGTTGTGCTCGCACTTTTCCCCACACCAGTTGCTTCTGATATGCCCCCCGTCTTACCATCCCCCACCTGTGTCGCACTTGACACCGGTGCCTTGTGAACAAAATGATCACCTACCCCAACGGACTTGTGCGTTTTTGACACAGTCATAGCCTGCCCACTATCCCATTCCGACCACCATTCTCCTTTACCTTGAACTTTACCTTGTGTGCCGCTGTCGGGACTTGCCACCCCCGTTCTTCTTTCTGTGTCGTCCCTTGCGACGTTCCAACCGCAGTTGACGCCTGTAAAACAGAAGTAGAAGAGGGGGTTGCGCCGCTCCTGTGCCCCTTGTCCCCCCTGTCACCCTGCTCACCTCACCTTCGCAAATCTAATCTCTCCTTCCTCCCACTCATCCGACTCCTCATCATAATCCAATTCCACAACCACCTCGTCGTCCATACAACACTCCTCCTCCACATCTCTCTCGTCCATTACCTCACTCCATTCGTCCTGTTCCCGTCCCACGTGGCACCTACCACCTCTGCCACCTGCACAGTCCTGTGATGTAGAGAGGGCCGCCGAAGACCCCTCTTGTGCTTCAGACCAACGTCCCAAGGCCGTGGTGCGCCCAATTGGTGTCACCTTCCTACTTCCAGACCCCTTTGCTGGCTTGTACTCTCCGTGCCTCTCAATGCCGTGTGCGCCACTCGTGCCTGCTCTGCATGGGGACCCCTTGGCCGCATTAGCCTCTTGCCTGCCCCCACTCTCCTTGGGGACCCGCACCAAACTCCATAACTCCTACCCAGGGGATGCACTATGAGCCGTCCTCTGACTCCCCACCTTCCTTTTTGGCTGCCTCCCCCTCTCCAAAGCCGCCGCACTGTCCCTGCACAACTTGGCCCGCCCCTCCTCCGTTTCCGCCACTGCCTTCCTTTGTTCGTGGATCCTGGCCTCAATATCCACAGAGGACCAGTTCTGGGGCACTTCTGGGCTCAAAAATCGCTGTTGAACTGCCAAAACATGGGGCCCCTCCTGGCCCCCAGGGGCCCCCACCTGGCCTGGCCCTCTTCTCCCTGCCCAGTACTCACACTGCCTCCAGGCAACATCTGAAGGGTCATGGTGTCCTGACCCGCTCCTTTGAAAAACCCAGGTGCCCCACCCATCCCCTCATTGGCAGGGTTACTGGGCCCTGCCCCATCTTGTGTGCCTGAGGGGCTGCCCAAACTACTAGGGCCAGCCCCCAAACTATTTGCTAAATCTTGGGCCTGCCCCTTCCCAATAGGAGCAGGCTCCAGGCTTGCTGCACCACTAGCAACGTGTGTAGGCCCCGCCTGCCTCCCTCCACTATGCTGACATTAGGCCCCGCGGGGGACGTGGTATTTCTATTAGCCGGGGCGGACACGCCGTGCCCTCTCCCCCCAGCAGAGTGCCGCTTTTTGGGCCTCTCTGGCGATGTGCAGGTCGCGTTCTCAGCCACCACACCCCCAGACGTCGCGCATAGGGCGCGACATCCAAACCCAGGTCTGGTCCAGGAAGCCAGGCCGGAGTAAATACGTGCGGCCAGCTTTGTCTACAAGACGAAGCGCGGCCTGCACTTCGGCTGCATTGTGGCCTTGTGCCATGAAAAGTACCAAAAACACGCCTCAAACCGAACTCCCTGGGGACCGGACAAAACTTCCACCACGCGAGCGAGCTGGCGCGGAAGAGGCCGGTTCCCTTTTCCCACCCCTTACTTAAACCTCCCCTTACTCCCTCCCCCACGTACCCAATAACCAATCACTGTTCCCTGCGTCACTTCCCCTGCCCCGAATGATCCCGCAGAGAGACTAGACCGTGTCTGCTCTCTGCAGGACCCTTCAAAGGCCACTCGGCCGAATCGAAAGCCTTGTTTGCATTCATTGAGGCTATGGCCCATGGTGCCGATCTATTGCCTGGCCCATGGTGCCGATTTATTGCCTCTCTCCGCAAGGGTATTGTGGAGTCTCTGCAGGTTCAATGTAGTCGACCTGTAGGGCATGAACCCTGTTTGGTTACGGAGCACCAGGTCTGTCGCTACTGCACACAGTCTAAGCCATCTAAAAGCCATCACCTTTGCCAATATTTTGGCTTTGGTATTAAGTAGGAAGATTGGCCTGTAAGATTCACACCTAGTTTGGGGTTTCCCTGGTTTTGGGAGGAGGATAGTAGTTGCTGTCCTTACATCCGCAAACATCTCCCCTATGTGGCATGCCACCTCATGCATTGCATGCAGTGGGGCTTCTACTTGGCTGGTCAGTTTGTGAAAAAGATCAATCGGAAGCCCATTAGGGCCTTTCCGGTGTGCAATTGTGTAATCACCAGTGTAACGTCCGCTACTGTGTGTTCCACTTCCAGATCCTCTTGTTGGATCTGGCTCAGCCATTTGGTGAAACAGTCCCACACACATTCCATCACCTCCTCTGTGGAGACAGTCAATTTTGCTTTGTAAAAGTACGTCATGTAAGTCACGAAAGACTCTGCTATGGTCTCACGTCCACTGACTCGGACGCCAGTGTCCAGTATAACCTCTCTATCGTGCCTTACTTACCTCTCTCTTCTAGCTCCTCTGTTAATCCCAACAAGCCTATGCATGAGGTCACGTACCCTCCATACCCCCACTAAGAATCACAACTAACTACTATTGTTGTACTAAACCGTACAAAACTGGAGTTAATACATGGAATGGTTGTTTGGGCATACAAGGCTAGTCCCAGTAGCCAGCAATAGTCAATAATGCTGGACTTCCCATTAACTTTGGGTTTTGGTGCAGCATTTGCGTGAAGTATAGCGATTCAACACACTTGCCAGGGGTAGTAATCGCTATATAAATGCATTTACAGTAACAATATACCCGTGTGCCTGTTTCAGGGCCATCATGAGGTGACAGGCCTATCTGCCAGTCCTCCCTCTTGCCAGTCGCTAGGGTCTCTATGCTCACCTGTCACGCTGGAATGCAGGGTCTGTCTTCCTTGTTTGCCTCTGACAGGGTTAAAGATTGGATAGCCAGAGGACATGGTGCTCAGTGCTGCGTGCCTGCGCAGCCGTCTCGTTAATACTGCCATCGGTTGTCATGACGATGGAGATTAGTGTATGCTCATTGCTACTAAGGCGGCAAAGGCCACAACCAATGTGTAAAAAGCGTTTAATTGTGGCCATTACTAACAGCAGGCCGTCTGTGCTAGACTAGGTACTTCCGGGCTGAATTAATCTGTGTCCGGCATTCTGCTGTGCGAAAACAGACCTTTTGCAGACGAAAGTGCCCCTGCAGAATCTGCGTCTTGTTATTGCCACCTCCCAGAGCCTGTCTCCAGCCCCGCAATCAGTGGCTACAAGTCAATGTGTGTGAGGCAGTTTATGAGCAGCACCGCGACAGTGCAGTCCTGCTGGGTCTCCACTGGCAACGAGACGCCTGCCATCTGCGGGGAGTACACAGTGACTGGTCCATTTGCCACGTCACGGAAAGCAGAAGGTAGTTAGAGAGGAGTTTGAATGAATCACGCGAACTTTGACATTTTCTTTTAAAAATAAATGTTTTTCACTCTTTCTGTAAAATTCCATTCCTCGAATACGGGTCAGTGGGATATTAAGAATTTCGTGGACTGGAAGTTTCTATGTGGGAAAATAAATAAGTTATTATAAAGTAAGGAATATACTGAAAAAGGCGAGGGAGAAATAAATACATAGAGCTTACTACCCATGATGAGGCGTTGAAAATGAAAGAAATGAACATTTAGACAGAGACGCTTCAGGATCACAACAAGTGCATTTAAGAATAAAGTTAGAGGCTGGACTTACCCCTTTATGGGTCACTAACAACGAGTATTTGAACCAGGCTTCTCCAACTAATAGCTCTGGAACTACTGTAGCTCCCCTATGTTTAAGCGCATCCTGATAAATGAAAAACATTTGTTTGCGTTAGGAATGTTTCAAAATTGAAAAGGAAATATTTAAAAGTAAAATATGTCAACTCTCAGAACTGATAAGCTGATGTTTGCAGAAAAAAATATATTTTAAAGGCAGACATATAAATGGTAATGGAATTTTGACTAAAGTGGTCCATATTGTAACACTGACGTTTTTTTAACATAATGGATTCTATAACCACTTGTGTTTAATTAGAGTTAAGTATATAATACTCCGAATTATATGTTCCACCCCTCCTCCCTTTTCCCTTGTTCGTTCCCTTAGAATGTTGGAATATTCTCTAGTTGACGGGTTTCAGAAGACCTTTGTGAGGAGAAGCTGAGGAGAAATTGAGCATTGATGTTGTCATGGAATAAACAGTTCAAATTCCTTCAAGAAACTTGGTTCTTTTTGCCTTAGATTCTATAATCATAGCAGAAGATTAAACAAGAGTGGCCAACAGAAGTTGCACCAACTGTGGATGCTTGTATGAGGATTTAGAGGGTAGTAGAGAGAAAGCATGCCTGGCCCACGTAGAAAGCAGAAGGAGGCCAGAGTGGCAACCCCACGGAGGGCCTGGATGCCATTACTGGTACAAGCCCACCAGCCCTGTCCAGGGGCGTAGCTTGGTCAGGAAGCTTGAGAAGGGGAGTGAGCTCCAAATTTTCCAACAATCGCTCTGGCATATAATGTTAAAATCCATTATATGACAAGCAGCGTGCATGAGAGAGGCTTAAGGATGATCAGTGTAAAGGAAGAGGAATTGGGATTCATAGGGGTATTTGTGAAATAACCAATATTTTTAAAGACTTTCATTAACAGAGAATTGTAGAGTGTGTGTGCGTTTTTGTCTGCATACGTGTAAAAAATCACTGGTGAAATCCAACGCATACCTCACTATACCCAACTGAAAGCACTTGCATCCAACTATTTATCCGAAAATTAATTTATTGGGGGGTGTAGTACCCCAAACAACCCCCTGAAGCTATACCTCTGGCCTCGGTCTTAAAAGCCCCACCAGTTATAAGCAATGTATGTGCTATCTGACTCTCTGGAAATCTTATTTGTGAGTGGGTGGAGTTCATGGCTGAGTTGCCTGAGGCACTGAATAGGGAGAGGATGTGGGACTATGGCCAGAGCTGGTGACCTTGGAATTGGGGAACCAGGTTTGAGTAGCAGCGTCAGCTCAACATCCTGTGATTCTGGGAAAATCACTTAATCTCCCAATGCCTATAAAACTTAATATGTCCTTCTGTAAAGTAACTAGTGCTAAAGCATTACAATACATTCAGGTTGAGTTTGCCCTATATAAAACTTAACTGCAACAAAAATGTCCGGCCTATGAGTGGGAAGGACTAGGCAGGGAACATTTGGATGCTGGTTGTGAAAGGAGCTTCAACCCAAGGAGTCAAAGTTGCAGAACTTTCCCCTTGTGTACCTAATGCCTGGCCTGGGACTGAAGGGAATATCCCCTTGTGTACTGTGTCAGTGGGATCCAGAATTTCTTTTTTGTCAAACTCTTGCTTAAACTGTTCAGCGTTTAGAAGGCTGAGAAATGGATTGTTTGGTGTTTGTCGTAGTTGGGGGAATGGTGGATGTTCCTGCATTGTAGGGGCCCTCTACTCCAGGAAGTGGAAGTGTACCCCTATATTTAAGTCTATTGATTTTTAGATGATAATGTTTGTGTTAGATAAGGGACGCTTGATATGCATAAGAGAGGTGGGTAGCAGATATCCTCTTGATTCTACCTTCTACAGCGAGCCAGGGAAGTCTAATTAAAATCTGTTTATGTTTTCTTACTTATTGTCGACAAGGCACCATTTAGCCACCCAATTGTGTGTTTGTCGGAGCCTGTTTGTTATAATTTTTTTCTTGGAGGCCATAGTAGGGGAATTTACAGTAATCTAGATATGACACGACCAGCACTCTTCTGTAAAACACCAAGATTGTTTTAAGAATGTGAGTATCCATTCTTGAGTAATATAACTGTCTTCATGCCTTCTGACAGTAGCCACATCCACCCACCCGTGAAGAAGCCCATGCTTGACCCTGAGACCCAATCAACTACTAGGCCATCAGTCATCTACCTGTCATTGGCTAGATTGTCTAAAAAGCATTCTGTGTATGACTGCAAGATTACACAAATACAAACCATGCTGCAGCAAAGAGACCACAACCGTACAAATCATTAAAGGTTTCCTCTTGCCCAAAGATAAAGATAACTACTGCCTCCTGATATTACTGGACCTCTCAGCAGCCTATGAAAATGTCGACCACCCCATCCTTGTCTACATTCTTAAGTCTTTAATATAAGTCATGGGAAACACACTAAAACAGTTCTCCGCCAACTATTCAACTGACACCAGTTTACACACATGGGCTCCTCCAGGTCCCAGAAGTTCCCGATAACCTGCAGAGTTCCCAAGGGTTACATCTTGTGCTCAGTCCTGTTCAGCCCTTACTTTGAGGGCCTGGGGGCTCTGTTCACAGATAACAACATCACATTTCACCAATACATCAACGCCACACAACAGTACTTGTAGCTGCTGCTGCAGACATCTAGGGCCATATTTATACTTTTTGACGTACAACTGCGCCAACACAGTTGTGCATCAAAAATTTTAACGCCGGCTAACGCCATTCCAAAGCACCATGCGGGCGCCTTATTTATTGAATGACGTTAGCCGGTGGAGCTGACTGGTGTGCGTAAAAAAAAATGACTCACACGAGGCAGCTCCGGCGTAGGGGAAAATGGAGCTTGGGCGTCAAAAAATGGGGCAAGTCAGGTCTGAGGCAAAATTTTCACCTCAACCCGATTTGCGACATTTTTTTTTACTCTCAACCCCCATTGAAATGACTCCTGTCTTAGCACAGACAGGAGTCATGCCCCGGGGACTTATGTCCCCTGGGCATGGTCATTGGGCATAGTGGCATGTAGGGGGGCACAAATCAGGCCCCCCTATGCCACGAAAAAAAAAAAAAAAAATACTTACCTGAACTTACCTTAAGTTCCCTGGGATGGGTCCCTCCATCCTTGGGTGTCCTCCTGGGGTGGGCAAGGGTGGCAGGGGGTGTCCCTGGGGGCATGGGAGGGCACCTCTGGGCTCCTTCCGAGCCCACAGGTCCCTTAACGCCTGCCCTGACCAGGCGTTAAAAAATGACGCAAAAGCGGCTGGACGTCATTTTTTTTTACCCGCCCACTCCCGTGCGTCATTTTTGCACGGGAGTTTAAATAAGGCGCACATGCCTTAGAGTCATTTTTTAGAAGGGAACGCCTACCTTGCATCTCATTAACGAAAGGTAGGTGTCCACGCTAAAAAATGACGCAAACTCCAAGATCTTTGGCGCTAGACGGGTCTAATGCCAAAGTATAAATATGGAGTTAGCTTTGCGTCGGATTTGCGTAAAAAAAAATGACGCAAATCCGGCGCAAACAGAGTATAAATATGCCCCCTAGTGCCTTAAACACTTATTGTACCTCATACAGGCGTAGATGTCTAGCACCAACTTGAAGTTTATCCCGCCAAGACTGTAAACCTGCTGTTAGCAAACAACATTAAGCTACAACTAGTCCAAACTTGTCTCAATGACCCAAACCTGGACAAATTCAAAACCTAACTCTCGCCAGTGCCCAGTACCCTGGATATCCCTAGACACTGATCTCACTGTCAAGGAATTCATCACCAAGAAAAATAGGGTGACCTGGTGCCAGCTCTCTCTACTAAAGGAAGTGAAACCATTTCTCCCAGAAAGCGACTTGCGAACTTCTCTTTAAGCCTTTGCTTGCATCTGAATGATGGCAGTGCCCTCTTTCACAGCCTCCCAGACTTCACTTTTCCTCTGTTAGAAATGGTGTTTCTGGTTGGCAGTCAGTTTGCACTCTGTCCAAGTAGAGACCCTCACTCTAGTCAGAGCAATGGAGAAACACACTTAGATAACCCCTGCTTACGCCCTTGGTAGCTTGGCACAAGCAGTCAAGCTTATCTCAGAAGCAATGTGTAAGGTATTTGTAACAACATACACAGTAAAACAGTGAAAACACTACAAAATGGACACCTCACCAGTTTAGAAAAATAGGTAATATTTATCTAAATCATACAAGACCAAAATGAAAAAAATCCCGCATACACAAGTCAAAATATGAATTTTCAAATGAATAAGTCTTACTCCATAGAAAACAATAGAAATGTTGATTTTATACAAAGTACCTGGTTTGCATAAAAAATTCAGCCACACGGGTGAGCGTGCGTCAGAAAAGTCAGCGATGCGTTGATTCTTTACTCGCAAGTGAGACCCTGTGTTGTTTTCGTCTCCAGTCGGGTCGGCAATGCGTCGATTTCCGGATGGGGCACCTCAGATCTGTGCAGGTTCACAATGACTTTGACGCTCAGGGAAAAAAGTTTCCCTCACGGCGTTCTATGCATGGATTTCAGCTCTTGGTCTTCCAACTTCAGCTTTCAGGGTCCAAGGGCTAAAAAGGGCACCACTTGGCAGGAGTCTCAGCAGAAAGTCCAGGTGCTGGCAGAGGAAATCTTTGATGGCCCAGCGACTTCAAAACAGGAGGCAAGCTCAGTTTAAGCCCTTGGAGAGTCTTATTCAAGCAGGGATGCACAAAAAAGTTCAGTCTTTGTCCCCTTTCACAGGCAGAAGCAGCAACTGGGGGATAGCCCAAAAAATCACAGTCACAGGCAGGGGCAACACTTCCCCTCAGCTCTTCTCCTTGGCAGAGGTTCCTCTTGGTTCCACAAGTGATCTAAAATCTGGGAGTTTGGGTCCAATACGTATACCCCTTCCTGCCTTTGAAGTAGGCAAACTTCATAGGAAAGTCTCTACTGTTCACAAGATACTGCCTTGCCCAAGCCAGACCCCAGACAGACACCAGAGAGTTTGAGACTGCATTGTGTGAGGGCAGGCATTTCCCATTGAGGTGTAAGTGACTACACCTCCCTTCACTCTAGCTCAGATGGCTCATCAGGATATGCAGGCTACACCTCAGGTTCCTTTGTGTCACTGTCTAGAGGAGATTCACAAACAGCCCAACTGTCAATCTGTCCCAGACAGGGAATCTACAAACAGGCAGAGTCACAGAATGGTTAAAGCAAGAAAATGCTCACTTTCTAAAAGTGACATTTTCAAACTAACAATTTAAAAATCAACTTCACTAATAGATATATTTTTAAAATGTGAGTTCAGAGACACCAAACTGCACATTTCTATCTGCTCCCAAAGGGACACTACACTTAAAAGTTATCTAGAGGCAGCTCACATGTTGTTTTTTAAAAGAGATGAAGATTTTCTCATTTGCCATGTTGGACATCAGGGAATCCCATAATTTGGCATCTCCCACCGGAAAAGGCCCTTCCTCCCCATCTGACTCTACGAAATCTAGGGACAGTTTCCAGTCGCCGAGAAGAAGATCTAAGAGATCTTGTAGGCACATACCAGTAAAACATTCATTTAGCTGTTCAGTGTTATTAAGATAGAGGGCTTTATGAACCATACACAAGGCTTTGGAAGCAATTCTATTTTTGATGGGAAGCCAGTGAAGAGCCTTCAAACCTTCCCTAACAAAAGCCTGCTTGGGAATTTTCAGAATAAGCCAAGCAGCAGCGTTTTGGGTCCCTTTCAGCTTATCAATACCTCTCTTATCCATTTTATGATAGAGGGAATTACAGTAGTTTAGATGGGAGGTTATAAGGACAATGGCAACCATCTGTCATTGGTCATCAGACATGAAAGGGAAAATCGTCCTCAGTACTCTGATAATCTAAAAACAGGCATTTGATGTTAGTCTAGCTTGGGTGTTAAAGTTCAGAGACTTATCTACTAAGATACTCAGATTTCTAGTAGAATCCACAGGGGCAGGGAGAGGACCACACTCCTCGGGCCACCAGATATCAGACCATGTTGATTTCTGGGCAGCAAAAACAAGCACCTCTGTCTTTCCAGCACTGAGTTTGAGCGCATTGCTGCTCATTCATTTCTCAATGCTGGACATATACTGCCTAAAAGACTGGGCGACTGGGGTCGCATCATTGGAGATCGTCACATTTATCTGCATATCATCAGCATAAGATTGAACCTCAAGGCCAAGAAACCGGACCAGGGCTACCAATGGGGAACATAGATATTAAAAAGAGTCAGACTCAACACCGAGCTGTGGGGGGACACCACAAGGAAGACCGAAGGCACAGTTGACCACCTGTACTCGGTTGGTGAGGAAAGAAGAAAGAAGACTGAGCATGCGGCCACCAACCCTAATCTCTTCCAGCCGCTGAATCATCCGAACAGGCCAAAATGTATTGAATGCAGCGTACAGATCGAGTTAGAGCAGAATGGTTGTGACGCACTGATCAACGTGGCGCTGATCAGTGACTGCCACAAGAGCAGTTTCTGTATTGTGGCCAGATCTAAAGCCATTTTGTGAGGGATCCAAAGCACCCTTTGTTTCAATAAAATCAACAAGTTTTTGATTTAAAAATGTTTCTAAGGCCTTAGCAGGAAATCAGAGCAGGGAGATAGGGTGATAGCTCTTGAAATCTTCTGGATCAACATTAGGTTTTTTCAAAATAGGGGTAACAGAGGAAGGTTTCCAAGCAGTAGGAAACATGCCTGTTTGAAGAAAACACCTGAAAGTATTTTGCAAGAAGTGTGCAATAGGCTCAGGGGCCAGATGGAAAAGTTTAGCAGCAGAAGGATTTAGTGGGGACCCAGTCTTTATTCTCAAAAGTAGCTCCTTGGTCTCTTTGGGAGGAATTATGGGAAAATCCACCAATTTTTGCCCAGAGGAGTCCTTTATAATGGGCAAGGACTCTAAGGTGGGTAAGAGATCAAAATCTGAGGCGGGTGAGAGATATAAGGAAGAGTATAAATCAAGAATCCTATTTTTGAAAAAAAGGCAATCCCATCACAGAAGTCTTGAGAAGTAGGGACCTGATTCTTGGAGGGAAGGGAGGCCAGATCTTTAATAGTTTTAAACAGGCACTTGGAGGAATTACTGGCTGTCCTCATTTTATCTGTATAAAATGCAGATTTCTCAGTTTTAATTACCAATTTATATTGTGACAGCAGGGTCATATGCTTAATTTTCTCATGGAATTTTTCTTCAGAATAAGAGGTAATAAACAATTTGCGCTCCTGCCTTCGACATTTAAGACGAAGTTTCTTAGATTTGGCGGCTGTGAACCAGGGAGCAGATGGTTTCGTCCTAAGTACTATTTTAGTTCCTAAAGTGGCAATAGAGTCCATAGAGTAGGAAACCCAGGTGTCAAAACTATCAGCGGAGTAGTCCTGGGCTGACAGTGTGCTATATTTGGTAGCATGAAGGACTTGCTCAAAACTTTGCATCTGCTACTCACCGATCTACATGTGGAGTATTAGGCATATGGTGTTTCAAATTGATGCTACAGAGAATAATATAGCGGTCAGTCCAGCTCAAGGAGCGGATTTCATTAATAGACAAATCTGGATGATTCCAAAAGACACATTCCAGTGCGTGCCCTGGAGAGTAAGTAGACATCCTGATTTTCTGAGGCAGGTCTAGGTTTGCCATAAACTCAAGCAGGGAAATGGTGTCCTTATTAGAGAGATCCTTGACATGAAATTTAAGGTCTCCCAATACAGTAATGTACCTGTGGTTAAGATAGGGTTCAACAATTTGGCCCCAAGAATCAATAAAATTGGTCCTGGTGCCAGGAGGTCTGTACACTAGAATACCAGTGAAAGTGTCTTACGCTGAGATCTTTAGTTTGAAAAAGGCTGCCTCCATTCCATCTATGATGTTAAGAGATATCGACTCCAATGTTCAACCCAAAGTGGTCCTAGCAATAATAGCAAGACCTCCCACCCATCCGGTGATCCTGCCTATAGAGAGAGTAACCTTCAGGGATTGTACTCCTGAGTTCAGGGCCAGAATCATTCCTGGCCAGATCTCAGTAGTAAAAAGTCAATCAAGGGCCTCCATTAGAAGCAGATCATGGGTTTCAGTGTTGTGCTTAATTAATGACCACGTATTGAGCAGCCCACACCAAAGTGACATAGTTTCAGTCTGACAGGAACCTAATTTGTTAGGGAGGCTGTTGTATCAATGCCAGGCATAAAATAGAAATTACCTTTAGAGCAATGCTTTGAAGAGGGGTCCAAAATATTTAAGACTGAATGGCAGGCAGCCTGGGAGTTACAGGACTGTAAATCAAGAAGTTGCTTACGTGATAGGAAATGTCACTGATTATGTTCCTTTTCTGGGCCAAAACCATCAGCATACCTTGCGCCTGGTGCCATCCAGGCGTGGACAGGCACGGACGGGTTTGCTTAGGTGCGCCTTTGGTGCACCATTTGTGCACCCGCTGTGCACTTCCACGTCAACATGCTCCTAAATAGGAGCGAGGCAGGAAGCAATGAGGCACTGGTGCACCAACCTGCAAAAATGGCAGTGTGCCAGTGTCGGAAGTGAGTAAATGCAGGTACCCTCTCCGCTCAAAAAGCCAAAAAGACTGCGGCGGACTGGAGGATGACAAAAAAAAAAAAATAGTGAGCGACCCCTCCCACAGAACACAAGGTTGAAATAAAACCAACACAAGCAAAGGATAAAATATTTGTAAAAATGGCTCACAGATTAAAATAAATGTAAGAGGAGCCATGATCTGCTGTGCATCCACATGCTCCTAAATAGGAGCAAGGCAGGAAGCAATGAGGCACTGGTGCACTGACCTGCAAACATGGTGGTGTGCCAGTGCTTGAAGTGAGTAAATGACTGCACCCTCTATGCTCAAACAGCCAAAAAGGCTGCTGCGGACCGCAGGGTTATGGAAAACAATAAAACAGTTAAAGGCCCCTCCCACATCACACAAGTTCCCAAGAAAACTAACACAAGCAAAGGATAAAATATTGGAAATATGGCTCACAGATTGAAATAAATGTAACAGGAGCCGAGATTTTCTCTTATCACACTATTTCTCATCATTGTCATCACGCTGCAGCAACCATGAAACATAAAATCATTCGCTACAGCTTTGTGTGTACATAGCATGGATGTGGCAACTAAAGCTTCCAACAAATGATGAATAGTCATATCACAAAAGCTATTTCTTAGATGAAATCTTACTCCCCTTTTCATTGCCCCTGTCGCTTCTTTAACCCCTTCGCTGACGGACTTTCCCCCCCTCCTGTGCCAAGCCTTTTTTTGTCTATTTGTGGTAGTTCGGGCTTAGGCCCCATAACTTTTCGTCAACATAAGCTTTCCACGCCAAGTTGGTGTTCTTCTTTTCCAACATCCTGAGGATTCTAAAGGTAGCCAGAGTTTGTGGGTTCATCTGGAGGAGACAAAGAAATCAGCAAAAATGTGTTTTTTGGGGGGAAAATTAAAAAAAGTTGTGCAGAAGAAAGTGTATGTTTGTTCCTGCAAATGGCATCAACAAAGGGTTTCTAGTGCTAGAATTACCATCTTCCCAGCTTTCAGGAAGAGGCAGACATACATTAGAAAACCTCATTTTTTCAACACAGTTTTGGCATTTTACTGGAATATACCCATTTTTACTATTTTTTGTTCTTTCAGCCTCCTTCCAGTTAGTGACAGAAATGGTTGTGAAGCCAGTGGTGGGTCCCGGGCAGCTAAACACTTCTGAAAAGTAGATACAATTCTGAATTTAGCAAGGGGTAAGTTGTGTAGCTCCTTCAAGGTTTTTCTATAGAAAGTAACAGTTGAAATAAAAAAATATTGAAATTGAGTTGAAAAAAACAGCCATTTCTGTCTACGTTTTCTTCTGTAACTTTTTCCAGCTATGGCATATTTTTGAAAGCAATATACCTTTGCATCTGCTGGACCCTTCTGGTTGTGGGGATATATAGGGCCTGTAGGTTCATCAAGAACCCAAGGTACCCATAGCCAGTAAATGAGCTGCACCTTGCAATGGGTTTTCATTGTATGTCGGATACACAGCAATTCATTTGGTAAAATATAAAGAGTGAAAAATAGGTATCAAGAAAACCTATGTATTTCTGAAATGGACACAAGATATGGGTTTTATAAGCAGTGATTATCTGCACATCTCTGAATTCAGGAGTCAATCTATCAATCAGGAAATTATAAAGTGCACTACACACCCATGAGGGTCTCAAGGCGCTAAGGAGAAGGGGGAGAAGGGAGGGAGGTGCTACTACTGCTCGAACAGCTAGGTCTTGAGAAGTTTCCTGAAGGTAAGGAGGTCTTTTGTCTGGAGCAGGTGGGTGGGAAGAGTGTTCCACGTTTTGGGGGCGAGGTGCAAGAATGATCTACCGCCCGTTGTAGTTCTGCGGACACGTGGGACGATTGCGAGGGCAAGATTGGCAGAGCGGAGATGACGGGTCGGGGTGTATGTAGAAGGAGAGCAGTCTGTTGAGGTATTCTGGTCCAGTGTTGTGCAGTGCTTTGTGAGCATGGTTGAGGAGTTTGAAGTTGATTCTCTTGTTGACTGGGAGAGAGTGCAGGTTTCTCAGGTGGTCTCTCATGTGGCAGTGGCAGGGGATGTCCAGGATGAGGCGTGCGGAGGCGTTCTGGATGCATTGCAGCCTCTTCTGGGATTTGGCCATGTTTCCAGCATAGAAGGCATTGCCGCAGTCCAGTTTGCTACTTACAAAGGGTTTGGGTGACTGTTCTTCTGGTTTCGGTGGGTATCCATTTGTAGATCTTTCGGAGCATGCAGAGGGTGTTGAAGCAGGAGGAGGAGATGGCGTTGACTTGCTTGATCACGAATAATGAGGAATCCAAGATGAATCCTAGGTTGCATGCATGGCAGGTGGGAGTCGGGGTGGCTCCGAGAGTGGCAGGCCACCAGGAGTACATGCGGAGGGGGTGGAGCCAAAGATGAGGACTTCCGTCTTGTCGGAATTGAGTTTGAGGCAGCTGCTCTTCATCCATTCGGCGATGTCCTTCATTCATTCATGGAGGTTGGTCTTGGCGGAGTCCTTGGTGAGGGAGAGGATCAGCTGGGTGTCGTCTGCATTTGAGATGATGTTGAAGCTGTGGGATCGGGGCCATGTAGACGTGGAAGAGGGTCAGGCTGAGGGATGAACCTTGAGGTAGGCCGCAGATGATTTTGGTGGCCTCTGAGCGGAATGGGAGAAAGGAGGTGACCCAGTTCAGGGCTCTGTCGCGGATTATTGAATTGCTGAGGTGTGAGCATAGGGATTTGTGGCAGACGGTATTGAACGCGGCCGAGAGTTCCAGGAGGATGAGGGCTGTGGTTTCACCATTGTCCCGTATGATTCTGATGTCATCGGTGAAGGCTTTGAGGGCAGTTTCGGTACTGTGCTTGCTGCGGAATCCGGATTGGGAAGGGTCCAGAGCGCAGTTCTCCACGAGGAAGCGGGTTAGTTGTCTGTTGACAGCCTTCTCAATGACTTTTGCTGGGAAAGGGAGCAGGGAGATAGGGCGCAAGTTTTTTAGGTCCGCCTTGGGTTTTTTGAGGAGAGCGTTGATCTCAGCGTGTTTCCAGCTCTCCGGGAAGTGGCTGACTCAAAGGAGCTGTTGATGATCTTACGTAGTTGGGGTGCGATGACGGAGCTTGCTTTATTGTGGATGTGGTGAGGGCAGGGACCAGATGGAGAGCCGGAGTGGATGGTGTTCATGATTTCAATGGTGTCGTTGTCATTGACGGGGGTCCAGGAGGCCAGGAGGTTGGTCGGTGGTGAATCTGTGGAGTTGGTGGATGCCACGGGGGTCTGGATACGGAAGCTGACGTGCTGTCTGCAATATTGCGGTGGAAGTAGAAGATTAGGGTGTAGCAGAGGTCTTGGGATGGCGGGATGTTGTTGGCGTTGGAGCTGGGGTTGGAGAGTTCCTTCACGACATTGAAGAGCTCCTTGTGGCTGTGTGCATTGTTGTTGATTCGGTCTTTGAAGGCGGTTCTCTTCGTGGCTCGGATGAGTTGGTGGTGTCTGCGGATGGCATTTTTTAATGCTGTGTGGTTGTCCAGAGTCTGATCTTGGTGCCAATGTCTTTCAGGTGGAGGTCGGCAGTAAACCAGAAGGCCTTTCGGTCAGTGCTTCTGTTGGAGGAATTCTTGATAGGGGCGAGAGTATTGCCACAGGTGTCGACCCATTGTCTGAAGTTGCGGGCAGCTGCATCAGTGTCGGCGGTGTCGATGGGTGGGTTCCAGGAGAGGGTCGCAATAAATTGGTCTTCGGTGACCTTGTTCCAACTATGGTGGACGATCCGTTGTGGGTGGTGGTGTGTTGTGGGTTTCTTGAAGGAGAAGTGGATGCAGCGGTGAACTTTCCAGCAGAGTTCGGTGGTGTGGCTGAAGGAGATCATTGCTGGTGGAGAAAATAGGATGGAGTGTGTGTCCTGTGGAGTGGGTCAGATTTGTGACGAGCTGTTTGAGGCCAAGGTTGGAGAGGTTGTCGAGCAGGGTGGCAGTGTTGTTGTTGTCGTTGGAGTTCTCGAGGTGGAAGTTTAAGTACCCGAGGAGTGTGTAGTCAGTGGATGCATGAGCGTGGGTGCTGATGATGTCAGTGATTGAGTCGCTGAACTGCTGCCGGAGGCCGGGGGCCTGTAGACGAGGGGCCCTCGGAGGGTGCTGTTTGGTTCAGTGTAGATCTGGAAGTGCAGGTGTTCGGCAGTGCTTAGGGTGTCTTCCATCCTGAGGGTGTTCTTGTGGATTATGGCGATGCCTCCTGTTTTGTTGAAGTGGTCCCTGCAGGTGATCTTGTACCCGTCCAGGATGGCTATGGCGATGTCAGGCGCGGAGGCAGGTTTTATCCAGGTCTCTGTCAGGAAGGCGATGTCTGGGAGGCTGAGTCGAGTAGATTCCATAGCTCTACTGCGTGCTCGTGGGCGGAGCGGGTGTTGAGGAAGATACATCTGAGATGGTTGTGTCCTGCCTTGGTGGGTGGGTCGTTGGCGTGGAGGCTGGTAAAGGTGGAGTTCCGGCAGGAGAAGGGTCCGTGGGT
Source organism: Pleurodeles waltl (assembly GCF_031143425.1). NCBI lineage: Eukaryota > Metazoa > Chordata > Amphibia > Caudata > Salamandridae > Pleurodeles > Pleurodeles waltl. Next base: position 547,362,436 of record NC_090443.1, on the reverse strand, counting down.
GGTCTGCGGGGAGGCTTGAAGGCGCGCAGGAGAGCTGCCGGTGTTGAGTGCATGAAGGGTGGCGCATCATAGTGAAGACATGAGTGGCAGCAGTGAGGGGATGGGAGCCAGATTCTGGTGCTGGCCGTGGTCCAGGCGTGGACAGGTACAGATGGGCTTGCCTTTTGTGCACCTCTGGCATGTTAGCGGCACCCACTGTGCATCCGCTGCCCGGCCGTGCAGCGGCCACCATTAAGTACGGAGGTGGGGGGGTGGAGAGGACAGCTGGGAGGTGAGAACAGGGACGAAAACCGGTGTGGAAAAGGGATCGGGCCGCAAAACGGGGGTGGGGCTGCAGGGGCAGCAGCAGATGGAGTGCAGCACGCAAGAGACAGAGGAGGGGGTGGAGCTGCAGGGGCAGCAGCGGCAGGAGAGAGAGAGGGGGAGAGCGAAAGTAAAAGAGAGAGAGCAGAGTGAGAGAAAAATGAGGAAGAGTGTAGCCCGAAGCAAAAGGAGCACAAAGGGACAGAAGTGAATCAGAACAGAGAGCAAAGCAGAGAAAAGGAGGAGAGAGGCAGAAGGTAGCCTAGTAGGAAAGAAGAGCTCTCCCACCAGACACCAGGGATGAGGCGCAGGCAGAAGCCTGAGGGTGGAGGAGGGCCTTGAACTCCTGACAGGTGTCAGGAGTTCAGAGGAGACAGGGAAAGGGCTCTACTTACAAGGTGGAGCCACAGGAGGCAGAGCAGTGCACTGACCAGGTCATTGATATTGCTCGACCTACCACGCAGCGGCCGCCATTAAGTAGGGAGGTGGGGTTGGAGGACAGCTGGGAGGCGGAAGCGGGGCTGAAAAACGACAAGAAGAAGGGAGCGGGTTGCAAAAAAGGGGGCGGGGCAGCAGCGGCGGGAGTGCAGCATGAGAGAGCACCCAGCTTTCCCCCAAGTTTCCCTATAAAAATGGTACCTCACTTGTGCGAGTAGGACTCGTGCTTGCGACAGGAAATGCCCCTAAATGCAATATGGACACATCACATTTTTCTAATGAAATCAGACATGTTTTTTGCAAAGTGCCTAGCTGTGGTTTTTGGCCTCTAGCTCAGCCGGCATCTAGCAAACCAATACATTTTTGGTAACTAAATACCTAGAGAAATCCCAGATGGGGGAATTTGTAGGGCCCTTTTGGGTTCTGTCAGACAGAATCCTTTGCAAACATCTAAATTTGGCTAAAAAAAACACTATTTTAGTGCTGCAAAGTTCTGGAATCTGAGAGGAGCCACAAACTTCCTACGAACCAGCATTCCCCCACGTCTCCTGATAAAAATATTGTCTCACTTGTGTGGATAGGCCTGGTGCCCATGACAGGGAAGTGCCCAAAACACAACATGGACACATCAAAATATCTATTACAAATCTACCTGTTTGTGCAAGGGGGGCACCTGCATTTTTGGTCCTGGGCTCCGCAGCCATCCAGGGAAACCTGCCAAACCCAGTATATTTGAAATGTAGACATCGAGGAAGTCCAGGGAGGTGTGACTTGCGTGGATCCCCCAGCATTTTCTTACCCAGAATCCCCTGCAAACCTCAAATTTAGCTAAACAAATCACATCTTCCTCACATTTCTGTGTGGGATCACCACACAGTCATGTATTTCCTACCACCCAGTGTTCCCCTTGGTCTCCTGATAAAAATGATACCTCACATGTGTAGGTGGGCCAAGTGCCTGTGAAAGGGGAGGGCCAAAAACATGTAGACATTGAGGGGGAAACAAAGCGGGCCCAAAAGGGCCTTTGTTTTTCAAACGATTTTGAGCTGACAAGTAGGGCAGATTTTTTTATCGAAACAGATGCAACAATGCTGGGTGGTAGGGATTTTGTGCATTCCTGCAGATTCCAGAAGGTTTCATCACAAAAATGTAGGGGAAATGTGTGATTTCAAGCAAAGTTGGAGGTTTGCAGGGAATTGTGGGTAAGAAAATGGTGTGGGGTGCATGTGAAACACATCACCCTGGACTCACCCAGATGTTTAGTTTTCAGATGTGTCTAGGTCTGGTATGTTTATCTAGATGGCAGCTTACCAAAGTCCAAAAAGTGCATCCCCTTACCGTTCCAAGTGGAACGATATTGGGAGTTAACCAAGCTCTCTATGCCCATATGTAAAATCAAAACCCAAAAGAGTCAAATGCCCTTTTGCTTTCCATTGGGATAAGATGCTTGAGATTATAGGGAGAACTGAAAGACTGTTACACCATTCAGTTGGTGTGGGGGACATAACCATGCCCAAAGTGGTTGGCAGCCTCCACCCCCCCCGCTTTTTTTTTTTAATTCCCTGGCATCTATAGGGCTTTCTGTCTCCCCCCGGGGGTGAATTGGGGTTAATTACCCCATCCACCCCACATTGGCCATACCCCCCACCATCTTTTCTTAAAATAATCTTCCATTGTGTCTAGCAGGCTTTCTGCCATCCCCTTGGGCAAATGGACCTTACAAAAATAGGCCGATTTGTCCCCAAGGGGGGCAGAAACAGCCAAAATGAATGCCCCCCCAAAGGGGAGCGACATTTGCTAAAGGGGCCGCCCCCCCAAACAAAAACATGCACACACAAAATATCCCTTGTGCTTGGTGGTTTCTGCCCCCTTGGAGACAGATAGGCCTAATATAATTAGGCCTAACATAGATAGGCCGATCTGCTCCCAAAGGTGGCAGAAACAGCCAAAATTAATGTCCCCCTAAGGGCAGTGTCCCTTGATCAAGGGGCTATTCCCCCAAACAAAACATACACACACCAATCCCTGGTGGCTAAGTGGTTTCTGCCCCCTTTGGGGGCAGATGGACCTAATAAAAAGAGGGGGCAGAAATGGCCATCAGTAATGTGCCCCAATGGGGAGCGACTCTTGCACAAGGCGCCGCCCCACAAAAAAAACACACACAACAGTCCCTGGTGCCTAAGTGGTTTCTGCCTCCCTTGGGGACAGATGGGCCTAATAAAAACAGGGCAGGCATGCAGCGCTGCCCTGGCGGATTATGCTCTCCACCACCGCCAGGCCGCCGGGATCATGGATCCTGGCGGCACTGGCGCTCTGACCCTCAGGGTTTAAATGTGTCAGTCGGACTGCCGCAATAGGGGCGGTCCTGGAGACCGCCACACTCGTAATGAGGCCCAAAGTGTTGTGAAGCTTCATTTCTATCATTCATTCTTGTGGGAGAGCATGCTATAGACAAATCATACCGCCTCTTATTTTGGTAACTAGTCATTTCCCACCCCCTGCTGCTTCTCCAACTAAGAGCCCTACCCCCACTTCTCAGCAGCTTCCATCTTGCTCCTTGAACTATTGTCACTGTCAGCCCATACGTGCCTGGTCTCTGTAATGTCTTTTTTCCTCTCTCTACCATGGCTTGATTCATCTATTTTCACTTCTCAGAGCTGTCTCACCTCTTCTTAGCTTGTGTTGATGTACCCGAACCAGGTACATGCTCTGGTTTCCCCAAGTTCTGTGCCTTGCTTCCTCTTGAGAACACTCAAGTCCTTTGAATATATTAGAAATCATGTGTTTTTTGCTAAATTAAGTTTAATTAAAAATCGAATACTCCTATTTGAATAAATGTAAATATACTTTTGTTTTATTTTGTGTAAGGCTGATGTTCAGGCAGGTGTTGGACACTGAAGGCAGCAGATTTACTATTCAAACTCCATTGAGGATCATCTAGGAGAAAGGGCTGCACACTGAAGGGGGCAGATTAGCTATTCTAACTCTGCCAAGGGCCACCTCAGGAAGGTGCTGGCCACTGAAGGGGGCAGATTTACTATTCTAACTCCACTGAGGGCAAGCTTGTGGAAGAAGCTAGACGATGAAGGGGCAGATGTACTATTCTATCTCCAGTGAACATGCTAAAGTAATGGACTGTGCAGGACTCAGAAACTATATATTATGTAATTGTGTAAATCTAGATTAAGATAAAATCAAATATTAATTATTTAATTAATATATTTTTGCACCTTCAATATAGGTTCAATCAAATAGAAAATTATTGTAAAGGCTCTTTTTGAAAGGCAGACCGACAAACGTTGCAAAAAAGGTCAATATAGTGCAAAGGACATAGGCCAATCAACTCAGAGAACTACTTTGCAAGTTAAATAAATGTTTCAATTTTTCTAGGAGAAGCAAAACACAAAATCAAGATAAGAAAGCATTACTAAGATCCAAAATAGGGTAAAATAATCTCAGTGATGATCACAAGGAAACTATATTCACACTTTTTCCTCACAACAAATCAGTGATCAATGTTTATATTCCTAAAAGATAATTAACCTCCAAAACCTTTTTCTGATAGACCTCAAAACATTAGCTCATGCTTTGCTCTTATTTTACATATTGAAAAAATTAACAAAAAAATGATTTCTTTCAACAGGATCAAACAGAAGCTGCCAACCATTTTGAGACAACATTAAAAACCATCACCAATTCAAAAAGTGAAAGAATCTTAATTTCTACAATGTACCAAAGTGAGGATCAAAGGGTATCTCTCTTTACAATTTCTGTGCAATAAATCAACAATCGCATGACTTACTTTCAACAGAATACAATACATTAACTTTTATTTTTTCTTTTAACAAGGTTTAAAAGTCTATAAAAACTCCTTATCCCAGCAGGATCAAAAAGGAATGGATACACATTACTCCACAATATATTTTACATGAATTTAACATATTTATGTCTTCTCATAATTTTAGAACATGAAATTATGGAAATTCACATACATTTGTTGTAAAGACAGATTAAAGGAGGCCAGGAGGCATTGGAGATGTGTTGATTATTTCTCAACTCATTGCAAAGGCAAAGAGGTTACTCTTGGTGGCATTGTTGAAAGGGCCTCCACGCAAAACCACTCTTCCACTTCAACAGTGTTAGAGGTTAGGGAAAAAGTGCAACATATCAAACTACTTGAAGAATGATATAAAGGCAAAAACATACGATTAATCCACATCTTAGAACTCCTCAAACTGAATGTTTTAACTATGAGCCTTTTCTTCTCCAGAGTAACAAGTACCCTCACAAACGTATGGTCATTCTTGCTTCTCTTCATAACGTGATACCTGTAGAAAACAGTAAAAATTGGATGATGGGTGGTATTTTTAAATCCACTCCCCATCCATTCAGCCAGAATGACACGGTACATGCTTAAATAAATAAAACAGCAATTCATTGAATGTATGCTTTATTTCCTGACAATCCTCAACTTACACTGACTTTATGTCAGTGATAAAACCTAAACTATTGGACAAATGTCCCAGGAAAATCATAATTGATTTTGAAACCAATTATTAAAATTTTACCAAATATACAAATTCAAGGATTTTTTTTCACTTTTCCCTGGTGTATTGAAAAAAAAAAAAAAAATCTGTAGTTGAGGATTATTTGTAAAAAATTAAGATGCAATTTTAAATGAAAAAAAACCTGCTTTTTAATTTGCACCTCCTGATTGAGCGAATGACTTTTAATTGCACCGTCAGACTTTTTTATGCAGAAGGAGGAAGAATTAGCCCCACCTCTAAATTACTTTGAAGAAACATGGACTGGCCAACTAAACAGGTCATATCCCAGAAGGAAACCACAATTTTAAATTTAATGGTGGAACTACTATTCGACCTGTTTAGAGGAAGATGTAAAACTCAACAATGCTATGGCGGGTTGGCATCATTATTTTAACAGCTCACTTAGAAAAAGTCAGCCCAACCTGTATCATTTTCTGGAAATGTTAAAGAAAGAACAAGAAAATAAGTTAGACACAATCAACGATAGGTAGCCTTTATCCTCGGGTTTCTATAAAAATGTAAATAAATATCTGAAAGACTATTGGCAAGGATCCAACAGTTTGCAATGTTGGAAGCTACAGATTACCTCGACAAAATGGCGTACATTCTGCACTATTAACATTTCCAATAACTTTGAGTTACTCTCCTGCTTTAATTTTTATATTGAAATATTTGGCATTTTTTCAATTAATGTTTTTATTACAAAAGTATACTTAATTAGACCTGCATGTTAATTTTTAATTTCTAAACATTTGTTTTAAATTATATAATTATAGAAAATGTGCATATAATTTTTAGATTTCTAGTTAATCTAATTAAGTTTTATAAATATGTGTTCTAGTTTTCTTTATTAGTACTAAATATTGATAGTAATATTCAAGTATTTTATTTAACACCTAATATTAATACACTTCCCCTCCCATAACCCATATATCCATAACATCCCATTCCTAAAAAAACTGTTTTGCATATTTTTAAATCATGCATATTACAGTTTAAATACACTGTAAATAATTACATAAATTACTTAAGTATGTTTACCGATACCTGAATGTACACTTCCTTATCCATAACCCTACATCTCTTATATCCGGCTCCTATCAATCTATTTTGCATATTTCTAGAAAAATGTATAGTACATGTGAAATAAATATAAATTAACCCATGTATCCCTAGCTTTCCACTCCTACAATATGCATATTTAAAAAAACATTAGCATTATAATTTTAAATATCAATGGTTTATAGGCAATAATCAAGTGTTGTAATTATTACTTGAGTATTAATACTCTTCACCACCCATAATCGATGTATTCTTTACATCCCACTCATTAAAAATTAATAGCTATATTTTAATTAATACATTATAAATATATACATTATAATTTACATTTCTATAAGCATTAACAAAATATCAATACTACTATAATTCTACTAAAATCTATACTTACGTATACCTACCATTATATAAGGTAAAGGGATATGCGTGGTAACAATGTGTCCTTGTAAAGGCAAGTCCTTGTAAAGACTGTGTGGTAAAGGCTGTCTCTCGCTGAAGCCACTGATCACTTTTGCCAAAAGAAGACAAATGGAAGCATTTGCAATATAGCATTGTTTCAGTGAATTTCATGGTCCAATTTTCCCTGAACAGGAGAATTGGTTATGCAATGTGGCATTATGGCAGTAAAATCGGTATTTAAGGGCAGCAAAAGTAATGCTGAATTACCCCAATTACACCAGCATGATTAAAATTACACCCAGTCCTATTCAAAATACTAGTCCCTTACTAGTATTTTAGACTGGATGTACTTAATTAATTTGCGACAAAAAATGCTCTCAGAACGCTTCAAGAGTTGATAAAACACTTGTCTAATGTAAAAAAGAAAGGTGAAAAGGATCAGAATATACTTTGTATAGCCTGCCTGCAAACCCAACACCCTGCAGAAGCAGACCCTTTCTATCAAAAAACGTGTTAATACTGAAATACATTCTGGCTTTATGGGAAACCCGAGGAAGCCAGGTACCTATAAGATATGGATGAATTGCAGTTACAGTGATCTTAAATTGCTAGGGAAGATGCCTCTTCCACTAAGTCTGAAATCCATACACTCATTTCTCAAGACCCACTACCCATAAGAGATATCCAAGTAAAGATCCCTAGGGAAAAACACTCTGCCATCAACATTGAGGGACCTTAAAACAAGAAGAGGCACCCTAGTAATCTGATTTGAACAAGAACAGAGTTGTGTTGAGGACTTCTTCGACATCCAAGAGAAAAAGACATTCGACATGAGAACTTTTTGTTGAGACACCAGGCTATGTCAAATAATATGATGACACCTACTTCCTAGGTCAAAGTATACTGAATGGTCTCTCTGCCAAAGAAGGACCCAATGACATCATTCCATCTCTTCTATTTCCATTTACTCTTCAATCTCCTCTGAAAGATAATTCCAGTATGGACTTACCTCCATAGTAGCCTCCAAACACAGACAATAATGATCTATCATAGAAGTGTAAATCCAGGACTCATATGAGACTGAACAAACAAGAAGCACTTGAACAGGGATTGGTCACTAAAATACAATCATTCACCTTGAATAATACATGCTGTGAGTAAAGGACACACTCTAGAATTGGTCAAGTTCACAGAAGGTCATGTACGCTGTATACATAACGGATATGTCTCAAGATTGTGCAAGGAACATGGATAATCCCACTGATGTGAGTACACAGAGAACATTTAACTGAATTGTTTAAAAAATCTGGCCACTTGTTGACATTAATACTTTCACCACATTCTAGCAAGAGTTGCAGCAAACCTGGGCATCTTTCTCAAAATAAGGTTAATAAAATATCATATAAAGTGTATTTGCCAACCTCCTGAGGAGAGGGTAGCTTCAGACATTCCAGAAAAAACATTGACACCACCAGTCTGTAGCGAGGTTGTTGTTAGACCCATCAGCATTAAGCGGTCTTCCCCAAAACGTTTTGCCTACTGCCCTCCAATTTATGATGAATTAGTTTTTGCTGGCCTTGGGACTCTGTGTACTTTACCACTGCTAACTAGTGCTGAAGTGCTTGTTCTCACTCCCTAAAATGTGGTAACATTGGCGTACAACTGATTGGCACAGTTAATTTACTTAGAAGTCTCTAGTAAGGAGGTATACAATATACCCAGAGCTGATAAATGAAACTCTACTAGTGGGGTATAGCACTTATTGTGGCACCTACTTAAGTACCCCCTTAAAACATGTCTCAGGCCTGCCATTGCAGGGTATATGCAGTTTAAACCTGCCAGTTCATCTTGGCAAAACAAAACTATTTGCCAAGCCTACAACTGCCTCTTTCATATATATGTCACCCTTAGTGTAGACACTATGCAGCCCATAGGGCAGGGCGCATTGTATTTAAAAAGGAAAACATATTGTTATACGTTTTACATGTGCTAGTAATGAAAAACTCGAAAATATGTTTTTCACTACTGTGTGGCCAACGTCACCCATTGAATAATATGGGGTTATGTTATTACATTTAATTAATGATAACTTTTGTTTGAGAGCATGTGGAAATATCATGTTTGGTGTCTATGGAACTGTAATTAAAATCCTCTTCAATGGTAATTCTGAAAATGCCATTTTAAAAATTTGGCATTTTCTTGACTTAACCATTTGGTGCCTGCAGCCTGATTTGTGGGTCATATGTCTAGGTGTACTTGGGTGTAGTTGGCAGATGACCTTTCTGTATTCCTCCCAGACAGCCACACAATTGAGAGACTAGGTGTTAGCAGGATGGGCCATTTAAGGCAGAATGGGGGGCAGAGCTGGACATAGCCCCACTTGTACTTCCAAGAAACTTTCTTAGCTCACACACAAAGAACAGCACACTAGCCTATTGTGCCTTTAGACAAACTGGAACCAGGGCACGGAGGCAGAAAATTCCAGATACTTCTGTGGGGGGGACCTCCAGAAGTTTCTTTCACTTCAAAGTGGGCACCAGTTATAACAATAGGGCTCTCAGACCCAGTCTTCTGTTTACTTCTGGACCTGCTGAAGGACTCTCAAGTGGACTATCTTGCCTCCTGTGGCCTGTTGTGTATTTCAGAGGACTGCTCTGCTGCACCAAAAATCCGACTCTGCTGCCTGAAACCTTCCCTGTACCTTCAGAAGACCATCTTGCTGCTTGAGACCTGCTCTCGACCTTGAATCCAGGACTTCAAGAGTGACTCCCAGGGCTAGTGGTGCTAAAGGTGTCCAGACAGCCCAGATCCAAAACTTGGGAAATAGAAATTAGTTGCCCAAAAATTGCTCTGAGAACCAAGAGTAGACCAGGACCTACCTGCTCACTGATCATCCCAAGGTGTATTTCCAATTAGCCTGACTTCACTGCAGCTTCTACTACATTCTTCTCAGCAGCACCTAGGGCCAGATGTACAAAAAAAGCAATTTGCGACTTGCAAATTGCGAGTCCCTGCGACTCGCAATTTGCAAGTCGCAAATTGCTATGCAGTACGGTGTCTGAGACACCGACTGCAACTCGCAATGGGGTCGTAATGACCCACCTCATGAATATTCATGAGGTGGGTCGCAAATTGCGGCCCCATTGCGAGTATAGGCACTCGCTAACATGGAGGCCTGCTGACGTCAGCAGGCCTCCATGTTAGCGACCTGCCTTTTAAATAAAGCATTTTTTTTTTTTTTAAGTGCAGCCCGTTTTCCTCACAGGAAAACGAGCTGCATTTCAAAAAAATCCGAAACCTTTAGTTTCGGATTTTTCAGGGCAGGGAGTGGTCCCTTGGACCACTCCCTGCCCTGAAAAAATAATATGGGGTCCAGTCACAAAGGGGAAGGGGTCCCATGGGGACCCCTTCCCGTTTGCGAGTGGGTTACCATCCACTTCAAGTGGATGGTAACTGCGACTCCATTTGCGACCGAATGGAGTTGCATACCCCTCCGACTCGCAAATAGGAAGGGAACACCCCTTCCTATTTGCGAGTTGCAAATGCATATTGCGAGTCGGTAACGACTCGCAATATGCATTTGTGAATTGCAAACCCACGTTTGCGAGTCGCAAACGGCGATTTTCGCCATTTGCGACTCGCAAAAGGGTTGCTACATCTGGCCCCTAATTCTGTTCAGCAGCTCCTCACAGAAAAGGTATCTGGCCTTGTGGAGCACTCTTTGGCTACAGCCTGCAGCTTCGTCCTGCTGGAAATGTAAACTTCCATAATAGAGACTAAAGCCCTCTTTGTGAGTTTGGCGGGACTGGCCCGCTACACCAGCGGTGGCAATCCGACCACCAACAGGCTGGCAGTGTAGACCGCCATGTTACGACCACGGCGGTGAACAGGCCAGTACACGGCAAGTTTACTGCCTCTACCGCCAGTGCGGGCTGACTGCCGACAACAGCGAATAACATCTACAGGATGGCAGGAAGGACCTTACCGCCCACCGTATTGCGTCTCAGCACACCACCATGATTTCCGAGGCAGGCCGAACTGCACTCAAAGCCTGGCGGAAAGGAACAGTATATAAAGAAACACTCAATGTAGGGACACAGAGGAGGCTGCCAACGACATGAACGTGAACTGGAGATCTTCCCAATGTTAGTACTTGCAATCCAACTCCTGGACATGCAGCACAGACGAAGATGACACAGTGAGTACTCCGCCAATCACGCACGGGCGGGAAGGGGACAATGACATACCCACATGCCACACACACCCAAAACTGAATGGCATGCCCACGCACACATATGTACAGCAATACCCCTACCCATATGCTCAGAAACATACACACGCGCATTCAAAATACACTCACGCACAACCAGAACACACATCACGCCCTACACACACCAAACAACACCACACATAAACACGCCACAACACTCTTACCCAGCCACACACAAACCGATCACAAAACCACAGCCGACACAGACACCAGGCAGAAGACGGCATACCAGACACACGTACAGCACACAACCACAAGTGCCATCCAATCATACACTGTTACCATACCATGACGCCATCGTCCATACCACTCACTCTACCCACACCATGCACAACAACCGAATACACATCACAATCAATTACCCACACACATACTACCCATACCATCTTCCAAACCCATCACCACACAAACATCATTGCACATACAAATACACACAGTGGCAAAGCTGTGAACAGAAGTGATGTTGCCACACAAGCACAAGACACATGTACAGATGTGGACAACAAGCCACATATCTGTGTACATGAGGCAGCCATAGTCAAACACAGGACAACTTGATCAAAGTGCACCAACTGTGCATGTTGGCCATACATATTAATGTGAACAACAAAAGGGGAAACATGAACTATGTACAAAGATGCCCATTGGGCAGTTCATTGGTCCATGACCATTCATTGGTCCATGACCATGAGGCCAATCTGTGCCAACAAGGCCCCAACTTGACTCCTGACAGCACCATGGTCTCCAAGGGGCAGGGGCATCAATGGGGAAGCCACCTCAGGGCACAGGGGGAGGGATTGGTGGTGGGGACTCAGGTCGAGGGGGGCTTGGGCTTGGGAGGGGGGGTTGTGGCCTTAGCCTTGGAAGGAGGGAGAGTGGGTTTAGACCAGTGGGTGGGAGCAGGATCAGGCCTCTTCACAGTTTTCTTCTTTGAAGGGGAAGGGACATGGGAACCGGAAGGAGGGTTCAGAGAGGAATGTTAAGTGGAGGGACTGGGTTTGGGGAGGCCACAGGAACACGCATTGACAAGACAGGGAAGGCCAGGAGGTTTGAATAGGTCAATGAGGGAAAGAAAAAAAAATGTAGGAGCATGTGGAGGGGCTGTGGAAACAGGCGTGGAAGTGGAGGTAGAGGGAGTGGTTGTAGGACGTGTAGGTATGCTGGATGTGGATGCAGGTGGGTGCTCAGTCTTCTTGTGTGTGGTGGATGACTGTTGGGTGCTTTAGTGGGTGTGTTTATGTGTTCTGAGAGGAGGGAGAAGGGTGGGAGAGGACAAACAGGTCATGTGAATGGATGTTTTGGTGGTGTCTGCAGGTTTGGTGAGTGTGCTGCAGGTATCTGTTCTGGTTGTTATGGTGAGTGTGGTTGTGGTGTCTGGAGTGCATGTCTGGGTGACTGCTGTTGTGGTGATTGTGTCAATGTGGGCAGGATCTGGGAGTGAGGATGCAGTGCTTGCGGTTGTGTGGTGAGGTTACTGTAAGGGAGGACGGGGTGGGGGAGACATTGGAGGATGTGGCTGTTGTCGTGTTTGCATCTGTCTGTTGAGTGTGTGCATGGCTGTGGTGTGACTTGTGGTGCCTGTGCGTCCTTGTGTGCCTTGTGTTTTTTTCTGGTTGCATGCTGTTTGGCTGTGTGCTTAGGATGGGTGAGGGAAGAGGGGTGCTGAATGGGGCACAGGTGGTTGCAGGGGGGACAGAGGTACTAGGGATCCTGGCTGCCGTCAAATAGGAGGCCAGAGCCTAAGACGATCTCAGGAGGCCAGACAAGGCACCGTGAATGCCTTCTAGGTAGGCATTGGTTTGTTGCATTTTTTATGCCAGCCCCTGGATGGCATTCACAATGGTTGTCTGTCCAACAGAGATGCTACGCAGGAGGTCAATAGCCTCCTCATTGAGGGAAGCAGGGCTGACTGAGGAAGGGGCTGAGGTGCCTGCGGCGAAGAAGACGCACACCCTCCTGGGTGAGATGGCACAGGTAACTCAGTGGGGAGCTACTGGGAGGGTGGTGCTGGTAGGGGGTGGTGGACGAAGACATCATTGGGGTTGTCCCAGAGGGGTCCACCACCACCATGGAGCTACCATCGGAGGAGGAATCTGAGTCTGATGTTGCAGTTGTAGTGGGCTCCCCATGGTGTTCCCTTTGCCCTCCAACCCACTGGTTGCATCGGTGGACTGTGCCTCCTACGCCCCGTGGGCTGCAGCATCCCCACTCACTGGTCGCCTGATGATGTTGATGCACACAAGGCCACAAGAAAATAGAGAGGGAGGGGGAGACAAAGAAAGGGATACAGGCTGTGAGCTACTCAACTATGATGAAGGACGGCACACATGCAGTACACTTCAGTCTCAGACCTCAACTTACCAGAGCCTTTGCACTACAGGAATGTTCCACTGATAGGGATTAAACCTGCCTATTTGGAGTACATTACACTGACAGTGGTGCCCTACAGATTCACTGTACATGTCCTGCAGCTCCAACTGAGGTATCCATTTAATGCTCAGATGTTTTGAATACCACTACATAACTTTGCAAGACAACATGAACACTACCTGACTTTTCTACCCAATTTCCACCTTACCTAGGTACACATGCCACCTACACAACAAAGTAATGTAACTCGGTCAAGAAGCTGAACACCTGCATAACCTGACACCTATGAGTCACTGTTAAAGCATCCTTTCTCCACATCGTCTATCATCCCCTCAATACAGTTGGCATGCAGGACAGAATGAGAACTCACCCCCTTGTGGCTGCAGTGATGCCTTGAAGCACCCATCCAATGCTGGGTTTGCCACTGCCAGTATGTGGGCTATTAGGGGGGTTAGGGTCCGACTAGCACCCCTCCCTCATTGGGAGGCTGTCCCCAGCTGGGCCTCCGCGGTCTTCCAGGCCCAGTGTCTCAGATCCTCCCACTGTTTCCTGCAGTGGGTGCTCTGCCAGATTTAGACCCCCAGGGTCCACACGTCCTTGGTGATGGCTTGCCATAACCCTTTCTTCTGATGGGCCCTGACTTGCATGGGAGTCACACAGGAATACACATTAATGTAGACTTACCACATGCATGCTGACATAGGGTACAATCGTACTTACATTAGTCCACCATACATTCCATCATCTTCCTGCAGGTTCACATTTATGGCCTACTCCACTACTCCTTTACGCTTGGTAATCCTACATTCACACACACATCCACCCAAACAATCACACTTTACTGTTAGGACACTGTTAATTCACTCACCTGCTCCTCTGGTCGCCAATACAACTTTGCATACAGGGGTAGGACCCCGTCCACAAGCCTGGTCAGCTCCTCCTGGGTGAAAGCTGGGGCCATCTCCCCTATTGCACGTGCCATCTTCGCGACGAGATGCAGAACACAGCAGCACCCGCAGTGGAGTAGTGGTCCTCTTGAGTGCAGAAGTCAAGTGGCAAAGGATAATCAAAATGTCAGTGACGACCGTGGCGGTTCGCACCGTCACCGCCCGCGGCGATCATAACTTGGCTCCTGTTCCCCATAGACACCAATGTGAACCAATGAGGAATTGCACTGTAGTATAGATCGCCTAACGCCATGACGACTTACGCCAGCGGAGTCATGTCACTTCCATCTGTCCTCTGCATGTAGAACAGGTGACTAGCATTTGAAGTATAAAATGTATTAGAGTGCAATCTCTACGCGCCGTCCATGCTGTCATATATTTTTGTACATGTTAGGCACATCAGTCATACACAGCTCTACATGCCATATGTGATGTGTGGCATAAGTTAGCTGCATTTTTAGGTTACATAACACTGTGATCACTCATCATTTGTCACAATGTTAGCTGTATACAACCCTTCCATGATTTGAAGGCTACGTTTGTGCAGTTGTGTATGTGTAGACATCATCAGTAATGTGTTGGTGTGGTGACATAAGTGTGTTGGCTCTCCCTAGGTACCGACTCATGCAGAGATCGAGGAATGCACCAGTGTATCGGCCCTTAGTTGACCTGGCAACCATGGAGGAACGACACATCCAATTGGGCATACGTGAACTGTGTTCCCAATTGGAGCCAGATCTACTGTCAGCTCTACGTAATCACTATGCTATTCCCCCTACTGTGCAGGTACTATCTGTGCTACATTGTTTGGCCAGTGGGTCATTTCAGGCAGAAGTGGGCTTGACAGCAGGTGTGTCACAGCCAATGTTCAGTAACATCTTAAGGGATGTCCTCACCGCCTTGCAGAAACACCTCCACAGCTACATCAAATTTCCCCAAACTGCCGACTTGCCCACTGTGAAATCAGATTTCTGTTGTTGCACACATTCCACATGTGATTGGTGCCATAGATGGCACCCATATTCCCTTGATTCCTCCCAGGGTAAATGAGCAAGTGTACAGGAATAGGAAAAAATATCACTCCATTAATGTACAGGTGGTGTGTCTTGCAGACCAGTACATCTCCCAAGTGACGCCAAAATTCCCTGGATCTGTGCATGACTCTTGCATTTTGAGGAACAGCAGTGTCCCATACCTGATGGCACAGCTACAAAGAGGGAGAGCCTGGCTTGTGGGTGAGTGAGATGTGAGAGTGCAGTAGCTAACAACCTGCCTTTCTTACTCTTTACCCTCTACACACTGGTGACATGTACTATGTATTCCCACTCTTTCTAGCTGATTCTGGCTATCCAAACCTGTCCTGGCTGTTGACACCAGTGAGGTTTTCCAGGTCAGGGGGTGACATTCGCTACAATGAGGCACACGACAGGACAAGAAGAGTCATTGAGAGGACCTTCGGCCTACTGAAGACCAGATTCTGGTGCCTGCATTTGTCGGGCCGATCCATGTGCTACTCCACAAACAAGGTTTGCCAGATCATTGTGGCCCGCTGTATGCTGCACAACTTGGCACTGAGAAGTCATGTACCCCCACTGAAAGAGGAGGAATGACCTGATCCCCCGATGGCAGCTGAGGGGACAGAGGACAGCGATGAAGAAGGGGAGGATGATGTAGACTCCAGAACTCAGCTCATTCAGCTGTACTTCCAATGAGTTGAAGGTACATTTTGCCTACTATTTCCCAGAACATCGCCTACGTAGATTTGTATACAATTGACAGATTGTACAACCAGTGCTGGAGACACATCAGTGTGTGTGTGTGGTGCAATGTGTGTACTGTCACATACCCCTTACTGCTTCATGTGTTTGATGACTCTCAAAGGTAGTTTATACACAGAAGTTTTGTTTTCCTGGATGTGTTTCCTGCCTTCACACTGTTTGGACATGCTGCGTGGATAGAGTGTGTGGGCCAGTTTTGCTGACAGTACTTGTAATACCACATCTCCTCAGTACTTGCACACCAACACCAACCTACTGTCCCTCACAATGTGGTTGGAGGTCACCTCAGCTGAAGTAGTTGGCCCTACAGTTGTAGTGATCTGCAAAGCTGCATATTTGAGTTCATTACTGGTGTGTAGTGCAACTGAAAATGGTAATACTGGTCAGTCAATAAGTGATAGCACTCTGGCAATGATGTACAACTTTGGACTCAAAGCAGGTACATGTGTCATTGAACAAACTATACACAAATGTATGCTACATATCTGATTCTCGCATGTCTTCCTATGGTGGGATACCCTTTGCCATGCCGTGTACAAGGAGGATTAGGACATTCCTGGTGCAAGTGTTAGAAACCCATTTCACAGATTTGGAATGTTACATACCTGCAAACCTTCAGCTCATGCAATTTCTGGTACTGTTTCAACATTTTACATTGACAAAGTTGTTCATCACATGCATGCGTTATCAATAGAGCACAAATACTTTGGGTGTGAATGCACAGTGTTTATTAGGTGAATCCAAATACGGGATGGGGAAATACATGGGAGTGGACAGATGGTAGACAAAATAGTCAGTTTGGTGTTCACAGCTGTTGATAGCACAGGTTCAGAGTCCATGAGGCCATTGGAAAAAGAAGCACTGACAGTATCAAGTCAACAAGGTGTGTCAGTGGCACACAAGGGAGACAGTTCAGGAGACGATCACTTCCTGGCTGTAGGTTTAGTCTTGCCTACAGTCTCTGAGGGATGTCTGGCTCGCCGGCCATGTTTGCAAGGGGGTTCGTGGGCCACAGAGAAAGTGGTGCTGGTGTCCTGTGAGTCCCCTGGCAGGACCACCAGTCCACTACCAGCATCAGATGTCGAGGGATGGGGTGTCTCGTGGCTTGTGGAAGGGGCCTGCATGCGGGTGGAGATCTCACTCAGGACTGGAGTCATGTCCTGCAGCAGCCAATTGATTAAGGCCATGGTGGCACTGTGGGCCTGCCATTGCTCCATGGCCTCCTGATGGTGTTCACTGTGCAGCCTCGGAATCTCCTGCAAAGTGGGCAGGATCTGACCCATTCTGTCCTGGGAGTGGTGGTATGCTGCTAGGACTTGAGAGATGGCCTCCTGGCCAGTTGCTTCCCTGGTTAGCCTCTCCCCTTGTCTCACAGATGCCCTCCCACTGGCCCGGGCCCCCTATGCCCACAGTGGCTGACCCAGGGACACTGGTTTGGGGGCATTGAGCCACAGCTGTTGGTGGTGGCAGAGTGGTGGGGGTCTGTCTGGTGGGCTGGGTAGGGTTTCTGGTGGGTGATTGACCAGAGGTTCCCGATAGGCCAGGGTGGTCATCCAGATCCAGACATCCTGCTGGACTGTCATCACTGGGGCCTTCTTCTGCTGGGGGACTGGCACTTCTTGGCACCTCCTGGCAGCTGCCATGAGCAGTACTACCTGTGGAGTAGAAATACAATGTTATTGTGTATCCTGCAGAGTGTTTGATTGTGTGTCAGCTGGGTGGCAGTAGTGTTCAACAGCTTCAGGGGATATGGCATTGACAGTCAATTAGTTGTCGACGGTGGACATTGCACATGTGCATTGCTTTCACTCATTAGCAGTGGCATGTGATTCCTTCTGTGTCTGTCCTCTGTCCTGTCATTGCCATGTCCCTGTCAGCATCTGCAACCTGTTTCTTGTGCTTACATCCCAATACATGTGCATACAGGACTCCCATTGGGGCGGATGCAGTGCATATATATTAGTGGGATGAGTGATGCATTGTGGGACTTGTAGTATTTCAAGCGTTACATGCAGGGACTAGTGGTTGAGTGCACATTGTGTGGGTAGGTGTTAGTGGGGTGGGTGGGCATGCAGGGGATGGGTGTGGGTGGTTGATGGGATGGGATGGATGTGGGATAGGGTGTTTTGGGTTCGGTACAGGGAGAGGGGGTAACATGCATTTTAGGTGCAGGTGGTGGGAGGGGTGTGTCATTGACTTATCAGAGTCCAGCCCTCCCAGTGAGGCCCTTGGGATGCAGGATAGCCAAGACCTTCTCCTCCCACTCGGTCAACTCAGGGGGAGGTGGTGGGGGACCACTGCCAGTCTTCTGGATGGCAAGCTGGAGTTGTGATGCCATAGTCCGCTCCTTCCCACGCAGGTCGCTCCACCTTTTCCTAACAACCTCTCTTGTGCGTGGATGGCTTCCCACTGCATTCACCTTCTTGATGATCCTCTGCCATAGCTCCATCTTCTTGGCAAAGGATGTCTGCTGGACCTGTGCACCGAACAGCTGTGGCTCCACCCTGATTGTATTGTCCACCATGGTCTGCAACCCCCTGTCAGTGAAACAGGGGCTCTTAGGGGTGCCATAGTGGGTTGTGTGGGGAGATGTGTGCTGTGATGTGGTGGTATTGTTTGGGGTAATGGAGTGTGTGAATGAGTTGGTGACAGGTGTGGTAATACTTGAAGGTGCAGTTGTGGGATGCATGTTTGTGTGTTTGTGAGGGGTTGGCTGTGTAAAAGTGTGACCTGAGTTTGTGGTGTCTCTTTCCAGTTGGCCGGGAGTTGTGTGGCGGCAGGTAGGTGTAGCTAGGGATTGTGGGTGTTGTGGGTGTGTGTTTTATAGTGGTGTGTGTGGGTGTGTGAAGTGTATGTATGTGTCTCAGGTGTGGGGTTTTCAAACTGAACAATGTGGGGTGTTGTTGTTGGTGGGTCCATTTTGTGGCAGCAGCAGTCCATTCTGCCAATGGCGTACCACCGTTGTATGACCTCTGTGCTGCTTTGTGAATTGTAATTGGGAGGGCGTTTTTTTTTTGCCACGGAGGTGGTGGATTCAGTGCAGCCTGTTTCCCACCATCGTTCAGCCTGGCGGGATCGGATACCTCACTCTTTTCTGGCATTTTTTGCCTTTGAGGTTGTAATATGCCGGTAAGTTTCCAGCGTCCACGGCAGTCTTTCGCCGGCAGACTGCACGGTGATTGACGGTAATTACCGCCGAAGCTGTAGTGAGGGCCTAAGTCCGAACATAGGAATCTTCATCACAACTTAGTCCGGCAGCTCCCCAATGATGCCTATTCCACAGACACCGCCAGCTGAACTTTTCCTTCTCAGATATTTTCCTTTAAACTTTTTTCTAAGTTCAAAGGTAAGAAGAAACTGGGTACAATACACTAGTGTATCAGGCCCGGGCTCCATATCGGTCGGCGTCACTTTTAACTTTGCCTCGATCTTGTACGACTAGATGTCCCTGGTTGGCCTCTAGATCTTTTAGGTGCTACTTTTCACTCTAAACACTTATAAGTCTGGCTATACTGACTGGATTTTTGTTCTTTTGATGTAAAAAGTTTTAAACTTTACTCTGTGTCTCTAAATTGGTGTAGGTTTTTTCTTGTGTTGTTTTTCATTTTATTACTGTTTGTGTGCTGCATACATTCTTTACACATTGTAAGTTAAACCTGACTGCCTCTGAGCGAAGCTACCAGGGGATTAAGTACGGGTTAATTTAGTGATATCTCTGGTTTACCATGGCAAGGATTGTGGCTGTTGCTTGAGGGCTTCACTGCCATCAGCCAACAACCCAATTTCGCACAGTTGTGCTTATCAACTTGTTCTTTTGAGAACAGTCAGAAACAATAAGACAGGCAGAAACAGCAGTCCCAGGAGAATAGGTGAGCAGGTATGTGTGTGCTTCATGTGGGAAGCTCCTATTTTTGGCAAGATTTTGGTACTAATGTTGAGATAAGCTAGGACTAGAAAATAAGAGATTCCATCAAAGGCTGTCATCTTTTATGGTGTCAAATTTTCTTAATATTCACCATAACTTTTATATCTGAAGTCACACTCTGAGAAATATTTTGCACTAAAAGTAGACTTTAATATTTTATAAAAGCCTTTAAAATGACATTTGCAGTGTGGATTTCTTGTGAGTTTAAGTCTGAGGAAAATGACCACCATCAACACACCAGAAGTATATGTGTATTTCTGGCAGGATCTGATAGTTGTAAAATATGTAATATCTCCAGGTAAGTTGTGGGAGATGCGTAGGTCACAGGCTTTCCAATACATTGAATCTGGTAAATTGGCCCCATACCTGTGCTTGCCTGTGGACCATAAAGTATCTACTGGGCCATAGTTACAAGAAACGTGTAAAACCACATCATGGGTTTCTTCCAACCCACAATGAAAGTGTTCCATGTACTGCAAATAGAAAACTGGGGCTCCACATGCCTTGCCTAGAATGTTGTTATGCGACCATTGTGCTAATCGTTCTCATCGAAAAAGACGCATTCATAAACGATTGCAAAACCTTCTGGCTCATGAATAATGAGACAAGGTGCATTATGTAACCACTACAGGTGGCTGTAAACAGGATGAAGGTGTGAGAGAGTCAGAAAATCTCCATTCCTGCATTCAAACACCCAGCATAGAAATATATTTTTTTAAACGGCTAATACCCGTTAAAGAGGCAGCTGCGGCTTTTAAAAAACAAATGTTAATATGATTGGAAGGCACACACAAAGATCCTGTTGATTGCTTCTTTGCTCGACCCCCCCGATCGCCTGATACATTACTCAAATGGAAAGATCTCTCAGTGACAGCTTCTTCAGCCCAGCTCGGGGATCGGTAACTGTTCAATAATTAGCGGCCATTATTGAAGTCACAAACCTTTGAAACATCCCGTTAGGACACACATCAGAGGGGGAGGTCGTCTTCTATTGGCAATTTGGAATGGGTCACAAAACTCCTTTTGCAAGTCAGGAAGGCTTTTCTGATTCTTAAAAGAGGTTTAGTACATAGAAAAAAAACTAATAGTTTTGGCACAAGGTCTAAAATTCTCGTAAAAAGATTAAAACCCATAGTGGTTTAAGGCCTTAATGTTTTTTTAATCTGTATGTGGTTGATCCTTTTTTTCTCATCTGCAAAACATATGTTGCTTTCCACCAATATTAGGTCTTTCTCTTTCAGTATTTGCTTATGCTTTTGATCCGGTTTTATTAAAAAAGAAAATTGCTGGATTGCAAGGTTTGTTAAACTCACTGCAGGAGTACGATCAAAGCCAAAGTAAGAATGCGAGTAAAAAAAAAATTCTGATCTTTGGAACTAAGGCTTCAAATGTTGTTGGGTTGACAAAGGTACTTCGAGTGAAACTGTATTTACATAGTTTACGCATGAGACTCCGCTCCTGCATTACCTAGACACCACAAATGTGTGCTCTGGCAGGGAAATACACAAGGGCTATAAAGGATGTCTGACAGTTTTGTTTGTTATATGGGGCAGTATTGCTTAGTCATTTTGGTTTGCTTTTTTCAATCAAAATTACGTCAATTTTATGCTTTTGCCCAATAGCGTATGAGGGCTCCTGTGGTCAATTAGAAAATCTATAAAAAAAACTAAGAAACAGAACACCAGAATTGGCACTCAGAGGACAATTGGAAATTATCGCATTGGATGTCTTCTATGGTGCATTTCTAAAATCCTCTTGGCTGTAAGGTCGATGGATTTCAGTAAGTTGTTCTTTCTTATGGGGCAAAGAACAAGGCAAGAAGGGGCATATTTACAAGTCCCTTAACACTTCAGTGCTACCATACCGTCTTTTTTTTATGCTAAGGCGGCGCTAAGGTGGCTTTTCTGACCCACCATATTTACAAAGTGGTGCAATGCTTGCATTGCGCCACTTTGCGACCACTTACGACACCTTATGCCTGCGTCAGCCATAATGTATGCAAGGGGGGTATTCTGGCGCAGAGAGGCCGGAGAAAATGACGCAGTGAAATTTGTATTTCACTGCGTCATTTTTTCCGTCACTTTAAATGCCTGCTCAGAACAGGCGTTAAAATGACACACTCATTATATTCAGTGGGCCTCCGCTGCGCTTTGCTGCACTAGCATCAATTGTTTTTTTACTCTATTGTAGCAAAGCCCCAAAATACCATCAAAAAGTTTGACGTTATTGTGCTAACGACCATCATAGTGCTCTGCATTGTAAATACAGTGCAACCATGGTGTAGGTACGGCGGAGTGCAAGAAATGTGGTGCATCATCTATGATGCGCCACTTTCTTGTAAATGTGCTCCAAAGTTTATGTAAAATTGTGGGCTTTGAAGGAAGGTTCTAAAGACTTAGCTCAACACCCAAAATTGCCTGAACCAGCTTAGTCTAATCACATGGCTACCTGTGCCAGGATGTCGTTTTAGGTATGAGTTGTGTTTTACAAGTTTAAATAAAATGCTGAATAAGTATTTTTTGGAGTAATTTTTCTTTACAGACCCTCATGAGAGATGGGAAACAAAAGTGTTGCCTTTATTCTTTAGAGTTGCAGCTCCTGCTGGTGCCTTCCAAAGACTGATTATGGAATTGATTCAGATGGGCAGACTGGGAATGCTTAGTATTATTTTAATTTTAATCCCCCCAGAACATTGGCCCATGATATCCCTGGAGATCTAAAAGTTTGATTGCCATCTCATTGGAGTCTACACTCACTTCCTCCCACATGTATCCAGCAGACTGAGGTTTCTTTGCAAAAGCAATGTTTCTCAGAGCCTTCATCATTGTGACTGATGGATGTGTCTCTACCAGGGCCTCTGCGCCTCGGGATGCATAACAGGGTGGCTGTCATGGAGGCTCTGTTAAGCTGTAATGAAAATACAGGGGTGACTGGGCTTCTTATAGCCCCATGTCGGTGCACTCCAATACATAGCTTCCACTACATTGCCAAGCCTCTCCATTCCTCTCAGTAGATTGTCTCACATTATACCATCACAGATCACTCATAGAAAATATATTAAGGTAACAGTTACTTAAATAAAAAATGGGGAATATGTTACATAAAAGGAAGGGATCAGGCAGTTTTCTCCCACACAAGAGTTGCTATAATAACAGGTGATATCATGAAGGGTTTTAGAAGCAGGCTGCGGAGTGTTAGGCAACGTAGTGCCATACAGAAACTGGCAAGTTCTTTCAGAACATTGCAGTGCTGCTCTGGAAGGGAAGATGGTTCTTTTCAAGTCAAATAGATTGCTTGTAGCTGTTACATTACTTCATCAGGGGACCTCCCAACTGAGGAATGTGGCAGCTCAAGGTAGATAATTCTTCTACTGGACAGCCTCATAGTCAGAAAAACCCAGACCAATAATCTAGGCCTGATTTTTGGTTGATCCATTTCTTGCCTCATTAGCATATATTAGGGCTGGTACCCTGTGAACCCAGGCCCCTCAAGGATTGACATTTCTGGTCCAGTAGAGGAGTTCATTTTACCAGTTAAGCTTTCGATCTTTCCTAGTCCTTTGTAGTCCTTTGGTCTGTGGCAAATGCTTATGTTCTGGAGGATATAATTTTAGGTGGTTGGTGTACCGTTTTTTACTACTTGCCTTTGATTCCATCAAATGTCTGGATATTTTGGGCAATAGTCCACTACATAAGACTTCCGTTCTTTTGGGCATCGTTCTTCTACGTTTTGATGTTGGCTTAATCTATCTGGAAAACACTGCACCATGGTGTTCTTCTGTGTCTTCGTGGCCTCTGGTTTATGAGCACTACCCCTTCTCAAGCCTCTTTTATAAGATATTACAACGGGCCATCTCTATGACATGTGAGTAGGCTACTTAGAATTTCTGTGCAGGTCTGCCTCCCATGAAAAACCTCTGTCTCACGAGCAGAGGCTCAAGAGTTCTTTGTGCCACTACTTCTGCTCTGCTTGACAGGTAACTCCTAAGGTTTATGTATCCCACTGCAGGAGTGACTTATGACATCCTTGGGTACTCTTGGGTATGTGGTGTCACCGCACATTTGCAATGTTATAACTGCATTGCAAAATTACAGGTTTTGGTGAGCAGCATTTTTCTTGGCACCTTGTGTTGTAACTAATGAACAAGTTACTTACCTTCAGCAATGTCTTATCTGGTAGAGACACTATCTTGCCCCAAATGCCTTGTCTTAGACTTATCCCCAGACATCAGACTTGATCTGGAAATTTTCGAGCACTACCCCTGCATGGAGGTAGCTGGTGTAATTCCGCTCCACATCTGCATCATCTTGAGATGTGCGATGCCTCTATAGGCACCACCCATATGCGCTGACATCAGTTTCTTTTCACAACTTTCCACATCAGTGCAGAGTCATGATGATTGCTGATTGCCTGGTGTGCATGTCCAATGGCCTCAGAACAATGACTCTATAATGGAATCAGTTCACAAAGCAGGGAGGATTGGAGGATTGATAAGTCAACTGAGGCTAGACAGAGGCCCTCATTACAACCCTGGCGGCTGTTTCGTCTGAAGCACCACCAACACGCTGGCGGTGCTTCCGATGGAATTCCGACCACAGCGGATGCGCCACGGTCACACCGCCGGGACCGGCGGTTTCCCGCCACTTTGGTCCAGGCGGTTTCCCGCCACTTTGGTCCCGGTGGTTGTAATCTCCCAGGGCAGCGCTGCCCAGGGAATTACGAGTCCCCCTCCCGCCAGCCTTTTCATGGCGTTATGAACTGCCATGAAAAGGCTGGCGGAAAGGGGAGTCGCGGGGCCCCTGGGGGCCCATGCCTCTGGCCTCTGGCATGGGCAGTGCAGGGGCCCCCTGCCACGGCCCCAGGGAGCTTTTCACTGTCTGCATAGCAGACAGTGAAAAGCACGACAGTGCAACTGCACCCGTCGCACCGCCGCAACACCGCCAGACATCCCCACTGGGCCGGCGGGCGGAAACTAGGTTTCGCCCGCTGGCCCAGCAGGGATCTCGAAATGGCCACCGCAGGAGTGCGGCTGCATTGGCGGGCGCGCAGCGGATACAACTTGGCAGGCGGCACTTGCCGCCCGCCAAAGTTGTAATGAGGGCCTGAGTCTCTACCAGATAAGGCATTACCAAAGGTAAGTAACGTGTTCATCTGAAAGAGACTTATAGTCACAGATTCCTTACCTTGGAATAGATACCCAAGCAATACCTTCCTGGAGGTGGGTCTGCAAGCTGATTAGATCCCAAAGTCCTGCAGGACCGAATGGGTAAAATGTCCATCACGACAGACCTGACTGTCCAGACAGTAATGTTTGGTGAATGTGTGCAATGACGCCCACGTTGCTGCCTGTCAGATATGCAGGACAGGGACTCCCCGAGATAACGCAGTGGTTACAGCCAGTGCCTAATTAGTAAAGGAAAATGTGTTGGTGCCCTAAGCTCACCTCTGAAACATGCAGCTGCTGCAATTAAATATGCGAGAGCGGAATACTGAGACAGTGAAATCCTGAAGCCATCACGGGCCTCTTTAATCCATTTACAGCTACTCCCTGCCCCTTCGGCTCACTCTTGCAGCTTTCTCCCTTTGTGGCGTTTTTTAGTTTTTCCTTTCCTCCATCTTTCCCATATGTTTGTTTTGCTTGCAGTAAATGCTTGCAGCAGAAAAATAAGTGCCAGCCCTAAAAAATAAGTGCTGAGGCCCAGCAGTGGAAACCACTGGCTCAAATTAACTACTGGTTGCAGACTTGACTCTGTTGGAATGAGCACGTAAGCCATCAGCGGTGGGTTTGCTTTTTGACCAGTGCTTAGCAAACTTTTATGTAAAGCTCTATCCATAATGAGATGGTTCGTTTCTGCACAGCCCTACACTTCTAGCTCCAACATACCCAACAAACAGTTGGTCGTCTACCCGAAAATCTCTAGTTTATCAAAGTACAATGACAAAACAGTTTTGAGGTCCAATAAGTGAAGTCTCTCTAGTCTCTTCCCTTCTTTGGAAGGGTGAGGCGGAGCAAAGAAGGGAGGCAAATGAGATTTTGGCTACAAGAAAAGTTGTTGCAACCTTCGAGAGGAAGGAGGTATGTGTTCTCAGAACCAGTTTGTGTATGTATAATAAAGTGTTGGGAGGGTGCACCGAGAGGGCTTGCAGTTCTCTGACCTTCCTGGCCGATAATATGGCCACCCGAAAAACTGTTTTTAAGTAGGCAGAGAGGGCAGTTGTTCTGTGACTCAAAGGGCATGCACATGAAAAGATTTAAGACCAGATGGAGGTCCCATTGGGGCACGATTAATGGCCTTGGAAGGAACAGGTGTTGAAGACCCTTGAGAAAAAGGATCACAACAGGTAACATCAACAAAGAAGGTTGGTCTGACAGTTTCAACAAAGATGGCTAGTCTGGCAACCCCAAGACTAATTATAGGTAGCCCGCAACGGTGCCCAGAGCAAAGCCTTGCTGGGCCAGAGAAAGACAAACAGTAGAATCTGGGATGGGGGCACATCCAGAAAAGGGTTGATATTCTTGGATGCACACCATGTCACAAATGTGTGGAGGAACTTTGAGGGGAAGATTGAAATGTCACTGCTCAATTTCCAAACATGAAGGCAGAGGGTGCGCAGGTTCAGATCAAGACCCTCTTCTCTAGCTGTGACAGAAGATCATTCCTAAGGGGCAACCTGATTGGAGGACCGATGCTCATGCCCAGGAGTTTGGGATATCAGACACTCCATGCCCAATGTGGAGTCACAAGCATGACTTTGGCCCCGTCATTACTGACCTTCTTGAGAACTCTGGGCAGGAGTGGTATTGGCAGAAAGGCATACAGGAGGCCAGAGCTCCATTCGCGACAAAAGGCATCGCCAAGCGAGAGCCGTCTTGGAAATTTCAGCACACAGAATTGCTGACATTAAGCACCATTGGCAGCGGCAAACAGATCTAACCAAGACTCTCCCTACTCTTCAAAGAGAACTTGCACCACCTCCGGATGGAGACACCATTCATGATGCACTAGGCATCGACTGCTAAGTTTGCCCACTGTGGCTTTCAGAGAGCCTGTCATGTGCTGAACTAACAGCAAAATGCCCTGGTGTTGCAGCAGTGTCCAAAGATGCAGGGCCTCTTGACATTGACAGAGGGTCCACAATCCTACCCCGCCCTATTTGTTGCAGTACCACTTGGCGGTGGTGTTGATCGAAGAGAGAAAGGTTTCAATGCCAGCTGGATCATACAGAGCTCCATTAAGTTGATGTGGAGCCCAGATTCTGCCGGAGACCGGAGGCCTCTGATCTCCCCCTCTCCCATGTGGCCAGCCCAGAAGTGATGCATCTGTCACCACAGCCAACTCCAGCTGGGAAAGGTTGAGGGGTCTGCAGTTGATCCATTTGTGGTTCATCAGCCACCACTGCAGATCTTTTGCAGTTCCCGCCCAGATCTGGGTGACGGCAGAGAGATATCCCTTCTTCAAAGGGATGAAATGGCTCATTTTAGAAAAGGTGTCCACAAAAACTAGGATTGTGTCAAAACCTTGACTTGAAGGTAAATCTACAATCAAATCTATAGTAATGGTGTGCCAGGGATATGGTGAAATGGGAAGAGGCTGAAGCTCACCTTCAGGAGCTAGTTGTGTTGTCTTTCCTCAAATGCATTTTTCACAGGTTTGAACGTATTGTCTTATTTGAGGGATCATGGCAGGCCCCCAGAAATACCTCTCAATTAATTTGGTAGTCTTCAAAATTCCTTTATGGCCAGCTAAAGGATCATCATGACACGCTTGTATCGCTAGTTCTTGCAACTCACAAGTTGGCAAATATAAAGCATTTTCAACAAAAGGGAGATTTTCTAGAACATTTCTTCCTTCCTTTTTGTTGGCCCAATCTGAAATGTCTTGGTCAGACATGGATTCTCGAACTTTCCTTTTTATTTCGGAAAATTGTAAGGTACAAACAAACTTGTCTGCTAGAATAATTGGAATCTTCTCAGCTTCTCCAGGTCCAGGTATATTATTTATTCTCGATAACGTATCTTCTTTACCATTGTCAGAACCAGGTTGATAGGTAATGGTAAAATTAAAATCTGCAAAGTACAAGGACCATCTCAATTGCCTTGGAGTTAATGTCTTAGCCGTTTTTAAAAACTAAAGATTACAGTGACTACATGACGAGCCCCTAATAAATAATGCCGCCATTCCTGAAAGGCATCCTTCACTGCCATTAGCTCTTTGTCAGCAATTGGATAACTTCTTTCAGGAGGATCAAAATGCCACTGGGTGAAGTTGACCAGTTCCCTTGTGCCTCTGAGGCAATACACCGCCAATTGCTTGGTCGGAGGTGTCACTTCCACAAAAAATGGCTCCTCCGGGTTAGGATGGAGAAGGATCGGGCTGTTGTAAAGGCTATTTTGAGGAACTGAAAAGATTCTTCATCATCAGTTGACCAATAGAAGGGTACTCCTTTTCTCAAAAGTTTTGTAATGGGGACCACCTGTTTAGAAAACTCTTTTAAAAACCAGCAGTAAAAATTGGCAAAGCCAATAAAACTTTGCACTTCCTTCACCGTTTTAGGAGAAGGCCAATCCAGGATTGTTTGAATTTCAGCAGGATCCCTGGACACTCAATTTTCCGATAAGACAAATCCCAAGAATTCTACTTCCTTCACATGAAAGGCACACTTTTCCAACTTCACATATAGGTTATTTTCAAACAATTTCTTTAGAACTGCTCTCACGTGATCCACATGGTCTCGCAAATTCTGGGAGAAGATTAAAATATCATCAATGTAAACTACTGCAAATTGATCTAAAAACTCTCTCAGAACATCGTTCACAAAATGCTGGAAAGCGGCCGGTGCTTTACATAGACCATAAGGCATTACTTGGTACTCATATGGACCAAACCGGAAGGCCTTTTTCCATTTGTCTCCCATAACATCTCAAATTAAATGGTACACTCTGTGAAGATCTAGTTTGGTGTAGATTTTTGCGTATTTTACCTGATCTAGCAGTACTGAAATCAAGGGCAGGGAATATTGATTCCTCACCGTAACTTGATTTAACGCTCTATAATCAATACAAGTTCTTAATTCGTCATTATTCTTCTTTGAGACAAAAAAAGGGGGCAAGAGACTGGGGATTGCGAGGGACGAATACAATCGTTTGCCAAATATTTTTCCAAATATTCTTTTAGGAACTTGTTCTCCTTCTCAGTAAGGGCATAGATTCTACTGCAAGGTAGATTTGCACCTGGCTCAAGTTCGATCCTGCAATCATAAGATCTATGGGAAGATAGCTTCTCTGCCTCTGCTTTGTTAAACACTAAAGACAATTCTTTATATTCTGGGGGAATGACAACTTTTTCCAGAGCACAAATCACATTGGATTTAGTAGCTAAAACTTGAGTGGGAGATGGTGCACTACTTATCTATTGAGGACCATAACAATGTTTCCGACAGTAGCTTGATTTTAATTGGACAGTCCTCTTTTCCCAATTAATTTCAGGGTTGTGCTCTGTAAGTCACGGTAAGCGCAAGATCAGCTGAAATTGGGGAGCATCTATGAGATTGAAAGATATCTTTTCTTGGTGTCCTAGATGATCTTTCAGAACTATAGGTTCAGTTTCATCTGTGAGAAGGCCTGAAGACAGGTTTGTTCCATCCACTGCATGAACAGGTTCTGCAATTTTCTTTTTTTGACAAAATGTATTCCCATTTTTGTGGCATATTGGATGTTGCAGAAATTTCCCGTAGCTCCTGAGTCATTCATCACTGAAACTTCCTACAGCTTCTATTCTCTCAACATGAGGTCAAAGGAGATGGTTAGATGAGGGAAAGCAGACTGTAAGGTGTTTGCCACTAATTGGGATTCAGGGGCTGGTTGGTGTTGTGAGTCAACTAGGGTTACTCTCTTAGTAGAATGAGTTTTCTCTTTTCCTGAGTTATCTTGTTAAGGCTTCTTTGGATATACTCTTACAAAATGCCCAGACAACCCACAATACAGACATAGGTGGTCATTACAACCCTGGTGGTTGGTGTTAAAGCGGCGGTAAGACCGCCAACAGGCCGGCGGTAAAAAATTTGGAACTATGACTGTGGCGGAAACCGCCAACAAAGACAGCCACTTTAACACTCCGACCGCCACGGCGGTACAGACAAACAGCTTGGCGGTCCCGCCAACAGACAGGCGGAAGACAATGTACCGCCCACACTATAATGACAGGCCAATCCGCCACCTTTTCCGGGGCGGATTCACCGCGGATAAAAACACGGCGGAAACAGGAATTTCGAAGGGAAAACGCTCACCTCTACACACTCCACGAGGAACGACTACACCATGGACCCGGAACTCCAAATCCTACCCGCGATACTCTTCCTGCTCCTGTACCAGGAGCACCAACGCCGCCGGCGAAGACCACGGTGAGTACTGCACCTACGACACAGGGTAGGGGGGAGGCAAAAAACAGGGACATACACACGCGACACCCCCACCCTCACCCAGTACAACACACACACTAATACATATCTATACATCATAGTAAAAAAAAACAGCCCCCCTGGAAGAATGCAAAGACAAAAGGAAATGAGTGTAACCATTGTAATATATAAAAATGCAGTACGCACAAATATACATATAAACACTAATTACAAAATATACACCGAGAAAATTAGTCCAGGTATTGCACCATTTATAGTCCGTGGACCACTGGGCCCAAACTGCATGGGCGAGGCCCACACACGATACCAGATCAAAACGGAGAGAACACTGCAGGGGCATCACCTCAGCCGGAAGAGTGCACGACGCCAGATCCACGAGGGGGCTCTATGCCCAATGATGTATCCTGGGGAGTGCAAAGCCACAGTCTCCCAAGTCCATAGAGTGGGTGGTTTGCCCATTGTTCAATCCTGGGGAGTGCAAAGCCACAGTCTCTCAAGTCTCTACAGTGGGTGGTTTGCCCACTGTTCAATCCTGGGGAGTGCAAAGCCACAGTCTCTCAAGTGGATAACAGTCTCCACTGGTTCTGGAGGGGGACGGGTGCCCAGAGTGCTTCATTCTGCTAAGGACAGAGGTAGTGGATGCATGTCTCCACTGGTTCTGGACGGGGACTGGTGCCCAGAGTGCTTCATCCTGTGAAGGACAGAGGTAGTGGATCCATGTCTCCACTGGTTCTGGAGGGGGGCTGGTACCCAGAGTGCTTCATCCTGGGAAGGACAGAGGTAGTGGAAGCATGTCTCCACTGGTTCTGGAGGGGGACTGGTGCCCAGAGTGCATCACGCACCCTGTGACGGTCCCCGTTGAGTCGGTGCCCCTGCCACTCATGGGCTAGCGGTGCTTGAGTTGGCGGTGCCCTGTTCAGCGGTGCTTGAGTTGGCGGTGCCATGTTCAGCGGTACTTGATACGCGGTGCCCTGTTCAGCGGTTCTTGAGTTGGCAGTGCCATGTTCAACGGTATTTGATACGGCGGTGCCATGTTCAGCGGTGCTTGATACGGCGGTGCCCTGTTCAGCGGTGCTTCATACGGCGATGCCATGTTCAGCGGTGCTTGATACGGCGGTGCCCTGTTCAGCGGTGCTTGAGTTGGCAGTGCCATGTTCAGCAGTGCTTGATACGGCGGTGCCCTGTTCAGCGGTGCTTGATACGGTGGTGCCCTGTTCAGCGGTGCTTGATACGGCGGTGGCATGTTCAGCGGTGCTTGATACGGCGGTGCCATGTTCAGCGGTGCTTGATACGGCCGTGCCCTGTTCAGCGGTGCTTGAGTTGGCGGTGCCCTGTTAAGTGGTGCTTGATACGGCGGTGCCCTGTACAGCGGTGCTTGAGTTGACGGTGCCATGTTCAGCGATGCTTGAGTTGTCGGTGCCCTGTTCAGCGGTGCTTGATACGGGGGTGCCCTATTCAGCGGTGCCTGAGTTGGCGGTCCTTCATTGCCCAGCTGGGCTGGGGCTGGTGGTCCTTCATTGGGCATCTGGGCTGTGGCTGGCGGGGCCCTCCTGGGCAGCTGGGCTGTGGCTGGCGGGGCCCTCCTGGGCAGCTGGGCTGTGGCTGGCGGGGCCCTCCTGGGCAGCTGGGCTGTGGCTGGTGGGGCCATCCCGGGCAGCTGGGCTGTGGCTGGCGGGGCCCTCCTGGACAGCGAGGATGGGGCTGGCAGTGGCCTCCTGTGCAGCGAGGATGGGGCTGCCGCTGGCCTCCTGTGGAGCGAGGATGGGGCTGCCGCTGGCCTCCTGGGCAGCGAGGATGGGGCTGTAGGTGGCCTCCTGTGCAGCGAGGATGGGGCTGGCGGGGCCCTCCTGGGCAGCGGGGATGATGGCGGTCTTCTCCGCTGTGCTGATCCTCCCAGACTTGCCGGGTTTCTTGTGGCCCTTCCCTACCTTGGGTGGAGTCACAGCTGAGTCCACACTTCCACCGGCACCCCTGGGAGCGGCTTGGGTGGCTGGAGTCTTCCCCCTCTCCTGCCGGGCACTGGCCAACTTCTGGTGCTTCACAGGGGGGGGGGGGCTCGCTGTGCTGTGGCTCCGTGCCACACTGGCTGTCCTGGTGGCTGGTGCACTCCACATACCTGTGACCACAGGCACCACTGGTCCCGGAGATTTTGTGGCTGAGGTGCAAGTTCGGGACCAATGAGTTGGACGGGGGGAATAGGTTAAGGCTGGATAGGAATTGTTGTTTGGACACACTGGGACGGGTAGCTGGAGGGGGTTTGGGAGTGGAGGAAGAGGTAGTGGTTGTAGGAGGTGTACGTTTTGTGGCTTTGGGTGCAGGTGCATGTGCTGGAGGTTGTCGTGAGGTGGATGGCTGTCGGGGGGGGAGTGTGCCAGAGTTTGTGTATCTTCGGTGGGGGCGTCACAGACACAACAGGAGAGGACACAGGGGACGTGTGTATGGTAGTGGGGGTGGTGACTGCACGTGAGCGGGGTGTGCTGGTGGGTGTGCTGTTGCGGGACGTAGTGGCTGTAGAGGTAGTGCATGCAGGTGTGAGTGTAGACGAGACTGGGAGGGAGGAAGGAGACGACGAGGAGGGGGACACAGTGGAGGCAGTGGATGTTGGTGTGTCTGTATGTGTGTGATGCTTGCGTGACTGCCTGTGGGATGTGTGGTGCTTATGTTTGCCTGAGCTTCCCTTGTGTGGTGAGGTGTGTGCATGCTGGTCTGATGGTGTGCTTGGGATAGGCAGAGGTAGAGGGGATTGGGTCTGGGTGGAGGAAGTTGGAGGGGGGAGGCTAGACACAGGGACAATGGCTGCCATCAGTGCTGAGGCCAGAGTTTGAAAGGCTCGGTGAAGGGCCGCCTGACCAGAATGAATGCCCTCCAGGAATGCATTGGTTTGTTGCAACTGCCTTTCTACACCCTGGATGGCATTCAAAATGGTAGACTGCCCAACAGTGAGGGACCTGAGGAGGTCAATGGCCTCCTCACTGAGGGCAGCAGGGGTGACAGGGGCAGGGGCTGAGGTGCCTAGGGCGAAGGTGATGCCCACCCTCCTGGGTGAGCGGGCACGGGGCGAAGGATGAGGGGCTGCTGGGAGGGCGGTGCTGGTAGGGGGGGTGGCGGCTGTACATGGAAGACATGGTGAGTGCATGGATTACCGCTACCGTTGGCGTACAAGACAGACACAGAAGCCCCCTGCACTATGTCGCGCTGTTGGGCTCTACAGTGCAATTCATGGGAAATGCCCTACAAGGCTATGGACGACATCTGCACACATAGATGACACAGGTGCATGAATAGCTGTTCTTGGCACTCTACAGAGGTGGGATGGTGGGCCACAGGGCCATGCCTTACGGAGGGGCCTAGCCTAAGGAACTCGCCCTGGCCTAGGGAAACCCACAGCCCTATTCCCCCACCCAGACACCTCCACTGTGCGCAAAGTCAGCAGAATGAGAGTGTACTCACCCCCTTGTGTCTGCTGTGATGCCCTCAAGCGCCCATCCAACTCCGGGTAGGCCACCGCCGGGATCCGGAACATCAGGGGGGTCATGGTTCGACGGGCACCCCTCCCACATTGGGAGGCCATCCCCAGCTGAGCCTCCGCCGTCTTCTTGCTCCAGCGGCGAATGTCCTACCATCTTTTCCGGCAGTGGGTGCTCCGTCTGTGGTGGACCCCCATGGTCCGGACGTCCTTGGCGATGGCACGCCAAATATCCTTCTTCTGGTGGGCGCTGACCTACATGAAATGTACAGGGGAAGAAGAGAAGTCATTACCAACTGCGCCGTCAAAGTGAGTGGCCCCCATCCCTACCCTTGCCATGTGGCACATGCACCCACCGTCTTTCATGCACGCAGAACTCTGCCCCCTTCCTTCTTACAACCAGCCCTCTCCACACAGGCATAGCCCATACAACATGCTCCCTGTGTACTTACCTGTTGGTCTGGAGGACCGTAGAGTAGCGTGTACTGGGGGAGGACCCCATCGACGAGCTTCTCCAACTCCTCCGATGTGAAGGCAAGGGCCCTTTCCCCAGATGCACGAGCCTTTGTCTCTTCCAGACCGAGGTCACAGCAGCAATTGTAGTGTAGGTCCTCTCCTGTCGAAGATCAGGTATGGAGTGATTATACAGATAGAAAATGGCGGTCACGTCCGCAGCGGTTACGTCCGCGGCGGTGCGTACCATCACCGCCGGCGTACATCGTCATTGGCTCCTGGGACCCATAGGGTCCAATGTTAACCAATGCAACACTGCGCCGCGGTCTTCGACCGCCTACTGCAACAGTGTACAACGCCAGTGCAGTTACTTCACATCCCATTGTCCCACTTTATAGGTCAGGCATCCGCCATTTCAGGGGCCCACATGGCCTAATTACCAACTGCGTCACACATACCTAGGCCTAGTCTCAACACACATACAGGCCACATTTTGTGTATGATTGGTGTTCTGTGTAGACTGTGGATACATACCTCTGAGTTGTTTGACTCTGTGCTCGCTGTTGTCCTTCATAGGCACCGTCTGCTGGGACATGTGAGGAGATGGCGGAATCCTCCGGTGTACCGACCGCTGGGGGACCTGTCGACAATGAAGGAAAGAAATTTGATTATCACCTACAGGTTTGACCGTGCCACATTCCAGGAACTGTGTACCCAGTTGGAGCCTCACCTGATGTCAGCAATCCGCCATCCCACAGGAATCCCCCCTCAAGTGCAGGTGCTGTCCGTGCTCCATTTCCTTGCAAGTGGGTCATTTCAAACAATTGTGGCCATGGCATCAGGGATGTCCCATTCTATGATTTCCAACGTATTGTCCAGAGTGTTGTCTGCCCTGCTGAAACACATGCCGAGCTACATCGTTTTCCCTCAGGTGGAGGATTTGCCTACAGTGAAAGGTGACTTCTATGCCCTTGGACCTTACCCCAACATCATAGGTGCCATTGATGGGACCCATGTGGCTTTGGTCCCCCCCAACAGGAGTGAACAGGTGTACAGGAACCGGAAGAGTTATCATTCGATGAATGTACAGATGGTATGTTTGTCAGACCAGTACATCTCCCATGTGAATGCCATGTTCCCTGGCTCAGTGCATGACACCCACACCCTGCGGAATAGTAGCATCCCTTATGTGATGGGTCAACTCCAGAGGCACCGTGTGTGGCTATTAGGTGACTCTGGTTACCCCAACCTGTCATGGCTACTGACCCCAGTGAGGAATCCCAGGACAAGGGCAGAGGAACGCTACAATGAGGCCCATGGGCGAACTAGGAGGGTGATCGAGCGGACCTTCGGCCTCCTGAAGGCCAGGTTCAGGTGTCTGCATATGACAGGTGGATCCCTAGTCTACTCACCAAAGAAGGTGTGCCAGATCATCGTGGCCTGCTGTATGCTTCACAACTTGGCTTTGCGACGACAGGTGCCTTTTCTGCAGGAGGATGGTCCAGATGGCTGTGTTGTGGCAGCTGTGGAGCCTGTGGACAGTGATGAGGAGGAAGCAGAGGAAGTAGACATGCAGAACAGGGACTCAGTGATCCAGCAATATTTCCAGTGAAACACAGGTGAAAATACATTCCTGCCTACTGCATGTACTTTTACACTTCTACCTCTATCCTGTCTGTCGTTTTCACCCAGTGTATGGTCATTGAGTTGTCACTTTCCATTACGGTTTCACAGCTGTGGGTCCCAATGTGTGTCATCTGCTTAGATTCCTCATGGACTAGAGCTGCGTGACATAGGTATGTTGACATTACTATTTCAAGAACATTTTGTCACTGTAATAGCAAACTACACTATTTCGAAATCACAGACAGACTCCAGATCTTTTGGTGCTTTAGGTGTGTTTATTTAAATACATAATAATGGAGCGGCAAGTTAAACAGTGAGGGGTGATGGTGGAGGAGTGTCCATGGCAGAGTCCAGTCTATTAGTCTCACAGGTGCATTGCCCATATGGGCATAGGAAGTGGAGCTGGGGCACTTTCAATATGGACAGGGTGACAAAGTGGGACAGTGGGATGACAATAAGGGTGGTCTAATTTCTTGGCGGGGGTCTTGGCATTGTGCTCTGTCTTGTTCCTGGATCTCAGGAACCGTTTGCGGGGTGGTTCTCCGTCTGCAGGGGGTGGGGTGCTGGTGTGGTGGTCCTGTGGCGGTGCCTCCTGTCCACTAGCGCCGGCGGAGGTGGTGGGCAGTTCATCGTCCATGCTAGTGTCAGGGGCCACTTGTAGCGCCACAGTGTCTCTCCTGGTGTTGAGTACTTCCTTCAGCAACCCTACGATGGTGCCCAGGGCGCAGCTGATGGTTCTGAGTTCCTCCCTGAACCGCAAATACTGTTCCTCCTGCATCCGCTGGGTCTCCTGAAACTTGTCCAGTACCGTTGCCATCGTCTCCTGGGAGTGGTGGTATGCTCCCATGATGGAGGAGAGGGCCTCGTGGAGAGTGGGTTCCCTTGGCCTGTCCGCCCCCTGTCGCACAGCAGCCCTCCCAGTTCCCCTGTGTTCCTGTGCCTCTGTCCCCTGGACCGTGTGCCCACTGCCACTGCACCCAGGTCCCTGTTGTTGTTGGGGTGGTGGGTTATCCTGGGTTCCCTGTAGTGGTGGACACACAGCTGATTGACGTGTCCTGGGGACGGAG
The DNA here is from genome assembly GCF_031143425.1 of Pleurodeles waltl. NCBI lineage: Eukaryota > Metazoa > Chordata > Amphibia > Caudata > Salamandridae > Pleurodeles > Pleurodeles waltl. The sequence goes on along the minus strand of NC_090443.1, from coordinate 547,325,369 downwards.
GTATGGGCCTGCTGGGTGGGTGCTGTGCTGGTGTTTCCTGAGGGGGGAAGGTCTGTGGTGGCCTGTGCCTGTGTGAGGGGAACCGACTGTCCCGAGGCCCCGATGGTCCGGGCTGGTCATCTAGATCCAGGTGAACAGAGGTGCTGTCATCACTGTGGGCCTCTTCTGTGGGTGGAGTGGACATGTCTGGACCCTCCTGTCTGGTGACGTTGGGTAGTGGTCCTGCAGGGGTGGAAAGGCATGATTATTGCATCTGTGTGTGTCATGGTGTGCAATGGGTGGGTGACTGTGTACCCCAGTGCTGGCATTCCAGTGTGTGGGCTTGTGTGATGATGGTTTAGGGGGGTGTATGGGTATGTGCAGTGGGCATGCTTTAGTGATGGGTGTCCATGCGTTGTTGTTGCATGCAGGGCTTGGTGCTGGGATGTGTGGTTTGTGATATTGGTACATTTGTGAGGAGTTGGAGTGATAGGGGTGGGGGCGAGGGTGGGGGTATGTGATAGCACGCAGGTAGGGTGGGGGATGTAATAGTTAAGATTTGACTTACCAGAGTCCATTCCTCCACCGACTCCTGCGAGGCCCTCAGGATGCAGAATCGGCAAGACCTGCTCCTCCCATGTTGTTAGTTGTGGGGGAGGAGGCGGTGGTCCGCCGCCAGTCCGCTGAACCGCCTGGTGGTGTCTTGAGACCACGGAACGCACCATAGGTCGTTCCACCTCTTCCTGATGTCCTCCCGATTTCTTGGGTGTTGTCCCACTGCGTTGACCCTCTCGACTATTCTTCGCCATAGCTCCATCTTCCTTGCAATTGAGGTGTGCTGCACCTGGGATACAAATAGCTGTGGCTCTACCCGGACGATTTCCTCCGCCATGACCCTCAGCTCCTCCTCCGAGAACCTGGGGTGTCTTTGCGGTGCCATGGGGTGGTGTAGGTGATGTGTGGGGTGGTGTGTGTGGTGATAAGTGTGGTGATATGTAGTGGTGTGTGGTGTTTTGTGCGTGGAAGTTGTGAGGGTGATGGTGTTGTGTGCCTGTGGATGCTAGTTTGTTGATGGTGGTGTCTCTCTCTGGCCTTCTCTCTGTAATTGTGGTCGTAGGGGTTTATGGGTGATGTGGGTGTGTGTTTTATATTGTATTGGGTGTGTGGGAGTGGTGTGTGTATGTGTATCAGGTGTGTGTATTTCGAAGTGTCCAATGTGGTGGTGTTTTGGAGATGTGTGTGTATTTTGAGCGCAGCGGTGTATACCGCCAATGGAATACCGCGGTTGAAAGACCGCCGCGTGGATTCGTGTGTCGTGATAGTGTGGGCGCATTTCTGTTGGCGTGACGGTGGAGGTTTTTTTTCTGCCAGTTTATCACTGACCTTTGGGGTGGCGGACTTGTGTGGGTGTCTGAATTTTGTCGGATTCCGAGATGTGGGTCATAATAGCTGTGGCGGAATTCTGCGGCCGCGGTGGTGTGTTGGCGGTCTTCTGCACGGCGGTAAGCGGCTTTTACCGCCAATGTTGTAATGACCACCATAGATTCTTAGATCTTCGTTTGTCCTTTTCCTGTTTAGACAGGGAACCTCTAACACTGCCGATTTGCAATGGCTCTTCCGAAGAGTGTGTCTCGAAGATCTTGATACTTTCCTCTTTACTCCTGTTGAAGGGCGGTGAGATAGGATGAAATTCTCTCTTTCGTTCAGCTTTTCTTTCAAACAGACGCTGACCAATCTGTAAGACTAGATCAATTAATTTTGACACATCAATAGGTCGATCTGGAATCTGAGCTAGCAAATCTTTTAGTTCTTCTCGTAAACCTTGGTAAAAAGCCGCAGCCCTTTTGCTCTCCGGCCAACCAGTCTCCACAATTAATTTGTTGAATTGGGCCAGATAAGAGAACAAATCCCTATTTCCTTGTTTTAAGTCTAGTAATTCATTATCTGTGGCTTGGGAAATTGGCCTGTGGTCAAAAATTCAAAGGAATTCCATTTTAAAAACTTAAAAATCAAATAATATAGGGTCATTTAGTGACACCAAAGGCATGGACCATGAAGCCACATCTCCACTCAAATAAAACAAAATGAACACTGTCTTTGACTGATCGTCTGTAAAAATAACAGGTCTACAAAGGAAGTGTAAGGAGCACAGGGGTAAAAATATGTGAGTCTTGTAAAGCTCTCCACTAAAACGTTCAGATGGGGCCAGGGGAATGATAGGGAAGATGGAATGAATGACTTGTGTGGATATTTCTGAGGCAGAGATAGGGAAGGTTTTTCCTGAAACCCCACTAGTCCCAGCGGTATTCCCAGAAGTGAAGTTATTTTATTTGTCCATGAGCTGTTGGGTCTCAACATGGGATCTTTTTATTCCCTCTTTCACGTTTTTGTTTTCATCTAGGGCAAGGGTTAACTTTTTTTGCATTTCGTCCATAAGTGCCACCAAGGCAATAAAATCTAAACCTTCAGCAATTCTGCTTGGGTGGAAATAATTATTTTTAGGCACTTCAATCTGTAAGGAGAATACCCTTTAAGTCAAACTTCCACAGGAGCAAATGCCTTTTACCTAACTCCCTCCAACAGATGCGTGCTCAGACTTTACTGATTATCTAAACCCTGTATCTGCTGAGGGGAATGGGAATAGAAAAAGGTGGATGGCTGTTGGGTGGGTGTGTGCCCGAGTTTGTGTATCTTCGGAGGGGGCGTCACAGACACAACGGGAGAGGACACAGGGGACGTGTGTATGGTAGTGGGGGTGGTGACTGCACGTGAGCGGGGTGTGCTGGTGGGTGTGCTGGTGCGGGACGTAGTGGCTGTAGAGGTAGTGCATGCAGGTGTGAGTGTAGACGAGACTGGGAGGGAGGAAGGAGACGACGAGGAGGGGGACACAGTGGAGGCAGTGGATGTTGGTGTGTCTGTATGTGTGTGATGCTTGCGTGACTGCCTGTGGGATGTGTGGTGCTTATGTTTGCCTGAGCTTCCCTTGTGTGGTGAGGTGTGTGCATGCTGGTCTGATGGTGTGCTTGGGATAGGCAGAGGTAGAGGGGATTGGGTCTGGGTGGAGGAAGTTGGAGGGGGGAGGCTAGACACAGGGACAATGGCTGCCATCAGTGCTGAGGCCAGAGTTTGAAAGGCTCGGTGAAGGGCCGCCTGACCAGAATGAATGCCCTCCAGGAATGCATTGGTTTGTTGCAACTGCCTTTCTACACCCTGGATGGCATTCAAAATGGTAGACTGCCCAACAGTGAGGGACCTGAGGAGGTCAATGGCCTCCTCACTGAGGGCAGCAGGGGTGACAGGGGCAGGGGCTGAGGTGCCTAGGGCGAAGGTGATGCCCACCCTCCTGGGTGAGCGGGCACGGGGCGAAGGATGAGGGGCTGCTGGGAGGGCGGTGATGGTAGGGGGGGTGGCGGCTGTACATGGAAGACATGGTGAGTGCATGGATTACCGCTACCGTTGGCGTACAAGACAGACAGAGAAGCCCCCTGCACTATGTTGCGCTGTTGGGCTCTACAGTGCAATTCATGGGAAATGCCCTACAAGGCTATGGACGACATCTGCACACATAGATGACACAGGTGCATGAATAGCTGTTCTTGGCACTCTACAGAGGTGGGATGGTGGGCCACAGGGCCATGCCTTACGGAGGGGCCTAGCCTAAGGAACTCGCCCTGGCCTAGGGAAACCCACAGCCCTATTCCCCCACCCAGACACCTCCACTGTGCGCAAAGTCAGCAGAATGAGATTGTACTCACCCCCTTGTGTCTGCTGTGATGCCCTCAAGCGCCCATCCAACTCCGGGTAGGCCACCGCCGGGATCCGGAACATCAGGGGGATCATGGTTCGACGGGCACCCCTCCCACATTGGGAGGCCATCCCCAGCTGAGCCTCCGCCGTCTTCTTGCTCCAGCGGCGAACGTCCTACCATATTTTCCGGCAGTGGGTGCTCCGTCTGTGGTGGACCCCCAGGGTCCGGACGTCCTTGGCGATGGCACGCCAAATATCCTTCTTCTGGTGGGCGCTGACCTACATGAAATGTACAGGGGAAGAAGAGAAGTCATTACCAACTGCGCCGTCAAAGTGAGTGGCCCCCATCCCTACCCTTGCCATGTGGCACATGCACCCACCGTCTTTCATGCACGCAGAACTCTGCCCCCTTCCTTCTTACAACCAGCCCTCTCCACACAGGCATAGCCCATACAACATGCTCCCTGTGTACTTACCTGTTGGTCTGGAGGACCGTAGAGTAGCGTGTACTGGGGGAGGACCCCATCAACGAGCTTCTCCAACTCCTCCGATGTGAAGGCAAGGGCCCTTTCCCCAGACGCACGAGCCATTGTCTTTTCCAGACCGAGGTCAGAGCAGCACTTGTAGTGTAGGTCCTCTCATGTCGAAGATCAGGTATCGAGTGATTATACAGATAGAAAATGGCGGTCACATCCGCAGCGGTTACGTCCGCGGCGGTGCGTACCATCACCGCCGGCGTATATCGTCATTGGCTCCTGGGACCCATAGGGTCCAATGTTAACCAATGCAGCATTGCGCCGCGGTCTTCGACCGCCTACTGGGACAGTGTACAACGCCAGTGCAGTTACTTCACATCCCATTGTCCCACTTTACAGGTCAGGCATCCGCCATTTCAGGGGCCCACATGGCCTAATTACCAACTGCGTCACACATACCTAGGCCTAGTCTCAACACACATCCAGGCCACATTTTGTGTATGATTGGTGTTCTGTGTAGACTGTGGATACATACCTCTGAGTTGTTTGACTCTGTGCTCGCTGTTGTCCTTCATAGGCACCGTCCGCTGGGGCATGTGAGGAGATGGCGGAATCCTCCGGTGTACCGACCGCTGGAGGACCTGTCGACAATGGAGGAAAGAAATTTGATTATCACCTACAGGTTTGACCGTGCCACAATCCAGGAACTGTGTACCCAGTTGGAGTCTGACCTGATGTCAGCAATTCGCCATCCCACAGGAATCCCCCCTCAAGTGCAGGTGCTGTCAGTGCTCCATTTTCTTGGAAGTGGGTCATTTCAAACAATTGTGGCCATGGCATCAGGGATGTCCCATTCTATGTTTTCCAACGTATTGTCCAGAGTGTTGTCTGCCCTGCTGAAACACATGCGGAGCTACATCGTTTTCCCTCAGGTGGAGGATTTGCCTACAGTGAAAGGTGACTTCTGTGCCCTTGGACCTTACCCCAACATCATAGGTGCCATTGATGGGACCCATGTGGCTTTGGTCCCCCCCCAACAGGAGTGAACAGGTGTACAGGAACCGGAAGAGTTATCATTCGATGAATGTACAGATGGTATGTTTGTCAGACCAGTACATCTCCCATGTGAATGCCATGTTCCCTGGCTCAGTGCATGACGCCTACATCCTGCGGAATAGCAGCATCCCTTATGTGATGGGTCAACTCCAGAGGCACCGTGTGTGGCTATTAGGTGACTCTGGTTACCCCAACCTGTCATGGCTACTGACCCCAGTGAGGAATCCCAGGACAAGGGCAGAGGAACGCTACAATGAGGCCCATGGGCGAACTAGGAGGGTGATCGAGCGGACCTTCGGCCTCCTGAAGGCCAGGTTCAGGTGTCTGCATATGACAGGTGGTTCCCTAGTCTACTCACCAAAGAAGGTGTGCCAGATCATCGTGGCCTGCTGTATGCTTCACAACTTGGCTTTGCGACGACAGGTGCCTTTTCTGCAGGAGGATGGTCCAGATGGCTGTGTTGTGGCAGCTGTGGAGCCTGTGGACAGTGATGAGGAGGAAGCAGAGGAAGTAGACATGCAGAACAGGGACTCAGTGATCCAGCAATATTTCCAGTGAAACACAGGTGAGAATGCATTCCTGCCTACTGCATGTACTTTTACACTTCTACCTCTATCCTGTCTGTCGTTTTCACCCAGTGTATGGTCACTGAGTTGTCACTTTCCATTACGGTTTCACAGCTGTGGGTCCCAATGTGTGTCATCTGCTTAGATTCCTCATGGACTAGAGCTGCGTGACATAGGTATGTTGACATTACTATTTCAAGAACATTTTGTCACTGTAATAGCAAAATACACTATTTCGAAATCACAGACAGACTCCAGATCTTTTGGTGCTTTAGGTGTGTTTATTTAAATACATAATATTGGAGGGGCAAGTTAAACAGTGAGGGGTGATGGCGGAGGAGTTTCCATGGCAGAGTCCAGTCTATTAGTCTCACAGGTGCATTGCCCATATGGGCATAGGAAGTGGAGCTGGGGCACTTTCAATATGGACATGGTGACAAAGTGGGACAGTGGGATGACAATCAGGGTGGTCTAATTTCTTGGCGGGGTCTTGGCATTGTGCTCTGTCTTGTTCCTGGATCTCAGGGACCGTTTGCGGGGTGGTTCTCTGTCTGCAGGGGGTGGGGTGCTGGTGTGGTGGTCCTGTGGCGGTGCCTCCTGTCCACTAGCGCCGGCGGAGGTGGTGGGCAGTTCATCGTCCATGCTAGTGTCAGGGGCCACTTGTAGCGCCACAGTGTCTCTCCTGGTGTTGAGTACTTCCTTCAGCAACCCTACGATGGTGCCCAGGGCGCAGCTGATGGTTCTGAGTTCCTCCCTGAACCCCAAATACTGTTCCTCCTGCATCCGCTGGGTCTCCTGAAACTTGTCCAGTACCGTTGCCATCGTCTCCTGGGAGTGGTGGTATGCTCCCATGATGGAGGAGAGGGCCTCGTGGAGAGTGGGTTCCCTTGGCCTGTCCGCCCCCTGTCGCACAGAGCCCTCCCAGTTCCCCTGTGTTCCTGTGCCTCTGTCCCCTGGACCGTGTGCCCACTGCCACTGCCCCCAGGTCCCTGTTGTTGTTGGGGTGGTGGGTTATCCTGGATTCCCTGTAGTGGTGGACACACAGCTGATTGTCGTGTCCTGGGGACGGAGGTATGGGCCTGTTGGGTGGGTGCTGTGCTGGTGTTTCCTGAGGGGGTAAGGTCTGTGGTGGCCTGTGCCTGTGTAAGGGGAACCGACTGTCCCGAGGCCCCGATGGTCCGGGCTGGTCATCTAGATCCAGGTGGACAGAGGTGCTGTCATCACTGTGGGCCTCTTCTGTGGGTGGAGTGGACATGTCTGGACCCTCCTGTCTGGTGACGTTGGGTTTTGGTCCTGCAGGGGTGGAAAGGCATGATTATTGCATCTGTGTGTGTCATGGTGTGCAATGGGTGGGTGACTGTGTACCCCAGTGCTGGCATTCCAGTGTGTGGGCTTGTGTGATGATGGTTTAGGGGGGTGTATGGGTATGTGCAGTGGGCATGCTTTAGTGATGGGTGTCCATGCGTTGTTGTTGCATGCAGGGCTTGGTGCTGGGATGTGTGGTTTGTGATATTGGTACATTTGTGAGGAGTTGGAGTGATAGGGGTGGGGGCGAGGGTGGGGGTATGTGATAGCACGCAGGTAGGGTGGGGGATGTAATAGTTAAGATTTGACTTACCAGAGTCCATTCCTCCACCGACTCCTGCGAGGCCCTCAGGATGCAGAATCAGCAAGACCTGCTCCTCCCATGTTGTTAGTTGTGGGGGAGGAGGCGGTGGTCCGCCGCCAGTCCACTGAACCGCCTGGTGGTGTCTTGAGACCACGGAACGCACCATAGGTCGTTCCACCTCTTCCTGATGTCCTCCCGATTTCTTGGGTGTTGTCCCACTGCGTTGACCCTCTCGACTATTCTTCGCCATAGCTCCATCTTCCTTGCAATTGAGGTGTGCTGCACCTGGGATACAAATAGCTGTGGCTCTACCCGGACGATTTCCTCCGCCATGACCCTCAGCTCCTCCTCCGAGAACCTGGGGTGTCTTTGCGGTGCCATGGGGTGGTGTAGGTGATGTGTGGGGTGGTGTGTGTGGTGATAAGTGTGGTGATATGTAGTGGTGTGTGGTGTTTTGTGCGTGGAAGTTGTGAGGGTGATGGTGTTGTGTGCCTGTGGATGCTAGTTTGTTGATGGTGGTGTCTCTCTCTGGCCTTCTCTCTGTAATTGTGGTCGTAGGGGTTTATGGGTGATGTGGGTGTGTGTTTTATATTGTATTGGGTGTGTGGGAGTGGTGTGTGTATGTGTATCAGGTGTGTGTATTTCGAAGTGTCCAATGTGGTGGTGTTTTGGAGATGTGTGTGTATTTTGAGCGCGGCGGTGTGTACCGCCAATGGAATACCGCGGTTGAAAGACCGCCGCGTGGATTCGTGTGTCGTGATAGTGTGGGCGCATTTCTGTTGGCGTGACGGTGGAGGTTTTTTTTCCGCCAGTTTATCACTGACCTTTGGGGTGGCGGACTTGTGTGGGTGTCTGAATTTGGTCGGATTCCGAGATGTGGGTCATAATATCTGTGGCGGAATTCTGCGGCCGCGGCGGTGTGTTGGCGGTCTTCTGCACGGCGGTAAGCGGCTTTTACCGCCAATGTTGTAATGACCACCATAGATTCTTAGATCTTCGTTTGTCCTTTTCCTGTTTAGACAGGGAACCTCTAACACTGCCGATTTGCAATGGCTCTTCCGAAGAGTGTGTCTCGAAGATCTTGATACTTTCCTCTTTACTCCTGTTGAAGGGCAGTGAGATAGGATGAAATTCTCTCTTTCGTTCAGCTTTTCTTTCAAACAGACGCTGACCAATCTGTAAGACTAGATCAATTAATTTTGACACATCAATAGGTCGATCTGGAATCTGAGCTAGCAAATCTTTTAGTTCTTCTCGTAAACCTTGGTAAAAAGCCGCAGCCCTTTTGCTCTCCGGCCAACCAGTCTCCACAATTAATTTGTTGAATTGGGCCAGATAAGAGATCAAATCCCTATTTCCTTGTTTTAAGTCTAGTAATTCATTATCTGTGGCTTGGGAAATTGGCCTGCGGTCAAAAATTCAAAGGAATTCCATTTTAAAAACTTCAAAATCAAATAATATAGGGTCATTTCGTGACACCAAAGGCATGGACCATGAAGCCACATCTCCACTCAAATAAAACAAAATGAACACTGTCTTTGATTGATCGTCTGTAAAAATAACAGGTCTACAAAGGAAGTGTAAGGAGCACTGGGGTAAAAATATGTGAGTCTTGTAAAGCTCTCCACTAAAACGTTCAGATGGGGCCAGGGGAATGATAGGGAAGATGAAATTAATGACTTGTGTGGATATTTCTGAGGCAGAGATAGGGAAGGTTTTTCCTGAAACCCCACTAGTCCCAGCGGTATTCCCAGAAGTGAAGTTATTTTATTTGTCCATGAGCTGTTGGGTCTCAACATGGGATATTTTTATTCCCTCTCTCACGTTTTTGTTTTCATCTAGGGCAAGGGTTAACTTTTTTTGCATTTCGTCCATAAATGCCACCAAGGCAATAAAATCTAAACCTTCAGCAATTCTGCTTGGGTGGAAATAATTAGTTTTAGGCACTTCAATCTGTAAGGAGAATACCCTTTAAGTCAAACTTCCACAGGAGCAAATGCCTTTTACCTAACTCCCTCCAACAGATGCGTGCTCAGACTTTACTGATTATCTAAACCCTGTATCTGCTAGGGGGAACGGGAATAGAAAAAGAGAGACTGCCTCCAGGTCCAGTTCCAGCCTGTGTTTCCCATTTGAGGATAGGATATTCAGTGTGTGCTTCTGTAATCTGCACTTTTCATCTTATTGGGATTTCTTTAAAGGAAGGACCTGCAGTCGGGAGATAAGAGTATAGATAAGTACATTTCTACTGTGCATTCAACTGTTCAGCCATTCACATTCACTCAATTCTATTGTTCTCCTCACCTGGCCTCTCTCTAAGAGAGCAATGTTAACTTAATATCTTATTTTCTCCAGGAGTCACAGGTATCCAAGGTTCTCTGGAGAACAGTTCAAATGTTCACAAATACACAATCTACTAATGTCTTTTACAGGAAACTAAAACTCCTTATCAAGGTTCAGTTTTCTCAATTACAGTCTCTAGGAATTAGTCTGAGCACTGAGGTTTGTCTCTGAGACTGGCAAGTCCGCAAAGCAAAGAGTTTTTGAACATATTTCTACATATATATAGTGGCAAGTCTGGAAATCATACAAAAAGAATCCTTACTGCAGTTGCTTGAAGTTCTGGTAAGCCAAAACAAATTCTCCTCAGAAAGTTGATAGCCAGTTGTTGGAAGAAGGAAGAAATTTAGCTTCTCCAGAAGGAAAAAGTATCTGGTGTGCACACCGTAACAAAAAAATTATTAATTACTGAAAACTGGAAGAATTCTCTATGAAACAAAGCGCCCCAGGAACACTGCTCATTCTCCTCAGGATGACAGTTGAAGCGCACAGCTCCCAGAGAGAAACAGCTGGAGAAAAGCTTCAGCACGGAACTAAGGTAGAAATATTAGAGTGCTGATCTCACAAAGATTTGCGGCCACCATCTTGAGTGGCAGTTAAACCTGAAGAAGCTAGTTCTAAGAACAGCCTCCACAAGAGCCACCAGGAGTGAGGACGCTGATGCAACCAACGTGGGTACAAGGAAAAGGTGAATCGTTTTTGCTGAGGGAAGAACTTAACAACACTGGCAATAGTATTCCTGACAATAGCCCTTTGAAGCCCGAAGGTGCTCTAGACGGCTCGGTCATCAAAATATGAGTGCCATGCCTTTATAGAACTCATTAACTTAGGTGGGGTCACTCCATCCCCAGGAAAGACCAGGAGGTGCAGAGCAGACCCAGGCACAGGCTGCACCGCAGAGTGAGGTCTAGAGTGCTAACGATCCTGTGCCTCATTTAGTGATTTGGACCAGTGCAGGGAAAATGAAGAACACTTCAGCTTCTTCAACTTCTTGTGTTTGTGGGACTTACCTGTTGATTTAGATGGCGAGATTGGCTCCATGATCAATCCAGGGACCTTCCGCCCGACATGGATTTTGAATGTCGTAGGATCGTCTGACATCACGCAACAAAGAACTTAAGATAACATTTCCTCAGCGCCTTTGGGTTTTTGGTGTGGCAGACCTCGCAGGTCCTGAAGTCATGGTCTCGCTCCAAGCACCACAAATAAACCACATAATGGTCTGTCAGACATCTGCCTGCAACAGGCACCTCATATCTTGAAGTAGGGCTCTTAAGGAACATTCTTAGCACACCAAGACAATGAATTCTCCAAAATATCTTTGACAAAAAGTCATAAAAAGTTTGGTTAAAAATTGACTGGGGTAGCTCTCTCCAGTTCTGCGCTCCAGTTGGTGCAGAAAGAAAAGAACTGATGGGCTGGTATCTATATAGGCACTATGCACATCACATCCAGAGCAGACAATGCCAAAGCACAGCTGAACTACGCCACCTAAAGGCATGCAGGGGTACTGTTAAAAAATGTTCATATCCATTCTGACAGCTGGGGATAATTCTAAGGTAAATAATCTGCACTTAGAATTCTCTATCAGATGGTCCTGTACTGCTTGCAATGTCTTCACATATCAAGAATTGTGATGAGGTAGAAGAATTATGATGTGTGTTGCCTAAGTTACTGAATGGTAATCTTCATTATACTAGGTTTTTAATTAATCCTTCTCATTGTTCTGTATATTTTATGTGGACAGCTATAGTCTCACTTTTCTAAATACAACACACAATACTGACAAATACTACACACAATATTGGCAAGAAGCTGGGGTTGGCTATGCCTCTACCAACTACTTTTCACAGTTTCCCTTTTTTCTGGTCCAGCTGGCTTCCCCCAGGGGCAAGGAAACACAGTGATTAGGTTCCTGTGCAGATTGCCCAGATACACTATAAGTTTGTTCAGCCTCTCACAGTTCAAAGTTTGTTCTCACTGAATTAAGCTTAGCTGCTCAGTTCATACTGTCTCTGGCATAGTAAGGTGCCTCTCCAACTTAGGGCCTGATTTAGATCTCGGCGGATGGGTTACTCCATAACAAGAGAATCAGATATCCCAGACACCGAAATCTAAATCTCATTCTATCACATGGGATTTAGATTTTGGGGAACAGGATATCTGTCACCATTGTGACGGAGTAACTCGTCTGCTGAGTTCCCAATCAGGCCCTTAGTCTTTGCAACACCTCTTCCAAATTCTGCAAATGTGCACAAACCAGGGCCTGGTGATGCTTCTTCCCACCTTCCTGGCAGGAGCAGCGGCCTTTGAAGACATTGGATCACCCTCAGAACAGAAATGAAGGTATTCTGTGTTTATAGCAGCTGCATGCATTTGCACTTGTTGCACCCACAAAAAGGCCAACTTCAGGGGCCACATGGACACCCAAAGGCCCCACTCCTCTTCAACACAGAGGCATAGTTTAGCTGTAATCTTCAACTGGCCACAGTGGCACAGATCAAGCCATGTCTTCCTTCTGATCACAGCGATGCAGGCTAATTAGCAAGGTTCCCGCGTTGCGATAAGAAAGTCAGATACCCATTGTGATAAGAAAGTCAGACACCCGCTGAAGCATGGGTTTAAGAAATTACACCCTCGGTCCCTCTCCTCTGGCAGCCCCCACCAACAGGAGGGTCATGCTGCACCTAGCTCCTCCTGGACAGTCACTCTTCCTGCAGAGTTGGCGGGGTCCAGACATCAGCAGACAAGCTGGCATTTCTGATGCGTCATGTCAGATGAACAGCTTATTCCAGCAAGGGATAGACTCAGGAGATGTGCCCTCACCTGAAGGTAGACGGCTGTCAGGCAGACACTAACAATAGTTGCACAGCAGTCCTCTGAGCACTCTGCAGAGGACTTCCTTCCTTGGTCAAAGAGAAGTTGAAAGTGAGTCCCAACTTTCCTACATGCAAGGCTGACTGGAAATGTGGATCCACTGTTTGCACTTTTAGAACCGCTTTAAGGAGGTTCTAATTTCTAGTATCCTTTTCAGGCTGCACACCAGACACAGTCTTTGTTTAAAGTGATGCTCCTCACAGGATAGTCTCCAGCGTGCAGTACCCACAACAAGCCCAACGAGGTGTGAGCTTTCTGTATTTGGCTATTTTCAGCCATAGTGATCAGAGAAAAAAAAGGATTGCCTCACCTAGAAGGCCTCTTACAGCTTGAACAATGCTGTCTCAGAATTCACTTGCACCACCTACAGAGTGACAGTGCTACTGGAAAGCCCCTCTCAGCGAAAGACCTAATCAAAATTGAAAGGAGCCTTGTCTCCTCCCTACAGCTTCAAAGATGTCAGCAATGCACTTCCTCTGTCTGGGAAAACAACCTACCCTCCTCCTTGTGACTCTAGTTCAATCATACACACAGTGCATGTACCACGAAGGCCACGTACATAAACACACAAAATATAGCTTGGGATGTTGTGCAATAATCCAGGTTAGCAGAAAGAACAGGACATTAACATGAGGGGGCCATAGGCATCCACTCCAATGACAAAAATAAGGTTTGGTCACAACTATGGATCTACAAAACATGGGAAAATGCCACCACCACTCTATGTACCCAAGCCGTTTACAAGGACGGTAGTCCACTTTCGGCGCAAAGAGGACATACTTTGTGCACTCCTTCAGGTCACTGTACAGGTCCAGGACCTCATTCATGTCAAAGGACAGGTGTAGATTACATTAGATTAGAGTGAGGATAAGGAAAAATCAAAACCAGGATACCAGACACATGCACTCAGGCACTCAGGGTGGGGGGAACATAATTGTAAACCATGCACTGGACATTCCCCCCAACAAAGTTTTTGTTAATAAATTTACTTTAGATAACAAGGCAGCTGTCTTGAAAGGTGGGCACCCTTGCATGTTAATTATCATGACAACGAAGCGTACAACTCAGTTTAACACATTTCCAGTTAGTAATCCTTGTACCCAAGCACACAGGATTCTGATCAGCACAAACATGGTGACAAGAACTTTTTCCCCAAAGGATTGGAAGCAGAATAACATATTATAATGTAATACAATGAGTGAAAATATTTGCATGTTATTGCATACGTCTGACTTCGTTCCAAATTCTTAACGTTCGTCCACAATTTACTCTCTATACATAGAGGCGTGTGTGTGATATTTATATAGGGCAAACCAGGCCAAAAGGTAGCAGAGTGCTGTACAGGGAACAAGACAAATACCCAGGTAATGTGTGATTTGTGGGGTAGCTGGTTTCTTGGAGCGAAAGTAGACTTTTATATATCATGATGTAGGATTCTTTAAAGAGTTGTGTTATCAGCTATTTCCTAATCTGGAGCACAGTTGGGGGATTTATGCTGAATAAAGGGATGTCATTAGAGAAAGGCCTGTTGCCTTGGTTTTTCAATTTTGCACTTCTTCATGTCCAGTCTGATGGCCCTCACCACTCGACACAATCGAAGCACCAGGACACCATGGAGCTCGAGCTGCAGGTCCTGCCCATGCTGGTCTACCTCCTCATCTACCAGAAATACGAAAGGCGGCGGCGACGACCATGGTGAGTACTGCACCTAAAACACGGGGAGGGGGGAGGAAAAAGAGAGTGACACACAAACGCAACACACAACACCCCCACCCTCACCCACAACACCATACACACAAACACATGCATCAACATTACAATTACATCCCGTAGCCCCCTGGAAGAACGCAAGGTCAAAAGGAGTAGAGTTAAATCGTGATATTCTAGAAATAGGCAGATATACGTAATAAATAGAAAAACAGTATTTACAAAAATATACAATACATACATAAGGCAGTACATTGTCCATTCAAAATGTCCATGGGCCACTGGGCCAAAAATCATGGGCCAAGCCTCAATACGGAGAGAACAATGCAAGGGCATCAGGTGAAAAACACACAGGCACCTCAGGGGAATGGGGAAAGGGGGCACTTCAGCCGGAAGATGGAATAACGCCACTGCTCCTCAAGGGGGCTCCATGCCCACTGCTTGGTCCTGGGGAGTGCAAAGCCACAGTCTTTCAAGTCTCTCAAGTGGGTGGGTTGCCCACTGCTTGCTCCTGGGGAGTGCAAAGCCACAGTCTCACAAGTCTCTCAAGTGGGTGGTTTGCCCACTGCTTGGTCCTGGGGAGTGCAAAGCCACAGTCTCTCAAGTCTCTCAAGTGGGTGGGTTGCCCACTGCTTGCTCCTGGGGAGTGCAAAGCCACAGTCTCTCAAGTCTCTCAAGTGGGTGGTTTGCCCACTGCTTGCTCCTGGGGAGTGCAAAGCCACAGTCTCTCAAGTCTCTCAAGTGGGTGGTTTGCCCACTGCTTGCTCCTGGGGAGTGCAAAGGCACAGTCTCTCTATTGGATGCCTTTCTGCACTGGTTCTGGAGGGAGCTTGGTGCCCAGTGTGCTTCATCCTGCCAAGGATTGAGTGAGTGGATGCCTTTCTCCACTGGTTCTGGAGGGGGCTTGGTGCCCAGTGTGCTTCATCCTTCATCAGTGTGGAGGCCAGAGCCTGAAATGCTCTCTGTTGGCCCACCACGCCAGAGTGAATACCCTCCAGGTATGCATTTGTTTGCTGCAAGTGCCTCTCGACACCCTGGATGGCATTCAAAATGGTTGACTGCCCAACAGTGAGGGATCTCAGGAGGTCAATAGCCTCCTCACTGAGGGCAGCAGGGCTGACCGGGGCAGGGCCTGATGTGCATGGGGCAAAGGAGATGCCCACCCTCCTGGGTGAGCGGACACGGGAAACATGCTGAGGGGCTGCTGGGAGGGCGGTGCGGTTAGTGGGGGGTGGCGGGTGTACCTGTTGTTGGGGTGCGCACAGAGGTGTCCACCACCGCCAGGGAGCATCCATCGGAGGAGGAGTCGCTGCCTGTGGTGTCCCCTCCTGTCCCCATCGTGGTGTTTCCCTCGCCCTCCGTCCCACAGGTGCCCGTCAGTGGATTCGGCCTCCAGGCCCATGTGGGATGCAGCTCCCTCCCTCGCCGGTGCCTCTGCTCCTTTGCCAGATGATGCTAATGCACACAAGGACAGGTTGACAAAACAAAAAGGGGGGGGAGAGACAGAGGATATACTTGGTCAATGCCAGCAACACCACCACCGTTGAGGTACACAACACACAGGGCGCATCCCTATACAGTAGGCCGTGCACTACCAGTTACTAAGATAGTCACCAGCTCATGGGGTACAATGCCTACTGTCAATCAGCTACACACCTGAAACCCACAGGACCCTTCTCAGTAGTAGATGCCCACTAACACCATTGAGGTAGGAGTGCTTCAGAGCCTGCCCAACAAAGAACCCACCCTGCCATCTTCACCCTGGCCTAGGGGCACCCACAGCCCACATCCCCCACCCAGGTAACCCTTAACACGCGCAAAGTCAGGATTCAGAATCTGTACTCACCCCCTTGTGGCTGTTGTGATGCCCTCAAGCACCCATCCAACTCCGGATAGGCCAGCGCCAGGATGCTGAACATCAGGCGGGTCATGGTTCGACTGGCACCCCTTCCAGGTTGGGAGGCCAGCCCGGCTGGGCCTCCGCCGTCTTCTTTGCCCAGCAGCACAGGTCCTCCCACCGTTTGCTGCAGTGAATGCTCCGCCTGTCAAAGACCCCCAGGGTCCGTACCTCCTTGGCGATGGCACGCCAAATACCCTTTTTCTGGTGGGTGCTGACCTGCTCGGAAAAGACAGCAGAAAAGGGAATTAGTCAACTGTCCGGACCATCACACTACTGGCCTACCAGATCCCTCCCATCCCCTGACGCACATACATTGACCACTATACATGCAGCACTCTGGCCAGGACGCCTCTGCCCCCCCAAAATGTGGCTTACACACACAGCAATCCCTACATTCATGGCCCACGCATCATGCTCACAGTGTACTCACCTGTTTGTCCCCATCCACCAGTCTCTCCAACTCCTCCGCAGCGAAGGCAGGGGCCCTTTCCCCAGACACATGAGCCATTGTTGCTTCCGGACACAGGTAACGGCAGCACTTGCAATGTAGGTCCTCTCCTGTTGATGGTCAGGTAGCAAGT
This sequence comes from Pleurodeles waltl, assembly GCF_031143425.1. Lineage (NCBI taxonomy): Eukaryota > Metazoa > Chordata > Amphibia > Caudata > Salamandridae > Pleurodeles > Pleurodeles waltl. Next base: position 547,308,531 of record NC_090443.1, on the reverse strand, counting down.
GAGTGAACATATAGAAAATGGTGGTCACGTCCGCAGCGGTGCATACTATCACCGCCGGCGTACATCGCCATTGGCTCTTGGAACCCATAGGGCCCAATGATAACCAATGCAAAGTTGTGCGGCGGTCTTCGACTGCCTACTGCAACGGCGCACAGCGCCAGCGGAATATCCACATGTCCCTCCTCACTGGTCAGGCAGCCGCCATTTCAGGGGGGCACAAAGCATGGCACCTAACTGCGTCACAGCAGACATTGGCACGGCAACTGATTTTCGGATTCACATACTGGTTCTGGAAAGGGAAAAATGCATCATCAGTGCCATAGATGTGTGAATATGAGCCACAGATCACCGTTTTCTTCCATAGGCTGCAACCACTGAGGCTGAATATGAGATGGCAACATCGTCCGGTGTACAGTCTCCTGGTGGACCTTGCGACAATGGAGGACAGACACGTTATCATAACATACAGACTTGATCGGGCCATAATCCAAGAACTGCGTGCCCAATTGGAGCCAGACCTGATGCCAGCTATCTGCCAACCCACAGGTATCGCCGCTCTAGTGCAGGTCCTGTCAGTGCTCCATTTCCTGCCAAGTGGTTTCTTCCAAACTACAGTGGCCATGGTATCAGGGATGTCTCAGCACATGTTCTCCAACGTGTTGACCAGAGTGTTGTCATCCTTGCTGAAACACATGCACAGCTACATCGTGTTCCCCCAGGTTGAGGATTTGGCCACAGTGAAAGCTGATGTTTATGCCCTGGGATATATCCCCAACATCATTGGTGCCATTGATGGTACACATGTGGCATTTGTCCCCCCTCCCAGAGAAATGAAAATGTTTTCAGGAATAGAAAAAGCTATCACTCTAAGAATGTGCAGATGGTGTGTTTGACAGACCAATATATCTCCCAAGTGAATGCCAAGTATCCTGGCTCTGTGCATGACGCCTTTATCTTGAGTAATAGCAGCATCCCATATGTGATGGGCCAACTCCAGAGGTACTGGGTGTGGCTAATAGGTGAGCCCAAGGTCCCCACCACGTATAAGTAGGTGTCTGGGTATGGGGTTGTCCCTAAGGGTTAGTGTCTGTCTAACCGTTGTCCCTCGATAGTTGCAGATGACTAAGGTTACCCCAACCTCTCATGGCTACTGACCCCAGTGAGGAATGCCAGGACAAGGGCAGAGGAACGTGACAATGAGGCACATGGGCAACAAGGTGGATAATTGAAAGAACCTTCAGCCTCCTGAAGGCCAGGTTCTGGTGCCTCTATCTGACAGGTTGATCCCTGTACTACTCACCCAAGAAGGTGTGCCAGCTCATCGTTGCATGTTGCATGTTGTACAACCTGGCTTTGAGATGCCAGGTGCTTTTTCTGCAGGGGGGTGAGCTTGGAGATGGTCTTGTGGCAGCGGTGAAGCCTGTGGACAGTGAGGAAGAGGAGACAGAGGAAGAAGATGTGGACAAGAGAAGTAATATAATACAGCACTACTTCCAGTGACACACAGGTAAGACACTGTAACTTCACTTTACATGTCAGTTTTATGTTGGACATTGTACATGGCAGCCTGAATTCCCTATGTCTATGGCCACTTACTGTACCCTTTTGCATCTCTATTTTCAGATCTCTGTGGTCCACTCTAGCTCCTGGTGTGTTTACTGCCTCCCACTAAAGGTCCTTCCAATGAAAACTTAACTGTACATATGACTTGCTATGCTTTGATAATGTTGTACTATTACATATTTGAATCATTTGACAGACTCCAGATTGGTATTTGTTTCAAGGGTGTTTATTTAAGTGCTCATAAGTAGAGGGAGATGTGCAATGGGCTGGGGTGATGGTGGAGGAATGTCCAGTTAGAGTCCAGTCTCTTGATATCACAGGTGTATTGTCCAAGGGGGCATAGGAAGTCGAGCAATGGCAGTTCAAGGTGGACAGGGTGACAGAGTGGGACACAAGGGTGACAATCAGGAGAATCTTATTTCCTGACGGGGGTCTTGGCAATGTTCTCTGGCTTCTGCCTGGATCGCAGGGACCGTTTGTGGGGTGGTTCTCCTTCTGCAGGGGGAGGGATGCTGGTGGCCTGTTGGTCCTTTGGCGGGGCCTCCTGTCCACTAGCGCCGGTGGAGGTGGAGGGCTGTTCTTCGGTGTGGCTAGTGTCAGGGGCCTGTTGTTGTGTCACTGCCTCGCTCATGGTCTTGCCCATGTCAGCCAGCACCCCTGCAATGGTAACCAGGATTGTGTAGATGTTTCTTAGGTCTTCCCTGATCCCCAGGTACTGTCCCTCCTGCAGCCGCTGGGTCTCCTGTAACTTGTACAGTATTTGGCCCATGGTCTACTGGGAATGGTGGCATGCTCCCAGGATAGTGGTGAATGCCTCATGGAGAGTGGGTTCCCTGGGCCTGTCCTACCGAGTCACACAGCAGTCCTCCCAGCTTCCCTGTTGTCCTGTGCCTCTGTCCCCTGAACTGTGTGCTCACTGCCACTGACCCCAGGTCCCTGATCGTCCTGGGTTTGTGGGGTTGCCTGTGGTCCCTGTAGTGGTGGACACACTGCTGATTGACGTGTTCTGGGGACAGTGGCATGGGCCGGCTGGGTGGGTGCTGTGATGGTGTTTCCTGAGGGGGGAGGCTCTGTGGTGATATGGGACTGTGGCAGGGTAACCGTCTGTCAAGAAGTCCCTTATGGGCCATGTTGCTCATCCTGATCCAGGCGTGCAGAGCTGCTGTCATCACTGTTGGCCTCTTTTTTTGGGGGGGGGACTGGATGTTGCTGGCAACTCCTCTCTGGTGACGTTGAGTAGGGGTCCTGTGGGGATGCAAATGCAGTGGTATTGTTTGTGTGTGTGCCATCTTGTGCATGGGTATGTTCACTATGGTTGTTATTCCCAAGGCAGCTTTGGCTTGTGTGAGTTGTGCTTGGTTTGGCTAAGTGATTGTCACTAGTGTGGATGCTGTGGTGATGGATGTCCATACAGGTCTGAGATGGGTGTCCATGCATTGGTGTTGCATGCAGGGCTTGATATTGGGATCGGTGGGTGTGATAGTGGGGTATATGTGAGGTGGTGGAGTGATGGGGTGAGGGTAGGGGTTGTTGTTTGTGATGGCATGCAGGTAGTGTGGGGGATATAGTAGTAAAGATTTGACTTACCAGAGTCCAGAACTCCTGCGAGGCCCTCAGGATGCATGATTGCCAAGACTTGCTCCTCCCATGTTGTTAGTTGTGGGGGAGGAGGTGGGAGTCCACCGCCAGTCCTCTGTACTGCTACCTGGTGTCTTGCAACCATGGAACGCACCTTCCCCCGTAGGTCGTTCCACCTCTTCCTGATGTCATCCCTTGTTCTGGGTTGCTGTCCCACGGTGTTGACCCTGTCCACGATTCTCCCCCATAGCTCCATCTTCCTAGCAGTGGACGTCTGCTGCACCTGTGATCCGAATAGCTGTGGCTCCACCCGGATGATTTCCTCCACCATGACCCTTAGCTTCTCCTCTGAAAACCTGGGGTGTCTTTGGGGTGCCATGGATGTGGTGTGAGTGATATGTGTGCATGTTTGTGGGGTGCCTTGTTGCGGTGTGTGGTGTGCGGTGCATGGATGGTGTATGGGTGTGGGTGTTTTGTGGCTCTGATTGAGTGGGTACTTCTGGCTTCTCTCTCTCTCACTTGCCAAAATGTTTGGGTCATAAAGGGTTGTGGGTATTGTGGGTGTGTGTTTTATATTGGATTGGGTGTGTGGGTGTGTTGTGCGTATGTATGTCAGGTGTGTGTAGTTTGAATTGTCCAATGTGGTGTTTTGTTAGTGTCTGTGTATTTTGAGCGCTGCAGTGTGTACCGCCAATGGATTAACGCGGGTGAAAAACCACTGCTGTGATTCGTGGGTCCTGATACTGTGGGCGTATTCCTGTTGGCGTAACAGTGTGGGTTTTGGTACCGCCAGTTTATCACCGACCTTTGGTCTGGCGGACTTGTGTGTGTCTGTATAGTGGCGGATTTCTCAGTGTGGGTCACAATACCTGTAGCGGAATACCGCCGCAGTCACGGTATGTTGGTGGCTGTCAGCACAGTGGTAGGTGGCATTTACCGCCAGGGTTGTAATGGGGGCCTTAGTGTTTTACAAATGGAGAAACACAACTAACCATACATTCAAACCAAACAAGTCACAGACCACAACATCTGTCACGTACTGAGATTGACCAACAGTCAATACCCAAGCCATGATATTCTCACCACTTGCCCCACATCTTCTGATGATTCCACGGGCAGCCCCTGGCAGTGTAGTTGGGCTGTTCTTGCTGCTCGCACCAGTCTTCCACCATATTGCCACTGAGGATCACTTCACGGGGTTCGATCTCCGGGCAGTGTCATGCTTGCCAATCAGTGTGGCTATTCCAAAGAACATGCACTCAATTCTTGGGTTTCCCAGATGTTCCAGCAGGCTCAGAAGGGTGACTCTAGAGGAAAGTTCTAGGGATAGTTCTAGGACCATCAAGAGTTAAAGTTCAATAATTTTCCAGTGCCTGGCCACCACAGAACAGGACAAAACCATATGAATGGAGTCTGCTTTTGGTGAGGAACAGCTAAAAAAGTTAGCCTGGGGGATCCTGACTGCTCACCAAAACCAGTGGGGAGTCATGTAGGTGAGATGGAGATAATTAATTTGGACCAGCCTGAGAAGGGAAGAGAGAGCAAACTCCTGAGGGGCCATTGTGGCCTCCCTCTATTCTGCGTCATCAATTTGTCCCACCTGTGTTGCAGTTCCTGGAGCCAGTATGTGCCATTGGCAATCATGGTGAGACTGTGGCCTTAGGAGGGCTAAAATCTGGAATGCCGGTGTCTGGGGATATATTGGCTGTGGGAGCATGACATAGTTGAAGGTACTTGTGGAATTGAGTACGAGAGAGTTGGTAGTGTTCCTATAGATCTTGGAATATTAGGATGTGGTTTCCTGACCAGACGTCCCTAAGTTGAGCAATCCCTATCATGTCCCGCCTTGTGAAAACCCTCCAATCTTGCTATGTGGTGCAACCATGTCCCCTGCCAAAGTGTGGTAATGCTTTCAGTCTACAGTTCCAACTCTTAAGTCAGAGTGCTGCCCTCCAGTTCAGGAAGACTACCCAGGTGAGTCCCAGGAGGGATTGAGGGATTGGAGTGCCATACAGGATGCCCATGATTCTATCGAGCCACAACAAGGCCAGCTGTACTCTGTTGGCTGGGTCGTCCCAACCCCCATTGAGCCAGTCATTAATCACAGTCACCTGTGAAGTGGTATAATAGCAGTGTAAGTCTGCCAACCCCATTCTTCTGTCACTGGGGGACTGCCAACAATTAACAAAAGCAAACCGGGGAGGGTGCTGGTATGGAGAAAAAAACAGATGGTAGAGTTAAGAGTTGCAAACCACATGGTGGGATTGGGAAGAGGGAAGTTTAGAAAAAATTAGAGTAAATGAGTCAGCGCCATCATCTTAAAAAGGGTCACTCACCCAAGAATGTGAAGACTGAGAGCCGTTCATCCTTGAAGGCGTTTTTTTATTTTAGTCATTAAGGGTGTTAGGTTGAGACTCCACATCAGTTCTGGGAGTACAGAGATGTGGATTTGCAGATACTGAAAGAATAGACAGCATATGGGGATTACAGTTTGGCAGGAGCAGGTACTCAGGTACCCTTTGTCAGGACCAGTAGTCATTTTGCTTTGTTGACTCGAAGCCCCCAGGTCTCTTCGTAGAGGCCCAGCATCCCCATACAACAAGGGTTCAAGGACAGCATCGTATAAGCTGAGCCAGAGGCTCGATGACGAGAGTGTAGAGGAGAAGGAAGAGGGTTCAGTGGGTGCCACTACTGATGGGAAAGGTAGGGGTGAGTGTCCTATTTATTTGTACTTATGGCAAGGGCCGAGAGCACAGACGCCGAATGAGCCTGCGGAAGTAAAATCCAAGATCCACTCACTCCAGGACCATGGTCAAAAAAGACCAGTAAAGCGCGTCAAAAAGCTTCTCAAAGTCCATTAAATGTAGGGCTGGTGGAAGTTGTGTGCTTGGAAAGGGGCCCTTTGGACACTGCAGATACAGTGTCGGGTGGTATGAGCCAGCATAAAACCACATTGATCAGGGTGGATCAGATAGGGCAGAGTCAGACGCATCCCATTGGGCAAAACTTTGGCAGACTCTTTAATCTCAGAGTTGATGAGGGATATGGGCCAGTGTAAGGTACAGCTATTGAGAGGCCTGCCTGTTTAGGGATAATGTCAATTGTGGCCTTGTTCAGTTCAGAGGGAAAGGTGCCCGCCTCTGCCACTTTGGTGTACTTTGCCAGTAAGTATGGGACCAGCGTAGTGCAGAATTTTGGGTAATACTCAATGGGGAACCCCTCCGGGTCTGGCGGTTAAACTGAGGGCATGTCAGATAATGCAGTCTTGCATTCGTTTTCTGTGATAGGTTGATCCAAGTCTCGGGCAGGTGATCAGAGGATTAAGAGTAGCATGATCTCACCCACTGTAGTTGCCCCATTTCCTGTAGGGGCCTTGGCCTATGTGCAAATTGGTCTCAATAGTAATCAGTGAACACCTGTACAATGTCAGGAGTCCAGACTCTGAGCGGACCGTCAGCTGTCTGGACTTCTCTCCCTACTCATACACCTATCGAGATGTTGCTGTCCAACACTGGTATGCCTCCTCTAGGGAGGTTTGTCTAACTGATGCCTTCGCCATGGCCTGTTGGTGGCTGAGATCCAGTGACACTCCTGAGAGAGACTGGTGCTCCATGGCCGGGATCTTGGCCCCTAAGGGTGTGATGTATGCCAGTTTCTTCTTCTATTTGCCCCTGATACCTCTCTTGACTAGGCCTCTGATAGTAAGTTTGCAGGCTGCCCAAAAGGAACCCGCTCATGTCATGGACCTTTGTTTATCCTCGAAAAAGGAGTGAATCTGAACTTCTGCATAGTTAGCACAGTCTTTGCTGGTGATGTACCATGTGTTGAGCCACCACATAGGCCATTTGGTTGGCTCCGGGAACCCTATGTGCAAGATAAGCGGCCCATGATAAAAAATTCTCCTTGGGAGGATATTGACTCTGGACATCTGGAGGATGTCAGTGGCCAGTAGGAGCAGAAGGTCCATGCTTGCTGAAGTCTTATGAGCCGCTGAGGTGTGGGTGTATGCAGAGTCTTGGGAATGCCCCATTCTCCACGTGTAACAGAGCCCAATGGAGAGAATCCAGGCCATGAGCTTTCAGGATTGTGATCGACACTCCACCCACGGAGGGCCTGTTGAGTTGATATTAGGCCTCCAGTGATGGTGGTGCCGATTGGGAGGTCAAAAATAATGAGGTCAGGGAGCACTGCACAGGAGAAATCATCTCTAGTGGCACGTAGCCCTAGAGAAAATTATACTGTTTGCCTTAAAGCAAACCCTCCACCCCAAAGTATCGCCCTTGGGAGTCTGCCTATGTTTTGTTCGGAAAGCAGCCTCAACAATGAAGTGGGAACAACGAGGTGCGTTGTCCACGAAAGTGGAACAACGCTTTTGTGAACAACGACCTTGTTTTACTCTGTCTTAACCACACATGTGCGGAACAACGAACATGCGTAGTTAAGGCAAGGCAGAGGAAAACAAACTTAGGATCGGAGAGGACGCAGTCAGGTAAGTGGGGTTGGGGTAATTTTAGTTTTTAGGGGTGGGGAGGGTCAGGGTAATTTTAGGTTTTAGGGGCGGGGTGGGGGGTCGGGTGGTTTTAGGTTTTAGAGGCGGGCTCGGGTAGTATTAGGGGCAGGGGTGGTGTTTGTTGTAGTTTTAGGGGCAGGGTTGGGGTAGTTTATGTTTTAGGGGCATGGTGGGGGTAGTATCAAGTTTATGGGAGGGGGTAGGGAGTCACAGTAGTTTTAGGGGCAGGGGTGGGGGGCACAGTAGTTTTAGGTTTTAGAGCAGGGTGGGGGGTTGCGGTAGTTTTAGGGGCAGGGGTGGGGGTAGGTGTAGTTTTAGGAGCGGGTGGGGGTTGGGGTAGTTTAGGTTTTGGAGGCAGGGTGAAGGTGGAGGGGTGGGGTAGTTTTAGGTTTTGTGGGCAGGGTGGGGAGGCGGGGTAGTTTTAGGTTTTAGGGGCAGGGTGGGGTATCAGGGTGGTCGCATGTTGGAACCATGCATGCCATTCCACGCATGCCTTTACCAGGAATGGCTTTACAATGAAAAAATTTTGTTAAGCCATTCGTAGCATAGGCATTAGAGGTAACAACACGGTCGTTGTTCCGACTGCGTTGTTCAGGCATGTGTGGCTTCAGCATGCGTTGTTCGAACATATATTCATAAACTCTGTTATAGCCATAGTGCTGGAGGAATGGGCAGTGTTCATCTGATAGATGTGTTTCCTGCAGCATGAGCATTGCAGGCTGGAAGTACTTGGCATAGCGGAGTATGGCTGTGCGTTTAATGTGGGCTAGCAAGCCAATCATGTTCCAGGGCAAGGTCCTAACTTCCATCATGGAGACCGTGAGTCGGATGGAGACATTGGCCTGGGACAAGTTTGCATTAAGGCTGGGCAGATGACTGACATGAAAACTGTGAAACAAAACAAATGGAAACTAACATAACTTCCCTAACACCTAACTGCCTCCACCCCATTCTTCTGCCCCTGAAGCATCTGTCACCCTAAATCAAAGCATAACGTAACCCACAAACTTCTAAATAGGCATCTAATTGGGACCTCTTTGATGCAAGATAACAGAACATGACACCGCATGTTGACATAGCATCCCTGAATTTGTTCCACTCCCCCAGCGAGGACATTGACCACCAAACCAAAGTGACCAGACCTGTAGTCCATTATGGTGGTGCCTGGGGCTCTCCACCTGGAACTCAAAGAGCTCGGGCGTGCACATGGGCTGGTTGCTTCTATTGTCCTTGCCGGTGGCTGTGCTCCCTTGTCAGAGCTGGAGGAACCAGATGGCCATGAGAGTGCCTCCAGCCACTGGGATTGTGTTTGCTTCTTTCTCCATGACTTTGGGTGTGGGCTGAGGAAGCTCCTTGGGTGTTGCAGTGCGATGTCAGCAGATTCTCCAGGTCGGCGGAGCTCACTCCTCTCAGACGCCCACTCCCATGCTTGTTCAGGAACCTCAAAGAAGTACATTTTAGAATTGAAGATCACTTTAAGTTTTGTGGGGAAGATAAGCATACTGAAGGTTTAGGGCACAAAGCTTTTGTTTGACTTCAGCAAATTATCGCTTGCATTGCTAGACAGCCTGAGTGTAGTCAAGGAAAACCATAATAGCGGAGTGAAGGTCAAGCCACCCTCCGGTCTCTTGGAGAATAGTGTCTTGAATGTGATAGTTAAGAATCCAGCAAATTAGTGGGTCCCCAGGGGGGTGTTCTGGGCCAGAGACTGGTGGGTCAGCTCCACCACAAGCCTAAGGACAGCTTGTTCTCTGGAACCCAGGACTCAGACAACATGCCAGGAATTGCTCTGCCTTAGAGGATTTGGAACCTGACAAACTAGAGGTTGGTTGTGCGTGACCTGTTTTTGGCATCCTCAGCATGCTCTTCAAGTACCGCTGTCACAGTTAACAGTTGAGAAACCAGTTTTTAAGGGTGGCCACATCAGTTTCCACTGAACAAACCCAGCTCTCTGTCTATGTGGTACAGTTCACAACGTTGCTAAGGTCTTGGTGCAAAGTGAAACATCAACTTTAACTTAACCCACTGTCAGATGGCTCCAGGGTCCGCTGCAGTGCTGGGTGGCCGCCAATGACTCCAGTGCTATTCAAAGACATTGTTATGTATCGCTCAATTTTTGTTTGCACCTGGACTGGCAAGGCCGGTCTGCCCCTTCCCATGGTTGTACGATGCAGGAAATTGGAAGGCATGTGTTTCGTAGCCTGCTTACAAACAGCACAAACAGCCAGGGTGGAGGCCTTTACCAGGCACTTTGTGGGCCACTGAATTCAAGGGTGGACATACTGGAAAACTAAAATATTACATGATGGTTCAGGAGACAAATGTTTGGATTGTCACAAATTGGTAGATAAATATTGTAAACTAAAGTTGAGTGTGCAAACCATCTCAAGTAAAAGTGACCTTTACACAGAAACAGTGCAGTGCTAATCTTATTCATTGGTCTACACAATGTGTAAATAATCACTGATAATTACAATCAACAATTCTCCTTTTGCCCAGCTTAGTGACTACCTTTTACTGCCCCACCCAAAGCAACTGCTGGTGATCTGGCAACTAAAATTAATTGAGGCAATTGTTGGGATGGGATCCCAGCTTCCCCAGCATCTTGCTTCTTAACGAACCAGCAACAACATCCCACAATGAACACTTGAACACCATATCTAGGCCAAAACATGTACAGCCTCTCAAATTTGTTTGCCTGATATATCATGAAACCATTGTAAAACCATGGCCTCCTACCACTACTTAATTTATGAGATCTTCCATGTGACCTAGCTGGAGCCAACCAAAACAGCAACCGCACCCTCTTTCCTCCTCTTTTAATGCTCTTCCTAACATATCAGAAATAAAGGGGGAAGGGTCCCACCACACTTCCTGTTCTTTTGTCAGCCTTCAGAAAGTTATCACACATTCATTCAGCAGTTAACCACAGCCTGTTGAACCTGAAGGTAAGCCCTGGGTGGTGGGCTCCTTAGTGGTCCTTTTAACTTCCTGGTTAGTATAACGGTCTTCTGGGCACACTGTTGGGAGTTACTATGGTAATACTCTGGGGTTTTGTAAAGAGGACTATTTCTATGGCTCTTCATTTTATATACATTGCATTTACATGCATGTATGTTTTCTACTCCATTGAAGTGGATATTTCCAGTTTTATAGCTGGGGAGGAACCTTATTGTATTGGAGAGGACGTATCTTGCTGATCCTCCATTGTATTTAATTTGTTTGAAGGTCCCTTGTTGAACTGGAAAGGAGGGTTTGTTTTTACAAATCCTCCTTTACTTTTTCAGGGTTGTGAACTGCAGTATTTATTGTACTGCTGCAGCCCCTGGAAAGCTGATGTTTGGTAAAGTAAGCTTTTTTTTGGTCAAATGCACTTACTGGTGCCGGGCATCCCTCGGGGCCTCTGACATCTGCGTTTGGTGCACAGCTCTTCTCAAGGGCAAAGGGTGGAGGCACACATCACTCTTTTAATTTACTGTTTGCCTGTACCTTTTCCCTTAATTCTAGCCACAGCTCAAGTAGTATCTTCTAGCCTAATGGTTAAGTCCTATATATCCTTCCTCTGAAGATATATAAAGTTTTAAGTCCTAATTTCATAAATGTTTTGGTAATAATTTAAATATTTTATTTTTGTTTATGACTTAAATTATGCATTAAAATACAATTCATAAATTAAATATGATATGATTCAGAAATAAAGAGGGAGTTTTGAAAAAAAAGAAGAAAAGTGAGAATTTGCAGGTCCTTTTTTCATTGCTGCTTTGTTTTCATTATGGATCAAAGAAAGTGCTCTTCTAGGAGTCGCCATTGTTTCAGGGGCAATGAGGATGACAGGAAGAAATGCAAACAGGTTATTTGTTCCACTGTTCCCTCTTCTAGAAGCCTTGGATTGTCTGAGGACCAGAAGCATCTCCTGGTTGCTTCTTTGACAGAGATTCTTCAAACATTGAGAGATATTGTCAGTACGTAGTACTCTCTTTTCCTACATCATCATTTATCTCAGTTATTGTGTCTTCTCTACCATCAGTATCTTCCTGGCTGTCTCTTGAATATGAGGAGGAGGAGCTTCATGTTCCCAAAACTACTCCCAAGAGTAAATTTGATTAAAAAATCTGAGCTTTCTGCTTTTTTCAGATATTAAGGGGATACTCTACAAATTCTTGTTGAGGATGAGCACTAGTTTGGGCCTCATTAAGTAATTACAGTCCCTCCTCTTCCTTTCTTGGTAATAAATAAGGAGATCGTGGATATTCTTCAGAGGAAATGGAAGATTGTCTAGAAGGTGGATCTTCCAATTCAATTCAATAAGCTTTTGTAAAGTGGAACTACTCGCCTGTAAGATCTCAAGGTGCTGTGGGGGTTCGGGCCTCTGTGAATCAGTCGAAGAGCCAGGTCTTAAGGTCCTTCCTGAATTGAGGTAACAATGGTGACTGCTTGAGGTGAAGAGGCAGGGTGTTACAGCTCTTTGGGGCAAGATAAGCAAATGATCTTCCTCCAGCCAATGTCTTCAGTATGCGGGTATGGTGGCCAGTGCCTGTTGAGCGGAGAGGTCCCCAGGGGCATAGAAGGTGATACAGTGGTCTAAGTAGGTAGGTCTTAAGTTGTGGAGAGCCTTCTATCCGTGGGCGAGGAGTTTGAAGTTGATCCTATTCTCGACAGCAGCCAGTGGAGGTCTTTCAGGTGTTTTGTGATGTGTTTGCAACGGGGGATGCTCGGGGTGAGTCTAGCAGAGGCGTCCTGGATGTGCTGCAGTATCTTCATATTCTTTCCTGGTGGTGCCGGCATAGAGGGCATTGCCATAGTCGAGCCTGCTGGTGACCAGAGCATGGGTTATGGTCTTGTGGCAGTCGATTCAGATCCATTTGAAAATTTTCGGAAGAAGTCAGAGTGTGTGGAAACAAGAGGAAGCAAAAGAGTTGATTCAGGGGGTCATGGCGATAGATGAATCCAGCATGAAGCCGAGGTTGCATGTGTGGTTTGTTGGGGTGGGGGGGTGCCGAGTGTCACAGCCCACTAGGAGCCATCCCAGGCAGATGTGGAGGGTCCCAAGATGAGGAGCTCGGTCTTGTCTGAGTTGAGCTTGAGGCAGAAGTCCTTCATCCAGGCTGCTATGGCTTCCATCCCATTGAGGGAGTTAATCTTGACATTTGTAGGGGTTTTGGTCAGTGAGATGATCAGCTGGGTGTTTTCGGCATAGGGGATGATGTTCAAGTCTGTGGCTTCTGATGATGGATGCGAGTGGGCAATGTAGATGTTGAAGAGCGTGGGGCTCAGGAAAGAGCCTTGGGGCACTCTGCAGCTGATCTCTGTAGGTTCTGACAGGTAGGGCGTGTGTCTGACTCTCTGTGTTCTGCCAGCCAGGAAGGAACGTATCCACTGTAGGGCCTTGCCATGGATGCAAGCTGCGAGGAGTCTGGAGCAGAGGGTATGGTGGGAGACCATGTTGAAAGTGGCCAAGTGGTCCAGTAGGATGAGGGCTGCTGTTTGGCCGTGGTCGAGGAGTGAGCGGATGTCAACTATGGCGGTGAGGAGGGTGGTCTTCGTGCTGTAGTTGCTCCTGAAGCCCGACTGGGAGATGTCCAGGATGTTGTTATTATTGATGTATTTGCAGAGCTGTGCTTTGATGGCCTTTTCGATTACCTTGGTTGGGAAAGGCAGTAGAGAGATTGGGTGGTAGTTCTTGAGATCCAGAGGGGCAGCTGTGGGTTTTTTCAGGAGCATGTGGATTTCAGAATGCTTCAAGCCTTTGGGGAAGGTAGCCATCTCCAAGGAGCAGTTGAGGGTGTGGCGGAGCTCAAGTGCGATGGAGGTGTTCGTTTTGTTGAAAATGTATTGTGGGAACAGGGATTCGCTGGGGCTCCTGAGTGGCTGCTACTCATGATAGAGTGGGTCTCGTCCATGGTGGGTGCAGCAGTGCAGTATCTGCAGACATTTGGGGGATCCGGGCTGGATGGTTGTAGGTGGGTCTGGAGGGTTTTGGGGTCCGAATTTGTTGATTTTTCAAAGGAAGAAGGTGGCTAGTCTGTCGCAAAGGTCCTGGGATGGAGGAATGTTTGCAGATTCTTATTGGGGTTTGTCAAACTTGCTGCCCAGGACGGAGAGCTCTTTGGTGTTGTGTGCATTGGTGTTGCTATAGTCCTGCATGGCAATTTTCCTGGTGGGCCTGATGAGGTGTTGGTGAGATTTGAAAGTCGCGAGGTCCTCCAGGGTCTTGCTGTTCCTCCATCTTTTTTCTAGATATCTGCATCTGCGCCTGGATCCCTGGAGTGCGGGGAACAACCAGCTGGCCTTCTTGGGGTTGTGTTTGGGGTCATTCGGAGTGGTGCTAGGGTGTTGGCATATTCAGAGACCCATTGGTGGAAGTTTCATACTGAGATGTTTGCGTCTGTGACGGGGGGAGGTGGTGACTTGCTGAGAGTGCTGGTGAGTTGCTCCTCGGTGATCTGGTTCAATTTCCTATATGGGGAGCGGAAGGTGCTGCGGCGAATGGTACGTGTGGTGATGGAGAAGTGTATGAAGTGATGGTCAGTCCAGTGTAGTGTGGAGGTGTTGCCAAAGGTGATGTTGTTTTGGCGGAGAAGATGGGTTTGAGTGTGTGTCTGGTGATGTGTGTAGGCAAGGTGACCAGTTGCTTGGAGCCGATGGTGGCAAGGTTCTCGAGCAGGGAAGCGGTGTTGTGGTCGTTGCAGTTGTTGATGTGATAGTTGAGGTCGCCGAGAAGAAGGTAATTCGTGGAGGAGAGTGCGTGGGGTGCTATTATGTCAACAATGGAGTCGCTGAAGGCCGGGCAGAGGCCAGGCGGCCTCTAGATAAGGGTGCTACTGAAGGTGGAGTTTAGGTTGACGTGGATCTGAAAATGGAGGTGCCCTAAAATTGTTATCATATCTATATCCTTTAATGAAGGGTGATATGGAGCTTCCAGTATTAAAATTAAAATCGATCCAATTTTGGCTAACCTGGCAGGGCGCTCTTCTGTGATATCAGAAGAGGTCTTGGTAAAAGATTTTGTGGATTGTAAAGTGGAGGCATCACTTATGAAGGGTTATTCAGTTTGAATTGGGCCATGGGTTCAGCAATCCATGTTGTTTGTGCTTCTCAATCTCTTGGTAAGCTCTTCAGTTTTCAAGTTTTAACTTTAGCCATTCAGGAAGGGGAGGAGTGTTCTGATCTTTTTGCAAATATGGAGTTCCAGGAAAATATTTTAATCAGATGTCTCCTGTGACATTTTAAAAGCATTAGCTCTCCCTGTGGTATCAAATATTGCACACGGTGCCAAATTTTACTAAGTGATTAGAAGGCAGAGGGAGCTCCGAAGGCAGGTTTGCTCCAGAGGCTCTTTTCTGGAATTAATTGTTCAGAGACCAATTGGAATATATATTGTGCATGGCGTTCAGTAATCAGAAACACTTGCAACTGTTTAGGTCCTAGAATTAACAGAATCTTCTATGAAGAAATTCAAAGTGAAATATCGGAAGGGATTTCAAATTCAGTTCCAGTCTGGAAGGAGTAAACCCAATCGACATGGGTCAGAATTCCAAGCTTCCACCTCACCACCAAATCCCAGGAAGTATGTCTGACTAACCCTGTATCCCTGTCAGAGGTCACCTCTTTGTTTCTTCAGAAGTGACAAGAAGATGTCTCAGATGGATAGGTTCTTCAAATTATAAAGAAAGGTTATGCATTGGAATTCGAAAAAAAACCTTCAGATTCATGGGTGGGGGTACATCAATCATGTCTGAGAGATCCTGTAAAGAAGGTGGGGCCAGATGTAGCAACCCTTTTGCGAGTCGCAAACGGCGAAAATCGCCGTTTGCGACTCTCAAACGTGGGTTTGCAATGCACAAATGCATATTGCGAGTCGTTACCGACTCGCAATATGCATGTGCGACTCGCAAATAGGAAGGGGTGTTCCCTTCCTATTTGCGACTCGCAATGGTATGCAATACCATTTGCGACCGCATATGCGGTCGCAAATGACATCGCAGTTACCATCCACTTCAAGTGGATGGTAACACAATCGCAAATTGGAAGGGGTCCCCATGGGACCCCTTCCAGTTTGTGATTGCACCCAAAAATAGTTTTTCAGGGCAGGGAGTGGTCCAAGGGACCACTCCCTGCCCTGAAAAAACCGAAACAAAAGGTTTCGGATTTTTTTAAAATGCAGCTCGTTTTCCCTTAGGGAAAACGGGCTACATTTTAAAAAAAAAAAACTGCTTTATTGAGCAGCAGGTCGCTAACATGGAGGCCTGCTGACGTCAGCAGGCCTCCATGTTAGCGAGTGCCCATAGTCGCTATGGGGCCGCAATTTGCGACCCACCTCATTAATATTAATGAGGTGGGTCTTTGCGACCCCATAGCGACTTGCAGAAGGTGTCTGAGACACCTTTCTGCATCCCAAATTGCGACTTGCAATTTGCGAGTCGCAGAGACTCGCAAATTGCAAATCGCAATTTGGTTTTTTCGTACATCTGGCCCCAGGTTTTGACACAAGAACTTCTGGAATTACTAGCAAAGAATGCAATTTGTCCAGTACCTGAGAGCAAAATAATGTTATTCCATTGTTTCTATGATTCAAACATCTTCAGGAAACTCTGGGGACCTTGCATCTTTTCCTGTGGAACTCTAGTAACTCCAGGGGAATGGATGACGGCATTGGACTTGAAGGATATTTATTTACATATCCCAATATACCCTTCTTATCAGAGATTCCTCAGGTTCTGTGTAGAGGGACTTATTTGGCAATTGTGGACGCTTTCCATCAGCTGGACCTCCTCCCTAAGGGTTTCACAATAGTGCTAGTACTCATTGTCATAATTCTTCAAATCAATGGATTTCTGCTCCACCCTTAATTGTACAACTAACTAATCCATTCTTCCTCAAGGTCAACTCTTCAAGCACATACAATTATACCATGCCAGACTTTGGAAAACCACACATTATTTATTGATAAGCCTTTTCAAAAACCTCACTTGATTGATTCCAACTTGGGAATTAGAGTTCATTGAAGCACATTTCAGCACACAACTATGACTTGCCTCAATCAAGGGATCTAAAGATACAATCTTGTTCAACAAACTGAGCCAGCAAACATCGGTTTTGGCCAGAAAATGTGTCTGCATCCAGGGTCACATTGTGAGGTTTGTCATATTGGGGGTTCTGTTTCTAGTAGTTTTGGTCCCCCTTTATGAAATAATTAATGATCCTTTTCTTTTTTTTTTTTCTCTCTCCTTCTGCAGGCATCATTTGTCTTTGTGGTTCCTTGGCTTGACTTCATTTGGCTTCTCTTGTTCTTCACCTTTTCGATTTCTGGAATCCAGCAATGCACAATCTGGAAAACTTGGCTCCTCCAAAAAACAATATCTGGGCAAGTTGCTGTGGTGGCTGAATCCCACAAATCTAGCCCTAGAATTTCCATTAATTATGCCGCCACCCTTATTTTTAACCACAGATGCAAGCAAAGTGGCATGTGGTGCCACCCTGGGCCTTCAAACCATTCAGAGTTGGGGCTCCTGGAAGAAGAAATGTACTGTTGGAATTAGAAGTAGATGAAGGTAGTTTTTCATGCACTCCTCCATTTCTTTCAATCTCTTCACATTCATGTGGTAGTAGTGAGAACAGACAACACGGTCACAATATCCCTACTTGAAGAAACAGGTTGACAGAGCATCTCAGTCTCTGACACATCCTGCATATCAAATACTCAGTAGGATAGAGAATCATCTAATATCCCTATCAGTAACTCATATTTGGGGGAAGGACAATGTTCTGGCAGACAGATTAAGCTGGGTCTTTCCTCCTTCACATGACTTTTATATGACACCCTATGTCTTTGAAGAAATATGCCCAAGATTTGGATCTCTGGGCTAGATCTCTTAGCCAGTGCGAGGAACTCTCTCCTACTACAGTTTATATCCAGGTTTCTGGAGGTAGGTTGTTGGTCGATAGATGCTCCGTCATGCGCAATGGACCTCTACATTTGTACGATTTCCCTTGCTTTTCCTTGATACCCAAACTATTGACTCTCCTGAGGAGGGAGGGCATGAATCCCATTGTGACAGTCCCTTATTGGCTGAGGATGAGCTAGTTTCCACTGCTGAGGATGAAGGAAAAAATGCTGTGGAGGCTTCTTTCGGTAGAACACTATCCTCTTCGATCTTCCCTCCTTCCTTTGACCATTTACATGAGGATGAGTTTGGCTGTAAGGCAATTGAAAGAAGGGGTTTAAAGATGTTTGGTTTTGCCGGTAGGCTGTGCACTACAGAGGTCAAGATCGTCCACTAGAAGATCTTTTGATCATCATAGGTCATCCTTTGCAAACTGGTGTAAATAGGAATCTCTAAATTCCTCTACTTGAGAATCTAAGTGGGTTCTGTAGTTCCTATAGGATGGCTTTGATAAGGGGTTAGTTATTGCTAATTTGAAGGTTCAGTGGGAAATGATAAAAGAAGTAAGGGCCCTTAGGGGTATCCCTGAGATGGATTCCTCAGGTGGTAGGCTTTTGAGGGGGTGGCGTACTTTGATGAGGCCAATTGTAAAGACCCTGCAGATTCTTTGAGATCTTCAACTGGTCCTTAAAGCACTACAGTTTGATGCTTCTGACCCCTTGACAGAGGTGAATCAGTAAGGTTTCTTTTTATTGGCCATCACATCAGCCAGTAGACTGGGTGAGCTGGGTTCATTAACAATTACACCCCCATTTCTATTTGTTTCAAGTTATTGTTATAGAGATTTTACAAAACAAACAGAACAGATACTGTACAAAGGGAAACTATAACATAGTGGTGTATGATGAGTGACAGTGGTTACATAAGTCATTATAAAAGGAAATATGGTATCAAGGAGGTCTAAAGTAATGACAAATCATGGTAACTTTGGAGAATAGTGTTGTATTGTTTTGGGTACTGGAGGTAATTGAGGATCTATGGTGTTTTAATAAGCATTTTGTGTTGTAGAATGACCCAGAGTTGCATTCAGGCATAGGAGGGGAGAAAGGAAAGAGAAAGGAGACAGCAGATAGCGGTAAAAATAGGGAGAGGGAGGGTTCTAGAAAGAAGAGGAGTATGTAGTAGTGGGGGGGGGTATGGTGTGGGGGAGGTTAAGGGTGCTGGTTGTAGAGGAGGAAAGGCTGGGATGGGATAGAGAAGGTGGGAGGGGGAAAGGGGAGAAGGGAGAAGGAAGTTGGCATCTATGAAGATGTGGCATTGGAAATGTACTATAGCTTCAACCAGATTTTTTGCTTTTTCTTTGAAGGGTTTTTAACCAGGAGTTTTGTGAGCTGTAGTCATCCTTGGTGAATAGGACCTATTCCCACCAAGTATGGGTAGAGAGTTTGGAGAGTTATTTCCATTTAGTGAGAATAGCTTGAAGACCGATTGATATTGGTATGTCCCATAATATAGGGTCTTCCCAGTCTAGGTGTTTGGATAATTCAAGAGGGAGACTACCCAGTGCTATAGAGGTGAGTTCAGGGGTCCTAATTATCTGAAGGATCTGCAATATGATAGGCCAAAGGTCAGACCATTTTTTTTTGGCACAGGTACATTCGAGTAGCATATGGGGTAAGTTGCCAGTTGCTTTACTCCAACTCCAACAATTGTCTGAGTCTGGGAGACCAAGCTTATATAGTTTGGTGGGGATCCAGTGGGCCATGTAAGAGGTCCAAGGTTTAGATTGAGATAATGAGAGTGTGATCTTGTTGGATGTTAGGTTGGACCAAATGCACGACCAGTTCAGGAGCAAGTTCTCTGTGGTGTATGTTTTGTTCAATATGGATTCCCATTTAACTTGTAGTGGTTTAGTTAGGGAAGAGATTGTGGTAGTCAGTATGGAACAGAGTTTGGGAGCTGTGTAACCACAGTTGGCTATGCTCTCTAGTGTGGATGTAAGGTCAGGTGCTCTCAGGGGTTTGTTTGGCAATAATAGCTTTAATCTTTAAAAAGGTGTAAAAAACAATTTTGTAAAGTTCAAGTTTGGATTTGAGTTGTGAGAAGGTCCAGTGGCCTGTTTAAAATGTACATTTGCATGTATCTGTGACACTCCTAGAATTAACATACTGGGATAAAGGATTACTGACAACACCACTTGAACGGATGAGGATTCTCTCCTAGGTCTATTTAGAGCAACTTCACCCTTCACCTCCCCAGGCTCTACATTGCCTGACTAGCCTCCTCTGTAATCCTAGGTCTTAACCAAAACATTCTACAGACCTTTGGGATGTCATAACCTCTGTCACTAGAGATCTGCTTCCTCAAGGAAACTTGGCTGAGTCCCACTACCCTGCCTGCTATTACGTTGGCTCTCCCAGATAACTACTGTATGCTCACACTTAATAGAGAAGTCAGAACTGGTTGCGGCATTGCCATTCTTTCAAGATACAATCAAAGTCTCCCTTATTGACAATCTAAATACAGAATGGGTAGAACTATGCTTCTCTAAAATAGAATTATTTTCGAACGACTGTTGGAAAGCAGCACTTGTATATCGCCCTCTAGGACCAAAAAAAGAGTTAAGCCATAGCCTAACCGATGTATAGCGACCCATGTTTTGTCATCACAACACTTTCTTTCACAGGTGACTATGACTATCACGGGGAAGACTCCTCCAACCCAGAGGTTATGCAACTCATCCCTGACTGAGAGAGTTGGGTTTGTACCAAAAAAATAATGGCCTTACCCAAACTGCAGGCCACACTTTGGATTTAATTTTCAACAACTCTAATTCTTTGACCTATGATCTACCTTTACCTCTTACCTGGACAGACCATTCCATGATACATTTCCAGATTCCTAAAATGGATGGGACTCAAAAGACAAAGACTGTCAACAGAAGAACTTCAGGACAGTGGCGGCTTGTTTCCTCTGAATCTTTTTTCAAAGGCTTTGAGTTTTCAATGGCTTCCAAGGACTTAGAAGTTCTAGCAGACTATCATAAGTCCTTAAATTCTTCTTTTGATAGCATTACTTCTCTTAAAACATGTGGTAAAACCGAGTTCGGATCTCATGCTCTCTGGTACACTACTGAGCTGAGACAAGAAAAATCCTCCTGTAAAAAGTTGGAGAGATGATGGCCTCAGACTAAAAATCAAAATGACAAAGATGCATATAAAGCATCTCTTTACTCATACCATCAGAAAATTACATTAGCTCAAAAAAACTATATTAGCAATCAAATTGATCATACTGGAAACTCATCCAAAGAATTATGGCCCGTATTTATACTCCGTTTGCGCCGAATTTGCGTCGTTTTTTTCGACGCAAATTCGACGCAGAACTAACGCCAACTAACGCCATATTTATACTCTGGCGTTAGACGCTTCGGGCGCCAAAGTGCCCGGAGTGTGCGTCATTTTTTAGCGTGAACCCCTTCCTTGCGTTAATGATATGCAAGGGAGGCGTTCCCGTCTTAAAAAATGACTCCCAGGCCTTTACGTGGTATTTATACTCCCGGGCAAAAATGACGCCCGGGAGTGGGCGTGGCCAAAAACGGCGCTTTTGCGCCGCTTTTTAACGCCTGGGTCAGGGATGGCGTTAAGGGACAAGTGGGCTCAAAATGAGCCCAGAGTGCCCTCCCCTGCCCCCAGGGACCCCCCCTGCCACCCTTGCCCACCCCAGGAGGACACCCAAGGACGGAGGGACCCATCCCATGGACATTAAGGTAAGTTCAGGTAAGTATTTTTTTTTTTTTTTTTTGTGGCATAGGGGGGCCTGATTTGTGCCCCCCTACATGCCACTATGCCCAATGACCATGCCCAGGGGACAGAAGTCCCCTGGGCATGGCCATTGGGCAAGGGGGCATGACTCCTATCTTTACAATGATAGGAGTCATGTTGATGGGGGATGGGCGTCGAAAATAAATGGCGCAAGTCGGGTTACGATGATTTTTTCGACGTAACCTGACTTGCCCCATTTTAAGACGCCCATGCGCCATTTTCCCCCTACGCCGGCGCTGCCTGGTGTACGTGGTTTTTCTCGCGCACACCAGGCAGCGCCGGTCTGCTTGCGCCGGCTAACGCCATTCAATAAATACGGCGCCCGCATGGCGCTTCAGAATGGCGTTAGCCGGCGCAAAACTTTTTGACGCTAAACTGCGTTAGCGCAGTTTAGCGTCAAAAAGTATAAATATGGGCCTATGTGATTCCCTTGCAGATTTTTTTAGAAACAAATAAAGCTAATTTATCAGAACTTCCTCAGCCCTTCAAACCAGTCTGAAGAAGTGCCTAAATTCAGTTCTCCCCCACCCCCTCAACTCCGCATGCTGCCTAGAAATTAAAAACTTTTCTCACTCACACAGATACAAACAGATACAGAGGGCCCTACAAAAGACCAGATCTGGCTCTCCTTGGATCCATGCCCTCCAAGCATTACAGTGCATCTCTTTAACCAGATTTTTCCCACAATCAGATCACGATTTAATTTATCAGTGGATACTGGTAAAACTCCCTCTGGCCTGGAAATCAGCACAGGTCTAGCCTATACCAAAGAAGGCCAATGTTGACCCTAAAATCCTAACTAACTACTGGCCTGTCTCGCTGCTTCCGCTTCTAGGCAAGCTGCTGTAAGGTCTAGTAAACAAACAACTTTCAGCCTATCTTCAGATAAGCTCTTGGATCCATTACATTCTGGGCTCAGATCCTCCTATAGCACAAAAACTGCCTTGGTTGATGTTACTGACTCTATAAGATTCTCTCTTGATGCTGGTATTCTATCTATGCTAGTGCTGCTGGACCTATCTGCAGCTTTTGATGCGGTCCCACACCAGGCTGTTTAATGGGTTCCATAAGATAGGTATCCATGGGACAGCTCTACAGTGGTTCAGTGATTTCCTAGAAAATAGAACACAAACTATCTCTCTTGATGCATTTAAGTCTCACACCATGCTGATTGACAAGGTGGTCCCACATGGCTCATGCTTCAGCCCCACTCTGTTTAATATATATGTGGCCCATCTTGCCAAGATTGTTTAATTATTTGGATTTGAAATACTGTCTTATGCTGACAACACTGAGCTTGTAATCCCCTTTGATAAAGAGGTGGACAAAGTTGAAGAACGTTTCTTCAAAAGGATTAAACCGATCACAGATTGTATGACAACTAACTGGCATCTAAACACGAAAAAAACAGATCATGCTGTTTGGTAAGGTCCAAAAACTTTGGTCTTCTGAAAGGTGGTCTCCAGAATTGAGTACTGCTCCCGCACCCAGGCAGGTATTCAAGAATCTTGGTGTTAAAATAGATCAATCCTTATCCATGAAGAAGCAGGTTCTATCTACTACTGGCACCTGCTTCAATACAGTGTCTGCTGAGGAAAGCATTTCCTTTCCTTTCCCTTTTTTCTAGGAAAACTCTAATGCAAGCTCTAATTATCAGCAGACTAGATTACGCTAATGCACTACTTGCTTAGGCAAATGAGACATTAATGTCCAAATTACAAGTAGTACAAAACACAGCAGCACAGCTCCGTTCGCAACCTCAGTTCTGGCTCTGCTTTCACACCTCTTCTGAGAGCCTTACACTGGCTACAAGACATAAAAATAGTTATCTTCAGAATCTGTTGCTTCACGCGCAATTCTTTACTGGGGAAAGGTCCCAGCTATCTACATTAGAAGCTTAGATACTGTTGTGCAGTCAGGAACTTGAGATCCAAGGACAAAGCCTTACTCACTGTTCCCTTTATATGACTGTTAAGATGCATGCCTCTTGGAATAACTTACCTTACCACATTCGTACTTGCACTGACCATGTCAAATTCAGGAAACTACTCAAGACAGTTTTGGTTTAATGCAAAGTTATACTCTGCCTGTATTCTGTCCACAGTGCCGAGATACCCCTCCTGGGGTGATTCATGTACCATATTAAATCTAATTAACATAACATTACAAGATGCGAGCTTCTGGGAATATTTAAGTGCATCGTTTTTCTTAGGTGGACTTAAGTGGTCAGTTGTGCAATTCCTGTATATCACAGCTAGCAGGCTTTTGAGGAGTTAATGAAAGAAGGTGGGACAGCCAGACCCTTTCACAGGGTAGACAGTACAGAAAAAGCTAAGACGCCTAATTGTTTTTGTCAAATAGCATGGTTCATAAAGGCATACCTAAAACTTAGAGTCTAAATGTTCCTTTTTAGTGTCCATCGCATGCTTTAGAATCATGAAACAAATAATGATCATGTTGCAGAGTGCTCTCTTCTGGTGGTGAATGAAAGAATATAAACATAAAAACAAATGTCAACATCTTGAGTTATCTTAAAAATTGCAGCCTTCTTAGAATGGGGAATTCATTACGTTGGACTTATAATTGAGAACTTGCATCGCATACAATCACTTACGGTCGAGAAGGAAATGGGAGTTTGAGTAAAGTAATGAAACAGCTCATCAAGAATTATGTAATGCTGGATACTATTTGTGAGGTTTTTTTAAATGTATATCTTTATGTGGAATTGTCCCCACACTAAAATATGATTTTCTTTAGCAATAATAGGGCACAGTAATATACCAAGTGTTCAGATAATACCATGAGTACTATTTTGCTTATAATGCAGAACAAGTTACTTTTAGAGGACAAATCTTCCTTCCGAAAGGCATCTGCATTCAACACATTGTCCCATCATGTCACATGTGGAAACAATGGAGCACCTCCATTTCAGTGGAAACTCATGTATTCCTAGGAGGAAGAAATGATACACCAAATAGCCAGTGGTTTGCAGTGAGTGGTGTATATTCTTCTGGGCTGCTGCATGATGTGATTGACAAAATCTCAAAGCAGTGCCTGAATGGGGCCGACTCTAACTAGACTTTACTTGAAGAAGGCTGACCCAAATCCCACTCTCCTGTATTGGAAACAACGTGTCGTGCAGACAGCTGCATTTTCAATCCAGCTAAAAAAAGGGATGTCAGAGAGGAACTGCGCCTATAATTCCATGAATTACCTAGGAGCAATGTTCATTATTTTCTCTTGACATTGCTGCTCATCTTTTTAACCCTGAGGTCAATTTAAGAAGCCCACTTTACCAATGTATGGTGACCTGTTAAGTTACTGGTCAAATATTTCATGTTTGTGTGTCCTGGGAATTGATTCGCAACCCCCTTCAAGGAGTACTCATTCAAAACTAAACACAGCAGACTATCTTTTCACTTTTTCCACTCTCGTGTAGTTGTCCAGATTCCTCATTTAGCAAGTCTTATCCCACACATTCCTGCGACTGGGTGTTCAATTTAATTTCAGGAGTGCCAGACTCAGGAGTGCATTTTTGGATTATACAAAACGATGTCAATTAGTCCCCTCATATGAATAGTAAGCAAATGTATGTTATGTGATTATCTTGACATTCTTGCAGAGAACCAGCCCTTCTAGACCTAATTGGCCACCCTAGCTTAAGGCATCTGTCAGAAGCATGTACTTATCCTGCTTCACTCGTTTTGTTTCATGTCTCATGGTAGGACCGTTTTACCGTTCTTAAAGGACCTCACAAGTCTTCTGTCTGTTGTTCTGATGCTGAAGTAGAGGATGTGGAAAAAAGGGAAACTGCTGGTCCAAGGTATTAGAGAATAGTTTTTGAACCAGGGTCACCTGTTCAGCCCTAGGCATTTGGTCGTCATCATCGTTTTGAAGAAGATGAGGATGTGGCTTGACACATGATTTTTAAAAATGTTTAGACATTTCATTAGAAAACGTTGCCCTAGTCGTGGGTTTATCATGCTGCTTGCAATGTGATTTTCACCTGTGCTATCACCATGCTTGACTTTGTTGTCATCTGTCATGCTGATGATATATGTAAGATTATAGCAAGGGCTCCAACAGTTTTATGTTGCTCACCTTTAGAATAAGTACCCTTTATGTTCTGCCACCTTTTTCTTCAACCTAGGGAGCTCCCTTTGGATCTCATTTCTGGCTTTCGATCTTGGCGGGGTCTCATTAGAAATTCTCCAAGGCCTGCAAATCTTAAGGGCAGGCAGGCAATCCTTGTATCAAGTGTTCTTAAACTGCAGAAACCAGTTAATACTGCAATTTAGCTTAAAACCGAGGGCATGATTTTCATGCTTCGAACTTCTGTAGAGGGGTCTAAGTACTCTTGGAGGTTCGTGTAGGAGTAACACATCTAATTCAGGAAGCGTAAGTCTCACTTACAAGAAATAGATTGACCAAGCAGTTTTATTCTTATAACAGAGATTAATTTTAATTGAGTCAGTTTTAAGGCAAAAGCTTTCTTGTGTTTTCTAATATCTAGAATTCTGCCTCTTTCTGTAATTACCAGGGGCTTGCTTTCAGGAAATCATGTTTACAGTGCTAACCAAACTTAATATAAGATTTAAACAGCACACACCCTGCTTTCATTATTTGCACTGGGGCGTGTGTATCTTACTCTTTGTAGCCTATTACCAGTGTTCAGGATTCCTAGGGAAGTTCAGGGTATCTGCATTGTTCAGAGCCCCACAGGTCTGTAGGGCTCAGGGACCCACAAGTAGTGCCATTCAGTCCTCAAGCATTGAAGGCTAGGCCATTCTGTGTCAGTCGACCTGTGGAGTAGAGAGAGTTCAGACATTTGGCATTTACAGAATGCATCTGAAGAAGAGTCGCACTGACCTCAGTGGCGATTGTACATGTGAGATGGAATCTTCTGTGCAGCTTCGGGTCATCGCATCAGAGATGCTTCTCTCAGTCGGTGCTTCATGTAGACTGCAGGAGAATCATAGAGGCGTTCCGCTACCATATGGGTACCACCAGCAGCGTCACATACTGTCTCACATCTGTGGTTTGCACTGGCTCACAATAGTTACAAGACACGTTTTGAGTGACTCTTGCTGTGTCACACACCAGTCTTCCACCTGTGGGTTATCTGTACTTACAAGACACGTTTTGAGTGACTCTTGCTGTGTCACACACCAGTCTTCCACCTGTGGGTTATCTGTGCTCACAGCAGTGACAGTCTACTTCAATAGTTGCATTCTGCAGGGACGTATGTTGGCCTCACGATTAGAGAGCAGTAGCTCCCAAAAGTGATTCCGTGATTTTTGCATGGTCACAGACTGCCCTCTTGCCTCCAGAACTTCGTGGAGTAGGCTGTTTGAAAATCTGACTTCAGGTGGGCTGCAGTGAGTAACACTTTTTCTGCTTTCAATTGACTGCGCGGTGCTAAGCACCTAATGGCAGCACAGGCACATGGCATCTCAGGCTCTATCATGCAAGGTAGGTGTACCCGCTCAAGGTTTTCTAACTCCTTCTCAGCAAGGCTTCTTAGTATTGATCTCTGCATTCCTACGGATTTGGACGAAACCTCTTATAGAAAGACATCCTGTATTCTTTCTCTGGTCGTTTCCTCTCTTTACAGAGGCACAAAGAACTTAAATGTGTCAAAAGAAGAACATTTGGTAAGGGAGGGGGCTTGGTCATATCTTTCCCTAGATATAGTCGACACCTCAAAATGTTCAATCAAAGTTCACCTTAAACTTTTGAGGATTACCAATCTTTAATTAGTGAATTCTTCTTTCACGTAGTCGCATTGTTTGGTAAGCATTTATAGTGAAACTGTG
This sequence comes from Pleurodeles waltl, assembly GCF_031143425.1. Taxonomy (NCBI): domain Eukaryota; kingdom Metazoa; phylum Chordata; class Amphibia; order Caudata; family Salamandridae; genus Pleurodeles; species Pleurodeles waltl. Next base: position 547,281,356 of record NC_090443.1, on the reverse strand, counting down.
ACATTGCCCATTTTGCATTTTAAGGTAGACAGTCCACGACTGTAGCACAAGTACAGTTTTTTTCTAATGCAGTTTGTGCCTCTTAGCCGAGACACTAGACTAAAGTCTTTGCTCAACTGTTGCTTTCGCTCTAGTCATACTTGACCTACTGAAACTGATTCCTAGTTTCATCTAGAGAACCAATCTTCCTTCCTTAGAAAGCAAGGTAGTGTACTTAGTTTGATGATGAATCCCTTGGAATTGGGGGATGATGGGAGTTCCAAGGAAGGGATGCTGTGATATATGCATAAAACATGACAGACAATTTTCTCGGACTACTAACCTTTTGAAGCATCCTCCAATTTTAGGGGCTTCATAAATACAGTGGGTTCTAACTTAACATGTATCCAAGCACTCGTGCACAGGGAACATAAATCCATAGGACAAGAGAGGGTCCTCTTATGACCCACTACATGGAATCTATACGGTGACCGAGTAGGCCATACGTTACTGAGATTCAGGTAAAAAAGTTACAACTCTGGTCATAAGACTTATGACAACTGTGTCTAGAGCTAAAAAATATGCGAGGTCTGTCAGAATGATTAAAATGAAAAGAGGATTGTCACATTTTGCAATGCACAACGATCTTTCAAGCCCGAACAGTGTCAGGTACATGAGAATATCAACATGTGCAGGCCTGTATGATTTTTAGCCCCCGGCACTGTGAAAGAAACAAGTGGCCACCATGCAGGCCACATGCATTCCCATGCTGTGAGAACACATAAATGCTGTGAGCATCTTGCTTTCATGGAGGCTCCTTTTAACACTTGAAAGTACATCAGTTCCTTCTGATAACACAGAGAGGCAAGACAGTGAGGCGCTCCTGCTTTCCACCCAGCAAAAGCTTAGTGTTTGAGATAGAGGGTCTTGAAATTGAATGTGAATGCTAGGAAGAAAGAAATGAGGACAATCTGGAGCCACTTTGCTCAAGTGTGGTACCTTGATGATTGACGCTTGATCTTGTCTCATAGGTGTGAGTCCAGCACATCAGTTCCGCCCGCTCTCGTCCACCCAGTTGGCCCGATGGCAAACTAAACAAAGACATAAATGCACAATTTTTTCCCTAAGCAGACAGTAAAGCCTTTTCCCCAATCGTATATCTTTCAATGCTTGATTGGTGCGAGGTTGAACAGCAATTGTGCTTGCCTCTGCTCTTGGAGACAAGAAAAAGAATACATGAACAGAGATAACCAATCATATTCGAGCCGGCTGGGAAACAAGGCTTTAAATTAATATATTCAGAAGGCGCACATTGCCAATATTCCTTTCAGGACATGCCTTCACATAGCTAGGTCCGTGATGAAGAACGAGTACGACATGCTTGTGTCACATGACAACATTTCTTTAAAGCGACTATTTCGTAAGAGTGCTTCTAGAGGCAGTTCTGTAAAATGTCATTAAAGTCATTCAGTATGTAGCCCTGCAAATGTAAACACCACTAGTTCTAGAGTATCTCTGTGAAAGCATAGCCGCGATAGGTTTACTGCTAGACATATGCCTTCTGTTGATGAGAGTATACTGGCAGCAATGTAGAATTTCAGGATGGGAGCCTAGCAGGTAGGCATATGTATTGTCTTAGCAGCTGTTCTGCAGACAGATATGGACAGTCTCAGAGGAACTGTATTTTTACAGAGTAGGTCTTTGAATACTCAAAGCAGAAGTTATCTTGATACAGCCTCAAAGCAGTAATGTTATAGAAAGTTTGTAAATCCACAGAGTTAGAGTTCAACATCAAGCTCTGTAATTCCCAGCATATGGGATAGAGGTACAACGTCCTTTTCTGGTTGCAAACCGTGAGTTTGCATACCATAGGATTTGCAACTGCAAAATGGCTCCTCCTAACATACAAAGGCTATTACGAGTCGTAGCAGGCCGCTTGCGATCTTAACCCCTTCGCTGCCAGGCCTTTTCCCCCTCCTGTGCCGAGCCTTTTTTTGGCTATTTGGAGCAGTTCGCGCTTTGGCCCTCATAACTTTTTGTTCACGTAAGCTACCCACGCCAAATTTGCGTCCTTTTTTTCCAACATCCTAGGGATTCTAGAGGTACCCAGACTTTGTGGGTTCCCCAGAAGGAGGCCAAGAAATTAGCCAAAAAACAGTGAAAATTTCGTTTTTAAAAAAAAAATTGGAAAAATGGGCTGCAGAAGAAGGCTTGTGGCTTTTTCCCTGAAAAGGGCATCAACAAAGGGTTTGCGGTGATAAAATCACCAGCTTCCCAGCTTTCAGGAACAGGCAGACTTGAATCAGAAAACCCAATTTTTCAACACAATTTTGGCATTTTACTGGGACATACCCCATTTTTACGATGTTTTGTGCTTTCAGCCTCCTTCCAGTCAGTGACAGAAATGGGCATGAAACCAACGCTGGATGCCAGAAACCGCAACATTTCTAAAAAGTAGACACAATTCTGAACTCAGCAAGGGATAATTTGTGTAGATCCTACAAGGGTTTCCTACAGAAAATAACAACTAAAAAAGAAAAATATTGAAATTGAGGTGAAAAAAACATAAATTTTTCTCTAAGTTTTACTCTGTAACTTTTTCCTGCAATGTCAGATTTTCGAAAGCAATATACCGTTACGTCTGCTGGACTCTTCTGGTTGCGGGGACATATAGGGCTTGTAGGTTCATCAAGAACTCTAGGTACCCAGAGCCAATAAATGACCTGCACCCTGCAGTGGGTTTTCATTCTATGCCGGGTATACAGCAATTCATTTGCTGAAATATAAAGAGTAAAAAATAGCTATCAAGAAAACCTTTGTATTTCCAAAATGGGCACAAGATAAGGTATTGAGAAGCAGTGGTTATTTGCACATCTCTGAATTCCGGGGTGCCCATACTAGCATGTGAATTACAGGGCATTTCTCAAATAGACATCTTTTTTACACACTGTCTTACATTTGGAAGGGAAAAATGTAGAGAAAGACCAGGGGCAATAACACTTGTTTTGCTATTCTATGTTCCCCCAAGTCTCCCGATAAAAATGATACCTCACTTGTGTGGGTAGGCCTAGCGCCCGCGACAGGATATGCCCCAAAACACAACGTGGACACATCACAGAAAACAGACCTGTTTTTAGCAAAGTGCCTACCTGTAGATTTTGGCCTCTAGCTCAGCCGCCACCTAGGGAAACCTACCAAACATGTGCATTTCTGAAAACTAGAGACCTAGGGGAATCCAAGATGGGGTGACTTGTGTGGCTCGGACCAGGTTCTGTTACCCAGAATCCTTCGCAAACCTCAAAATTTGGCTAAAAAAACACATGTTCCTCACATTTCTGTGGCAGAAAGTTCTAGAATCTGAGAGGAGCCACAAATTTCCTTCCACCCAGCGTTCCTCCACGTCTCCCGATAAAAATGATACCTCACTTGTGTGGGTAGGCCTAGCGCCCGCGACAGGAAACGCCCCAAAGCGCAACGTGGACACAGCCAAATTTTTGAAGGAAAACAGAGGTGTTTTTTGCAAAGTGCCTACCTGTAGATTTTGGCCTGTAGCTCAGCCGCCACCTAGGGAAACCTACCAAACCTGTGTATTTCTGAAAACTAGAGACCTAGCGGAATCCAAGATGGGGTGACTTGTGTGGCTCGGACCAGGTTCTGTTACCCAGAATCCTTTGCAAACCTCAAAATTTGGCTAAAAAAACACATGTTCCTCACATTTCTGTGGCAGAAAGTTCTAGAATCAGAGAGGAGCCACAAATTTCCTTCCACCCAGCGTTCCCCCACGTCTCCCGACAAAAATGATACCTCACTTGTGTGGGTAGGCCTAGCGCCCGCGACAGGAAACGCCCCAAAGTGCAACGTGGACACAGCCAAATTTTTAAAGGAAAACAGAGGTGTTTTTTGCAAAGTGCCTACTTGTAGATTTTGGCCTGTAGCTCAGCCGCCACCTAGGGAAACCTACCAAACCTGTGCATTTCTGAAAACTAGAGACCTAGGGGAATCCAAGATGGGGTGACTTGTGTGGCTCGGACCAGGTTCTGTTACCCAGAATCCTTTGCAAACCTCAAAATTTGGCTAAAAAAACACATGTTCCTCACATTTCTGTGGCAGAAAGTTCTGGAATCTGAGAGGAGCCACAAAGTTCCTTCCACCCAGCGTTCCCCCACGTCTCCTGATAAAAATGATACCTCCCTTGTGTGGGTAGGCCTAGCGCCCGCGACAGGAAACGCCCCAAAGCGCAACGTGGGCACAGACAAATTTTTGAAGGAAAACAGAGGTGTTTTTTGCAAAGTGCCTACCTGTAGATTTTGGCCTGTAGCTCAGCCGCCACCTAGGGAAGCCTACCAAACCTGTGCATTTCTGAAAACTAGAGACCTAGGGGAATCCAAGATGGGGTGACTTGTGTGGCTGGGACCAGGTTCTGTTACCCAGAATCCTTTGCAAACCTCAAAATTTGGCTAAAAAAACACATGTTCCTCACATTTCTGTGGCAGAAAGTTCTGGAATCTGAGAGGAGCCACAAATTTCCTTCCACCCAGCGTTCCCCCACGTCTCCCGATAAAAATGATACCTCACTTGTGTGGGTAGGCCTAGCGCCCGCGACAGGAAACACCCCAAAGCGCAACGTGGACACAGCCAAATTTTTGAAGGAAAACAGAGGTGTTTTTTGCAAAGTGCCTACCTGTAGATTTTGGCCTGTAGCTCAGCCGCCACCTAGGGAAACCTACAAAACCTGTGCATTTCTGAAAACTAGAGACCTAGGGGAATCCAAGATGGGGTGACTTGTGTGGCTCGGACCAGGTTCTGTTACCCAGAATCCTTTGCAAACCTCACAATTTGGCTCACAAAACACATGTTCCTCACATTTCTGAGGCAGAAAGTTCTAGAATCTGAGAGGAGCCACAAATTTCCTTCCACCCAGCGTTCCCCCCGTCTCCCGATAAAAATGATACCTCACTTGTGTGGGTAGGCCTAGCGCCCGCGACAGGAAACGCCCCAAAGCGCAACGTGGACACAGCCAACTTTTTGAACGAAAACAGAGGTGTTTTTTGCAAAGTGCCTACTTGTAGATTTTGGCCTGTAGCTCAGCCGCCACCTAGGGAAACCTACCAAACCTGTGCATTTCTGAAAACTAGAGACCTAGCGGAATCCAAGATGGGGTGACTTGTGTGGCTCGGACCAGGTTCTGTTACCCAGAATCCTTTGCAAACCTCAAAATTTGGCTAAAAAAACACATGTTCCTCACATTTCTGTGGCAGAAAGTTCTAGAATCTGAGAGGAGCCACAAATTTCCTTCCACCCAGCGTTCCCCCACGTCTTCCGATAAAAATGATACATCACTTGTGTGGGTAGGCGTAGCGCCCGCGACAGGAAACGCCCCAAAGTGCAACGTGGACACAGCCAAATTTTTGAAGGAAAACAGAGGTGTTTTTTGCAAAGTGCCTACCTGTAGATTTTGGCCTGTAGCTCAGCCGCCACCTAGGGAAGCCTACCAAACCTGTGCATTTCTGAAAACTAGAGACCTAGGGGAATCCAAGATGGGGTGACTTGTGTGGCTCGGACCAGGTTCTGTTACCCAGAATCCTTCGCAAACCTCAAAATTTGGCTAAAAAAACACATGTTCCTCACATTTCTGTGGCAGAAAGTTCTGGAATCTGAGAGGAGCCACAAATTTCCTTCCACCCAGCGTTCCCCCACGTCTCCCGATAAAAATGATACCTCACTTGTGTGGGTAGGCCTAGCGCCCGCGGCAGGAAACGCCCCAAAGCGCAACGTGGACACAGACAAATTTTTTAAGGAAAACAGAGGTGTTTTTTGCAAAGTGCCTACCTGTAGATTTTGGCCTGTAGCTCAGCCGCCACCTAGGGAAACCTACCAAACCTGTGCATTTCTGAAAACTAGAGACCTAGCGGAATCCAAGATGGGGTGACTTGTGTGGCTGGGACCAGGTTCTGTTACCCAGAATCCTTTGCAAACCTCAAAATTTGGCTAAAAAAACACATGTTCCTCACATTTCTGTGGCAGAAAGTTCTAGAATCTGAGAGGAGCCACAAATTTCCTTCCACCCAGCGTTCCCCCACGTCTCCCGATAAAAATGATACATCACTTGTGTGGGTAGGCGTAGCGCCCGCGACAGGAAACGCCCCAAAGTGCAACGTGGACACAGCCAAATTTTTGAAGGAAAACAGAGGTGTTTTTTGCAAAGTGCCTACCTGTAGATTTTGGCCTGTAGCTCAGCCGCCACCTAGGGAAGCCTACCAAACCTGTGCATTTCTAAAAACTAGAGACCTAGGGGAATCCAAGATGGGGTGACTTGTGTGGCTCGGACCAGGTTCTGTTACCCAGAATCCTTCGCAAACCTCAAAATTTGGCTAAAAAAACACATGTTCCTCACATTTCTGTGGCAGAAAGTTCTGGAATCTGAGAGGAGCCACAAATTTCCTTCCACCCAGCGTTCCCCCACGTCTCCCGATAAAAATGATACCTCACTTGTGTGGGTAGGCCTAGCGCCCGCGACAGGAAACGCCCCAAGGCGCAACGTGGACACAGACAAATGTTTGAAGGAAAACAGAGGTGTTTTTTGCAAAGTGCCTACCTGTAGATTTTGGCCTGTAGCTCAGCCGCCACCTAGGGAAACCTACCAAACCTGTGCATTTCTGAAAACTAGAGACCTAGGGGAATCCAAGATGGGGTGACTTGTGTGGCTCGGACCAGGTTCTGTTACCCAGAATCCTTTGCAAACCTCAAAATTTGGCTAACAAAACACATGTTCCTCACATTTCTGTGGCAGAAAGTTCTAGAATCTGAGAGGAGCCACAAATTTCCTTCCACCCAGCGTTCCCCCCGTCTCCCGATAAAAATGATACCTCACTTGTGTGGGTAGGCCTAGCGCCCGCGACAGGAAACGCCCCAAAGCGCAACGTGGACACAGCCAAATTTTTGAACGAAAACAGAGGTGTTTTTTGCAAAGTGCCTACTTGTAGATTTTGGCCTGTAGCTCAGCCGCCACCTAGGGAAACCTACCAAACCTTTGCATTTCTGAAAACTAGAGACCTAGCGGAATCCAAGATGGGGTGACTTGTGTGGCTCGGACCAGGTTCTGTTACCCAGAAACCTTTGCAAACCTCAAAATTTGGCTAAAAAAACACATGTTCCTCACATTTCTGTGGCAGAAAGTTCTGGAATCTGAGAGGAGCCACAAATTTCCTTCCACCCAGCGTTCCCCCACGTCTCCCGATAAAAATGATACATCACTTGTGTGGGTAGGCGTAGCGCCCGCGACAGGAAACGCCCCAAAGTGCAACGTGGACACAGCCAAATTTTTGAAGGAAAACAGAGGTGTTTTTTGCAAAGTGCCTACCTGTAGATTTTGGCCTGTAGCTCAGCCGCCACCTAGGGAAACCTACCAAACCTGTGCATTTCTGAAAACTAGAGACCTAGGGGAATACAAGATGGGGTGACTTGTGTGGCTGGGACCAGGTTCTGTTACCCAGAATCCTTTGCAAACCTCAAAATTTGGCTAAAAAAACACATGTTCCTCACATTTCTGTGTCAGAAAGTTCTGGAATCTGAGAGGAGCCACAAAGTTCCTTCCACCCAGCGTTCCCCCACGTCTCCTGATAAAAATGATACCTCACTTGTGTGGGTAGGCCTAGCGCCCGCGACAGGAAACGCCCCAAAGCGCAACGTGGGCACAGCCAAATTTTTGAACGAAAACAGAGGTGTTTTTTGCAAAGTGCCTACTTGTAGATTTTGGCATGTAGCTCAGCCGCCACCTAGGGAAACCTACCAAACCTGTGCATTTCTGAAAACTAGAGACCTAGGGGAATCCAAGATGGGGTGACTTGTGTGGCTCGGACCAGGTTCTGTTACCCAGAATCCTTCGCAAACCTCAAAATTTGGCTAAAAAAACACATGTTCCTCACATTTCTGTGGCAGAAAGTTCTGGAATCTGAGAGGAGGCACACATTTCCTTCCACCCAGCGTTCCCCCACGTCTCCCGATAAAAATGATACCTCACTTGTGTGGGTAGGCCTAGCGCCCGCGACAGGAAACGCCCCAAAGCGCAACGTGGACACAGACAAATTTTTGAAGGAAAACAGAGGTGTTTTTTGCAAAGTGCCTACCTGTAGATTTTGGCCTGTAGCTCAGCAGCCACCTAGGCAAACCTACCAAACCTGTGCATTTCTGAAAACTAGAGACCTAGGGGAATCCAAGATGGGGTGACTTGTGTGGCTCGGACCAGGTTCTGTTACCCAGAATCCTTTGGAAACCTCAAAATTTGGCTAACAAAACACATGTTCCACACATTTCTGTGGCAGAAAGTTCTAGAATCTGAGAGGAGCCACAAATTTCCTTCCACCCAGCGTTCCCCCCGTCTCCCGATAAAAATGATACCTCACTTGTGTGGGTAGGCCTAGCGCCCGCGACAGGAAACGCCCCAAAGCGCAACGTGGACAAAGCCAAATTTTTGAACGAAAACAGAGGTGTTTTTTGCAAAGTGCCTACTTGTAGATTTTGGCCTGTAGCTCAGCCGCCACCTAGGGAAACCTACCAAACCTTTGCATTTCTGAAAACTAGAGACCTAGCGGAATCCAAGATGGGGTGACTTGTGTGGCTCGGACCAGGTTCTGTTACCCAGAAACCTTTGCAAACCTCAAAATTTGGCTAAAAAAACACATGTTCCTCACATTTCTGTGGCAGAAAGTTCTGGAATCTGAGAGGAGCCACAAATTTCCTTCCACCCAGCGTTCCCCCACGTCTCCCGATAAAAATGATACATCACTTGTGTGGGTAGGCGTAGCGCCCGCGACAGGAAACGCCCCAAAGTGCAACGTGGACACAGCCAAATTTTTGAAGGAAAACAGAGGTGTTTTTTGCAAAGTGCCTACCTGTAGATTTTGGCCTGTAGCTCAGCCGCCACCTAGGGAAACCTACCAAACCTGTGCATTTCTGAAAACTAGAGACCTAGGGGAATACAAGATGGGGTGACTTGTGTGGCTGGGACCAGGTTCTGTTACCCAGAATCCTTTGCAAACCTCAAAATTTGGCTAAAAAAACACATGTTCCTCACATTTCTGTGTCAGAAAGTTCTGGAATCTGAGAGGAGCCACAAAGTTCCTTCCACCCAGCGTTCCCCCATGTCTCCTGATAAAAATGATACCTCACTTGTGTGGGTAGGCCTAGCGCCCGCGACAGGAAACGCCCCAAAGCGCAACGTGGGCACAGCCAAATTTTTGAACGAAAACAGAGGTGTTTTTTGCAAAGTGCCTACTTGTAGATTTTGGCATGTAGCTCAGCCGCCACCTAGGGAAACCTACCAAACCTGTGCATTTCTGAAAACTAGAGACCTAGGGGAATCCAAGATGGGGTGACTTGTGTGGCTCGGACCAGGTTCTGTTACCCAGAATCCTTCGCAAACCTCAAAATTTGGCTAAAAAAACACATGTTCCTCACATTTCTGTGGCAGAAAGTTCTGGAATCTGAGAGGAGGCACAAATTTCCTTCCACCCAGCGTTCCCCCACGTCTCCCGATAAAAATGATACCTCACTTGTGTGGGTAGGCCTAGCGCCCGCGACAGGAAACGCCCCAAAGCGCAACGTGGACACAGACAAATTTTTGATGGAAAACAGAGGTGTTTTTTGCAAAGTGCCTACCTGTAGATTTTGGCCTGTAGCTCAGCAGCCACCTAGGCAAACCTACCAAACCTGTGCATTTCTGAAAACTAGAGACCTAGGGGAATCCAAGATGGGGTGACTTGTGTGGCTCGGACCAGGTTCTGTTACCCAGAATCCTTTGCAAACCTCAAAATTTGGCTAACAAAACACATGTTCCACACATTTCTGTGGCAGAAAGTTCTAGAATCTGAGAGGAGCCACAAATTTCCTTCCACCCAGCGTTCCCCCCGTCTCCCGATAAAAATGATACCTCACTTGTGTGGGTAGGCCTAGCGCCCGCGACAGGAAACGCCCCAAAGCGCAACGTGGACAAAGCCAAATTTTTGAACGAAAACAGAGGTGTTTTTTGCAAAGTGCCTACTTGTAGATTTTGGCCTGTAGCTCAGCCGCCACCTAGGGAAACCTACCAAACCTGTGCATTTCTGAAAACTAGAGACCTAGCGGAATCCAAGATGGGGTGACTTGTGTGGCTCGGACCAGGTTCTGTTACCCAGAATCCTTTGCAAACCTCAAAATTTGGCTAAAAAAACACATGTTCCTCACATTTCTGTGGCAGAAAGTTCTAGAATCTGAGAGGAGCCACAAATTTCCTTCCACCCAGCGTTCCCCCACGTCTCCCGATAAAAATGATACATCACTTGTGTGGGTAGGCGTAGCGCCCGCGACAGGAAACGCCCCAAAGTGCAACGTGGACACAGCCAAATTTTTGAAGAAAACAGACGTGTTTTTTGCAAAGTGCCTACCTGTAGATTTTGGCCTGTAGCTCAGCCGCCACCTAGGGAAACCTACCAAACCTGTGCATTTCTGAAAACTAGAGACCTAGGGGAATACAAGATGGGGTGACTTGTGTGGCTGGGACCAGGTTCTGTTACCCAGAATCCTTTGCAAACCTCAAAATTTGGCTAAAAAAAAACATGTTCCTCACATTTCTGTGTCAGAAAGTTCTGGAATCTGAGAGGAGCCACAAAGTTCCTTCCACCCAGCGTTCCCCCACGTCTCCTGATAAAAATGATACCTCACTTGTGTGGGTAGGCCTAGCGCCCGCGACAGGAAACGCCCCAAAGCGCAACGTGGGCACAGCCTAATTTTTGAAGGAAAACAGAGGTGTTTTTTGCAAAGTGCCTACCTGTAGATTTTGGCCTGTAGCTCAGCCGCCACCTAGGGAAGTCTACCAAACCTGTGCATTTCTGAAAACTAGAGACCTAGGGGAATCCAAGATGGGGTGACTTGTGTGGCTCGGACCAGGTTCTGTTACCCAGAATCCTTCGCAAACCTCAAAATTTGGCTAAAAAAACACATGTTCCTCACATTTCTGTGGCAGAAAGTTCTGGAATCTGAGAGGAGCCACAAATTTCCTTCCACCCAGCGTTCCCCCACGTCTCCCGATAAAAATGATACCTCACTTGTGTGGGTAGGCCTAGCGCCCGCGACAGGAAACGCCCCAAAGCGCAACGTGGACACAGACAAATTTTTAAAGGAAAACAGAGGTGTTTTTTGCAAAGTGCCTACCTGTAGATTTTGGCCTGTAGCTCAGCCGCCACCTAGGGAAACCTACCAAACCTGTGCATTTCTGAAAACTAGAGACCTAGGGGAATCCAAGATGGGGTGACTTGTGTGGCTCGGACCAGGTTCTGTTACCCAGAATCCTTTGCAAACCTCAAAATTTGGCTAACAAAACACATGTTCCTCACATTTCTGTGGCAGAAAGTTCTAGAATCTGAGAGGAGCCACAAATTTCCTTCCACCCAGCGTTCCCCCCCGTCTCCCGATAAAAATGATACCTCACTTGTGTGGGTAAGCCTAGCGCCCGCGACAGGAAACGCCCCAAAGCGCAACGTGGGCACAGCCTAATTTTTGAAGGAAAACAGAGGTGTTTTTTGCAAAGTGCCTACCTGTAGATTTTGGCCTGTAGCTCAGCCGCCACCTAGGGAAGCCTACCAAACCTGTGCATTTCTGAAAACTAGAGACCTAGGGGAATTCAAGATGGGGTGACTTGTGTGGCTCGGACCAGGTTCTGTTACCCAGAATCCTTTGCAAACCTCAAAATTTGGCTAACAAAACACATGTTCCTCACATTTCTGTGGCAGAAAGTTCTAGAATCTGAGAGGAGCCACAAATTTCCTTCCACCCAGCGTTCCCCCCCGTCTCCCGATAAAAATGATACCTCACTTGTGTGGGTAGGCCTAGCGCCCGCGACAGGAAACGCCCCAAAGCGCAATGTGGACACAGCCAAATGTTTGAACGAAAACAGAGGTATTTTTTGCAAAGTGCCTACTTGTAGATTTTGGCCTGTAGCTCAGCCGCCACCTAGGGAAACCTACCAAACCTGTGCATTTCTGAAAACTAGAGACCTAGCGGAATCCAAGATGGGGTGACTTGTGTGGCTCGGACCAGGTTCTGTTACCCAGAATCCTTTGCAAACCTCAAAATTTGGCTAAAAAAACACATGTTCCTCACATTTCTGTGGCAGAAAGTTCTAGAATCTGAGAGGAGCCACAAATTTCCTTCCACCCAGCGTTCCCCCACGTCTCCCGATAAAAATGATACATCACTTGTGTGGGTAGGCGTAGCGCCCGCGACAGGAAACGCCCCAAAGTGCAACGTGGACACAGCCAAATTTTTGAAAGAAAACAGAGGTGTTTTTTGCAAAGTGCCTACCTGTAGATTTTGGCCTGTAGCTCAGCCGCCACCTAGGGAAACCTACCAAACCTGTGCATTTCTGAAAACTAGAGACCTAGGGGAATACAAGATGGGGTGACTTGTGTGGCTGGGACCAGGTTCTGTTACCCAGAATCCTTTGCAAACCTCAAAATTTGGCTAAAAAAACACATGTTCCTCACATTTCTGTGTCAGAAAGTTCTGGAATCTGAGAGGAGCCACAAAGTTCCTTCCACCCAGCGTTCCCCCACGTCTCCTGATAAAAATGATACCTCACTTGTGTGGGTAGGCCTAGCGCCTGCGACAGGAAACGCCCCAAAGCGCAACGTGGGCACAGCCTAATTTTTGAAGGAAAACAGAGGTGTTTTTTGCAAAGTGCCTACCTGTAGATTTTGGCCTGTAGCTCAGCCGCCACCTAGGGAAGCCTACCAAACCTGTGCATTTCTGAAAACTAGAGACCTAGGGGAATCCAAGATGGGGTGACTTGTGTGGCTCGGACCAGGTTCTGTTACCCAGAATCCTTCGCAAACCTCAAAATTTGGCTAAAAAAACACATGTTCCTCACATTTCTGTGGCAGAAAGTTCTGGAATCTGAGAGGAGCCACAAATTTCCTTCCACCCAGCGTTCCCCCACGTCTCCCGATAAAAATGATACCTCACTTGTGTGGGTAGGCCTAGCGCCCGCGACAGGAAACGCCCCAAAGCGCAACGTGGACACAGACAAATTTTTGAAGGAAAACAGAGGTGTTTTTTGCAAAGTGCCTACCTGTAGATTTTGGCCTGTAGCTCAGCCGCCACCTAGGGAAACCTACCAAACCTGTGCATTTCTGAAAACTAGAGACCTAGGGAATCCAAGATGGGGTGACTTGTATGGCTCGGACCAGGTTCTGTTACCCAGAATCCTTTGCAAACCTCAAAATTTGGCTAACAAAACACATGTTCCTCACATTTCTGTGGCAGAAAGTTCTAGAATCTGAGAGGAGCCACAAATTTCCTTCCACCCAGCGTTCCCCCCGTCTCCCGATAAAAATGATACCTCACTTGTGTGGGTAGGCCTAGCGCCCGCTACAGGAAACGCCCCAAAGCGCAACGTGGACACAGCCAAATTTTTGAACGAAAACAGAGGTGTTTTTTGCAAAGTGCCTACTTGTAGATTTTGGCCTGTAGCTCAGCCGCCACCTAGGGAAACCTACCAAACCTGTGCATTACTGAAAACTAGAGACCTAGCGGAATCCAAGATGGGGTGACTTGTGTGGCTCGGACCAGGTTCTGTTACCCAGAATCCTTTGCAAACCTCAAAATTTGGCTAAAAAAACACATGTTCCTCACATTTCTGTGGCAGAAAGTTCTAGAATCTGAGAGGAGCCACAAATTTCCTTCCACCCAGCGTTCCCCCACGTCTCCCGATAAAAATGATACATCACTTGTGTGGGTAGGCGTAGCGCCCGCGACAGGAAACCCCCCAAAGTGCAACGTGGACACAGCCAAATTTTTGAAGGAAAACAGAGGTGTTTTTTGCAAAGTGCCTACCTGTAGATTTTGGCCTGTAGCTCAGCCGCCACCTAGGGAAACCTACCAAACCTGTGCATTTCTGAAAACTAGAGACCTAGGGGAATACAAGATGGGGTGACTTGTGTGGCTGGGACCAGGTTCTGTTACCCAGAATCCTTTGCAAACCTCAAAATTTGGCTAAAAAAACACATGTTCCTCACATTTCTTTGTCAGAAAGTTCTGGAATATGAGAGGAGCTACAAAGTTCCTTCCACCCAGCGTTCCCCCACGTCTCCTGATAAAAATGATACCTCACTTGTGTGGGTAGGCCTAGCGCCCGCGACAGGAAACGCCCCAAAGCGCAACGTGGGCACAGCCAAATTTTTGAAGGAAAACAGAGGTGTTTTTTGCAAAGTGCCTACCTGTAGATTTTGGCCTGTAGCTCAGCCGCCACCTAGGGAAGCCTACCAAACCTGTGCATTTCTGAAAACTAGAGACCTAGGGGAATCCAAGATGGGGTGACTTGTGTGGCTCGGACCAGGTTCTGTTACCCAGAATCCTTTGCAAACCTCAAAATTTGGCTAAAAAAACACATGTTCCTCACATTTCTGTGGCAGAAAGTTCTGGAATCTGAGAGGAGCCACAAATTTCCTTCCGCCCAGCGTTCCCCCACGTCTCCCGATAAAAATTATACCTCACTTGTGTGGGTAGGCCTAGCGCCCGCGACAGGAAACACCCCAAAGCGCAACGTGGACACAGCCAAATTTTTGAAGGAAAACAGAGGTGTTTTTTGCAAAGTGCCTACCTGTAGATTTTGGCCTGTAGCTCAGCCGCCACCTAGGGAAACCTACAAAACCTGTGCATTTCTGAAAACTAGAGACCTAGGGGAATCCAAGATGGGGTGACTTGTGTGGCTCGGACCAGGTTCTGTTACCCAGAATCCTTTGCAAACCTCAAAATTTGGTAAAAAAACACATGTTCCTCACATTTCTGTGGCAGAAAGTTCTAGAATCTGAGAGGAGCCACAAATTTCCTTCCACCCAGCGTTCCCCCACGTCTCCCAATAAAAATGATACCTCACTTGTGTGGGTAGGAATAGCGCCCGCGACAGGAAACGCCCCAAAGCGCAACGTGGACACAGACAAATTTTTGAAGGAAAACAGAGGTGTTTTTTGCAAAGTGCCTACCTGTAGATTTTGGCCTGTAGCTCAGCCGCCACCTAGGGAAACCTACCAAACCTGTGCATTTCTGAAAACTAGAGACCTAGGGGAATCCAAGATGGGGTGACTTGTGTGGCTCGGATCAGGTTCTGTTACCCAGAATCCTTTGCAAACCTCAAAATTTGGCTAACAAAACACATGTTCCTCACATTTCTGTGGCAAAAAGTTGTAGAATCTGAGAGGAGCCACAAATTTCCTTCCACCCAGCGTTCCCCCCGTCTCCCATTAAAAATGATACCTCACTTGTGTGGGTAGGCCTAGCGCCCGCGACAGGAAACGCCCCAAAGCGCAACGTGGACACAGCCAAATTTGTGAACGAAAACAGAGGTGTTTTTTGCAAAGTGCCTACTTGTAGATTTTTGCCTGTAGCTCAGCCGCCATCTAGGGAAACCTACCACACCTGTGCATTTCTGAAAACTAGAGACCTAGCGGAATCCAAGATGGGGTGACTTGTGTGGCTCGGACCAGGTTCTGTTACCCAGAATCCTTTGCAAACCTCAAAATTTGGCTAAAAAAACACATGTTCCTCACATTTCTGTGGCAGAAAGTTCTAGAATCTGAGAGGAGCCACAAATTTCCTTCCACCCAGCGTTCCCCCACGTCTCCCGATAAAAATGATACATCACTTGTGTGGGTAGGCGTAGCGCCCGCGACAGGAAACCCCCCAAAGTGCAACGTGGACACAGCCAAATTTTTGAAGGAAAACAGAGGTGTTTTTTGCAAAGTGCCTACCTGTAGATTTTGGCCTGTAGCTCAGCCGCCACCTAGGGAAACCTACCAAACCTGTGCATTTCTGAAAACTAGAGACCTAGGGGAATACAAGATGGGGTGACTTGTGTGGCTGGGACCAGGTTCTGTTACCCAGAATCCTTTGCAAACCTCAAAATTTGGCTAAAAAAACACATGTTCCTCACATTTCTTTGTCAGAAAGTTCTGGAATATGAGAGGAGCTACAAAGTTCCTTCCACCCAGCGTTCCCCCACGTCTCCTGATAAAAATGATACCTCACTTGTGTGGGTAGGCCTAGCGCCCGCGACAGGAAACGCCCCAAAGCGCAACGTGGGCACAGCCAAATTTTTGAAGGAAAACAGAGGTGTTTTTTGCAAAGTGCCTACCTGTAGATTTTGGCCTGTAGCTCAGCCGCCACCTAGGGAAGCCTACCAAACCTGTGCATTTCTGAAAACTAGAGACCTAGGGGAATCCAAGATGGGGTGACTTGTGTGGCTCGGACCAGGTTCTGTTACCCAGAATCCTTTGCAAACCTCAAAATTTGGCTAAAAAAACACATGTTCCTCACATTTCTGTGGCAGAAAGTTCTGGAATCTGAGAGGAGCCACAAATTTCCTTCCGCCCAGCGTTCCCCCACGTCTCCCGATAAAAATTATACCTCACTTGTGTGGGTAGGCCTAGCGCCCGCGACAGGAAACACCCCAAAGCGCAACGTGGACACAGCCAAATTTTTGAAGGAAAACAGAGGTGTTTTTTGCAAAGTGCCTACCTGTAGATTTTGGCCTGTAGCTCAGCCGCCACCTAGGGAAACCTACAAAACCTGTGCATTTCTGAAAACTAGAGACCTAGGGGAATCCAAGATGGGGTGACTTGTGTGGCTCGGACCAGGTTCTGTTACCCAGAATCCTTTGCAAACCTCAAAATTTGGTAAAAAAACACATGTTCCTCACATTTCTGTGGCAGAAAGTTCTAGAATCTGAGAGGAGCCACAAATTTCCTTCCACCCAGCGTTCCCCCACGTCTCCCAATAAAAATGATACCTCACTTGTGTGGGTAGGAATAGCGCCCGCGACAGGAAACGCCCCAAAGCGCAACGTGGACACAGACAAATTTTTGAAGGAAAACAGAGGTGTTTTTTGCAAAGTGCCTACCTGTAGATTTTGGCCTGTAGCTCAGCCGCCACCTAGGGAAACCTACCAAACCTGTGCATTTCTGAAAACTAGAGACCTAGGGGAATCCAAGATGGGGTGACTTGTGTGGCTCGGATCAGGTTCTGTTACCCAGAATCCTTTGCAAACCTCAAAATTTGGCTAACAAAACACATGTTCCTCACATTTCTGTGGCAAAAAGTTGTAGAATCTGAGAGGAGCCACAAATTTCCTTCCACCCAGCGTTCCCCCCGTCTCCCATTAAAAATGATACCTCACTTGTGTGGGTAGGCCTAGCGCCCGCGACAGGAAACGCCCCAAAGCGCAACGTGGACACAGCCAAATTTGTGAACGAAAACAGAGGTGTTTTTTGCAAAGTGCCTACTTGTAGATTTTTGCCTGTAGCTCAGCCGCCATCTAGGGAAACCTACCAAACCTGTGCATTTCTGAAAACTAGAGACCTAGCGGAATCCAAGATGGGGTGACTTGTGTGGCTCGGACCAGGTTCTGTTACCCAGAATCCTTTGCAAACCTCAAAATTTGGCTAAAAAACCACATGTTCCTCACATTTCTGTGGCAGAAAGTTCTAGAATCTGAGAGGAGCCACAAATTTCCTTCCACCCAGCGTTCCCCCACGTCTCCCGATAAAAATGATACATCACTTGTGTGGGTAGGCGTAGCGCCCGCGACAGGAAACGCCCCAAAGTGCAACGTGGACACAGCCAAATTTTTGAAGGAAAACAGAGGTGTTTTTTGCAAAGTGCCTACCTGTAGATTTTGGCCTGTAGCTCAGGCGCCACCTAGGGAAACCTACCAAACCTGTGCATTTCTGAAAACTAGAGACCTAGGGGAATCCAAGATGGGGTGACTTGTGTGGCTCGGACCAGGTTCTGTTACCCAGAATCCTTTGCAAACCTCAAAATTTGGCTAAAAAAACTCATGTTCCTCACATTTCGGTGGCAGAAAGTTCTGGAATCTGAGAGGAGCCACAAATTTCCTTCCACCCAGCGTTCCCCCACGTCTCCTGATAAAAATGATACCTCACTTGTGTGGGTAGGCCTAGCGCCCGCGACAGGAAATGCCCCAAAGCGCAACGTGAGCACAGCCTAATTTTTGAAGGAAAACAGAGGTGTTTTTTGCAAAGTGCCTACCTGTAGATTTTGGCCTGTAGCTCAGCCGCCACCTAGGGAAGCCTACCAAACCTGTGCATTTCTGAAAACTAGAGACCTAGGGGAATCCAAGATGGGGTGACTTGTGTGGCTCGGACCAGGTTCTGTTACCCAGAATCCTTCGCAAACCTCAAAATTTGGCTAAAAAAACACACGTTCCTCACATTTCTGTGGCAGAAAGTTCTGGAATCTGAGAGGAGCCACAAATTTCCTTCCACCCAGTGTTCCCCCACGTTTCCCGATAAAAATGATACCTCACTTGTGTGGGTAGGCCTAGCGCCTGCGACAGGAAACGCCCCAAAGCGCAACGTGGACACAGACAAATTTTTTAAGGAAAACAGAGGTGTTTTTTGCAAAGTGCCTACCTGTAGATTTTGGCCTGTAGCTCAGCCGCCACCTAGGGAAACCTACCAAACCTGTGCATTTCTGAAAACTAGAGACCTAGGGGAATCCAAGATGGGGTGACTTGTGTGGCTCGGACCAGGTTCTGTTACCCAGAATCCTTTGCAAACCTCAAAATTTGGCTAACAAAACACATGTTCCTCACATTTCTGTGGCACAAAGTTCTTGAATCTGAGAGGAGCCACAAATTTTCTTCCACCCGGCGTTCCCCCCCCGTCTCCCGATAAAAATGATACCTCACTTGTGTGGGTAGGCCTAGCGCCCGCGACAGGAAACGCCCCGAAGCGCAACGTGGACACAGCCAAATTTTTGAACGAAAACAGAGGTGTTTTTTGCAAAGTGCCTACTTGTAGATTTTGGCCTGTAGCTCAGCCGCCACCTAGGGAAACCTACGAAACCTGTGCATTTCTGAAAACTAGAGACCTAGCGGAATCCAAGATGGGGTGACTTGTGTGGCTCGGACCAGGTTCTGTTACCCAGAATCCTTTGCAAACCTCAAAATTTGGCTAAAAAAACACATGTTCCTCACATTTCTGTGGCAGAAAGTTCTAGAATCTGAGAGGAGCCACAAATTTCCTTCCACCCAGCGTTCCCCCACGTCTACCGATAAAAATGATCCATCACTTGTGTGGGTAGGCGTAGTGCCCGCGACAGGAAACGCCCCAAAGTGCAACGTGGACACAGCCAAATTTTTGAAGGAAAACAGAGGTGTTTTTTGCAAAGTGCCTACCTGTAGATTTTGGCCTGTAGCTCAGCCGCCACCTAGGGAAACCTACCAAACCTGTGCATTTCTGAAAACTAGAGACCTAGGGGAATACAAGATGGGGTGACTTGTGTGGCTGGGACCAGGTTCTGTTACCCAGAATCCTTTGCAAACCTCAAAATTTGGCTAAAAAAACACATGTTCCTCACATTTCTGTGGCAGAAAGTTCTGGAATCTGAGAGGAGCCACAAATTTCCTTCCACCCAGCGTTCCCCCACGTCTCCTGATAAAAATGATACCTCACTTGTGTGGGTAGGCCTAGCGCCCGCGACAGGAAACGCCCCAAAGCGCAACGTGGGCACAGCCTAATTTTTGAAGGAAAACAGAGGTGTTTTTTGCAAAGTGCATACCTGTAGATTTTGGCCTGTAGCTCAGCCGCCACCTAGGGAAGCCTACCAAACCTGTGCATTTCTGAAAACTAGAGACCTAGGGGAATCCAAGATGGGGTGACTTGTGTGGCTCGGACCAGGTTCTGTTACCCAGAATCCTTTGCAAACCTCAAAATTTGGCTAAAAAAACACATGTTCCTCAAATTTCTGTGGCAGAAAGTTCTGGAATCTGAGAGGAGCCACAAATTTCCTTCCACCCAGCGTTCCCCCACGTCTCCTGATAAAAATGATACCTCACTTGTGTGGGTAGGCCTAGCGCCCGCGACAGGAAACGCCCCAAAGCGCAACGTGGGCACAGCCTAATTTTTGAAGGAAAACAGAGGTGTTTTTTGCAAAGTGCCTACCTGTAGATTTTGGCCTGTAGCTCAGCCGCCACCTAGGGAAGCCTACCAAACCTGTGCATTTCTGAAAACTAGAGACCTAGGGGAATCCAAGATGGGGTGACTTGTGTGGCTCGGACCAGGTTCTGTTACCCAGAATCCTTCGCAAACCTCAAAATTTGGCTAAAAAAACACATGTTCCTCACATTTCTGTGGCAGAAAGTTCTGGAATCTGAGAGGAGCCACAAATTTCCTTCCACCCAGCGTTCCCCCACGTCTCCCGATAAAAATGATACCTCACTTGTGTGGGTAGGCCTAGCGCCCGCGACAGGAAACGCCCCAAAGCGCAACGTGGACACAGACAAATTTTTGAAGGAAAACAGAGGTGTTTTTTGCAAAGTGCCTACCTGTAGATTTTGGCCTGTAGCTCAGCCGCCACCTAGGGAAACCTACCAAACCTGTGCATTTCTGAAAACTAGAGACCTAGGGGAATCCAAGATGGGGTGACTTGTGTGGCTCGGACCAGGTTCTGTTACCCAGAATCCTTTGCAAACCTCAAAATTTGGCTAACAAAACACATGTTCCTCACATTTCTGTGGCAGAAAGTTCTAGAATCTGAGAGGAGCCACAAATTTCCTTCCACCCAGCGTTCCCCCCGTCTCCCGATAAAAATGATACCTCACTTGTGTGGGTAGGCCTAGCGCCCGCGACAGGAAACGCCCCAAAGCGCAACGTGGACACAGCCAAATTTTTGAACGAAAACAGAGGTGTTTTTTGCAAAGTGCCTACTTGTAGATTTTGGCCTGTAGCTCAGCCGCCACCTAGGGAAACCTACCAAACCTGTGCATTTCTGAAAACTAGAGACCTAGCGGAATCCAAGATGGGGTGACTTGTGTGGCTCGGACCAGGTTCTGTTACCCAGAATCCTTTGCAAACCTCAAAATATGGCTAAAAAAACACATGTTCCTCACATTTCTGTGGCAGAAAGTTCTAGAATCTGAGAGGAGCCACAAATTTCCTTCCACCCAGCGTTCCCCCACGTCTCCCGATAAAAATGATACATCACTTGTGTGGGTAGGCGTAGCGCCCGCGACAGGAAACGCCCCAAAGTGCAACATGGACACAGCCACATTTTTTAAGGAAAACAGAGGTGTTTTTTGCAAAGTGCCTACCTGTAGATTTTGGCCTGTAGCTCAGCCGCCACCTAGGGAAACCTACCAAACCTGTGCATTTCTGAAAACTAGAGACCTAGGGGAATACAAGATGGGGTGACTTGTGTGGCTGGGACCAGGTTCTGTTACCCAGAATCCTTTGCAAACCTCAAAATTTGGCTAAAAAAACACATGTTCCTCACATTTCTGTGTCAGAAAGTTCTGGAATCTGAGAGGAGCCACAAAGTTCCTTCCACCCAGCGTTCCCCCACGTCTCCTGATAAAAATGATGCCTCACTTGTGTGGGTAGGCCTAGCGCCCGCGACAGGAAACGCCCCAAAGCGCAACGTGGGCACAGCCTAATTTTTTAAGGAAAACAGAGGTGTTTCTTGCAAAGTGCCTACCTGTAGATTTTGGCCTGTAGCTCAGCCGCCACCTAGGGAAGCCTACCAAACCTGTGCATTTCTGAAAACTAGAGACCTAGGGGAATCCAAGATGGGGTGACTTGGTTGGCTCGGACCAGGTTCTGTTACCCAGAATCCTTCGCAAACCTCAAAATTTGGCTAAAAAAACACATGTTCCTCACATTTCTGTGGCAGAAAGTTCTGGAATCTGAGAGGAGCCACAAATTTCCTTCCACCCAGCGTTCCCCCACGTCTCCCGATCAAAATGATACCTCACTTGTGTGGGTAGGCCTAGCGCCCGCGACAGGAAACGCCCCAAAGCGCAACGTGGACACAGCCAAATTTTTGAACGAAAACAGAGGTGTTTTTTGCAAAGTGCCTACTTGTAGATTTTGGCCTGTAGCTCAGCCGCCACCTAGGGAAACCTACCAAACCTGTGCATTTCTGAAAACTAGAGACCTAGCGGAATCCAAGATGGGGTGACTTGTGTGGCTCGGACCAGGTTCTGTTACCCAGAATCCTTTGCAAACCTCAAAATTTGGCTAAAAAAACACATGTTCCTCACATTTCTGTGGCAGAAAATTCTAGAATCTGAGAGGAGCCACAAATTTCCTTCCACCCAGCGTTCCCCCACGTCTCCCGATAAAAATGATACATCACTTGTGTGGGTAGGCGTAGCGCCCGCGACAGGAAACGCCCCAAAGTGCAACGTGGACACAGCCAAATTTTTGAAGGAAAACAGAGGTGTTTTTTGCAAAGTGCCTACCTGTAGATTTTGGCCTGTAGCTCAGCCGCCACCTAGGGAAACCTACCAAACCTGTGCATTTCTGAAAACTAGAGTCCTAGGGGAATACAAGATGGGGTGACTTGTGTGGCTGGGACCAGGTTCTGTTACCCAGAATCCTTTGCAAACCTCAAAATTTGGCTAAAAAAACACATGTTCCTCACATTTCTGTGTCAGAAAGTTCTGGAATCTGAGAGGAGCTACAAAGTTCCTTCCACCCAGCGTTCCCCCACGTCTCCTGATAAAAATGATACCTCACTTGTGTGGGTAGGCCTAGAGCCCGCGACAGGAAACGCCCCAAAGCGCAACGTGGGCACAGCCAAATTTTTGAAGTAAAACAGAGGTGTTTTTTGCAAAGTGCCTACCTGTAGATTTTGGCCTGTAGCTCAGCCGCCACCTAGGGAAGCCTACCAAACCTGTGCATTTCTGAAAACTAGAGACCTAGGGGAATCGAAGATGGGGTGACTTGTGTGGCTCGGACCAGGTTCTGTTACCCAGAATCCTTTGCAAACCTCAAAATTTGGCTAAAAAAACACATGTTCCTCACATTTCTGTGGCAGAAAGTTCTGGAATCTGAGAGGAGCCACAAATTTCCTTCCACCCAGCGTTCCCCCACGTCTCCCGATAAAAATGATACCTCACTTGTGTGGGTAGGCCTAGCGCCCGCGACAGGAAACACCCCAAAGCGCAACGTGAACACAGCCAAATTTTTGAAGGAAAACAGAGGTGTTTTTTGCAAAGTGCCTACCTGTAGATTTTGGCCTGTAGCTCAGCCGCCACCTAGGGAAGCCTACCAAACCTGTGCATTTCTGAAAACTAGAGACCTAGGGGAATCGAAGATGGGGTGACTTGTGTGGCTCGGACCAGGTTCTGTTACCCAGAATCCTTTGCAAACCTCAAAATTTGGCTAAAAAAACACATGTTCCTCACATTTCTGTGGCAGAAAGTTCTGGAATCTGAGAGGAGCCACAAATTTCCTTCCACCCAGCGTTCCCCCACGTCTCCCGATAAAAATGATACCTCACTTGTGTGGGTAGGCCTAGCGCCCGCGACAGGAAACACCCCAAAGCGCAACGTGAACACAGCCAAATTTTTGAAGGAAAACAGAGGTGTTTTTTGCAAAGTGCCTACCTGTAGATTTTGGCCTGTAGCTCAGCCGCCACCTAGGGAAACCTACAAAACCTGTGCATTTCTGAAAACTAGAGACCTAGGGGAATCCAAGATGGGGTGACTTGTGTGGCTCGGACCAGGTTCTGTTACCCAGAATCCTTTGCAAACCTCAAAATTTGGCTAAAAAAACACATGTTCCTCACATTTCTGTGGCAAAAAGTTCTAGAATCTGAGAGGAGCCACAAATTTCCTTCCACCCAGCGTTCCCCCACGTCTCCCGATAAAAATGATACCTCACTTGTGTGGGTAGGCCTAGCGCCCGCGACAGGAAACGCCCCAAAGCGCAACGTGGACACAGACAAATTTTTCAAGGAAAACAGAGGTGTTTTTTGCAAAGTGCCTACCTGTAGATTTTGGCCTGTAGCTCAGCCGCCACCTAGGGAAACCTACCAAACCTGTGCATTTCTGAAAACTAGAGACCTAGGGGAATCCAAGATGGGGTGACTTGTGTGGCTCGGACCAGGTTCTGTTACCCAGAATCCTTTGCAAACCTCAAAATTTGGCTAACAAAACACATGTTCCTCACATTTCTGTGGCAGAAAGTTCTAGAATCTGAGAGGAGCCACAAATTTCCTTCCACCCAGCGTTCCCCCCGTCTCCCGATAAAAATGATACCTCACTTGTGTGGGTAGGCCTAGCGCCCGCGACAGGAAACGCCCCAAAGCGCAACGTGGACACAGCCAAATTTTTGAACGAAAACAGAGGTGTTTTTTGCAAAGTGCCTACTTGTAGATTTTGGCCTGTAGCTCAGCCGCCACCTAGGGAAACCTACCAAACCTGTGCATTTCTGAAAACTAGAGACCTAGCGGAATCCAAGATGGGGTGACTTGTGTGGCTCGGACCAGGTTCTGTTACCCAGAATCCTTTGCAAACCTCAAAATATGGCTAAAAAAACACATGTTCCTCACATTTCTGTGGCAGAAAGTTCTAGAATCTGAGAGGAGCCACAAATTTCCTTCCACCCAGCGTTCCCCCACGTCTCCCGATAAAAATGATACATCACTTGTGTGGGTAGGCGTAGCGCCCGCGACAGGAAACGCCCCAAAGTGCAACGTGGACACAGCCACATTTTTTAAGGAAAACAGAGGTGTTTTTTGCAAAGTGCCTACCTGTAGATTTTGGCCTGTAGCTCAGCCGCCACCTAGGGAAACCTACCAAACCTGTGCATTTCTGAAAACTAGAGACCTAGGGGAATACAAGATGGGGTGACTTGTGTGGCTGGGACCAGGTTCTGTTACCCAGAATCCTTTGCAAACCTCAAAATTTGGCTAAAAAAACACATGTTCCTCACATTTCTGTGTCAGAAAGTTCTGGAATCTGAGAGGAGCCACAAAGTTCCTTCCACCCAGCGTTCCCCCACGTCTCCTGATAAAAATGATGCCTCACTTGTGTGGGTAGGCCTAGCGCCCGCGACAGGAAACGCCCCAAAGCGCAACGTGGGCACAGCCTAATTTTTTAAGGAAAACAGAGGTGTTTCTTGCAAAGTGCCTACCTGTAGATTTTGGCCTGTAGCTCAGCCGCCACCTAGGGAAGCCTACCAAACCTGTGCATTTCTGAAAACTAGAGACCTAGGGGAATCCAAGATGGGGTGACTTGGTTGGCTCGGACCAGGTTCTGTTACCCAGAATCCTTCGCAAACCTCAAAATTTGGCTAAAAAAACACATGTTCCTCACATTTCTGTGGCAGAAAGTTCTGGAATCTGAGAGGAGCCACAAATTTCCTTCCACCCAGCGTTCCCCCACGTCTCCCGATCAAAATGATACCTCACTTGTGTGGGTAGGCCTAGCGCCCGCGACAGGAAACGCCCCAAAGCGCAACGTAGACACAGCCAAATTTTTGAACGAAAACAGAGGTGTTTTTTGCAAAGTGCCTACTTGTAGATTTTGGCCTGTAGCTCAGCCGCCACCTAGGGAAACCTACCAAACCTGTGCATTTCTGAAAACTAGAGACCTAGCGGAATCCAAGATGGGGTGACTTGTGTGGCTGGGACCAGGTTCTGTTACCCAGAATCCTTTGCAAACCTCAAAATTTGGCTAAAAAAACACATGTTCCTCACATTTCTGTGTCAGAAAGTTCTGGAATCTGAGAGGAGCCACAAAGTTCCTTCCACCCAGCGTTCCCCCACGTCTCCTGATAAAAATGATGCCTCACTTGTGTGGGTAGGCCTAGCGCCCGCGACAGGAAACGCCCCAAAGCGCAACGTGGGCACAGCCTAATTTTTTAAGGAAAACAGAGGTGTTTCTTGCAAAGTGCCTACCTGTAGATTTTGGCCTGTAGCTCAGCCGCCACCTAGGGAAGCCTACCAAACCTGTGCATTTCTGAAAACTAGAGACCTAGGGGAATCCAAGATGGGGTGACTTGGTTGGCTCGGACCAGGTTCTGTTACCCAGAATCCTTCGCAAACCTCAAAATTTGGCTAAAAAAACACATGTTCCTCACATTTCTGTGGCAGAAAGTTCTGGAATCTGAGAGGAGCCACAAATTTCCTTCCACCCAGCGTTCCCCCACGTCTCCCGATCAAAATGATACCTCACTTGTGTGGGTAGGCCTAGCGCCCGCGACAGGAAACGCCCCCAAGCGCAACGTGGACACAGCCAAATTTGTGAACGAAAACAGAGGTGTTTTTTGCAAAGTGCCTACTTGTAGATTTTTGCCTGTAGCTCAGCCGCCATCTAGGGAAACCTACCAAACCTGTGCATTTCTGAAAACTAGAGACCTAGCGGAATCCAAGATGGGGTGACTTGTGTGGCTCGGACCAGGTTCTGTTACCCAGAATCCTTTGCAAACCTCAAAATTTGGCTAAAAAAACACATGTTCCTCACATTTCTGTGGCAGAAAGTTCTAGAATCTGAGAGGAGCCACAAATTTCCTTCCACCCAGCGTTCCCCCACGTCTCCCGATAAAAATGATACATCAGTTGTGTGGGTAGGCGTAGCGCCCGCGACAGGAAACGCCCCAAAGTGCAACGTGGACACAGCCAAATTTTTGAAGGAAAACAGAGGTGTTTTTTGCAAAGTGCCTACCTGTAGATTTTGGCCTGTAGCTCAGGCGCCACCTAGGGAAACCTACCAAACCTGTGCATTTCTGAAAACTAGAGACCTAGGGGAATCCAAGATGGGGTGACTTGTGTGGCTCGGACCAGGTTCTGTTACCCAGAATCCTTTGCAAACCTCAAAATTTGGCTAAAAAAACACATGTTCCTCACATTTCTGTGGCAGAAAGTTCTGGAATCTGAGAGGAGCCACAAATTTCCTTCCACCCAGCGTTCCCCCACGTCTCCTGATAAAAATGATACCTCACTTGTGTGGGTAGGCCTAGCGCCCGCGACAGGAAATGCCCCAAAGCGCAACAAGGGCACAACCTAATTTTTGAAGGAAAACAGAGGTGTTTTTTGCAAAGTGCCTACCTGTAGATTTTGGCCTGTAGCTCAGCCGCCACCTAGGGAAGCCTACCAAACCTGTGCATTTCTGAAAACTAGAGACCTAGGGGAATCCAAGATGGGGTGACTTGTGTGGCTCGGACCAGGTTCTGTTACCCAGAATCCTTCGCAAACCTCAAAATTTGGCTAAAAAAACACATGTTCCTCACATTTCTGTGGCAGAAAGTTCTGGAATCTGAGAGGAGCCACAAATTTCCTTCCACCCAGTGTTCCCCCACGTCTCCCGATAAAAATGATACCTCACTTGTGTGGGTAGGCCTAGCGCCTGCGACAGGAAATGCCCCAAAGCGCAACGTGGACACAGACAAATTTTTGAAGGAAAACAGCGGTGTTTTTTGCAAAGTGCCTACCTGTAGATTTTGGCCTGTAGCTCAGCCGCCACCTAGGGAAGCCTACCAAACCTGTGCATTTCTGAAAACTAGAGACCTAGGGGAATCCAAGATGGGGTGACTTGTGTGGCTCGGACCAGGTTCTGTTACCCAGAATCCTTCGCAAACCTCAAAATTTGGCTAAAAAAACACATGTTCCTCACATTTCTGTGGCAGAAAGTTCTGGAATCTGAGAGGAGCCACAAATTTCCTTCCACCCAGCGTTCCCCCACGTCTCCCGATAAAAATGATACCTCACTTGTGTGGGTAGGCCTAGCGCCCGCGACAGGAAACGCCCCAAAGCGCAACGTGGACACAGACAAATTTTTGAAGGAAAACAGAGGTGTTTTTTGCAAAGTGCCTACCTGTAGATTTTGGCCTGTAGCTCAGCCGCCACCTAGGGAAACCTACCAAACCTCTGCATTTCTGAAAACTAGAGACCTAGGGGAATCCAAGATGGGGTGACTTGTGTGGCTCGGACCAGGTTCTGTTACCCAGAATCCTTTGCAAACCTCAAAATTTGGCTAACAAAACACATGTTCCTCACATTTCTGTGGCAGAAAGTTCTAGAATCTGAGAGGAGCCATAAATTTCCTTCCACCCAGCGTTCCCCCCCGTCTCCCGATAAAAATGATACCTCACTTGTGTGGGTAGGCCTAGCGCCCGCGACAGGAAACGCCCCAAAGCGCAACGTGGACACAGCCAAATTTTTGAACGAAAACAGAGGTGTTTTTTGCAAAGTGCCTACTTGTAGATTTTGGCCTGTAGCTCAGCCGCCACCTAGGGAAACCTACCAAACCTGTGCATTTCTGAAAACTAGAGACCTAGCGGAATCCAAGATGGGGTGACTTGTGTGGCTCGGACCAGGTTCTGTTACCCAGAATCCTTTGCAAACCTCAAAATTTGGCTAAAAAAACACATGTTCCTCACATTTCTGTGGCAGAAAGTTCTAGAATCTGAGAGGAGCCACAAATTTCCTTCCACCCAGCGTTCCCCCACGTCTCCCGATAAAAATGATACATCACTTGTGTGGGTAGGCGTAGCGCCCGCGACAGGAAACGCCCCAAAGTGCAACGAGGACACAGCCAAATTTTTGAAGGAAAACAGAGGTGTTTTTTGCAAAGTGCCTACCTGTAGATTTTGGCCTGTAGCTCAGCCGCCACCTAGGGAAACCTACCAAACCTGTGCATTTCTGAAAACTAGAGACCTAGGGGAATACAAGATGGGGTGACTTGTGTGGCTGGGACCAGGTTCTGTTACCCAGAATCCTTTGCAAACCTCAAAATTTGGCTAAAAAAACACATGTTCCTCACATTTCTGTGGCAGAAAGTTCTGGAATCTGAGAGGAGCCACAAATTTCCTTCCACCCAGCGTTCCCCCACGTCTCCCGATAAAAATGATACCTCACTTGTGTGGGTAGGCCTAGCGCCCGCGACAGGAAACGCCCCAAAGCGCAACGTGGACACAGCCAAATTTTTGAAGGAAAACAGAGGTGTTTTTTGCAAAGTGCCTACCTGTAGATTTTGGCCTGTAGCTCAGCCGCCACCTAGGGAAACCTACCAAACCTGTGCATTTCTGAAAACTAGAGACCTAGGGGAATCCAAGATGGGGTGACTTGTGTGGCTCGGACCAGGTTCTGTTACCCAGAATCCTTTGCAAACCTCAAAATTTGGCTAAAAAAACACATGTTCCTCACATTTCTGTGGCAGAAAGTTCTAGAATCTGAGAGGAGCCACAAATTTCCTTCCACCCAGCGTTCCCCCACGTCACCCGATAAAAATGATACCTCACTTGTGTGGGTAGGCCTTGCGCCCGCGACAGGAAACGCCCCAAAGCGCAACGTGGACACAGACAAATTTTTCAAGGAAAACAGAGGTGTTTTTTGCAAAGTGCCTACCTGTAGATTTTGGCCTGTAGCTCAGCCGCCACCTAGGGAAACCTACCAAACCTGTGCATTTCTGAAAACTAGAGACCTAGGGGAATCCAAGATGGGGTGACTTGTGTGGCTCGGATCAGGTTCTGTTACCCAGAATCCTTTGCAAACCTCAAAATTTGGCTAACAAAACACATGTTCCTCACATTTCTGTGGCAGAAAGTTCTGGAATCTGAGAGGAGCCACCAATTTCCTTCCACCCAGCGTTCCCCCCGTCTCCCGATAAAAATGATACCTCACTTGTGTGGGTAGGCCTAGCGCCCGCGACAGGAAACGCCCCAAAGCGCAACGTGGACACAGCCAAATTTGTGAACGAAAACAGAGGTGTTTTTTGCAAAGTGCCTACTTGTAGATTTTTGCCTGTAGCTCAGCCGCCATCTAGGGAAACCTACCAAACCTGTGCATTTCTGAAAACTAGAGACCTAGCGGAGTCCAAGATGGGGTGACTTGTGTGGCTCGGACCAGGTTCTGTTACCCAGAATCCTTTGCAAACCTCAAAATTTGGCTAAAAAAACACATGTTCCTCACATTTCTGTGGCAGAAAGTTCTAGAATCTGAGAGGAGCCACAAATTTCCTTCCACCCAGCGTTCCCCCACGTCTCCCGATAAAAATGATACATCACTTGTGTGGGTAGGCGTAGCGCCCGCGACAGGAAACGCCCCAAAGTGCAACGTGGACACAGCCAAATTTTTGAAGGAAAACAGAGGTGTTTTTTGCAAAGTGCCTACCTGTAGATTTTGGCCTGTAGCTCAGCCGCCACCTAGGGAAACCTACCAAACCTGTGCATTTCTGAAAACTAGAGACCTAGGGGAATACAAGATGGGGTGACTTGTGTGGCTGGGACCAGGTTCTGTTACCCAGAATCCTTTGCAAACCTCAAAATTTGGCTAAAAAAACACATGTTCCTCACATTTCTGTGGCAGAAAGTTCTAGAATCTGAGAGGAGCCACAAATTTCCTTCCACCCAGCGTTCCCCCACGTCTCCCGATAAA
Source organism: Pleurodeles waltl (assembly GCF_031143425.1). NCBI lineage: Eukaryota > Metazoa > Chordata > Amphibia > Caudata > Salamandridae > Pleurodeles > Pleurodeles waltl. The sequence continues at coordinate 547,251,167 of NC_090443.1, read as the reverse complement.
AATGATACATCACTTGTGTGGGTAGGCGTAGCGCCCGCGACAGGAAATGCCCCAAAGTGCAACGAGGACACAGCCAAATTTTTGAAGGAAAACAGAGGTGTTTTTTGCAAAGTGCCTACCTGTAGATTTTGGCCTGTAGCTCAGCCGCCACCTAGGGAAACCTACCAAACCTGTGCATTTCTGAAAACTAGAGACCTAGGGGAATACAAGATGGGGTGACTTGTGTGGCTGGGACCAGGTTCTGTTACCCAGAATCCTTTGCAAACCTCAAAATTTGGCTAAAAAAAACACATGTTCCTCACATTTCTGTGGCAGAAAGTTCTGGAATCTGAGAGGAGCCACAAATTTCCTTCCACCCAGCGTTCCCCCACGTCTCCCGATAAAAATGATACATCACTTGTGTGGGTAGGCCTAGCGCCCGCGACAGGAAATGCCCCAAAGCGCAACAAGGGCACAGCCTAATTTTTGAAGGAAAACAGAGGTGTTTTTTGCAAAGTGCCTACCTGTAGATTTTGGCCTGTAGCTCAGCCGCCACCTAGGGAAGCCTACCAAACCTGTGCATTTCTGAAAACTAGAGACCTAGGGGAATCCAAGATGGGGTGACTTGTGTGGCTCGGACCAGGTTCTGTTACCCAGAATCCTTCGCAAACCTCAAAATTTGGCTAAAAAAACACATGTTCCTCACATTTCTGTGGCAGAAAGTTCTGGAATCTGAGAGGAGCCACAAATTTCCTTCCACCCAGTGTTCCCCCACGTCTCCCGATAAAAATGATACCTCACTTGTGTGGGTAGGCCTAGCGCCTGCGACAGGAAACGCCCCAAAGCGCAACGTGGACACAGACAAATTTTTGAAGGAAAACAGCGGTGTTTTTTGCAAAGTGCCTACCTGTAGATTTTGGCCTGTAGCTCAGCCGCCACCTAGGGAAGCCTACCAAACCTGTGCATTTCTGAAAACTAGAGACCTAGGGGAATCCAAGATGGGGTGACTTGTGTGGCTCGGACCAGGTTCTGTTACCCAGAATCCTTTGCAAACCTCAAAATTTGGCTAACAAAACACATGTTCCTCACATTTCTGTGGCAGAAAGTTCTAGAATCTGAGAGGAGCCATAAATTTCCTTCCACCCAGCGTTCCCCCCCGTCTCCCGATAAAAATGATACCTCACTTGTGTGGGTAGGCCTAGCGCCCGCGACAGGAAACGCCCCAAAGCGCAACGTGGACACAGCCAAATTTTTGAACGAAAACAGAGGTGTTTTTTGCAAAGTGCCTACTTGTAGATTTTGGCCTGTAGCTCAGCCGCCACCTAGGGAAACCTACCAAAGCTGTGCATTTCTGAAAACTAGAGACCTAGCGGAATCCAAGATGAGGTGACTTGTGTGGCTCGGACCAGGTTCTGTTACCCAGATTCCTTTGCAAACCTCAAAATTTGGCTAAAAAAACACATGTTCCTCACATTTCTGTGGCAGAAAGTTCTAGAATCTGAGAGGAGCCACAAATTTCCTTCCACCCAGCGTTCCCCCACGTCTCCCGATAAAAATGATACATCACTTGTGTGGGTAGGCGTAGCGCCCGCGACAGGAAACGCCCCAAAGTGCAACGAGGACACAGCCAAATTTTTGAAGGAAAACAGAGGTGTTTTTTGCAAAGTGCCTACCTGTAGATTTTGGCCTGTAGCTCAGCCGCCACCTAGGGAAACCTACCAAACCTGTGCATTTCTGAAAACTAGAGACCTAGGGGAATACAAGATGGGGTGACTTGTGTGGCTGGGACCAGGTTCTGTTACCCAGAATCCTTTGCAAACCTCAAAATTTGGCTAAAAAAACACATGTTCCTCACATTTCTGTGTCAGAAAGTTCTGGAATCTGAGAGGAGCTACAAAGTTCCTTCCACCCAGCGTTCCCCCACGTCTCCTGATAAAAATGATACCTCACTTGTATGGGTAGGCCTAGAGCCCGCGACAGGAAATGCCCCAAAGCGCAACGTGGGCACAGCCAAATTTTTGAAGGAAAACAGAGGTGTTTTTTGCAAAGTGCCTACCTGTAGATTTTGGCCTGTAGCTCAGCCGCCACCTAGGGAAGCCTACCAAACCTGTGCATTTCTGAAAACTAGAGACCTAGGGGAATCCAAGATGGGGTGACTTGTGTGGCTCGGACCAGGTTCTGTTACCCAGAATCCTTTGCAAACCTCAAAATTTGGCTAAAAAAACACATGTTCCTCACATTTCTGTGGCAGAAAGTTCTGGAATCTGAGAGGAGCCACAAATTTCCTTCCACCCAGCGTTCCCCCACGTCTCCCGATAAAAATGATACCTCACTTGTGTGGGTAGGCCTAGCGCCCGCGACAGGAAACGCCCCAAAGCGCAACGTGGACACAGCCAAATTTTTGAAGGAAAACAGAGGTGTTTTTTGCAAAGTGCCTACCTGTAGATTTTGGCCTGTAGCTCAGCCGCCACCTAGGGAAACCTACAAAACCTGTGCATTTCTGAAAACTAGAGACCTAGGGGAATCCAAGATGGGGTGACTTGTGTGCCTCGGACCAGGTTCTGTTACCCAGAATCCTTTGCAAACCTCAAAATTTGGCTAAAAAAACACATGTTCCTCACATTTCTGTGGCAGAAAGTTCTAGAATCTGAGAGGAGCCACAAATTTCCTTCCACCCAGCGTTCCCCCACGTCTCCCGATAAAAATGATACCTCACTTGTGTGGGTAGGCCTAGCGCCCGCGACAGGAAACGCCCCAAAGCGCAACGTGGACACAGACAAATTTTTCAAGGAAAACAGAGGTGTTTTTTGCAAAGTGCCTACCTGTAGATTTTGGCCTGTAGCTCAGCCGCCACCTAGGGAAACCTACCAAACCTGTGCATTTCTGAAAACTAGAGACCTAGGGGAATCCAAGATGGGGTGACTTGTGTGGCTCGGATCAGGTTCTGTTACCCAGAATCCTTTGCAAACCTCAAAATTTGGCTAACAAAACACATGTTCCTCACATTTCTGTGGCAAAAAGTTCTAGAATCTGAGAGGAGCCACAAATTTCCTTCCACCCAGCGTTCCCCCCGTCTCCCGATAAAAATGATACCTCACTTGTGTGGGTAGGCCTAGCGCCCGCGACAGGAAACGCCCCAAAGCGCAACGTGGACACAGCCAAATTTGTGAACGAAAACAGAGGTGTTTTTTGCAATGTGCCTACTTGTAGATTTTTGCCTGTAGCTCAGCCGCCATCTAGGGAAACCTACCAAACCTGTGCATTTCTGAAAACTAGAGACCTAGCGGAATCCAAGATGGGGTGACTTGTGTGGCTCGGACCAGGTTCTGTTACCTAGAATCCTTTGCAAACCTCAAAATTTGGCTAAAAAAACACATGTTCCTCACATTTCTGTGGCAGAAAGTTCTAGAATCTGAGAGGAGCCACAAATTTCCTTCCACCCAGCGTTCCCCCACGTCTCCCGATAAAAATGATACATCACTTGTGTGGGTAGGCGTAGCGCCCGCGACAGGAAACGCCCCAAAGTGCAACGTGGACACAGCCAAATTTTTGAAGGAAAACAGAGGTGTTTTTTGCAAAGTGCCTACCTGTAGATTTTGGCCTGTAGCTCAGGCGCCACCTAGGGAAACCTACCAAACCTGTGCATTTCTGAAAACTAGAGACCTAGGGGAATCCAAGATGGGGTGACTTGTGTGGCTCGGACCAGGTTCTGTTACCCAGAATCCTTTGCAAACCTCAAAATTTGGCTAAAAAAACACATGTTCCTCACATTTCTGTGGCAGAAAGTTCTGGAATCTGAGAGGAGCCACAAATTTCCTTCCACCCAGCGTTCCCCCACGTCTCCTGATAAAAATGATACCTCACTTGTGTGGGTAGGCCTAGCGCCCGCGACAGGAAATGCCCCAAAGCGCAACAAGGGCACAGCCTAATTTTTGAAGGAAAACAGAGGTGTTTTTTGCAAAGTGCCTACCTGTAGATTTTGGACTGTAGCTCAGCCGCCACCAAGGGAAGCCTACCAAACCTGTGCATTTCTGAAAACTAGAGACCTAGGGGAATCCAAGATGGGGTGACTTGTGTGGCTCGGACCAGGTTCTGTTACCCAGAATCCTTTGCAAACCTCAAAATTTGGCTAACAAAACACATGTTCCTCACATTTCTGTGGCAGAAAGTTCTTGAATCTGAGAGGAGCCACAAATTTTCTTCCACCCGGCGTTCCCCCCCGTCTCCCGATAAAAATGATACCTCACTTGTGTGGGTAGGCCTAGCGCCCGCGACAGGAAACGCCCCAAAGCGCTACGTGGACACAGCCAAATTTTTGAACGAAAACAGAGGTGTTTTTTGCAAAGTGCCTACTTGTAGATTTTGGCCTGTAGCTCAGCCGCCACCTAGGGAAAGCTACCAAACCTGTGCATTTCTGGAAACTAGAGACCTAGCGGAATCCAAGATGGGGTGACTTGTGTGGCTCGGACCAGGTTCTGTTACCCAGAATCCTTTGCAAACCTCAAAATTTGGCTAAAAAAACACATGTTCCTCACATTTCTGTGGCAGAAAGTTCTAGAATCTGAGAGGAGCCACAAATTTCCTTCCACCCAGCGTTCCCCCACGTCTCCCGATAAAAATGATACATCACTTGTGTGGGTAGGCGTAGCGCCCGCGACAGGAAACGACCCAAAGTGCAACGTGGACACAGCCAAATTTTTGAAGGAAAACTGAGGTGTTTTTTGCAAAGTGCCTACCTGTAGATTTTGGCCTGTAGCTCAGCCGCCACCTAGGGAAACCTACCCAATCTGTGCATTTCTGAAAACTAGAGACCTAGGGGAATACAAGATGGGGTGACTTGTGTGGCTGGGACCAGGTTCTGTTACCCAGAATCCTTTGCAAACCTCAAAATTTGGCTAAAAAAACACATGTTCCTCACATTTCTGTGGCAGAAAGTTCTGGAATCTGAGAGGAGCCACAAATTTCCTTCCACCCAGCGTTCCCCCACGTCTCCTGATAAAAATGATACCTCACTTGTGTGGGTAGGCATAGCGCCCGCGACAGGAAACGCCCCAAAGCGCAACGTGGGCACAGCCTAATTTTTGAAGGAAAACAGAGGTGTTTTTTGCAAAGTGCCTACCTGTAGATTTTGGCCTGTAGCTCAGCCGCCACCTAGGGAAGCCTACCAAACCTGTGCATTTCTGAAAACTAGAGACCTAGGGGAATCCAAGATGGGGTGACTTGTGTGGCTCGGACCAGGTTCTGTTACCCAGAATCCTTCCCAAACCTCAAAATTTGGCTAAAAAAACACATGTTCCTCACATTTCTGTGGCAGAAAGTTCTGGAATCTGAGAGGAGCCACAAATTTCCTTCCACCCAGCGTTCCCCCACGTCTCCCGATAAAAATGATACCTCACTTGTGTGGGTAGGCCTAGCGCCCGCGACAGGAAACACCCCAAAGCGCAACGTGGACACAGCCAAATTTTTGAAGGAAAACAGAGGTGTTTTTTGCAAAGTGCCTACCTGTAGATTTTGGCCTGTAGCTCAGCCGCCACCTAGGGAAACCTACCAAACCTGTGCATTTCTGAAAACTAGAGACCTAGGGGAATCCAAGATGGGGTGACTTGGGTGGCTCGGACCAGGTTCTGTTACCCAGAATCCTTTGCAAACCTCAAAATTTGGCTAAAAAAACACATGTTCCTCAAATTTCTGTGGCAGAAAGTTCTAGAATCTGAGAGGAGCCACAAATTTCCTTCCACCCAGTGTTCCCCCACGTCTCCCGATAAAAATGATACCTCACTTGTGTGGGTAGGCCTAGCGCCCGCGACAGGAAACGCCCCAAAGCGCAACGTGGACACAGCCAAATTTTTGAAGATAAGCAGAGGTGTTTTTTGCAAAGTGCCTACTTGTAGATTTTGGCCTGTAGCTCAGCCGCCACCTAGGGAAACCTACCAGACCTGTGCATTTCTGAATACTAGAGACCTAAGGGAATCCAAGATGGGGTGACCTGTGTGGCTGGGACCAGGTTCTGTTACCCAGAATCCTTTGCAAACCTCAAAATTTGGCTAAAAAAACACATGTTCCTCACATTTCTGTGGCAGAAAGTTCTGGAATCTGAGAGGAGCCACAAATTTCCTTCCACCCAGCGTTCCCCCACGTCTCCTGATAAAAATGATACCTCACTAGTGTGGGTAGGCCTAGCGCCCGCTACAGGAAACGCCCCAAAGTGCAACGTGGACACAGCCAAATTTTTGAAGGAAAACAGAGGTGTTTTTTGCAAAGTGCCTACCTGTAGATTTTGGCCTGTAGCTCAGCCGCCACCTAGGGAAGCCTACCAAACCTGTGCATTTCTGAAAACTAGAGACCTAGGGGAATCCAAGATGGGGTGACTTGTGTGGCTCGGACCAGGTTCTGTTACCCAGAATCCTTCGCAAACCTCAAAATTTGGCTAAAAAAACACATGTTCCTCACATTTCTGTGGCAGAAAGTTCTGGAATCTGAGAGGAGCCACAAATTTCCTTCCACCCAGCGTTCCCCCACGTCTCCCGATAAAAATGATACCTCACTTGCGTGGGTAGGCCTAGCGCCCGCGACAGGAAACGCCCCAAAGCGCAACGTGGACATAGACAAATTTTTTAAGGAAAACAGAGGTGTTTTTTGCAAAGTGCCTACCTGTAGATTTTGGCCTGTAGCTCAGCCGCCACCTAGGGAAACCTACCAAACCTGTGCATTTCTGAAAACTAGAGACCTAGCGGAATCCAAGATGGGGTGACTTGTGTGGCTCGGACCAGGTTCTGTTACCCAGAATCCTTTGCAAACCTCAAAATTTGGCTAAAAAAACACATGTTCCTCACATTTCTGTGGCAGAAAGTTCTAGAATCTGAGAGGAGCCACAAATTTCCTTCCACCCAGCGTTCCCCCACGTCTCCCGATAAAAATGATACATCACTTGTGTGGGTAGGCGTAGCGCCCGCGACAGGAAACGCCCCAAAGTGCAACGTGGACACAGCCAAATTTTTGAAGGAAAACAGAGGTGTTTTTTGCAAAGTGCCTACCTGTAGATTTTGGCCTGTAGCTCAGCCGCCACCTAGGGAAGCCTACCAAACCTGTGCATTTCTGAAAACTAGAGACCTAGGGGAATGCAAGATGGGGTGACTTGTGTGGCTGGGACCAGGTTCTGTTACCCAGAATCCTTCGCAAACCTCAAAATTTGGCTAAAAAAACACATGTTCCTCACATTTCTGTGTCAGAAAGTTCTGGAATCTGAGAGGAGCCACAAAGTTCCTTCCACCCAGGGTTCCCCCACGTCTCCTGATAAAAATGATACCTCACTTGTGTGGGTAGGCCTAGCGCCCGCGACAGGAAACGCCCCAAAGCGCAACGTGGGCACAGCCAAATTTTTGAACGAAAACAGAGGTGTTTTTTGCAAAGTGCCTACTTGTAGATTTTGGCATGTAGCTCAGCCGCCACCTAGGGAAACCTACCAAACCTGTGCATTTCTGAAAACTAGAGACCTAGGGGATTCCAAGATGGGGTGACTTGTGTGGCTCGGACCAGGTTCTGTTACCCAGAATCCTTCGCAAACCTCAAAATTTGGCTAAAAAAACACATGTTCCTCACATTTCTGTGGCAGAAAGTTCTGGAATCTGAGAGGAGCCACAAATTTCCTTCCACCCAGCGTTCCCCCACGTCTCCCGATAAAAATGATACCTCACTTGTGTGGGTAGGCCTAGCGCCCGCGACAGGAAACGCCCCAAAGCGCAACGTGGACACAGACAAATTTTTGAAGGAAAACAGAGGTGTTTTTTGCAAAGTGCCTACCTGTAGATTTTGGCCTGTAGCTCAGCAGCCACCTAGGCAAACCTACCAAACCTGTGCATTTCTGAAAACTAGAGACCTAGGGGAATCCAAGATGGGGTGACTTGTGTGGCTCGGACCAGGTTCTGTTACCCAGAATCCTTTGCAAACCTCAAAATTTGGCTAACAAAACACATGTTCCACACATTTCTGTGGCAGAAAGTTCTAGAATCTGAGAGGAGCCACAAATTTCCTTCCACCCAGCGTTCCCCCCGTCTCCCGATAAAAATGATACCTCACTTGTGTGGGTAGGCCTAGCGCCCGCGACAGGAAACGCCCCAAAGCGCAACGTGGACAAAGCCAAATTTTTGAACGAAAACAGAGGTGTTTTTTGCAAAGTGCCTACTTGTAGATTTTGGCCTGTAGCTCAGCCGCCACCTAGGGAAACCTACCAAACCTGTGCATTTCTGAAAACTAGAGACCTAGCGGAATCCAAGATGGGGTGACTTGTGTGGCTCGGACCAGGTTCTGTTACCCAGAATCCTTTGCAAACCTCAAAATTTGGCTAAAAAAACACATGTTCCTCACATTTCTGTGGCAGAAAGTTCTAGAATCTGAGAGGAGCCACAAATTTCCTTCCACCCAGCGTTCCCCCACGTCTCCCGATAAAAATGATACATCACTTGTGTGGGTAGGCGTAGCGCCCGCGACAGGAAACGCCCCAAAGTGCAACGTGGACACAGCCACATTTTTGAAGAAAACAGAGGTGTTTTTTGCAAAGTGCCTACCTGTAGATTTTGGCCTGTAGCTCAGCCGCCACCTAGGGAAACCTACCAAACCTGTGCATTTCTGAAAACTAGAGACCTAGGGGAATACAAGATGGGGTGACTTGTGTGGCTGGGACCAGGTTCTGTTACCCAGAATCCTTTGCAAACCTCAAAATTTGGCTAAAAAAAAAACATGTTCCTCACATTTCTGTGTCAGAAAGTTCTGGAATCTGAGAGGAGCCACAAAGTTCCTTCCACCCAGCGTTCCCCCACGTCTCCTGATAAAAATGATACCTCACTTGTGTGGGTAGGCCTAGCGCCCGCGACAGGAAACGCCCCAAAGCGCAACGTGGGCACAGCCTAATTTTTGAAGGAAAACAGAGGTGTTTTTTGCAAAGTGCCTACCTGTAGATTTTGGCCTGTAGCTCAGCCGCCACCTAGGGAAGTCTACCAAACCTGTGCATTTCTGAAAACTAGAGACCTAGGGGAATCCAAGATGGGGTGACTTGTGTGGCTCGGACCAGGTTCTGTTACCCAGAATCCTTCGCAAACCTCAAAATTTGGCTAAAAAAACACATGTTCCTCACATTTCTGTGGCAGAAAGTTCTGGAATCTGAGAGGAGCCACAAATTTCCTTCCACCCAGCGTTCCCCCAAGTCTCCCGATAAAAATGATACCTCACTTGTGTGGGTAGGCCTAGCGCCCGCGACAGGAAACGCCCCAAAGCGCAACGTGGACACAGACAAATTTTTGAAGGAAAACAGAGGTGTTTTTTGCAAAGTGCCTACCTGTAGATTTTGGCCTGTAGCTCAGCCGCCACCTAAGGAAACCTACCAAACCTGTGCATTTCTGAAAACTAGAGACCTAGGGGAATCCAAGATGGGGTGACTTGTGTGGCTCGGACCAGGTTCTGTTACCCAGAATCCTTCGCAAACCTCAAAATTTGGCTAAAAAAACACATGTTCCTCACATTTCTGTGGCAGAAAGTTCTAGAATCTGAGAGGAGCCACAAATTTCCTTCCACCCAGCGTTCCCCCCCGTCTCCCGATAAAAATGATACCTCACTTGTGTGGGTAAGCCTAGCGCCCGCGACAGGAAACGCCCCAAAGCACAACGTGGGCACAGCCTAATTTTTGAAGGAAAACAGAGGTGTTTTTTGCAAAGTGCCTACCTGTAGATTTTGGCCTGTAGCTCAGCCGCCACCTAGGGAACCCTACCAAACCTGTGCATTTCTGAAAACTAGAGACCTAGGGGAATCCAAGATGGGGTGACTTGTGTGGCTCGGACCAGGTTCTGTTACCCAGAATCCTTTGCAAACCTCAAAATTTGGCTAACAAAACACATGTTCCTCACATTTCTGTGGCAGAAAGTTCTAGAATCTGAGAGGAGCCACAAATTTCCTTCCACCCAGCGTTCCCCCCCGTCTCCCGATAAAAATGATACCTCACTAGTGTGGGTAGGCCTAGCGCCCGCGACAGGAAATGCCCCAAAGCGCAATGTGGACACAGCCAAATTTTTGAACGAAAACAGAGGTATTTTTTGCAAAGTGCCTACTTGTAGATTTTGGCCTGTAGCTCAGCCGCCACCTAGGGAAACCTACCAAACCTGTGCATTTCTGAAAACTAGAGACCTAGCGGAATCCAAGATGGGGTGACTTGTGTGGCTCGGACCAGGTTCTGTTACCCAGAATCCTTTGCAAACCTCAAAATTTGGCTAAAAAAACACATGTTCCTCACATTTCTGTGGCAGAAAGTTCTAGAATCTGAGAGGAGCCACAAATTTCCTTCCACCCAGCGTTCCCCCACGTCTCCCGATAAAAATGATACATCACTTGTGTGGGTAGGCGTAGCGCCCGCGACAGGAAACGCCCCAAAGTGCAACGTGGACACAGCCAAATTTTTGAAGGAAAACAGAGGTGTTTTTTGCAAAGTGCCTACCTGTAGATTTTGGCCTGTAGCTCAGCCGCCACCTAGGGAAACCTACCAAACCTGTGCATTTCTGAAAACTAGAGACCTAGGGGAATACAAGATGGGGTGACTTGTGTGGCTGGGACCAGGTTCTGTTACCCAGAATCCTTTGCAAACCTCAAAATTTGGCTAAAAAAACACATGTTCCTCACATTTCTGTGTCAGAAAGTTCTGGAATCTGAGAGGAGCCACAAAGTTCCTTCCACCCAGCGTTCCCCCACGTCTCCTGATAAAAATGATACCTCACTTGTGTGGGTAGGCCTAGCGCCCGCGACAGGAAACGCCCCAAAGCGCAACGTGGGCACAGCCTAATTTTTGAAGGAAAACAGAGGTGTTTTTTGCAAAGTGCCTACCTGTAGATTTTGGCCTGTAGCTCAGCCGCCACCTAGGGAAGTCTACCAAACCTGTGCATTTCTGAAAACTAGAGACCTAGGGGAATCCAAGATGGGGTGACTTGTGTGGCTCGGACCAGGTTCTGTTACCCAGAATCCTTCGCAAACCTCAAAATTTGGCTAAAAAAACACATGTTCCTCACATTTCTGTGGCAGAAAGTTCTGGAATCTGAGAGGAGCCACAAATTTCCTTCCACCCAGCGTTCCCCCACGTCTCCCGATAAAAATGATACCTCACCTGTGTGGGTAGGCCTAGCGCCCGCGACAGGAAACGCCCCAAAGCGCAACGTGCGCACAGCCTAATTTTTGAAGGAAAACAGAGGTGTTTTTTGCAAAGTGCCTACCTGTAGATTTTGGCCTGTAGCTCAGCCGCCACCTAGGGAAGCCTACCAAACCTGTGCATTTCTGAAAACTAGAGACCTAGGGGAATCCAAGATGGGGTGACTTGTGTGGCTCGGACCAGGTTCTGTTACCCAGAATCCTTCGCAAACCTCAAAATTTGGCTAAAAAAACACATGTTCCTCACATTTCTGTGGCAGAAAGTTCTGGAATCTGAGAGGAGCCACAAATTTCCTTCCACCCAGCGTTCCCCCACGTCTCCCGATAAAAATGATACCTCACTTGTGTGGGTAGGCCTAGCGCCCGCGACAGGAAACGCCCCAAAGCGCAACGTGGACACAGACAAATTTTTGAAGGAAAACAGAGGTGTTTTTTGCAAAGTGCCTACCTGTAGATTTTGGCCTGTAGCTCAGCCGCCACCTAGGGAAACCTACCAAACCTGTGCATTTCTGAAAACTAGAGACCTAGGGGAATCCAAGATGGGGTGACTTGTGTGGCTCGGACCAGGTTCTGTTACCCAGAATCCTTTGCAAACCTCAAAATTTGGCTAACAAAACACATGTTCCTCACATTTCTGTGGCAGAAAGTTCTAGAATCTGAGAGGAGCCACAAATTTCCTTCCACCCAGCGTTCCCCCCCGTCTCCCGATAAAAATGATACCTCACTTGTGTGGGTAGGCCTAGCGCCCGCGACAGGAAACGCCCCAAAGCGCAACGTGGACACAGCCAAATTTTTGAACGAAAACAGAGGTGTTTTTTGCAAAGTGCCTACTTGTAGATTTTGGCCTGTAGCTCAGCCGCCACCTAGGGAAACCTACCAAACCTGTGCATTTCTGAAAACTAGAGACCTAGCGGAATCCAAGATGGGGTGACTTGTGTGGCTCGGACCAGGTTCTGTTACCCAGAATCCTTTGCAAACCTCAAAATTTGGCTAAAAAAACACATGTTCCTCACATTTCTGTGGCAGAAAGTTCTAGAATCTGAGAGGAGCCACAAATTTCCTTCCACCCAGCGTTCCCCCACGTCTCCCGATAAAAATGATACATCACTTGTGTGGGTAGGCGTAGCGCCCGCGACAGGAAACCCCCCAAAGTGCAACGTGGACACAGCCAAATTTTTGAAGGAAAACAGAGGTGTTTTTTGCAAAGTGCCTACCTGTAGATTTTGGCCTGTAGCTCAGCCGCCACCTAGGGAAGCCTACCAAACCTGTGCATTTCTGAAAACTAGAGACCTAGGGGAATCCAAGATGGGGTGACTTGTGTGGCTCGGACCAGGTTCTGTTACCCAGAATCCTTTGCAAACCTCAAAATTTGGCTAAAAAAACACATGTTCCTCACATTTCTGTGGCAGAAAGTTCTGGAATCTGAGAGGAGCCACAAATTTCCTTCCACCCAGCGTTCCCCCACGTCTCCCGATAAAAATTATACCTCACTTGTGTGGGTAGGCCTAGCGCCCGCGACAGGAAACACCCCAAAGCGCAACGTGGACACAGCCAAATTTTTGAAGGAAAACAGAGGTGTTTTTTGCAAAGTGCCTACCTGTAGATTTTGGCCTGTAGCTCAGCCGCCACCTAGGGAAACCTACAAAACCTGTGCATTTCTGAAAACTAGAGACCTAGGGGAATCCAAGATGGGGTGACTTGTGTGGCTCAGACCAGGTTCTGTTACCCAGAATCCTTTGCAAACCTCAAAATTTGGCTAAAAAAACACATGTTCCTCACATTTCTGTGGCAGAAAGTTCTAGAATCTGAGAGGAGCCACAAATTTCCTTCCACCCAGCGTTCCCCCACGTCTCCCAATAAAAATGATACCTCACTTGTGTGGGTAGGCCTAGCGCCCGCGACAGGAAACGCCCCAAAGCGCAACGTGGACACAGACAAATTTTTGAAGGAAAACAGAGGTGTTTTTTGCAAAGTGCCTACCTGTAGATTTTGGCCTGTAGCTCAGCCGCCACCTAGGGAAAGCTACCAAACCTGTGCATTTCTGAAAACTAGAGACCTAGGGGAATCCAAGATGGGGTGACTTGTGTGGCTCGGATCAGGTTCTGTTACCCAGAATCCTTTGCAAACCTCAAAATTTGGCTAACAAAACACATGTTCCTCACATTTCTGTGGGAAAAAGTTGTAGAATCTGAGAGGAGCCACAAATTTCCTTCCACCCAGCGTTCCCCCCGTCTCCCGATAAAAATGATACCTCACTTGTGTGGGTAGGCCTAGCGCCCGCGACAGGAAACGCCCCAAAGCGCAACGTGGACACAGCCAAATTTGTGAACGAAAACAGAGGTGTTTTTTGCAAAGTGCCTACTTGTAGATTTTTGCCTGTAGCTCAGCCGCCATCTAGGGAAACCTACCAAACCTGTGCATTTCTGAAAACTAGAGACCTAGCGGAATCCAAGATGGGGTGACTTGTGTGGCTCGGACCAGGTTCTGTTACCCAGAATCCTTTGCAAACCTCAAAATTTGGCTAAAAAACCACATGTTCCTCACATTTCTGTGGCAGAAAGTTCTAGAATCTTAGAGGAGCCACAAATTTCCTTCCACCCAGCGTTCCCCCACGTCTCCCGATAAAAATGATACATCACTTGTGTGGGTAGGCGTAGCGCCCGCGACAGGAAACGCCCCAAAGTGCAACGTGGACACAGCCAAATTTTTGAAGGAAAACAGAGGTGTTTTTTGCAAAGTGCCTACCTGTAGATTTTGGCCTGTCGCTCAGGCGCCACCTAGGGAAACCTACCAAACCTGTGCATTTCTGAAAACTAGAGACCTAGGGGAATCCAAGATGGGGTAACTTGTGTGGCTCGGACCAGGTTCTGTTACCCAGAATCCTTTGCAAACCTCAAAATTTGGCTAAAAAAACACATGTTCCTCACATTTCTGTGGCAGAAAGTTCTGGAATCTGAGAGGAGCCACAAATTTCCTTCCACCCAGCGTTCCCCCACGTCTCCTGATAAAAATGATACCTCACTTGTGTGGGTAGGCCTAGCGCCCGCGACAGGAAATGCCCCAAAGCGCAACGTGGGCACAGCCTAATTTTTGAAGGAAAACAGAGGTGTTTTTTGCAAAGTGCCTACCTGTAGATTTTGGCCTGTAGCTCAGCCGCCACCTAGGGAAGCCTACCAAACCTGTGCATTTCTGAAAACTAGAGACCTAGGGGAATCCAAGATGGGGTGACTTGTGTGGCTCGGACCAGGTTCTGTTACCCAGAATCCTTCGCAAACCTCAAAATTTGGCTAAAAAAACACACGTTCCTCACATTTCTGTGGCAGAAAGTTCTGGAATCTGAGAGGAGCCACAAATTTCCTTCCACCCAGTGTTCCCCCACGTCTCCCGATAAAAATGATACCTCACTTGTGTGGGTAGGCCTAGCGCCTGCGACAGGAAACGCCCCAAAGCGCAACGTGGACACAGACAAATTTTTGAAGGAAAACAGAGGTGTTTTTTGCAAAGTGCCTACCTGTAGATTTTGGCCTGTAGCTCAGCCGCCACCTAGGGAAACCTACCAAACCTGTGCATTTCTGAAAACTAGAGACCTAGGGGAATCCAAGATGGGGTGACTTGTGTGGCTCGGACCAGGTTCTGTTACCCAGAATCCTTTGCAAACCTCAAAATTTGGCTAACAAAACACATGTTCCTCACATTTCTGTGGCACAAAGTTCTTGAATCTGAGAGGAGCCACAAATTTTCTTCCACCCGGCGTTCCCCCCCGTCTCCCGATAAAAATGATACCTCACTTGTGTGGGTAGGCCTAGCGCCCGCGACAGGAAACGCCCCAAAGCGCAACGTGGACACAGCCAAATTTTTGAACGAAAACAGAGGTGTTTTTTGCAAAGTGCCTACTTGTAGATTTTGGCCTGTAGCTCAGCCGCCACCTAGGGAAACCTACCAAACCTGTGCATTTCTGAAAACTAGAGACCTAGCGGAATCCAAGATGGGGTGACTTGTGTGGCTCGGACCAGGTTCTGTTACCCAGAATCCTTTGCAAACCTCAAAATTTGGCTAAAAAAACACATGTTCCTCACATTTCTGTGGCAGAAAGTTCTAGAATCTGAGAGGAGCCACAAATTTCCTTCCACCCAGCGTTCCCCCACGTCTACCGATAAAAATGATACATCACTTGTGTGGGTAGGCGTAGCGCCCGCGACAGGAAACGCCCCAAAGTGCAACGTGGACACAGCCAAATTTTTGAAGGAAAACAGAGGTGTTTTTTGCAAAGTGCCTACCTGTAGATTTTGGCCTGTAGCTCAGCCGCCACCTAGGGAAACCTACCAAACCTGTGCATTTCTGAAAACTAGAGACCTAGGGGAATACAAGATGGGGTGACTTGTGTGGCTGGGACCAGGTTCTGTTACCCAGAATCCTTTGCAAACCTCAAAATTTGGCTAAAAAAACACATGTTCCTCACATTTCTGTGGCAGAAAGTTCTGGAATCTGAGAGGAGCCACAAATTTCCTTCCACCCAGCGTTCCCCCACGTCTCCTGATAAAAATGATACCTCACTTGTGTGGGTAGGCCTAGCGCCCGCGACAGGAAACGCCCCAAAGCGCAACGTGGGCACAGCCTAATTTTTGAAGGAAAACAGAGGTGTTTTTTGCAAAGTGCATACCTGTAGATTTTGGCCTGTAGCTCAGCCGCCACCTAGGGAAGCCTACCAAACCTGTGCATTTCTGAAAACTAGAGACCTAGGGGAATCCAAGATGGGGTGACTTGTGTGGCTCGGACCAGGTTCTGTTACCCAGAATCCTTTGCAAACCTCAAAATTTGGCTAAAAAAACACATGTTCCTCAAATTTCTGTGGCAGAAAGTTCTGGAATCTGAGAGGAGCCACAAATTTCCTTCCACCCAGCGTTCCCCCACGTCTCCTGATAAAAATGATACCTCACTTGTGTGGGTAGGCCTAGCGCCCGCGACAGGAAACGCCCCAAAGCGCAACGTGGGCACAGCCTAATTTTTGAAGGAAAACAGAGGTGTTTTTTGCAAAGTGCCTACCTGTAGATTTTGGCCTGTAGCTCAGCCGCCACCTAGGGAAGCCTACCAAACCTGTGCATTTCTGAAAACTAGAGACCTAGGGGAATCCAAGATGGGGTGACTTGTGTGGCTCGGACCAGGTTCTGTTACCCAGAATCCTTTGCAAACCTCAAAATTTGGCTAAAAAAACACATGTTCCTCACATTTCTGTGGCAGAAAGTTCTGGAATCTGAGAGGAGCCACAAATTTCCTTCCACCCAGCGTTCCCCCACATCTCCCGATAAAAATGATACATCACTTGTGTGGGTAGGCCTAGCGCCCGCGACAGGAAACACCCCAAAGCGCAACGTGGACACAGACAAATTTTTGAAGGAAAACAGAGGTGTTTTTTGCAAAGTGCCTACCTGTAGATTTTGGCCTGTAGCTCAGCCGCCACCTAGGGAAACCTACCAAACCTGTGCATTTCTGAAAACTAGAGACCTAGGGGAATCCAAGATGGGGTGACTTGTGTGGCTCGGACCAGGTTCTGTTACCCAGAATCCTTTGCAAACCTCAAAATTTGGCTAACAAAACACATGTTCCTCACATTTCTGTGGCAGAAAGTTCTAGAATCTGAGAGGAGCCACAAATTTCCTTCCACCCAGCTTTCCCCCGTCTCCCGATAAAAATGATACCTCACTTGTGTGGGTAGGCCTAGCGCCCGCGACAGGAAACGCCCCAAAGCGCAACGTGGACACAGCCAAATTTTTGAACGAAAACAGAGGTGTTTTTTGCAAAGTGCCTACTTGTAGATTTTGGCCTGTAGCTCAGCCGCCACCTAGGGAAACCTACCAAACCTGTGCATTTCTGAAAACTAGAGACCTAGCGGAATCCAAGATGGGGTGACTTGTGTGGCTCGGACCAGGTTCTGTTACCCAGAATCCTTTGCAAACCTCAAAATTTGGCAAAAAAAACACATGTTCCTCACATTTCTGTGGCAGAAAATTCTAGAATCTGAGAGGAGCCACAAATTTCCTTCCACCCAGCGTTCCCCCACGTCTCCCGATAAAAATGATACATCACTTGTGTGGGTAGGCGTAGCGCCCGCGACAGGAAACGCCCCAAAGTGCAACGTGGACACAGCCAAATTTTTGAAGGAAAACAGAGGTGTTTTTTGCAAAGTGCCTACCTGTAGATTTTGGCCTGTAGCTCAGCCGCCACCTAGGGAAACCTACCAAACCTGCGCATTTCTGAAAACTAGAGACCTAGGGGGATACAAGATGGGGTGACTTGTGTGGCTGGGACCAGGTTCTGTTACCCAGAATCCTTTGCAAACCTCAAAATTTGGCTAAAAAAACACATGTTCCTCACATTTCTGTGTCAGAAAGTTCTGTAATCTGAGAGGAGCTACAAAGTTCCTTCCACCCAGCGTTCCCCCATGTCTCCTGATAAAAATGATACCTCACTTGTGTGGGTAGGCCTAGAGCCCGCGACAGGAAACGCCCCAAAGCGCAACGTGGGCACAGCCAAATTTTTGAAGGAAAACAGAGGTGTTTTTTGCAAAGTGCCTACCTGTAGATTTTGGCCTGTAGCTCAGCCGCCACCTAGGGAAGCCTACCAAACCTGTGCATTTCTGAAAACTAGAGACCTAGGGGAATCGAAGATGGGGTGACTTGTGTGGCTCGGACCAGGTTCTGTTACCCAGAATCCTTTGCAAACCTCAAAATTTGGCTAAGAAAACACATGTTCCTCACATTTCTGTGGCAGAAAGTTCTGGAATCTGAGAGGAGCCACAAATTTCCTTCCACCCAGCGTTCCCCCACGTCTCCCGATAAAAATGATACCTCCCTTGTGTGGGTAGGCCTAGCGCCCGCGACAGGAAACACCCCAAAGCGCAACGTGGACACAGCCAAATTTTTGAAGGAAAACAGAGGTGTTTTTTGCAAAGTGCCTACCTGTAGATTTTGGCCTGTAGCTCAGCCGCCACCTAGGGAAGCCTACCAAACCTGTGCATTTCTGAAAACTAGAGACCTAGGGGAATCGAAGATGGGGTGACTTGTGTGGCTCGGACCAGGTTCTGTTACCCAGAATCCTTTGCAAACCTCAAAATTTGGCTAAAAAAACACATGTTCCTCACATTTCTGTGGCAGAAAGTTCTGGAATCTGAGAGGAGCCACAAATTTCCTTCCACCCAGCGTTCCCCCACGTCTCCCGATAAAAATGATACCTCACTTGTGTGGGTAGGCCTAGCGCCCGCGACAGGAAACACCCCAAAGCGCAACGTGGACACAGCCAAATTTTTGAAGGAAAACAGAGGTGTTTTTTGCAAAGTGCCTACCTGTAGATTTTGGCCTGTAGCTCAGCCGCCACCTAGGGAAACCTACAAAACCTGTGCATTTCTGAAAACTAGAAACCTAGGGGAATCCAAGATGGGGTGACTTATGTGGCTCGGACCAGGTTCTGTTACCCAGAATCCTTTGCAAACCTCAAAATTTGGCTAAAAAAACACATGTTCCTCACATTTCTGTGGCAAAAAGTTCTAGAATCTGAGAGGAGCCACAAATTTCCTTCCACCCAGCGTTCCCCCACGTCTCCCGATAAAAATGATACCTCACTTGTGTGGGTAGGCCTAGCGCCCGCGACAGGAAACGCCCCAAAGCGCAACGTGGACACAGACAAATTTTTCAAGGAAAACAGAGGTGTTTTTTGCAAAGTGCCTACCTGTAGATTTTGGCCTGTAGCTCAGCCGCCACCTAGGGAAACCTACCAAACCTGTGCATTTCTGAAAACTAGAGACCTAGGGGAATCCAAGATGGGGTGACTTGTGTGGCTCGGATCAGGTTCTGTTACCCAGAATCCTTTGCAAACCTCAAAATTTGGCTAACAAAACACATGTTCCTCACATTTCTGTGGCAAAAAGTTCTAGAATCTGAGAGGAGCCACAAATTTCCTTCCACCCAGCGTTCCCCCCGTCTCCCGATAAAAATGATACCTCACTTGTGTGGGTAGGCCTAGCGCCCGCGACAGGAAACGCCCCAAAGCGCAACGTGGACACAGCCAAATTTGTGAACGAAAACAGAGGTGTTTTTTGCAAAGTGCCTACTTGTAGATTTTTGCCTGTAGCTCAGCCGCCATCTAGGGAAACCTACCAAACCTGTGCATTTCTGAAAACTAGAGACCTAGCGGAATCCAAGATGGGGTGACTTGTGTGGCTCGGACCAGGTTCTGTTACCCAGAATCCTTTGCAAACCTCAAAATTTGGCTAAAAAAACACATGTTCCTCACATTTCTGTGGCAGAAAGTTCTAGAATCTGAGAGGAGCCACAAATTTCCTTCCACCCAGCGTTCCCCCACGTCTCCCGATAAAAATGATACATCACTTGTGTGGGTAGGCGTAGCGCCCGCGACAGGAAACGCCCCAAAGTGCAACGTGGACACAGCCAAATTTTTGAAGGAAAACAGAGGTGTTTTTTGCAAAGTGCCTACCTGTAGATTTTGGCCTGTAGCTCAGGCGCCACCTAGGGAAACCTACCAAACCTGTGCATTTCTGAAAACTAGAGACCTAGGGGAATCCAAGATGGGGTGACTTGTGTGGCTCGGACCAGGTTCTGTTACCCAGAATCCTTTGCAAACCTCAAAATTTGGCTAAAAAAACACATGTTCCTCACATTTCTGTGGCAGAAAGTTCTGGAATCTGAGAGGAGCCACAAATTTCCTTCCACCCAGCGTTCCCCCACGTCTCCTGATAAAAATGATACCTCACTTGTGTGGGTAGGCCTAGCGCCCGCGACAGGAAATGCCCCAAAGCGCAACAAGGGCACAGCCTAATTTTTGAAGGAAAACAGAGGTGTTTTTTGCAAAGTGCCTACCTGTAGATTTTGGCCTGTAGCTCAGCCGCCACCTAGGGAAGCCTACCAAACCTGTGCATTTCTGAAAACTAGAGACCTAGGGGAATCCAAGATGGGGTGACTTGTGTGGCTCGGACCAGGTTCTGTTACCCAGAATCCTTCGCAAACCTCAAACTTTGGCTAAAAAAACACATGTTCCTCACATTTCTGTGGCAGAAAGTTCTGGAATCTGAGAGGAGCCACAAATTTCCTTCCACCCAGTGTTCCCCCACGTCTCCCGATAAAAATGATACCTCACTTGTGTGGGTAGGCCTAGCGCCTGCGACAGGAAACGCCCCAAAGCGCAACGTGGACACAGACAAATTTTGGAAGGAAAACAGCGGTGTTTTTTGCAAAGTGCCTACCTGTAGATTTTGGCCTGTAGCTCAGCCGCCACCTAGGGAAGCCTACCAAACCTGTGCATTTCTGAAAACTAGAGACCTAGGGGAATCCAAGATGGGGTGACTTGTGTGGCTCGGACCAGGTTCTGTTACCCAGAATCCTTCGCAAACCTCAAAATTTGGCTAAAAAAACACATGTTCCTCACATTTCTGTGGCAGAAAGTTCTGGAATCTGAGAGGAGCCACAAATTTCCTTCCACCCAGCGTTCCCCCACATCTCCCGATAAAAATGATACCTCACTTGTGTGGGTAGTCCTAGCGCCCGCGACAGGAAACGCCCCAAAGCGCAACGTGGACACAGACAAATGTTTGAAGGAAAACAGAGGTGTTTTTTGCAATGTGCCTACCTGTAGATTTTGGCCTGTAGCTCAGCCGCCACCTAGGGAAACCTACCAAACCTGTGCATTTCTGAAAACTAGAGACCTAGGGGAATCCAAGATGGGGTGACTTGTGTGGCTCGGACCAGGTTCTGTTACCCAGAATCCTTTGCAAACCTCAAAATTTGGCTAACAAAACACATGTTCCTCACATTTCTGTGGCAGAAAGTTCTAGAATCTGAGAGGAGCCATAAATTTCCTTCCACCCAGCGTTCCCCCCGTCTCCCGATAAAAATGATACCTCACTTGTGTGGGTAGGCCTAGCGCCCGCGACAGGAAACGCCCCAAAGCGCAACGTGGACACAGCCAAATTTTTGAACGAAAACAGAGGTGTTTTTTGCAAAGTGCCTACTTGTAGATTTTGGCCTGTAGCTCAGCCGCCACCTAGGGAAACCTACCAAACCTGTGCATTTCTGAAAACTAGAGACCTAGCGGAATCCAAGATGGGGTGACTTGTGTGGCTCGGACCAGGTTCTGTTACCCAGAATCCTTTGCAAACCTCAAAATTTGGCTAAAAAAAACACATGTTCCTCACATTTCTGTGGCAGAAAGTTCTAGAATCTGAGAGGAGCCACAAATTTCCTTCCACCCAGCGTTCCCCCCACGTCTCCCGATAAAAATGATACATCACTTGTGTGGGTAGGCGTAGCGCCCGCGACAGGAAACGCCCCAAAGTGCAACGAGGACACAGCCAAATTTTTGAAGGAAAACAGAGGTGTTTTTTGCAAAGTGCCTACCTGTAGATTTTGGCCTGTAGCTCAGCCGCCACCTAGGGAAACCTACCAAACCTGTGCATTTCTGAAAACTAGAGACCTAGGGGAATACAAGATGGGGTGACTTGTGTGGCTGGGACCAGGTTCTGTTACCCAGAATCCTTTGCAAACCTCAAAATTTGGCTAAAAAAACACATGTTCCTCACATTTCTGTGTCAGAAAGTTCTGGAATCTGAGAGGAGCTACAAAGTTCCTTCCACCCAGCGTTCCCCCACGTCTCCTGATAAAAATGATACCTCACTTGTGTGGGTAGGCCTAGAGCCCGCGACAGGAAATGCCCCAAAGCGCAACGTGGGCACAGCCAAATTTTTGAAGGAAAACAGAGGTGTTTTTTGCAAAGTGCCTATCTGTAGATTTTGGCCTGTAGCTCAGCCGCCACCTAGGGAAGCCTACCAAACCTGTGCATTTCTGAAAACTAGAGACCTAGGGGAATCCAAGATGGGGTGACTTGTGTGGCTCGGACCAGGTTCTGTTACCCAGAATCCTTTGCAAACCTCAAAATTTGGCTATAAAAACACATGTTCCTCACATTTCTGTGGCAGAAAGTTCTGGAATCTGAGAGGAGCCACAAATTTCCTTCCACCCAGCGTTCCCCCCACGTCTCCCGATAAAAATGATACCTCACTTGTGTGGGTAGGCCTAGCGCCCGCGACAGGAAACGCCCCAAAGCGCAACGTGGACACAGCCAAAATTTTTGAAGGAAAACAGAGGTGTTTTTTGCAAAGTGCCTACCTGTAGATTTTGGCCTGTAGCTCAGCCGCCACCTAGGGAAACCTACAAAACCTGTGCAATTTCTGAAAACTAGAGACCTAGGGGAATCCAAGATGGGGTGACTTGTGTGGCTCGGACCAGGTTCTGTTACCCAGAATCCTTTGCAAACCTCAAAATTTGGCTAAAAAAACACATGTTCCTCACATTTCTGTGGCAGAAAGTTCTAGAATCTGAGAGGAGCCACAAATTTCCTTCCACCCAGCGTTCCCCCACGTCTCCCGATAAAAATGATACCTCACTTGTGTGGGTAGGCCTAGCGCCCGCGACAGGAAACGCCCCAAAGCGCAACGTGGGACACAGACACATTTTTCAAGGAAAACAGAGGTGTTTTTTGCAAAGTGCCTACCTGTAGATTTTGGCCCTGTAGCTCAGCCGCCACCTAGGGAAAACCTACCAAACCTGTGCATTTCTGAAAACTAGAGACCTAGGGGAATCCAAGATGGGGTGACTTGTGTGGCTCGGATCAGGTTCTGTTACCCAGAATCCTTTGCAAACCTCAAAATTTGGCTAACAAAACACATGTTCCTCACATTTCTGTGGCAAAAAGTTCTAGAATCTGAGAGGAGCCACAAATTTCCTTCCACCCAGCGTTCCCACCCGTACTCCCGATAAAAATGATACCTCACTTGTGTGGGTAGGCCTAGCGCCCGCGACAGGAAACGCCCCAAAGCGCAACGTGGACACAGCCAAATTTGTGAACGAAAACAGAGGTGTTTTTTGCAAAGTGCCTACTTGTAGATTTTTGCCTGTAGCTCAGCCGCCATCTAGGAGAAACCTACCAAACCTGTGCATTTTCTGAAAACTAGAGACCCTAGCGGAATCCCAAGATGGGGTGACTTGTGTGGCTCGGACCAGGTTCTGTTACCCAGAATCCTTTGCAAACCTCAAAATTTGGCTAAAAAAACACATGGTTCCTCACATTTCTGTGGCAGAAAGTTCTAGAATCTGAGAGGAGCCACAAATTTCCTTCCACCCAGCGTTCCCCCACGTCTCCCGATAAAAATGATACATCACTTGTGTGGGTAGGCGTAGCGCCCGCGACAGGAAACGCCCCAAAGTGCAACGTGGGACACAGCCAAATTTTTGAAGGAAAACAGAGGTGTTTTTTGCAAAGTGCCTACCTGTAGATTTTGGCCTGTAGCTCAGGCGCCACCTAGGGAAACCTACCAAACCTGTGCATTTCTGAAAACTAGAGACCTAGGGGAATCCAAGATGGGGTGACTTGTGTGGCTCGGACCAGGTTCTGTTACCCAGAATCCTTTGCAAACCTCAAAATTTGGCTAAAAAAACACATGTTCCTCTCATTTCTGTGGCAGAAAGTTCTGGAATCTGAGAGGAGCCACAAATTTCCTTCCACCCAGCGTTCCCCCACGTCTCCCGATAAAAATGATACCTCACTTGTGTGGGTAGGCCTAGCGCCCGCGACAGGAAACGCCCCAAAGCGCAACGTGGACACAGCCAAATTTTTGAACGAAAACAGAGGTGTTTTTTTGCAAAGTGCCTACTTGTAGATTTTGGCCTGTAGCTCAGCCGCCACCTAGGGAAACCTACCAAACCTGTGCATTTCTGAAAACTAGAGACATAGCGGAATCCAAGATGGGGTGACTTGTGTGGCTCGGACCAAGGTTCTGTTACCCAGAATCCTTTGCAAACCTCAAAATTTGGCAAAAAAAACACATGTTCCTCACATTTCTGTGGCAGAAAATTCTAGAATCTGAGAGGAGCCACAAATTTCCTTCCCACCCAGCGTTCCCCCACGTCTCCCGATAAAAATGATACATCACTTGTGTGGGTAGGCGTAGCGCCCCGCGACAGGAAACCGCCCCAAAGTGCAACGTGGACACAGCCAAATTTTTGAAGGAAAACAGAGGTGTTTTTTGCAAAGTGCCTACCTGTAGATTTTGGCCTGTAGCTCAGCCGCCACCTAGGGAAACCTACCAAACCTGCGCATTTCTGAAAACTAGAGACCTAGGGGGATACAAGATGGGGTGACTTGTGTGGCTGGGACCAGGTTCTGTTACCCAGAATCCCTTTGCAAACCTCAAAATTTTGGCTAAAAAAAACACATGTTCCTCACATTTCTGTGTCAGAAAGTTCTGTAATCTGAGAGGAGCTACAAAGTTCCTTCCACCCAGCGTTCCCCCATGTCTCCTGATAAAAATGATACCTCACTTGTGTGGGTAGGCCTAGAGCCCGCGACAGGAAACGCCCCAAAGCGCAACGTGGGCACAGCCAAATTTTTGAAGGAAAACAGAGGTGTTTTTTGCAAAGTGCCTACCTGTAGATTTTGGCCTGTAGCTCAGCCGCCACCTAGGGAAGCCTACCAAACCTGTGCATTTCTGAAAACTAGAGACCTAGGGGGAATCGAAGATGGGGTGACTTGTGTGGCTCGGACCAGGTTCTGTTACCCAGAATCCTTTTGCAAACCTCAAAATTTGGCTAAGAAAACACATGTTCCTCACATTTCTGTGGCAGAAAGTTCTGGAATCTGAGAGGAGCCACAAATTTCCTTCCACCCAGCGTTCCCCCACGTCTCCCGATAAAAATGATACCTCCCTTGTGTGGGTAGGCCTAGCGCCCGCGACAGGAAAACACCCCCAAAGCGCAAACGTGGACACAGCCAAATTTTTGAAGGAAAACAGAGGTGTTTTTTGCAAAGTGCCTACCTGTAGATTTTGGCCTGTAGCTCAGCCGCCACCTAGGGAAGCCTACCAAACCTGTGCATTTCTGAAAACTAGAGACCTAGAGAGAATCGAAGATGGGGTGACTTGTGTGGCTCGGACCAGGTTCTGTTACCCAGAATCCTTTGCAAACCTCAAAATTTGGCTAAAAAAACACATGTTCCTCACATTTCTGTGGCAGAAAGTTCTGGAATCTGAGAGGAGCCACAAATTTCCTTCCACCCAGCGTTCCCCCCACGTCTCCCGATAAAAATGATACCTCACTTGTGTGGGTAGGCCTAGCGCCCGCGACAGGAAACACCCCAAAGCGCAACGTGGACACAGCCAAATTTTTGAAGGAAAACAGAGGTGTTTTTTGCAAAGTGCCTACCTGTAGATTTTGGCCTGTAGCTCAGGCCCGCCACCTAGGGAAACCTACAAAACCTGTGCATTTCTGAAACTAGAAACCTAGGGGAATCCAAGATGGGGTGACTTATGTGGCTCGGACCAGGTTCTGTTACCCAGAATCCTTTGCAAACCTCAAAATTTGGCTAAAAAAAACACATGTTCCTCACATTTCTGTGGCAAAAAGTTCTAGAATCTGAGAGGAGCCACAAATTTCCTTCCACCCAGCGTTCCCCCACGTCTCCCGATAAAAATGATACCTCACTTGTGTGGGTAGGCCTAGCGCCCGCGACAGGAAACGCCCCAAAGCGCAACGTGGACACAGACAAATTTTTCAAGGAAAACAGAGGTGTTTTTTGCAAAGTGCCTACCTGTAGATTTTGGCCTGTAGCTCAGCCGCCACCTAGGGAAACCTACCAAACCTGTGCATTTCTGAAAACTAGAGACCTAGGGGAATCCAAGATGGGGTGACTTGTGTGGCTCGGGATCAGGTTCTGTTACCCAGAATCCTTTGCAAACCTCAAAATTTGGCTAACAAAACACATGTTCCTCACATTTCTGTGGGCAAAAAGTTCTAGAATCTGAGAGGAGCCACAAATTTCCTTCCACCCAGCGTTCCCCCCGTCTCCCGATAAAAATGATACCTCACTTGTGTGGGTAGGCCTAGCGCCCCGCGACAGGAAACGCCCCAAAGCGCAACGTGGACACAGCCAAATTTGTGAACGAAAACAGAGGTGTTTTTTGCAACAAGTGCCTACTTGTAGATTTTTTGCCTGTAGCTCAGCCGCCATCTAGGGAAACCTACCAAACCTGTGCATTTCTGAAAACTAGAGACCTAGCGGAATCCAAGATGGGGTGACTTGTGTGGCTCGGACCAGGTTCTGTTACCCAGAATCCTTGCAAACCTCAAAATTTGGCTAAAAAAAACACATGTTCCTCACATTTCTGTGGCAGAAAGTTCTAGAATCTGAGAGGAGCCTACAAATTTCCTTCAACCCAGCGTTCCCCCACGTCTCCCGATAAAAATGATACAATCACTTGTGTGGGGTAGGCGTAGCGCCCGCGACAGGAAACGCCCCAAAGTGCAACGTGGACACAGCCAAATTTTTGAAGGGAAAACAGAGGTGTTTTTTGCAAAGTGCCTACCTGTAGATTTTGGCCTGTAGCTCAGGCGCCACCTAGGGAAACCTACCAAACCTGTGCATTTCTGAAAACTAGAGACCTAGGGGAATCCAAGATGGGGT